>NC_062567.1:22485533-23735533 GCF_022837055.1 Prionailurus viverrinus | reverse complement strand
CTCTCTCTCTCTGTCTCAAAAATAAATAAATGTTAAAAAAAAGAAAGAAATGGCCAGGCAGAGGCAGAAAAAGAGAGATGCTTTCTGATGCATCATACACAGGATGTCCAATTCTGATTTCCTTTGGTCTTGACGCTTCCTGCCATTGGTCCTGTGGGAGGCTCCAAGCACACCAGGTTCCACACTGGCCAGTCATCCTGCAGCCTATAAAATATTTACAAACTGACTTTTCAAATATATACATTATTTACTTTAGATTCTATAAAATATTTACATGTCGTGCTAAGTCTACGCAGTATTTATATGGCACTGGGTTTTTCCTGCTACAAGTCAGGGAGACTGTTTTGGATTGTTCCCATAATCATGAGGAAGGAAGGTGTCAAGGGAGAGTCTAGGGTGGGCACATCAGGAGACTGAAGCCATCTCTGCCTACAGTCTAGGAAAGGCGCTCCTTAGGGAGAAGCAGGACACTGAAAACACGTCCAGGAGAAAAGTGCACATCTGGTGTCCTCCCTAGTTTTCCCTACTGTTATGGACTGAATTGTGTCCCCCACCGAAATTCATGGGCTGAAAGACAGGGCCTTTAAGGAGGCAAGTAAGTTAAAATGAGCCCATTAGGATGAGCCCTCATCCAACCAACTGGCGTCCTCATGGTAAGAAAAGATTAGGGCACACAGAGCGAAGACTACCGAAATGATACAGCAAAAAGTGGCCATCTGCAAGCCAAAGAGAGAGTCCTCAGAAAGAACCATACCTGCTGACATCTCGATCTTGGATTCAGACCTCCAGAACCATGAAAATATAAATTTCCGTTGTTTAAGCCAGCCATGTATTTTGTTATGGCAGCACCAGCAAGTTGATAACATGTACTGTTAGTTCTTGGTTCAAAATAAGCATCTACACCAAAGCCTCTCTGAGTTCAAACAGAGAGAAACTCTTGCTCACTTCTGAAGTTGGAACCACCTCTTAAGCTAGAAATCAGTTGGGTTCATTCACTCGAGCGGCATGACAGGGAGTTCAGGAGCACCTCAAATAGTGCATTCATGGTCTACAACATGCTTTAGAAAACCTTGGCAGTTCTGCCCAAATGCCCAATCAAATCAGTATGCTGCTACCTCTGGGCAGGCCCACCACATCCTTTATCCACCTTGCATAACAAGGTGAATTCTAAGTATGGCGGCTGTGAAGTCGACTTTGTTTTGAATTACACTCCAAAACTGGGATATGAACCCTGCACAAGATTACCTCGCAGCCTGATCTTGCACCTTCCTTTCTGCTTCCTGGGGTCTGATGGGCCATACTGTATCCAAGCCTTTGTTTATTCCACTTGTATGTTTAGACACTTCCCAAATGGAACATTGACACTTCCTGTGGGTTACTCTCAGCCATCTTTCCCTCCGTGCATTGTGTCTCTTCTTCAGGTGCAAGGTCTGCTCTTACTCCAGGCCTATTGACTTCCCAGGGTCCAGGAACATGATCTTGGCTTCATAACTATCCTCACGACGAATAGAATGGTGACAGTGGATGGTGGACGATGGCCAACGGTGGACACTGCTCAGTCAGCGCACAAATGTGCTACTTTTTCAGAATCGGTAATGTGCCAGGCTCTGGAACATCCTCCTCCAATGTGTAGATGAGCATGAGGCCCTCACCTCATCGGTGTTAATTGTTTTAATTGCCTCTTGCTGCATCCAGGGTTATGAGGGGAAACACTGATGGAAGCCTATGTCGGTGAACACAGTCAGGATGTCTATGGTTTTAATAAATTAAATAATGGTTGTAGCCAGCTTTCCCTATAAAGATATGTGCCCAGAGTCTTGGCATAGACAAAGAGAGCTGCGTCAGCTTCCCTGCCCTCTGGGTTTACTTTATGTGTCAAGCCCACTCATACGTCCAGCCTATATTCCTGGAATTTCCATCATGCACACGGTGCTGTGCTTCTAGAGATGTGGCAGGAGCCCCACGGATGTTTCGCCGATACCAGCAGGGCTGGCACTGGGCAAGCCTACCCCAGAGTCAAAGGCAGAGGTTCCTTCCCTTTTGTCCCCTTTTCTTTTATTTGCATATCTGTCTTTTCCATTACCAGTCTGTAAGTTCCTCTGTTAAAAATCAAGACTGTAGTCGTCTCACTATCTGGTAAAGATACTGTCCTAGAAACCAAATAATCTACATGTTGTAACAATGACTGAGTCTTTGCATTTTCTCCACATTTAAAAAATTGGGATGGGTGCTTAGGAAGTTAGCAGCTTCTTCTTTCCTACAGAATTCAGGCCATCCTCACACGGACAACGCGTTCCTGGTGGCACTGCTAAATTGTGCTTGCCCAAACCAGGTTGGCCAAACATGAGACAGGAGAGGCCCGTGTGCCTTCTGGTGTCTACCCACTGTGATCCTTAACCAGCTCTCCTTTCCTGAGCTCTGCTGTCCAGGTGACCTAGGACCCCCCTTCCCAGCGACTTGGCCAGGTACTGACTCAACCAGTCAGGAGTTAACTGGTGTTCTATGTGTCTCTGGGAATTCGGCTCTGGACAGAAAACTCTGAAAGACTAAAACACTGAAGACCAAGCAAAAACAAATCTCAAGGAGTGGTTGACTGCCAGACGTGGTGACAAAGTAGGACGTGTCTGGGCTCAACCAGCCTTGCCAGCCACCCCGCGCCCTGCTGGTGCCCCAGTCTGGTGAAGGCCTTCATCAGTGCGTTGATTGGAAAGCAGAACTTGATTCCTCCCTGGACTCCAGCCAAGGCTTTCCGATCTGCTAAAGAATGGCACCATTAACGGGTTACAGAGGCTGTCTGCCTTCAGCGTGGGGGTGGGAGGGGGTGGTGCCTGAGCCTTTCAGATTGGGGCAGGGATCGGAGAGAGGGAAGCATAAAAAAAGCAGATGCTGTCAAAATAGTTTATTGGCCTGATTCATTAGGTTCAGCAGCTGCCTCCAAGAAAGCAGATTCCTAGAGATCTACTAGCCAGACAGCATTGCTCTTTCAAGGGAGCCTGATGGAGAGCAAAGATAAGGCTTTGCTTTTAAGGTATCATGCTTACCTTCACTGGATTTCTTTCAAAGACGGGCCTGTGTGTGTGTGTGTGTGTGTGTGTGTGTGTGTTGTGTGTGTGTGTCTGTGTCTGTGTGTGTAAAGTGGAAAGGAGGCAGGGATATGACAATACCGGGAACACTATTGTACAATGCCTGGCTGCTGTGCATTCTTCTTTTCCCAAAGTAACACCACCAGCAACTCTGCTAGGGGTTGTGATTAAACAGAGCTTTTCTGTGTCAGTCTCGTCTATGCTCAGCAATTTAATTCCAGAGATAAGGGTCGGGGGGCACGCAACACAAAGCTTCTGGAAACTGCCCAGGCCCCCGCCCCTCCACCCCGGGCGGCTCCCACCCCAGCCTGGGGTTATTGGGCTACCGCATTCTGATTGCAGGCTGAAAAGGGTTTCAATGTCTGTGGAGGGGATGCCAACTAAATCAGCCGCTCTTAGAACCACTCAAGTGTTTTAACTGTTTCAATTCTTTTATTATTTATTTATTTATTTATTTCTGAGCTAAATCAAGAGTGTATAGAACATAATGTATTGTTTAAAGGCTAACTACAAAGCAACTCCTTTGTAACCACAAGTCAGGTCAAGACAGAGAACCTGGCCAGCTTCTGGAAAGGTCCCCCACCCCGTGGTGGTCTCACAGCCCCTCGCGCCAAGCCCCAGGGGACGGTCTGCCCCATTGTGGTCTCACAGCCTTCCCCCACCCCAAGGGTACCTTCTGACCATGTGGTGGCATTCTTAAGTAGTGTCTCCAAAGTGTAGTCCACATAGAGCGGGGCGGTGTTTGAAGTGAGTTTTGTAGGTGCAAGGGTTGACATTTTGAATTTGAATTATACATTCGTGTTAGCATATATGAGGGAGAAATAGCGCCTCAAAACAGTGATTTTACCCATAATGGGCTAAAGAAGGTTTCTTTTAACGTAGGATAATTTAAAGACAAACAGGAAACTTGTCAGTTTGTATACATGGAGCACACAAACGTGGCAACAATCACAAAGGTGGCCCACGGTGAATGACCTCTGTTCCAAAGCTCCATGTTAAGGCACCTGAGCTTCTAGAAGAGGCTTGCAAGTCGTCTAAACCAGGGTTCCCCACACTGCCCTCAACAGATGTGCTTCTTGTCTGCAGGCTCCACCCCAGCCCCTGAACCCAAACCTGACCTGCAAGGATTTCAGGTGATTCATGACCAGTAGAGATGAGGAGATCCAGCTCCCACATCTTCAGAAAATCCCAATGCTTATTCGCCGGGAGACGGCACCAGCTTTCTGAGCCTGGTATCCGGCCCAGGGCCAGGACCAAGGTCTCCTGCATCCCAGCCCAGGTGAAGGGAACCCCTGCCCCGGACTTTACCCTCTAGAAGGTTAGGGCAGGAGAAGTTGGGGACGGTATTTGCGCCCGAGGCTGACAGAAGCAGGGACTGCAAGAGGCATGAAGCAGGGATGGTATAAAGACCAGAGGGCACAGATCTGGAACAGAGAACGGGCAAGCTTCTATCCTCTCTCCTTGATCGTGGCAATGGGGAGGTCTGTAGGACTTTCCAGGGGCTCAGGCTTCTGGCCTCCTCTCTCTCTGTCTAGCTGGAGGGACTTTTAAAGCAAGAAAGTCAGGGCTCAGAGAGACAAGCCTCTGCTCTTATCACAGGACAAGGTAGCAGATGCTATTAATCTATCAACAAATTTTCATTCAATTCCTACTATGCTCAGCCCAGAGTGCTCGGGATGGAAGGGTGAAAAGCAGGAGCGTGGGCCCTTTCTCAAAGGGCTCACTGTCGATCAGGGCCCAAAATGATATAAACATGACACAAAACAGCCAGCTTCTGACGGGGGTGCCTCCTTCCCATGCTGTGATCATAAAGCAAGATAAGCGCAGGCCACGGTGTCTGGGAAAGATTTCAAGGGGGGAGCTGAGGAAGATTTCAATAAGAGGGGAAGACTAGCATCTTTACGGGCGATTGAGAAAAGCTGGCTATAACAGCCTGGGTTTCTGTCCTTTCCCTCCTTCTCGCCTCCTAAAACGCACACACAAACAGACGCGCGCGCGCACACACACACACACACACACACACACACTCATACACACACAGAAAGTTGAGTTACGGTAAATATCAAGAGATGTCCTGGCAGGTGGAGGAAGTGATTAAAAGGTAGCCAGAAAAAAGTGATATCAACGCAGTGGGGATTTAAAGACTGAGTGAAGGAGATTGTGTGTGTGTGTGTGTGCGCCCGCGCGTGCCCGCGCACGTTTTTTGAAAGACATCAGCCATTTCTAGGGTTACTCCGTTGAGAGAGCCACCATCACTTTGGAGCAGATCTTCTCTGTCCAGAGAAGAATCATCAAAGTGTCATGACTATAAGGAGGGAAGGTGTCCATTTCCCTGGGAGGTAGTGATAACTAGAATTGTTTTATGGCTTAGAAGAAGCTTTCCCTCCCAGGAAGCCAGGAAGAGGGCGGTGATTTCCCTAAAAGCAGTTCCAAAAGAACAATTAGGATAAAGACACGGTCTTTCAAGAACTTTGCTTCAGAAATGAGAGAAAGAAAGACGAGGGAGACATAGAACTGAGAAAGCCTTCTTCTCATTTGTTTAACGTGGGTAAGACCACACCATGTTGTATACTCAGGGGCAATAGAAAGCACATAGCTGAAGGAGGAAATATTCATTAGAGAAAGGCCTTGAAGAGTGGAAGGGAGTGGGATACAGAGCAGAGACTGCTGCGTTAGGTATGAGGAAAAAAAGTGGGTAGAAGATATTGGCGAGAAACACTACCACCACCACCGTGCTCCGAACGGCACAGTTTATTTCGCATTATTATTTTTTGGCCATTTGCATTCATTATGGATCTCATTCAATCTTGAACAAATCTATGAAACAGATAATATTGTCGTCCCCATCTTCAGACGAAAACAGAGTAACTCAGACACGTTAAACAACTCGTTTCAAGTTATACAGCTGTAAGTAGTGTTATCCATATTCAAATTGGTACTATCTGACCGAAGAGCCCCCACTAAGTGGTAGACAATGGATGGGATGTATAACAAAATAAAATGAATTTCTGTAGCACGTATGGTGCCAGAGAGATTGGATATCTTTTTTTTTTTTTTTAAGTTTATTTAGTTTGAGAGTAACACAGAGCATGTGAGCTGGGACCGGGCAGAGAGAGGGAGACAGAGAGAATCCCAAGCAGGCTCCACACTGCCAGCGCAGAGCCTGATGCAGGGATCAAACCCATGAGCTGTGAGAAGAAGTCAAGAGACAGACGCTTATCCCCACTGAGCCACCCAGTCACCCCGAGTTTGGATATCTTGATAAGATCAAAGAAGTAAGTGTGAAGGTCAGCAAAAGAGGAGACCAGAAGCACAAGGGGATTAATCAGATGGCCAGGGGACAACTGGAGTTTAAGGTGTCAATGGCAGATAGTCCCAAGTAGCTGTGGGTGGTGTCAGCTGAATTAGAGGGAAGATTGAAGCAGCCCAGGTCAAAGATCTGTGATCTGACTTGATCTTTGTTAGGTACTCCCGACATACCCAGACCTGCTGGGTAAATTTCCAAGGCACAAATGGTACAAGAGAAAACAATGCACGTGATAAAGAGTTTGATGACTGTGAGTGAGCAAATGACTAAGAAGTCCAAAGATTACAGCTGTGAGGGATTAAGAGGAGTGGTGTGGGTGGATGACAAGAGTTTCAAAGGAATGGTGATTTTTACATGATGACAGATGAGTGATGGTTATGGGAGCAGATCCGGAGAGCAAGAAGAGACCTACTGGCTTCTGGGCTCTCAGGAGAATGAGTACTTTTCTGCAAGCGGTTTGCTGGGCAAGTGGGTCCTTAGAAAAGAGCCAACCAAGTTTTCTGAGATACAAGAGGAGTGGAACACTTTAAAACATTTGTTTAGTACAAGAAAAGAGACACTGCTCCACCCACCTGTGCCCTCTGAGACCACTGCTAGATGGTGATGCAGTGATCTAAACTAAATGTATAGTTCTGCTCTCATGGGTTTATAGTCTAAGACATGCATTCATGAAGCTAAAAAAAAAAAAATGACCAAAGGAGCTATTTAATTAGAGTTGGGACAAGTACTATGAGAAAAACTCTAATGGGCAGTGTGGTTATATATCTAAACCATGAGAACTTAACCTGGCCGGACAGGTCACACAAACCTGCCCTCTAACAATGATAATTAAGCTGAGAGAAGCAAGATGAGTTACCCTGGGGAGAGAAGAGCATTGCAGACACAACAGGTATATGGGAAGAGGCTAAGGATAAGAGTTTGTCTAGCAGGGGACGTAGGTCTACAAAGAAGACAGATAAAGGAAGTGAGGTGGAGGGAGGTTGGGGCATAGGAAAGGAAGAACAGAATCGTATGAATACAAAGGTACAGGGGAATGGTGTAACAGAAGGAGCTGATGCTCTGCTTGAGTAAGCATGAAAGAAATGTGAGGCTCAAAGGGCATAGCTGGCCTCAAGCTTCCAAGCAACACCCTGGGATCACATGGCTTCAGGAACTATATGGGCTGACCTCCTCGGTGGTTCTAGAGGCCAGCAGACGCTGAGACCCTGAGTGGAGTCAGTGTTCTGGTCAAAGTTCGCCACATCATTCTTGGACCTGCCTATTCCTGCTTGCTGTAGACTATCTCCTGACTCCTGTTGCCGATTTGGGATTTGTACCTATGCTCTCTCTGCACAAAGCCAGAACAATGGATCAAATTACTGAGTGCTTATCTGCTTAGTGCAACTTAATATGACATAATCATTGTGTTTATGCAGTAAGCAGCCTCTGAGATGGCTCCAAATCATTCTTGGCATTCACACCCTTGATAATCCCATCTCCCTGAGTAACTTGCTTCTAACCAATAGAATACAGCACCACTTATGGGCTATAACTTCCATGATGAAGTTACAAAAAACTAATTTCCCTCTTCCTATAAGACTCTTTTGCTGGCTTGGATGAAGCAAGTTGACCTGTTGGAGAGGCTCACATGGCAAAGAATTAAAGACAGCCTCCAGCCAACAGCCAGCAAGGACTGAGGGTCTCAGTTCCCTCAACTCTCCGGGATCTAAACCCCACCAACAGCCAAGTAAATGAACTTGGAAGCAGGCCCTTTCTTGGCCGAAACTGCATAGACCTTACTTCTGACTGACACCTTGACTGCAGTCTTGCAAAAGAGCCAGAGGCAGTAGGAGGCCCTACTGAGCCATGCCTGGATGGCTGACCCACAGAAACTGGGACATCAAAAATATGTGTTGCTTTTAGCCACTAAGGTTTGGGACATTTTTGTTCTACAGCAATAGATTACCAATACAGTTAAGTATCTAAAATGCATTTATTATTCTTCTGTGGGGCATTATATGAAAATCACTATATGTACACTCAGTCTCCTAACAACACTCTGATTTTCCTGGGGATGCAGTGCTTGATCACCCCTTCGTCTCATACCAGCATGTTTCAATACACTTTGAGATGTAGACTCTAAGGCTGATAGAAGAAAAAAGAGAAGTGGGGAGGCCACTTATCATAGTGACGACTTCCAGACCAGACCATTCGGGCCATGAGATTGTTCTACTGCCTACTTCTTGTCCCTCTGGAGCTCCTTCAGTTTCTTCAGGCTCCCAATCCTGGTCCCCAATGCCTGCTAGATTGTGTAGTTAGAGAAAACCTAGATAAGTCATCAAACAGCTTGGTAGTGGGTTCAACAGGACTCAACCAAAAGACTGCCTTCCTTAATCAGAAAATGGTTGCTACAACCTTTCAGAAAAACTACTGCCAGTACAGTCTGCTGAAAATTGAAAAATGCAGTCAACCAAAAGCTTCTTTGGCCTAAACGATCTCACACAGCCACTTTGAGTAATGCTTTCACTGAGTTGATTGGTGGTGTGAGTGGTCATAGACCCAGCGCCCACCACATCCGCAAGTGCTCCAGAAGATGTCCTTCAATATGAGGAAAAGGTAGACCTCAAGATGGGAAAATGTAGTTTTCAGATCAACCCGAGACACACGGTGTGACTGGTCTCCTTTAGGGATCACATTACACTAATAAAGGCACTCTTTCAGTTTTCCATGAGATCCACGCCCTTTATTCTGATACTTGAGTGGAAAGATGTTTGCTTCTCCTGCCTGAAGTCAAACTTTTCACGGCTTTTCTGTGGCTCTGGCTCCTCTTCTTACTAGTACAAAAAACATTGACTGTTTTCAAGTTATGATTGACAGTCTGGATTGCTAGAAGGGGAGTGAGGAAACTGATCTCCATAAAGTCCGACCTGTATTATTGATTACCTTTAAAGATTATTTTCAAAATAATTTCATCAGTCCATTTAGATTGGCATAATAAAGTTTTTGCCAATAAAAATGGCCCTGGAAAATAGGCTTGCTGTAGAGGACCCAGCCAGAATCTCATACCCATACCCTAAAAAAAACTCAGAAAGCAGAGAAACCCACTCCTAGATGGACATGTTACATAAACAGACATAGCCAATTTGAATCAAATTTTCCTTGTGGAATTTAAATACCCATGGACTGAGTATATGAGCACTGAATAAGGTTTTTGAAAGAAAGATGATTCTAGAATCGCATGGAATAATTTGGAAGCCAATTTCTTGTTTCAAAAAAGAAAGCAGCCACAGGGATCGTACTTTGGTTCCCCAAAACAGTCTGAATAGAAGAGTCTTGTACTTACTAAACTGAAATCTGGAAAGTTAGTGATCAGGAAGGGTAGAGATCATGAATTTCAAGTGAGAGAAGGCAAAATGCTGGTGTTTTCCAGCAGCAGTGTTTAGCTGCGTAGGGACAGGCACCAAGTAGGAAAAGAGCTGCACTTAATTATGGTTATGGTTTAGCCAAGGGAGTGGGGAAAAGTAGGAACTGGCAAAGAATTTGATGTTCTCTCAAAGGGAGTGATGGATGATGGAATTTAAACTGAGTGAAAGAGGATGTGGAGATAAGAGGGTGATAAGAGACCCGCCAAGGTGATGGGATCAATGGATTATTGTTCCTGGTGGAACTAAAAAAAAAAAAAAATGGTTGGATTAGGAAAGTAGAGGGAGTAAACCGGAAAACTGGAGATGATAGTTGGAAAGTGGGATGTTCTCAACTGAGATAAAGGAGGGGCTGTAGTGATGGGTATGACATGGTTGGGAGACAAGAACTGTTGGGACAAGAGGTAGAACAGGGGAGAACAAGGTCATCAGAGAAGATGAAGACACAGAACCTCAGAGAGGCCCCGGTGTTGGAAACAATCAGCCATGGTAAATATTCAGATACATTATCAAAAACTGGGAAATAAGGTAAATGTGGGTGACGTGTTTCTTCAGTGTCATGCTGGAACATGTTTTACTAGCTTATCTGCAGATCATTGCATTATCTAGGAGAATGTATCTGTGTTTGAGTTTGCTATTTATTATTTGATTAGAACCCAGACACTGTAAAGTTACACGTTAACTTGTAGATTTTTGTCCAGGAAAGAGATAACCTCAAAGATGATAGTTTTTATGAGTCTGTAGGACATTAACCAGTTTTGTACCTAACCTAGCAATCCTACTTTAACTTTTCCAATGTTTTTTCAAAACATATACAAATGGACAGATCCTCAAAGTGCTCGTAGAATCAGCTTTATCATCTTATTGATTTCATTATTGAAATAATACTTTTTTTTTTTAATTTTTTTTTCAACGTTTATTTATTTTTGGGACAGAGAGAGACAGAGCATGAATGAGGGAGGGGCAGAGAGAGAGGGAGACACAGAATTGGAAACAGGCTCCAGGCTCCGAGCCATCAGCCCAGAGCCCGACGCGGGGCTCGAACTCACGGACCGCGAGATCGTGACCTGGCTGAAGTCGGACGCTTAACCGACTGCGCCACCCAGGCGCCCCGAAATAATACTTTTTAACATGAGTTCATTCTGTATTTTTATGAGAGTTGTGCTTTTAGCTTTTTGAAAAATTATAATTGGAAGAATATGAAAATCATCAATAATTGTAATGAGAGTGGTGATGGAAATAGTAACCATGTCTGGATTATCTCCAGACTGGAGATACCTCCAGTAACCATGACTGGATTATCTCCAAAGAGATAATCTAGTTAAAATGAGGTCATTAGGATGGGTCCTAATCCAATATGACTGGAGTTCTTACAAGAAGCAAGGACATTTAGATATAGACACATATACGTACACAGAGGGAGGACCATGTGAAGACACAAGGAGAAGATGGCCATCCACAAGCCAAGGAGAGCAGCTGCAGAAGAAACCAACCCAAAGTTGATCTGGGACTTCTAGCCTCCAGAACCATAAGGAATAAGTTTCTGTTGTTTAAGCCTCCCAGCCTGTGGTGCTTTGTTATGACCACCCTAGCAGACTAATACAGTCCCCTCCTTTTTCCTTCCTTGGTCAGGATGATCACTGTTCGGGTTTGATCAGGATATTTCTTCTCATGGTGTAAATGTTTTATTGAATGAGCTGAATTCACTAGGTTCAGAAAGGGAAAAAAAAAAAAAAAAAGCATTCTTCTCACCTTTCCCCATTAAAGTCATCCTGAAGGCTAGCCTGTTCTTCAATGTGCCTAGATGAAATCTGAAGCAGATCGCATAGCTTTTCCAAGCCCTTTTAGTCCCATAAACAATCTCATTTCAGCACTTAAAATATTCAGACTTGTATAATAATCAAAACTCCAAACTTCACTTAAAATTAAAGTGTTCCCCCTTGTAAAGCCTGCAGGGAAGGAGGTGGGGGTGGTTGGCTTTCTTTTAGTCCCTGCTGTTGATCTTCCATTCCTTCTCCATCTCTCAGCCCCAGTTTCTGACCCTTTTCACAACTGGATCAGTAGAAGGTTAGGTCTAGGCCCAGCCTCACATGCAGTCATCCTCTGTCATTGGGGCCCCTGAGTAGCCAATGCGTGGAGTCTCTTCTTCCTCTGGCCGGGAGCCCTCATCTCGGGTGCCTTGATTCAGTCCAGCTGCTAGATTTCCTAGATTTCAACACTTCTCTTCCAGGAGAATTCCCTTCCAAGGCAGATTCTTTTCCCATGTCTCTGAGCCATCTCCTTGCCATGGATCCAGTGGACTCATGGGAAAAACACAGGTGTCTTTGCCATGTTGATGATGGAGTTAAACCCACATCCCAGCAAAACCATTTTGTTGTTGTTGTTATTTATTTGATAGAATCAGACTCCCGAGTTTGTGCGTCAAACTCCAGAGGACACGAGTTCAATGCCAAGGAGTCTATCACTTGCCTTGATTTGACGGGGAAGTCCTCCTTCCTTTCCCTGTGTTGGGGGATACACATTAGCACACCAGCACTCTCTTCTGTAAAGATCTTTCTCTCTCAGCTCTTCAGGCTGTCTTTCACAGGCTGGTGTTCATCGTTGTCCTGATGCTGTTCTGCAATCTCATAAGATGTGGGGATGCTTAGTATTAATTCCATTGTCCAGAGCTTTGCGGTCCCTGCAATAGAGTTTCATTTTAATGTCTATTTACTCTAAGTCTGCACTGTGGGCCTGAGTGTAATTTGAATTATGGCTTCTCACAGTTGACTGGCAGGACCATCAGCTTGGGACATAATTTTTATAACCGGCACCTACTCAAGTCTCAGGGGTCTGTGGATTGAAGTGGAGAAGCATCAACAGTAATGGCCCACATGTCATTGACTAATGTCTTTCCCTGCCCAAGTAGGAGATCTTCATCCTCTGAAGAGTCTCCTCAAATATTTGAGAGTCTCTGGGAGGTTTGTGTTTGTGGAAGAAGACACACCTGGTCCTGTGGGGACCCCAGCTGCTCTGCTGTCTCTCGGTGGGCATCTCCCAATGGGTCACTTTACACCTGGCACACGCCATGCCTGAGACACCTCCAGGGTAACAAGGAGGGACAAGTGCCTCTCTTCCTTTTGGGACAGACATCATGCTCTAATATGTGAATCTAAGCAGCGTAGCTGTGTTCCACGTTTTCATGAAACTTTTGACACTTGTATCCCACCACACGCCCTTGTCAGAGAACTCAGACGTGAGTTCGAAATTTCCTTCAACCGACGTAAAGATTGTACGAATGGTGGAACCCTGACTTTTCCTCCCCACTCTTGGCTCAGGCTCCTGACAACCCTGATCAACCCAGCCCCAGTCCCTGCAGAAACCAGTCCCTGAACAAGAGGGGTCTGGGGCAGAAAGCATGAGAGTGACACACAAGACCACTGTGGCCGCAGAACCAGCAGGGGACGTCGCGCACACACACAGCGCTCTGTCCCGCTGGTTCATACCTCACCCACCCTCACCTCGACTCTGCTCTAAGACCCCTGAATGGGCTGCAGGAACCATCCTGCATTGATGAGCTCAAAGAGATGGGAGAGATGCCCGGTGGCTGGCGTGGCAAGGCCGGCTGCCAGGCGAGGGTTGGGGCCCTCCGACGGATTCTGAATACAGCTCTGTGCTGGGCGGTCAGCTTTCCTCTCTTCAAACATCAAATCCCAATGTTCTACAGTCAGAGACATCCTGAACCTGTCACAGCATGTAGGCGCAAAGGAAACCACATGAAAAGAAACTCCCTTTGCCCAGGCTGGGCTGGGCTGACTTGTTTGTTTGTTTTGAGTGTTGTTTTCTTTTAATGCTTTTCAGGATCAAAGCCCTTTGCTGGATTTTTTGGTGCAGTGGTGAGAAATGTAGTCTCCAAGCAAAGGTCATTGGACCAGACTTTTGGATTTAGTAACGGGGGAGGCTATAATTTTTCCTGCTGGCAGCACTGGACCCCTGGAGAAAATTATAAAAGAGACATTGTGCCTCACTGGTGCATAGGCTGACACCAAGGAGATAGAATGAATGGAAAGTGACGTTTATCCTACTTAAGAGTTGGAGTTGTTTGCCCAAATGAGGGCAAAACAACTTTCAGGGCCAACTGGACATGAATCAATGGTGCCAGGATTTTGAACCCTTTTGTGGAATGTTTTCTTGTATCTTAAGGCTAAAAATCACCCTATGTTAATGTTTTACATAGAAACGTGCCTCAACCAGTTGGGCAGGGTCACTCTGCAATCTCACGTGCCCTTGAGTGGTGACCTGGACCCTGCCATGGTGATCATGGCATGCAGACCATCTACATTCCCAGGGCCCTGAGCTGGCCTGGACGCAGCTAGATGGAGTTGGGCTGGGCCCAGAAGCCACGGCTGTGGGGGACTGAACAGAGAGGGACATGAGGGGCTGCTCCCCCATGAGGCGCCCGGGGCCCAAGTAGAGCCAACCACAGAAATATTGCCCAGGCAAGTGCAGCCGACCTTCCAGGGGCGGGACCCAGCTACGGGCAGCAGTACAGAGCCTGGCCTGGCCTGCTGCCTCCTGACGCAGGCACTGGTGTGGGTTCAGACGTAGAGGAGCAGAGGCGCAGCCACGGACGGCAGGGCCTGCGGGACAAAGAACAGTTACCGTGTGTCTCCCGAGGAAGGAGCCTGGGGTGGACACCAGGCACCTGGGGCTCCCTGAGATCTCAGTGGCAGCTCCCACCATGAGAGAACCATGCAGCGGGTTCTCTGCTACCTGATTGATATGCTAGAAACAGATCTGGTGCCCTCTGGACTGTTGGAACAGCTTTTACCATTGCTGCATAGCCCCCCAGGATCGAATGACTTCCACCTAGGCCGGGCAAATTCTCGTGCCAGCAGCTGGGAAGGGTTTTCAGAGGCTGCCAGCCATCACTGGAGGCCTCTTCTAGGTGCCAAGGAGTCGAAAATTGCCCTCTTTCCTGGTGGAGTACAGCTTTTCCTCCCTTAACCAATTTCGTGCTAGTCCCAGCTCCCCGCTGCTGAAATTGAGGCCGTGGGGACTTCACACCCTCACCAAAGTGGCTCCAGTGATACTGTATATTCTGCTGGAAAGAGCAGGAACCTGGAAGCCAGGAGACCCAGGCCCCCATCTTGGCCACAAAGCCGGCACTCCATTCCACAGAATCTTGGGTACGTCCCTTCACCTTGCTCGGCCTGTAGGGTGATGCTGAGCCCCGGACTGAGGGGCTGGGGGAATGGGCTTCGTGCTCCAGCTCACTTACGGCTCCACAACTGGTCATGGGGGTGCAGGAAGGGACCGGACTGGCAGCCCTGAGCTGTCGGGGCTCACACTCCTCACCTCCAGCAATGCCAGGCCCACCCGGCCCACGAATATGGTGGCGGTTGTTTGTTTGCTGCGGCTGGGGGGCCCTGGCGCAGGGGCCCTGGCCCTTGGCCCTGGGGTCAAGGGAGAAACCATGTAGGAAAGGGCTCTAACCCTTGAGGGAAATCCCCCCTAGATGGTTGTTATTGGTAATAGCAACAGGCCCAGTGGCCCATCCCCCAGGTGCCCCTGGATGCGCCTATGAGGCCTCCCTCCTCACAACCTGCCGGGCCCCCCAGCCGTCGGAGGGGAGCGGCCACAGCCCCCTGAGGGCTGGGGCTCATTCAACAGAAAGGGCGGTCAAAACAGCAACGTATCTTGAGCATCGGAGCAGAGTAGGCTCCTTCGCCCTGCTTTGGTCTTTCAGTGACACCCCGCATCTGGACGGAAGGCACTGGTATGATCCTGTGATCCTCATTTGACAGATAAGAAAACAAACACCCTGGACTTGTTCAAGGTCACGGGCCAAGCTTTTGGGAAGCCCAGGCTCAAGGCTGACTGCCTGTCACCTGGCTCACAGCACTTTCTCCTCCTCCTTGCGTCCTCCCTCCCCCGTCAATCACAGAGGCTTTGCCAACAGAGCGCCAAACGCGCAGACTTTCCAAAACACCCTAGACAGGGAAGAGATTTTTCACTTGCAACTTCACATGCTGGGAAGTGTCACAGCCAGAGAACGAGCATCATCGAGCTTCTAGTCTCTCTTTGGAAACTGAAATACGTGTGTGTGTGTGTGTGTCCATACACACACATACGTGTTTCTGCATGTGATGAGAAATTTATTTTATTTTTACGTATTTACTTATGTTTTAGTTTTGGGGAAGAGGGCGAGCGGGGCAGAGGCGGAGAGAAGGGGGACGGAGGATCTAAAGCAGGCTCTGTGCTGATAGCACAAAGCCCGACGCGGGGCTTGAACTCGCAAACTGCGAGATCGTGACCTGCGCCGAAGTTGGACGCTCAACCAACTGAGCTACCCAGATGCCCCCGGGATGTTTATCTTTAATTTAAGTTCAGAATTGAAGCATCTTCTGGACTATATGGACGATAGGCTTTAGGTTCTGCTATCCTGATCTTTCTTTCCTAATTAGAGATTTTCTAAAGGTGATCAAGAAGGAATGTAATTTAGGGGGAAGAATAGGAAAGGGCACATATCTAAAGGGGTTGTCACCACCTAAAATGTATGAGGCGGGAGGGTCGTGACCTGGTGACTGTCCACCAGCTTCACACGATAACGGCTTCAGATCTGCACAGGTCTGGCCCCAAGGACTGCAGCCTTCCGGAGCAGAAGGGTTCCTGGGCTTCTCTCTGCACCATTTTTTGTTTGTTTGTTTGTTTGTTTTGCATCAGATGGCCCTTTCTCCCATAGGTGATCATTTCCAGAGCATTTACGTCGAGAAAGAAAGAAAGAAACTTTCTGCAGAAATTGCTCTTTACGTATCCAGAGTCTGGCTTAATAGATGCCGTTGGATGGGTCTCGTTTTCCTGTTTATCTGGAGGTGAAATTCCTCACCGTCTCCTGAGCGGGACGGACAAAAGGCACGCAAAGGCGTACCTCACCGTACATGAAGAAATGAGCTCGAGACCTCTTAGGGCTTCTTTTCAGCTTGTCACAATTCAATCCCATTTTCCTGAATGGCTTGTTTCACTTTCGGAGAGTATCAGATGTGCTGCGGTGTAAATAATATTTGAACAAGAGGGAGATTATTAAGTTGCCAACTAAAAAGGCATTTTAAAGATACCCCATTACCCTGTTTAAATACCCCTCCCATGAGCGAGCTTGGAAAACTCTTCATATGAAGTAATCATTTTAAAACAACACACATTGTTCAGCAGGAGGCACCCCATTCCTGCTTGACATTTAGCACTTAAAGGACTTTAGAGACTCCAGACGGCCTTATCAACTCACAGACAGGGGCACTAAATGTCAGGTGGGTTACTTCTGCCTGGAAACCACAGGCTAGAGCTCAGGATGAACACAGGCTCCAGTTAAGTGCTTAAAGTATTAAGAGAATCTGAAAACAAAGTGCACACCATTAGTCAAATCGGTGCCGGCTTTTGAGAGCCGCAATGTGTTCCTGCAGCTTGGTCTTTCTCAAAAGTTATTTCAAGGCGACGCGGGGTGAGGGTGGGGGCGGCGAAGGACATGCTTATAATTCTTCTGCAGGATACAATAGAATGAGAAGGGCCTATTAGTGAGCCTGAGCCAATGAACCTTCCAAACATCTGATTTTTCCCTTAAACACCATTAGCTGTAAGAGGCCACCAGAAGGGAAAAAAAAACAACAGCTCTCATGTAAAGAAAATGCTGGCATGTATTCATCAGACAGTCAGAAAACGCAAATAAAAAGGCACTAGATGAGAAAGCAGCTTTTTTCATCTTTAAAACTGCAGAGGCCAACCTTTGATCTCCTGGGAGAATAATGGACAAAAATTTAATTATTTTTGTCTTCAATTAGCTTAGAAACTTCTTTCCATGGGAGAGAAAATAAGCTTCCGTTGGGTAAGACACGATGTTTTTCAAAGCTCTGTCTTCATTTGTGCCTCATAAGAGCACCATGAACTGGGTCCAGCTGGGTCCATTTTACATGTTAGAAAATAGAGTTTCGGGGCGCCTGGGTGGCGCAGTCGGTTAAGCGTCCGACTTCAGCCAGGTCACGATCTCGCGGTCCGTGAGTTCGAGCCCCGCGTCAGGCTCTGGGCTGATGGCTCAGAGCCTGGAGCCTGTTTCCGTTTCTGTGTCTCCCTCTCTCTCTGCCCCTCGCCCGTTCATGCTCTGTCTCTCTCTGTCCCAAAAATAAATAAACGTTGAAAAAAAAAAAAGAAAAAAAAAAAAAGAAAAGAAAATAGAGTTGCTCCTTCCGTGCCCTAATGCTCTGCCTGCTCTCTGAATGCTTGATTTCCGACCTGCTTGGGGCTGTGCTATTTACAAGTACGATCTAGAATTAAAACGCAGGCCACCTGACTCCTTGTAGGTCTGCCAAAATTCAAAACTAAACCAGGACGAACATTCCAGACATTTTACGGAGTTGCTCATTTTATTGTGCATCAAATAGTATGGATCCCCCAGTCGTTCTGCTGACCACTTCGGGAGAGAAAGGTCTGGAGTCAGAGAATCTTCATTTAATCCTTACAAGCCTTAGGTGGATGGCATTGACCCTCAGTTACCCCCTTGAGAAACAGAGACAGCACTGATCCCTGTGCATTATCATGAAGATAAATTATGATAAGGCTATAAAATGCCGGATACACACTATGAGCTTAATAAAAAATTGTTTCTCTTCAGTGCCATGTTGGGAATTGCCTCAGAACAAGCTAATTATGCTGGGTTGTCCTTGGCTCACTTGTATTCCCAGAGAGAGACAGAGACCCAAAAAAGTAATGCCTGGTTTCCTTGTGTTCTAAATCCTATCATTTAGAGGAACCCCATTTTTCTTGGAACGGGCAATCTCTCATCATACTACACCGCCTATGTTCTAACTGGATACCTTACACATGACAGGCCCTAGGTGGCATGGGTTCAGTGCCATAGGAAATAGATTCCCACGATCCTTCGGTGACACTGTATGTCCACCGCAGAGATGTGAGGATTTCGTTCTTAAGTTTATCCTTTATATCACAAATAATCAGATTTAACTAAATGCGTTATACTTAAGTTTTATCCCTTATTGGCGAACTAAAGTAATCTTCACTTTAGAAATGAGTTTACCTGGCATCTCTCACTTTTCAGTTTTCCTTTCCAGACATGCTATTACAGAGGTACACACTATTCTAGAAATACTCTTCTTATGTCCTAACCCAGAGTCAGCCTCAATTGACCATTAATTCAACAAATGTTTATTGAGCACCTATTATGTATGTAGCAGGTAGTCTGCTCCGTAGTGGGGATAACACGAAGAAGACTCTCTGAAGTTCCTATTTTCATAGGGCTTGGTTGCACTGTAGAGTGAAAAACCAGAAGATAAATAGTCTCTGATCTGCTATTGAAGGAAAAAATACAGAGTCGAGAGAGCACTAGTTAAGATTCAGTGAGCAGGAAATACATCCTCTGAGGGAGACAGTCAAGTGGAAACATAACAAAACTCCCCCTTTACGTCGTATTCAGAAGAGGATACTCATCAAAGCTTCCCTTTTAAACCAAACCTGAGTCTAATATCCCAAAAGGTTGGTTTCTGACATGGTACCCATAACCCAGCAAGGATTTGTTATTTCAACTTTTTGCACACACACGTACAACATACGCTTTTGGATACATGTTATTTCTCTATCAAGTCATGTATCGATGCATCTCCGAGATGATATTTTATAATGCAAAACAAGTGTCAGGGCCCAGGAGGGCCGAACATCAGATTTTTCCAAACCGCCATTTCTGGAAAACATAAATCATCCCATTTGCTTTGGCAATGGGCGTTAACATGGCAAGAATTCATTCTTTACCTCATGCTCGATAACCTTCAGCAGCTTCTTCACCGCCTTTACGTTTTCTATAACTCCAGACAGGTTTTCGAGACTCTGGAAAGCCCCCTAAATCGTTGAGATGTTCCTTCCCTGCTTAGGAGTGATTTGTTGAGGATTTCCCCCAAACGGATGGGCCAGGAGAATAGGACTCTTCCAGCTTGGCCTGGCTCTGAGAAGGGAGCCAGAAAGCAAACCTCCTGAAACTTTTTGTTCTCTGTCAGATTCCATCTGGCTAGGCTGGGTATGGTGGAAGAGGGTGTCCTAGGATTACAGATAAGACCACAGGGCCAAACCCTACAAACAGACGTTGCCACCAGGAGCTGTGCGGTGAGATTAAGCAGATATCTTTCTATCAAGTCAGTGAGTGAAGGAAAGAGCCCATAAAAATTATATTACTAGGGCGTCTTCTTGTCTTCTTGCTATTAGCCCATTTATTCCATGGAAATTGTTACCTATAGGGTGATTATGCACACACACTGACATAATGATGGCCACACCCACCTATGAAATATTATCGCCTTGTATCTGTGCTTTGAAAAGACAGGCCGAATTTGTGGAAGGCCCTTGTGTATGAAGAAACTGTCATCTTTGGGAATTTTCAAATTACTTGACTTTTCCACAGGGAAAAGAGAAGCTTGTCTTCTGTGCGTTGACGTTGCATGAAAGGAAAAGATACCGCCAATTTCGCTGCAATATTAGATTATCTGGGGATTGTTTATTTTCCATTGTTTCCCCAGTAAGTCAAAAAAGATCTAGAATCCTGGTTTGCATTGAGTGTGTCCGTTTTCAATTCCTAGACTTTCCATAGTCTGTGAACAGAGTCTTTGCAGACGTTTGCATGGGAAGTGGTTGGTGTATTTTACCCTAAATGGACTTGGGACATTGCAAACAAGGATTGAGACCTTTCCCAGGACTGTTACAGTATTCGGTGCCTGTGATGGAATCAATGACCTGGGCATTTGATTTGATCTGCAGCTCTCTCGGGCCCCGAAATACCAATTCCCCCTCTTGCAACACACAGTCAAGCTTTTAATAGGCTGGTCTGGTGCCATATCTAAGACTGGAATCAAGTTTGACATTCAACACAAAGTTTAAGTCATCATAACTCCTATAGGATGACTAAGGCCATTAAAAGGTAGATGAAGACTTCTGTCGCCACAAAGGGCAGACAGGTTTTTAGGTTATTTCATTTTATTTTATCTTATTTTATTTTATTTTCAGGCCACACTCTGCCAGCGTGGTAATCAGAACACGGTTTCTTTAGCTACAGGTAGGAAAGCACTGAATCATCCCTTGCAGGGTAAAAATCCTGAGTTCTGGGGAGGCCGGGCACAGGGCACCTGACGTTTGGTGGCCTTTCAACTCTGGGCTCACATCTGCTGAACCCTCACAGGCCAGGTCCCTGTGGTGTGCAGGTAAAACTCCACAGTTCCGCTGACTGGAGGTCGCTACGGGGTCACATGGTAGCAGGCGTTCATCAGAGCGGGACTTGGCCCTTGAGGACCCCAAGACAGCCTGAGGTTTGGAGCCTTAGGAATCTGTTTCTCTTATCTCTCTGGTGCTCAGCAGCCCCGTCTGTAAATTCCGGATGGTAAAACACCTGCCAAGCAGGGAGGTTGTGATTATTAGATCAGATGTTACAATACCTTTCCTTTCCTTCCTTCCTCCATTTGTTTCTTTTTTTTTTATTTTTTATTTTAAAAAAATTTTTTAACGTTTCTTTTTGAGAGAGAGGGACAGAGCACAAGTGGGGGAGGAGCAGAGAGAGGGAGACACAGAATCTGAAGCAGGCTCCAGGCTCTGAGCTGTCAGCACAGAGCCCGATGCGGGGCTCGAACTCATGCGCTGGGAGCTCACGACCTGAGTGAAAGTCCAACACTTAACTGACTGAGCCAATCAGGTGCCCCCTTCCTTCCTCCATTTGGAAAGAAGTGTCTTGGAATAGTTCGAAAAAGATTAAAGAAAATAATTTTCTGGGACCAGAAAACAGATGAATTTGCTACAAAGTGTTATTAAATCATACTTTGGTATTAAATGCGTGCATATGTTTATTTGTATCATATATGTATATGTATAAATATATATCATGTATTATATACTAATATATTTATATGTTTAGATATCCCTATTATATATACATACTTTGCTCCCAGTTTCTCATTGACTCTTCCCAGGGCTCTCACACTATGGACATTACAATCATCACATTTTACAGATGAAAAACTTGAGATTCGAACAACTTCATCAACCTGCCAGAAATCTTACCTCTGACCATGGCTGGATCCATTTGAAGCCAGATTAGTCTCATTTCCAAGCTTACATTCTTTCTATAGGCCGAAATTCTAATTGGTAAAATCAGATTATACATTCTAATAAAACCTAAAAAAAGAAGCAAAGTCAGATGGCACAGATCGGTGGTTCCCAAATGTCACCGAATCTAAGAGAACGGGGTTGGGGGAGAGGGGAGGCAGGCATTGCTTATTAAAACAAAGAGCATCACAACACAGACCTGGTGATTCTGACTCACCAGTTTTAAGGCAGGGCCTAGGAATCTGTGTTTTAATGAACACCATTTCCCTGCCCCTCTCCCAAGGGTGTTGGATTTAGGTGGTCCCAGGTTCATAGTTTAAGAAACAGGAGTGCAGACACTGTTGATTGATGTCTCCCCCTTATCCTGCTTCCAGGCCACAAGAAGAGGAAGCACCAAAACAGCAGCTTGCTCTCTGGGAACGGTGCTGGTCTAAGAAAAGACAGGAGGCCCAGCGCTGAGTTCTCTGGGTCTGAGCACTCACCCCTCCCAGGTGCTGCAGAAGCTCTGGGCCCATCTGGGCCCCACCGCAGCCTTTGTGCGGGAGGAGTAATTTCTACAGCACAGATAATCACTTAGAGCTGTAAATAACTACTAACACACAATACACACCTAGTGACGAAGTGATAAGCATAGAGTCCGTCTTTCTTGGACTTTGCCAATTTTTGGATTTTTCTTTTTTTTTCTAGAAACCTCTGGGAGAATGGTGATTCCTTTGAACTCTGGAAGCTCTGACCACGAACAACAGTCCCGTTCATTCCAGGAAATCTGGAACAATTGTTGACTTCTTGTCTAGATCAAAACTATGGTGGGACCTGCCCATAGGTGGGGCTTCTGCTGATCTACCTGCACTCACCTGAACGACCCCAGACCATTCTCTCAGAATGAATGTTTTAGAACTCAGGTGCTAATGGCCTGCTTCTTCCTGGAGGAACCAATGGCAGGCTTTTGGGACAGTGGCCCTCAAGCTTTGGCTGCATTAGAACCCCCTGGAAGCTTGTTCAAACACAGACTGCTCCCTTTCCCCAAACTCAGACTTGCTAGGTCTGGGGTGGGACCCAGGATTTTGTATTTCTCTCAAGCTCCCGGGTGATGCTGATACCACTGGTCTGGGAACTACATGTAGAAAAAGCCAGTGCCTTGGCATTAATTCTGTACCAAAATCAAGACCTTTAAGCTTCCACAGGTGTGAGGAAATACCAGTCCTTTGCCTTGGTTCTACCTTGAGGAGAAAAGGCTCACCCGGTTAACTTCTGTTAACTACCTTTCCATAAAAGTAGTATAATTCATGAAATGTTTTGAAGTATGCTCCAATGAAGATAGAAATTAAGTGTCTGAATAAATGAAAGGAATTATAAGCTCCTAAAGGAGCTCATTTGTGTCACTTGCTGTCTGTCACTGCAGAGGTTCAGGAGACACACATGGGACTTGCCTCTGTTCCATACCCGGTTGCCAGAGCAACCGTAAAAGACCTGCATCTCTTTAATCCAAACTTGAGGAGGTCTCAATCAATGCCCATGTAGGAATTCCGTTCTTGAGGGACTTCTCCAGGTGTGTATTATTTAATATATCCCAGTATTTTGAACACACAACATGTACTCAATGTTGATAAGTCCTCTGTATTTCCTGTGTATACAGTTTGGCTAATGGGTCCGTAGACTTTAGAGACCTGTTCTTCATTTTGTGATCAAGTGGCTTCTCTGGCTATTTGTAGATTGTCAGGACTCTGGAAAGTTCTCACAAAGGGTGGTGTGAACTCCTTCCGTCACTCTGGTCACTTCTCTAAACAACCTGAGATAGGTAAAAGGGGGTTGTGTTAAATAACAAAAATTTAACCAGGTAGGGGGTGCCTGGGTGGCTCAGTCAGTTAAGCGTCCGACTTGGGCTCAGGTCTTGATTTCATGGTTTGTGAGTTGGAGCCTGGCGTTGGGCTCTGTGCTGATGGCTCAGAGCCTGAAGCCCGCTTCGGATTCTGTGTCTCCCTCTCTCTCTGCCCCCTCCCTTGCTTGTGCTCTGTCTCTTTCTCTCTCAAAAATAAATAAACATTAAAAAAAAATTTTTTTAACCAGGTAAATTCTAAAGATCTAATTGGCTTTATTGAATGATGATTCATGAATCAGGCAGCATCCCATCTGGTAATAGAAATGAGCTACAGAAAGGGGAAGGTTTTTATAGGCAGGGCAAGGAAGTCATTAATGGGAAAAAAAAAAGAAAAGAAAAGAAAGAAAGAAAAAGGATTGTTTCAGGTGAGGTCACCTTCCTTTCAGGGACAAAAGGGTCAATTAGGGAGATTACCTCATCTTCCTTTGGGGCAAAGAAAGGGCCTATTTGGCAGATTACCTCATTGGTGCTGACCAGAAAATTCCAGACCGACTGGTTAAGATTATATTCCTGGGGAAGCTTAAACTGTAATTAAGTTAGGTATTAAGTCTTGTTGAGCTTAGCACAAGTGACTCCATTGTGGACCCGTTTCTTCTTAACAGGTTTGAATATTTAAAAATCTAAAATTGAAAGAAAATGGTTGGCTACTGCCATGTTAGAAGTAAAACTGTTCCCTACCCAAGATGGGGTGATGGGTAGCTTATTGGGGCCCTGGTATAATAAGCCTTTTCTATTAGTTCTGTCCCTTCACTTGAGGAAAGTACTATGGAAACCAGGGTTTGAACTGTGCCCAGACATTCTATAAAAACGACTGTCATTTCAGTCGTTATATTGTACCAGGGAGAAACTTAGCATGTCTTATTCCATGTTGCTTCTATTTCCCTTGCTGCTGTGACCTATAGCTTAGAAACTTCTGCTTAACCTTGCAGGTAGACATGTTATAGCTAAGATTTACCAGATTCCTGTATGCAAAGATCAACTGACCAAGGACAAAGAAGTTACCTGACTTCCCTCAATGTTTACAGATGTCAGTCACCTTTTGACTCCAACTCCCTCCTGCCTCGCCCTCTTCCTAACATAAAAGAAGTTCAAATATCATGTTCAGGGCGAAGGTTCTTTGGGACAATAGTCCCCCATCTCCTTGGTTTGCTGGCTTTCAGAATAAGTTCCTTTCCTTTCCCAACATCTTGTCTCTCCACCTCTTGGCCTATCGTGCAGTGAGCAGAATGGGCTTGGATTCAGTTACAATACCTGTGAAATTTCATGAAGTGACCATCAGTGGAGCAGTTGGTCCCATCGTTTGAAAACTGTGTTGACAGTTCACATTTCCTACACACTTGTAGCCACTCGGCCAAAATTCAGAAGCTGGAAAATGAACCAAGTTAAGGCTGTCATTCTCTGTTTCATCATGTAAAGCTCTATCCCTATGGTGAGCAAAGGCCCATGAATATTATGCATTTAGGAAAATCTTCTCTGTCTTCATTTGAAAACAGATCACATGGTTCCTTAGAATTAATATTTGTTCTTAAGAAATAAGTGTATGCAGGGGTACCTGGGTGGCTCAGTCAGTTAAACATCTGACTTCAGCTGATCTCATGGTTTGTGAGCTCAAGCCCCATGTCGGGCTCTGTGCTGACAGCTCGGAGCTTGGAGCCTGCTTCAGATTCCGTGTCTCCCCATCTCTCTGCCCTTCCCATGCTCATGCTCTGTCTCTCTCTGTCTCTTAATAATAAATAAATGTTAAAAAATTTTTTTAAATTAAAGAAATAAGTGTATGCAAGTGTTTTGTTCCAAAAATTTAATGGTTAGGATTCCTTTGTTTGCAAGTGAAGGGGAGCAGAAGTTGCCACCCCAAACTATGTCTCTTTGGCATAAAGATTATTTTAGGCTGATTTTTAAAAATTTTTTAATGTTTATTTATTTCTGAGACAGAGAGAGAGACAGAGGGCATGAGTGGGGGAGGGGCAGAGAGAGAGAGAGGGAGACACAGAATCTGAAGCAGGACCCAGGCTCTGAGCTGTCAGCACAGAGCCCGATGTGGGGTTCGAACCCACAAACCGTGGGACCATGACCTGAGACGAAGTCGGCCGCTTAACCGAGTGAGCCACCCAGGCACTCCTAGGCTGATTTTTTTTTTTCAACTTTTTTTTTTATTTTATTTTTGGGACAGAGAGAGACAGAGCATGAACGGGGGAGGGGCAGAGAGAGAGGGAGACACAGAATCTGAAACAGGCTCCAGGCTCCGAGCCATCAGCCCAGAGCCTGACGCGGGGCTCGAACTCACGGACCGCAAGATCGTGACCTGGCTGAAGTCGGACGCTTAACCGACTGCACCACCCAGGCGCCCCCCTAGGCTGATTATTTTTAAGAAACATCAGACCTAGGAAAAGCTCTGAAAACTTAGGCGAAGTTACTCTTTTGAGAGAAACATTTATATTCATAAGGGAAATCTCCATTTTTAAGGGTGTCTCCCTCTCGGTACTAGAAGAGAAGGAGGACCCTAAGCCTCTAGAAATTCTTACCAGTGGAGAAGGCCCTGACTTAAATCTGAATAACAACCTTACCCTTGTTTACCGTGCTTTCCTGGTTACCTGCCAAAATCAGCTCCCCACCCCAGCCTAATGGCTTCATTTGTCTTTACCTGCAGATGTTTTTGAAGGTGGTGTTTTGCGACATTTTGGAGAGTTGCTCAGTTTTCCTAAGTCTTTCCCACGTATACATGAGGTAGGCATGTTATTAAACCTCTGTTTTTTTTCCTATTAACCTGTGTTCTATTACAGGGGTCTCAGGCAAGAACCTAGAAGGGTAGAGGGAAAATTATTTCTCCTCCTCCACACAAGTGACAGAAAACATTTTTGCTCATATTTGAAGCTGGATTAAGAAAAAAAAGGGAGAAGGGAGAAAATTTATTATTTCATATTACCTTATAAGTCAGAAGTATTCTGGCTTCAGGTACAGCTTGCTCCAGAGCTCAGATAAAGTCATCACATGGTATTTCCCTCCCTTCATTTCTTGGCCCTACTTTCACTAGTGGAAGTGCTAGGTTATCCTCTGATTACAATAGTTGAAATAAAATGCCCACCTCTTAACCAACCACCATGGCCAGGGGAGAGTTACATGGTCCCCCAGAGTACAGGGGCTGGGAATAAGCAGAGGTGAATTCCAAAGTGAAAATTAAAGCTAGCACAGAAAAAGAGAAATGAATAGAGAAAGGCAAACAAACAATAGTTACTATAAATGAATTAACAATGGAAGATCAGAAAGAATGAGGAGATGGGGACTGGATTTGAGGAACCAAAAATATCCGGGATTGGTACATTTAGAAAGCCTCTATTCCACTGGTATTAGGAAATGAAATTTTCAGACTCCGACAAATCTGAGTTATTTTGTCTTAAAGTTGCATTGTTGGATGGAGAAGTGGATAAAACATGAAGGTCACATTTCATGGTGTTACCTTTATACAGGTAGGATCAGCTAAGTAAATTTGCCTTTTATGTCTTACACAGTGAGGTAACTTTTTTTGTTTCCTGACTATCACTTTCTTAAAGAATATCAAATTTTGTTAAGCTTCTTTGATTACAGCTCCAGTCATGAGATGCTACCACTTACTTGTTTAGCCATCTGACTTTAATTAAGTCATTAAAGCTTTTTGGACCTCAGATTGCTTTCCTGTAAAATGAAGAAGTCGGCTAAATGATCTAAAAGTCTTCTCCTAAATAAATACATGTAGTGAGAATCCCAACTTCAGCTTAAATTGCGTCCTCTCTTGGGACTGAGATATGACTAGCCATGTCTGAGAAACTACAGAAACAAACGTTGGAGATTCCTAAGGGAAGAAAGAGCCTGATAGAATCAGCCAGAATCATAGTCTCTGTCACCTGGATTTCCTCTCAGACCCCAACTTCCAGTGACTCATCGGAGAATCCTTTGTAAACAGAAAGCTGCAAATTAAGCCCCAAAGAAATGTCCCACCACATCGCTGTAAAACTGTATGACTCAAAAGAGGAAGAGAGTCTTTCTTCTTTCCTGCCATATCACACCATGTGGCTTGGCACACGGACAGCTCTAGAATATCTACTCTAAATGTACAAATGAACAAACAAAAATCCCTCGCGTTAAAAACTTGTGAGCAGCCCCTGCCCACCAACCAACTGGGAAAAATCTTAAATTCTGAACTTGTAGTTAAATATGACGGATTAAAAATCTGCATTTAACTCTGCTCCTTCTCAAAACACCAGAATGACAGAAGGGAGTTTTCTAAAAAAAAGGAAAGAAAGAAAGAAAGAAAGAAAGAAAGAGAAAGAGAGAGAGAGAGAGAGAGAGAGAGAGGGAAAGAAAGAGAGGAAGGAAAGAAAGAAGGAAGGAAGAGAAAGAAAGAAAGAAAGAAAGAAGAGAGGAAGGAAAGAAGGAAGGAAGGAAGAGAAAGAAAGAAAGAAAGAAAGAGAAAGAGAGGAAGGAAAGAAGAGAAAGAAAGAAAGAAAGAAAGAAAGAAAGAAAGAAAGAAAGAGAAAGAAAGAAGGAAAGAAAGAAGGAAAGAAAGAGAAAGAAAGAAAGAAAGAAAAAAGAAAGAGAGGAAGGAAAGAAGGAAGGAAGGAAGAGAAAGAAAGAAAAAGAAAGAAAGAAAGAGAAAGAAAGAAAGAAAGAAAGAAAGAAAGAAAAAAGAAAGAGAGGAAGGAAAGAAGGAAGGAAGAGAAAAAGAAAGAAAGAAAGGAAGAAAGAAAGAAAGAAAGAAAGAAAGAAAGAAAGAAAAGGAGATGATAGCAACTGAATTTTGCCCAAAAGTAAAAGCTGAAATGTAAAAGAATGACTGGTAACTGACTTAGAAGGCCAGAGATCATTGAACCCTAGCTTCCACTGAGGAAAGAAAAAATAACTTTAATTGCACCAAAGAAGCCACAAGGCTCAGATAATGATGGCACCAGGTACCTCCGGAAGTGGCATAAAGGTGAAACTAAAATAAAATTGGTTCAAAGTGTTTAAAACACAAATCTAGAGCTGCACTCAATGCAGCTGGGTGACTGTCCTTTTTCCATCCTGGCAGAATCCTGGAGGTTCATTCTCTGCATGGGGTAAACAGCTGGAAGGACGCCAATATGGTTGCGAGCTGAGGTGCCCTACTGAATGTTGAGACTCCAGCAAGGCAGGCAGCAGACTTGCCATCCATAGGAGAATGGAATCTGACTTGACCAAAAGAAAACGCCACCAGATCCTGACGTTGTTCTGCCAGATCCTCCCAGTGATGACCATGGGGACAAGCCCCCCTCCCCCCCATATCCATGAGGCGCATCATCAACTTTTTAATCTCCAAACTTAAACATGAGCAGAAAACCTAGGATCACCGGACAACCGAATCCAGCCCATTCAAAATACAAGGTGCATATTCATTTGTAAATACGTATGTTTTCTAGTCCCTGCAGGGGAGCGAAAGCTCCAAGAAAGCAGAACCCAGGACAATGTATATTGGAGTAGCATAGAGCTGCTTAATAATAGGTGCTTGCTATATTTGAATGAATGAATGAATGAATAGATGAATCAGTAAATAACAACTGAAGTCACAAACAATGTGGCAGAAGCTGATTGGTGAAAATAAATGGCAAAGTAATTCGCATGTACTTGAGGGACTCCTAGAGATATTTATTGGAGAGAGTACTTTTCAAGGTAGATGGGAGGTTCTATGTGAGAAAGTGGGGGCAAGAGCATAAATGGAGCGATATTGATATTCATGAGATTTCATTTACATATTATACATAGGCATTAGCTTTGAGTGTTGATGATATTTGGGTGACGTCAGGAGCATTATTGATTGAAAGCTTTTCGTGCATCAGGTTCTTGGCAAAGCTATTTTATATACATTGTCTTAAATCTTACAAGTTAGCTCGATAATCAGTGAAAAGGTTGGAATTCAAACCCCAATCATCTGACCCCAAACCCTGGTTGCCCCCCCTTCTCTCTGTCTGCCATAAAAGGTCCTTGTTACTTAATGTACACATCCTCGCATCAAGTAGTCTCTGAACACGTGCTTATTGTTTAACATTCTCTTTCATCCCATGGAAACAACATAATTTATTAAACTCCAATGGACCTCCAATGTTACGTCGCATGTCTTTTTTTTTTTTTTTTTTTTTTAATATTACAAATAGCACTACACGGAGCATCCTGACACATAGAAATGCACGATTTCTAATTATTTCCTTAGGATAAAGTCCTGGAAGTGCTCCTCCTTCAAAGACTAAGCATGTTTAAGGCTTTGATAGGCACCACCAAAATGCCCTAGGGAAAGTCTGCACACATGTGGATTCCTGGTAGCAGGATATGACATGCCCGTCTCGCCCATCTCCTCCCACTCTTGTCAACATTAGGGAACATAACGCTGTTCAGTCCTTGACAGTCTGATACGTAAAAAATGGTGTCATCCTTTAATTTGTATTCCATTTGTGGGTCATGAGATTTAAAGCATTCAATACGTTTACTGATTTTTCCTTTTGTTTGTTTGTTGTACATAGCCTTTGTCCCTTTGTTTTCTTGGGTGGTTTATCTTTTCTTTGCTAATTGCTGTGAACTCTTCGTATACTAAAAATACCATTTGCTTATGGGTACAAAATGTTAATTCCTCCTGCTTGGTGCCTATCTCCAAAGTCTAAGGATTTCTGTGCTTTACATATCTCTTTTCCTTAAAGTCCTTTCCTTTACATATCTCTTTTCCTTTTCATTCTCATTTGGTTTGGATAGAAATAGCAATGTCGCACTTGAAAAGAAATGTTTTGTCAATGAGAGAGCAGTATGGGCTCTCTGGCCTCTGGGGGGGGGGGGGGCGTGGGTAGAGGAGAGACATTGGAGCATCAGTGGTTCATCTCTGTTGGAAAGGCAGAAAAGGTATCAGAATGTGCAGAACTGAAGGTAAAGTAGGAAATAAAGAGATAAAAGGATGTCAGACAGCCATGCATAACCTTGTAAAAAGCTTTACACTTACTTACCTGGCAAGAAAACTAAAACAATGACTTAAGATATAAGGTCCCACTGGAAAAGAAAAATAGACATATAACAATTTTCTTAACAGTTTTTTGTTTTGTTTTTTTTTATTCTTAATTTTTTTTAACGTTTATTTATTTTTGAGACAGAGAGAGACAGAGCATGAACGGGGGAGGGGCAGAGAGAGAGGGAGACACAGAATCTGAAACAGGGTCCAGGCTCTGAGCTGTCAGCACAGAGCCCGACGCGGGGCTCGAACTCACGGACTGTGAGATCATGACCTAAGCCGAAGTCGGACGCTTAACTGACCAAGCCACCCAGTCGCCCCTTTTTATTTTGTTTTAATTTGACAGATATAAAAGCGATTTCTTTAAAAGAATCTTTAGGGGCGCCTGGGCAGCTCATCTGACCTCGGCTCTGGTTAAATAAATAAATTTTTTAAAAAAAGAATCTTTAAAAGGACGCTTCCTCTCTACAGACCCCCTGTAAATGTTCGGTCGGTTTATAAACTTGTACATGTTATCCCATGGCAGAAACAAATGACAGAAGGTCTTATAGATGCCCCCATTTAATGTCCGATAGTTTATTGTCGACTCCAGGGTCCAGGTGCAAAACCACAAAAATCATTTGGGTCAACCCATTTCAGCAACCCCGAAGGAGTTGTTTTGGCTTCGTTTTGTTATGTTTTTTAAACTTAGGATTTTGCAATGAAAACACGCACACACACACATACGTAGCTTAGAACGGACCCATATACAGAATGAACTGTGTACCATTTACTAAGTAACCACAGATAACATAAAGGTGTAGCTATACCCTGCTTATTAACTATTAACTCCGCAGAATTCATAAAGAAAGGCCCAACCTAGACCTGTACCATGTCCCTTTCTTATGTCAACATCCAGTGTGTTTTCGCCCATGGGTCTGCTTTGGTATCTGTCCACAGTAGTCCATTCGCTCTCTTGATGTGAGTCCCCATCTTACAGCCACTTTCTTTTATTGCAGGTGATAAGCTCACTGCAGAGAGTCCTGAGTTCCTGTGATTAAAATCCAGACTTGGGGTGCCTGGGTGGCTCAGCGGGTCGAAAGTCCAACTCCCGATTTTGGCGCAGGTCATGATCTCACGGTTCGTGGGATTGAGCCCTGCATCAGGCTCTGTGCGAACAAGGCAGGGCCTGCTTGGGATTCTCTGCCTCCCCTTCTCTGCCCCTCCCCTGCTCACTCACTCTCTCTCTCTCAAAAATAAACAAATAACCATTTAAAAAAAGAACCAGCTTGGGGCACCTGGGTGGCTCAGTCGGTTAAGCATCCAACTTCGGCTCAGGTCATGATCTCGCAGTCCGTGAGTTCGAGCCCCACATCAGGCTCTGTGCTAACAGTTCAGAGCCTGGAGCCTGTTTCAGATTCTGTGTCTCCCTCTCTCTCTGACCCTCCCCCGTTCATGCTGTCTCTCCCTGTCTCAAAAATAAATAAATGTTAAAAAAAAATCTAGAAAAAAAATTAAAAAAGAAATAGCTTTTAAATAAGTGAATGAATGAATGAATGAATGAATAAATAAAATCCGCCTTAAAATCTAAACGTAGGTTATTGAACTCGGTATCCACTGATGTGCCTAATAATCCTTCTATTTGCTACCAAAACGCTGAAACTCTGGAGGTTTCTGTCATTCCAAGGCAAATGCACTCCGCCTCCTAAAAAAGGCAGCCTTCTTGGTACTAAATAATGGGAGTCAATATCTGTGGAGTTTGGATGCACTGAAGGAAGACAGATGGTGGGTCAGGAAGAGTGCTCACAGTTAGGAGCATTTCCAGGAGAATGGATTGCTATATTGCACAATAGTTTCTTAATTACTTGCTCACGGACCGTTTCGAGCTACGACTACAGGAAAGAGGGGTATGTGGGTGGCTCAGTCAGCTGAGCATCTGACTCTTGATTTCGGCTCAGGTCGTGATCTCAGGTTCCTGAGTCGGGCTCCACACTTACAGTTTAGAGCCTGCTTGGAATTCTCTCTCTCTCTCCTCTCTCTGCCCCTCCCCTACTTGGGTGCTCTCTCTCTCTCTCTCTCTCTCTCTCTCTCCCCCCCCCCCCTCAAAATAAATAAATGAACATTTTTTAAAAAAGACTTCAGGGGGGCGCCTGGGTGGCGCAGTTGGTTAAGCGTCCGACTTCAGCCAGGTCACGATCTCGCGGTCCGGGAGTTCGAGCCCCGTGTCGGGCTCTGGGCTGATGGCTCAGAGCCTGGAGCCTGTTTCCGATTCTGTGTCTCCCTCTCTCACTGCCCCTCCCGCGTTCATGCTCTGTCTCTCTCTGTCCCAAAAATAAATAAAAACGTTGAAAAAAAAATTAAAAAAAAAAAAAGACTTCAGGAAAAAGTGGCAGAGACTTTTTATAAAATAAATTAATGGAAAAATTAAATTAATTTTTCTAGAATTCCGTTTACGGTTATGAGTAAATGTGGGGCGGGGGGACATATTTGCTCCATAAAGTAAGACCACATAGTGACCTGGATTCCAACTGCAATTAGATTTTAATCCAGAAATGCCAGGTTGTGGAAAATCCAAGGTGGGGCAGATTTTAATCCACTTGTGATCTTTTTTTTTTATGACGCTCTGTGATTTATCACTCACATCGACACTGAGACCTATCCCTCTTGGCCCTTTCTCCTACATGCATTCCTCTGTTTCTTCCTTGCAAACAGAACCTCTGTTTTGCTCACCCTCTTAGAAAGTGGTCAGGTCGTTCAACAGAGGCTGGGATCTTCCTCACTCTCAAAAGGTGAAGTTGAGAGTCTCAATAAAGCAAGTGACACTAAGTGCTTCCAAACAGGTAAGTCGTAAGGGGATGTCCCTGAAGGGTATCTGAGAAAAGACTTCAGCAAGACCCTGCCGGGGTGGCTTGTGACACATGAACTAGGGAGCCATTGCCACCATGGCCTGCTCAGCCCAAGGACCTGAACAAAACTTGAAGGATACAGAAGGAGCAAAGGTACCCGGGTCCGTGATGACAGCGTGAAGACATTCAGAATTTCAGTTACACGAAACGAGAAATGGTCCTTGTAATTTAAGATAGTTTTCATAGAGCTTTCTATTACTTTCAGCTGCAAGTAGTGTTCTGCTATGGTTCATGTGTAATTTAGACACTGCCGGTGCATAGACCCTTCGTCTATTTCATCTGTTCGTTTGTGGCAGAATAAAAAGTATTCAGATGTATCCTGCAACACAGTGAAACGTTTCAGCGATTTAAGGAACAATGGTAGAAGACGCAGTTCTGTGCCTATTTCTTTCAGACATTCAGTGAGTTTCAGAAGAGTGCAATTTATTCTCTTTTGCATCTCAAGTCTAAAACTGAACTTTTAATATCATGTTCAGCTCAGAAGTTTCTAGCATATTGTGACCTAGCATTGCTAATTGAGCTCATTCAGCTTATTAAAAACTATTAGCAATGCATTAGCAACATCTGACACAGTCATCATAAATTTAAGAGCCCTCGCATGGATGAGATTTCCTTATTGGCCCTAGGGATCCTCATTTGGAATTTATGCTATCTCCTCTCTACAAACAACCAGTGAACTTTCATATGAGGTATTAGGAGGATCCATTTGACATGACTGATTTTTACAGGTTAAAAGTAGTTGAAAACCTTCCATTTCATGAGATGCAACCTACAAAATCTAAAACGCATCCACTCTCCATATCATTACAAATCACTCTGAAAGTCCTGAAGTATAAAGACCATGCCTCAATAAAACTCATTATTTCTATGTCATTAATCAACAGTTTTCAAAAGATGCTATCGACAAATGACTAGTTAAGTTCATTTCATTACGTTTTTACCAAAGCCAATATTCCTGCAGTTTTTTTTTTTCCTGACGTTATGTTGGGTCTGTCGATATGAAAGCTACATTTTTTTTTTGCTTATATTTGTTATGCTTTAAAAGCAGTATGAATTTCAACAAACCTTAAAACCCTTCCTGTTGTACAAGCCACCTGTTTTACAATGTAATATTTGGCTCATATTTGCCTGATTGACCATGTCATAAGGTGAGTAAAATACAATAACCACACCCTTCATTCCCTCAGATAGCTGAATTATAAAGATGTCCCATTATCTCAGCCTTTGAATAAGTTCATTGAGGGTGTTGCTTGTCCATTCTGGAATTCTTCCCTGAACTGTACATTCAGACAAAGGCTTTAATTAATCTTTTCAGTAGAGACTGGACAAAGTTTAATAATTCTTCCCCAGATGGCAAGTTTCTCCCTCACCCGTGAACGTGGCAACTTCTATGTTGTTTTAGGAGCATTTAAATCATCAGACTTCAATTTGGAGCTGCACTCCAGGAGATGGTAAGCTCCGTGAGGTTCGTTACTGAGACTATTTTGTTCCCCATGGTGCGCACGGACCCTCATACGGGGCCTGACCCAGGGAGATATTCAATATGTATTAAAAATCCAAACAGAAATGAAGCTTCTCTATGGTTCTGCTGATCAAGGCTACTCATCTTTTTTCATACTGAATTGAACCGCGTGAAAGCGTGGTTTCTGTAGATCAAGAGACAAACGTTGGCAACTCGATAAAGTTCAACCTCATAAGAAATGGAGGCCCAGAAAGCTGAAGGTTATACACTGGCAAAGCTAAAATTAGGGCATGCGCTCTTTCCGCGTAGCCTATTTCTCAAGAAAGAAGAGTCCACGCTGTTGCTATGATAACGGCACGGTTGATGTGCTATTTGTACAATATATGCCGGTGAAAAGTATGTCACTGTGAGAAGTCAGTAGTCCACACCCCTGCGACCTGGCTGCTTGACTTCCAGGGAGGTGCCGGCCTCGCTCCCGTTGCTCAGGCTGGCTGGATGCCAGGCACACTACCCCTGACTGGAGTGTGGAGACAACACCGGCAGAGCCAGCATCTGGGTGTGAAATGCCATCTGCAGCGACGCCGCTGACATGCCTAGCATTTTAGAGACCCTAGAGGTCACCTTAGAGAAGAGGAAATTGAACCTGAACAGATGAAGCAGTTGGCTCAAGGGCGTGCAGTTGGCTCAAGGGCATCCCGTAGCTTGCTCGCCCAAGGGTAGCAACTCCAGCCCGGGGCACACTTTGCCGAGGAGCTCACATTCGTCACAAATCTTTCAGGGCGTGGGTTTTACACCCTACAGACCTAAAGGGATAGCAGACTTGTTGACTCTTCTGGTGAACACGATCTGCCTGCTTCAGAATTAACCTGCCTGTGGCTACTTTTCCTCTGGTTGGGGCGCCCTCTCCGGCAGACTCTACCCTGACCTCAGCCAACCGCATTTAAAGAGGAGAAACTACCCTGGGGAAGTATTGCCTCGGTGATCAAAGGGCCTCGTTCTGGTATCTTGAGAAGTTCTCGTGTTTGTTCGTCCTGCACCTCGAGCTTCTTTTTCACCAGGGGAGAGATTATTGACATTAGTTGGGATTCTCCAAGGTATGGCCAAGAACACTGGAAGTCCAGTTGTTGAATCTTACTTATTTGTACTGTGTTTATAATCCGATAGCCCAAAGTTGGTTCTGGTTCAGACAAACTTCCGAACAATGACAGGTAGTCAACAACAGAGTGGCCATGGCCTTTCAAAAAGGGAGGTTTTCGAGGGGAGGTTGGGTGAGGAGGGTCTCCTATGGGTCTCCTGGTCCCTGTTTATCAGGATTGGGTCTCCCAGCTCATTCTGTTGTCTGAGATGTGTGTCCCACCTGCCTGGCTTCTGCCCACCTTCTTTTCCTCATTCGTGTCCTTTGTCTTTGCCCCAATTCTGACTTAGCATCTTCCTGTAACCCCTCGTACCTACCGAATCCTTCAAGCTTTGCTTTGGATTTCCTGTCCCTACGACCACAGCAACCTAAACCCAGCTTTGCCACTCACAGGAGTGCCTTTCTTTAGACTCCATCTTGATTTCGCCTCCTTGGTTTTAAGTTCAGCCCCACATGGACACATGGTAAAAACATGAGGGTTTTGGGGGATTACTAACAATGCTTTATGTGTACATTACACTCTCTAGCTGATAAAGCACATATCACATCTCTACAAAAGCATTCAGGACATCCTAGAATCCTAGAGTCAGAAAGATGTTGCAGGGTCTAGTCGCTAATGTTGGCTGGAGTGCTGACCACAGGTGGGTTTGATATCACGTGGAAAAATTTTGATTTATTGACTCCATTTGGAAAAACTGAGTCAGTAGCTCTGTATGTTAAAAGAATGTGTTTTCCTAATACTCCACTCAGTTTTCATGAATGTCCAGGTTTAGAGACCACAGATACACTCTATCTGCGTCTCAGAAGGATGGTGAGCTAGCTTCCAATTAAGCGTCACCTATGTGAGAAAACCTCCCTTTTTTTTTTCAATATATGAAATTTATTGTCAAATTGGTTTCCATACAACACCCAGTGCTCATCCCAAAAGGTGCCCTCCTCAATACCCATCACCCACCCTTCCCTCGAATACCTCCCTTTTTGAAAGGCCATGGCCACTCTGTTGTTGACTACCTGTCATTGTTCGGAAGTTTGTCTGAACCAGAACCAACTTTGGGCTATCGGATTATAAACACAGTACAAATAAGTAAGATTCAACAACTGGACTTCCAGTGTTCTTGGCCATACCTTGGAGAATCCCAACTAATGTCAATAATCTCTCCCCTGGTGAAAAATTGTATTTTTATCACTTTGGGAAATTTCAATATTATAACTGATCAAAGGACAACGAGTCCCTTTTCATAGCAGAAGGCACTGAGACAGACCAACCCTTTTCAGTCATTGTAGGTTTTATTTATATAACCAAGAGGGGAGAGAACTGGAAAATAAACAGACAAATGAACTGACCAATGTACAACAAAGTTCTTCTATTAAAGCTTCCGTGGAATGGTTGCCCATGAAATATATATGATGAAGAACAGGTATTGAAACAGAATGTGACAATTTGCCATGGCAAGGCTAATCGTTCCCCAGGTGCCCATGAACTTTTCTCTCTGCAGGCCCCATTAACCCTATGCGTCACCCCAAGACACTCCTGTCCCTGCGGTACAGGAAGCCCTGTTGTCACTTCCTGGGATCCTCAACTTCAGACGCACCTGTAAATGACCTCTGCATGGTAGCTGTCCTGGCTCCGTCCCTGAGAGCTGGAATGAGCCCTAAGAAGGGGGAGGCACTACCTTAGCAGAGCAAACCGATGATTTTTAGGGAACACCTAATGTCGCAAAACATCGCTAAAATCCAGCATTTCCAAAATGTGTCCAATAACGAGAACAACCTCGAGTGGCTTGTTAAAAACGTAAATTCACCCACTCTATCATCAAACTACCAAAGCAGAGTTTTCAGGGGACAGGCCATCTGGTCTACAGACCAGAAGAACCAGCATCGCCTGGGAGTTTGTCGCAACACGGACTTCCGGCCCATCTCAGAACTGCTGTGCCAGAGTCTCCGCCTTAATCCCAGGTGATTCCCATGCATATGGATGTCTCAGAAGTACTGCTGGAGACCAACTCTGTAACACCGAGTTTCATGCCTCAGGCTGCATGTTAGAACAACTTGTTTATTCACTTGGCAGTTTGCTTGTTTGACTGCAACAAAACACCCAGGTTGGACATTGGACAGTTTTGTTGCTGTTGTTGTTGTTTAATGTTTATTTTTGAGAGACACAGACAGACAGAGGGTGAACTGGGGAGGGGCAGAGAGAGAGGGAGACACGGAATCCGAAGCAGGTTCCAGGCTCCGAGCTGTCGGCACAGAGCCCGACGCGGGGCTCGACCCTACGAACCGTGAGATCATGACCTGAGCCAAAGTCGGACGCTTAACCGAGTCACCCAGGCACCCCTGTCATTTTTTTTTTTTTAAGTCACACTGATGTGCTGTCACAGTTGGGCAACCACTCATTTGGGATAGCTGAATCAGGAAGAACACAGCTCAAGCTGGTCACACAACAGACAGTCCAGAGTTTGAACAGCTCCCTTACTGCAGCTGCTACCTACACCTTCATACTCAATGAAGTCATCTCTTACGCACTGTATACTTATTCCGCATAAGGCAGACACAGGTACCGTAGGGTATGCAGATGCATAACATTCAAAACTTGGAATCGCCAAGGAGCGATGCACACGGAACTACTACATCAGAGAGAAAGTGATAGGTGCCCAAAAGGTCCTGTGCAAGTTCAAATTTATACACATATACAATGTATACACACACACACACACACACACACACACACACACACGAAGACATACACTTTTTTTCTATGGGGAACAATAAAATTTCATGGAGAATCTTGTTTACCATAAATTAAAGGCTGTATAGGATCTGGACAGGTGGAGTGGGGAAATGTTTTCTTGGCACATCGACCAAATATAAAAACAACAATTAGCTGGGAACAGCCAAGTAGTCTTCAGCTTCGAACTCATATGAGATTTTCTTTACATAAATATAGATACAGACACACATATAGACACATGCACATAAATACACATATACATCTGTAATCACGTGCCTATTAAAGAAGTTTAAAATGGAGAGGGAAAATATAGACAAGACTGTTCTCTCGTCTCTCCGGGACAATCAGAAATGGTGTGCTTTTAAGCTTTACTTTCTGAGCCTGTATTCCTCTTCTCCCAGTGAAACTTGAATAAGGTCCAATTGTCAACCCTCTACCCCACTACCCCAGCAGAATGGCCAGCAGGGACCCGGCACTTACAAGCCATGTTAGACAAACCTGTTCCTTCCTAGTGATTTCTGGTCAGGAGACCAGAATCTACATAAAACTAAATGTATTCACTTAAGCTACCAAGCTTGGGCTGGAAGCAAAAGATTTGCCCTGTCACGTGCATCTTGAGAGAAGGTGTGATCTAAGACGGGTGCCCTCAAGGGAAAGAAAAGAGGTTCAGAGAGCCAAGAAATCTCTCGATATCTTGGTGCCTATTGCAGCCGCCAACGTGGGTGAACGCAGAGAGGAGCAAGCTTTGTGACGGACACGGGAACGTCAGGATAGCTTGGAGTCCTTCAAAAGCCGTTTCTAAAGGGGTCTGGGGTTTTCTGTGCCGGATGGAACCGGCAAGAGCAAGGAGTCTCAAAAGCAAAAACTTTTTCAGTAAGTTTGCAGTAGGTCACTCCATGTACTGGACCTTGAATGATTCTGGCTCCTGGCTGCTGGCTGAGCCCACACCACTCTGTATTTGATCCGAATCAGGTTGCCTTTTTGTTCTGTCAGTGAAACTATGGCCGGGATCCGTCCACGAGCACCAGCAGGGGCCCCGAGTGCTCCACAAGGCCATCTACACTGGCCAACAAGGAAAGGATCACAACGGTTTAAACGACCAGGTTGGCAACCGAAGCTCTAATAACGGTAGACATTCGCTTTAAATATTCCAATTTAGAGTATAAACACAGCCCAGCGTTCTTCCCTGAGCCTCTCTTCTCTGTGTCCTTGTACAGTGGGGGTTACATACCAGCCTCCGTTAAACGGGTGATAATGTCGGGTTGGTGCCAGAGAGCCCGATTGCTTGTCTTCCTGAAAAGGGTGATACACACACGTCTTTCCATCAAGAGTTAGTAGTGCTTGTAGTTAGTTCCTCCCTTTATCTCAATACTCCCTTTACCGTAATTCAACTCGTTAGGTTTCAATCCACCCAAGCCATTCAACATTTATGGAGTACTTCTAATACTTCGGGCACTTTCACTCTCTAGGGAAAGCTTGAGGGAAATCTAGTTGAAGTAGCTACAAAGTCTTGGGGCACCTGGGTGGCTCAGTTGGTTAAGCATCCAAATGTGGCTCAGGTCACGATCTCACGGTTTGGGAGTTCTAGCCCTACATTGGGCTGGCTCGTCAGCATGGCGCCCACTTTGCGTCCTCTGTCTCCCTCTTTCTGTCCTTCCCCCACCAACTTGCGCTCTCTCAAAAATAAATAAAACGGTAACAAAATTTATGAAAACACAAAGTCTTGGTAACAGAGCATTCTTTACAAGTAGAGATTGAGATAGAATCAAAATGGAGAAACAGACTGTCGACCCTGCCAACATCCTAAGTCATAATTTGGCTCATTTTATTGGGCTTATTAAAGCTGAACATCAGACATAATGACATTCATACAAAATCTATCCAAGAGCCAGTAAACATGAGTTGGGGATTATTTGCCAGTTTGGACACCTCACACCTTGTTGCCCTTACGTTAGCAACTAGAAACTTGACCACAATTCAAAGTTTAAAAGCTTTTGGACTTTCGGGTAAAAAATACCTTTGTATGATCCAAAAAACATGTATTTCATATTTATTATTAAACCATCTTCGTCCTTTCCCTGCATTACATCATGAACCTTCGTCGTTGGTGTAACAGATATAATTATTTCACAAGTAACGGACATACTTGCTTTAGAAGCACCCAGATAACAAGCTGGGAGCACCACACCAACCATATATTTAAGCGGGAATGGGAAGGAATGAACACATTCGCTAAAGACGGGGCTTGCGTGGAGCTTAGGATTTGTAAATGACCCATAGGAAAGACGCGCTCGTAAAGCTAAGGGTTCTTTTACATTAACGTGTATTCTCTACACATAAAACGCGCTGCCACTTTAAAGCATTGTTTGTTTTCAGTGTTTAAAAGAAAGCATCGCACTTGCCAATGAGTGGGGGCTACAAGGCACAGAATTTGCCTTTCAGTAAAACATTCTTACCTTGTGCGTTTTCTAAACATGTAGGAGTCTTGGTTATTTGTTTTGGAGGGTGTCTTGAATGCAGCTGGAGCAAAGCCAAAGAACTACAAAGCTCAGGCAAAGGAGGGGGAACCCAAGGGAGGCAAATCAACTTAAAACCAGAGATGTCCCCGACCTCTCTCCCTGCTTCAGGGACATTCTTTGATTATCTCGTGGCTTCTCCTCTTCAGCTTCTCAGCCATACCTGCAGCTGCCTTTTCCTTGTTGGTTAATTACCCACCAACGTGTCCTAACAGAAGAGGGCCAGATCCCAAGTGGACTTCTCTGGTTATATTAGCTGGACTCCAGCAACCCAGTCATTCTCCCGATGTCAAGATGTCTCAAGGTCACAGCAGGAAACTGAAAACATCGCAGCTTCTCAGTGAGGCTGCCTTTCCGGGAACCGCCCCCCCATGTCCAATTCCAGCATCTCTTCAATCTCCTATATTCCAGATCCCCGTTTCCTGCCTCACTCTTCCCCCTTAGCACATACCATTGTCTAATCTGCCAATGATGTACTTACTAACCTTGTTTATTGCTGGGTCTCTCCCACTAGGATAGATGCTCTATAAGGGCAGGGGTTTTTTTGTTTTTTTGTTTTTGTCTGTTTTATTCACTTTTGTGTCCCCAGCACTTAGAACAGTCCATCAGGAAATATTTGTTGCATGAATAAATAGACACTTGACTTGGTCATTTGGGACAGGATTGATTCTCTGCGAGAATGTTTTTGGGTAAAAGGATGAGCTACTTCTTTGGACAGACTCAGGAGTAGGACGACCCCGCAAAATCCCCCCTCTCAAGCGGCACGTCTTAAATTGAATTAAGCCCGGTCTTTTAGGAAAACTGATGTCTAAACCTTAAGGAGCAAGTAACAGAGCAAAAGAGGCCTGGGCCTTATTCTGATGGAGACAAACAGCAAAGCAGTCTGGCCAGAAGGACAGAAGGCGTTGTTGGTTTGTGTTTTAAGAGACCTTAACTATTTTAGAAGCTGGACAAGAAATGGGGAAATAGTACTTGCTGATCTGGGAAACGGAAATAAACCACGACAAAGCTTCCCTATGTTATTTATCTACTTAAAATGGATTCACATTTAGCTTTCTTTTTAATTATTATGTATTTAGTTTTGAGAGAGAGAGAGAGAAGGAGGAGAAGGTGGGGCAGAGAGAGAGACGGAAAGAGAGAGAATCTCAAGCAGGGATTCAATCTCACGACCTCGAGATCACGACCTCGGCCGATACCAAGAGTCAGAAGCTTAACCAACGGAGCCACCCAGGCACCCCTGTCTTTATCAGTAGTGACAACAAAAGCTATTAGGCAAAAGAAATTCACGAATAGAGAAAAGTGTGACGCAAGAAGCAAAACACACACATAGCATCATAGGAAAGAAAAGTAATCTGTCAAATGCTCATGTATTGACATCTGGTCCGAATGTGTGTATGATGTAATAAGTGTTACATCACATACATTCTTTTTTGTTTCTCGTTTGCGATCTTAGAATGTATGGTGCAAATGTAGTTGATATTATTTTTCGGTGATGAAACTGAGCAAAAGTAAAAAGTGTTAGTGCCAGAAGAAGAGTATGTTGGCTCAGACCTTCTATAAGCCCGAAATCTGCTTATGGAGTTTGACTTCATAATTTAATTTCTAGAAATTACTTTTAAGAAAACCGTCAGACAGGTGTTTAGATACATACACATAAAGATGTTTGTTGGCGTTCTATTTTTTTAAGTTTTTAATCTTTTCATGTTCATTTATTTTTGAGAGAGAGAGACACACACCCACACACGGTGCACGTAGGGGAGGGGCAGAGAGAGGGAGACACAGAATCCGAAGCCGGCTCCAGACTCTGAGCCATCAGCACAGAGCCCGATGCGGAGCTCGAGCCCACGGACCACGAGATCATCACCTGAGTCAAGTCGGACCTTTATTTATAACAATGAATTGGGGGTAAACCAAATTGGTCAACAAATTGTGGTGTTTCCAAATAATGGAATACTATGCAGCCATTAAAAACGATGCTACAGGGGCACCTGGGTGGCTCAGTCAGTTAAGCGGCCGACTTCGGCTCAGGTCATGATCTCGTGGTCCGTGAGTTCGAGCCCCGCATCGGGCTCTGTGCTGACAGCTCAGAGCCTGGAGCCTGTTTCGGATTCTGTGTCTCCCTCTCTCTGACCCTCCCCTATTCATGCTCTATCTCTCTCTGTCTGTCTCAAAAATAAATAAACGTTAAAAAAAATTAAAAAAAAAACAATGCTACAGTATAAGATCCCCAGTTATCCTGTAACTGTTCTTTGCCACCTCCATATTCCTGATCCCCCCAACCTACTGTACTCTTTTTTTTTTCCTCATAGCACTAATCCCTCAGACATACTCTGTAATTTATTTATTCATTATGTGCATTGTTTTCTTGTCTGTGTCCACCTACTAGAATGTCAGCTCAGAGAGAACAGTGATAAATGTCATTTTTCTTTGATATCTTAAACACCCAGAGAAGTTCTTAACAGATAGGGATTCAATAAATATTTCCTGTAGGATAATCCCCCAGGATTGGAATTTCTGGATAAAGAGGTATAAACACGTTTTAAAACTTGCAGGATATCTTATAAAACCGGTTATTCACACTTTAAAAGGGACTTTTGGGAGCAGCTGGGCGGCTCAGTCAGTTAAGCGTCGGAGTATTGATTTTGGCTCAGGTCATGATCTCACGGTTCACGGGATCAAGCCCCATGTCTGGCTCCTTACTGACAGCACAGAGCCTGCGTAGGATTCTCTCTCTCCCTCTCTCCCTGTCCCTCCCCCGCTCACACGTGTGCACACACTCTCTCTCTCAAAATAACTAAACTTTTTGGAAAAAGTGACTTTTTAAGCACTATGAAACATGCTCCTAGATGGTAAAATGGTGTCATCAATACTGCTTAGTTCCAGTAAAGTGTAACATGTTTGTTCTATTGAACATACGAAGAAAGTGTTCTCTTCACACAGTCTCCTCTTCAACTACAACTCAAGACCGGGCCTTCACATGATCTCCTCTTCAATGATAACTCAAGAGCAAAAAAGAAAGCCTCTGGGATTGTCCTTTACACTAAACAGTTCTACAACAAATCCTAAATCATAACAGTTATGTGGAGACCGACTTCTCTGTTTTCATGCCGCATCTACCGTGTTTTAAGCCTGACATAGAAACACTGTGCCAAACAAGCCCAAAAAAACCCTACTACTGGCGAGATTGGTTTACAGAGGATGACGTTCATTATTCCGCCACGGTATGTCACTTGATCCCTTATCATTAGTGACAGAGTGTGCTGTTCTTACACAGAACTGAGACAGTTCCCCACCTAGTGGAAGAGGGTCTCCCATGCGGCATGCATGGCAGGTGAAGCGTAAGTATCGTTATGAGACGATCTGCAGGCCGGAACTTGGAGACTCGGCCGAAAGGCCAGGGCTCAGTGATGACAGCTCTTGTGCAGCCAAGACTCAAGAAAGCAAATGGTTCAAGGGTTATGGAGGGAGAAGCAGGCCAATAATTTGAAGAGTTCCAACCGAAGGAGCAGGCAGGACCCAGATCCCAATTTTGCTTAAGGGCAGGCCTGAGCTGGGCTGAGGCCAAAGTCCTGTTATGAGTTAGGCTTCCTATATCCCTCACGCTTGGGGCTCCCTGAACTTGAACATTTACATGCCCCATTGTTCAGATCTGAGGTTTGGAGGTGGCAATAGTTTACCCTAAATACTAGGATTTTCTAGAGTGTTCTGAAAGTTATTTTCTGGACCTTCTCAGTGAGGGCCCATGACAAGAGAAACAATAATATAGTTAACATTTATCTGGCTTTTTGTATTATGATATAAAGTATCCTGTACCATGGGGTGCCTGGGTGGCTCACTCGGTTAAGCAGCCGACTTTGGCTCAGATCATGATCTCGTGGTCCATGAGTTCAAGCCCCACTTCAGGCTCTGTGCTGACAGCTCAGAGCCTGGAGCCTGCTTCAGGAGGAAACATAAAACACAGTCAGCCTAATGAACTTACCCGAAGTAACACAGCTAACAGAAGGTGGATCGGGGACTTTGAAGGCAGCTCTAACTTAGCCTTTGTGTTATTCTGTGAATCCAAGCTGATGCAGAGAACCCAGAGCTGATGCTCATGTTCCCCTCCTCACTCAAAAAGAATAGGAACAATGGTCCACAATCTGCCATAATAGGAGGAAGCAATTTGCGTCTCACATATTTGCCTGTAAAGCTCTCTTTCCAGTTTTTTTTTAAACAGTCCTGACATTTCAACGGAATTAAGAAACATTTCAAGTAAGTGAGCCCCCGTATTTGGGACTCTGTTATAGATGAAATGGTTTCCCATGGTCAATTGCGAAGTCAGTTGTCTTTTATGTCCCAAGAGAAAAGATTCTTTTCCGAATGTAACTGGGCTTCTCACATTCTGCTTAGCCAAAATGTAATGTTATTCTGTTAGTTGCTAGCGACCTGCAAGCATTCTAAAAAAAGAACCCAAATGTGCGCAAATGTGCTGATAGGGTTTGAGATCGAGGAAGGCTCTCAGAATCGTTCACTGCGTTGCCTGAGACCCGGGGATTTTGTTTTCCTCCCAACAGAGCCCAGTCAAAGAAACATGACTACACAGATAAAGCCCACTCCTGTGCCCCACGCTGGCTCCTGAAGTCAATGGAACTGGCGCTCTCGCTCTCTGGCACTGGTGGGAAAGAGAAAACTCAACCTAGATTATCACGAAATTATTCCTGATGCCTGCTCACATGAGCTCCCGGGCCAACTGATGCGGCTAACAAAGAGCATTTGTTAAACTGGGACCCGTGCCATCAGTCTGGTTTTAGAATAATTTTTTAACAGCAGATTGGGCGTGTTGGCGGTGGTAGGGGGAGTGATTGGAGGGAAAGCTAGAAGGGGCAGAGAACGAAGAAGTACTATGCTGCTTCCTGCTATCCATCATACTCGGAATTGTTTTCCTATTCTCTGCACAATTCGGGACTGACTTGTATCATAATAAACTTACTTACCTTGGGTTTTCCACAGTGCATACTGCTATAACACTGAGGTCTTCTGACCATAGACTATTTCAAGGCTATGTATACGAAGATGGTTTTGTTCTTGCTGGAAAAATATCCCAACCCGAGCCCAGGGGATTATTCTTTTTCACGGTCCGGTACCTTCTTACTTACTCTGATAGCAACAGATCTTCCCCCGTATTGCTTAAAAGGAAAACAAAAAAAATGTGGGGCTGGTCTCATTGAGCTGGTTCTACTTTCTCAACCCTCCTAGCCAGCCGTTTGAGGACACCTCTGCTAGAAGAATATTCAAACACCTGCACAGAGCCCTTAGTTTTGTCATTGTCCCCTCTTGTCCACCTCCTTACCCAAGCAAGCTCCTAGAAAGAAATCTACTCTTGCTGTCTCAGCTTTTCCTTGCCCCCATATCGCTCTTCTGTTCACGGCCAATCGAGCTCACACTCCACTTAAGCCAACAGTCTGGCAGAGGTCCCCAGAGACTAGTGTGACCATATGCCCTTGTTTGCCCAAGGACACGTGTTGTTCTGCTGTAATTATTAACAGCACCTCTGTGCACTCTCAGGTGTGTCCTAGTTTGAAGATAAACTATTTGGTTTCTCTATCAGTGATCTCCTAGTGGCCAAATCCAAAAGATTCCTCTCTGTTCTTCTATGACTTGGCCACTCTGCAATTTTTAGCTGTGTAAGTCACTGCCACGATAACGAAACTCTTCTCCTTTGGCGAGACTATTCTCTCCTGCAGCACTATTCCATCAAAGCTTGCTTTGTGAGCTTCTCCTCTTTTCCATACTGCCTAAATGTCAGTGCACCCTAAAGTTTCATAATAGAGCCTTTTGTCACTTTATGTGATCACCTTAGGTATTCATCCATTCCCGTGTTCTTAAGCACAACCCGATGACCCTGTAACTTTCTTTGTCTCTCCCACTAGCCAAGACTATTCTCCGAGACTTTTCCTTGTCCCATGTCTTTTCCTCCTGAGTGTCTCACAGGCATCACCATTGATGTTCTTCTTCTTTCTCCCAAGTCTGCTCTCCCCCCTCTTCACAAATCATGGTGAACAGTACTCATTCTGAATCCCCATCTTAGTCATGGTCTCACTGGGCAGTCCAGTGCTGGTTGATCAGCCATATGCTGGTCAAATTTCATATCTATGGGGATAAATGATTGTCTTTTTAAGCCACTGAGTTTAGGGTGATGTTTTTGTAGCAAAAGCTAACCGATGTAAAAGTTGGTTCGTAAAAGAAGTGCTCTCATAAGAACTCATTATATGTACTATTGGCTTTAGGACTAGGTGGCAGGCAGCATTGAAGAAATTCTTAGAAGAAGCTGAAATAATGGTGATCTATTGTATGCGGTGGTAAAGCATTTGCTAGAACTATTACCTATGATAACTTGGAAGATAAACAGGTACTTAATGAACTTAAGAACTTGGGCAAGATAGTTTTGTAGAATGTTTAAAGAATGAGATGAGTACTTTTAGCTGCTGGTGACTAAAGATCTACCGGAAAGAACTGCCAGCCTGTATGAAAAGAAACCAAAACTTATCAAAATTTGTAGAGACTTCTGGACCCCTAACCTCCTACAAGAGAGGTAACAGTCTTGGAAAGCAACTTAGCCAATAAAATGGGCACATTTCTAAACTCCTCTTTGGAAATGGCCCCCAAAAATCCTAAAATGGGAAACCAAAATCCACGAAGACAAAAGGACCCTGGTCTATTTAAGGCACATTCCCTACCTAGGGGAGGACCTGACATTTGCCAGACGAGACTTCAAAACTGTTGTAGGCCAGTGCTATGTGTCTTCTTTTCTTTTCTTTTTCTAATGAGAGGGTTTGCTGGGTCCCCATGTTCCTGTTTTCACCATTGTATGTTGGGCATGTACGGGGCAGATAACTTGTTTGTTAGTTAACAAGAATTAAGAAGCTAAGAAGAGCCACATCTGAGCTTGATATAGATCACAAATCTTGGACTTTGAGCCTGATGCCATGACTTGATGAGATTTGAGGGGTATTGGGATGTTAGTGAGTGAATTTACATGGGAAAGGGATATGAATAATTCTGGCCAGATGAAAGAATATTACAAATTGAGTTACTGGCCCTAATTCTTCACCCCTCCCACAACCATACCATTGTCATAGCCTAACTGGGGGAGGGGCGCACTTCCCTGCCATTGACTTTGGACCTATGTGGCTTTGGCCGATGGAAATGGGTAGAGCAGATAACATGCCCTCCCTAAGCCTACCCGTAAGAGGCTTTGAGTTTCTTCTTGCTGTCTCTCACTTCTGCCACATGCCATCTGTCTGGCTAGCTTGAAGAGAATGAGACACACACAAAGCAGCACATCCAGACCACAGACATTCAGTGAAAAGGAGAGATTTTCCAGCTGCCCAGCCGAGTTTAGCCAAGCCACAGCCAACCTTCGGATCCAAGAGAAGAAATTGTTGTTGTCAGACATTGAATTTTGGGGTGATTTGTTATACAGCATAGCCATGGCTATAGCCATGGCTAATTCACTCACACTGTCATCATTCGTCACTCGCCCCAACCCAATTCCCCCACTTCCTTACTTTAAAAAGCAATTGCAATTGATCCCACAGCCCCCCCCCCCCATATTCACTGTTCTTGTCTTGGTCCACATCTACATCATCTCTCACCTGGCTCTTACAAAATTCTCCTTCCTTCACTTTTTTAACAAACCCTCCCCATTTACATCAGGGCAATTTTTCTGCAATGCACAACTCAGATCAGCCCATAGCTTAAAACCCTTTGGATTCTTCCCATTACCTAGCAGGACGCACGCTCCTGAGAGTTTACGTGTCTAATTTATTCCACAGATTCTTTCTGTTTGCTGCAGGCCATATTTGAAACATATATTAAGGCACCTGGGTTGCTCAGTTGGTTAAGCGCCCGACTCCTGATTTCAGCTCAGGTCATGATCTCAAGGTCGTGAGATTGAGCCCCTCGTCAGGCTCCGCACTGAGTGTGGAGCCTGTTTTTTCTCTCTCCTCCTCTCTCTTCTCCTCTCCATCTCATTCTCTCTCTCTCAAAATAAATAAGTTAACAATTGGAAAAATATATTTTAATATAAAGATTAACACTGTTCTCTAGTTTGCTACTATTGCCTCTACTCTCTATTATATTACACTTGGCCACTTCACCTATTTACAGAACAACCCTTGTCCCTACAGGCAGTTATGGAAGTGTATTAGTGTCCCAGAGCAACCATAACAAGTACCCACAAAGTAGGCAATTTAAAGTAATGGAGGGGCGCCTGGGTGGCTCAGTCGGTTAAGAGACTGACTCTTGGTTTCAGCTCTGGTCATGATCTCATGGTTTGATGGGTGTGAGCTCCATATGGGGCTCTGCATGGGCAGTGTGGAGCCCACTGGGGATTCTCTCTCTCTCCCTTCTCTCAGCCCCTCCCCCACTTGCACTGTCTCTGTCTCAAAGAAACTGAAAGAAAGAAAGAAAGAAAGAAAGAACAAAAGAAAAGAAAGAAAGAAAGAAAGAAAGAAAGAAAAGAAAAGAAAAGAAAAGAAAGAAAAAGGAAGGAAGGAAGGAAGGAAGGAAGGAAGGAAGTTATGGAAATGTATTTCCTCACAGCTCTGGAAGCTAGAAGTCCAAAATCAAGGTGTCAGCAAGGCCATCTCCCTGTGAGACTCTCAGTAGTATATCCTTCTCTACTTCTTTGTAGCTTCTGATGGTAAATGTCAGCGATCGGCAGTTCTCGGCTTACAGCTGCATCACTCCAGCCTTTGCCTCTGTCTCTACATGGCATTTCCTTTTTCTCTAAGGACACTGGTCATATTAAATTAAGGCATACCCTAATGACCTCATCTCGACTTGATTATATCTACAAAGACTGGGTTTCTAAATAGGATCACGTTCACAGTACTAGAGGTTAGAACTGCAACAAATCTTTTTGGGAAACACAATTTAACTCATAGTGGTAAGTAACTGGTTTGTAGAATGAAGGACAAGGTCCTTAGCATGTCATGTGCAGACCTTTATTCATCTGGTCTCCTGCTACATCTTCATTTTAAACTGTAAAGTAGAACCATTCTTCTTGTTGATCCTGAATGGACAAAGCCATTCCATACCTCAGTGCCTTTGCTTGCCCTGCTCTTTTTGCTTTGAAAGCCTTTTCTTCCTTCCCCAGTCTACCTGTGAATTTTTATCCCTCCTTTAAGATTTATTCAAATCTTAATATATCAGGCAAACAATTAGATTTCTCCTGTTCTTTTGGAGAAGTTAGTTGCTAATTCTGCTTTCAATCTTAACTCCAGAAGAGAGCTCAATGTGCTAAAGTTTCAGAGGGTCTTCAGAATTTTCTCTCATTGTCACTTTGTCCTTGCATTCTTCCCAGAACATAGAGTTGGACTTAGGTGAGTTCCACCAGATTTCTTTTGGAGAAAATTTCTCATTTACATGCCAAGAGTCTATTTTGATTTATGCTTTTGGTCAGCTGGTCAACCACAATATAGACTTCTCAGTCCTTTAGTATATTCTAGGGGTACTTTTTGTTATTAGAAAATATATCTTCTACCTTCCAAAAGAGTAATCTAATTAAAGAAATTGAACTCAGTGTAAACCAACCACAGTGTACTTTTATAAACAGTTGTCTTTAACCCTAATCTCCCCAGGACCTGCCAACAAATCTAGGAACCATTTCCATCGCAACATTTTTTTGTTGTTGTTGTTTTTTTTAACTAAGGTATAATTAATATACAATGTTGTATTAGTCTCAAAGGTACAATATAGTGATTCAACAATTCTATGTATTACTCAGTGCTTATCATGATAAGCGTACACTTAATCCCCTTTATCCATTTCATTCTTCCCCCCAACTTACCTCCCCTCTGGTAACCACGAGTTTGCTGTCTATATTTAAGAATCTGGTTTTTTGTTTGTTTGTTTGCCTATTCTTTTTTCTTTCTGTTTGTTTATTTCTTAAGTTCCACATATGAGTGAAATCATATGGTGTTTGTCTTTCTCTGTATAGCTTAGTATTATACCCTCTAGGTCCATCCATATTGTTGCAAATGGCAAGATTTCATTCTTTTTTATGGTTGAGTAATATTCCATTATATATATATATGGTGGTGTGTGTGTGTATATATATATATGCTGGTATATATATATATATATATATATATATATATACACACACACACATACACACACACATATATGGTATATATATATATATATATATGTGTGTGTGTGTATATATATATATATATATATACCAGCATATATATATATATACACACACACACACACACACATATATATATATATATATATATGCCACATCTCTTTTATTCATTCATCTATCAATGGACTGTTTCCATATCTTAGATAATGTAAGTAATGCTGCTATAAACATGGGGGTGCATATATTTTCAAATTAGTGTTTTCATTTTCTATGGGTAAATTCATTGAAATATTTAAGGAAGATGAAACACTATCAAAAGCGTCTGTTTACCCCATGACATAATTGTCAGGATTTCAAAAGATTAGGTAACTTCTGTCAGGTCCCTGTGCAGATACACTTCTGTCAAAGTGTTTAATAAGTTCCTGTTTGTGTCAAATGTCTGAATCAGATCACTAAAAAAATTACAGCTGAAAAGTTCTCAGAACTATTCTTTCACTAAGTGTGCAGATACAATCTACCTCCTTCTTAAAATGAGAAAAGGTAAAAAAGACTTTATTTTTTTTTAATTTTTTTATTAGTTTTCTTTATAAGGTAAAAAAGACTTTAATGAGTGACCTCTGTACAAAGACAAGGGCAGAGGGCACCTGGGTGGCTCTGTTGGTTAAGTGGCTGACTCTTGATTTCACCTCAGGTCATGACCTCACCGTTTGTGGGATCAAGCCCGTGTCGGGTTCTGTGCTGATAGTGCGGAGCCTGCTTGAGATTCTCTCTCCCTCTCTCTCTGCTTCTCCACTGCTCTTCTCTTGTCTAAACCCGCCCCCTCACTTTATAGACTGATGAAATGGAGGTCACCGGAGGTTGAATGGCATGCTTAAGATCACCTTCAAGTTAATAACTGAACAGGACTGAGACCCAAGTTCTTGTTTCTGTGTCCATTGCCAGTTGCCCTGTCCATGCAGCTCAAGTGCTTTCTAGCCCCTGAGTTCCTAGTCATAGGTTTCATCTGGAAACACAACGAAGCATGCCCAACAAAATGCAAAGTTTTGGGAATTCTAGAGAAGAAATTCTCAAAGGACCTCAAAAGACTTGAGGTACCAATAGTGTTCTAAAGACATGCATTTCTCCTACCACTGGCCAAACTAGCTGGTCAGAAAATACCTAGTCTTGTATTTTTCACCAGTGAAATGTAAAGCTAATGACTCCAGAAAGAAAAAAGTAATAATTTAAGAATTTATTCCTACAATTAGTCTCTTTTTATTTCCCCCCAGAATATGTAATAGTAGCCCTGTTTTATGTACTAAGAAACTCATATACATGATAATGAAGGATTAAACTCTTCCAGAAGATTCTACAAGATTCCAGAAGACTGTAAATTCTACAATTTCTAGGCCATACATTCGTTCTTTTTAATCGAAAACCTTCCATTTATAAGGCTTCATGTTGCCAGGTGCTAGGGGCACAAAAATGAAAGAAAATACCTTCTTCATTCTCCAGAATCTTGTGGAGCAGAAATGGAAGAAAATATACCAACAACTACTGAACAGACTGTCTGAGGCCCTAATACAGATGCTTTGATACTGCAGCACAAGGGCAAGTATGGTTTTATCGCTAGATTGCACAGATCCCCCAAAGCAGTGTTTGTTTGTTTGTTTGTTTGTTTGTTTGTTTGTTTTAATCTGGGTATTCAAAGAGGTACTCACTTATACAAGCAACCAAATCTTGCATACCATGGTGGGGAGTTCATGAACCTCAAGTTACAGGTAAATCCTTGTTCTGAGTACCTGGAAAAGGCAAAGGCTGTGGCTTCTCTGTCGGTTTCTTTTGTTTTGTTTTCCTCTCCTCCCCCTGGTTAGGTGCCAGATAATGGCTAGAGCCACGTACTGACTACTATTTTATCATTAAAATAAAAACCTGAGAATCATGTTACATAATCTCTTGCTTATTATTTTCAGGTTACACTGATAGGAAGATGATTTAGGGTATTATATGTAGGCATCTGACTTTCTGGAACACCCTGTTTTAGTCAATCCGGCCAGATCCTCACTGGTCACTATTCCAGTACAATCGAAAACCAACCCCAAGTTTAGATAACTCTTCCAGAAGATTCTAAGATTCTTAGCTACTCTGCCAGTAGCCTCAAAGATTATTCTCCCTCATGCACACCTAGAAGGGAAATAAAATGAATTCATTTACAACAATATTAATTTAGAACTTACTGTGCACAAAGTTTTGTGCGAAGGGTATAGTAATGCATAAGACACAATCCCTTTATTACAGGGATATCTAGTCCTGAAAGGGAAACAGACCAATAAACCACATTACTAAAGTTGAATGAATAGATATAATGGGAAACAACATATAAGGAGCAGAGCTATATTAAGCAAGAAATTAGCCTCGGTTGAAATGATGGTCAATTTTCCCTAAATATGAGAAATTTCATGAGTTAAATCTTGAAATGTTAACCTGAAGTTAAGCTATTATCTGGGCATACAGAACCTTATAGTGATTAAGAAAGAGTGGGCCCTACTCCCTGGGCCCAGATAGCTCGAACTTGAAGAAACTACCTAACCAAAAAAATAAGATAAAGTTTAAAAAAAGGGGGGGGGGGTGGTGCCTGGGTGCCTCAGTCAGCTAAGCCTTGGACTCTGGGTTTTAGCTCAGGTCATGGTCTCATGGTTTTGAGAGTTCGAGTCCCATATCAGGCTCTGTGCTGGAGAAATGGAGCCTGCTTGGTGTCCTCTCTCTCTCCCTCTCTCTCTTCTCCTCCCCCACTTGCGATGTCTCTGTCTCTCTCAAAATAAAGTACAAAAGAAAAAAAAAGAAATTCTATGCCTCAATTTCCTCATCTAACAAATGAGGATAATAATAAAAATGCTTGAAATAACCACTGATCTCATTACATGTGGAATCTAAAACAAACAAACAACCACCACAACAAAACAAACTCACAGATACAGAGAACAGATCGGCGGCTGCCAGAGGCAGGGGTGGGAGGTGGCAAAATGAGAGAAGCAGGTCGAAAGATACAAACTTCCAGTTATGAAATAAATCATAGGGATGTAATGTACAGCCTGGAGACTATAGTTAATAATACGGTATTGCATCTTTGCAAGTTGCACGTATGTAATAGATCTCATCACAAGAAGAAAATTTTAATTGTGTATGGTAACAGATGTTAACTAGACTTACTATGATCATTTTACAATGGATGCAGAGAGAAAATCATTGTTATACACCCCAAGTGAATATCATGTTATATGTCAGTTATACTTGAATGAAAAAAAGTAATGAAAGTGTTTGGCATACCCAAATGAAAGGAGAAAATTTGTTCAGTTATCAAATAGTGGTTGGCTTGGTTTGTACAGACAAAATATCTGGATAGTTGGCTAAATGGTTAGATCCCATCCAAAGGTTGGCATTTACATACTTGGCCTTAATCTGATTGCACAGTCAGGGACCACTTTAAAAAATCTGATAGGCTAAAAATTCTCTTTCCAAAAATGTCCCTATTTCTGGAGATCTCTGACCCCTAAAACTAGAGAGAGGAGCCCTGTTTTAAAATGGCTTTTCTTGGGGCACCTGGGTGGCTCGGTCGGTTAAGCGTCCGACTTCGGCTCAGGTCACAATCTCACGGTCCGTGAGTTCGAGCCCCGCGTCGGGCTCTGAGCTGACAGCTCAGAGCCTGGAGCCTGTTTCAGATTCTGTGTCTCCCTCTCTCTCTGCTCCTGCCCTGTTCATGCTCTGTCTCTCTCTGTCTCAAAAATAAATAAACTTTAAAAAAATAAATAAATAAAATAAAATAAAATGGCTTTTCTTTATTACTGACACTAAGATTGTCTTGTCTCAGTAACTGTACTATACCCATATTTATTAATTATTCTGAGTGATATTATAATTCTGTACCCTATCACTCCACAAATTAGGAGAAACACACAACTTAAAAATAAAAGGGAATAGTAGTGTGGCACATTAGTTAAGGTAGAGAAGTGCGTGAGATGTTATTCATAAAGAAACTCCCAAAAATTAGACCACAGAAGAAAACATTGAGTACTTTATCCACAAGTACGCCTCAATTTTCAAAGATATTCAGGCATAATTTCCCAAATATTATTTCTCCTAGACTGAATTCATTCACAAAGTGTTTGATTTTTCAATGGCGTACTCAAATTACATCCATTTGAGTATTTAGTATTTGATCATTTCAAGATGGCAGTAAGTTTTTATATCAGTTTGGCAGTCACAAGAGACTTAATCGAAGTCACCAGAGAAATCTATGAAGTCATTTCTTAGTACATAAAAAGTACCAGCAAAGTCCATATGACATTCCTGGATAACTCCTTAATTTACCATATTGAAACGCTTCACAGTTTGATAAAATACAGATGATATTGACTCCTAAACAAATATACTAATGATAACTTAGATAAAAGAAGTTTAAAAAAACACTTTTATAATGTATCTTGAATAAATGAATCCAAGCATCATACGCTTCATCTGTTTTAATATATATTGTCTTCTCCTTTTGAGGTCTCAAATGAAAAGTATTGGAACTCAGATCATAGATTGGAGAATAATTCCTTTGGAGGAATTTATACATTTATACGTGTACTTCTATAAACTATAGATCTCACTCAGGAATAGTCACACATCAAATAAAGTCATTTGGAACATGATGTTTTTTATTCACTTGGTATAAATATTACAGGTGGAATGCACATTTTAACAGAGTGGCCTGACCCCTTTTTCCCTTTTATGACAGACACATTGATATCTACTTAAAAGTACGTAAAAGCAAATGCCCATTTGTAAACATTTATTGATTATCAGTGTGTTTCAGGATGGAAGGTGAACAAATCATACTTAAGGGCATCTCAAGAAATTTTCCCCAACCTGTCTTCAGTATTGTTGAGTCTTATTAACTTGGTTGATTCCCCCCACTCAGAGAAGTGGGAGATGAGAGTTCATATTTAATGGTTGGGCCTCATTCTAGAATTTGCCTGTATAAAGCTAGTGCAACTTGAGCTGCTTGCAAACATAGGTTCAAGGTCCCAACACTTGACCTTGGTGATTTTAGCAACATTCAAAATTGTTTTGAATGGGTTTATATATATATATATATTTTTTAATTTTTAATGTTTATTTATTTTTGAGAGACAGAGCACAAATGGGGAGGGGAAGAGAGAGAGGGAGACACAGAATTCAAAGCAGGCTCCAGGCTCTTCTGTCAGCACAGAGCCCGACGCGGGGCTCGGGCTCGTGAACCATGAGATCATGACCTGAGCCGAAGTTGGATGCTTAACCGACTGAGCCACCCAGATGCCCCTGAATGGGTTTATTCTTTTATCAAACGAAGCTACTCCTTTTCTGAAACAAAGACCTGAATTTATCACTTGCTGCAAGAAGGGCTATACGTACAAGTTACAGTCCCACTGAACAAAACAAGCTGGTGATCTTATCTCAGGTTTTGGAATGCATGAAGTTGAAGGCTTGGGAAACCTTCAGAAATGTTTGGGGATTGGCTGATCTTGGGCCATGAAAGTTTTGTTGATGGATGAAGGCTGTTCTGATCAGCTGACTTGCAGAGTAGGAGTACTGAAGGAAAGTTGTTGCGGATGAATTGGAAAGAGTTTAAGATCGATTTTGGAGGTCACCAATTCATAGCTTTGGACTATGACCAAAGAACACACAGCCTTTTTCTTTCTTGAATTTGGTGGATAGGACTTCTTTAGTCTCACTATTGAAGTTTCACTTGAAATGTTACATGGTATTTATTTCCATAAGGACCCTTTTTAATACCAAGATTTTTTGAAACATTTTTTTGGTATGGAAATATTCAAACACAACAAAAGTGAAAAGAGAAAGAAAGAGCAAATGATGTGATGAGTCACTGAGTACCTATCACCTAGTTTCAACAGGTGTCCACATTCTATCATAGTTGGTTCATTTGAATCCATTCCCCAACTTTTTGTTGAAGTGTTCTAAATTAAATCCCAAATATGGTGCCATTCCCATGAATATTTCTGTATATACCTCTAACACTTGAGGATTTTAAAAATATAATTACACCGCCATTGTAATTCTCCACAAAATTGACAATTGTTCCTTAGTAATCAGCCAACATTCACGTTTCCCGGTTTCCAAAATTGTCTTTTTACAGTTGGTTTGTTTAAATTAGAATCCAAATAAGAATCACATTGCACTTGATTATGTCTCTTAAAGTTTTAAAATCTATATAAGTTTCTCCTCCTTTTATTTATTTGTTGAAGAAATTGGATCATTTGTCCAAAAGGAACTTTCCTCATTCTCATTGTGTTATTTACCATGTTTTTCTACCCGCCATAATTTTTCAAACTTGTGGTTAGATTTAAACATCTGGCCTTATTCATTCCCGGGATGCAGGGCTGGTTCAACATTCGCAAATCGATCAACGTGATACATCACATTAATAAAAGAAAAGATAAGAACCATATGATCCTGTCAATCGATGCAGAAAAGGCCTTTGACAAAATCCAGCACCCTTTCTTAATAAAAACCCTTGAGAAAGTCAGGATAGAAGGAACATACTTAAACATCATAAAAGCCATTTATGAAAAGCCCACAGCTAACATCATCTTCAATGGGGAAAAACTGAGAGCTTTTCCCCTGAGATCAGGAACACGACAGGGATGCCCACTCTCACCGCTGTTGTTTAACATAGTGTTGGAAATTCTAGCATCAGCAATCAGACAACAAAAGGAAATCAAAGGCATCAAAATTGGCAAAGATGAAATCAAGCTTTCGCTTTTTGCAGATGACATGATATTTTACATGGAAAATCCGATAGACTCCACCAAAAGTCTGCTAGAACTGATTGATGAATTCAGCAAAGTTGCAGGATACAAAATCAATGTACAGAAATCAGTTGCATTCTTATACACTAACAATGAAGCAACAGAAAGACAAATAAAGAAACTGATCCCATTCACAATTGCACCAAGAAGCATAAAATACCTAGGAATAAATCTAACCAAAGATGTAAAAGATCTGTATGCTGAAAACTATAGAAAGCTTATGAAGGTAATTGAAGAAGATATAAAGAAATGGAAAGACATTCCCTGCTCATGGATTGGAAGAATAAATATTGTCAAAATATCAATACTACCCAAAGCTATCTACACATTCAATGCAATCCCAATCAAAATTGCACCAGCATTCTTCTCGAAACTAGAACAAGCAATCCTAAAATTCATATGGAACCACAAAAGGCCCCGAATATCCAAAGTAATTTTGAAGAAGAAGACCAAAGCAGGAGGCATCACAATCCCAGACTTTAGCCTCTACTACAAAGCTGTCATCATCAAGACAGCATGGTATTGGCACAAAAACAGACACATAGACCAATGGAATAGAATAGAAACCCCAGAAATATACCCACAAACATACGCCCAACTAATCTTTGACAAAGCAGGAAAGAACATCCAATGGAAAAAAGACAGTCTCTTTAACAAAAGGTGCTGGGAGAACTGGACAGCAACATGCAGAAGGTTGAAACTAGACCACTTTCTCACACCATTCACAAAAATAAACTCAAAGTGGATAAAGGACCTGAATGTGAGACAGGAAACCATCAAAACCCTAGAGGAGAAAGCAGGAAAAGACCTCTCTGACCTCAGCCATAGCAATCTCTTACTCGACACATCCCCAAAGGCAAGGAAATTAAAAGCAAAAATGAATTACTGGGACCTTATGAAGATAAAAAGCTTCTGCACAGCAAAGGAAACAATCAACAAAACTAAAAGGCAACCAACGGAATGGGAAAAGATATTTGCAAATGACATATCGGACAAAGGACTAGTATCCAAACTCTATAAAGAGCTCACCAAACTCCACACCCGAAAAACAAATAACCCAATGAAGAAATGGGCAGAAAACATGAATAAACACTTCTCTAAAGAAGACATCCGGATGGCCAACAGGCACATGAAAAGATGCTCAACGTCGCTCCTCATCAGGGAAATACAAATCAAAACCACACTCAGATATCACCTCATGCCAGTCAGAGTGGCCAAAATGAACAAATCAAGAGACTATAGATGCTGGAGAGGATGTGGAGAAACGGGAACCCTCTCGCACTGTTGGTGGGAATGCAAATTGGTGCAGCCACTCTGGAAAACAGTGTGGAGGTTCCTCAAAAAATTAAAAATAGACCTACCCTATGACCCAGCAATAGCACTGCTAGGAATTAACCCAAGGGATACAGGAGTACTGATGCATAGGGGCACTTGTACCCCAATGTTTATAGCAGCACTCTCAACAATAGCCAAATTATGGAAAGAGCCGAGATGTCCATTAACTGATGAATGGATAAAGAAATTGTGGTTTATATACACAATGGAGTACTACGTGGCAATGAGAAAGAATGAAATATGGCCCTTTGTAGCAACGTGGGTGGAACTGGAGAGTGTTATGCTAAGGAAATAAGCCATACAGAGAAAGACAGATACCATATGTTTTCACTCTTAGGTGGATCCTGAGAAACTTAACAGAAACCCATGGGGGAGAGGAAGAAAAAAAAAAGAGGTTAGAGTGGAAGAGAGCCAAAGCATGAGAGACCCTTAAAAACTGAGAACAAATTGAGGGTTGATGGGAGGTGGGAGGGAGGGGAGGGTGGGTGATGGGTATTGAGGAGGGCACCTTTTGGGATGAGCACTGGGTGTTGTATGGAAACCAATTTGACAACAAATTTCATATATTGAAAAATAAATAAATAAAAAATAAATAAACAAACACCTGGCCTTATTCAGAGTCAGTGTTTTGGACAAGAATATTCCATAGGTGATTCTAGGTATTTCTTTTCTTTTTTAATTGAAGTGTAGTTAACATACAGTGTTATATTCTTTTCAGGTGTATCATAATAACTCAATGATTCTATACATTACCCAGTGCTCATCAGGGTAAGTGTCCTCTTAACCCCCTTCATCTATTTCACCAACCTCCCCTCTGGTAACCACCAATGTGTTTTCTGTATTTAAGAGTCTGGTTTTTGTCTCTTATTTTCTTTGTTTATTTGTTTGTTTCTTAAATTCCACATAAGAGAGAAATCATATGGCATTTGTCTTTTCTGACTGACTTATTTCACTTAGTATTATACCCTCTAGGTCCATCTATGTTGTTGCAAATGGCAAAATCCCATTCTTTTTGATGGCTGAGTAATATTCATATATATATATATATATATATATATATATTACACACACACTATATCTTCTTTATCCATTTATGTGTCTACAGGCACTTGGGTTGTTTCCATATCTGCAATAAACATTGGTGCACATATCTTTTTGAATTAGTGCTTTTATTTTCTTTGGATAAATACCAAGTAGTGGAAAACTGGATCATAGGGTAATTCTAGCTTTAGCTTTTTGAGTTACCTCCATAAAATTTCCATAGTGGCTACACCACCTTGCATTCCCACCAACAGTGCATGAGTCCACATCCTCGCCAACTCTTGTTTCATGTGTATTTTTTTTTTATTTTAACCATTCTGACAGGTGTGAGATATCTCATTGTGGTTTTGATTTGCATTTCCCTCATATGAGTGATGTTGAGCATCTTTTCATGTGTCTACTGGCCATCTATATGTCTTCGGAAAAATACACCTTCAGGTCCCCTACCCATGTTTCAAACAGATTTTATTTTTGGTGTTGAGTTGTTTAAATTCTTTATACATTTTGGATACTAACCCTTTATTGCATAAGTCATTTGCAGATATCTTCTCCCATTCACTAGGTTGACTTTTTGTTTTGTTGATGGTTTCCTTCACTGTGCAAAAGCTTTTTATTTTGATGTAGTCCCAACAGTTTACTTTTACTTCTGTTTACCTTACCTGAGGAGACACAGCTAGAAAAATGTTTCTATGGCTCATGTCAAAGAAGTCACTGCCTATGTTTACTTCAGGGAGTTTTAAGTATTTAATCCTTTGAGTTTATTTTTGTGTAGGGTGTAAGAAAGTAGTCTAGTTTCACTCTCTTACATGTGGCTGTCCAGTTTTCTCAGCACCATTTGTTGAAGAGACTGTCTTTTCCCCCACTGCAATTTCTTGCCTCATTTGTCCGAGATCAATTGGCCAGATAAGTGTGAGTTTATTTCTGGACTCTCTATTCGGTTCTGTTGATCTATGTGTCCATTTTTGTGCCAGGACCACACTGTTTTCATTCCTACAGCTTTGTAGTATGTTTTGAAATCTCGACTGTGATACTTCCAACTTTGTTCTTTCTCAAGATTGCTCTGGTTATTCAGGGTCTTTTGCGATTCCATACAAAATTTAATATTATTTGTTCTAGTTCTATGAAAAATATTGTTGGTATTTTGGTAGGGACTGCATTAAACTCCTGTATATTGCTCTGGGTAGTATGGACATTTTAATGACATTGGGTCTCCCAATCCATGAGCATGGGTTATCCTTTTATTTGTTTGTGTCATCTTCAATTTCTTTCATCGGTATTTTATAGTTTTTGGCATACAGGCCTTTCACCTGGGTTCTGGGTACTTTGCAATGCATTACATCAGAATGCACATAATATTTGTCCCTCCTAATTGCAGTGGTGCTAAGATACATAAGTGGGTTCAGGTGGCAGCCACTCCATCTATTATAAAATTTGTCCATCTGTATCTCATCTAATGGCTTTAGCTGCCATTGCTGATTGCTGGTTTGATCCATTATTTCACTACAGTTACAATTTTTCTAACTCCGGCAATGACGTATTAGTGATTTCTTTCCAATTCTGTAAGTCCTTCTGCATTTACTCATGGTAACTCTTCTTTAAAGAAGATAATTCTTCCATCAAATATTTGGTTACTTTGAAATATTATCTTTACATGAAAAGCAAGGTAGATATTTAAGTCTTATCTTATATGAACTTTCAAAATGAGTTGATGTCTTAACCACCTCCAACATTGACCAATGAGTTATCTTCTTAAAAGATCGTTATAACACATGAACCTTAGTATATTTCATGTGTCTCAGTCCTTTGTAGTTATCTTTTCGATGCTCAGGTTACACAATTTTTGGCCAGAGGGAGCCCCTTTAAATTGGCTCCTATGTCCTTTTTCCCATTTGTCCTTCTGACAAGATCCGAATAGATTTTGATAAATAACCTGAGAGGCACCAAGCTCAAGTTGTACATTTCCTGCCCCAGACCCAGAATCAACTTTTCCTTCTCCAGGGAAGAAATGATTTTTATAATTCACAGTCTGAGTTCAAAGGATGCTCATTGTTGCAGAGCCGTTCTTTCATTTGCAATCCTTTGTATTTAGTTGAAAATCTTGGTTTCTAATAACACTAACAAAGTGACTTACCTGCTTTATCCCACAATTTATGTATTATCAGAGGTAGTGCAAAAATAAGACTACTGAATGTACTTTAAGATTTCTTTGTGCTTTGTTTTTATTCTTTGGATATACCTAACTAGGAATATATGATCACATATTGTATTTTAAAATATCTTGACGTGTGACTATACTACCAACTTGCTAGAGTTATTTATTTTATTTTTCCAGATTTGTAACTGACGAAAATTACATATAAAAAGTATATGTATTTAAGGTGTAAAACATGATGTTGGATATATATACACATCATTATAAGGACATAGTGATGACTACAGTCAAGTTAATTAACATATCCATCACCTCACAGAGAGTATTGAAGTCCCCTACAATTATTGTATTGCTGTCTGTTTCTCCCTTCAAATCTCTTAATATTTGCTTTATATCTGTATCTATTGTCTATATTTTAAGAGCATATATATTGCTCTTATGTTGGGTGCATATATATTTATAATTGTTATATCCTCTTGATGAGTTGACCCCTTTATCATTATGTAATGACTTGCTTTGTCTCTTGTTACAGTTTTTGACCTAAAGTCTATTTTGTCTATTTTGTCTGATTAACCACTCCTGCTGTCTGTTGGTTACATTTGCACAGAATATCTTTTTTCCAGACCTTCACTTCAAGCCTATCTATGTCCTTAACACTAAATAGAGTCTTTTGTAGGCTGTATATAGCTGGATTTTTAAAACTTCATTAAGCTACTCTCTGTTTTTAATTGGGAAATTTAATCCATTTATATTTAAAGTAATTATTGATCAGTGAGGGCTTATTATTGCCATTTTGTCAACTATTTTCTGCTTCATAGTCCCTTTATTCCTTTTGTCCTCTCTTGATGTCTTCCTTTGTGAAGTGATGAGTTTTGGGAGTGGTATGCTTTGTGTCCTTTCTCTTTGTATTTTACGTAACTGTTTATAATATTTTTTAGGTTTTATTTAGGGTTTTTTTTATGTTTTCCATGAGGCTTACATGACACACGTTATCATTACAACAGTCCATTTTAAGCGGGTAAAATCTTCAATCGCACACAAAAATGACACTTTCATTTCACGTTCCTCCATACTTAATGCTATTTGACATCACACTTCACATATTTTCATCTTGTATATCCATTAACAAATTATTTTAGTTATAGTTACTTTAACACTTTTGTCTTTCAGCTTTAATACTAGACTTGAAAGCATTATATTATTCTGTATTTGACTATATACTTACCGTTCCCAGTGGGTTGTATACTTTCATATGTTTTCATGCTGCTAATTACACTCTTCCATTCTTGTCTTGTTCCTGACTTAGTGGAAAGCCTCTAGTGTTTTCCCATGATTAAGATGCAGGCTTTGGGGGCACCTGGGTGGCTAAGTTGGTTAAGTGTCCGACTCTTATTTTGGCTCAGGTCATGATCTCATGGTTCGTGAGTTCAAGCTCCATGTCAGGCTCTGCGCTGACAGCACATAACCTGCTTGGGATTCTCTCTCTCTCTCTATCTCTATCTCTATCTCTCTCTCTGTCTCTGCCCCTCCCTCCCTTATGTGCATGCACACTCTATCTTGCTAAATAAATAAATAGATGCAGGCTTTGGGCTGAGGTAGGTGTGTGTGTGTGTGTGTGTGTGTGTGTGTGTAATTTTATCATGTCATGTTACAAAACTGTTCTCAATTGTTACGTTTTAACATGGATTGTTGAGGAATTACGTCAAATGTGTTTTTTGACCATTATTGGAGATGATCATATGACTTATTCTTAGTTCTGTTATAATGAATTGTATTCATTCACACCAAAGAAATTTGAGTCGTCTAGAGACAACCACTTCTGAATATAAATCTTGTCTTCAACTGGCACAAAGAGAAACTAAGAGAGGGGAAAAATTTTTGAGCTGTTCAGTATCAGTAATCATTTTGAATCTTTGCTAAGTTTTTGGCTTATTTCCTAGATATGTGAGCAAAAAGAGAATTGCCTGGTTAAGTGTAACTCTATTTTAATGACTCCTTATAAAACACCATATCCCCCACTGCTGCCCCCACTCTCCCTTTGGCACAAACACAATCGCACTCAACTTTTGAAAAGCAATGGCTTAAAATCCCCGTGTCTTAGGAGACCTGTAACAAGTTAAAATGCTCCTCAGCCAGTATTGCAATGCTGAAGTTAAGCCCCATTTCTCATTGAATAGCACAGACCCAGAATACACGAGTATATACAAATTAAATGCAGACATGTTTCAGCTTGGGAATGCAATCCAATTCCAGAAGTGAGAGATCAGCTTTATGAACCAAGCCACCCACTATCCCAGGAAGATGGAGGGAATTAAAACCAGACCTTCCTGGCGTTATAAATTTGATTTCTGTCAGCAAGGGCAATTATATGCTGAAAAATCGAACTTCTTCTTATTTGCTCAGTCCCTAATGTCAGAGTCAAGGAGAACTGAGTCCAACAAGGTGTCCCCAAGTTCTCTTTCAGGTGAGAAAATGAAATAAAAGTCGGAATATTCTAATGTCTGAGATTTCATTTCCTTTTATTTTTTTAAGATTTCATTTCTTCATTGTTAGAGGGCTAAGCCTCTCTGAATTCTAGAAGGAGGAAGAAGCGTTGCCATGTGGAGATTCCATCCCCAAATCACTTAGCTTCTCAGAAAACATAGATAGGACAGGTCTTACTCGAGGTAAGCCTCTGTCTTTCATCCTCATCAAGATAGGAGAGGAGGCTAAATGGTCAGACGTGTGCTGGATAACTCTTATTTGTATCATTAAATTAATTAAGATGACTTCTGTGACCTGGGCAATCAGCTTTGCACATACTCTCCCCATATAAATACACACCACACACACACACACACACACACACACACACACACACACACTTTTCACTTCTGAGTCACGGATGAGAGGAAGTGATGTGAATCTGAAGCCAACCCTGAAATTCTCCTCGTATCTTTTGTCACAACGAAGCTCCTCCTTTAATTGACTCTCTTTGTATCTGAGGTTTGCAAGGCTACCTAAATGTATGTTGGTTTTATCATCCTCGTACCCCAAATTACAGTCTTCTGAAGCGAGCCTGGGGGAAAGAAGATAAAAGTGTTCAAATCTCATAAGTTCCTGTGTCTCTAACAAGCTTCACAGGGACAGAGGCTTTCCCCTTCATCAGCATCACCCGGTCAGCCCCCCACCTCCACCATCTCCATCAGTAAGTAGCACCCTTTCCGCCTGCACCTGCCCTTATGCCTCTTCTCAGACCTGACGCCAGAGGCAGATGTGGTGACCCGGGCTCTAGGACTGAGAGGACTAGTGACCCAGGGGTCCGAGTTCTCAGAGGTGGTCAGAGCAATCACTGCCTGATGCACCAAAATGACATGCTTGCCATTTCCAGAGACACAGAGGTCTTTTCAGGAGAAGCTTTTTAAAAAATCCTAGGATCCATGCCTAGAGGGCTGGGTGAACTATTGGATTCTTGCTCCTATACACCAGCTTTGCTTTTTACTGCCTGTGTATGTTGACCTCAATATTTATCTTCCATATCGCCACTTGGGTCCACTTCCTCTTCTCGTGTCTTCTTTGGTAGAGATGGAGCCCAGCTGGTGACCCACATTCCCCACAGAGATCTCTGTTAAAGATGATTTTCTCGGAAAACAGACAGACTGCCTTCAAGACTTCCAGCCTACAAACACTCTCTAATGCCAGTGATGAATGTGGCTTTCTCCACATTATTTTAGGAGCGTTTTGTTTTTCTGATTTGAACATGGGCATCTCTGTCTCTCAAAACCTTCACTGGGTTGGGGACCACAGGGATTGGAGGAAAATAGCAAGTACAAAAAAAAAAAAAGATGTCCTCAACCGTCCTCAGTAAGTGATCAAGATCTGGTTGATGGCAGGCCTTCTATGATACTATGGTGATTTTATAAAAGGTAGATCCAATTGAATATGTCACCAGCAGGCAGTGTAGATAGTTAAACACCACACAAGTATGGAGACACATCCTGACCTATTGAAATGCTTTCTTACCTAACTGTTCTCTTCTTCTCACCCTGCCTCCCTACTTCCCTGCCCCCCTTCCCCGCTCAGCCACTGCCCCTGCCCACACCCACCTTCTCCTTATTGGTTAGTCAGGGAGGCCATAGGCCCAGAGTAAGACCCAATGGGACTATACCCACTCACCAGGGAAACAGATTATGGATTACGTACCAAAAACTTCAATACATCCTCCAAGAAATCCCCTCTGAAGAGTTTTACCTTTGGGAATGTTTCCACGTCTAGTATTAACATAATCCCTGATTCAAAACTTCTCAACAAATGAAAAGCCCATTTTAAATGCAAAACAGATGGGAATTTTCTCAAAATCTGGCCAGCCAGAATTTCAGGTTCACTCATGGCTTATAAACTTCATCCTCCAAAGGATTATCCAACGCGCTGATGAAAATAAGGGGCCTTCTCTGCCTACGTTCCACCCCTTTTTGGCCTTTCTACCATGTGATCACATTAGCCTCATTCCCAGTGACATGCTGAGGGTCGAGCATGGAAAGCATGGCTTCTAGAACACAAAGGAAACCAGGCCTCGTGACAGGGAGATCAGCAGCTGTAGACCCGAAGCCCAGATGGAAAGGGGTTGCAGAATCCCCTGAGGATTTTATTATAGTAGAGTGGAGCTTCTGGTTGTGCCTGTTCAGAGCTTAGATTTGAGGGCAGTGGCCCGGTAGGGACTGGAATGGAAAAAGGCATTCTACCTGCTTCTCCACGAGGAGAACCCTGGTGCTCACTAGCTGTGGAGCCCAATTAAAGTTACTTAATTGCTGCGTGCCTCAGTGTTCTCATCTACTGGGGTAATAATAGTACTTCCTAATGCTACAAAGATCAATGTGAAGAGAGGTAATACATACAAAGCGCCTAAGACAGCGCCTGGCACAGGGTGAATGCTAAAGAAATTAATACCTCACATCTGGACTACAGAGGAAGGGATCGCTCTCCGTGCAGAAGGGAATTTTCTGGACACATTTTCAATGGTTAGCATATCATTCCTCAAAACTTTTTTTTGTGCCCAGAAAAATGGGATAAAATTGATACTAAGTCATAGAAGAGAAGAGGAAAAAGGAAATGCCGAATAAAAGAAATGTAGAGAAAGTTGTAAAGATTACCTTAGCGCCCCTTATTATGGTACATAATGCGAGGCCAAGATGTGCTCCAGGTTAAGGAAATCAGGAATAGGGGCTCAATTTCAGAGGCTTGCCCTTAGAGTGTGGTTTAATTTTTTATTTTGTTCTCTTCCGTCTCCCCAAGTGCTACAAATAGGGCCTAACATGGTACACAATAAACGTCTATTGAATGATTGGACTTTTAATGATTTTCCCTTCCTGTCCCTATTCTCTTGTGACTGATTTCTGTTTCAAAAATGAGCAGTGAAGCTATACAGTGAACAACGTTGGGGGCGTAGGGTAGAAGCATCACAGTTCCTTTCCTGTCCCTAATCTCCATTCCTCAGACATGACCACCAGAATCTTCCTCTTGGATTGTGCAGGAACCTTCTAACTGCTCTCTCTGTTCTCATCCTTGCTCCTTCCAGTGCATTTCTCTGTAGGAGGCCAAACAATCTGTTCAAAAATCCACATCTGATCACTTTATATCGCCACTTAAAGCCCTTAGTGGTTCGTCACTGTCATTGGCATAAAATCCCAAATCTTTCAAATATTTGGTAAGGTTCTAGGTGATTCTGGTCTCCCTCTCCTGCTAACAAGCTGCCTCTCAGCTCCTGTGATATGCCAAGCTCCACCTGATTTTAGGGTTTTCCCATGGCTGTTTCTTCTGCCTAGCACACCTTTCTCTCTGTCTGCCCTAGCTAACTCCCATCGACTTCGGTGCCTCTTGTGCAGGGATGCTTACTGCGATTTGCCACCTTTCCAGGTTAGATCTCCTATTTTATGTTTTTATTGGACCCTCTACATTTTCATTTTCACAGCTGCCACGTGGTAATTAACAAGTTATGTAGTAACGTGCCGAACATGGCTCCCTCTCCAAGGGTAAGCTCCATGTTGGCAGGGACCACGTCTGTCTAGTTTCTTGCTTTAGCTTCAGCACTTAGCACAGAGCCAGGGATAATGCTCAACAGGCGCTCAATCAATATTTGCTCAAGGAAAAATGAATTAATGAACAAATGTCTGCATCTGGCAAGCCAAAAGCCTTTTCATGTTCAGGAAGTTCAGGCTGGGAAAATCCAATGTCACTCAATTAACTAATTAACTCGATCCTATGGTAGACATAAATGATAGTACGAGGCTACCTATTCATTCACCCAGATGGCCCGACTTCCTTACTGACAGCTGTTGGTGGGTTCCCCACGGATGATTCAGCACACAAAAGACCCATCCACTCATTCGCCATCCATTCATGTAGTCCCTGAGCTTCATGTTTTCAGATGCTTGAAAGGCGCAAGGACATTTTGGCTTCATAATTTTTTTTTTCTACATAAAACATATATCCATGAAAAGGAATTGACAGCAAGATTCCAGGTGCTTCAGAGCCGGTTTGCAGGTGGAAAGTAGGCTGGTTAAAAACCGGGTGTTACTTAAGCCAACCATGAAGATTAAGTCCCCAACATTTCAGTAGAGAAGGTTAAGCTGGATGTTGACCATCCCAGCTTCCAGGAACTGCCTGGGAAGTGTTTGCATGTGTGAATATGGGGACACATTTGGGCAGATGGCTTGCTCAGGGCTGGCCTCCAAAGCCTCTTAAGGTGTTGTGAGATTCATCCGATGCTGGAGCCAAGGCCATTAGGGAAAGAGCTGGGCTGCAGAGACCTGTCTGCCCAGGGCTAGAGAGAACCAGATTCATCCTGTCATTGAACCCAATAATCCACCCTTATGTCATACTGCACTGGTTTATAATCTGGGTAGTGACAACAAATACTCAAATCAGACTTGGCCTCTGTGGCTTTGCTTCCCTGGGCTCACCTGGCCTGAGAGACTGCATCCTGCAGAGGAAGGAATGCTGACGGCCACCTATGCCTTTGCCTCTGTTTCCATTTGTGAAAATGCAGGCTTCGCAAAAATTATGCAGTCCCCATGACAGCTCCTCAATTTGGGCCAAATAGGCATGCTAAAGGTGGGGACTCTTGACAAGGGGTACACGGAGTGGCTGAGTAAGTGGCAGGGAACCAGTGAATGGGCTGCACCCCCGGGGAGGCACAGTGGCAAAGATGCAGGGGCTCACCTCTCACTCAGCCACGCAAGCTCGTTCTGTGCGCGCACCGGCACCTCCCTGGTGTCCGAGCTCCCTTCCCCAGGAGCGGGAGCACATTTGCTCCCGCAGTGGAGTTTCTAACTTTTCACACCCGGCCCCCGCTGGAATACATCCCATTTCCAGGAACTTAGCAGAAAGCTTTATTTCCAGGGAATAGATACCTATTTATGTATAGGGAATGCTCGATTACACCAAATTAGAACACCAAAAAGTTTTGAACGAGCAGGTGAATATTTTTTTTTTTTTTTAGCTCTACTTTAATAAAACCACAGGAGAGATGACAAATGAACAACTTACTGTGAAGGACGGATTCTACCCAACAACAGATTTCCCAGTTTCTTGTGCTTTCTTTATCTACGGTGTGAGTTTCCCAAGGGCACCCTTGAGCACTGTGGGTATGCAAGAGCCTTCTGGATCATTAGGGGAGTAAAACATCATTCTCAGTGGAAGGTACAAAGTATTTCATTTACTTGAAATTTTTTGAAATTGGCCAATGCTGTAAGGTATGGACAGGAATTCTCAGTTCATAAAATATTTGAACGTTTGAATAACCAGAACGTCCTATTACCGGTTCATTTTAGAGAAACGGGCATTCATACATCTGTAGAGAGCATGCAAAATAGAGCATGCCTATTTGGCCCAAACAGTTATCTACAAAAACTGAGTGAACAAAAAACTGAGTGGAACTATTGATTTATTTTAGACAGAAGAGTAATATCTCCAAGTATGATGTATATCAAATCAATTTGTAACTTTAGCCATCCAATACCTTTAAGTTCTTGCAGAGGTAGAAGGGCTTAGTTCTTACATTTCCTCAGTAAAATTGCCCTTGATGTTCTGGAATGAGGTTTCTACAAATCTAATATATTGCTCCTGAAATAGCCTATTAAAAATGACGACTTTTTCTAATCCACTGCACTTTCTGGCAGGGAATGTGATTATAATCAGTAGCGCAAAGGTCAATAAGAATGAATGGCATCTGTTCTCAGGGCATCTATGAGAAAGTTTCCAAAACTAGATAAGAATTTAATACAGGAATTTTTTGTCTGCCTCATCAAATTTAGATGTCCCAGTGCTGCCTGGAATTTGTGCTGTAGATTGTAATCTTCAGGTGGTTATAAAGGAGTCATGTGTCTTGGAAAGAAGTTCTTGAAATAGGAAAAAAAGATTATTTTTTTGGATGATTCACAGGTTCTCGTCAGAGACCTGCTTCTTGGCAAACATCACTGTGTTTATCCTCATGATCAATGGGGCAAAAATTCGGCAGGGCTAAGCTAGGCATTCCTTCTGTTCTGTGTGGCACGGACAGGGAACACGAGGTGAGTTTCCATGGAGGCTGGGCTGGGCTGGAGGGTCTAAGGTGGCTTCACACATATTACATATATTCCTGGCACTTTGCCAGGAAATCCAGGAAGCCTGGGCTCCGCTGGGCCACTCTCTTGCCATACGGTGTCCAAGCCTCTCTAGATAGTCTTTCCTGCCATACTCGGACTTCTGATACAGCAGCTCAGGGCTTTTAGAAACAGAGTGGACGCACCAGTTCCTTAAGATCTGGGCCTGAAAATTGCCAGAGTGTCATCTCCACCGTACTCTACTTGTCGATGTCGTCACAGAGCCTGCCCAGTTTCAAGGAGAGGAGACCTAGACTCCACCTCTCATTAGAAATGTCAAAGAATGTACAGCCATGTGTAACGTGCTCAGGGGGAATGGAAGGGAAAACACCCATAATTAGAGCTTGAGGATCTCTGCAGGCAACCAGTGAACAATATCCAAGGGGCCTTAGAGCAGTAAAGCCCCCACATAAATAACGGTTTATTCTGCTTCCGCTTATAACATAATTATGTAAAACAGCTCTTCCACCTGCAGGAGATGTGCACAGAGGCTGAGCCCCAAAATGTAACCTGTGACTAGGAGCCTCTAACAACTCTCCTGACCACGGCCGTGAAACTTCTAGCTCACACAGCCCCCCGGCTCCCTCTTCTCCCTCTATGTGGGTAAGTCCGGCTGAAGAGACCAAGGGGGAGCCCTCATATTCTTTTCCATTTGAAAAAAAAATGAACTTCCATTGATAGCTCTCTTATCTTGGGATATCGCGTCCTTAGTTATGTTTAAAATGCTCAGAAAATTCACTGGAAAAAAAAAATCAATGTCTATAGGCACCGTCCATGCTGAAACTGTCTTCAGTTCCCCTACTGTGCCGTGGCCTTTCAGCTGGAGCTGGTTTTCCATTCTGGGCGCGAAGCAAAAGGAACGGACCCATAATTTGTAGTTCTCCCACTCATGGTTGGAAGGCTCTCTGATATATCATTGTTGTGGTGGCCAAGGCATGGAATGGTGAACTAAGGCTCAAGTTGTAATGAAATTTTACTACCTCCTGACTCCCTGCTTCCCCTTTGACACTCTTCCAACGTTTGTGACTCTAATAATATAGGGAGGTGGGTATGCGTCTTTGAGAAATTCCTGTTTAAAATTCCACTGTAGGTCCAGGCCCAGAAAGACAATTTTCACATAAAGAAATCCAGGCAGGGGCTCAGTCAGTTGAGCATCTGACTTCGGCTCGGGTCACGATCTCCCGGTTTGTGGGTTCGAGCCCCACATCAGGCTCTGTGCTGACAGCTCAGAGCCTGGAGCCTGTTTCAGATTCTGTGTCTCCCTCTCTCTCTGCTCCTCCCTTGCTCACACTCTGTCTCCCTCCCTTTCTCAAAAATAAATAAACATTAAGAGAAAAATTAACAAAAAAAAAAAAAAGAAAGAAAGAAAGAAAGAAAGAAATCCAGGCAGATGAGAAGTCATATTCCTATTCTGCGTCATAAACTTCCCTGGGCCTGAAGTCAGAGGTCTTCTGGTTCAGACGCCTGTCTCCAGAATGTTGTCCTCTAAACACGTGCTGGACCTCAGGGCCCCAGCAGAGCCATGAATTAATAATACTTTGAAAGGATTCTTCTCCTATGGTCACTTCCTAATGGCTTTAAGTGTTTTTAGATCATTAAATTCTTGACAAAAAATTGGGGTGGGGGAAGTTGAGGAGAAAGAAGGAACAAAGAAAGTAACTTGTAGCCAGAAATGTTAAGAAACACTTGTCATTTGAAAATAAATCATCTCTAAAATGAGAATGTAAAGTCAAAGAAAAATCTGTTGCTTGGCTTACGAAGATCTGATGAGCACAAAACATTTCGGGAACGCATCTATCGCAAAAGCAGGGCATCCTTTTGATGGTGAGTGCGCATGTCTGTCCGTGCTTAGGATTCCACAAAGGAGCGATCAGATTTGGATGCGTTTCCTGGGTGATCAACAAACCATTATATTCCGAGCAGCTCTCCCAGAGACATGAACTCTGCAGTGACGGCCGCGATTATTGTCACGTGTCTCAGTGGCACAGAGACCGTATTTCAGTTCCAGGGTGTGTGACTGGCAGGAGATAGAGTGGTGACGAGCTTGAAGGTGACACGGGCGTGGGGTTGTATCCATACCTGCCCAGCAACCAGCAGGCAAGGAACCCCAGAGTCCAGTCAGGACTCACTGTCCTGACCACAGCAGTGAAACTTCTAGGTCACCCAGCCCCCTATTCCCTCTTCTCCGTCCACGTGGGCGAGTCAGGCTGAAGAGACCAAGGGGGAGCCCAGGCTTGGCTTTCTTTTGGTTGTACTCAAAATGGTTAAGAATAACCTGGATCCCAGAGAAGGCTTTAATGAATGGCTTTCAGTTCCCTCTCTCACTGTCCTATTAATGCTTCCGTGTTTGTATGGCGTCATGGCTAACTGTGTGCACCGTGAAATCCTTCTCTAAGAGGGCTCGCAAAGGCTATTTGTTCCTCACCAGGATTTGTTCCAAGCAGGTCACACGAAAAATACCTCTGATCACTTTCAGCAGCCCCCCACCCCCTGCTGCCTCACTCTCCTGGTTGCTTCCTGCCTCTCTGCTGCTGTCCCTTTGCCTAGTTAGTTTCCTCTGACATATTTTTAGTGCTGGAATTTCCCCCACAGCCCCAGGTTACGGCGACTTCTCCCTCCAGACAATCTCTCCCGGGCATCTCCCAAACCCAAAATACACAAATGACTCACAAACTCGTCGGGAGCCTAAGCCTCTACTCTGAACTCCAGACCCACATATCCAGCAGCCTACTTGATAAATCCACTTGAGTATCTCAAAGGTACTTTAAACTCAATATGTGTAAAATCAAACTCACATTTCTTCCTTCAACCTAATACTCTTTCAGTGTTTCCTACCTCTCTAATGAACCCAAGTATGTAAGCCAGAAACTTCGGAGGTATTTTGACACCCTTCTCCTTGTCTCTCAAATCCAAATCACCTCTCAAGAGGTCAACTTTTCCTTCCAAATATCTCCCGAATGTTGCCACTGTCTCTCTCTGCCGTAGCCCTTTCCACTCGTGCAGTGATTCTCTTGTCCATATGCAACCAGAGTGACTCTTTGGGAACCTCAGTCCGATCATTCATGTAACTGTCTTGATTTAAACACTTCTTTAGTTTCTTGTTGGTCTTAAAATAAAACCCCAGACCTTTCCCCCCGACTTTGAAGACACGATCTGGCCCGACAACTTGGACCACTGCATTTCAGGACTGTACTTCCTCACTCCTTGTGCCCCAACCTGCAGCACCTAGAATGTTCTGCGCTCAGTCTCATGATAGGGTCTTAGTCCTCTGTTTGAACTATTCTCTTTCCCCACCCGCTTTGGCTGGTTAATTCCTATTCCTGCAGATCTCAACACATTGATCACTTCCTGAGGAAAGACTTCCTTACCTTCCTGACTGGGTCAAGTTTCCTATTATTAGGTGGCCTTATAGTTTCTATTACAAACTAGGACCCTTTTAGAAGTGAAATTAGAGGGTGCCTGGATGGCTCAGTCGGTTAAGCGTCCGACGTCAGCTCAGGTCATGATCTCGCGGTTCATGAGTTCAAGCCCTGCCTCGGGCTCTGTGCTGACAGCTCAGAGCCTGGAGCCTGCTTCGGATTCTGTACCTCCCTCTCTCTCTTCCCCTCCCCGATGTGTGCTCTGTCTCTGTCTCCCTCAAAAATAAGCATTAAAAAATATTAAAAGTGAAATTAGACACTGGGGTTAATTAGGCTGAAAATGGGTATAAATTGAGACCGCCGCTGGCAAACCAAACCGTATGTTAATCCACCAAAAAGGACTTCCTCTGCACTACGCCTCTCCTTGTAGGGATCGTAATTGTATATGTGTGTGTAATTCTTTGTTTGAAGCTTACCGCATCAGAATGGCTGGAAGCTCCATGAAGTCAGAAAGCTTTATTGGTTTTTTCTTTGGAAATCTATTGTAATTCCACATTTGACATAGTACCTGGCATATGGCAGATGTTCCAAAATTATTTCATCAGTGAGTGAAATGTCTTTCTCACTCTCCACATAGTCATGGGACCGTCTTTCCACTTTGACCATTTCTCCCTCGCAGATACGCATCCTCAGTTAGTGGCCCCCGACAGAGCAAGTGACATTCACCCATTTTTCTGGGAAGTCAATCCTTACACTTCAGCTTGCTGAGGGGTTAAATAGGCCCAAGACGCCTTGTCTTTACAAAGGCCTGTTCTTACGTTGAAAGATCCTCTTTGGAAGGTACTTTTATGCTGGAACAACATTCACCGCCCTGCTACTTTACCCACACACACTCAGACCCGAGGGAGAGGTGAGAAAAAAAAGCCATCGGGGGCCCCAGGCTCTCCTCGGGTCAGGCCCATCTGCTACTCTGAGATTAGTTTGCATTTTTTAATAATAATAGTTAATATTTGAATAGCGGTCTAAGCACCTTGCCTGTATTAACTCATTTAATTCTTGCAGTGGGTTCACAATGTGACACAGTGCCAATAATGTCTCCATTTGACCGATGAGGGAACTGGTGTTTGTTTTTTTTTCTTTTCAAATTCTTATTGAAATTCTAGTTAGTTCATACACAATGCAATATTGGTTTCAGGAGTAGAATTCAATGATTCATCCCTTACATGCAACCCAGTGCTCATCACAAGCGCCCTCATTAATACCCATTACACATCGGGTCCATCCCTCACACCCCTGTCTTCAGTAACCCTGTTTGTTCTCTATCTTTATGAGTCTCGTATGATTTGTTTCCCTCTCTCTTTCTTCCCTCTTCCCATATGTTCACCTGGTCTTTTTTCCCTTAAATTCCAAATATGGGTGAAATCATATGGTATTTGTCTTTCTCTGACCGAGTTATTTGCTTAGCATAATACACTCTAGTTCCATCCACATCATGGCAAAGGGCAAAATTTCATTCTCTTTGATGGCTGAGTAATAGGGAAGTGGGTTTAAAGTTGTTAAGTGAATTGTCCGAGCTGACGGCGGTGAGTAGTGGGTATGGTATCGAGCCTCCAAGATGGCCCCCACAAACCTCGCCTCCTGGTGTCCGAGCACTCGGGTAGTCCCAACACATGGTATCCGGGTTGGGCTGTGTGGCCAACAGAGCAGAGCAGAAGTGCCGTGGAAAGACCCATATGGCAAAGGACTGAGACCTCTTAGCAACAGGCAGCCCTGGCAGGGAGTCATTTTGGAATCATGTCCTCTGGTCCCAAACCTTCTGATGACTGAAACCCTGACATCTTCACCATAGCCTCTTGATAGACTGTGGAAAAGAATGATATTTATGGGACTTCATAGCACTTAGTTTGGTGGTAATTGGTTACACAGAAATAGGCAATAAAATGTCTATGAGAAGCAAAAGTGAGTCAACTGAGGACAGAGTCCGTGTTCGAAACCATTGTGCTAAATTACTTCTATGCTAAACCTTCTCTTCAGTTTTCTTTCTTCCTTCCTTCCTTCTTTTCTTTCTTTCTTTTCTTTCTTTCTTTCTTTCCTTTTTTCTTTCTTTCTTTTTCTTTCTTTCTTTCCTTCCTTCCTTCCTTCTTTCTTTCTTTCCTTCTTTCTTTTTCTTTCTTTCCTTCTCTCTTTTTCTTTCTTTCTTTCTTTCCTTCTTTCTTTCTTTTTCTTTCTTTCTTTCTTTCCTTCTTTCTTTCTTTTTCTTTCTTTCTTTCCTTCTTTCTTTTTCTTTCTTTCTTTCTTTCCTTTTTTCTTTCTTTCTTTTTCTTTCTTTCTTTCTTTCTTTCTTTCTTTTGTTTCTTTCTTTCTTCTTTATTTCTAAGTTTTATTATTTATTTTTGAGGGAGAGAGAGAGAGAGAGTGATGGAGGAGGGGCAAAGAGGGAGACACAGAATCTGAAGCAGGCTCCAGGCTCCATGCTGTCAGGCTCGTACCCACAGACCATGAGATCATGACCTGCACCAAAGTTGGATGCTTAACCGGCTGAGCCACCCACACGCCCCTCTTCAGTTTTATTTAGTTTTTAATTCCCATTCCCTTTTGATATGATCTCTCCTTGCCATGAGGAAGAAATGGCATCTAGCAGAGGTGAGAGACTAGGGGTGACAATTCCTTGATGGAGGCCCTATTCTTGGTTTCAGAGATTGTCACTGTCCCTTAGAAGCCTGTGACCTTAGAAGCTTGTGTTCTAATTGGAGGGACAAACTCTTCATTAATGTAATTAATTGAGTAGCAGAGACTCAATTCGATCAGTGTTGAAGGCGTGGGTCAGTGTCATGGCACAGGAGGCAAGGAGAGCTCCCCAAGAGCAGAGGCAGTGTGGAGTTGAGGAAGAAGAGGGCTTCAATTGGCCATTAAAAGATGAATGAGGGGAACTAGGCTGGTTCCATTGGAAGAGCGTGCAACTCTTGATCGTGGGGTCACGAGTTCAAGCCCCATATTGGGTGTAAAGATTACTTGAATAAATAAATAAAGATTTTTAAAAAGATGAATGATATTTAACAGGTGCCAGCAACAGAGAGGGTAGAGAAAACAAGGGGATAATGGTAGTAATGGATGGGGGAATAAATAGTGCTGAAAGCAATAATATGCCAGCCCTGTGGTATAATTATGCAGGGACCAGCCTTTCTGGATCACTAGGTTCCTGAAGCAGGTTAAGGGGAAGTAAGACTGCACCCCCCAGTGGCTGAGATTTACGGCTCTTGAGTCAACAGCCAGGTTCTGCCCTCCAACAGCTCCTCCACTTCCTAGCCACATGACCCTGGGATCGTCACTTAGCTTCTCTGGCTCCCGATTTCCTCATCCACAAACTACCTTCCTCACAGGACTGTAATGAGGGATTTCTAATCGTTAACTAATGTGTGTCAAGCATCAACTATCTGCCTGGCACTATATCGCACGAGGCTCATGGGATACATCCACAGGAAAAAAAAAAAAAGACCCCTGTTCTGTGGTATTCACAAGTCTTAGCATGACTTGTCCCACCAAAAGCACTTAGAGCGGTACCTGGAGCAAAAGAAGCCCTCAAAACAGTTCATAAATCTTAGCTCTTACTAAGACTGAAAGGAAGGGGCGGGCACCCGGGTGGCTCAGTCGGGTAATCGTCCAACTTCAGCTCAGGTCAGATCTCACAGTTCAAGAGTTCAAGCCCCTCGTCGGGCTCTGTGCTGACAGCTCAGAGCCTGGAGCCTGTTTCAGATTCTGTGTCTCCCTCTCTCTCTCTCTGACCCTGCCTCACTCCTTCTCTGTCTCTCACAAATAAAATAAATGTTAAAAATATTTCTTTTAAAAGAATGAAAGGATGGGGTGGCTGGGGGGCTCAGTCAGTTGAGCATCTAACTCTTGATCTCAGCTCAGGTCTTGATCTCAGGGCTGTGAGTTCAAGCCCCGCATTGGGCTCCACACGGGGCATGAAGTCTGCTTTAAAAACAACACGAAACAAAAACACAGACTAAGAGGAAATTGGGCCTGAACGATGGAGAGCCTTCCTAGTACATTTTTCGAAATGAGTAAAATTATCAGTTTATCATCTGAGTCACCAATGTAGGGAATCAACCAAACTCTTGCATCTTTTGTTCAGAAATTTCCTTGCTTCCTGACAAAGCAGGGTGAGTGAAACCTCACAAGTGAACCACTCGGAGGGTGAGTGGAAACAGAAATGGCAGCACAGACCCAAGAGAGCCCTGTGGGGTGCTTCGTCATTAGGAGCACACGGGGAGAAACACTATCATTTTAGCAAATTACTGTTTTGTTCTTATTTAAAGAAAGAACCTGTGCTCTCCCTTCATTCTACAAATGCATCCCAGATATTAAACTGAACGAGATTTCCCAAGTTCCATTATCTTTTCACTCCATAGCTTTGCCCCTAATAGAGCTCTCTGCTCTCATATGAATGTCTGCCAACTTTTTAAGTTCTTCTCTCTAAGAAATCCCATTCGAGAAGATACAGCACCTCCATTCTAGTCCAGAGAGAAAAAAGCATGCCTGGGAGAAACAGAGAAAGCCGGGGGTGGGGGGTGAGGGTGGGGGGGGGGGAATAAAGACCGCTTACAAAGTACAGCCCGTGCGTAGAGGCAAGGAAGCCCCCTGCAATTACTCAGAGCAGAGCTAACCCAACATGTCTTCTGAACACAAATTCTGATTTGGGAAACTTGAACCCTGGTATGTTCCATGAAATTCGTTTCTTCCTTCTTTCCTTGCTTCCTTCCTTCCATCCTTTCTTCCCTTCCTTCCTCACCCTCCCCACTTCCTTTTCTTTTTTAATGTTTATCTATTTTGAGAGAGAGAGAGAGAGAGACTACATGTGAGCAAGGGTGGGGCAGAGAGAATGGGAGAGAGAGAATCCCAGGCAGGCTCCAAGGTGTCAGCACAGAGCCTGATGTGGGGCTTGATCCCACAACCCTGGAAGCATGAGCTGAGCCAAAATCAAAAGTTGGACGCTTAAATGACTGAGCCACCCAGGTGCCCCTTTTTCTTCTTTCTCAATAAAAGGACTCTCCCTGCCCACCTTCCTCCTCCCCAGAGCCCCTCAACTGTCAGGACAGCATAAGAATATAGCCAGAAGTTGAACGATTTGGCCAAGATCATTATTGCAAAAGTCAGAAATATTTCTAGCCTGAGTAGTTTCCCTTGAGCGTGTACAAAGTCCAGGGACCCACCTGAACGCTTTTCTGTCTTGTACTAAAGCACCTCTTGGACACAGAAATATATCTCTGGGGCACCTGGGTGGCTCAGTCTGTTAAGTGTGGGACTCTTGAGTTCAAGTCAGGCCATGATTTCACGGTTTGTGGGATCGAGCCCCGAGTCTGGCTCTGTGCTGACAGCATGGACCCTCCTTGGGATTCCCACTCTCCCTCTATCTCTGCCCCTCCTCTGCTCATGCTGTCTCCTCTCTCTCTCTCTCTCTCCCTCTCTCTCAAAAAAAAATAAATAAACTTAAAAAAAAAAGAAATTTATCTCTTAAATGGAAGTGAAACTATGAAACACAGAAATGAGATTACGTTTCTCCCCACGGCACCTTCAGTTACATCAATGGTAGTATTAGGAGGAAGCAGAGGAGGAGAAAGAGAAGGGAAGATGCCTACTGAGATGCCGTTGGGGGAACCGCTCAGCTTTCTTAGAGTTTGCTGTCCTTTACTGCTCTGAATGGACGCTCACAGAGTAAGACGTGATCTTGGAGACAGGGCTCTGAGGGGGGGCACGTCGGCTCCTCCAACAGATGGTTCTAGACCCGTCTTGTAACCTGCTGCTGTGCCTTCCTGGCAGTGAAGATGCAGTAAAATGAACACCTTGAATTCTGTTCCCTGTTCCACTTTTCCATTAAGGGCTACATGAGGGTGGAAGGAACACAGGCACCTTAAGGCAATGGAAGGAAGGGATTCTCACTCTTGGACACCCACCACGTTTCAGACATGGCTGAGCAGGCTCCAGACATTCAATCCTCCAAGAGCGACATTATCTCAGTTTACACGTGAGAAACCCAGGCACCGAAAGGGTAAGAACACTGCCCAGGGTCACACATTTCACTGGTGTGGAATCAAGAGTGGAAGCCAAGCTGGTCTGGCCTAAAGCCCGTGGTCCTTCGATTCAGCACCCACCTCAGCCTTGATGCTTTGTGAATGTAGACAACTCATCCTCCTGCCAGGCCCCCCCTTGAGTAGAACCAAGCTAATTTTAGGTGGGTGGTTGTGGGTGAGTTTTTCGACAACAATCCTATGTGGCAGATGCCTTTTTTATTTTTTATTTTTTATTTTTTTCAACGTTTATTTTTGGGACAGAGAGAGACAGAGCATGAACGGGGGAGGGGCAGAGACAGAGGGAGACACAGAATCCGAAACAGGCTCCAGGCTCTGAGCCATCAGCCCAGAGCCTGACGCGGGGCTCGAACTCACGGACCTCGAGATCGTGACCTGGCTGAAGTCGGACGCTTAACCGACTGCGCCACCCAGGCGCCCCGCAGATGCCTTTTTTAATCTTCATTTTATGGATAAGGAAACTGAGGCTCAGATTGGTGGAGAAACTCACCTGGGTCCCCACTCCTAAGTGGTAGGTCCCTACCTGTTCATCCCGAAACCATGCCTGTCTGGCTATGCCTGTCAGGGAAAAATAGTGTGGGCTTCCTGGGCAGTGTAAGTGTTACCAATAACAGACCAGGGGATTTAGATTTGGGGCTTGGCTTCACCTCTAATAACAGGAACTATGGGGGCGGATTCACTTACTTAGTTATCTTTAGACAACTGCCCAGTCAGCTTTCTCATCATTCAACAGAACTCAAAGCAACCTTGCTTCTCCCCAATATAAGGGAATTAGGGTAGGGATTGTGGTGGGGAAAAAAACAAAAACAAAACAAAACTAAAGCCATACCCAGCGGACTTGACCTTTTTAAAAATTGGTATACTTTTACATGCATTTCCCTGTTTGATCCTAAGAGATGCTTTCATTTCTGTCCATTTCCGTGCTGGTTCCCCAGACCCCCCTTTGATTCTGTGAGTTCCCCAACACGCTTCTAATGAATCCCTATCCTGACTAAGCAGAATCAGTGTCTGTTGGCTACAAATACAACCCTACTGTATATACTAAATCTGTGAATGCAAGCCATTAATTTATACTTATCTGGACTCCATTTAAGTATAAAATTAAATAATACAAGCCCCCTACTTGTTATTAGAAAAAGACAAAGGACAGGAAACCAAAGAGTGCTTTTGGTTTGGCTTTTATTGTTTCTTCATTTTGATGTAACTCGGGATGTAGAACACTTGTACATTTTTGCATCGGACGACAATTCAAATATATTTGTTATAACACCCCTTATGCTTACCATACGGCATGCCCCGGTTATGAGTGTGGAAATACCTGGTCATTATGTTAACAAGGTCTGTGCAGATTCACCTCAATCCCCTGTATTTTACTTATCCCCATAACTAGACACGGGTACGTAATTTTCCTAACAATTACTCTGATTAGAATTCTGAAGTGACATAGGAGTGAAAGAAAGATGACATTGTATTTAGTATTTGATTTTATTTTTTATATAAAAGAAAGAGAGAGAGAGAGCAGGGAAGAGGGGCAGAGAGAGAGAGAGAGAGAGAGTCTTAAACAAGCTCCACACTCAGCCTGGAGCCCAATGCAGAGCTCGCTCCCACAACGCTGGGATCGTGACCTGAGCGGAAATCGAGAGGTGGATGCTCACCTGACTGAGCCCCCAAGGTGCCCCCATTGAATATTTTATTAATCATCTGTTGCCACAATAATTCTGGGTAGCAAACACCCTGAGACTCGGTGGTGTAACCTAGTAAGAATTTATTTTGCTTATGATTCTATAAAAAGCTGGGCTCTCTTTGCGGATCGGGCTGGGTTTGCTCTTACACTGACAGTCGCCCGAAGTTGGGGAGGCAACTCTGCTGATCTTGGCTGGGCTGTCTCCTAGATCTGAGGGTGATCTGGTGACCAGGTGGTCTACGGTGGCCTCGGCTAGGACAACTGGGGCAAGCCGACTCATCTTCCAACACGGGCACGTTCTCATTGTGAAGGCAGAGGACGAGGGGAAGATGCAGAAATGCACGAGCGCCTCTTAACAAATCGGCTTATTTCACATCTGCTAACATCCCCTTGGCCAAAGCAAATTAGAAATGTGTTCCACCTCTTGATGGGAAAAACTGCAAACACATTGCAAAAGGCTTGGATCCAGGATGAATTAGGGCCATTGACTCAATCCATCTAACGCAGACTATTTGGAAATGTATAATTTTAATATATTATGCGATTTTGAAAAGTGGCAGGCAGCCACACCCTCTGTAGACAGACCGTGACTTCTCTATTTTTTCAATAGTTCCGTCCCAACAACATTGAATTGAGTAGCTACTATGTGCTCAGCAGTATGAAAGGGACTGTAGGTACCCTTGAACAGGTGGGATGCAGAGAAATGGGTCATAGTCGCCACCCCTTGGTAATTACATTGCTTCCAATTTCATCATATGAACAAAAATGAAGTGTATTTGGAACCGTATCTGTTCCTTCAGAGACAGGCTCTAAAGTCAGACACAGTTTGATATCTCCCAAAGGCAGGCTTGACAGTTTGGCACTTACTCTTGCGTCAAAACAGAATGTGTCTCAAGGGCACGTTACTGAGCAAAGAATTCCGGATAGACGGGATTGCCGCCGGGCGCCATTATGAGCCCAGAGCAAAGGCTTGGATAATGTCCTCCATGCTTAGATAAGCTCTCTGACTCCTCAAACAAATAGGTCACTTGTAGACAGAGCTCCTCGTAAGCAAACAGAGCCCAGGCCCTTTCAGATGAGGCATGCAGATAAAGGCCCAGGCAGCTCCAGAACTTTCCTATGCCATGAGTCAGGTCCTAGAGAAAGCCAAGGCTCAGCTGTAGCATAACATGGGACTCAGGAGCACAATCCCCATGTGTGCCACAGGGATTAGAGGAAATATCAGATTTTTTTTTTTTTTTTTTAAGAGAGAAAAAGATTTCTCTCTTTTCCAAACTTCTCTAAAAAGCCAAAGGAATTGGGCCACCACCTTCACCGTCCTTATGTCCGAAGAAAACTCTCCTCCTAAGCTGCTTGGTGAGTGATGGCGTTTGGGGAGGGATTTGTCTTAAATGCATGGCAGAAAAGACAATACTGGCCAAGGAAACCTTTCAAGAACATTAAGGTCTCCCAAACACATTGTTTTATGACAATGATTCATTTGTAGACCTTCCTAGAAGCAATCAAAAAGCTTTTTAAAGAGGAGCATAAACGTTATGGTAGTCTAGTATAGCTGTTGAGTAGAATATGCATTTTTACTACTAAAAAGCCAAATTCATGATTTAAAAAAAAAAAGCAGTTTACAACTTCAAAATTCCCAACGAGGCATCCTCACAGAGGATACACCACCTAAACACTATGCGGGATCCTTTTGAGTATTTCCTTATTTGTGGGTTTTACTGCATGTAGTAATAATACAAGGACAACTGGATTCACAGTCAGGCGATCAAGGCTCTCAGGTCTGCTCTGGCACAGGCCGTGTGCACACTGGGCGTATCCCACCACCTCCCGGGGCCCCAGGTTCCGTGCGTGCGAGTTTTTCTTGTTAATATCCAGAGCCGCTTGCATCAGAAGGTCTTTGGAGCCAACCAAATGTAATTAAGCGTATTTTTCCAACATATAATGTTGCAACAAAAAGGCGAGTTGTCGAACCATTTTCCCCAAACCATTTAACAGCCTCCAGGGAGACAGGATTTCCTTTCAAAGTAAACTATATTTCAATTCATAGAATGTTTTTATTACCCAAATTGGACTAAGTAATTGACTGTTTTTGGAACCGAGTCCCTCATTGTCTCAGTAACAATCAGCTAATGACACATTGCATAGTAAAATGATAAACTGAAAAGATTCAGGTAAGATTTCCCGTAATCGTTTGCTATAAAACCAATCTTGCCTTCCCCAATTACTCTTTGACTCCTCAAGATAGGATCACTACGTTTAAATCGATCCTATAATTTGGTACATACACCAGCTTGCAAGCACACAACGATGTGTACCCTGATGAAACAGAGCAGTGATGGTATTTTTATACTGTTTCGGGAGGGCATTCTAGAAACAGTCTGCGTGAGCTGAATGCAAGCACCATTCGAACTCCTCTGACACTTTACATTTCTTTAATGTTACATTTTATAAATAAGGGTCAAGGTTGAGCATTTTTCTTTTTCCTTAAATCTTTAGTTTTTTTCCATTCACCATCATCACTCAAAACATTCAGGGGCACTTAAACCGGTGCAAAGTGCCATCCTGGGAAGAACTGGGAGACACTGGCCTTGACCTTAGGAAGTACACAACCGAAGTAAAGAAATAAGGTATAAACACACAAATATAAATATCTATCATTGTATGCCAAAAGCAGTCTATTTTAATTTTTTTAATGTTTATTTTTGAGAGAGAGTGAGAGAGAGAGAGAGAGAGAGAAAGAGGCAGAGAGTGACAGGGGGAGGGGCAGAGAGAGAGGGATACACAGTGTCCAAAGCAGGCTCCGGGCTCTGAGCTGTCAGGACAGAGCCCAAAGCAGGGCTTGAACTCATGAACCTCAAGATCATGACCTAAGCTGAAGTCAGACGCTTAACTGAGCCACCCAGGCACCCCATTAAAAAAATTTTTTTAATGTTTATTTTTGAGAGAGAGACAGAGAGCAAGCAGGGGAGGGGCAGAGAGAGAGAGACAGACAGACAGGCAGACAGAATCTGAACAGGCTCCAGGCTACGAGCACAAAGTCCAAAAGTAGCCTATTTTAGAGTAAGATTCATGGTCCGGACTCTGCCCCTATGGATTAGAGGGATCAGGTGCAAGTGATACAAGAGAGGCTATTGGTGTTGACAAGGGAGTAGACACTGAATGATGCCCATATATTTCTGCAAAGGGAAGGGAACATACAGTGGGCACTTCTGATTTTCCCAGAAGGAAAGGATACATCTCTAGTTTGTGTACTGATGGTCATAGCTACCTTTTTTTTTTTTCTTTTCACACTTCCTGTCTATTCCCTACCTTTTCCAAGTGTCTCTCTAGAATCGTATCTTCACCAGTGTTTCGTTGCATCTTTGTACATGGGCATGAACTCGAGCTGTGGCGACACCACCTTGCACAGTTTTTCAATACTAGAAATATCAATTGACTGCTGTTTTTCCAGACACAGATAATTAGACAGAGAGACATAAATGTGCCCGTAAGAATCTTGTTCGTGTGCACGTCTTATAAATACATATTTTTTGCTGTTGGTAAAAAGGAACACAGATAAATGGACAGGCTTCATGGGTGGCCATTGGTCTGGGGACTCACCCCTCCCCTTGTCCCAGGGGTGCAAATTCAGTCCAAAACGAACATCGCTTGCTTAAATCATTAGTCGCTGACCATACAAAGATAATGCCCGCCCATCTGATAGGTGATCAACGTCACTGTCTACGGTCAGCGTGACCACAGTGACCAGGAAAGGCTGTGCTGCCATTACGTTGCCTTGAGCTATAAGAATGTCCCTTCTTTTAAAGACTATTTTGAGGCTTAATCTTGCTGTAAGGCAGCAACTCATATTTCTTCCCTCTAATCATCCAAAACTCAAACTAAGTTTCCATAAGCTTCTTATAGGATACAGTCTATGCAAAATAACATCTGGAATTACCCATCTTGATTAATACCACTTGATTGAGACAAATTTGCTAAAAGAATGAGCCTTACGGCACAGTCGTACTCAGGCTCTGTCTTAGGGACAGTACCCAGCTCTTTTCCAGCCTTGTTCATTGAGAAGGACTGGCCATCCATTCTCCTTACATTCCTACTCACTCCCAGAGATCTGGGGGTCTTTGTTAATGTAATTTAAAGACATAAGTCAGTTGGGGAAATATTAGTAATCAAAGCAACAAACGCAAGTGCTCCTCACAGAACCTGGGATGTTCAAAGGGCTCCGTGAGCCGAAGTGCATAAGATCGTTTTCATTCAAAACTATGTAAAAGCCCCTTATCAATAAAATGCAGAACTAACTACCCACGGGAGTGACTGTCAACCCAGTACATGTTGCATCTTATGAAATCTGCCGATAAAGACTGCGAAGTCGCTTGGGCTTTTCAGGGGAGCGTCAGAGTCCAATTGGGAGTATTGGACGGTTAAAGGGGGCACAAAGGTGTTTTCCGAATACTGTGCAGCTCATATGAACTACTCTCCTCACATGTTGATCCTGGATGGCAATGCCACTCGTGGCTTCATCTCTCAACGAGGAAATGCAGAAATGGAGACTAAAACAAGACCCAGGGACACACAGGAAGGTACGTTAATACAAGCTAGAGCACAAGAAGGGATTGGAAGTTACCAAAGAGAGTTGATCAGAGCAGACAACCCACATGCACAATCAAAGCAAACAAAGTAAACAATCAAAAGCCCACCCCACTTGACATCTAGATATTTTCCCAGATTTTCATTCCATTCTGTGGTTTGTAGTAGGACCTGGGATTGAAGCTCTTTTTTTTTTTTTTTTTTTTAAGAGCAGATATATAACACCCAGGAGAGTTCTGTAACAGGCAAGGCTAAGTGGGTAAGCAGTAGAGATGCACTCAGAAACCCAAGGGCCTGAAGATCTAAGAAAGAAAACAACACTGCTGGTCTCCCGGTCCTGTAGTCTCCACTGAGCAGGCTGGGTGAAAAGCTGTGACCTAGAAGCAAATAGGTTGGGCAGGATCAGGGAAGAACAGAGGCTTCGTCGGAGATCTGCAATGCCAGGCAGCCGCAGAAAAACTGGGATATAGGAATAGAAAGATCTCTGACCCTGCAGTATAGCCTGAACACCAGCTGGCTGCAGGTCTGGGAGGCAGGAGACAGGGAAGAGACAGGGCCAGCAGAGAGCCAAAGCCTGGCTGTCCAACCTGAAGTCCCATTCTCTGCTGTTTCCCAACAGCTTCCTGCGTTATACCTAACGCCATAAAGAAGTGTTTCCTGGGGCGCCTGGGTGGCTCAGTCGGTTCAGCATCCGACTTTGGCTCAGGTCATGATCTCGTGGTCCGTGAGTTCGAGCCCCGGGTCGGTCTCTGTGCTGACAGCTCAGAGCCTGGAGCCTGTTTCAGATTCTGTGTCTCCCTCTCTCTGACCCTCCCCTGTTCATGCTCTGTCTCTCTCTGTCTCAAAAATAAATAAACGTAAAAAAAATTTTTTTAATTATCTGTTATGTAAGAAAACCGTCTCCTGATCATTATCAAAAGTCTTTAGTTTGGACTTCTGGGGAAGATGGCAGAGAAGAAGGATCCTAAACTCACCTCACCCCATGGATACACCTAAATAACATCCACCTCAGTGTAAATAACCCAGAACATGCCTTTTAGACTGGGGGAACAAACTGTCCACTGCTTATCATAGAAAAGAGGCCATATTTAAAATGCTTCGTAACAATACATCCCACCTTGTATTCTCCTGAAGATCCATCTCTTCCAACCTGCCCTTGGTAGGAGCCCATCCCAAGTGTCACCACAAGCCCAGCATCGTGCAAGCAGCTATGATGGGGGCCAACACCAGTCCAAATTAACTCTTGCCCTGGGAAAGAAGAGAGCCACACACACCAGCTCCTCTGTGGCCCCAGCAGAGGGAAGACATCTGGTCTGACTCCAGGGTCTGCCCGCCTTCCCCCCCCACCCATGAAACCCCTCAGGGGCAACACAGGGAAAGTGCCTTGCAATTCAATGTACCTGAAACTCTGCTAAATGCCTTGTCTGACTCAATTCAAGCCTAAGGCAGCCCCAGATTGGCTCACTAACAAGACAGGGACTAAGCCCTGCCCACAATAGTTAAAGAGAGCCATTGCACACAACTGCACAGAGGGCAAACACAGCTCAGTCACAATAGTAAGGCCCACCTTAGGTGTCTAGAGTAGACACCTGTGAAGCACCAGGTTCTGGTGTACAGGGAACATTGCACTGCAGGGAACTATAGGACCTCTTCTTGAGACATGGCTGACTTTCCTAACACACAGAAACAGACACAGAGAGACAAAATGGCGAGACAGAGGAATATGTTCCAAATGACAGAACAGGACAAAATCATAGCAAGGGAGCTTAAAAAATGGAGGTAAGCAATATGCCTGATAGAGAATTTAAAGTAATGGTCATACAGATACTCAGTGGACTTGAGAAAAGAGTATAAGACCTCAGTGAGACCTTCAACAAAGACATAAAAAATATAAAAAGAGAACCAACCAAAGATGAATAACTCAATACCTGAAATTAAAAATACACTAGAGGGAATAAATAGTAGATACAGGAAGCAGAACAACCAATCAGTGACCTGGAAGACTAATGGAAAGCAGTCAAGCTGAACAGGAAAAAGAAAAAATAAAAATAAAGAATGAAAATAGATTAAAATAACTCAGTAACACCACCAAGTGTAATAACATTTGCATTATAGATATCGCAGAGGGAGAAGAAAGAGAAAAGTGGGAAGAAAATTTACTTGAAGATTAGGAAACAACAGATGCTGGTGAGGATGCAGAGAAAGAGGAACACTTTCGAACTGTTGGTGGGGATGCAAACTGGTGCGGCCACTCTGGAAAACAGTGTGGAGAGTCCTCAAAAAATTAAAAATAGAAGTATGCTATGACCCAGCAATTGTACAACTAGGTATTTATGCAAACTATACAAAAAATGCTGATTCAAAGGGGCACATGCAACCTAATGTTTATAGTGCACGATCAACAATAGCCAAATTATGGAAAGAGCCCAAATGTCCATCGACTGATGAATGAATAAAGAAGATGGGGTGTATATATATATATATATATATAGTAGTGGAATATTACACTGCAGTCAAAAAGAATGAAATTTTGCCGGGGTGCCTGGGTGGCGCAGTCGGTTGAGCGTCCGACTTCAGCCAGGTAACGATCTCGCGGTCCGTGAGTTTGAGCCCCGCATCAGGCTCTGGGCTGATGGCTCGGAGCCTGGAGCCTGTTTCCGATTCTGTGTCTCCCTCTCTCTGTGCCCCTACCCCGTTCATGCTCTGTCTCTCTCTGTCCCAAAAATAAATTAAAACGTTAAAAAAAAATTTTTTTTAAAAAGAATGAAATTTTGCCATTTGCAACTACATGGATGGAACTAGAGTGTATTATGCTAAGCAAAATAACTCAGTCAGAGAAAGATAAATATCATATGATTTCATTCATATGTGGAAGTTAAGAAACAAAACAAATGAAAATAGGGAAAGGGAAGGAAAAGTAAGATAAAAACAGAAGGAGGCAAACCATAAGAGACTCTTAAATACAGAGAACAAACAGGGTTGCTGGGGAGAGGTGAGTGAGTAAAGGACTAAATGGGTGATGGGCATTAAGGACAGTACTTGTTGGGATGAGCACTCAGTGTTATATGTAAGTAATGAATCAAGGGGTTCTATTCCTGAAACCAATACTACAATGTATTGAATTTAAGTAAATAAATGTCTTAAAGAAAGAAAATTTACTTGAAGAAATAATAGCTGAAAACTTCCTTAATCTGGGAAACAAAACAGAAATCCAGACTCACGAGGCACAGAGATTCCCCCAACAAAATCAACCCAAGGAGGCCCACACCAAGATTTAACAAGTAAAATGGCAAAAATTAAGTGATAAAGAGAGAATTTTAAAACAGTAAGAGAAAAATAAAACAGTTACATACAAAGGAAATCCCATAAGGCTATCAGCTGATTTTCAGCAGGAAAAAAAAAATATGGAGACAAATGAACATGAAAACACAATGTTCCAGTATTTGGGATCCAGTAAAAGCTGTTCTTAGAGAGAAGTTTATAGTAATACAGACCCGCCTCGAAAGCAAGAAAAATCTCAAACAACCTTACATTACACCTAAAGGAGCTACAAGAAAGAGAACAAACAAACCCAAAACCAGTAGTAGGAAGTAAATAATAAAAATTAGAACAGAAATGAATGATATAGAGACTAAAAACAAAACAAAACAAAAACAATAGGACAGATCAATAAAACCAAGAGCTGGTTCTTTGAAAAGATCAACAAAATTGATAACCCCCTAACCAAACTCATTAAAAAAAAAAAAGACTCAACTAAACAAAGTCAGAAATGAAAGAGGAGAAATAATAGCCGACATCACAGAAATACAAAAGATTATGAGAATATTATGAAAAATTATATGCCAACAAATTGTATAACTTAGAAGAAATGGCTGAATTCCTAGAAACATATAACTTCCCAAAACTGAATCAGGGAGAAACAGAAAATTTGAACAGACCAATTACCAGCAATGAAATTGAATCAGTAACCAAAAAACTCCCAACAAACAAAAATCCAGAACAAGATGGCTCCACAGGTGAATTCTACCAAACGTTTAAAGAAGAATTAAAACCTATTCTTGTCAAGCTATTCCAAAAAATAGAAGAGGAAGGAAAGCTTCCAAATTAATTCTACGAGGCCAGCATTACCCTGATGCCAAAACCAGATAATGACACAACTGTAGGCCATATCTCTGAAAAATATAAATGCAAAAATCCTCAACAAAAATTAGCAAACTGGATGCAATAATACATGAGACAAATATTCACCATGACCAAGTGGGATTTATTCCTGGGATGCAAGTCTGGTTCAATATTTGCAAATCAATCAATGTGATACATCACATCAAGAGAATGGATAAAAACCACATGATCATTTCAAGAGATGTAGAAAAAGCATGTGACAAAGTACAACATCCACTCTTGATAAAAAAAAAAAAACCTTCAACAAAGTGAGTTTAGAGGAAACGTACCTCAACATGATAAAGCATATACATGAAAAACCCACAGCAAACATCATAGTCAATGGTGAAAAAATGAGAGCTTTTCCCCTAAGAACAGGAACAAAACAAGAATGTCCACTCTCACCATTTTTTTTCAATATAGTCCTAGAAGTCCTAGCCACAGCAATAAGACAAGAAAAGGCAATAAAAGTCATCCAAATTGGTAAGGAAGGAGTAAAATCTTCACTCTTTGCAGATGACATGATACTGTATATAGAAAACCCTAAAATCTCCACCAAAAAACTACTAGAGGTGATAAATGATTTCAAGTAAAGTCACAGGATACAAACTCAATATATATAAATCTGTTGCATTTCTACACATTAACAGTGAAGTAGCAGAAAGAGAAATTAAAAAAACACTCTCATCGGGGTGTCTGGGTGGCTCAGTCGGTTAAGTGTCTACTTCAGCTCAGGTCATAATCTCAGTTTATGAGTTCAAGCCCCACATCGGGCTTGCTGCTGTCAGCACAGAGACCACTTTGGATCCTCTGTTCCCCTCGCTCTCTGCCCTTCCCCCATTCACTCTTTCTCTCTCTCTCTCTCTCTCTCTCTTAAAAATAAACATTAAATAAATAAATAAATAAATAAATAAAGTACTTGTACTTCTTTAGCCTTTTGAAAAGAAAAGAAAAGAAAAGAAAAGAAAAGAAAAGAAAAGAAAAGAAAAGAAAACAAAGCAAAACAAAACAATCTCACAATTGCACCAAAAAGAATAAAATATCTAGGAATAAACTTAATCAAGAAGGTGAAAGACCCTTAATCAAGAAGGTGTAAGACTCTGAAAACTTACAAAATATTGATGAAAAAATTGAACAGGACACAAACAAATGGAAAGATATTCCATGTTCATGGATTGGGAGAACAAATATTGTTAAAATGTCCATACTACCCAAAGCAGTCTATGGATTTAATGCAATCCTTATCAACATACCAACAGTATTTTTCACAGAATGGGAATAAATAATCCTAAAATGTATATGGAACCACAAAAGAAGAAAGCTAGTAGTATCACAATCCCAGATTTCAAAAAATACTACAAAGTTGTGGTAATCAAAACAGTATGGTACTGGCACAAAAATAGACACACAGATCAAAAGAAAAGACTAGAGAGTCCAGAAATAAACCCGTGCTTATATGATCAATTAATCTATGACAAAGGAAGCAAGAAAATGTAATGGGAAAAAGACATCTCTTTAACAAATGGTGATGGGAAAACTGGACAGCAACATGCAAAAGAATAAAACTGGACTACTTTCTTACAGCATACACAAAAATAAGCTCAGAATGGATTGAAGACCTAAATGCAAATGCAAATTCGAACTAATGTGCTAGGTACTTCAGGGTGCATAGAGAGACAGAGACAAGCAAGACTTCAACTCTGAGAAACAACACAATCTAATTTGAATGCCACCAAAAAAAAAAAAAGGAGTGAAAGCTAATGTTTGTTCTCATTCCCCCTAATTTTTTTTTTTTTCAGACACTTTTCTAAGTTTTCATAGACTGGAGATAACACAATTCCTTCTTCCTGCCTCAGGACCTTGGTCCTTACTTTACCTTCTGTCCCAGCTCTTGGAATGACTGGTCCATTCTCATCTTTCAGGCCTCAGTTCAAACGTTGGCTTCTCAGAAGGACCACGACTACCCTATCTAAAGTAGTATGCCTGTCCCCAGTTGGAAGGAGAGTGAAAATGTCTGTCATCTGTCCCCTTCACAAGAATGCAGATTCCATAACAGCAAAATCGTATCCCTCTTCTTTGCCTAAAAATATTCGCTTATGGAGTAAAAGATGTGATGTTAACTCCTAATTAGGTCTGAATACTGAAACAATAGGATTGTTTCCTTCCTCGGATGTGGATAAATGAAGACATCAGATGCACTCACTGGGGGTTCACTGAAGTCCTTGGCCCATCTGGCCCTGGTTTTGGAGTCCCTAGGGCTCTTCATCAGCTGGTTCCCCCAGGTCTGTGCCTGAGCCAGGTCTGACCAGGAGAGGAAGCACATCCACAGCATCAGTCCCTGGGCACCAGTCCCTGGGTCATGTTGACAGTTTTGAAATTGGCCAGAGATGAGTGCTGGCGCCCCTGCAGCCTCTCTGAGTGCAGGTGTCCCCTTACCCTGGCCTGGACTTTACAGCTTAGCACCAGGTCCTGCTGCCTCTCAGCCAGGCCCATTCCAGCTTGCAGGGCTGCTTCCCGGACACGCTCCCATGCCGTGCTGGACTCTGCCCCCCTCATGGCTCCCACCTCACAAAGTAGTCGTGGTCCTGCCACGAATGAATGGATGGATGGATGGATTGCACAGAAATAGAACTCTGTCAGCTCACGCCGACTGGCTCACGAGGACCCACAGCACACATCTCTTTCTAGCTCCACACTCTGCGACTTCACAGTGGAAGTTTGCAGTCGCCCACAGGGAAAGTATTCACCCCATTGAAATCAGCAGATGCTTCACATCAGGACTTTGTTCCCCCGCAGAGACCTGGTTGTTAAATAGTGCCAGCACCCCACTGGCTGAAGCCCACCAGAGCTGGAAAGGCTCGTGCTCTCTGGACACGACCTGTTGCTTTGCTGTACCATCCAGAGAGATGTTTCCCACAGTGTCCCTCAGCCAGCCCCTCACACTGGCCCGGAGTCAGTTCAGGCAGCTGCCTCCCCAGGCTTTCAATCCTCATCGCCTCCCCCTGTCCGCCCCACCCCCCAGAGACACATATACACGCACACGCACGCACACACGCGGTGAGGTCTCTTCGGGTTGGACTCTTTAAGACACATTGCAAATTCTAACAAATGTGCTGGGCACTTCAGAGTGGCCAGAGACACACGGAGACAAGCAAGACCTCACCTCTCACAGGCAACACCATCTAATTTGAACGCTACCTAGAAAAAAAAAAAGATAATGAAAGCTAATGTTTGTTCTCGTTCTCCCCCAATTTTTTTTTTCTAGATGCTTTTCTAAGTTTTTGTAGACGCAGAGATCAACACAATTAATATCACTGACATCATCAAGGGTGCTGACACAAATGTGCAATCAGTTGCCCAGAAGAGAGAAAGAAAATAACGCAGCACTGTGAGGAGGGTCAGCCTGAGTGCATTGTCACATTTGTGGGCCGTTAGTCACATGCGGCCTGGAGACGCTCTTCGTTCTTGTCCAGCCTGATGATGACATCTGTGATCATCAACCAAGCGATGACAACTGATGATCGGGAGCACGTAAGGGTTTTTTTCAAACTCTGAGCAAGCAACAGCCCTATCTCCTAGAGGCTAAGCCCTTCCTTGAAAGACTGCTGCTTTAAATATTGTATTGCTGGGGTGCCTGGGTGGCGCAGTCGGTTAAGCGTCCGACTTCAGCCAGGTCACGATCTCGCGGTCCGTGAGTTCGAGCCCCGCGTCGGGCTCTGGGCTGATGGCTCGGAGCCTGGAGCCTGTTTCCGATTCTGTGTCTCCTTCTCTCTCTGCCCCACCCCCGTTCATGCTCTGTCTCTCTCTGTCCCAAAAATAAATAAATGTTGAAAAAAAAAATTTTTTTAATATCGTATTGCTTATTTTATGTACATTTATAGCTATTTCCACAATTGAATTATAAGCTCCTTAAATACAAGAGACTGTGGATTGCACATTTATTGTGTCTTCGAGGATTCTCAGGCAGTTCTGATAACGTTAAAGCTAAAATTTTCTGTATGTCAAAAACAAACAACACCGTAAATACAATGTAAGAGCAAACGACAAAACGCTGAATTTATTGGAAACATATCCCATCTGTTACATAATTTTCAAACTTCTTATATTCTATTAGAAAACATTCATTCCCCTTCCTCAAATAGGCAGAGACCAAAAAGGGAAATTCATAAAAATACACAGATGGTCAATAAACACTTGAAAATGTAATTAGCCCTAAAAGTTATTTTAAAAGATGCAAATTTAAGCAACAATAGAATGTTTCTTTGCTTATTAAATTAATTTTTAAATAGTTTAAATGATTATACTTTGTGTAAAGAATTTTGGGGGGAAATGGGTGCTAGCCTACATTTCTGGGAGAAGCATACTTGTGGTATTGCTAAAAAAAGGAAATTGGAGGGGCCCCTGGGTGGCTCAGCGGGTTGAGCGTCCAACTCTTGATTTCTGCTCAGGTCATGATCTCATGGTTTGTGAGATGGAACCCCTCATCAGACTCTGCACTGATGATATAGATCGTGCTTGGGATTCTCTCTCTCCTCTCTCTCTGCCCCTCCCTCACTCAGCTTTCTCAAATTAAATAAATAAACTTAAAAAAAGCAAAATTGGAAATAGCGGGAGTGTGCAAGAGGAAGAAATTCAGTGGATTATAGAATATACGTAGAATGGAACACAGTAAAACCGTTCAAATATTGTTATAGAAAAATACTTAATGACATGGAAAATGGTCATGGAATGTTGTAAACATCGAGCCATTGTAGAAAAAATACAAAAATCTACAAAAATATCATATACTGTTTTGTGATAAAAAGGCAAATATTTACCATGAAAACAGTTCATTCCATGTGTGGATCTTCGGTAAATTCTTTTTTTTGGAAACAGAAAGTAATGGAATCCCCTCTTCCAATGTTCTTATATTATTTGGGAGTGACCCTTCTTACACGAAGCAAAGATTGCTTCAGGCCATTTGTGTCAGGCAGATAAAATATGTCACCTAACAGGGGCCCCTGGGCAGCTCAGTTGGTTGGGTGACTTCAGCTCACGTCATGATCTCACAGTTCGTGAGTTCAAGCCCCGCATTGGGCTGTGCACTGTCAGTGTGCGGCTTGCTTTGGCTCCTCTGTCTCCCTCTCTCTCAGCCCCTCCCCTGCTCACGCTGTCTCTCTCAAAAATGAATAAACATTTGGGGGGCCTGGGTGGCTCAGTCCGTTAAGCGTCCAACTTCGTCTCAGGTCATGATCTTGCGGTTCGTGAGTTCGAGCCCCGCGTCGGGCTCTGTGCTGACAGCTCAGAGCCTGCAGCCTGCTTTGGATTCTGTGTCTCCCTCTCTCTCTGCCCCTTCCCCTGCTTGCGCTCTCTCAATCTCTCTCTCTCTCAAAAATAAACATTAAAAAAAAATGAATAAACATTTAAATATATATATTAATTTAAATTAATTATATAATTTGAATTATTATATATTATATATTGTATATTATATATTATGTAATTTAAATTAAATTAAATATATAAATTATAATTAACTTAAATTAAATATATATGCACACACACACACATATATATACATATATATATATATATCTCAACTAACAGAAGATCATAATATGCATTGAACCTGGAGGTCAAGTTCTCAGTTATAGCTATGTGGCACTAATAAAAAGCAGCCATTAGAGTCTGAAGGTGCAGGCTTGGATTTAGTTAGAGGGTGTTGAGTCAGTGTCCTAGGAGGGAGATGGGACGACGTGCACAGCAGGGTTGGGAAGGGCTGGCAGCTGGGGCAGTGGTAGGGAGGGGACAGAACGGATGCTCCCCACTACTCTACTGGAGAAGGACAAGCTCTGAAGACCTCAGGGAGACCCGCCACCTCTGGTCCCAGAGCAGCCTCCAGCGGGTCCTGTCTTGTTCCACACAAGCCGCGTTAGAAGGACGTGTCCTCAGGCAGCCCGGCTGTCACTCACAAGAGGTGGCTCTGTGTTTGCAAATCAGGAGTTCAGACGGCATTACTGTGTGAGCAGCAGGGTCCAGAATGTACTGAGTCCACGTGGTGGGCGCTCCCTTGGGGAAGCTGTCCCAGGATATCCGGGAGTGCAGAAAGTACCTTCCATGTTCATTTAGATTCCCACTGGTCCAGAGCCTGCGAGTGTGACTGCATTTAAATGCATTTCTGAGGGACGTCTGGGTGGCTCAGTCGGTTAAGGTCTGACAGGATCTCAAGTTCGTGAGTTCGAGTCCCCGCATCGGGTGAGCAGGAACCCTGCTTCGGGTGAGCCCCGCCTCCACCCTCTCTCTGCCCCTCACTGACTTGCACCCTCTGTCTCAAAAAATAAAACTAAAAAAAAAAAATAAGTAAATTAAATAAATGGATTTCTGAAGCATTGGCATGTGATGTGATCTATCCCCTCCTAATAGGAAAGATCTTCTGCTTTTCTCCCCGCCCAAAGCTCCCTTACCCCACCGTACCTTAAATTCAACTTCGACTCTAACACTTAGGACATTTCTCCAGAGTCTGCAGAGTCAGTCGCCACAGGAGAACCTGCTCAGACGTTCTGCCTGATTAACCGCCTATCTAACCTAAGTGATGGTGCAGTTCGTCTGCATGGCTAAACCGGACGGCGTGTGTGGAAACCGCATAGGCACACGTCGGTCCTCAAAGTCCAGCTGGGTGGTGTCTTAGTCCAGGCAGGCCACTCCAACAGATTATCTGAGACTCGGTGGCTTGTAAATAACAGAGTCTGATTTCTCACACATCGGGAGGCTGGAAGTCCACGCTCCGGGGGACTGCAGTCAGTGCCAGCCCGCTTTCTGGTTCATAGACAGCATCTTCTATCTATAACCTCACCGAGTGGAAGGGGCAAAGGGGCTCTCTGAGGTCTCTTTCACAAGGGCACCAATTCCATTCACGAGGGCTCCACGCTAGTGACTTAATCCCCGCCCCCCAACGGCCCCACTGTCTTTGTCGTGATTTCAACGTATAGAGGCCAAACATTCAGGCCACAGCAGGCAGTATCCACCACAGCTCAGGATCTGAAAATAAGCTGGAAAAAAAATCCCTAGGAGCAAATGGCCAAACATAAAATACAGCTTCATCCTCCTATATGAGGTGTGATGCTTTTCCTGGTGATGAAAAATTTAAAGTAAAAACTGCCTTCCTTGGTACTGCTGGGCACACAGAAGTATAAAAGGCTTAGGGGTCCGAAGGGACCCGAGCGATGATTTTTCACCACTTCTCTCCTAAAGTTAGCATCCTCTTTCTAATCTTCCTAGTACCACAATGCAGCCTGTCACCATGCAGCCCCACCGGCGTCATGCTCACTCCCTTTTAAGGTGGCCAATCCACGGGGCAGCCCTGATGGTTACAAAGGGCGTCCTTTCACTGAATGAAATCCTGCCTTTCCGAACCTCACCCTCTACTTCTAGGTCAGCCTTCACGGAAGACCAAAAGGTACAAAATCTATGCTACTAATTATAATGATGTGGGTTTTAAAATTTTTTTTAATGTTTATTTTGAGAGAGAGAGAGAGAGAGAGAGAAGGAGCAGGGGGAGGGGAAGAGAGAGAGGGAGACACAATCGAAAGCAGGCTCCAAGCTGTCAGCACAGAGCCCGACGTGGGGCTTGAACTCAGGAGCCATGAGATCATGACCTGAGCTGAAGTCAGAGGCTTAACCGACTGAGCCACCCAGGCGCCCCATAACGATGTGGTTTTAAAGATAGAAAAACACTAAGGAAACAGTAACGATCAAGCGATGGATGAATCCTCACCAGACTCACGCACTGTGGAGAGAAATGTGAGAAAAAATGGGAAGAAGCCATGAGAACGAGGCGGTGACTGTAGGATTTAAAACCTCAACCACACTCTAAGCGAGTCATAGAACTAATTCACGGCAGCCATCCCTCAAGATGTGAAGGCCCCTCAAAAACGAATTTGTAGAAATGCTGTTTTCAGATTTGGCCTCTCGAACAGTAGAAACGTTATGGCTTATGAATGTTAACATGATCCATGAACTCTTAAAGGGAGGTAGGTATGTGCCCGCATCACATTACTGCCCCCCCAACTTCTTTCTAAACACAAATGTGGATACACAGATTACCTGCCCACGTGATACTTCCTATAGGCACAGAGGAAAACCCAAACCATACAGAAAGCTGCATTCCTGTCCCCAAAAAGAGCCAGCCATTGTCATTTGGTTCTTTCTTCCTCTATGAGCTTCCGGTGGCTTTTGATCTAAAGGTCAATGAGATTGTTTCTGTATTTCTGGCTAGTCTTCAAAACAAAACTACTTAAGGGCCAAGTAACCCCTGGCAACGAACTGTATCTCTTTATTTCTAGGACTTGTGGCTCAGCATCCTGAAAGGGGTCACGACAGGGAGGGAAACAAACAAGGGTAAACCCCAGTTCCCCTTCGTCTGCGTCTTCAAGATCCTGACTTCTTCACTGAAAGGAAAAGGCTCAGAAGTTTTTCTGAGTTTCAACTAGTCAGAGCGGCGCTCACATTTTTGTTAGAACCCATGGAAACCATAAATGAATTTCTTCTAATCCAATATTTTGTGGTAAAATCATTTATCCAGCCTCAGCAGGGGCACAAAGCCTTCGGGGCTGGAAAGTTGTTTACTATTAACTTGGGGATGCCATTATTAAATTTGCCAACTTGGCAGCTTAGCGTTTGTATGTAAATAGCCCCTCGATTACATTTTTCTTTGCTTTTTCCCCTTTGGCAACTTTGTAAGCTCTTTAAGGACACAAGGCCTGGCTGTAAGACATCTGTGTGCCCAGGGCAAGCACAGGGCTTCCCGCAGAGTGGACTGTCAATAAATATTTGTCTCGGGAGCAAATTCTTGAGGAAGGGAGAATTTACACAATGCACGCTATTTGGGGGTCCAAATTGCAAATACGACGGACTCTTGAACAACACGGGATTGAACGGCCGAGGTCCACTTGTATGCAGATATTTTTCCCGTAAGTACAGTACAGTACCATAAGTATATTTGCTCTTCCTTATGACTTTCCTAACAACACTTTCTTTCCTCTGGCTTGCTTTATTGTAAGAATTCAGGGTGGGGGGTGGGGTGCCTGGGTGGCTCAGTTGGTTAAACATCCGACTTTGGCTCAGGTCATGATCTCAGGGTTCACGTGGTTGAGCCCCATGTCAGGCTCTGTGCTGACAGCTCGGAGCCTGGAGCCTGCTTCAGATTCTGTGTCTCCCTCTCTCTCTGTCCCTCCTCTGCTCGCGCTCTCTCTCTCTCTCTCTCTGTCTCTCTCTCAAAAATAAATAAACATTTAAAAAAAGAACACAGGATATAATACATGTAACATACAAAATATGTGTTAATCGACTGTGTATGTTACATGTGGATTTTCAACCCTGCTAGAGGTTAGGACCCTAGCTCCCTGTATAACAACACAGGCTCAACTGTCCTGTTAAACGAAATGTGTACTTGCAAATTTTCCCTCGGCGAACACATACAAGGATATGGTGCAGCCAAGATGCACAACTCCTAAGGATCTCATTCTCCTAGGTTATAAATTGTTTGGCCTTCATTTAAAAAGCAAACAAACAAAAACCCCAAAGATGTTACTGGGATTAAATGGGAGAAGATGCGGGGCACCTGGGTGGCTCAGTCGGTGAAGCGTCCGACTTCAGCTCAGGTCATGATCTCACAGTTCGTGGGTTCGAGTCCCGCATCGGGTTCTGTGCTGACAGCTCGGAGCCTGGAGCCTGCTTCAGATCCTGTGTCTCCCTCTCTCTCTGCCCCTCCCCCACTCACACTCTGTCTCTCTCTCTCTCCTTCAAAAATAAATAAACATTTAAAAAATAAATAAAAATAAAAATATGCAAGGATTTAAAAATAAATAAATAAATAAATAAATAAATAAATGGGAGAAGATGCAAATGTTCCTATCTTTCCGTAGAGAAGTCACTGCCAATCTAACATCCATATGCTCAAATGGCTGAATCCACGTTCTCATGTAACGAAATGTCAAAGCAAATGTACGTTTGAAAAGGAAAGGCCCATGGCTTAATTGGTAGAAAAGATGAGCCCTGAAAATCCAGAAATCATTGATCTTTGAGGACAGTATCTTCACGGGGTAGCCATTGCCGACGTCTGAAAATGCACACAGGCAGGAAACGCTTAAGTGACCAAGATCTTTATGCCATTTACCCTGGAGACATGATTTAAGCCAACCCCTTTTAATGTCAGAACATAAAGAGGTAAGGGAATCACTACCAGAAAGAATCAATGGAGGACAGTGTCTCCACATAAGTACAAACAGGAGACACATGTTTGGGAAGAAAGAATCGCAAACTGCAGGGAGATTCGCTCAGGCGATCGCATAGACGGATTGAAACAGAACACGACAGATTCACTTCAGGGAGGATCGGCAGCGTGGACAAGCTCACACGGATAAATATTCACATCTTACGCAAATGAAATAAACATCCCAGGGCTTGAGTATGCTTCTTAAAAACATCATGGATACAGACACCTCATCCAAACAAAGAAAACTGGAAGAAATTATCACACGGGGGGGAAAGATGAAGTCATGTTAGTTTCTTTCAACTTTCAAAACCTAAGATTCTAAGGGCGCCTGAGTGGCTCAGTTGGTTGAGCGTCTGACTTTGGCTTAGGTCATGACCTCGCAGTTTGCAAGTTCGAGCCCCTGCGGCGGGCTCTGTGCTGACAGCTCTCGGAGCCTGAAGCCAGCATCAGATTCTGTGCCTCCCTCTCTCACTCTGCCCCTCCTCTGCTCGCTTTCTGTGTGTGTGTCTCTCTCTCTCAAAAATTAAATGCACATTGAAAAAAATTTTTGTAAAGCCTAAGATTCTTTTTTTTTTTTTAATTTTTTTTTTCAACGTTTATTTATTTTTGGGACAGAGAGAGACAGAGCATGAACGGGGGAGGGGCAGAGAGAGAGGGAGACACAGAATCGGAAACAGGCTCCAGGCTCCGAGCCATCAGCCCAGAGCCCGACGCGGGGCTCGAACTCCCGGACCGCGAGATCGTGACCTGGCTGAAGTCGGACACTTAACCGACTGCGCCACCCAGGCGCCCCAATGTAAAGCCTAAGATTCTAAATATAGGGCTGCTTTTGTCATGTGATCAGGTCCGAGTGGTCTCGTTCTTATCGACATTTCTTACTCTGAGTGTCCACATAAGAGATTTGTGGAAATATAAATTCGCTGGCAAACATATTTCCGTTTCCTAAAAGTACGTTTACTTCACCTCCCTTTGAACTTGTAAGTTGTACATATTCCGTGTGGAGTGTTCGGTAAAGGCTGGCTCACCATAGCATCCCGGCTTTAGCAACTTGAGAGAATTCTTCCCCTGCTGCTTCATAGAGTGCTTTCCAGACACTCGTTCAAGTTCCTAAAGAGAAAGAGGAAAAGGTCTGGAAGTTACTATAAAACCCTTCAAAGAGATTACTCTATCTGTCTGGTTAAACGATACCATTTCATTCAACTAGTATATCGTTTATGTTCTCTTCTCATTTAATGTCAACGATACTTGCTTCTCTATGACAGGTTAATTCTTTTTTTTTTTTATTTTTTGTTTAATGTTTATTTATTATTTCTGAGAGAGAGAGAGAGAGGGAGAGTGTGAGAGAGGGAGGGGAGGGGCAGAGAGAGGGAGCAACAGAACTTGAGGCAGGCTCCAGACTCCGAGCTGTCAGCACAGAGCCTGACGCGGGACTCAAACTTCCGAACCGTGAGATCATGACCTGAGCAGAAGTCAGACGCTCACCCTACTGAGCCACCCGGGCGCCCCTGGGACAAGCTAATTCTTAGAGATAGGGTCTCTGCTGTTCTCATTAGCAACTAAATCCCTCAGCACATCACACACACGGGAATATTTGTGTCCCTCCCTGCCCCCCCCCGAAATTCATATGTTGAAACCCTGACCCCCAAAGTTGATGGTACCAGGAGGTGAGGCCTTGGGGAGGTGCTTACAGCATGAGGGTAGAACCATCACAAATTGGATTAGTGCCTTATAAAAGAGGCTCCAGAGAGCTGAGAGTCCCTTCCCCTGTGTGAGGACACAGCGAGAAGGCACTGGCTAGGAACTGGGAAGAGGGCCCTCACTCTAGCAGGCTGGCACCCTGATCTTGGACTTCCAGCTTCCCAGAACTGTGAGACATCGATTTCCATTGTTTATAAACTACTCAGTCTGTGGTATGTTCCTTTCATTTTTCGGGTTTTTTTTTTTAACATTTTATTTTATGTTTTGAGAGACGGAGAGAGACAGAGTGTGAGCAGGAAAGGGGCAGAGAGAGCGGGAGACAAAGAATCCGAAGCAGGCGCCAGAATCCGAAGCAGCTGTCGGCACAGAGCCCAATGCAGGGCTCGAACTCAAAAACTGCGAGATCATGACCTGATCCAAAGTCGGACGCGCAACTGACTGAGCCACCCAAGCGCCCCTGTGGTATTTTCTTATAGCAGCCCAAACAGACTAAGAGAGTGAGTGCCCACCAATATTGTTTTATTCTATTTGATGACTGAGGTCATTCCCATTTCACAAATGAATGGGAGGGACGAGATTAAGAATTGCATGCACAGGACAGAGAGGAGGGCGGACGAGGGAAACATTTTTCTGAATTAACCCAAAGCATAAGAAAGAAGGAAGGTTAAAGGAGATGTGTACACAGAGATAAGAAAGGCTGAAAAAGGCAGAATTGGCCAAAAGCTGCAAGGGACAAAGACAGGAACATTGGAGCCCTCCCAGACCCGCACCTGTCCATCCCCTGCCGAAACTCCCCAATGCTTCTCCATTGCTTAACCTCTTAGTAGAACAGAAGCCCCTCTTCATGACCTGGCCCAGCTAGGGTCTCCCGTGCCCACAATCACAATGCCCTCCTATACTGTGTGGAAATGCTCTCATGGGCTCTCTCTTTTGTCCTTCTGCCTGGAAAGTCCCCTCACCAGGTTCCCCGCCCCCCCCCCCCCTTTGCCACTTGGCAAGCTCGTATATTTCTTCCATCTCTCCGCTCATACGTGGATGCTCCGTGAACTCTCACGGATCCCCGGGGCAACCTCAGGGTCTCTTTCTGAGGTCTGATTCAAGTTTTGTAGGGTCTGGAGTTGACACAGTATGGGAGGAAAGAATACAAATTGAAAGAGAGAATTAGGTGTGTGCGTAAGTTCATTTAGAATGAGAAGAACATTCGCGGCAAAGTATAGATCTACAACACCTGACAAATACCACAAATATTACAATTCTTACAAATACTACAGAGTTTGTAGCCTCCGTGATAGTTTTCTTCCCTCTACTATTTACCTGCGTACTCTTCATCACTTCTTCATGAGGCGTTTTTAGATCTTTCGTTTCTTATACAGAGAAAAGAAGAATCCATTCTCTTGCCTCTAACACAGTTGATGGGAACTTGGTGCATATTACAGGTTGTTTGAAAACATTTCTTTCAGCTTCACAGCTCAATATTAGAAAGGTCGTATACAATTTTAAGATCGCTGTCAAATCTTGGGAGACCTCGGTCAAGTGTTTCCATAACCAAACTCTCCCCTTACAACGTCCCAGACGTGTCTGATGACCCGAAAAACATCCCACAGACCAGTTGCTGGCTCTGTACGTTTAAATCACATTTCTCCATTCCGCCCATAACCCTGGTGCCAGGAGTGAGGAGACATGTTTAAATTGTGATATAACCTCTGATCGTGAAGCCTGACGACACAGCCTGTTGAGTCACAACAGTGAATGACCAAAGTATTTCTGGAAGCCATTTCTGCATGAGGAGGGCTAACGGCAACTTAACTATAAGCCACCTAAAAATCCCTCACTAGACCCAGGCAAAATACATCCCAAACTCAATCTTCCTTTTATAAAAGTTATAAAAGTTCCCTTGGCTGCTTCCATGCCACCTAATACAAAGAAGAATATGACAAGGAGAATATCAGTGTAGAAGAAATGAAGATAAGTATGCTTCTGGTCCTGTCGCTGGCATCGTGTGGTGCGGTCATTTTATGATTATAATCAGCTACTTGTCCATCTGCTTTCTCACTGAGTTGTGGCTCCCACGGGAATCGTATCTGTTCACATTGGTATCTCTAGTGTCTGCAACACCTGGGGCATCATAATTAATCAATAAGTTGTTGAAGAAACAAGTGAATGAATGAACGAATGAATGAACGAACGAATGAATGAATGAACGAACAAACGAATGGGTACATTTCCTACTGAAGGATAAGGAGTTGGTGAAGGTGTGGGATCAGAGAAGCTCCCTGATGGCCACCAGGGGGTGCTGTTGGGTGCTGTTGGATGGTAAGTAGGTTGGGTGGGGTACGGAGGTGGGTAGGGAGACTATGTGATTAGCAGGGTTGTTTTTTTTTTTTTTAAAGATACCTGAAATCAGGTTTTTGTAGCTCAGAAGATACAAGAAAGGCAAGATGGGCCTTGTACAATCAAGCACAGTGAGTCAAGAAATAGCAGTTGAAAAAGAAAAGCCATCCCTGCTTTGGAGAATCACCGAATTGGCAAACCACCTCCATTTCCAACTTTTCTATGACCTGAGCCTTTGATGACAGCTAACATTGGGAGTATTCTGGAAACTCCACGCCCAGGTCTGCTCCTTATATTTATAGAGCTTTTAGCACAAAGGCATTTTCATCAAAGCACTTTAAGAGCTGGGCACACCCTGTCACACACATGAGCTCCATGAAAGGAATCGTAGCTTCACAGCAGCCCCAAGGCCTGAGCTGGCAAGCAGGAATGCTTTGGAATACACTCCCTGGCCACAGGCGAGCAGCCCAGTTTGAAACCGATGGGGAGAACGACGTCAGGTGGGGCCAAACAAATCCCTGCTGAGGGGCCCTGACCTGCATTTCTGGAAGGAAACCCAGACCTGATGCCCACGGACCACGTGCACCGGGCACTTCAGCAGGTTCTTCAGACACTTCGTCTCATTTCATTCCAACAGTATCCACGTGGTGCAAATGGAGAAACTGAGGTCAAGAGAAGCAAAATAACTGGCCTGCAGGCAATAACCAGAAAGATCCAAAGCCCCGATTCCAACTTAAACCCATCTATCTCAATAGCCATGTACGTTTTTTTGAGGTTGTCCTAAGACACGATCTAAATGTATGAGTAGAGATGAAAAATTTAAGGTCAAATGGGCCCACCATGCTTCTGGGGCAACTTGGGTTTACTTGATTTTGAGAACACTATGACAGCCTCAGCCTATAATTCGATGAGGCCCAGAAGAAGAGGACCCTTAAAACCCATGTGTTACTTACTACTTCTGAAGTCCCCATGAGTCCTGTCATAGCACCCATGGCAAGAAGGGCTACGATTGCCTTGCTGCCATTGGCCCTGACCTGAGACCCCCACGGAGAAGCCAAGGCAAGTCACTTCCAATAGGCCAGCCCAAGAGTATAGTACTTACTCCCCTATTTACAAATGTCTGGAACACAGAAAGCCTTATATGGATCTGGTGACTGGGAAAGTCATTATACCTCCTTTCATGGTCTCTTTATCTGGACAGCAGAACTTCCATCATGCCCCGATGGGCATTCTCCAATATCATTTAGAGTCCCCAAGAAAACTCAATTTTTCACGGGGACCTCAGACATTTTTCTCTAATAAAGTCTGTTGAAACCTCCTCCTCTTGGAAAGAGTACTGATTTAAGTTCCGGTTCTGCCTACTAGCTGTGTGAGCTGAGCAAGTTTCTTAAGTTCCTCATCTGTAAGGTGGAGGGACGCATTATTACCATATTAAAGTCGGACACTTAATCGACTGAGCCCCCCAGGTGCCCCAGGGAAGTGATGACTTTAAATGTTCGTTACCTTGGTTTCTGTAATTTAATGATAAGTTTATATTATTTCATTCTTCCAGCCTTATTGACATAGAATAATGTGTAAGTTTAAGATGTGTGACATGCTGATTTGACTCACATGTACATGGCAGAATGTTTACTGCAGTAAGCTTCGTGAACACGTCCACCATCTCTCATGGTTACCATTTTGTTGTTGTTTGGGTGGGAATATTTAAGATTGGTTCCCTTAGCAATTCTGAGTATACAGTACAAGATCGTTTATTATAGTCACCATGCTAGGTGCAACCGATTCTCAGAACTTAGCCCTCTTATGACTGGAATTTTGTACACTTCGACCAACATCCTATCTTCCCCATACCCCAGCCTCTGCAACCACCATTCTACTCTGTTTCTATGAGTTCGATGTTTTTAGATTCTGCATATAAATGAGATCATGCAGTACTTGTCTTTCTCTATCTGACTTAGCATAACGCCATCAAGGTCCATCCAGGCGGTCACAAAAGGCAGAATTTCCTTGTTTTTCATAGCTGAATAATATTCCACCATATATACGGACATTATTTAATTTTTAACCACAGCTATATTTAACAACCACCTTGCAAAGTTCCTGGGACTTTAAGAATCAGCTCTCGTCATTTCAAAATTTGGCTCTGGCTTGCCACTGAGGCCACTGCAATAACCCAGGGGAGATACTCACACCTTTGGCCAGGATGTTGGTGGGGAGTGGGAGGGGTCCACAGGGATCGGATTTGGGAAATATTGCGAAGGTGGAGCTGAGGAGATTTGCTGAGAGACAGCATATGGGATGGGAAGGAAAGGGAGAAACCAAAGATGATTCGCGGGGTTTTACTTATCTTTCTTCCTGTCTCCCCACACAGCCGAGGGCGGTGAACCATCAGATTTCTCCAGTCTTTCATCTATGCTGTAGCCTCGTCCTTTCTAACTTCAGCTCCAGCTCTATACTCTGGGGGAACTCCTTTTGTGTGTGTGAGAGAGAGAATGAGGGAAAGGGAGAGGGAAAATGAGAATCTAAGCAGACCCCACACCCAGCTCAGAGTCCACCACGGGGCTCAATCCCACGAACGTAAGATTCTGACTTGAGCCAAAATCAAGAATCAGAGCTTAACCCACTGAGCCACCCAGGGGCCTCTCTGGGAGAATTCCGAGACCTAAGGTGTTCAGTCGTTCTCTTTCATATAAAGGAGAGAATTTGACAAAATTCTTGCTTTCCACCAAGCCAGACTTCTAAAGCCATTATTTTCTTTGTGCAAAGTAATATCTCTGTTTTACTTACATATACAGAGAGAGGGAGAGAGAGAGAAAGAGAGAGAGAGAGAGGTGAGGGGACAAAGAGGGAGAAAAAAGGAGCAGGGGAAGGGAAAGGGACGAGAGGAGGGGGAGGTGGCCTGAGAGGACAGTGGCAGTGAATGTATTCCAAGCCCTGAGTGGACCTTTCAATGTGTGCTCTATATTCTCACACATAACTTAAATCTTTTACAACAAAAATATGTTAATATTTCAATAATAAAATCTAAAAAGGGGGGGGGGGAGGGCGGAAAGCCATCAATTAAAAATATATTGACTAAATTCAGCTCAAAAAGAGACAGAGAAAGCTGTCTGGAGAGCAGGAGACCTGGCATGGACAAGGGTCAACAGTGGTCACTGGGAGACGTGGTCTCTCACTTCAGGACATGGAGAAGAGACACCTCCCTTCCACTCCAGAAATCTGTCAGGCTGCATGCACCCGGAGACATCTGTAGCCCTCTGTGGCTCAGAGGAGGAACCGCTCACAGGTAAAGGGGAAATAAAAATAACACTCCATGCCTCACGTCACCATATTGTGACCGGGATCAGACGAGAGGACACAAATCGAAAATGTGGAAGTCTTTTGAGAAGGACCGTATACTTGTCACCATCAGTCTTTTCTTTTCTCTTCCTTTCTTTTCTCTTTTCTTTCCTTTCCTTTCGTTTCTTTTCTTTTCTTTTCTTTTCTTTTCTTTTCTTTTCTTTTCTTTTCTTTTTGTTTTAAGGACAATATCAATAATCCTCTTCCACATAAAAGGGGTAGGATGCGAGGTATCCTAGGACTGGCCTGAACGGTTAAAGGCATTCGCTGTCTTCACGGAAGCCGGTACCAATGTAATCCTTCATCTTTCTGACTCAGCTGCCCTTTTGGTACTGGACAGCCCACGCTGAAAATAACAAGGGGGCGTGTCCATGGTGGACTGGAGAAAGGTTGCTGAGCTAACAGCCTGAGTCTGTACGACATGGACCTGTGTCCTCTTTCTTTGTAAAGCCTCCTCTTTGGAACTCACTGCTCAGGGAGATGGAAGGCAGGGTGGAGGCAAGCCTGCGGAGCGCTTCGGTGATCAAGGGATGTGGGATGCTTCGCTGGGAGTGTCCTTCAGGCTGGGCGCTCGGACGCTGCCCAGCTGAGCAGCCACCAGCCCTCAGACGAGACATCTCGTATTGACCAACCTCGAGGGCTCCTGAGTTGATCAATAAGAGTGCTCCTTCTCTGCCTCTGGCTAAAAGCTAAAGAGACGAGCTGGTGCATATGTGATCACTTGAATTTAATTATATATCACATTGATTTTTAATTAGGACTCTGGTGAGGGCCTCCTCTATTAAAAAAATGTTCCAACTGGTAAATGGGTTTTACCTATGCCATTGGATAATTTGAAATGCAATGTTCCTTCTGACCTTTAGCCCTTTTGCCAAGGAGGAAACCTGCTAGGCAGCCCTCACCACAAGGGCGGAGACTCTGAAAACAGCTCGCATTTCTCCAAAATTTGTATTCAAGTTCTGTAGCTCACCATGTAAGACAGGACACCGGGAGAGACAGGGGTGAGGGGCTTCTGTGTTGTTATTTATAATTAATCCCAATTAACACTGGAAGAGGTCCCACTGGCTCTGATCTCTGGTCTAATCTCTTTGAGAGGTAGGTCCAAAGACACAGTCTGGCTCTCAAATCGGATTGGCACCAAAGCTTGCCTCATCTGACCCTTTTCTTCAGGAGGACCTAGGATGCTTTGAAGCTCCCAGCGACCCTTGGCTCAGCTTCTCAAGGCTACAAGACAAGCGCTTTGCAAGCTGGAAACAAGCTATGGACTCAGGGCCAAAACTTAGTCCTTGGAAAGACCCCAATTGCTGCTTATACTGGCACGGAGAGCCTCGCCCTCCAGAACCCCTCGACTCCTCATCAAGATCCCCCTGGAGCCTGACGCAGACCCACAAGCCACCAGTCACTCATGGCAACCAGGGAGGGCAAGAAGGCTCAGATGCCAGCACCAGGCAGAAGTGTGGACCGAGGTGCACCCAGCCACACACGGTTTGTTCTGAGCCCCACAGCCGGGCGTCTGACAGATTATTATAATCACAATAACAATAGCTCTACCTACCCCCCCGGACACTGCAGCACTCTTGGCATGGCTGGTCCCATTCATCCATAGGTCAGAGCTATTGGAGGTACCTTTATTTTGCAGCCAAGAAAACCACAGCCTGGGGGGCGTAAGGGACATACCCAAGGTCACGCAGGACTTGAGCTGCAAGGCCCACAGCTCTTATCCCCTCCGACACAGTTTGTTGCCTTGGCGGGGTGTGCGGGGCCAGGAACCGCCCGTCACCTCCCGCACATCTGCCCAAAGGAGTCACAGGTGTACTGCCAGCCATGGTAAAGTTAGAACGGCCATCCCACGAGCCAAACGTAGTCTCACGGCCTGCCTTTCCTCCCCGTGACTCTCCCAGCATTGATTTGCACACAATTGCCGTGCCACCAAGCATCCTCTCTTGCCAACCCTCTGCCCAGAATCTCCTCCTTTCCCTTCTCCACTCATGCATTCAATCGAACACGTGTTTATTGAGCTTCTGTCACATGCCCCGCACCATGCCACAAGCTGGGGCTCTCTGAGGGGACAAGGAAGACAGACCCTCGTCCTCAGCCTGATTAGGGAGACAACCAGGCAAACAGACTACTAGAGGTGACATGAGAAGGGTTAAGATGGAGAAAACGAAGCCAGATCCTGAAGAATATGGGAGGGAATCTTCTGAATCAGCCTTGGCACAAATGCCATCCATCCCTCACGACCATCTCCCATTTGCCACTTTCTTTCCTCCCCCACCCCTCCCAGTGTCAGGTCAGTGTCCTGCCTCATGCAAGGCTCTTAGCATCACAGGCAGGCTTAATTGCAGACAATGGAAACACCCTACAATTCCACATCCTTCAAAGCACACAGGGTCCTGCCACATACCCAGGAGATTAAAGGGAGACTTGAGGTGAGTATAGTGAATACACCTCCTCCAGCTCAAATCCTAGCCTTAGAAATCCTACTCTGGACCATGAATCCCCCCCAATCTGGCCTGAGAACCACAATTCCTCTAAAAATTTTTTTTACTGTTTACTTATTTTGTGAGAGAGAGATAGAGAGTGAGTGGGCGTGAGTGGGGGAGGTGCAGAGAGAGGGAGACACAGAATCCAAAGCAGGCTTCAGGCTCTGAGCTGTCAGCACAGGGCCGGACACGGGGCTGGAACTCACGAACCACCCACAGTGAGATCATGACCTGAGCCGAAACCGGATGCTTAACCGACTGAGCCACCCAGGCGCCCCTTGAGAACCACAACTTCTAAAATGGGTTCCTCAGTATTTGGAACAAACTACTCTTCAGGGAGATGGCGAGCGAGTCCACTTCCCCAACATCTGAGTACCAGACAACAGGGGGTGTTGTGGTCGGCTGGGTAACGGCCGCCCAGAAAGCCCACATCCTGATCCCTGGACCATGTGCGTGTCGGCTTATCACTCTGCCGATGTGATAAAGATACGGATCCTAAAACAGAAGCGGTCTTCTGGATGATCTGGGGAGACCTCACTGTGAACACAAGTGTTAAAAAAGCAAGGCAGAGGGAGATTTCAGACAGAAGAGGAGAAGGTGATGTGACACAGAGGCAGAGAAGAGAGTGATGCGACCACAAGTCAAAGAATGTGGCCAGCAGCCACAAGAAGCTGGGAGTGACAAGGTACAGATTCACCCACAGGCCTTCAGGATGGAATATGGCCCACCAACACCTTGATTCGGGCTGATCTAAGATGATTTTGGGCTTGTGGTTTCTGGAACTATGAGAGAATACAGTTGTGTTGTCCTTCCTTCCTTCCTTCCTTCCTTCCACCCTTCCTCCTTTTTCTTTCTTTCTTTCTTTCTTTCTTTCTTTCTTTCTTTCTTTCCCTTTCTTTCTTTCTTTCCTTGTAGAAGCAGGTGGAGGGTTGGAGAGATACCATAGTCATGTATATGGGAGGTGATAGACAGGGGTGATGGTGGTGGAAGAGATGAGAATTTTTTTTGTAATGCTTATTTGTTTATTTGGAGACAGAGAGAGAGAGAGAGAGAGAGAGAGAGAGAGAACTAGGTAGGGGTGGAGAGAGAGGGAAAAGAATCCGTAGCAGGCTCCACACTGTTAGCACAGAACCCAATCCGGGGCTCAAACCCACTAACCATGAGATCATGACCTGAGCTGAAACCAAGAGTCGGAGGCCTAACAGACTGAGCCACCCGGGTGCCCCTACAGTTGTTTTAAGCCACCATGGGTGCTTGCGTGGTACAGCAGGCCTAGGACACGAACACAAAAGGCGCGATGGCAGTGACACAAGCTCATGCCGGAGGACTCTCCGGCGGCAGCTTCCCCTTGTACCCTCTTGGGAGAAGTGAGTTCCTTCTTACACTGGAGATCTGGCCTCCAGCCTCCGCACGGAACAGTTCACAGCCCTTCACAAGGCTGTGGGTTGTGGCTCACGCTTTGCTTCCTTCCTTTCTTCCCCATATTTCCTGAGGTCTTTGAAATAGAGTTTCTGAATTATTTCACTGTATTTAGAGATAGTTAACCTAGTCAGAAAAAAATAAGCATAAATCCCCTTCCCGGGACTAAAGGAAACCAAAGCTCACTGAAAGGGACCAGGCAACAGAATGTAGAAAAACATGACCTCCAGCTTTCAATGTCCCCTTTCAATGTCCCCTTTCTGCTTTCCATCCCTCCATTCCCCCTTCTCCTGGCTGGCATGTTGTCTGAGAAGGAGCTCTCCATTTCTGTGTTAGGCTTCTTTGTTGGTGGTTGTGTTTGTTGGCTTGTTGCTACAGGCTAATGAAGCAGAAGGAGACAGGAAAGAAGGCAATATTGATAAAAAGTTGGCAGGGCCTACACAATTGGTCGCAAAGATTAGAATAGAGTTGGAGGTAAGGATTTTTACACGCTTGAAACAAAGGTGATCTTAGCACAACTTCTCCTGAAGCCAGTTCGTTCATTCCTCGGAGGAGGTGATTTGGCGCTCAGGCCCATGGTGCTAACGAAACATGGAAAACAAATGAGCCACAAATTGAAACGGAGCACGTTACTCCTATCTGGAACATGGTATTGCTGAAACAGAGTGCTTGGCCAGGTTCTTAATGAGACACAAAACCCCGAAGTGTTATAAAAATAAGGAATAAGAGGGCAGTGAATTTAGTTAATCCCATTGATTCCCTAATTCTCCGCCCTTATTCCCGAAGCAGACATTTCAAAAGGAGATGTAAGACTGGGAATGTTTCTCAAAACCCTCACTAAGGTGGGGCACTTGCATGCTCGGTCTCCATTTCTACAACCCTACCGCTATAAAGTGTGGACGTAAGTGAATGCGGCTCTTGGGGAAGCTTTCCAGGCACATACTTAGTAAATGAAGGTATTATGCTGCGGGAGGTGGGGACCCAGAGGCCCTGGAGGAGGAGGGTGCTGGATACAACCCCAAGGCCACCACCATTCTTTAATGCCTGCCTCCTGTCGCGCGTCCCGGGTGAGGGGTTAGGGACGGGGAAGGGGGGGTGGGATATCCCTGGTTATTCAACCCCACCAGGGATTGGCAGCCTAAAGCCATCAGGTTGCAACCACCCAGTGTTTTCGAGAACATTCAAAATATACATCTAGGAAGTTCAAATCTGGTGTGACGATAAGCGAGGGAGATGCCATTTAGATGAAAAAAGGCCATAAAATTCGCGTCAAGAGCTTTCGGCGTGCAATTTATTGTCAAGGCCACGTGAGGTAACTTCAGTAGCCTTCTGTAAGTTCCTTCTACAGGAAACGCTCACTTTCTGTGTCTACTTTTCACATGAAACACCTTTACGTGTAATCTGCTTTCAAACACTGCAAATCTGCTCTCAGATACTGTCCCCGTCCTGAGCGGTGCTCCCAGCTTTCTCTCTGGTTCTGGAGTGTTTGGAGCCTGATTTCCGTATCTGGCTCCTTCTCTGACTTCTGATACCCCTCTTAGAAGTTATTTCTTTTCTGAATACTTCAGATTTCTTATGTAACTGCAAAGGAATTGAAACTTCTTGCTCCCGAGGTCAAAAAAGCTTGCAAGGATATATAAAGTCATGTACACAAAACACTAAGTGGTCTTAAAAGATTGGTACTCCGTATATCGGAAGGCATTTTTTCTCTCTGTCAAGGTTTATGAGTGTTTAGCTTACTTCTATTGTAACTTATATCGTCAATGAAGACAAAAAGAAGAAAATGCCGACATCCCAGAAGAAATGGTGTATTTCTGGATGTTTACCCTGAATAGTCCCAGGCAGGAATCTGGAAAGAAAACAGCAATCGTGTAGACCTTCACAGATGTAGAAATTCGAGAGAACTCGTAAGACAACAGTAGCTATCGAAACCTGTTAAATCTTGGGGCTCCTGGGTGGCTCAGTCAGTTGAGCAACTGACTCGTGATTTCAACTCAGGTCATGATCTCATGGTTCATAAGACCGAGCCCCGAGATAGGCTCTGCACGGACCGTGTGGAGCCTGCTTGGGGGACTCCCCCCCCCCCCCCCACCGCCCTTCCACGCACTCTCTCTTTCAAAAGAAATAAATAAACTTTAAAAAAAAAACGCTGTCAAATCTTAGTGACTAATGGGACTTAGTGTTAAATGCCAGTGACTTATGATTTAGACAAACGTCAATGTCAGCAGAGACTCCTTTCTGGTCCAGGCCCGATTTGAATTCCGGAAAAAGGACTATTCTACTGCCCTTTTATTCTCTACCCTGAAGTATAGAAAGAATAAAGATTTAGATATCACTTACGTTGATGCTACCCTTGCTTGTGGATTTTCCTCTTCTCTCAAATGTCCAATCAGATCTCTGCCCACTCGTATCTTTTGTCAAGGAGACATTTAGAGAGTTATGCCTGCAACTAGCTCATTACCTCAGGGGGTAGGGAGTGTCACGGGCCATCCCCTGACCTCTCCGAGGACATATAAGATGAGCATGTTGCCAGTTATGACCCCAATGCATCATTCGAAGCAGGGTTCATAGACAACACGAAACAATAAGTAACTTTAATTTTGCAAAATTTTCCAAAAATGAGGACAAATCCATCATTGTATGGTAAGTACTAAAGTCTTTGGGTCTATAAAGGGAATCTGGCCAAGTTTCTTTCTTTCTTTTTTTTTTTTTTTTTCCAGAACAGCTACTTAAAACCGTAAGTTCCAGCTAAGCAACTTCTTGGGATCATTAGCACATTAATTAATAACCAGAAAGACATAGGAAGATGTATATATGATATTTGCTCTGAAGTGTAACACAATTCTCTGACTTCATAACCAAAACTTTTCAAACATGAGTACCGAAAGTAACAAAGAGAATCTGATCCCTTTCCCCACTTACGAAAAAAAAAGAAAGAAAGAAAGAAAGGCTTGCCTTTCCCTTTGTTTCACTATTGAGGCTACTGACTTCTAGCCTTGGCAACAATACAAAAATGGTTTTGAAGCAATGATGAAGAAATGTTCGGTAAAGTTTCTCTTTCATGAAGGGACACGAATTTCACAATGGATGCAGTTTGTATGTTTATAAATGTGACCAGTTCTCAGACACAAACAAAGTCCACCATTATAATTGCCATCAGACTACTGAGGAATTTCAAATAACTGGAATGTTTGGCAAGGCCTGACTGTCATCAGAAAGAAGTAAATCATAAGAAAACAGTTTATTTTGAGATTTTTGAAGAAAACCTATAAAATATTGTGCCTGTTCATTTCATCTCTACCTCCTACATCTAGAAACATAACAGAATGAGAAGGAATCTTCTAGGTCTTGTGGCTGCTTGAGGCATAAACACAGATTCAGGTATGTTTACTCTGCTCATACTGACTTTTCCACTCTGGATTTTGGTGGGATTATTATGGTGCATGTAATTTTATTATTTTCAACAAATTGTTAAATGTGGTCTGTTTGTATACCTCTGTAAGAATTTTCATTTAAATAAATTGACAGCTTATAAAACAATCCTTTTGCTGGACCATGAAATACTAAGGTAGTTTGGAAAATATGGTCATTACAACAATACTAGCACAATACAGGAAAGGATAAAATGTACTATAATCCAAAAAAGCTAATCGAGATTATGGATTGAGTATACACTAAATCCCCTCCCCTCCGTGCCAATATGTAGGAATGTCTCTTGTGCCAAATGCATAGACATATTAGAAAAATGTTAAATTATTCCAAAAGAAAAAAAAAGTTGTACTGAAAAGCAAGAAAATCAAGAAATAACCATGGATGCCTAAGAAAAATACAGGCATGTTAATTTATGAACTAAACACAAGTAAAGTAAGAATTAGTGAATTCAAATTCAATGTCCCAGAACACAGAACAGAGAGATAAAGACATGGAAGTTATAAACAAATTATTTAGAAGCACCTGGGTGGCTCAGTCAGTTAAGCGTCTGACTCTTGATTTCAGCTGAAGTCACATTCTCATGGTTCCTGGGATCGAGCCCCGAGTCAGGCTCTGGGTTGACGGCTCAGAGCTTGCTTGGGATCCTCTCTCTCTCTCTCTCTCTCTCTCTACCTTTCTCTCCGCCCCTCCCCTACTTGTGCTCTCTGTCTCCTTCAAAATAAATAAACTTAAAAAAAAAAAAAAAAGCAAATCATTTAAAACACAGAGAATAGAACAAGAATTTGATTAACAGATTTCCAAAAAGGAAGGAGAACACAGAAAGAATAAAGGAGAGAAAATACACAAATTGCTAAAACTGGGGAAATCTCTGGAAAAAGAGAAAAATACAAGTCAAAATAAAAATACCCAGTAGGGATTAATAAACTTTAAATATCTCTATATCTCTATCTATATGTCATATTAAAACTGCAGAAATTTTGAGGGGAAAGAAAAGGCAATAGAAGCTATAAGAGAAAAAATTAGATTGCCCACAAAAGAACTACCAGTAACAGAGTTCTCATGAACAATTAAGGGGAAAAAATGCCAGAAGAAAACTGAGTAATGTCTTAAAAGGACAGAGGCAAAATTGCCACGCACTTAGAATTCTATGCCTGTCCTAATTTTCCTTTAAGGATGAGGACAGAATAAACGCATCGTCAGAGACACTAGGACATGGACAACCTGAGTGTATTTTCGGACGCTTCCTGGAAGAACCACTAAAGAGCAAAGAAGATGCCACCACAAGAAAGAAAAGTAAACCCGTCCTGAAGGAAGACATTGCAAGGAACAGGCGTGGGAACAAAATATGAAGAACGTGGGGGAGAACCTAATGAAATATCTTTTAATAAATCAACACAAGAGAAGTAACAGAAAGAGAAAGAAAGGGAAAGGGGAAGGAAGAGAAGAAAGGAAAGAAATGTCAGTGCCATGGAAACAAGCATGAACTAAGTAAAATGTGGTCACATGGCATTGAGAGGAGAGTGTGTGAAAGCAGCTGGGAGAGTGTTGCCTCCACTGCCTTGTTAAGGATGAAAGAGATGCTGGTGAATCGTAGGCTTTGAAAGAAGAATATAAATAGGAGTAGGCATATTAAAATTGTATTGCACCGGGGGCTCCTGGCTGTCTCAGTCAGTAGAGCATCTGACGCTTGAACTTGGGGTTGTGAGTTTGAGCCCCCAGTTGGGTGTGGAGCTTACTTAAAAACAATAAAATTGAATTAAGCCTTATGACCACTAAAAGAATAAGAATGCAATAAATAGACTCCATACTGATAGAAGAAAATAAAACAAATAAATGGGTTACATGGACACCCACCACCTCGTGATGATGGCGGTCTCTGGGAAGGGGACCAGGAATGGGCAGGGCCTGGGGTTGTTGGCTGAAGAGGATTTCAATCTCATCTCCAATGTTCTATTTCAAAAGAAAGAAAGAAAGAAAGAAAGAGAGAGAGAAAGAGAGAGAGAGAGAAAGAAAGAGAAAGAAAGAAAGAAAGAAAGAAAGAAAGAAAGAAAGAAAGAAAAACATTGCAAGTAAATAAGAAAATATTTGAGAAGTTAATCTTTCTAGATGGTAGAAATGTAGGTTTTTGTTCCATTACCCTTTATATTTTCCCAGAGTTTTTAAAAATTTTTTAATGCTTTTTTATTTATTTTTGAGAGACAGAGAGACAAAGAGACAGAGCACAAGTGGGGGAGGGGCAGAGAGAGAGGGAGACACAGAATCTGAAGCAGGTTCCAGGCTCTGAGCTGTCAGCACAGAGTCCGATGTGGGGCTTGAACCCATGAACCGTGAGATCATGACCTAAGCCGAAGTTGGATGCTTAACTGACTGAGCCACCCAGGTGCCCTTATATTTTCCCCAATTTAAAATATCCCCCACGCACACACACAAAAAAAAAAAAGAAAAAGAAAAGAAAAACTTTTGGCCTTATTTTGACTTATCATCCAAGGAGATGTAGAGCGATGCATTCCAAAGCAATTCAAGTTCGAGCCCCTGAAGTCTGACAGATCAATTCAGTCCACACCGAGAGCAGACGTGGGGCTGTAACACACACCCCATCTCTTATATGCAGGCGAGAAAAATTCTTAATGGAAGGGAACTCCAGTGAACTTAAGGGGTCATTGCCTTTTAAATACTGGTGGGTTATAGAGCCCCATTATCTCATGCTCTGTGTTGGTTTGAGTTACTAGTCTCTGGCTTCTGTGTGCAAGGAGTGGAACAAAGATGTCAACGTAGAAACTACCATAGCCAGGGGTCAGCAGGGGGTTACCCAATTAGAGAACCCTTAAGAAACCACAGAAAAGAAAATAACTTTTCTGTCATAATAAGGACCCTTCCTACGGGAGACAGAACAATCACTTCTGTGTGTTAGTTTTCTCTTACAGCCGGTTAATCATGAAGCACAATGAGAAACACAGTAAGATTGTCTTCTGTGAGTGACGGGCATTGGCGGTAGGTTGCCCATGGGATTCCTTGCTCACTAGAACAGCTGTTCGACGACGCAATGTCCATGCCTCAGGAAAAAGTCACTCTAACAGGAAAGAAGACACAAAAAGCACATCAATGAATGGTCTATATTTGCATTTCCCTCGATGGACGTTTTCATGAGAAACCTCAAATGAGCTTCACAGTCTTAGATATCCTCTTAGAATGTAGCGAGATCGTGATTATTGGCCAAAGGAAGACCTATAAATATCCTACCCATTCTTCAATGGGAAATCCAAGCCTCACGTCTGTGAAGGCTTCCTCTTTGTTACGGACTGAGGAATGGCTCAAGGAGGAGCACGAAGTCAGGATGTCAATGGCATAATCCCTACCCAAGATGACCAAAGCCCATTGAGGCAGTGGCAGGGGGGATAGAGAATAGGCTTTAAATCCAAGTGAGATTTTGGAGGTAGAAAGCATAGGAGTTGGTGACTGGTTAGCTATGCAGGAGCTGAGATCACAGAAGCACTCTAGGATAATCGCAAACTTCCTTAAAATTCCATCAGTGTACATAGGAAGCAAGAAATAAAAGAGGTAGGGGTGCCCGAGTGGCTCAGTCAGTTAAGTATCCGACTTCAGCTCAGGTCATGATCTGGCGGTTCGTGGGTTCGAGCCCCGCATCGGACTCTGTGCTGACAGCTCAGAGCCTGGAGCCTGCTTCGGATTCTGTGTCTCCCTCTCTCTCTGCCTCTCTCTCTCTCTCAAAAATGAATAAATGTTAAAAAAAAAAAAAAAAAAAAGAGAGGGGCGCCTGGGTGGCACAGTCGGTTAAGCGTCCGACTTCAGCCAGGTCACGATCTCGCGGTCCGGGAGTTCGAGCCTCGCGTCGGGCTCTGGGCTGATGGCTCAGAGCCTGGAGCCTGCTTCCGATTCTGTGTCTCCCTCTCTCTCTGCCCCTCCCCTGTTCATGCTCTGTCTCTCTCTGTCCCAAAAATAAATAAACGTTGAAAAAAAAATTAAAAAAAAAAAGAGAAAGAAAGAAAGAAGGAAAGAAAGAAAGAAAGAAAGAAAGAAAGAAAGAAAGAAAGAAAGAAAGAAAAGAGGTACATAGGGCATGGGCATGGCAGGAAAGATAACTGGGTGATATTCCAGACACGTTGGGGAACCTACAGGCCTCCGTGGGGTAAAGTCTAGTGAGGAAGTGGAACCATGCCACCAGAAGTGAGGGTAAATCAGAAGACAGTGATTTAGATTCACCAGTACAAACTGGCAGCTGATTCACGAGTGTGGGTGGGATTGGGCAAGGACAGTGTGATCGGGATAAAAGAGCTGCGAGTCCTCTGGTTCAAGGGCTTCAAAGCCATGTTTCTCATGCTATGGGGGAGGGAGGGGCAGTGAGAAGGGTAAGCAGGGGAGACTCGACTCTTCATTTTAAGTATGGTAGATCAGCCCTCTCTGGTTTACAAATGAGGACTTCCACTTTAGACTTCATTTGAAGAGAGGATCCTATGGCTCAAAAAACTTTTCCAAAAACCACTGCTCCAGCTCATAAATTAACTGAGGTTTGTGAAATTGCTCTGGTGAAACAGGCTGGGGCATACCTGGCCCTCTGCAGTCTGAGCACTGCCCCCAGAGTGGAGTCCCGGTGGTAGGAAACCCCTGGAGTCCAAGTAGGCAGGGAGGGGACGTGGTCACAGGTTGGCAAAGTCCCTGCTGGGATGGGAGGAAGATGAGGCTTAGAGGAAGTCAAAGTCCTGGCCAGGACAGCTGCAAAGTGAGGTTGGACAGGCAGGACAAGAACAGAGTCAAATGCAAGTAGCCAAGTCAATGCTGGGAAAGTCAGGAAGGGTCCAGGTGAGGACACAGCAAAGTGTGAGGCTGAGTCGGTGAGTGGTTGGAACTTTGTCTTCAAATAAAGAACGTGTGACAGGGCAGCTGGAGCTGTTGGAGGAGGCAGGTACGGCACTTTTAAGCAACTGAGCTATGTAACAGTCCTTACTCCAGGTAGAACAGGTCATCAACTAGCTTGCATCATTTAAGGGACTCTGGGACAGTCCAAGAGACACAGCTTTTGCCCGCTGTCCCCAGCTGTGAAATAAAAGTGCAAATACCCGTGGGTGAGGGACTGCATTCTCTTACATTTGAAATTAAAGAGGCGCCTAGATGTCTCAGTCAGTTGAGCGTCAGACTCTTGGTTTCAGCTCAGGTTATGATCTCACGGTTCATGGGATCGAGCACCATGTTGGGCTCTATGCTGACAGCTCGGAAGTCTGCTTCAGATTCTGTGTCTCCCTCTCTCCTCCCCTCCCCCCCCATACTCTCTCTCTGTCTCTCAAAAATGAATAAACATTTTTAAATTTCTTTTAAAAAGTGAAATTAAATTAAAATGACCGGCAATGAATCAGATGGGAAGCAGATGGGAAAACTAGAGAGGGTTCAAATCAAATCTTGTAATGAAACTGTAGAACTCATGGGATCACCCTTGACCTGAGAATGTTCATGGGCACTATAAGTTTAAAGGAGAAGGGCAAGGGTTACTGAAAGTCAGTGGAGTAGGGATGTAGTTGGAAGGACAAATGGTTTCGGCCACAGTTTTGCACTGAACCCTGCCAATACCACCGACCATTGCTGGGACAACAGATCTCTTCTAGAGTCTGGAGCGAAATATCCTTCTTCTAAAAACTTCCCTGACTTCTTACCTTCCTTGTTGGAAATCTCTGGGGTTAGAAAAAATGCCTTTTAGTCTGTTTGGTGTCATTACCCCCCTGCATGCCTCTATCTGCCTCCACCTCTGCACTTTGCCATCCACCCCGGCCTCTCAGTAAAGCCCTGCACCACCACCCACACACCCCGAGGTAATAAGAACTCAGTTCTGTCTGGATTAGGCTTTGAACCCAGCTTTTTAAATCCCCCTCTACTCAGGATGATTTATCATCCCTCCTCTTTGTCCTTTATGGGTCCCTTTTATTAAAATCCTTGGAAGCTAGGTCTTGTCATTTTTAAATCCTTTTTCCAGAAATATAGAAGGAGAAATAAACCTCAAATACAGTGCCTACCTCATCATAAAAACCACCAGACCATTCCACATTTCCAAGCTTCTAGAAAGAAATGCCAAGACCACCTTGGCCACAATCTCTTCCCCATGTTTATCAACGTTCATCCTACTCTGTCTCTCTTTCCCTTGTTTCTGTATTTTGATTTTCTGATATTGTCTGGACCCAATTCCTGTAGCCCCCAAACCATTACCTCTTTGTTTTGATATTTAAAGAGTTTGTCTCAATACTTTGTATTAAAGATGCAATATAAAAAGTAATTGCCTTGTATCATGGGAAGCCAACCATTTAAAGTGTTGTCAACCAGCGTTATTAAATGAATGTGATAATAAAGTTTAAGATGAGTCATGTAAGGCGAAATTACAAACGGGCTCAGATGAAAGAGTCAGCAAGAGCTCCAACCAAGCCTTGTAATGAGGGGATAGAACAGATGACGACATCCTAAAAACCCCATTTCTGTTTGGCTGGATACAGTTTGAAATAATGATAGGTCTATCGAAATGCACTTAGAGTTCTCCTTTTATTTCAGCTCATGAGCCGAAGACCCTAACGTGCATCAATATTTGCCTCTGTAGATATTGAAAAGGTGAGAGAAAACATTCAAAAGTGGCCCTCACACCCCCCCATGACACATCTCTCTCCAACACCTGTCAACAGAAGTGATGCTTGCCAGCAACTTTCCTAGTCATCAGGAAGGAGCATTTTGCTAATGAGAACATAATGATACCTGACTCCCTGAAGGAAACACTGACTGTTGGAAGGAATTCTAGAATTGGGGTCAAGAAATCTGGGTCTTAGTCCTGGCTCTGTCGTAAGGAGATCTTGGTCAGATCATAAAAACCAGCCTGTGCCTCACTTTCCCCATCTGACAAAGGAAATGAAAGAGAAAGAAAGAAAGAAAGAAAGAAAGAAGAAAGAAATGAAAGAAAGAGAAGAAAGAAAGAAAGAAAGAAAGAAAGAAAAGAAAAAGCAACCACTGTCCATCTATCTTATGGATTTACTGTGAGCATGCCTTGAAAAAAGTAGGTGTCCCAGTTGGTGCTTAGTCTCATTATTATTTATAGCTTTCTGGACTTCTTCACCTGGACAGGTTTCCTGGAGCTTCCTCACCTCCCCCCCTAAAAGCAGGCAGTGCCATAAATTTCATTTCATGTAGATAAAAACAATCTGGCCTGACGTGACTGAACAGGAATTAGACGTTGAGCTGATTTAGGATTCGGTGTTCTCTCCTACTCTGAACCCTGTAATTATAGTGTGCTATAAACCACAGTGTAACATATTTGCTACGAGCATTCTAGCAAATAACATAGAATTATAGGGCTGAAAGAGCCCTCAGAGATCATCAAGTCCAACCCATTCATTTTACAGATAAAGAAACTGAGGCCCGGGAAGGTTAAAAAGCTTGTCTGCGGTTTGTACAAGCATCTAATGGCACTGGATTAGGATCCAGATGCCTGATTTCCTCCTCTTGTGGTCTTTCTGGTTGTAAAGCCGCCTTTGCATAATTCAGTTGAACTGATCTGTTGAGACAAACGCTCATTCAGAGATTCCTATCACAGTCGCTGCCCACTTCTGTTATCTAACACACATCTGTCACTCAAGAGTGGCAGGAATTCCTCTTTTCTTACTGGCGTGCATTACGACACTGGAGAAACATTTTCCTGGAGAGGTCTCCCTAGTGGATTGAATTGCTGATGTCTACCCACTGATATCATCTATTCCTCGGAGGCAGATACAGTGGCGCATTGATAAAGACCACAGGGTTGGGCCCAGCAAATCCTGGATATGAGTCTTGCTTCCAATTCTCTGGAGCTGGGATCTTGGGGGAGCCTTAGTCTCTTGCTGAGCACTTGTCCTCCTCTGGAAAATGGCATAATATTTCCGAAAACACTTTGTCAATTTTCAAGTGTGGTATACATACCGGCGCTTATGGCCTTGAAAGCCCAGCCGAATCCTTGCCTGTGGCAAGGTGTACAAGGGACACTTGTTTAATAATTCTGATCTCACGTTGTGTGACCTGATGGCTCTGGTAGGCATCACAGAAAACCCACAGACTTACTTCTCCCCCGTTGGTATCTGCACAAAGGTTTCTTCTCCTTCCTCAACACTTTGAGAGTCTCTCTTTTGCTTCTAGCCACTTGGCTCCTTTTCCATCTCTGATGGGAAAAACAAAACAAAACAAAACAAAACAAAACAGAAAAACAATCCTGTGCCCTGCGATGTCCTGGCTCCGTATTTTCAGTAATCAAGACTTAGGATTTTTGTTAAAGGCTAACTTTAGGAGGTCAGTGCTTCCTCCTGAACAGCTGGAGCAATATACTAAGGGAATGGTGCCATATTGAACCGGGCATCACTCTTCGGCTTGTAAGTGACAGACACTTTGTTCAAATCCTCTTAAGCAAAAAAAGGGGATTTATTGAAATGGTAGCAGGACAGCTCACAGAACCGAAGATAAGACGACATAAGCAGGTGTCTGCAGGGACCTCAGGGATGGGAACTAAGGTGTCTCCCTTCCCAGGCTCCTCTGGCTTCTGTCACTGGGTTGGCCTAATTCCTTCCCACTGCAGGCAAGTTCCCCTCCACGCCACGGGTGCCCACGGCCTGTCACTTTACAACCAGAGAGAAACCAACTCTGATTTGAGAAATCCTAGAGAAGCCCTCTAGGTGGCTTGGCTGAGATCTGGTGTTGAGGAACGAATGAGCTCAGGCTCTATGACACAAGGCTGGACATATAACTCAAGTGTAACATTTTAACCCCCAAGCAAAATCATTAGCTCAAAAAACGGACTGTTTTTCTAGAAGTACACAAGGTCTGCTGGGCAGTCAGAAACAATAGATGTCTAGCAGCTTTTACGGGCTTGTTTTTCTCCTCTGAGCACAGAACGCTCCCCTAAAACAAAGACACGTAACCAGTCTGATGATCGAAAAGGTAACTCATAAAGGGATAATAGCACGTATTTACAATCAGAAACTTTCTGTATTAATCTTCTGTTGTATCCATAAGGCCTAGCAATCCAACAGCTGTGCCGTGCAAGCAGATTGGAGTAAGACCCTTTGGAAGAGTTAGAGCGTGTGTATCGTTTCTCTTTCTACCTTGTCTTTCCGTTGCTTACCCACATCCTCCTACACCCAGTGAATCAAACACATGTCTGAAGTTTTAGTCATAGCTCTAAGACGGCTCCTAGACTTATAACCAGAGTCCTTGCAGACAGTTACCCTTTATGCTAACAAAAGAGTTGTCTTTGACTTTCCTTCCAGATCAGAGGCTCTCAAGCTTTAACATGCATTAAGAACTGCCTGGATGATGTACTCACATAGGGGACACACTAACCCAATGGTTCCCAAGCTTGTCTGCACCTTAGGAATCACCTGGGACACTGTTCCAGTACCTGGGCCACACCCAAGGCCCGTGAAATCCCAGTCTCTGAGGGTGGCACACAGACGCTGGGAGATTTTTGAGTCTTTCTAGGGGTTTCTCATGTTCTGATTGCACACTAGGTGCCTTGATGAGCTAAAAGTGCCTAGGCCCCACCCTAAATCAATTAAGTTACAATCTGGAAAGAGGCAAGGTAAGATTATTGGACATGAACCTGAGCATTCAAAGAAAAAAACAAAAATTCCCCAGGCCGTTAGTCTTAGTTCACCCCCCAGAGAGCCTAATTAAGAAGGTTGGGGGTGGGGCACAGGTATCTGCTTTAGAGCAAGCGTCTCCACCCCAATGACTCTGACTCGGGGATCTGCACTCACTCTGGGAAACGCTTCACTTACACCGTGGCCGTTCAAAGTGTGGTCTAGGAACCAACAGCGCCAGGGCTTTGTTAGAAATCTTAGTGTTCTCCAAACCCATGGGGTCTGGCAGAAAGGCAGAAGCCCAGGCCTCATCTCCACCCCCAAATGCTGAATTAGAATCTGCATTTTAGCAACATCTGGGGGATTCGCATGCAGATTAAATTTGTTTTGTTTCAGGAACTGTTCCTTTTCAGGCAACCTTATTTCCTTTTTTTTTTTTTTTTTTTTTTTGCTTTTGTGGAGGAGCAGCTCTTTAAGATCCCTCTGTGGTTGGTCGTGCCCATTCAGTGGCCCCCAGTGGTGGGAGCTGCAGACCAGTCTTCAGTGGCAGGCTGAGGGCTCCCGTCCTCAGTAGGGAACCTGCTGAATAGGCACCGAGGGCACCCACACGCCTTCAGACCCAAGTGCGACTTCAGGCTGAGTAGCAATGAACTCAGGAGCCAGAGCAGGCCACTAGCCCTGGAATTCTTCGTGGCCGCAGCCTCCCCAGCATCCACCTCATGAAGGCCACTGGGTGAGCTCCCTTCTTGGGATCTTACACAGGGTTCATCAAGTTGCTCTGAAAACAGAAGGGCCCGGTGATGCCTAAGAGGCCCGAGCAGTTAGGAAATATGCAGAAAAGCAGAGGAAAACATAGACCATTTTTCAAAACGTTTTCATTTCTCCTTAAAGCTCTGACACACTTGAATTATACTTGTAGCAAGAACTACTCTCAAACCCCACCCATTGGGCCAGAGACCCTTGTGGTGTTAGCGAATGACTCTCCCATCACGTAGCACACGACCTACGCTTGTGAGTTCATCAACTAGCAGATTAGATTTAAATATCTCTTGTGTGGAAGTATTTATTAACACCGATGGCACCTTTGAATCATCTGGAGCTTTAAAAAATACTGAAGTCTGGGGCACTTGGGTAGCTCAGTTGGTTAAGTGCCAAACTCTCGATTTCAGCTCAGGTCATGATCTTACCGTTTGCGAGATGGACCCCCACGCTGGGCTTTGTGCTGAGTGTGGAACCTGCTTGGGATCCTCTTTCTCTCTCCCTCTGCCCCTCCCCTATCAGCATACATGTGTTTTCAATCTCTCTTTCTCTCTCTCTCTCTCTCTCTCTCTCTCTCTCTCTCTCAAAATAAATAAACTTAATAAAAAAATAAAATAAAAACATTGAAGTCTGGATCCCACCATGACAAGGTTTAATCTAATTGGCTGGAGGTATGGCCAGGTGCACCTGCATTTTTTAAAGCAGCCAAGGTGCAGAACCACTTTTAGGTCTCTGCTCTGATCCAACTGACGATTATTCAGTTCTCCTTTCAGTTAGGCTTAAAAATTTTGGTATCAGGGTTTACAGCATTACCCCTTTAGATTGCACTAGAAAATTCTCTATCAGTCGCAATAAGTCTGCATCATGGTTTGGACTTCTCTAAATCTGAAGCGATAAGGCAACCAAGAGATGAAAGGGGGAAAAAAAAGGCTCAACCAACGTTTTGTTGTTGTTGTTCACCTATCGTTTTTCTTTCATTTCTAACACTTTTTTTACAGATTATGTCCCCATCTCATTAGATACACAAGTGAAAGTCATCCGCAGTAAAACATAAAAGGCCGTAACTACAAAAATGTATGGGGATTTTTTTAAAGGTTTTTTAAAAAATTTTTTAATGTTTATTTATTTTTGAGACAGAGAGAGACAGAGCATGAATGGGGGAGGGTCCGAGAGAGAGGGAGACACAGAATCTGAAGCAGGCTCCAGGCTCCGAGCTGTCAGCACAGAGCCCGACGTGGGGCTCGAACTCACGGACCGTGAGATCATGACCTGAGCTGAAGCCGGACGCTTAACCGACTGAGCCACCCAGGCCCCCCATGGGGATTTTTAATAATACGTTGCAAAGTTCACATTCAGTCCCCTGAAAAATAACATAAGGACCTAGTCATGGGACAGACTAATGAGAAACAAGAGTATCTTGTCCCCTCGGTTTGTGCTGTAATGGTGATAAGATTCCTGAAGAAGCCACCAGAGCTGAGCAAGGGCTGAAGTCTGAAACTACACATCACAGCAGTGTCCACCCCATAATAGGTGCTCAATGAATGCCCATTTCTTTTTCTTCAAAACCCTTGAAGCCTTATTTTGTGCCTCCTGAGACACTCATCCCATTCAATCTGAATCACTCATTGGCGTGCCTTGCTGTGCCCTTCTAGATTTAGATTGTATATTTCTTGTGAAGAGAGAATCTGTCTTATTTAGCAAGCCCACCCCTTGTGCCCAGACAAGTGCTTAAAAATCAACCCATGAAGGGAGGGGGTGGGTCATGAGAAGTGAGCTATTCCTTTGGATAACTGTCTTCCCAGGCGAGCTGACACTTTCCTTATGGAGGTACTCAGACGGAATTTTCTTAGTTTACCATCAGCCTCTGCTGAGTCATCGCCCTTAAGCCTCTCTCCACCACCGATTCAGATCTCAGCCAGGGGAACCAGCTGTGTGAACAGCAACGGCCAGACTCCAGACATCTGAATAGGGTTTTCACATTGCCAACGGACTCAGACTCCTGCAGACCTGAGTAAATGACACATCAACCCCCTTCACGCCAGGTACGGGAGGTCCAGGCTCCAGGACCACACGCTGGACTCTGAAGAGCTGCCTTATCTTTTCTTCCATTCCAGACTGAAGGAAACACAGGCTATCTTGCAGAACACCAGGAGGAACGACGGACCTCTTAACCCTGGCCTCAGGACAGCTGATAGAATGAGCAGCTGAGGGCACAGACGGTGGAGGTGAGGGCAATTTTCCCTCGAAGGAAAGAAAGGACGAAGAGGGAAGTTTAGAGAGAAGTGTTGAAATAAATTTCTAGGCCCAAGATGGAGCCACTCCTGTCCGGGTTGCCATATTGGCAACCCATGACTTAGATAACCTCTGTGTCCCCGTAAATGCTCCCCTTGACCAGAAACCTAGTATATCCAGTCAGCCAATCCCCAAAAGGACACACCAACTCTGGGCCTTCTTGTCCAGAAGGTTGACTCCTTCTGATTGGCTCCCACCAATCAGATATTTTCTACTTTTCTTTCTTGTTCTGTATTCTTTATCCTGTAAAAGTTTCCTGCCTTCTGACCTATTTTGACCTCCAAATAGAAACTGTCCACTTCATGAAGTGTTACAGAAAGTGTGTATCACTTAAGTTGCTTTCTTTAATCATTTTTCTAACAGAACTGCATATATTTGAGATACAAATTCACATTGAAACCACTTTCCTGTTTGTTGAGATCTTCTAGAATATTCCATGTGTTTTGAAAGTCTCATTTTTTTCCCTAAATGTATCAAGTTTCTATTTAAATTCTTGTTAGCTAACATAGAGTGTAATATTAGTTCCAGGAGTAGAATTTAGTGATTCATCACTTACATATAACACTCAGTGCTCATCAAAACAAGTGCCTTCCTTAATGCCCATCACCTATTCAGCCCATCCCCGCCACTTGCCTCCCTCCATCAGCCCTCAGTTTGTTCTCTATACCTAAGAGTCTTTCTGATGGTTTGCATCCATCTTTTTTTTTCCCTGTGTTCATCTGTTTTGTTTCTTAAATTCCACACATCAGTGAAATCATATGGTATTTGTCTTTCTCTGACTTATTTCACTTAGCATAATACACTCTAGCTCTATCCACGTGGTTGCAAATGACAAGATCTCATGCCTTTTTATGGCTGAGTAATATGCCGTCATATATATACATATATACATGTGTGTATGAATATATATGAATATATCTATGAATATATTTATGAATATATATTTATGAATATATTTATGAATATATTTATGAATATATGTATATGTATACATCATGTATATGTATATACATATATATATGCACACACATATATGTATATATATATATAACACATCATGAGGGTGACATTCATACCCTGTCCCCTAACAAGAAAATGTTACCTCTGCTCCAAAGGCTTCAGTTAAACAGATCATCCAGTTCAACCATGTCCATACTCTTGGTCCATTAGACAGTGCAGTTTATCTACCGGGTCATTCCTTGGTATGACCAAAGGAAACTAAAGAAAGGGGAAAAAAGACAATCATGGATTCTTTAGATCAAAAGGAAACTAAGGTAACTATTTACAATTTCTCTCTCTTACTCTCTTGCAGACAACTGATCTCCCTTGGGTAATGCTGGACCTTGTATAATACCTTTTTCTTAGAGTTTCAGGGTAGGCATAAGAGGGCAAGAGGTAAGATTTTTGCTTTTCAACTTTGGTTAAGAGAAGGCAGAAGCATATGTATATTTAAAACAAAGAAAAATTCATTAAAGGAAGGATCAACTCAAGGCCCAGAATGCTGGCTACTCTTGGCGGAAGACGCTGGCTGGGAGAGAGGAGAGCACACAGAGAGACGTAAGTCACAGGTACCTCTCAGGCTTGAGATACGGGCAGTGGCTTCACAGCCATTCGCCGTGTTCCTAAAAGCAATAACAAAAACGAGCAGTAACCAAAACCACTTTCTCTCCTGTTCCACTTTTGCCTCGCATGCAGTCGGGGGGGGGGGGGGGGAGGGGAGTGGTAAATCCACTCTGCAAGCTATTTGGTTCCATACTTCCTCACTGGTCCTCTTCTGTGAGTCTGAGTTAACAAGTGGACACAAGGGCCGGTTGGAGCCCTCCTTCCCCATCCAGGCCTGAATGTGTGCTGGTCCTGAGGCAGGGCTCCTGTGCTGTGGAGGTTCGCCAGACAGTGGAGAGATAGTAAAATATGGCTTTTCCACCAACTCCTCTTTACCCGTGAGTCATGCTGCTGGTAAGAAGCGGTGTTCCTCTTTCTGATGTGTATCTCCCTCGGAAACGCTTGGACAGGTGGATCCAGGCATTCTTGGGGCTAGTTGTCATATCAGAAAACACTGCAGAAGCTTTCCCAACCAACTTGTTTGATCCACAGCATACACACACCTAGGGTCCCCATTCCCGCCGTAAAACAAACAGAACTGTGGCCTTGGCTGGCAGAGCTGGGGGTGAATCCTGGCCTCCCCTCTTTCCAACTGTTGAGTTGTTTGCTTATTCTGTTGGCTAATACCATTTATAACATTTGTATTAGTGTCATTGTGCGGTTTAATTTTGGATTCAGTAAACTAATGAAGAATAAATAGCAACAGAGGGTTTCTTTTCTAAAAGTAAGTTGAGTGTTTTGGAAAGCTACATTCAAGCACGTTGCTACGACAAACATTGTTGTCAAAGCAGGTGAGAAATAGACAACTAAAAAAAATGGTCGGGTAGAAAGTCGCGGAAATCCACAAGAAGTCTGCACTCTGGTTGTTTGCAAGTGTCTTCAGTTTTGCTCGAGTCTAAAGAAAACAAAAGTGGAGATGAAGCATGCTGGTTTACAGAAGTCGCTTTGGCAAGAGAAAGGATAAAGAACCCAGAGGAATGGACCCATATTGGAGCTAAGGCCTCAGTCGTGCATCGCATCAAAAGCTTGATGAATGAGCCGATGGATTTGCAGATTTTAAGTCAAAATGGCTTTAAGGTATGTATGTAGCATTTTCAATGCTTTCCTGTCTCGTAATATTATCATTATTTTTATTAACTGACCTTCCGACTGTATTGGCAGGGAAGATTCCTGCCGGGACTTAATAATAATGATGAATACCTGGGAAGGTGGAAACAACAACAAAATGCCACATTTCCATCACTGTCTCCTTCACCCTTTATTTATTAGGGGTTTTAAACTAGAACTTAGAAAAGAGAAGATAGCACTTTGCCTCAATCAAGTCACACATGATACTCCTCAAACTTCCAATAAAGTTTTTAGAGTAACCTTTACTTAACTCTACAAACTCTAAATTCACCATGCCATGACTGTATCTCACAGACAGGCGAAGAATGCAAATCAAGTTGAGTTCCTGTGATGGGTCCAAACCCCGCCCCAGTCTGCGTTCCAGAGGCAACTGCTATCATCCATTTGTAAGTGTCCTTTTCCATACATTTACATGTATATGTCTATAAAAACGTAGAGTCATGTCTATAGAAAATGTACAGGAAGGCTTTATGTTTTCTGCTTCATTTTACAGAAAGGATTTCCTTTTTTAACTTTTTCTTCCCGGCCTTTTCAAGGAATAATTTACAAACATAATTGCATATAAAGTGTACAACGTGATCATTTGATATATATTGTGGAATGGTTACCAACAGCAAGGTAATTAACACATCCATCATGGCACATAGTTAACTTTTTTTTTCAGCCAATTGCAAGTGACCATACTGTATTATATAGTCACCTATATAGAGTTAGACAATAGTCAACATGCTGTATTAGATCTTCTGAACTTATGCATCTTGTAACTGAAAATGTGTGCCCTTTGACCTACATGCTCCATTTTCCCCCCCTCCCCATCTCCCCTGGCAAACTCCCTTCTCTCCTTCTCTGTTTCTATGAAATCAGCTTTTTTTTTTCTTTCTTTAATTCCACGTATTGGTGAGACAGTGCTGTATTTGTCTTTCCCCGTTGGGCTTATTTCACTTCACGTAATGCCCTCAAGTTTCATCCGTGTTGTCACAAATGACAGGATGTTCTTCCTTTTTAGTGAATAATTGTGTGTGTGTGTGTGTGTGTGTGTGTGTGTGTGACACATTTTCTTGATCCGTTCATCTACTGATGGACATTTAGGTTATTTCCGTGTCTTGGCTATTGGGAGTAATGCTGCCATAAACATGGGAGTGCAGGTATCTCTTTGAGATGCTGATTCTGTTTCCTTCAGATAAATACCCAGAGGTGGGATTGCTGCATCATGTGATAGTTCTATTTGTGATTTTTTTGAAGAACCATCATATTGTTTCCATAGTGGCTGCGCCAGTTAACATTCCCACCAACAGTATATAAAAGTTCCCCCCTCTCCACATCCTTGCCAACATTTGTGAGCTCTTGTCTTCTTAATAGCCCTCTACCAGGTGTGAGGTGATATCTCACATGGGGTATCGATTTGCATGGCCCTGATGATTGGTGACATTAAGCACCCTTTCTTGTACCTGTTGGCCATTTGTATGTCTTCTTTGGAAAAATGTCTACTCAGGTCACAGGCCCATTTCATAACTAGATTGTCTGAGGGTTTTTTAAGGTTGAGTCGTAGGAGTTCCTTATATTTTTAAAAAAATTGTTTTAAAGTTTACTTATTTATTTTAAGAAAGACACACAGCGTGAGTGAGGAAGGGGCAGAGAAAGAGGGAGACAGAGAATCCCAAGCAGGCTCCATGCTGCCAGTGCAGAGCCCGACACAAGTCCCAAACTCAAGAAACCACGAGATCACGACTTGAGCCAAAACCGAAAGTCAGATGCTTAACCGACAGAGCTACCCAGGTGCCCCTATGAGGTTCTTATATTTTTACAATGTTAAGCCCATATAAGATACATGGTTTGCAAATATTTTCCCCCATTCTGTCTTTTCAATTTATTGATGACTTCCTCTGCTGTGAGGAAGTTTCTAGGTTTGATATACTCCTACGTGTTTATTATTGCTTTTATTGCCTGTGCTTTGGTGTCTTATCTTAAGAAATCCCTGCTAAGACCAGTGTTGGGAGCTTGCAGCCTGTGTTTCCTTCTAGGGGTCTTATAGTTTCAGCTCTTATATTTAAGCCTTTAATTTATTTCAAGTTAATTTTTATGAATGGTGTATGACAGGAGTTTAGTTTCATTCTTGTGCATGTGAATATCCAATTTTCCTAACATCATTTATTGAAGACATTGCCCTTTCCCCAATTTATATTCATGGCTCCTTTGTTCTGAATTAATCAGACATATATGTGTAGGTTTATTTCTGGGCCCTCTATTCTGTGCCGTTGATCCATGTGCCTGTTTTTATGCCAGTACCATACTGTTTTGACTACTATAGCTTTTTAAATATAGTTTGACATCAGAAAATGTGATGGCTCTGGCTTTGTTCTTTCTCAAGATGGTTTTCGCTATTTGGAGTCTTTGTGGTTGCATCCAAATTTTATGATTTTTTTTTTGAACTTCTGTAAAAAATGCCATTGAGATATGGGTAGAGATTGCATTGAATCTGTAAATCACTGTGGGTAGCACAAACTTTTTAACAATATTAATTCCCCAATCCATTAACACAGGCTATCTTCCCATTTATTTGTGTCTTCTTCTATTTCTTCTATCAGTCTTACAGTTTCCAGTGTACAGATCTTTCACTTCCTTGCTTAGATTTATTCCTAAGTATCTTATTTTTTTAATTTTTCATCTTATTTTAGAGAGAGTGAGCACAGGAGCAGGGGAGAGGGGCAGTGGGAGGGAGAGAGAGAGAGAGAGAGAGAGAGAGAGAGAGAGAGAGAATCTTAAGCAGCCTCCACACTCAGTGCAGAGCCCAATGGGGGACTCGATCCCACGACCCTGGAGTCAAGTCCTGAGCCGAAATCAGAGTCAGATGCTCAACCAACTGAGCCACCCAAGCACCCCATTATCTTATTATTTTTGATGCTATTGAAAAGGAACTGCTTTCTTAATCTCTCTTTCAGATAGTTTGTTGTTAGTGTATAGAAATGCAACTGATTTCTGTGTTGAGTTTGTATCCCGCAACCTTACGAAATGCATTTATTAGTTCTATCAGCTTTTGTTGGAGTCTTCGGGGTTTTCCATACATAAAATAGTGTCATCTGCAAATGGCTCTCATTTTGCTTCTTTCTGACTTGGCTACTTTTTTTTGTTTTGTAAGTAATTGTTCTGGCTACAATTTCCCGTACTATATTGAATAGTAGCGTTGAGTCTTGTCTGACTCCTGTTCTTGGCGGAAAGGCTTTTAGCTTTTCACCATTGAGTACGATGTAAGTTGCAAGCTTGTAATAGATGGCCTCTATTATGTTGAGGTACATTTCTTTTATACCTAATTGGTGGCAAGTTTTTATCACGAAGTGATGTTGAATTTTCTCAAGTGCTTTTTCTGCCTCTGTTGAGACGATTATATGATTTTTCTATGTGGTGCATCGTATTTATTAATCTGCACATGTTGAACCATCTTTGCAACTCACGGGCAAATCTCACTTGATCATGGCATATGATCCCTTTAATGTGCTCTTGAATTCCATGTCGTTAGCATTTTGTTGAGAATTTTTTAATGTATTTTCATGAGGGATACTGGCACGTACTTTCGTTTCCTTCTAATGTCTTCGTCTGGTTTCAGTATCAGGGTACAATGGGCCTCATAAAATGAGTTTAGAAGTGTTCCTTCCTCTTCAATTTTTTGGAAGAATTTCGAAGAATTGGTACTAAATCTTTAAATGTTTGGAACAACTCACCAGTGAAGCCATCTGGGTTTGGGTTTGTTCGCTGGGAAATTTTTAACTGGTGTTCAATCTCCTTGTTTGTTATTGGTCTAGTCAGATTTTCTATTGTGTCATGATTCAGTCTTGGTAAGTTGTGTGTTTCTAGGTTTGAATCTATTTATTCTAAGTTATCTGATGTTGGCTTACAATTCTCGTAGTAGCCTTGTGAGTTTTTGTATGTCTGTGAAACAAGTTGTAATGTCTCCTCTTTCGTTTAGAATTTTATTTATATGAATCATCTCTCTTTTTTTTCTTAGTCCAGCTAAAGGTTTGTCAATTTGTTTACCTTTTCAAGAAACCAACTCTTAGTTTTAATGGTCTCTTCTAGTCCCTATTTCCTTCCTAGTCTCTATTTCTCTTCCTAGTCTTCCTAGTCTCTATTTCATTTATTTCTGCTTTAATCTTTATTATCCCTTCTTTCTGCTAACTTTGGGTTTAGTGTGTTCTTTTTTTATTCCTTGAGGTATAAGTTTAGGTTGTTTATCTGAGATCTTTCTTTTTTCTTAGTACATACATTTACCTCTATAAACTTCCTCCTTAGAATTATTTTGCACATCCCATAAGTTTTAGTATGTTGTATTTGCATTTCATTTTCCTCAAGATATTTTTTTTTTATTTCTCTTTTGATTTCTTCTTGGACTTAGTGTTTGTTCAGGAGTGTATGGTTTAATTTCCACATATTTTGAATTTTCCAGATTTCTTCCTGTTACTGATTTCTACTTTCATACTATTCTGGTCAGAAAATAGATTTGATACGATTTTAGTCTTTTTAAATTTCTAAATATTTGCTTTGTGGCCAACATGGAATCTGCTCTGGAGAATGTTCTTTAAGTGCTTGAGAAGAATATGCTACTGTTGGATAAAATGCACTGTATATATGACTGTTAGGCTCATTTGGCTTCAAAGTGAAGTTCAAGTCCATTATTTCCTTATTGACTTTCTGTCTGTATGATCTATCCATTGTTGAAAGTAGGATATTGATGTCCTGTACTATTATGACATTGTTGTCTATTTCTGTTTTCAGATATATTAATAATTGTTTAATCTACTTAGGAGCTTAAATCCTGGGTACATACATATTTACAATTGCTATATCCTCTCAATGAACTGACCCCTTTATTATTATATAATGGCCTGCTTTGTCTCTTGTTACAGTTTTTGACTTAAAGGCATTTTGTCTGATTTCAGTATAGCTATCTCTGGTCTCTTTGGGTTTCTGTTTGCATGGAGTATTTTTCTCCATCTCTTCACTTTCAACCTAGGAATGGCCTTAAAGCTTAAGTGAGTGTCTTATTGGTAGCATATAGTTAGGTCTTCTTCTTCTTCTTCTTCTTCTTCTTTCTTCTTAATCCATTCATCCACTCTACACCTTTTAATTGGAGAACTTACATCATTCACATTTGGTGAATGGTGGCTTACTACCACCATTTTGTTCATTGTTTTCTGATTGTTTAGTAGTTCCTTTACTACTTTCTTCCTCTCTTTCTTTGTAAACTGATGATCTTTTTGTAGTGGGATTGATTTCTCTTTATTATTCGTGTATCTCTTAAGGTTTTCACTTTGTGATTACCATTAGGCTTTCACAATACATCTTACAACTGTCTATTTTAAGCTTAGAACGACTTACCTTCAATTTCATAGAAAAGTTCTACACATTTACTTGTCTATCCTACATTTTATGTTGTTGATGCCACAATTTATATGTTTTTATATCGTGTGTCCATAAGCCAAATATTGTAACTACTGTTATTTTTAATACTTTTGTCTTTTAACATATATGCTAGAGTCCAAAGTGATTTATTTTTAAATTTTTTTTTTTCAACGTTTGTTTATTTTTGGGACAGAGAGAGACAGAGCATGAACGGGGGAGGGGCAGAGAGAGAGGGAGACACAGAATCGGAAACAGGCTCCAGGCTCTGAGCCATCAGCCCAGAACCCGACGCGGGGCTCGAACTCACGGACCGCGAGATTGTGACCTGGCTGAAGTCGGACGCTTAACCAACTGCGCCACCCAGGCGCCCGCAAAGTGATTTATTTTTAGATAATCACTTTGCATATTAGAGTACTTTGAATTTTACTCTATGTTTCTCATGTTTACCAGCAAGTTTTATACTTTAGTATGTTTTCATGGTACTAACCAGGGTCCTTTCACTTAAGCTTAAAGAACTCCTTTTAGCATTTCTTGTAAGGTCAGTCTATTGGTGACAAATTCTCTCAGTTTTTGTTTGTCTAGAAAAGTCTTTATACCTCCACTTCTGAAGGACAACTTTGCCATGGAAAGTACTCTGCTTGGCATTCTTTTTTTTCTTTTAGCATTTAGCACTCTCCTCTAGACTGCAAGATTTCCGAGGAGAAAACTGCTGATCACATTATCAAGGTTCCCATATATGTGACTAGCCTTTTTTTTCTCTCATTGCTTTCAAAATGCTCTCTTCTTTGATTTTTGAGATGTTCACTATACTGTGTCTCCGTGAAGATCTTTTTGGATTGAATCTGTTCAGGGATCTTTGAGCTTCATGCGCTTAGATGGCCATATCTCTGTGAGGACAGCTCAGAGCCCGGAGCCTGCTTCGGATTCTGTGTCTCCCTCTCTCTGCCCCTCCCCCACTGGCACTCTGTCTCTTTCTCTCTGTCTCAAAAGTAAATAAATATTGAAAAAAAAAAAGAATGCTTTCCCTGAAATCCTCTTGCACTGTTGGTGAGAATGCAAACTGGTGTAGCCACTCTGGAAAACCGTGTGGAGGTTCCTCAAAAACTTAAAAATAGATCTACCCTATGACCCAGCAATAGCACTGCTGGGAATTCACGCAAGGGACACAGGAGTGCTGATGCATAGGGGCACCTGTACCCCAATGTTTATAGCAGCACTTTCAACAATAGCCAAATTATGGAAAGAGCCTAAATGTCCATCAACTGATGAATGGATAAAGAAATTGTGGTTTATATATACAATGGAATACTACTGGGCAATGAGAAGGAATGAAATCTTGCCATTTGCAACAATGTGGATGGAACTGGAGGCTATTATACTAAGTGAAATAAGTCAGTCAGAGAAATACAGATATCATATATTTACACCCATATGTGGAATTTGAGACTCAACAGAAGACCATGGGGGAATGGAAGAGGAAAAAATAGTTTCAAACAGAGAGGAAGGCAAACCATAAGAGACTCTCTTTAAATATTTTTCTTTTTTCTTTTTAATGTTCATTTATTTTTGAGAGAAACAGAGAGACAGTGCGAGCAGGGGAGGGGCAGAGAGGGAGACATAGAATCCGAAGCAGGCTCCAGGTTCTGAGCTGTCAGCACAGAGCCCAAGGTAGGGCTCGAATCCACGAACCGTGAGATCATGACCTGAGCCGAAGTCAGATGCTTAACCTACTGAGCCACCCAGACGTCCCAAACGAAACTATTAAATACAGAGAACAAACTGAAGGTTGATAGAGTTGGCAGGGGAGAGGGGAAAATGGGTGATGGGCATTGAGGAGGGCACTTGTTGTGATGAGCACTGGGTATTGTGTGTAAGCGATGAACCATGGGAATCTACTCCCAAAGCTGAGAGAACACCGTATACACTGTATGTTAGCTAACTTCACAATAAATTATATTTTAAAAAAAAGAATGCTTTCCCTGTTCTAAAAATCAGACATACTTGTCAATGTTTTCTTCTAATGCATTTACATTTCTACTTTCTTAACATTTAGATGTTTAATCTATATGGAGTTTATTTTTAAAATTAGTTTCAGTACAGATTTCATTTCATTTCATTTCATTTCATTTCATTTCATTTATTTTTGCCAAATTGTTACATAAATTTTCTAACACAAAAGCTTATTTTGGAATATTCACTGGGATTGCATTAAATATAGAGATTTACTTTATGATGAATTAAATCTTATAACAATGAATCTTATCCATAAAACTGTATCAGTTATGCAGATGTTCTTTAAGGTGATTTGGTAAAGTTTTAAATTATTTTTTTAAAGATCTAAGATTTTGAACATTTATTGTACAATTAATTCCTAAGGATTTAATGGTTTTTATCTCTGTCTCTCTCTTTCTGTCCCTATCTCTATCTCTATGTCTCTTGCACCCTCCCTCCTTCCACAAGCACACACACACACACACACACACACACACACACACACCATTTATAGTTTTTAAACAGTTAGTGGTGGGGTACACAATAGTAATAGGCTGTTTTAAATGATGATATCATATCCTGCCATGCTGCTAAACTCCCATATTAGCTCTAACCCCTTGTACTTTGATTTTCATGGATATCTAAGTAGATAATGTTATCTTCACATAATGGCATGACATTTATTCTTCAAAGTTCTTATTCTTTCTTTGTGTATATGTGTGTATGATTTCATTGATTAGTATTGCTTCTAAAAGGTAGAATAAAAATTACGGATGGCAAGCATTCTAGAACTTTTCTTGGTTTTAGTGAGAATGACTCTAATGTGTTATTATTCCATATAATGTTTGCTGTAAATTTCTTCTTTTTTTCCACTGTGAATTTCTAATTGATATATTTTATTGGGTCAAGGCAACATCTTTTTTTTTTTAATTTTTATATATTTTTGAGAGACAGAGTATGAGCAGGGGAGGGGCAGAGAGAGAGAGAGACACAGAATCCGAAGCAGGCTCCAGGCTCTGAGCTGTCAGCACAGAGCCCGACATGGGACTCAAACTCACGGACCGCGAGATCATGACCTGAGCAGAAGTCAGACACTTAACTGACTGAGCCACCCAGGCGGCCCAAGGCAACATCTTTTGTAACTAATTTGATAAGGGTTTTTTTGAAATTTCAGAAATTCTTTACAGATCATGATTATATGTTGAATATTATAAAAATTGGGTTCAATATGTAATGACAGCATTGTATTTTTATCTTTAATATGTTAATGTAGAGATCATATGAGTAGATTTTCTGATGTTTACGCTACTGGTATAAATTTTATTTGATCATGATATATTATTTTAATACACTGCCAGATCTGACTTGCTAATATGTAATTTTAAAAACTGAAATCCATATTCCTAAGTGATATGGTCTCATAACATGTTAGGCTACCTTTCTAATTTTTTTAAATATTTTGGAACATTTTGTAAAAGATGGCAATATGGCAATCATTTATTCTTTGAAAATTTGTAGAATTTCTCTCAAAACTAATTTGAATGTGGGGACATGCCTACTGTTTGATTTTAACCTATTTTTATTATCTCCTCTGGTTTCTACTTCTTCTTGATCCAGTTTTGGTCATCTTTACAAATTCCTTTTTTTCCCTATTTTTGTCAAGGTCGCCAAATTAATTGATACAAAACCTTCCTCTCTTAGGAGGTTTACAACTTCCTCTCTCTGTGGTCACTTGCTTACTGTTATTTATGAGGACATGTCTAATTGTTTTATGCTGACAATTGCCATTTAAAAAATATTATTAGTATTTTCAAAGAAACATCTTTGAATGATTTTTTAATCGTTATTAATGACAGTTGTTACCTAAGGTAAAATCAAAATGTAATTTTGATTTCATTTCTCTTTTCTTTATTAACCACTACCTTCTTTGGGTTTAGTTTGCTTTTATTTTTTCTAACATTTTGGTTGGAGTTGTAGTTCATGTTCATCCCTCTTATTTTCAAATAAAGCACTTCAGGTAATAAATTTTCAGAACTTCTTTGATTGCATCACAGAAATCTGCTATGCAATCTCAATGTTAATATCTAAATATTTCATAATTTCTATTTACCTCCTGTTGTTTTAATTTTTTAATGTTTATTTATTTTTGAGAGAGAGAGAGAGAAAGAGAGAGAGCATAAGTGGGGGAGGGGCAGAGAGAGAGGGACACACAGAATCTGGAAGCAGGTTCCAGGCTCTGAGCTGTCAGCACGGAGCCCGACGCAGGGCTGGAACTCGTGAACCACAAGATCATGACCTGAGCTGAAGTCGGATGCTTAACCGAATGAGCCAGTCAGGTGCCCCTCATCTCCTATTTATTCCAAAATAATTACAAGTGTTTTTTTCCCATTTTTAAGTGTATGGTTTTTATGGTATCTTTCTATTATTAATGTGCAATTATGTGCACTCTGTTTATTACAAAATGACCAATATGATAACATTTTGGAACTTGATGAACATATTGATTAACATATGGTTGACATTTATACATGCTCCATGTATATGTGTAAAGATTGTATACTTGCATTAGAAACAACACTTTTTATGTTGTTAGTCTTTCCTTTTCCTGCATAAGTTTTGTCTACTGTAACTGCTGATTTCTGAAAAAGTTAAAAATAGTCCATTGTGACTGTGGATTTCTTAAGTACTCCTGTCTTTCTATCAGTTTTTTGTCTGTGTATTTTGAATCTATGCTCAACACATAAAGATTTAAAACTGTTAAATTTCTTAGAAGCCTGTTTCTTTTAGGAGTATGAAATAAGGCTACATCACTTCACATGCTTTTCCCTCAAACCCTATTTTGTCTATTATCAGTTGAAGACCAGGGCCCTTAATTTTAAGCTTCCAGTGAGGAGCATATAGAGACATGTTGAAAAGCTTACTCTGAGAATCCGTAAATTCTTGAAGGTTTAACTAACCTGTTCTTATTATTTTCAAGTTTATTTTTTAAAGTACACAGTTCAGTGGTTTGTGGTACAATTTTCTCAGCACCATTTATTGAAAACACTATTTTTCTTCATTAAATTGTTTTGGCACCCTTGTCTAAAATCAATTGACCATAAATGTAAGAGTTTACTTCTGGACTCTCAATGCTGTTACGTTAATCTTTGCCTTATGCCACTAACACACAAACACACTTTATTCCTACAGCTTGGTAGTCAGCTTTGAAATTAGGAAATATAAGTTCTCCAACTTTGTTCTTCTTTTCCAAAATAATTTTCTTATTTTGGGCCCTTTGCACTTTCATATGAATTTTAGGATCAGCTGGCCAATAGCGACCAAAATAAATGCAGCTTGGCTTTTGGGAAGGATTGTATTGAATCTGTGAGCCAATTTAGGGATTGCCATCTTATTAATATTGAGTTGTCCAATCCATGAACATAGGAGGTCTCCATTTCTTTAGGTTTTCTTTAATTTTTTCCAATGATATTTGGAATTTTCAGTGTATAAGCCTCATACTTCTTTCACCAAATTCATGCCTACGTATTTTATTCTTTTTGACATCACTGTACATGGAATTGTTTTCTTAATTTCTTTTTTAGATTATTCATTTTCATTGTAGAGAACACAACTGATTTTTGTATAGTGATCTCACAACCTTGCTGACTTCATTTATTAGTGCTAATAGTTTGGGTCATTTTACTTCCTTTCTGCTCTAGATGCTTTAAATTTCTTTTTCTTGTCTAATTTCCCTGGCTAGCACCTCTAGTACAATGTAACTAGATGTGGTAAGAGCAGACAACTTTGTCTTGTTCCTTACCTTGTGAAAGTATTCTATCTTTCAAAATTTGTTTTGTTTTGTTTGTAGATGCCCTTACTCAAGTTGAGGAAATTCTTCCTTATTTCTAGTTTTTTTTTTTTTTTACTGTTTTTATCTTGAAAAGATGTTGGATATTGTCAAATGTTCTCTCTGTGTCTATTAAGATAATCATATGTTTTTTGCCCTTTATTCTATTATTAGGGTATATTATCTTGATTAATTTGTATGTTGAACCATTCCTGGGATAAACCTCACATGGCCATGGTATATAATCCTTTTGGTATGTTGCTTAATTTGGTTTGAAAGTATTTGGCGGGGGGGGGGGGAATTTTGCATATATTTATAGAGATATCAGTCTGTAGTGTTCTTGTGATATCTTTGATTTTGGTACCAGAGTAAGAAGTTTTAAAATATTCCCCACTCGTGTACTTTTTTGGAAAGGTCTGTAAAGGATTGGTATAACTTGTTTTTTAAACATGGCACAGATGGGGCACCTGGGTGGCTCAGTCAGTTAACATCTGACTCTTGGTTTCAGCTCAGGTCATGATCTCAGTTTGTGGGTTTGAGCCCCGCACAAGGCTCTGCACTAGCAGTGTGGAGCCTGCTTGGGATTCTCTCCCTCTCCCTCTGCGCCTCCTCTGCTCTCTCTCTCTTTCAAATTAAATAAATAAAAACTTGAATAAATAAATAAACATCAAGCAGAATCAATTGTGAGGCCATCTAGTTCAAGGACTCTGTGTGTGTGTGTGTGTGTGTGTGTGTGTGTGTGTAAGAGAATTTGAATTTTCTTTGGTCTTCTCTCTCCTTCCCTCCCCCCACTCTCTCCCCCTCTACCTCTCTCTCTCCTCTCTCTCCCTCCCTCTCCTCTCTCTCTCCCCCTTCCTTCTCTATCTCTCCCTCCCCACCCACCCCTCTCTCTCTCCCATCTCTCTCTTCCTCTCTTTTTCTCCCTCTTCTCACCCTCTTCCTCCTTCTCCCCCTCCTCTCCTTTTCTCTCCTTCTTCTCTCCCTTTTTCTCCCTCCCCCTCCTCCTCTCCCCCCCTTTCTTTCTCTCTCTCCCTTTCCTCTCTCTCCCCCATCTCTACCTCTCTCCTCTCTTTCTCCCCCTCCCTTTCCTTTCCAAAACTGTAGAATTTATATATTCTGCCTTCTTTATTCTACACATTATCCCTAGATTTTCAAGTACATAGTTAAATGTGTATTTCTATGAACAACTAGATTTAATCCCTACCCTCCAACAAGACAGGAATCTAAGACATTTCTCCATCTCCTTAACACCTCCCTCCATCACCTCCCTTACTGCAACCATCAGTGAAGATTTTGATATTACTATAATGCCAGTCTTACTCTTCCTGCTTTGTAGCTATCTGATGTTTTTCTCTAGATACTTAGAGGGTCTACCTTCCCTTGAGGATTTTGGAATTTCCTTATGATGTGTCTTTTCATTTATTGTACTTGGAACTCAGTGAGCACTTTCAATGTCAGTACCGTTGTCTTTTTTTCAGATATGGGAAATTTTCATCTGCAATTACTTTGAGAATTGCTCCCCTCTTCCACTTCATCCTTTCTCTGGTCTCTTCCTGGAACTTAAATTTGATATATTTAAAACTTCTGAAACTATCCTCCTTCTCTCTTCATTTTTCTTTCATTTTTTTCTATCTCTTTGCAATTTTTGTACTATACTCTCAGAGAATGCCTTAGCTTAATTTTCCATATCTTTAAGTGACCCCCTTCTGCTATTTAATCAATATTCAGTAAATATTTATTGAGCACCTAGCATGCACTGGGTACTGTCCTAGGTGTGGGGCGATAGCAGTGAACAAATAGTTACTGCCTTCAAGTAGCCTACTTTCTACTGATAGGAGCTGAAAAACTAAACAAACATATATCAAAGCAGTGGAAAGTGCCATGAAGAAAAATAGTACAGGATAGGAGTAAGAGTATGATGAAGGGTGGAATAGAAAAGATGGTCAAAGGGTGCCTGAGTGGCTCAGTCATTTAAGTGTCCAACTCTTGATTTCAGCTCAGGTCATGATCTCACGGTTCGTGAGTTCGACCCCCACATCAGTCTCCGCACTGAGAGCACAGAGCCTGCTTGGGATTCTCTGTCTCCTCTCTCTGCCCCTCTCCCTCTCTCACTCTCAAAAATAAGTAAATAAACATTTAAAAATAAACAGAAAAAGATGGCCAGGGAAGGTCTCTCAGATGAGATGACTTCTGAGAATATATCTAAAATTTCCTAAAATTCTTCACAATTATCTTTAAAAAGGTTTCCCAGGACAGAATGGCTTCTTCTAGTCCCTAATGTTCTAGGTTGACGGATCTCTTGTTGTGTATCTTACTAGACTTGACTCTGGGCTCTTGTGTAGAATGAGTTGCTTGCTCTAATCCAAAATAGTTCCAGCTCCTGGCTGGGAAGGCTGAGAAAGGCAGACCTAGACTGATCTGACCAGGGCACTACAGAGGAGCCAGGACACGATTCTGTCAAGCTGGGAGTTAAGGTAGGATCCCCTCCTGAGACAAGAGAAGAGGCTGCCATCAGAGGACACGAGGCAAACAATGCCAGACCACCAAAGTCAATGGTGAGCAGAGGAACCTGGGTGGCTCAGTCGGTTAAGTGTCTGACTTCCGCTCAGGTCATGATCTCACGGTTCATGAGTTTGAGCCCCGCATCGGGCTCTGTGCTGACAACTCGGAGCCTGGAGCTTGCTTCGGATTCTGTGTCTCCCTCTCTCTCTGCCCTTCCCCCCCTCTTGCTCTGTCTCTCTTTAGAAAATAAACAAACACCATTTTTTAAATGGTGAGCAGAGAGTTAGAATGAGGTAAAGCAGAGAGCAGACGCTTTAATGTTTGCAAAGTCTGAGGGCACTGGTGAAGAAAGCAAGCCCAAACATGGTGATGTGAACTTAGGAATACTGTTCAAACACTTATAATATAAAACTGTTCAAATGCTTTATCTCTTAGCATTTGTGGCTTTCTTCGGTGGGCTGGTTGAGGTGTGATTAGTCGGGGGTGGGGGAAATGTTGGTTGGAAGTCTGGTATAATGGTAATATAGCAGACACTATTTGACATATAGCTCAACGTAAAAAGAATATCTAAAACTCAGTGCTGTTCTAAATGGCAGTTATAGGAGGAGATGAAATCCCCTTGACTAGGATCTGGCAGAAGAGAATCCAGCATTAGATGGCTGTTTGCACTAAGAACTTTTTGGCCCGGAATAAAAAGCCAAGATTCTGTGAGACTTCCCTGGAAGCACAAAATACGGCACGTATGGAGAGGAGAATGCATTGATTACTACAGCCTGGGCTTCTCCATGGCACCAATAAATCCATAAATCTCAGTGGTTTAACACAAGAAAAGGTTTGATTTTCATTCACATACAGTCTGCCGGGGAAGGTGACTCTACAAAGCATGTCTCTTCCATCGGGTAACTCAGGCATTTCAGGCCACCTTCACCTTTTAATGAGATAGATTCAACATATGGCTTCTATGGTTACAGAGTCAGGGGGAGAGCAGGCTGGATGCTCAGATGTAGTATTTCTAAGATCCGATCTGGGAATGGATTACAACTCTGATGCCTACCCTCATTGGTGAGAGCCAGGCATAGGGTCCACTCTAACTGGAAGGGAGGTTGAGAAGTATCGTCATCCCATCCCATATACTCGGGAAGAGAAAGATTAAATGGAATTTGGTGACCGTGCAGCATTGTCTTTACCCCAGAATTACACCTCTAGTAGGAAAAGCCTCTAAGAACAGATTTTCAATTACTCCATACGTTAAAAAATTCATAACGGCTTCTCTATGTCCCAAGTGAAAGTGTTGTTACACCAACTCCTCAAAAAATAAAAGCTTGACCACCTGGACAGTTACACCACATTAGCACCTGGACTACAGATACCTTGGGAGCAATTAAAGGAGAGAAGACTCTCTCTCTCCAATGGATTTTTGTCAGTTCATTTGCAAAAACACTTTGGGTCCCTTGGGAGACAGCAAAGATAAAAATCTATTCATGACATTCCTCCTTCTAGGCACATTCTGTGGCCTTTCCAGGGTCAGGAAAATGTGTGGCTTGTCTAAAGTCATCAGCCAGGTCACCGTGTCAGTATGAGGCTGCTTATGCTTTTCCTATGCACACACGAGGTCAAGAGATCTTTCCATTAGACAATGGGCCCCTTGCAGGTATGCTTCGGATTGGGGGTTGCGGGGGGGCGCGGGTAGGGGCGGCTAAAGAGGGTCAAGCCATTTGACTAAATCTCCTAACCCAGAATTCTTCTCTAAGCCAAATCAACAAAACAGATGTGGTTCTCCCATTAGCCTTTATTTGTTGTAATTACCCACTAATGTGCCTTTAAGGGATTTAGAGGCACATTAGCCTTGAGCCTTGCAACAAACCCAACAAGTCCCAGGCTGTTGGGCTCTCGTGACACTAAAGACTCAAATTTCCCACCTGCATGTGTTTTAAAGATGGACTGATTAGAATTCAACTGAGCAGAACCCTATGGTGGATTCATGCCCGATGAATTTAAAGAGATACCCTTTATTTCCAGAATCCAATATGCTTTAATCCTGAGACCTTCAGGAAACAGTTACATTATGGAAAGAAAGATACAAGTCTCAGAAAGCCACAGACCTTGATTTTATTCCTCTCCCTATGACTTTCTAGCTCACGAACTTTCGAGAAACACCAAACCTCTCAAAAACCTCAGTTTCCTCATCTGTACAATGGACTGATAAGGAAACAACGGAGTCAAAGGGTTGTTTTGAGAATTGAGAGAGATAACAATTTAAAGTAACTGGCGCCTACTAGCTGCTCAAAAATCTTAGTTTCTCCCCACCCACCCCTTATCCCATGCCTGACAAACTTTCTTTTAATTATTTGGTGTGCCCAACTGGATCGCTGCTTTTCACTTTCTTCTATTACCCCGTAGATGAACTCTGTGGAATACCAAACATCCGAATGAGAAGTAAAACTTTCATCAGTAACAGCTTCCGCTCCCGGAAGGGAATTTGGGCTAAATTATTTGACTCTTAGGAATATATGCATGTGCAGAAAATTCTCATTTGTCTCTTTATTTCAGGACTTCTACCTCAAACATAAACTTAGTATGTTGAAATAATTTGTTAAGCTTCTACGCCTAAAGCAACGTACCAGAGATTCCCCAAAAAGTAGAAACTTTGGGATAATCATCATGAGCTCCCTCAGGACTCCTGGATATATATGATGACCAGAGGAGTTAATGATGCAGCAAATGGAGAATCCTACAACCTTCTAGGGATTCAAGCAGCTGTGACTAATAGACTTATACACAGGAGACGTCAAATAAATATCATATCTATAGGAAATCCTCAGTTTACTAGAATACTTCGGATGGGAATTTTCTAATTCATTTCATTCCTATTTCATTGAGAGTCAACTAGAAAAACCTGATTTTTTGGTTTACCTTTGTTGTTGAAAATCTTCTTAAAATGTAAATATTCTAAAAGACTTCTAAAGAGCACGATAGACTGGCTATCCAGAGGACACTTTCTTAAGAGGAGAAAGGCAGCACGGTATAGACCAGAAGCTACCAGGCCCGGAATCTACTTCTAGAATTTTCACTAGTCTAATCATGTACCTTTAGATGCTTCTAGGGTCCTCAGTTTCCACTGGAATATATTCAATTATTGATAATGTGACGTTTAGGTATAAGAATTCTGCAAAAATATAGCAAAGTGAGCGAATTTCTTTAACTGACAGCTATTGAGGGTCTATAGGTCACATTAGCAATTATGATTTGTATTGTTATTGTCACGACCTGTGAAAGTCATTCATGTCGATGAGGATGTAAAAGACTAGTGCAAAGATTAACCACAGGGCTATTTGCTGCAGTATAATTCAAACGCATGAAAAACTGCAATCATCCCAAATGTTCCATGTATTTGGAATATATGGGCCTGGGATCTTTCCATGTGTCTCCCCTCCCACAGCTCCCTTATGGAAAAACTGACAATAGGTAGTTTCTTCTTCTTGATGTGAAGTCCTATATTGTGTTATAGGAACCCTGCTACTTTGGTCACAATAGATGAGACTTGGGGTTGAGCCATGAGGGATCAAGGTGAACTTGGATGAGATGGTCATTTTGGAGGCCATCTTTCTATCATGTGGCTTGGCTCATAGCCCAGTATACATGCTCCACATTAAATGATTTTAAAAATTGATCCAAACAGATTCTTTGTCTTAGGAACTGTAAGACAGCAGAAAGTAGCAGGGAACAATGGATCTCTGCAGAAAACAGAAAGAAAGAAAGTAGAAAGAAGAAAGAAAGAAAGCAAGCAAGCAAGAAAGAAAGAAAGTCCCAGTCACTATAGGTAGAGGTCCACTGAGCTGGCCTTATATCTTAAAGATGAGCACTGGGTGTTGTATGGAAACCAATTTGACAATAAATTTCATATATTGAAAAAAAAATAAAGATAAATCGTTGTTCCAATTTTTCTTAATGTTTCATCCCCAGAATATCTGAACTGCCATGAAGACAGCTTTCTTGATTCCTCCATATTCTAATCATAGCTTTCATTTCTTAAGGAACCTAGCTGTGTGTCTTCTTTGCAAACTAAAAGTGGTTAGTATAAATAAAAGATTATATAGGGACCTATAAATATATTTAACAAATAGTATAAAAATAAGTCTAAAATTCGATAATTCTTCAAAAATTACATATGCACAGAAGGGGATCAGGAAGGGCATACATCAAAGTGTTAATAATGTATATATTTGTGAAAACATTGGCATTTACTTTTATTTTCTACTTTTTGTTTGTCTTTGTTTTTCAGTTTTTCAACAAATAAAAGAGATGATTCTTATTAGAGGGAAGAAAGGTGTTTTTTTTTTTTCCCCTCTTCATTTTAAAAATAGTAAGTGCTTTCCAGTTCAGGCACAATGTGCCATAGACTCACTTTTCCCTGCTCCTCCCTGTAAATATCACTAAATATCCTGGAGCTGATTCATCAGACAATCTAAAAACAATTTCCGAGACTTGGAATTAGAAGATGCACTAGCTAAAGACTTCACGGCTTTTTTTTAAATTTTTTTTTTAACATTTATTTATTTTTGAGACAGAGAGAGAGAGAGCATGAACAGGGGACGGTCAGAGAAAGAGGGAGACACAGAATCTGAAACAGGCTCCAGGCTCTGAGCTGTCAGGACAGAGCCCGACACAGGGCTTGAACCCAAGGACCGCGAGATGGTGACCTGATCTGAAGTCGGCCGCTTAACCAACTCAGCCACCCAGGCACCCAAAGACTTCACGACTTTTGAGATCATCATCACAGTGAGTCTCGTGTAGGTTCTTTCTAGGGTCCATATATCACAGACCCGGCACCAGAGATCTACAGCCTGGACTCAACCTCAGGCATAGACAAATAGGACAGGTTGCCCTCTCTAGATGAATAACCAGGAGCAGAACACCCCCGCAAGACCTGGTGGAGAGATCTACCCTAATCCATACCTGAGGCAATGGCAGGCTCAATCAGTAGCAGCAGCAGCAACCAAAACCCAATGTTTCCAGAACCACCCATCCATTTATACTGGGCAGCCCTACAGGAATTAAGTAAGAGCTGAACAGAGCCAGAAGAATGAAGTCAACCAAAATAACATTGCAGGGACTCTGAAAACTAAATTCTCATTGAAAGGATAGTTCAAGAAAACAGTTCAGAACCTACATCTAACTAGAGTGGCTGCTTATTAGAAGCCGAAATAAGATCAAAAGTCTCCAAACATCACATTCAAGATGTCCAGGATATCTTATATACTGTTACCGGTTTTACTTCCAATAGATACATACATACATACATAAAATGATGGATGTTAACTAGACTTACAATGGCAAGCATTTTGTAGTGGATACAAATATCAAATAATTTTGCTATAAGCTTGAAACTTACATAATGTTATAAACCAATCTTACCCAAATTTAAAAAAAAATGTCCAGATACAATCAAAACCACTCATCAAATGAGAAACCATGAAAAGTACAACTGAACTGAGAAAAGGCAGTCAACTGATACCAACATTGAGATGAATCAGATAACGGGATTATCTGATGAGGATTTAAAAGTAGCCATTGTAAAAATGATTTCTCAGAGAAAGACAAATATCATATGACTTCACTCATATGAGGACTTGAAGATACAAAACAGATGAACATAAGGGAAGGGAAGCAAAAGTAATATAAAAACAGGGATGGGGACAAAACATAAGAGACTCGTAAATACAAAGAGCAAACAGAGGGTTACTGGAGGGGTTGTGGGAGGGGGAGATGGGCTAAATGGGGAAGGGGCACTAAGGAATCTACTCCTGAAATCATTGTTGCACTATACGCTAACTAATTTGGATGTAAATTTTAAAAAATAAAAAATAAAATTAAAAAAATGATTTCACAATCAGATTTTTGTGAAATTTTTTAAAAAACAGAAAAGCTTAACAAGGAAATATAAGTGTTTTTAAAAGAACCAAGTGGAAATTACAGAACCGCAAAAAAAAATAACTGAAATAAAAAAAAATTCACTAGATAAGCTCAGTGGTAAAGTGGAGATAACAGAATTAGCAAAGCTGAAGACAGATCAACAGACTTTATTAAAAAAAAAACTAAAAAAAAAGACTTTTAATGAATAGATACATAGAACTTACAGGGCAAAAATAAAAGCTAAAAAATTTGTATCACTGAAGTTCCCGAACAAAAGGAAATAGTGTAGGACTAAGAAGGTATTCAGAGAAATAATGGCTGAAAACTTCCCCAATCTGGTGAAAGATTCAAACCATGAGACCCAAGAAACTGAACAAACCCAAGTAGCGTAACTTCAAAGAGACTGCCACAAAAGACATTACAAGTAAACTTCTGAAAACAAAAGATAAAGAAAAAGTCTTAGTAACACTCAGAGACAAATGTTATATTACCTGCAGAGGGACACCGATTTGAATGAAAGCAGATTTCTCATTTGAAACCATGGAGGCCAGAAGGAAGTGACACAATATAAATATTGTGCTAAAAGGTAAATATTGTCAACTTTGGTTTCTTTAACTGACAACACCATTTTTTTTTTAGGAATGAAGGGGAACTAAAAATGTTCTCAAGTGAAAGGAAACTAATACGACTTGTCGCTAGCAGACTTAGCCTTAAAAAATGAGCACTCAAAATAGAAACAAATAACAACAGAAGAAGGCTGGTATTCTGGGGCCTTCATAAGGGAAAAAAGAACATCCAAATAGGTGAAATTTAGGAGTAATTATAATAGACTATTCTTCACCTTGTGATATTCTGAAATTACATTTTACGGTTGAAGCAAAAAGTGTAACACGTCACCATCTTATGTGGCATTTAATTTAGGTAGAACAAATGCTGAAGATAATGATCTTTTTAAAAAATATTTTTAAAAGTGGGGAGAGTAAAGGGACTTAAATGGTTTCACTACTTCACTCTAAGCAATAAATCATAAATACCCATAGGCTATGATTATATATGATTATATATATGCTTATATATATATTATATATATATACATATATATGAAAACTCTACAAACAAGATATTTAAAACATTGTAAGTAAATCAAAATAGAATTCTAACAAATGTTCAAGTAGTCCACAATAAGACACACACACACACAAAAAGGAAATAGAGGAATGAGAAACAGAGAACAAACAGAAAATTAAAAAATAAAAAGGCAGACTTAAGTCCTAATATCGAGAATTACCTTAAATGTAAATCACCAAAATACACCAATTAAAAAACAGTCATTGACAGAGATTTTTTTTTAATTTTTTTTAATGTTTATTTATTTTTGAGAGAGAGAGACAGAGCATGAGGGGGGGAGGGGCAGAGAGAGAGGGAGACACAGAATCCGAAGCAGGCTCCAGGCTCTGAGCTGTCAGCACAGAGCCCGATGTGGGGCTCGAACTCATGGACCGTGAGGATCATGACCTGAGCCGAAGTTGGACACTTAAACGACTGAGCCACCCAGGTGCCCCCACAGAGATTATTTAAAAAAAAAACATGAACAGCTAAATGTTTTCTAGAAGTATTATCTATTAAAAATAAGTCTCTGCAGCAAACAACAGAGCTTCAAATACATAAAACAAAACCAACAGATATGAAAGGAGAAACAGACAAATATAGTTAGAGACTTCATCATCCCACTCTCACCAATTGATAAAATTAATAGACAGAACACCAATAAGGACATAGAACTCAATACTACCATCAGCCAACAGGGTCTAATTGACATAGAACATTCCACCTAACAGCAGCAGAATAGATATTAGTTTCTAGAGTCCATCACACATTCACCAAGATAGACCATATTGCGATTTGTAAAAGAAATTTTAAAATGTAAAAGAATTGAAATCATACAGAGTATACCTCTGACTATAATGGAAGTTAAACTAGAAATCAGTAACAGAAGGACAGTGGAAAAATCTTCAAGCACATCTAAATTAAACAATACACTTCTAAATAATCCATGGCTTAAAGAAAAAAATCACAAAGGAAATTCTTAAAAGTACAGAGAACTGGTGTGCCTGGGTGGCTCAGTCAGTGAAGCTTCCAACTCTTGATTTGGGCTCAGGTCATGATCTCATAATTTGTGGGATCAAGCCCTGTGTGGGGCTCCATGCTGACAGCATGCATCCTGTTGGGGATTCTCTCTCTCTCAATGCCCCTCCCCTGCTCACATACACACCTTCTCTCTCTCAAAATAAATAACTGAAGCTTAAATAAAGTGTATAGAACTGAATGAAAATGAAAATACAACATATCAAAATCTTGGAGGCACATCTAAAACAATGCTGAGAGGGAAATATATAATCCTAAATGTTTATATTAGAAAAGAGGAAAGTTCTTAGGTTAAGAATCTAGTTCCTATCTCAAGAAACTAGAAAAAAAAGAGCAAAATAAACCTAAAGCAAGCATAAGGAAGGAAATAGCAAAAACAGAGCAGAAATAAATGAAATTTTAGAAAGGAAACTAATAGAGAAAATTAATGGAACAAAAAGTTGGTCCTTTGGGGAAAACCCAATTTCTAGCAAGACAAAGACAAAAAAAAAGAAGATACAAATCACCAATATCAATAATTAAACAGGGGAAACCACAACAGACCTTTCAACCACTAAAAGGATAACAAAGGAATATCATGAACAACTTTATGATCATAATTTCAACAATTTAGAAGAAATAGACCAATTCCTCAAAACCACAAACAATCATAACTCAGCCCAGATTAAGCAGATAATTTGAATAGTCCTATAACATTAAAAAGAATTGCACTTGTAATTTCAAAGCTCCTAAAAATTAGTTTTACTGAAGATTTTTACCAAACATTGGAAGAATTCACACCAATTTTATAGAAAATTGAAGAGGGAGGAACACTTCCCAACTCATTTTATGAGGTCAGTATTAGCTTAATACTGAAACCAGACAAATTCAGGGACAACAAAACAAAAACCTACAGATCAATATATCTCATAAGTTTAAACAAAATCCTCCACAAAATATTAGCAAATCAAATCTAGAAATACAAAAAAGGAATAGTATACTACAACCAGGTGGGATTATATCTTAACAAGTTAAAGAAAAATAACAAGACCAAATCGGTTGATACAAAAAAGCGTTTGACCCAATTCAACACCCAGTTATGATAAATACTCTCAACAAACTAGGAATAAAGGGGAATGTTGTCAACCTCATAAAGAACATCTCCAAAAATTCTGCAGCTAACATCATGCTTAATGGTTAAAGACTGAATGCTTTCCTCTTCAAGATCAGGAACAAGGCAAGGATATCTGTTCTCACCACTCTTATTCAGAATAGTAACAGAAGATCTAGCCAGTGCAATAAGGCAAGAAAAATTAAAAAACAGGCAGATTAGAATGGAAAGAATAAAACTCATTATTGGCAGATGAGATGATTTTCTACATGGAAACCTCCAAGAAATCCACAACAAACTTCTAAAACAAATAAGTGAGTCCATCACATTCACAGGATACAAGATTAACACACAAAAGTCAATGATATTTCTGTGCACCAATAATGAACACATTCAAACAAAATTAAAAGTGTAATACCATATTCAATTACTCTAAGAAGATTACATGCATAGGTATAAACCTAACAAAACTGTAAGAGCCTATATGCTGAAAAATCACAAAATGGTCATTTTTAAAAAATTCATAAGACCTAAATCATTGGAGAGAGAGGCCATGTTAATGGATTGGAAGATTCAATGTAAAAAAGTTTCCAGTTCTTCCCAAATTGATCTATAGGTATAAAGCGATTCTCATCAAAACTGTAGCAAAATGTTTTAGATAAATAGACAAGCTTATTCTTAAACTTGTATGGAAAGGAAGAGGCCCTAAAGGAGCCCAAACAATTTTGAAAACAAAGAATAAAGGAGAAGGAATCATTCTTCATGATATTAGCATCCACTATATGCCATAATGATCCAGACAGTATGATACTGGTGGACTGCTACCTAGATCAGAATAGAGAAGAGGACCTGTAAATAGACTCACACAAATATGCCCATTTACTTTTTGACAAAGAAACAAAAATGATTGAATAAAAAAAAAGCAGACTTTCTTTAAAAAAAAAAAGATACTTGAATATTAGAAATCCATATAGGAAAAAAATAAACCCTAAACTAAATCTCATTCCTTATGCAAAAATGAATTCAAAATGCATCATGCACTTAAATATAAATTATAAAAATAAACTTTTGGGGGTACAAATAGGAGAAAATCTTTAGCTCCTAGGACTAAGCAAAGATTTCGTAGATTTGATACCAAAATCACAACCTGGAGAAAGAAAAATTTATAAATTAGACCACATCAAAATTTTAAAGATTTTTTTAAAAGTTTATTTATTTTGAGAGAAAGTATGAGGGGGGGAGGGACAGAGAGAGAGGGGGAGAGAGAATCCCAAGCAGGCTCCATGCTGTCAGCATGGAAACCAATGCGAGGCTCAATCTCACAAACTGTGAGATCATGACCTGAGCTGAGACCAAGAGTCAGATGCTTAACCAACTGAGCAACACAGGTGCCCCAGACCACATCAAAATTTTAAAACCTTGCTCTGTGAGTGACCTTGTTAAGATGAAAAGACAAATTACAGAACTGGAGAAAATATTTGGAAATCACATATCCAACAGAGGACTCATATCTAAAATATATACAAGGAATGCTCAAAGTTGAACATTTAAAAGAATCCAATTAGAAAATAGGCAAAAGAGGGGCACCTGGGTGGCGCAGTCGGTTAAGCGTCCGACTTCAGCCAGGTCACGATCTCACGGTCCGTGAGTTCGAGCCCCGTGTCGGGCTCTGGGCTGATGGCTCGGAGCCTGGAGCCTGTTTCCGATTCTGTCTCCCTCTCTCTCTGCCCCTCCTCCGTTCATGCTCTGTCTCTCTCTGTCCCAAAAATAAATAAAAACGTTGAAAAAAAAATTAAAAAAAAAAAAAGAAAGAAAATAGGCAAAAGACTTGCATAGATTTTTCACTGAAGAAGATATATAGACTGCAAATAGGCTTATAAAAAGATATTCAACATCATTGGCCATTAGGGAAACTCAAATTAAAATCACAATGATTTATCACTATGTACCTATTAAAATGGGTAAAATTAAAAAGGAGTTATAACACCAAATGCTGACAAGGATGTGGAAAAAGTGAATTACTCATACATCACTGGTGGGAATATAAATAGAACAGCCACTCTAGAAAATGTTTTGCAGTTTCTTTTAAAACTAAAAATGGACTTACCATATAACCTGGCAATAGTACTACTTGTGGGCATTTATCCCAGATTGGGGGAAAATAATTTATTTTTATGTTGAAATGTGTACAAATTTTAAAGCAACTTTATTCATAAGAGCCAAAAAGTGAAAATACACTAAATGCCCTTCAGTGGGTAAGTAGTTGACCAAACCGTGGTACCTCAACATCAGGGAACACCATTCAGCAAAGGAACAGACTGTTTCTACATGCAATAAGCTGGGTGAATTTCAAGGAAATGCTGGTGAGTGAGTGAAGAAGCCAGTCTCTAAAGGATATAAACTGCATGATTCCACACATATGTTAATGAAATAACATAATTACAGAGATGGAAAACATATCAGAGTTTGCCTAGATGAGGCGAGAAAGTAGATGTGACTATTGAAAGAGCAGCATGATTGGAGCCCTGTGGTGATGTTTCAGTTGTGGGTCCTATTCATGGTGGTAGCTACACAAAGCCACGTGTGACAAAACTGCATTCAGCCACACACACACACACACACACACACACACATACACATACACACACACACACACACACACACACACACACAAAGTGCCTGCATAACTGATGACACTTTAATAAGCTCTGTGGAGTACCAATGTCGATTTCCTAGTTTTGATATTATACTATAGTTATGCAAGATGTTCACTTGGAAGGAGATGGGGTGGAAGGGGTGACGAACCTCCCTATACATTTCTCTGGAACATCTTGTGAATCTATAGTTACTGCAAAGTGAAAAGTTAAAGATAATAGTAAGTGCTATTTAAAATATTTGCTTCAGAAAAAAAAATTTTAATAAATAAAATAAAATATTTGCCTCAGGGGTGCCTGGGTGGCTCAGTCAGTTAAGCCTCCAACCTCAGCCCAGGTCATGATCTCGCAACTCATGGGTTCGAGCCCCGCATCGGGCTCCATAATGACAGCTCAGAGCCTGGAGCCTGCTTCAAATTCTGCCTTCTCTCTCTACCCTTCCCCTGCTCATGTTCTGTCTCTCTCTGTCTCTCAAAAACATAACATAAAATAATAAAATAAAATAAATAAAATATTTGCTTCAGGAAAAAGCACATATGCGTCTGCACTTCTGTTTATTATTTTTCTCCAGAATTTCCCAGAAAGAACAGGCTGTATCCAGATAAAAAATGGGAAATGATATCACAATAAAAAGAGAGACATCTTAAAATTACATGGTTATTAAATACTTTGGTAAACCTAACAATCACCCAATCTAAAGTAATTTAACTAGGTCGCAAGCAATAAAAAAGTGTGTATAACAGCGATCTTCCAGCTATTTCATTGCCCACTCCCCACCCCCTTAGGTGACCGTGAAAGCAGAACAAAGCGATATCGACTGAGGATGGTAAACGTGAGTTTAAATTTTTTTTTTAATGTTTATTTATTTTTGAGACAGAGAGACAGAGCATGAATGGGGGAGGGGCAGAGAGAGAGGGAGACACAGAATCGGAAGCAGGCTCCAGGCTCTGAGCCATCAGCCCAGAGCCTGACGCGGGGCTCGAACTCCCGGACCGCGATATCGTGACCTGGCTGAAGTCGGACGCTCAACCGACTGAGCCACCCAGGCGCCCCGGTAAATGTGAGTTTAAAGAAAGGTAGGCAGTCTCACTGGAGATGACGTCTGGGCCTTGAGGAGCAAACCGGAGAAAAGGAAGAGAAACCCCCGATGCAGGGCATCTCGAATGAGCTGTGGAAGGCAACGACCAGCTCTCGGTGCCCACTTTGTATAAAACACCAGACGAGCTTCACCCGGTGTGTGCGGGTTTGGGGGGAGAGAAAGAAAAAGTGAAAAGAGGAAGAAATCGAGACGAGAACGCGCTCGGGAGTCAGAGCTCAAGAGTATGAGAAAGTCACCGATGGGGAAAACACAGAAGGAAAACTGTCCAGCAGCCAGGTACTAGTCATAACAACTGTTACTATCTTACCCTGTGAGATACTTTCCTTCCAGTCCGCGACAGAAATAAACATAAACTACACCGGACACCTGGATTATGTTACCATTTAATTGTTTGCCTAGAATTAAAAGGTTTGAGGAACTAGGAGATCCCAGAACCTTGCTCCTTTGTTCTCACTGACTGAAATAAATTGTCCTGTTTGCCAATTTGCTTTTCCACAAAGAGAGGCTCCATCCTGTCTCTGAGTTGTTTTTTTTTTTCCAAAAGCTTATTTCTGCATTTTAAAATTCATTTTCAAGACTCTATTTAGCTGAGATGAGAATAAAACCGTTTAATGACCGAAGTTTGGAATCTAAGTAGCTGAAATTATTTATGTAGATCATTAGAAATACATGAGTGGCCTCCCTGGTTTCCTGTCTAGGGAAAGCTTATCATTAAACACGCTTTCTAGCCGTTACCAAAACTGATGCAACACCCAGTTCAAATCTTCTACAGACCTTCATTTATATTTCCAAAAGCAACAGCTCTTTTCTGCAAACAATGAACATGCTTGTTACGGGTTTAAATTAGAATTCTTCATTTGGAATTTGTGAATATGGGGATATTCTGGGAAATGTCCAGAAAAAAAAAAAAAAAATCCTGCCAAGGGTTCAGCAAACAGTTGCATAACCCTCTTTTTATCTGGGGTGTTGACCCAGCCATTCATTCCATGTTTGCTGTGGTGAGTTCAGCTAAACTGGTTCCCAAGGCAACCGTAATCCCTGAACAGAGCCAGCTCCATTGGTGGTCAGTTACTACACGCTTTGTCCTGTCAGTGTCCTGTAACCGATTGAATGGAGAGACAGAAAACAAGCACCTTCAGTAAACATGACCTAATGAGGGTGGCGGCCTCCGACTAACTGCAGTGAGCTGCCTGGAAGGCTCCGGAAGAAGCCAGGACTCTCACGTGGACAGAGGCGCCACCCCCCAAAGGGGCTCCTCTCATAAAGACTCTTAGTTCGGGGTTTCATGGCATCAAACTATCCGATTCATCTCCAGGGCCAAGGAATGATCTTTTGATTGACCTTTTCTAATAACTCCGTCCATCGATGAATTCGGGACTCCCAAAGGGAAACAGTTCGTAGGTAGTTTCCTTGCAAAGTCTTTGAGCCGGAGGGTGGGGAGGAGGGGAGTGAGAACCAGTGAGCGGCTCTACTGGACTCCAGCTGGGCGAGGGCAGGCGGGTGCTGAGCAGGGACCGTGAGCACGTGACCCCTTCCTGCGGGGCCCGCAGAGCCCCCTTCATCAGGGGCAGTTCTCACTCTACAGCCCGCAACCAGGCCGCTGGATTGGTGCAGTGTGGAAGGCGAGGGGAGGCACCGTGGGGTACCCCACGGGAAAGCGTCTCTGAAAGTTCAGAGCTCAGTGGCCATTGCAGACTTACCTGCGTTGTTTCCTGGGCTCCCTTTCAATGAATATGGATTGAGTGAGTTGCACTGTGCTAGGATACTTTTGACTGCCAAGGTCATTAACGGACGCACCCCGATTGATAAGGAGAGTCACGAATGTAACGCCTAGCGAGACTTCGATTTCCATAACCACTTAGCGCCTGGTTTCTTTCCAGTTCCTTTTGCCAGCTAGCCCTCTCCAGAGACAGGAAAATCGGTAATCTTACAATGAGATATATTACAGGAAGAATGCCTTTCGATGGGAAAGCCGTCCCATCAGTGGTACTGGCTTCAAGTCTGCTTAACTACACCAGTGGGGACTGTGTACTTACCTAAATTTGTCACATCTTTAGGGTTGTTCATAGCAGTGGTTCTCACCTGGTTGTGCCTCAGAATCATCTGGAGAACTTAGATGGGCAAGTGCCAGGCCACATCGCAGACACATTCTGGTGTTCTATGAAGTTTTTCTGCTGTGGGGGGCCTGGGTGGCTCAGTCAGTTAAGTGTCTGACTTTGGCTCAGGTCATGATCTCACAGTTCGCGGGTTGGAGCCCCGCATTGGGCTCTGCGCTATATTATAGTCATGTTATATGTTATAGTTCACTTCAGCCAACAGAGGAGGGAGGGAAGAAAGGAAGCATACGTACCTATCTGAGTTCTGGATTAAGGAGGAACACTAGTAGCATTTATCAAGTATTTACACATGCCAGGTACTGTGCAAGTGTTTTTGCATATTATACTCATTTAATCCTTATACTAACTTGGCCCTCACTTACCTGTGGTAAGTGTAATACTGTGTCCATTTTACAGATGCCAAAGTGGAGGCAGGAAGAAGTGCAGCACTTTAAGGCCACACACCTAGTAAATGGCAGACCTAGGATTAGAACCCAGGTGAAGAGTTCTGGAGCCCTCTCTCAGCTGCTAACACTCTACCTAAACTCTTTCAGGTTTGCCATGAAAGCTCAGCCTTTTATGACTCTACTAATAACTTTCTCATTTAACAATCATGTCCTTCCATTTATCACAGGTGCGTGGTCATACAGTATCGCTCTAGAAGACTCCACGAAAATCAGAATTAATTCATCCTCAGAAAAGGAAAGGGGAAAACCCATTCTTCTCCAATTACTCCAATTCCAATGTAATTGGAGTCTTAGAGGACAAATCTCAGAGTGTATTCTGAGGCATAAAAACGGGTGAGTGGATAGCAATTGGAAAATGGAGGAAGGTTGCATTGCTCTGACCCTAATTCTTTATTCTACGTTGAATATTGTGTGTGGCTCAGCCCAAGAAAGTACGAGTCTTTAGGTTGCGTGCACAGCCTTCAGGCTGACTCTGTAAAGCTATTTCAGGAGCTCATTGGCCACTCTGGCTCCATTCCTAACATGCACTGGCCACACCTTCTCTCATACTCATAAGTCACGACTCATTTCCACCATCAACAAGAGGCCATGCCCGTTATTGTGCAATCACTCTGTGATCGTTTTATATCATGACTTATAATAAGCGTATCACCGGCCGAAGCTTAGAGTATCTTTTTGTTGTGGTGGGATTCTCTTCAAAGACCAACAGGATGTACCAGCTTACAGCATGAATGTCAACAGCCACAGGAATGGCCACTCTCAACCATGTGGGTGAGTTACCACCCCAGCGTGCCCATCACCATCCCTTCTGAGAAGTATTTGCATGTTGGTTGCGGCCAGCCTTCCCTGCCGTTAAAAGTCACACTCCCTGTTCTCAAAGGAACCCTAAACAGTCATGTCTGGTTACACTTTTCTCTCCAAGCCTGACATGTCAAAGGAAAGAAGAGTAAAAACAGTGGCTTGCCACATTTGTGATGTTGCCAACCTCTGATCCTACAGAAATTGCCATTGCCATGGGCTTCAGGACGAGCTGTGTGGGTCCCTGTGGCCTCATACAGAGCAACACCACTCGCATAGACGAATGACTACCAGCCTCCTCAGCCACAGCCTGGTGTCCTGCCACGGTCTCCCTCGGGGCTCTTCCCCTCTTCGGCATGCTCCTCCTAGAACATTGCTGTTGTCGTTAATTACAACACAGGAGAAGCCAGAAGACTGTCAAGCTCCTCACTTCTCAGCGTGGGTGCCCAGGCTCAGCCCCACTCGGGCTTGCAGAGCACCTTCACTGGAGCCCAAGACCTCCCCTAATTGGCTGTACAAATTTACATGTGATCTGAATCAAAAATAGATGCGTGCAATGCAAGTCCTTGCCTGGGCTCGCTTTGTATAGCACCCAGAACGGTGTCTTACTCATAGGGGTGCTTAATAAGCACCATTTCAGAAGAACCTTCCTTGTCAGTTGTCATCTTTGACAACAAAAACCCTTGGTTGTTCAGCTTCCTTCTTCCCCAAAAATACAGAGCCGGCTAAGGTGACATTCCAGAACTTTGTGTGCTCACTGCCCACCTCAGACCTCCCTTTAAGAGTCCTAGTGTAATTACAAGCTCACATCTGCCTCCTTTAGAAACATTTAGGAAGAGAAATTTAGGCAGAGTCCAGAATCATTCTGGAAATCCTCTCCCTCCTCCATCCCCAGCCCTTTTTCATCCTGTGCGGGGGGGGGGGGGACCCAGGGCGTGTGTAGGGCCACCAAGCACTTCACTGTATTCATTGCAAAGGGCTTGATCCAATCACAGGCTGAGGAAGAACTCCTGGGGAGATGAATGCCATTACAAATCTTGCCCTCGACATGAAACGCCAGTGATTGTTTATTAAATTGCTCTTCAAAGAGAAAACACTGGCAGGCAAATATCATTAAAACGGAAGCAAAGGGAAATGCCGTAACCTTCAATATGGCACTTTTCTCCATTACCCTCAGACCAATATGACTGGAATGGCCAGTAGGAATTTCTGGCCCTGAGCCCCATCACTTATCTTCATCTCAGCCCAGGGAGGGATAACACAAACCACCCAGTTTTAGTACTTCCAAATACCACCATGAGAAAAAACGACCCCCAAAACCCTTAACCTAAGTCCGCTGTCTCAACTGCAGTGGAAGACAAATTGTATCATACATGAGTAACATTAAAACATAAAAGACATACCCTCCAGTGAAAACCTTGCACAACTTTACCGAGTAAGCAGAATTAATCATAGGGAACAATTACCATTCCTGGTCTGAATATTTATGACATAACAGAAAGCCCATTTAAAATACTTAGTAGCTCGTAATTTTAAAAAGAGCCACAGGGAGAGGGGGAGCCATGCTAAGTTTATGATGAAAAGGGCAGGGGAGGACAGCTTCTTTCTTAATCCTCCTCTCCTGTTGGTGCTCCCCACACATCCTTCTCCCTCCTCCCCTCCTGTATCCTCATACCTTTTGTCATCACCTTTGATAATGGCCTGCTGGACAGCAATGGGACGATGGGACACATGCTAACAGCCTCTGTCCCCACCAGTTCCTTATCCGTTCCAGGTGTCTCCACCGTCCTCCCACCTACCCACCCTCCAGTGGCCGTGTAGCAGGTATTTGCATGTTGAAATGGAAATGACACTGGACGAGGAGTCATGGCTCTGGCTCTATCACAAACCTCTGTGATCCTAGACATGACCCACAACTGCGGATCTATAAGGCTTTGGACTGGAAAACTCTAGGTTTCCTTTTGCTTCTATGGATATATAGGTTCTTTGATTCAAGTAATTTCTAAATAAATGGATTCATTCACTCATTCATTTGTTCATTCCTTGAACAAGCATGTATTGAGTGGTGAATGTGTGCCAGGCACTGTCCTAGGTGCCAGAGTGAAAGCCAGAAATGACCCTCCTCCTGCCCTCAAGCAGCTTACACTCTAGTGGGGACAAGTAGGCAATAGCCAAGTAAACAAGTATAATCAATAACGTTTGGGTCATAAATTCTGTAAGAAGAATAAAAGGGGTATGTCCCAGAGGTGAGGTTAGGGCTATGTTAGGTAGCATAGCCAGGGGCTTGAATGAAGTGAGAGAGAGCCACAGCAATTTCTAGGCTGTTATTCAAAGGGAGTAGTGGAGATCTTTCCAGTTATTGTCAATATTTCAGAAAGCTTAATAGAAACTGCATTCTGCCTGTATAAGTTAATTAAAATGACTCTTAGCTTTGGACTAGAAAGAGAACCCTTTGATGTGGTTCTACTTATTTTCTCACTCTCCAGTCAACCAAACTAGGGATCCCAATGCACTCAACTGATTGAAATTTGGAAAAAGGAATTAGAACTTACGAAGTTATCGGGTGCCTGTGAGTGATAAATATTTAAGATGAACTATTTGAGGCCCCTAAGACTGGTCACTTCTGTCTCCAGAATGCATCTTGAAACTGTTCCTACTGTCCAAAACAGAAAGAGTGCCTTTGTTCTAAACGTAGCTAATTCTCAACCGTGCAGCAACTAGCTCCTCTCTCAACTTCTCTCCCTCTTTCCTCTCCTCCCCTTCCTCCTCTTTCTTGTTCTTGTTCTTTTTGTTCTCCTCCTTCTTCTCCTCCTCCTCCTCCTCACCCTCCTCCTCCTTCTCACCCTCCTCCTTCTCCTCTTCGCCCTCCTCCTCCTCCTCCTTGTCTTTGTCCTCCTCGCCCCCGCCAAAGATGATTTTACTGTGACTTACTATGATTCCACTAGAGACTGCAGAGATTGTGAAGAGACAGAGGAAATACCCTCGGTGAAATTTTAGTCTCAAAAGCTATTCTCTTGAAGGGCGGTGAGGAAGCCGACGCTGTTGGTGCAAATACAATGTAAGGAAAACAGTGGATTTCAGTTACTCGTGCTCTTAACGTTTCCCATCTTTTCGGGTATCCAGACATTCATACAATAACTTTCATCAAGAACCATTGTGTGCCTCTGCTAGATGACAGACACAAAATGGATACCAAGCCGTGTCTGCTCTCAAGGTGTTCATAGCCTAGTGGACCTAAGAGTATATTAAATAAAACAGATGTCATATATACTTGAAATATAGGTCAGGTCTTACATTGTACTCATCAGGATTCCTGCCGCAGTAGAAAACAATTCCAAACTGGGGGTGGCTTGGAAGTACCAAAGTTTATTTGTGATTAATGCCACGTGTCCACTGAGAGTTAGCAGGAGACTTGAGCTGGGGAGCTTATTCTCCATAAATATTCAGCTATCCAAGTGGATAAAATAGCCACCATCTTGAATATTACCGGTTGCCATGCCAGTGAGAAAACAACGCTCTGGAGACGCTCAAACAGGAGACCAAATCATTTTCTGTATTTTTTCATTTTATTATTAAGGTATAACTGACACATAACGTTATATTCATTTCAGATGTACAACATAGTGATTCAAGATTTGTCTATCCTGTGAAGTCATAGGAGGCTAAATCTCCCTAAATGATAGGAGACAAAATGATCGGAGACTAAAATCCGAGGCCTTTTGTTTTCTATCATATCTCCTTGGCCTGACTAGTCTCAGGGCCCCACCCACCCGCAAGGGAGCAGGAAGTGGAATCCCACAGTGCCCGGAAGGGAAGAGACCTGGAAATAGTTCATGAACAGCAGTAATGATTATTAGAGCTATAAAAGAGCCAAAAGACCTGGTCTCTGGCCTCAAGAAGCTTGCCTGCTAACACAAAATTTGTTTCATCAACAAAGAAACTAAAAGTTCTGCCTTCTTCTTAAAGGACAAGTTTAACAATGCCTTGGGGAAGTATAATTATTTAGTTATTTACATCATCATGTTGAAACCTCCTGTTTAATTGGAAAGTATGCCCTCAACTTGCCCTCCACTTCTTCATGGAGTGTTTCCAGATAATGGAGAAGGAGGGGTTACAGAAGTAGAAAGGTTCCTCTCCCCTAGTCACACGCAATCCAAGGAAACAAGAAAGCCAGATCTTCAGATTCGTTTAACCCTCAGCAAACAAGCGGTTGTAATAATTCAGTGTCTAATCTCTCTCCTAATTTCAGGCTAAGGAAGTGAGACCCCTTCCCCGTTACCAAGTAGACAGCCTCCCAAGGGACAAGAGCAGAGTTGGGAACACCATAAGGATTCTGATTCTTCAGAAGCCCCAGAAGAGAACCGGGATTTACACCAAAGCAATTCAATGGCAATCTTGGCATTTGTAACTGGCTCGTGGAGCCAGCAACCCAGCCAGAATGCTTGTCTAGTACATTGAGTTGGGTTTCACTAGAAGGTGTTGCCAAAAGGAGTCCGCCCCACAAGAGAAATCTCATACATGTAAATCATCACTGGGCTAGTGATTGAGGGGCTCTCAGTTTTGACTAGATATTATCAATTTGATTAGATAATTGTTTGGTTAACCAGAGGATGGTCATTCAACATCCATGGTGAGACGGAGGCTATATTTCCAAGCTCTACTGACCAACAGGTCTCTTGACCTCCCAGTCTAACCAGACTTAGAATTGCTGAATTTCCTACTTACAATTCAATAAGAAATAAAAGAAAAATTGGCTTTAGGGATTAAAAAAACCACTTTGATTTCTAAGTGACATTGGGGTGAACTCTTTCTGCATGTAATTCCCAAACCACTAAAATCATGACTAATAAATACAGTAGCAATTCTCATGACACCCGGTGGAAAAATCTTTTTATGCCCTCATCTGCCCTCTAGGCAAGAACACCCTATCTCCGTGCATAGGATTCTTCAAAGACCCACTGCCTTCTCTCCCTTGCCTTTCAGACTTCCAAACCTGAAGCTTCTCTCACCAGTGACTTCCTAATTGCCAAGTCCAACAGCTTTCCCTTCTGCTTGACATTCTGCATCACTGTATATCAGGGGCTTATCCCCTGGCTAACCCAAGAGGCTTCAGGAGCAGTTAGCCTGAAATCTGGGTCCACTTTTATCAGTAGTGGGATTTGACCTCTCCAACATCTAGTGTCCTGATCAGAAAATGGGAACAATCTGGAGGGCCTATGTCATGGGTCTCTTGTGAGGATGAAATGGAATAATACATGTAAAAGTCTCCAACAGTGTCTGTCATGTGGCAAGCCCTCACTATTTGGTCACTCTGTGCCCAGCAATGGTGGTGATCACTGTTTCATTCATGATAGTCTCTTCTCTCCTCCTTTGGTTTCTGGGATACGTTATTTCCTGGTATTTATGTTAAATGAATCTTTGATTACATTCCTGCTCAGTGAACCAAACCTTCAAATCTCCTCCTGTGTTCCCACAGGCACAAAACAGTTCAAACCCACATTGTTGCTCCCTAGACTATCACAACAGTCTCTTGGGAAACATCCCTGCCAGGAATCTTCACTCACTCCAGTCCATTGTCCCCACTCGTACAACTCAGGAGCATACCACCCTGAAAACTTTTAAACGTAGCACTCTACTGATCCAGACCTTTTAAAGATCTCCTGAAACAAAAGCAAAGAGACCTACCTTTGTGATCCCTCTCCTTGGAAGGGTATCTTTTGAGATTCTCTTCAATTGTTATCACCTTAACGTTATCTAGGATGCACCTAGGCATCCTGCCTGGATTTGGTCCAAATTTTACTATATTGAGCCAAATTTCATTTAAGAGGAAGTGATTCCATTTTGGGTTGTATTAGTCAGGAAGCTTTCAGCTGTAAGTAACATCAGTTCAACTGGCTTAAACTAGTAAGGAATCATAGTAAGCCCTATGCCAAGAAGTCTGAAAGTCGAGTGGCTTCAAGGTTGATGAATTCAGTAGCTCAACAATGTCATCAGGGACCCGAATCCTTTGCATGTTTCAATTCCACCATCTTCGGGAGGCCAGCTTGACCCCCAAGGTTGCAACCAGCCACAACCAGACATGACGTTATCCAGTGGACACATCTGGTCACAACCACCCATGAGCTAAGCATTATTATCTCTATTCTATAGATAAGGAAAGTTATAGGCAGGGAAGATTGTAGGTATGTTCAGATAAGTCCAGTGACTTGCCCCAGATCACACAGCTATTAGCAGTAGACACATAACTTGAACTCTGGTTTACCTACCTCCACAGTCCATGTTCACAGACACCCGGTTCTACTCCTCCCAAGCACAGGAACAAATGACTTCTTCCTCAAGCGTCAACAGTAGAATTTACAAGGCTGATATTTTACTCACACTCCCTAAGTGTACTGGCCACTGGCTCATTTTCTAAAAGGAAAGAAAATTTAGAAATGCTGATCATTAGAAACTTGGACTTTTATTATTAACCACGACCAACCATAGTCTCAATTCCTAACAAACACTGGTAACGTACATATAAATATCTTAATCTTTAACTTCTAATTGGAACGCAAATGCAGTCAATGATTTCACATCACACATGTGTGTACATGTATGTATCTGTGTGTGTGTGTGTGTGTGTGTGTGTGTGTATTGATAAGGCTCAGAAAAGTTAAGAATCTTGTTAAAGCTTACACAGCTCGGAAGAGAATGAGGGAAATTAGGAGAGATCAGGACAGCTTTCTGATAGGGTGTTCTTACGGTGCTCTTTCCTTAAGGACCTAAAACTAACAAATTACTTCCACTCACCACACAGGGAATCCTAGAAGATCGTCATCAATGTTACTCTAAATAACACAATGGCGTTGTTGCATCCCGACAGAGGAACTCACTGCAGGAAACACATTTCACACCAGCCTCCGTGCACAACGTGGTGTGGAGGGAGGACTTTAACATCAGTTCCCCCCACCCTTTCCCAGGTTTCTGTGGACCTCGCCCACCCACCATATTTCTATCTAAGTGGGCACCGAAAACCTGGGATAGGTAAGCAAGCAAATCCCTCCCCGAGTCCTGGGAAACCCAGGGAATTTCAGGTATATTTATTTATAATATCAAGCTTCCCAGAGAATCCCAAAATGAATGAAATTATTGACAGATCCTCCCACCACAGACACACACATCCTGCCACACACACTTGCATCCTGCCAGCTGATCCCTTGACCAAACGCTGGTAAAGCAAACAGAGGACAATGAATAACCCAGATCTAATCCCACGGGCAGGTGACAGAGGCCATCAGACGCCCTCAAATGTGCATCCCGAGGCCCTGACTCCTCCCGAACGCTGCAACAACCCGCGTTCTCCCACCTACCGATTCCCTCGGTTCTGTCTCTGCAGCCAAGTGGGCTTCGAGAAACCACACAGCCCCCACTTCCCGCACCTCCAAACCCAAGGCAGCCTGTCCTGGCCCCGTTACCCAATCACAGCCTGAGCCCTGGCTGGGCGCCTGGCTCGCGTTCAGCCCAGTTGGCCCGGATTGACGCGTCTCAGGTATCCGGACGGCCTTGCTGTGCTAACTCGGGAGTTGAGTGGCACGTCCCAAAACGAGATGGTGGTGGGGCAAAGGTCTTCCAGTGACCTCTCTGTGGCACGAGCTTATGAATACGGGGGTCTGTTGCTACTTCTGCCCTGGATGCTCCCTGCGGAAAGCTGGGCCCCCACTCTGGTCCCCGCTCTCCTGCGCAGCCCAGCCCCGCCGCCTTATTTCCCTCGGCTGAGCCCAACACGCTGCAGTGCCGTGTTCGCCTTGCTCTACAGTTGCTGTCACAGACACCGCGGGCATCGCCCCGGGACTGCACTGGCACATCGCTCAGATACCCAGCCCTGCAGAGCGGGAGAGGGACAGGAAGCAGCTGGGCCCCCCCAATAACCCCACCTCCGCAGACTAGTGCCCTGGATGATGCAAACCCTGGGGAGCCTTAGAGGGCCCCCCCAGGAGGTCAACGATACCTTGCTCGGAATCCGCCGTGGGCAGGCCTGTTCTAGCAGCAGGGGCCAGTCGGCTGCCTTCGCCAAGATCTGATTTACCTCTTTCCTGTCCAGCTTTGAGGTGGCCCGGGGAGCCGGCCTGACCGGCATCAGGTTTCACCGAAGGCAACCGAGGCTGTCCAGAGCCCGGGCGCTGAAGACGGCGCAGCTTTCCTTTGGAAGCCCTCGGGGGGCTCCTGCCACCGCAGGGACCCAGGGGATATTCTCCTGCGTGGTCACTCTGCCACCTTTCCCACCTCCCTTCACCACAAGTTCCTGCGCTTTGATCTGGAGCATGCTGACAAGCCTCAAATCCTACCCAAAAGGATTCCTGCCTTAAAAGACAGGAGAAAAGAAGCTTCTCCACTGATTAACACCATGGAGTCACTCCCTTACGTCGAAAACAGGCTGGCTCATGGCAACAATGGTCAGCAAGTTTCGTCTCCTCTGCCAACTGCACTTCATTGCCAGTGGCTTCCGGGAGCACTATGTCAAGAGGGCTTCTGAGGCTGAATTCAATCAGCAGAAAGGAGCGCATCTTTTACCGATTTCATTCATGGGTGACATACGGGGGTAAGGCGAAGTCGTAACAAAGGTTGGTGTAATTGCCATCTTCCGCGTAGGAGACCAAACACTTATTTGGGGGTCAAACTGTCAAGCGTTGCAAGCCTAGCGTTACCACTGCCCGGCGGTGTGATCTTGGGCAAGCTGCTTGACCTCTCTGAGCCTCAGAAAACCCTATGATTCGACAGGAAACATATCTGAAATGATTGCGAAGGAGATAAATCTCACATCCATAGAAGGCCAAGACCCCAACTCTGAGAGGCAGAGGCTAATCCACAGGCCTGAAACCAGACGGACAGGAGACCGTGACTCTGTCATGACTGTGATGGGGGGCGGGGGGTGGGGGGGGGAGGCCGGCAGGGCCACCAGCGGAGACAGGGCCTTACAGGGGATGGTTTGTGGTGCGGTGGGCTAGGTGCAGAGAGCAGGCGGGAGAACGGGGGCCAGAGGCAACCATCAGAGTTCCATGTGGCTGGGGAGGGGAATGCTTCCCAGCTAGAGCGGACGGCTGTGCAGGGGTTTGCGTGAGGTTCCATTGGAATCCCAGGAGTGCTTAGAAGGCTCGATCGCACACGCTGAAGGATCTGGCAGAAGCGAGCGGGGGCAGCGTACCTTAAATATTTCCTCTCTCCCCCCTTTCCCTGCCCCTCGCCCCACCAGTTCCTCCACAGTGGGATGCTAGCTAGGTTTCTGTGACAGGGAAAGACCACTGGCACCAAGAGAAGGAAATCCTGGAAGCAACACCTTCACTGTGTTGCTGCCTTTGAATGACACCGATGGCTGGGACAGTCTGGTCCCCTCCCGCCGATTCTTCCAGGCCATCTCTGCCTGCCGCGGGACTCGAGTCAGAGGTGCCGTCTTCCCAGCCACAGGGTGGAGGCAAGCCTGACCCAGAAGGTTCCAGATACCGCTGGGTAGCCGAGAGGCCGCAGAGGCAGCTGGAAGCCGGGCAGTGCGGGGGGGATCGGGGCAGATCCCAGGGCAAGGTTCCGAGAGAGAGAGAGCCCACCCCTGCCTTTGCCTCAGGAAACGCCCAGAGCAAATGCGGAAGCAGAACCAAGCGCAGCAAGGACCTACTGCCCCTCTCGGACGCCAGTCTCTTGACTCAGAAACAAGCTTCTCGTTTATCATCTGGGGACTGAGAAAAAGACACGTAACGCACGATGACCAAAATCACCACTCAGCGCTTTTGTGAAATACTGTAAACAAGGAGAGGTGCCTGTGTGATTAGCAAAAAGGAGGAATTGCGGAATATTCTTAAATAAGCGTAGCCGTATCACTTGCAAGAAGGTACTGAGACTTGTGTCATGTCCACAAATATGTATTATTTATTGGTACTTCTTGTGAAAGCAAATGCTGTGTGATGCAAAGAGAGGAAAGGAGGGAGGAAGGGGGCCTGGAGGGAGGGCAGGAAGGACACAAAGGGTTTGCGTTAGCTGATGAGTTAGAACGTCAGTACATAAAACCATTAGTCGGTAAAATCCGCCGAATATATTCTAATATAGCAAAGGGGCAAACTGTGTTATACAAAGCGCGAAGAAGATGTGAGTAGAGAAGGAGGCAAATCATAAGAGGCTTACTGATGGATGGTGAATCTAATCCTAGCGAGCGAGAGGGATGGGCGGGAGAGAAGGAGGTAAATAAATGCAGCCAAAAGGAGCATCTAAATTGTAAAAGTTTGCCTGTCTAAAATGATGGTGACAGGGCATCGTGTCGCTGCTGGTACTGATCACCACAGTTGTGCACCAGGAAAGGTGACCCGTGCCGGGTGGGAGCCCTGGGACTTTGTCGAGCGCCCTAACAGCTTTGGGTACGCGTGCGTCGTTAAGCTGACATCTCTCACTGCCAAACCCCCCTGTCCCCTGCTCTGTGGCGCCAGGGCCACCTGCTTCGTGTTAGGCTCCACCAAGAGGGGATTCAAGCAGGAGGCTGCGGGGCTGGGGAAGGGGGCAGGAGGGGGCTCATTGCTTCCCGTCTGTTTCCCGTTCTTGGGAGCCTCACCCCAGCACTTCACCCCAGCAGAGGCAGCCCCTTCCCGCGGCCACGGCTGAAGCCAGGTGACAGTTTTTTTCCACACCTGCAGAACCAGCTCCATCAAGCGGAAGCCTCAGTGACCCCCAGGATCCGCTGGATGAGGCCCCCCTCCCCGGGGAGTCTGGGTCGCAGCCCTGCAGAGCCCTGCCCCACGCTCAGAGACGCCAGCTCCCCAAGGCCCACTTTTAAGCTTCTGTGTTTTCATAATTTTAAACCCTTCTAATCCTAGACGTGGTAGCTGTTCCCTGCAATTACTGCCTCTGGGCCCTGGACTCCCAGACACTGAGAGTCCTGGCAGGAACGCACCCAAGTGTTCTGCATGGTAGAGGGAGAAGGGGGAGCTTCCAGAGAAATCCAGGAGAAGCAGACGCAGCAGACAGGCAGCTGAGAGAACGTCTAGGGGCGAGAGCACAGGAAAGGGTCGTAAGAACTGTTTTGCTGCTCTTCCCTCCCCTTCCTTTCCTTCCAAACCTCCCACAAAGTCTCCTGCCTCCATCCAAGTGTGAGGAGAGCAGGGAGAAGGGCGAGTCTTTTTTTTTTTTTTAAGTTTATTTATTTTGGGAGCAGAGGAGGGGCGTGGGGGGGGGGGCGGGTAGAGAATTCCAAGCAGGCTCCACACTGTCAGCGCAGAGCCCAACGCGGGGCTCGAACTCACAAACTGTGAGATCACCACCTGAGCCAGGGTTGGACGCTCAACCAAGGCTGGAGCCACCCGGGTGCCCCGCGGACGGCTAGTCTTAAAGATCTTTCGAGAAGCTTGAAGTCCGACAGGATGGCACGTATTGTTAATTTTTCCCCTTCTGGGAGCTGCCCTATCATCGTCCTGAGAGCTGTGGAGAAAAAGCTCAGTGAGTCTTTGATGAGTAAAGCCAGCTCCCAGTCTGCCAAGCCTGCAAGACGACAACCACCGCGGATTCCTAGAAGTCGTATCATTTTTCCACTAATGAAAAATAAATTGTTTTCTTATCTCTGCACTCACTCCGAGGCAGGGAAGAAGATAGCCTTGCTAATGAGGGGCTCATCCGTCTTGGGTCCCATTGAAAGAGAATTTTTATTTCTTCTGGTCAGAGATGAAAGATTGGCTTTTTAATTAAAAAAAAAAAAAAGACACCCTTAAAAAAAAAAAAAAAGTCCCCCTAAGGATATTACAGCTCACAAAACCTCTTCCGACTTCTTATAGCATCTGTTTTACTCTGCAAGGACACCGTTTCTTAGCTTGATTTCTTATGTTCCACTTCGGCTTTAATGAGCAGTGTCTTTGAGTTCCTTTCTACCCTCCCTACCTTATTATCATCTAGCTGTGTGTCAGGAAGTCCGGGATAGTGGCTTTTGATGACCTGTGCTTTAAGGCAAAACCACAGAGGAGGGGGGGAGATGGACCGCGGATGGTTTGGAGCTTTGAAGGGGCACAGCCCACGGGGAGCAGGGGTGGGGAAGCCTATTAGTGACTTAGCTCCTGCCCCCCATCCTAACACTTGTCTTTATGAAGTCATTACTGGCCCCCCCGGTACACTTCTCCTGGGCAAGGCAGGAGACATTTATAGGGATCAAAGCCCTCGGTAACAGCAACAACAACTTTAAGAGGCAGTTTGTTCAACCAAATTAAAAATGAAGCTTTTTTTTTTTTTTTTTTTTGGTCCTTCGACACCCCTGGCAATGCGTTTCCATTTCCACTGAGCTAGTGAAGAAGTTTGAGGCCGGCAGGCCCTCCCCGCTCTCCGAGGCTGACGTTCCTATGAGGCTCCTAACTGTTGTGTGCAGCAGGCTGGGGACGTTATTGTTCCGTGCCAGGCATTATTATCCACGTCACACAAATGAGGAAATTGTGGTTGAGGGTGGAAGAGATCAAACTTCCCAAGGTTTCTCAGCTACCACGTAGGGGGGCCAGCATGTAACCCACATCTGTTAGATTCCGTGGCTGGTGGCCTCGCCCACAATGGTGTAAAGATCACGTCACCAGTTACCTGCTGGGCACACATTGGTCTTACATTTCACTCGAGAAGCAGACGCCCTGGGAAGATGACTTCTGATTTGAGGTGATGGAAATCACTGCAGAAAACGGAGTTCTCCGAGCAGCGTGCTGGGCTTTGGGGAGGACAAGATGGCGCCATATCGTTTATTTATTTTTGAGAGAGACAGAGCATGAGCGGGGGAGGGGCAGAGCGAGAGGGAGACAGAATCCCAAGCAGGCTCCAGGCCCCGAGCTGTCAGCACAGAGCCCGAAGAGGGGCTTGCACCTGAGAACTGAGAGACCTCGACCGGAGCCGAAGTCCGACGCTCAACCGGCTGACCCACTCAGGTGCTCCAAGATGGCGCCATCTTGACACCACATCGACGAAGTGGATTTCTTTTTTTTTTAATGATAGAATCCAGCTGGTGAAAGTCAGAAATACAGCCATGCATTTGACAAGTCTGTATCGGGCATCGGCTCTGTGACAGGGACTGTGTGAAGGATCCAGTGGTGCATGAGACCAGCCCTTGTCTTCCTGGAGCCTCCCCCAAGTCACCTGCGCCCCCCATACATGGGTGGTGGAACTGGGACTTGGTAGAGCTTCTGTGACAGTGATTTCTCAATTTATCACCAAAAACCCTCTAAAATGCATCCAAGCCCTTCCAGTTGTTGTCTTCCTTTCTCTTCCCTTTCCTTCCTGAACAGTTTTATCTGAAAGCCACAGATGATGCAGAACAAGGCAAGTAGGGTGGAAAGAGGGGCCCTGGGAATATGCAGTGGGAGCTGTTCAGAGGTGAGGACGATGTCCACATGGGGGGCGCTGGCCTTGTGCAGGGAGTCAGAGCCTGAGTGAGGTGAGAACACCCACGTGGGGGGCAGCAGGGTGAGGAAGGTGTCCAGCCATGGGAAAAAAGTAAGAAAATCAAAATGTGCTTACTCTTTGGTACAGCAAAATCACATCTAGATAGTCATCTTAAGGAAATAAATGGCAGAGGTGGACCAAATACATACGTGCAAAACTGTTAGTCATGCACAATCATTATAATAGCAACAATCTGAAGACAATTCAAATGACCAACCAGAAGACAAGTGGTTAGAGAGCCCAAACAGACTTACATGTGTTAAGTACCATGACTGGGGTGACACAGGAGATCACAGGGAATCACAGTAATGTAAAGTGGGGCACACGGATGGCTCAGTCTGTTAAGCGTCCGTCTTCAGCTCAAGTCATGATCTCACGGTTTGTGACTTCGAGCCCCTCATTAGGCTCTGTGCTGACAGCTCAGAGCCTGAAGCCTGCTTCGGATTCTGTGCCTCCTTCTCTCTCTGCTCCTCCCCTGTTCATGCTCTCTCTCTCTTTCTCTCAAAAATAAATAAACGTTAAAAAAATTACAGAAAAGTGATGTAAGGATAATTGGTAATCCATATATGAAAAAAAATGAAATTGAATCCTGATTTCACGCTGTCCACCAAAGTCACTTCCTGGTGGCCTACAGATTTAAATGGGATAGATAGACTTTAAATTTCAGGAGAAAATAGAGGGAAAGATCTTTATGGCTTCAAAGTGGAGGGTGGGGGCTCTTAAGACCCAAAATCCCCAACCTTAGAGAAAAAGAACTATGTTAATATTCACAACTTTTTTTTTTATCAAAAGACTCCATCGAGTAAAAAAGCAAGCCACAAACCGGGAGAAAATGTTCACAACTTATGTAACTGGGAAAGAATTTCTTCGAAAAGTTAAGGATAAAACAAACAAACCAACAACCACATTGGCAAAAGATATGAATAGGTATTTTACAAAGGAGAAAACTAATGAGGACATTAATCAGGGAAATGCAAATCAAGCCATACCTACGTACCACTTCACAAACACTAGTTTAGCAACATTTCTTTTAGCTCTGACAGCAACAGGAGCTCTTACATACTGCATGTGGAGGAGTGATTTGGCAAAACTAACTGGAAAAGCAATTTGGCTTAATCTTATAAAGGTGAAGATACACGGACTTTAGGACCCAGTGATCTCAGTGGAAGAACATCTACATGGAGGGGTGGCTCAAAGCACCTGGTTCAGGTCCACCAGGAGGCAGGTGCAAGAATGTTCATAGCTGTATGGATTTGTGTCCTCCCCAGAGCTTCAGAATATGACCTTATTTGGAAATAGGGTAGTTGCAAATATCATTATTTAAGTTAAGATGAAGCCATACTGGAATAGGGTGGGCCCTGAATCCAGTATCATGATCCTTATAAAAAGAGTAGAAAAGCTACACATACACACAAGAAGAATCCTATATGGCAGTAGAGGCAGAGACAAACGAAGATGGGTCTGCAAACTTAAGGAACACTGGGGACTGCTGATAACACCAGAAGCTACTGGAAAGGCATGGAATAGTTTCTTTCATAGAGCCTTCAGAGACAGCGTGGCCCTGCCAACACTTGATTTTGGACTTCTAGCTTCCAGAAGTGTGAAAGAAAAATTTCCATTGTCCATAGCTCTCCCATTTGCACAGTTCACTATGGCTGCCCTAGAAAACGAATACATCATATTGTTCATAGGGGCCAGAAAATGGGAATAACTTAAATAAGATTGAATAGACTGTGGAATATTCATGTAATGAAAAACTACATGACTGTGACGATAAATGAATGAGAACTCCACACATCAGCATGGAAGACGCCTTTACCCTTTCTCACCACTTACTGACGTTCTGATCAGTCTCTGAGACCCATTTCAAGTCCTACCTCCTCCACAATGGTTGTAACAGCTATAACAGCTACCATGTGTTGACTCCTGCTTCAGCCAGACATTGCACACGGCCTTGCTCACGTTTTTGCAAATCTCTACAACAATCCTTGAAAGTAGATACAGTTAGCCTTACTGTGGAGAGGAGAAAAGCAATATTCTGAGCTGTCCAATGACTAAGTGTGGGTGACCCAGACTCCACTGTCCACGCCCTTTCTGCCTTGGAGCTCAGATCCATGAAACATGTGTCCCCCCCCCACCCCCCCACACATACAAAATGCAACCAACTGGACAAATATTACCGTTTTGGGGTCTGTAGTAACTAACTTGGCTGTTGATTATCTTCAATTCATTTTATTTTAACCTTCCTAGTTTTGCTCTTTAAATGCTTCATGTCTAACTACTTCATTTATGCCCATCATCTCCAGAAAAACACCATAAGTACTTATACTTCTTCTGGATAATATAAGGATAGGAACTCAGCAAATGTTTACCATTGATATGTTTTTTGAACTCCTACTATGCCAGACCTTGTATTCAGTGGCTGAATTAAATCTGCTGGAACTTGTCACAGCTAGTCATTTAAGGAGCAAATGGCCAAAAATATGCAGTGCATGCTACATAATATACGTTTGTTTTCCCTTTCTGAGGAAATTCTGTGCACACAGCCGACCAAAGCTCAAACAGAATAAAGAGACAAGCCATTGTGAGTAACAATGGATCCACTTAACCATCCACGGACAAGCTAAGTTTCCATGCTTTCTCTTTGGCATTTCTATATTTTGTGTGTCTGGCAACGGAGTAGAATTAGCAACTTCTAGGTTGCTGGGGTTTATAGGCTGTGACAGATGCAGAATAAGTAAGCAAACAGATTAATATGTATTAAATTACTGCATTAGTCTTCATTAGTTCCAAGTTTTGTACTTGCATGCACATGTGAAAATGGGATTTACCCATGATCCTTACCATGGACACTGATTAAAACAGAATCACTCTGAGAAGCAGCACAACCATAAAGCCAGCATCAAAACTATTTATTCCCTCTCCCCCGTCCTCCTTCTCAAGTGCCTGGCATAGCTGACTTGCTTTCGCGGCTCATCAACTCATAGCGATCACGTGACCCACAAACAATTTGGTGGTTTAGGGTTCCAACACCGTTCCATTTTGTCTTGTACCAAAGTGATTTAGGAATCTTCTTTATCCTGGATTTCTGACGAGAAAATACAGCTAACACAGCCATCAGAGACACTACTAAAAGAATATGCTTCTTTGACTATGAGTTCCAAGCTCTCCCGGGAGCAGCAGCCCCTAAAGTTAAGATCCCTGGAGAGGAATGCCGGGAGGCAAAATGTTGATACAACCCCAAAACACAGTGTTTTATCCTGGAAGAGGCCTCCTTAAATATGTGTTGAGGGGACCAGTGAGTTAGGGGAGTACTAGCAGTGAGCAGAGTCCCAAACTGCACTCCTGAGTATGCTTGAACCAAAGGCATCAACCCGGACCATCCCAGGCACTGGGTCATCCAGTCATTCCAGGTGTAAGAACATGGTGAGGTTTTGAATAGGACCGATCGGGGTGTGTAAACTCTGGCTCTGCCAACGTCTAGGGATATGGACCTTGGCACTGTTTTTAACCCTGCTTGGAGCATCGGTCGCTTCGGGTGATAACAATGTCTGTCCCACTGGATTTTTATGAGGATGGAAAGATAAAATCCACAGAAAGATGAGTCACAGGGTAGGAAAGCAACACAAGTTCTTCTTCCTTTCTTGTTTCCCTTATCCATCACTAAAGAGCAGGACAAGTTGTGCCTTCTGCTGTCTCGAAGTACACCTGCTATTAATTCAAACAAGTCTTCCTGAGCGTCGGCCTTCATGATTTGCAGTGTCGCACATGACCGCTAAGACTGCAACCATTTCTTTTGTAAATACAACCTTCTTGTCCCTCATAACTTGATGCAAATGCTTTGGAAACTATTTTTAGGCTTTATCATGACATGAAACTTTATGAACTCATCGCCTTAAATGTCTCAACCCAAGAAGTAGAAACTGTTCAAAAGCCACAGGCATATAACATGGGCACAGAAGTGTGCAAAAACCATATAGTTTTCTCCAGGGCAACTTAGAATTTGAGATGGGCTATCCCTAACTCGGAGGTTTCTCTCACTTGGGTTTGAGTCTCCTCACTTGCTACCTTTGACCCGTGACCTATGGTCAAGAACCATCGAGGACAAAACATATTGGGTTGAACCTATGAAATTTCTCCTATTTGGCCATTTTTGACCTATGAAAATGGTAATATCATAAAAGTTTAACCTGATAGAATGAGGCCAAGGATAAAAGAAATCAGAGTAGACTCAGAAACTGAAGACTGTGGTTCCCAAACACAAGGTTGCCACGTCATTTGTGATGTCCACATCACGCAGGTCTGATAAACTTGACATCGTTATTTGGGTTCTCTCTCCCTCTAGTAGGGCAGGTGCTGACAGAACAGATGCATAATTATGACTGCAATAAACGGCACTGATGGAAGGGTAAAGCCATTATGTCCACACCCAGACAGACTGAGGACAGCAGGCTAGAGTTCTTACAGCCACCCCCTTGTGGGTGCCATAACCTCTTGGGAGTTGTCAATCCCATCCCGAAGCTAATGACATTAATCATTAGCCAGCTTAGAAAGGTTAATGGGTAGTTTAAGTGAGAGGAACATTTTTATGAAGTTGCTGTTCCTGGGAATCAGGACATAAGAACATAAGAAGGTCATTGAGTGTGACATCACCATTAACAAGGCCCTCCACCCACCTCATCATATACATAGGACACTTGAGCACCATAAAGTGATTCTTTCCACAGTTCAGGGGCAGGCTCACCGACAGGAACCAGGCATAATTCCAGACCGAGTTCCAAACCCGTTCCTAAGACAGTTTACTCAAAGAGTGTCTTGCAAAACAAGAACGTCTTTGAATTGTCTCTTATTTTTAAAGAATCCGCGTAAGTAGACCAATCTTCTGATGTGGTAACTCAACAGAATAAGCTGATACACAAACTGCTCCCTGTTTGGGAATCCATCTGCTGCAAAATTGCTGACAGCACTTCCCACTCAGTTCTACCAAGAAGGTAACCTAACTGTGGCAAGTTGGTTTTCCTGGGCTTGGGAAAAGAGGAAAGCTGACTTGCAAAGCTTCCTCAGCTCTGCCGGGTGCCCTGGAGATCCAGAGATGTTGAGTGTGTCAGATGATACTTAGGAAGCACCTCATGAGTTTTCAATGTTTGTGTAGATCTATTTTTTTTTCAAGTTTATTTATTTTGAAAGAGAAAGAGGGAGAGAGTACAGGAGGAGCAGAGAGAGGGAGAGAGAGACAGACAGACAGACAGACAGAGACAGAATCCTAAGCAGACTCCACACTGTCAGCACAGATCCCAACTTGGGGCTCTAACTCATGAACCGTGAGATCATGACCTGAGCTGAAATCAAGAGTCAGACGCTTAACCAACTGTGCCACCCACACATCCCAAATGTTTGTGTAGGTTAAAAAAAAAAAAATCAAGAAGCAATTAGCATCTTTGAGATACTTCTCTGTTTGTATCAGTGTAGTGTGATGCATTTTTCCCTCTTGATGTCACACTAGGGGGTCTTTTGCAAAACAACTTAAAGTAGACAAAAAGAGACTCTGAGTGTAAGCATACCCAAGAGTTTCTCTAGGGAAGCAGTTGGAAAAGTCTGAAGACCATCTACGTGGAGCCTGAGCCCAGACTGGAGAGTTGCTGTCCCTCACCCTCCTTCTCCCAACAAGTGGAGCTGAACCTTTGGCTCCATCCAGGACAGTGGGTAGAGGAAAAGATGAAATGGAATGGCTGAGACTTCAACAAGAAGGCCAAAGACAGGAAGAGCTAGAACAATGAGTGGCGGTGGGCAGGGCACCACGGATGGACCAGAAGGGTTGAGGACACCGAGGGACACTGGAAGGCCCATGGGAGAGGCTCCCAAATAGATCCAGAGAAGCAGAGCTCAGAATTGAGGAATGGAGAATAAAGTTCCACGTTGCCCATGGAGGAGCAGGTTGGGTGTGTGGACTGACGTAAACAAATGCCAGCCAAAGCGGACTCTGAAAGGAAGGCAGGGACACCTTGAACCTGAAGTGAAGAGCTGTGTGTGTGTGTGTGTGTGTGTGTGTGTGTGTGTGTATCCTCCTAGAGTCCACCCTTCTAGGATATATGGATGGCCCACACTTCTTGACCCCATGTATACACTTGTTCAGCTAGCAATAAAGTTTTTTACTTAGTAATGGTCTCCACCGTTGTGCCTTTCCAATGTCCCCAATGTACATTCATTATTTAATCTATTTAGCACTTATTTTACGAAGCCAACCATGCGCTAGGTGTTAGGGACAGACACCACAATGAACAGGACAGACAAGCTCTGGAACACATGGAGCTTATAAACTGGAAGCAGGCAAACAAACAAAAGGTAATGGATTCATTGAAGTCACGCTAACTTCTCAGAACAAGCACAGTGACGTGATAGAAGGAACTGGCATAGAAGGAGGATGTTGCATGGGGTGGTCAAGGAGTACCTCTTTGAGGAGGTGACATTAAGGTGACATGTGATTGAAGAGAAAGAGCTGTCATGCCAAAAGCCCAAGAAAGAACCATTCCAGAAAGTGGAAAGAGCTGGTCCCAGGGAAACCCGATAGGAGCAAAAGGCCTGCGCGGCTGTAAGGCACGAACAAAGGGGAGACGGGGGGATTCCCTTAGAGGAGGGAATCAGAAGAACAAGGCCTCTTGGGGTTCTTTCTCCTAAGCTCACGGAGCGTTCTCAGCAGGAAATGGCGGGTTCTAGCTCACATTTTTTTAAAGCTTTCTCTGCTGCCCTCCAAGGACTATGTTGTTAGGAGCCATTTACCAGAAGCCAAGGAGGGAGGATGGTGGCTGGGACTAGTGTGATAGCAACAGAGATGGAGAGAAGGGACAAATGTGAGGCATCTTTGACACATAGAAGACTAGATGTGGGGAGTGGGAAATTATAAGGGCAGAGGAAGAAGGATTACAGTGGAGAGTATCCAACAACTCACTGAGAACTAATATTTCCATTACATTGTGAGGATTTCACCTGCGTAATGAGAAGCTCTAAATACAGGTGAAATGGGGGATTTCATTCTTTTCCATTCTTTAAAAAAAATTTTTTTGACATTTATTTATTTTTGAGACAGAGAGAGACAGAGCATGAACGGGGGAGGGACAGAGAGAGAGGGAGACACAGAATCCGAAACAGGCTCCAAGCTCTGAGGTGTCAGCACAGAGCCCGACGCGGGGCTCGGACTCACGGACCGCGAGATCGTGACCTGAGCCGAAGTCGGACGCTTAACCGACTGAGCCACCCAGGCGCCCCTATTTTCTTCTCCACTCTTAAGTTTTCTTTTTCATTAGCTCTCAGGTATCAAAGACAAAACCTTCATAGCAGTTACCTTATATGTCGGTCGACTTATTCCAGTTAGAATCAATATGTCCCCAACCTCACCCGCCTGGAATTACCAAAAAGGCCACCGCTTTGAGGCCCAACCGCATGACTCAAGAGTTACCTTCTCCCTGGTTTTCCTCCGTGAACATTCTGGAGAATTTCTGACATGCTGGGTGTGCCACCCACCTGTCCCAGGGGCCATCTGTCGTCCATCCAGCTGTCCCGACACCCAGCTCTATATGTCGCTGGGAGCGGGTTGGAAACTGACTTCCTCCAGGCCACTCCGCCTTCCCTTCCTGCACAGCAAGTCAAGTGCAGACACCGACCCTGCCTTTAATTCCCCAAAGCACAACTCAGGGTTGACACAATTGCACTCAGAGAAACATTTACATGCTTATTAAAAGTGGCTCCTCCGGGGGTTCACAGCTCCAAAAGCCAACCTCAGACCTTCCTTGTACCTCTTGGCTAACTTACACATGAGTGAGCTGGCTCAGCCTCTTCTCGACAAATCCCCAGGTCTCTTTCCCACCCCTGGATCCGGTGCTGGCTTCACAGCCCCAGGCCTCAATGCCAAGCCTGCTTATTTCACCCCAAGATGACTGGCAAGGGGAGCTTCCCCTTCCTACAAGGGGAACCTTTAAACCCGCACCAGCTGCGATGCAGCTTCCGTGGCTCCAAACACCAGCCACAATAATCAATGGCTTCTTTCCATCCGCTGGCCTTAATAGCACCACGCCTGGGGCTCTGACCCCGAGAGCACTGGGCCACCCCTGTTTCAGTTGCTCTTCCCAGGCTTTTCCCCAATGCGAAGCGAGGAGAGGGTCACGCTACCTTCTGGGTTCTGCAAGGTCCTTCAACAAATAACTTGCCAAAATGTACATGTGTTGCAACACACACATACTCACACACACGCACACCTTTTCCCGGAACAACGTTAGAGACGATCACTGAAATCTAAATCCATAGTCAGAGAAGCTGCACGGACAGTGTCCTACGAAAACTAGACTTGATCGATACTAAAGAGAACACATCACATCTCATCTTACAATACCCAGAGTCAAACTGACAATGATTCCCATTGCACAAAGGATTGTTTGTGGACAAATAGAAATTCTGCTGACTTTTCCCCCAAACAAAGGAGGTCTGCCGCAACGGCGAGTTGATTTCCCAGCCTCTAGTAACTCTTAGTAACTTTTACAGAATGGTTCTATTACTTTAAAAAATATTTTTCCACTGGGCATCACTACACAATGATGCAGTCATGGCTCAAAATATTTTGGAAATTCCTCCTTTGGGAATGCCTCCAGAGCCAAGAGCACATTCTTTTAAAATAGTCTCAGTGGTTATAAATCTTTATACCAAGAAGGTGCGTTTGATTCTTAAAGTCACCCAAAACTCATTCGAAAACCGAGCTGGTGAATATAGGTGATCAAATCAGGTGATACTGCTTCGGGATAAAACACACAGAAGTCTACACCGTTAGGCGAATTTTCTTACGTGGGTCACACACTGCCTCTGAAGGTCATTCACGCAACACGCTTTTTTGTACACTTTTCCTCTGTGCCAGTATACATTCCTGTACGGGGCATAAACCCAGAAAATAACTAACTATACAGTGAAATAGGCATATTTCCAATAGTAATGGATACAAAACCTCAAGAGTCTCCGAGGCGTGGTATGTATCACAATCTAAGGGGAGTTTTTTTTTTTTTAATCTAGGGAATGAGTGGGGTTGAGCAAAGGGTTTCAAAAATGGTTTAAGCAACAACAAAAAGGAGTGTAGGCAAATGTATATGTCATAGTGATGAGAGTCTCCACCATGGCTAATTTGAAGGCCACACTTATTCAGAGGCTTTCATTCAGATATATTTGTTGAGGTTCCTACCCCATTTACTTTATAAGCATAGTTTTGCATAAAAGGACATGAACTTCATTTCACCCCTAAAGTTATGGTAGCAGGACCAAACAAGACATTACTTTTGCCCATGGTTCTCGACCTTTTCTTTGCCTCATAACGCACTTTCAGTTATGATCTGGGGCTTTCTTTGAGCAAAAACCTCTTGGCTGCCATGCACCATAGTTATTTAGGAAATCCCTTATGACTTCCAAAACATTCATATGTTTTTCCTGGAATAATATTGCACACATTTATATGCGATAGCATTTTCCTGCCCCGTGCATGTTTATGAACCCTGTACTACTTTGCTTAAAATCAATCCCCACTGTTTCGTGGCATTACAGTGGTTGTTGAATAGCACCCTATTATTAGAGGCCCTGAACCCTGGCCAGGAAGGGAAGGACCCTAAACATTCATTGGCCAGTCAAGGGAAGGCACAAAGACATAATGTGACTGCTCCAGATGGAGGTCCACCAGGGTCCTATGACTGCTTGAGTAAAGACTATCTTGGGGCTTTGGGGTGGCAGAATTCACCACTCAGGCCTCCGTTTTATATCTGCCCCAGAAACCTGAAACAGCAATTGCTACTCTAGGGTCGCTCATGCCCAGTAGAAAAGTAGCTCCAACGCCCCTTCCCTGGAAATTCAGAAGGGGTAATGACCTGAGAGATTTCAGCAGTGGCACCGTGAATTTGGACTGTCATTTCTCCTCAAAATCATCTCTTGGATTTCTAAAGTAAACGCTAGAAAGGAAAAAAAAAAAAAAAAGGGAAATAATATAGCAGCTGTGGAAATCACACAGCTCCGAGTCTATGGGGTGAAATGAGTTGAAATTTCACCAGGCCAGGTACCTACACCCCTCACGAATCAAAAAGTAAGAGAGGTACAAAGGAATTTTAGTCATGTCAAAATGTCACCTAGACTACTGTTTTATACTTTTCTTTGACTTGCTCTATAAATATTTTACTACAACTTTCAAAGTTTATAGGATCCTTAAGACTTGTAAAAATGTTGAGTAACTGGAAACCAATGACCGATACCTACCACAGGGATCTTGATTTTTCTTTACTCTCTCTCTTTTTTTTTTTTAAGATGTCATTGAACAGAACGCACTTTACCCAGGATTCCTTGAAAAGACAAACTCATCTCTTGGTTGCAGTGTTGTGAGTCCTCCGTCAGGAAAAATGGCTTCCACGTAGCAACTCTCGTTGATTTGGAGCTTCTCTCCACAGTGTCAGAACTCTCTGGTCTGGGCGCCGGACCTGGAGCTTCCTGGCTCACACGCTTCAGAGGCTTAGTGTGTGGTGACTTCGCTTCATCCCAAAGAGACCACGGTCGCCTGGATCCCTGATGTCGGCCTCACACTCAGGTTCCTGCAAACAGGGAAGGCCCTGCTTCCTGTCCTCCACAATGTCATCCTACTGCATTCTGGGAATGATAGACAGGCCACTGATTTTAGAAGGACATGTTTCCAAAGGATCCTTCACCAAGTTGGATGTTTTAGTTGCACGCTTCAGAAATATACACAAGGGGCTTCTGATCTGAGTCAGTGATCTGACTTTTACTGACTTCTGAACTAATTGTCCTGATTTCTAGCTTCTGTAAAAGTACATAGCACAGTGGTCAGCAGTCTAGACAAGATTAGTTCATCTGTGGGTGAGGCTACTTTTATTCTACTGATTGAATCTTGCATGCGTCTCTTTTTTTTTCAATAGCTAATAGATTAAAATTTGGTCTCTAAAGGTGTATGAACCTATCACAGACAGATGTGGAAACCCATACATGAAGCAAACACAGAAGCTGGATGTTATTGTTCCTTGGGTTTGTAAGCAACTTCAAGGCATAGCCTCCACTGTCTCCCATCTCCCTGGGTGTAGACGTGCCTTAAACACGATCAAAAGTGAAACCAGCAGTAAACTGAATTAAATGTAAGGAGTTAATAGAAAAATACATATCAGACAAAGAGTTACTCACTTGGTAAAGCTTTCGTACAGAGAAGACTCCTTTTAACATAAAAAATTCCAACACTCGCATGTTTTAGAGGGAGTTTTGCATATTACAAAATAATCCTGCTCTGTAGGAAGGATTTGTCATAGACTTCCCTTAAACAAGTGAAGTATTTCAAACATGATTGCAGTTACAAACGCTTGATTTACACACTACTCTCTGTGAATCTCTCTGTTACATTAGGAAAAGTATTTCTGTACAAAGGGGAAAAAAAAGCCTAAGCCTTGTTTTGATAGGGAAATTTGATCCATTTGCATATATTGGGTCTGATAGTTATCTGACTTTTGCAAATGCTTCAGTTCTCCTCCCTCTCTGCTATTTTGGGATCTGAGCTTCCTGAAGCTTTGAAATCAAGGCCTGTGTAATATGTTTTCTTTGGCTTTGCTGTAACATTCAGCATTAAATAGAAGACATACAATGATACGGGGGGAAAATCCAATGCTATTCTTGCCAAATCCTGGATGACTTCTTGGTGGAAATGGTCTTTCCATTTTCAATTCCTCATTCTTATTATAACATGCCTTCCTTTGTATATTTTAATCAAAGGACCCTTTCTGTATTTAAAAGCTCTGTGCTTATGTTTGAGTTCCTTGTTTTAGGTAGGTGTGTGGGTGGGGGTTGGAGAGGGAACACATTTGTTGAAGTAATAAGCCACGTCTGATCACAGAGGTTCTACGTGCTCAGTGAGACATGATATTCATGTCTTCTCGAGATGATTTTTCATTCTTTTTAGTGTAGGCAATTATTTTTGGCCCAACAGGCATGTTGACTTGGTTAGTGGGACGTGAATTTTTTCGCTTGTTTTTCTGTCTCAAGAACGAAATTCTGATGACAGGCACAGCGTGGCCCCAAACGGGATTGTGAGGAGGAAGATCTGGGGAATGTCAAGAGAGCATCACCAGACCAGAGCCTGCTGTTCTTCTGGAAAATGAGCAGTTTCATCTGCGGTCACCTGCCTTCACCTGTACTCCTTTGGAAAACTTCCTCCTTTTCAGGACTGAGTGTGTAAGAGCTGTGGATTTAGTGCCTCAAATCTCCCAAGATTTCAGTCTTGAATATGAGATCTGGCCTGGGGTAAAAAAGAAAAAAATGCTTCCTGCCCAGAGCAGAGCCCAAGCAGTGCTCAGCACTGGTTAACAAGGTAACTTTGCCATTTATGAAAGGGCAGGACCACTCTGGTGAGCCAAAACCAAAGCAGAAAAAATACATCTTTCTTGTGAAGTTCAGATGTAAAATATTTTCCATGTTCCCAAGAATTTTTTTTAAAAGCCTCAACTTTTCTCCATACCGTAGCTGGACAAGAGCTTTCCTAGTTAGTAACCGATGGGTAAAGATTGTGTCTTTTCATCAGGAGGCCAGGCATTTAGGATTTACACATCTTACAATTTCAATAAAAAAGATCACCCAACATTAACATGCCTTTGATGAGGCACTCATATATGATTTAGAGTTGTTTCCCAATAATCGCACAACTGGCCTAATCACACAATGGGCTTTATAATAATGCATTTTCAAAAGAAAGCACATATTTCCTTTGAGGCGATATTCTCCGATGAATTTGGCATGCCCTAGTTTGAAGACTTTCATCTCCGAACAGGCCAGGGTTTCTCTTTTATCTAGCTGCCTGGCTTGCTGAAAATTTCCCTGACATACAAAGGAAAGCCTACAAAATGTCCAGTCTTACCCAAGGCTTCAAAAGTACTCAGTGCTCCAGATAAAATCTGTCCCACGATTGTCTCTTTCTTACAAGTGTTTAGGAAAACCTAGCTTCTGAGTTCCAGGCTACTTGGTTACAGCTGAAAGTGTTCATGAAAACGTGTTCCCCTTAGAAACCTTGAATGAGTCAAAGCTAGCAAGGGCTCTTTACTCAAAGGCCTACGGTTTTATAATACAAGGTTACACACTTCTCCAAGACCAGGAAAGCCATTCAAACACTATATTAAAAGATAGAATATAAGGTCTTAACAGACCTGGCTGGTGGGGCATATCTCCTAACTCAACCATCTGCTTAAAAACTCCTGCAAAAGGTGAATAGAAGGCCTGTAGGACCTCAACACACACTTTGGGAAGGCAGGACCCTACAATCAAAGGTCATTGGAAACACACTCTTTAATTTTTTTTTTTTAACGTTTATTTATTTTTGAGACAGAGAGAGACAGAGCATGAACGGGGGAGGGTCAGAGAGAGGGAGACACAGAATCCGAAACAGGCTCCAGGCTCCGAGCCGTCAGCCCAGAGCCCGACGCGGGGCTCGAACTCACGGACCGCGAGATCATGACCTGAGCCGAAGTCGGCCGCTCAACCGACTGAGCCACCCAGGCACCCCTGAAACGCACTCTTTAGACTAAAGTAATTCTAGCAGTTGTCATTCTGTTTGATGGAAATCTGCATCGTGAGTTTGCGCCCTCTTCCCCACAGCATGATTATTATTGAAATAGGTAAATATTGGATTTCTGGATTGTGAACCTAGGCAGTATGATTCTGTCTCATCTTCACTTCACCAGCTGCCCATGGTCTAACCTCAGTCACATCTGAGTATATACCTGCACGTCTTCATTCGTTAGCTTACAATAAATACACTTGCGTGAAGGCAGAGATGATCAGATAATCTTTCAAGTTCCTTTCCAACACGGATTCTCTTCTTTTTGTTGGTCTGTAATAAGAAAACCCAATCTGCGGTCAGAGTTTACACAGGGATATCAGTGTGAGCCTATATGAGACAGTCTGAACATGAACAATCCCAGAATCAGAAAAGTTAATAAACCAATTAACAAAATGTACTGAGCATTGGCACCCTTCAAAAGAGAAAGATCAGGTTACATTTTTTTTCAAGGCAAGGAAAAAAAAAAAAACCTAATTAGTATCATGCTCTGAGATATACTTTTTATTGAAAGCTATGTTTTTATTTTTAATTAGTTCAATAAATGGCAATAGGCAGCTTTTTCCTTAAGTAATTCCCCAGGCTGTAGAATCACTGTAGGAAATTAGCTCCATTTCAGTCTTTGATCCTTTAAGACCAGGGTCTACAGCTTTGCTGGACTAGTGTCAATCGTTTTAAGACCCCAGAGAAGAAAAAGCCTTACTGTCCCTAAAAATGTAAAAATGCACAGTGTCAGGAAAACAGGGTTCCACATGCATTAAGCAAAGAACAAAGCTGATCGTTACCCATAAAAGGAAGGATTTACATGAACTCTCCCCCAGCAGAAGAGGTGGGGAAAGGTTAGCATGAGGTTGTTAGAGAAACCTTTGAATCTCCTTTTGTGTCTAATGACCTTCATTTGAAGACAGTCCCCTTCCTGACATTTTATCTAAATATATATCCCAAGTTGTCTAGGTTGGTTTATTAAAGTAAAATAATATCACAATATAAAAAGTCTTTACAATAACAAGTTTTCCAATCCCAAGTAGTGACTTCTTTTAAGCTGTGCGATAAGAAAATGTTCTCGTAGAGTGTTGTGTTATTGTCACTCATAGTTTCCATTTGCCTACCCTTTACTTATTTTTCTGATGGTAATAAAAAATAAACTTATTCATGCATCTCTTAAATGATACACTTTGCAAGGTAAAATCACAGTATGGTGAGTTTAAAAAAAAAAAAAAATGCCACCCTACCCTTAATTTTTCCATTTAGTGGAGCTTCATTGTTTTACTTAAAATAAGTGGGTGGCTATTTCAGTTTGCATTTCCTTTCTACCAGAGGATTCTTTTAAATTTTTTTTTCAACGTTTATTTATTTTTGGGACAGAGAGAGACAGAGCATGAACGGGGGAGGGGCAGAGAGAGAGGGAGACACAGAATTGGAAACAGGCTCCAGGCTCTGAGCCATCAGCCCAGAGCCCGACGCGGGGCTCGAACTCCGGGACCGCGAGATCGTGACCTGGCTGAAGTCGGGACGCTTAACCGACTGCACCACCCAGGCGCCCCAAGAGGATTCTTTTAAATACATATGTATGCTTTAAGAGAATTTCACCTGGCAGTTTGGCATTGACTGGTGCTAACTAAAATTTGAGAACTGTCTCACGTCTACAAATGTCATATCCCTTCACACAGAGACAACGGTTTGCTGAACATTTGCTCTACATTAGAGATTTACGATCTGCTTTTGTTCCTGCGTGTCCCCTAGGTTTTGGCCACATTTGTACATAATCACTCGCTCCTTTTCATATAGGTTCAAAGTTCCATTTTCCCAGAATTCGTCTCAAGGCTCAATAAGGATATCAAATTTCCACTTCAGCATGGGGGGACTATCTCATATAATCTGTAACTCCCAATGTCATATACGATGATTTTTTAATTGTGTGTCTTATTTGCAAGATATCTGATCATGTGGCATTAACCAAGTTCCTATATTTACTTTGGAGCAACATTTCTTTCCTGGGGCTCATTTGGCTGGTTTCACATTCTGGTGTAATAATATATCATACACAAACTTAGGGAAGAAATTAGAAAAACAGTCTATTCATAAGAACAATTTAAGAAATCTACTAGGTTGGAAGCCTTTCTCCCCTGGTTGAGATCATTTTATTTATTTTTTTTTAATTCATCTATAAATTATATCCTAGAGGAAAACTTCATGCTAGGGACAGTGAGCACCAAATCCCTATGCACTTTTTATTTGTGTAGCAGGATATCTCAATGCCTCATGAGAAATATGTACCCCAGGATGGAAGGTTCTGGAGCAGAAGTGCTGGCCCAGCTCTGGGTTGAGATCACAGTCACTCTCTCTGCTTAGGTTCCATGGACCTCACTTTGCCTGAACAGAGGACCCTTGATTTTATTTCACCTGCGCTGTTCCTCTCCACTCTCAGACACTCAAAAGAATAATTATTCCCACAGTCGCCATTGAAACCTGCCTTTTGAAAAGTCTGGACCAGGAAACCGATGAATATCTCTGAGTTTGCAAAAATAGAATCGCCATTCCTGAAACTTTGGATCTTATAAAGGGACTTTTGTAGAGGTCCCCACCGATCTGTTTACATTGGATGTCTGTTGGGTTGCCTACAATGGCTGCCTGGAGCTGTTGGCCATAAGAACTTCCTCTCTATCTCCTTCTTCACCTTAAAATGGATGCTAAGGTCTCTTCTAGACCCTTATCCGCAATTTTCTTTTTTTTACCCAAGTGTTTATTCAGGGAAAAACCATCCGTGGCAGAATACGTGGTGCCAAAGGAAAAGGGAGGGTAACACCTCATGCCGGCTGTCACTCCCTCCCCCTCCACATCCTTATTCCCGTGCCCCATTGCTCCATAACAAATTACCCCAAAACTTAACAGCTTAAAACAACCATTTCTTTATGCTCACAAATTTTCTGGGTCAGGAATTTAGTCAGAGTACAATGAAAATTGCATATGTCTGCGCAGCAGTATCTAGAATCTCAACTGGGAAGACTCCACAGCTAAGGGTGACTCGACAGCTGGGGATGGAATCTTCTGGAGGCATCTTCACTCACATATCTGGTGTTTGATGTTGGCTGTCAACTGAGATGTCAGTTGCCTCTTTACATATGTCCTCTCCATGTGGTCTGTGCTTCCCGCCAGCTCTGAGCTCCAACAGTGAGTGCCCCAGTCAACAAAGTGAAAGCTACATTGTACTTTCCACCTAGTCGTGAAAATCGTGCAGTATTGTACTGGCTACAAGCAAATCACAAACGGACCCAGACTTCAGGAGAGAGAACATTGATCCCACCTCTCAGTAAGAATAGTGTCAAGACCCTCGGCAGTCGTGGGGCACCACCTGGGTGGCTCAATCTGTTAAGCACCCTACTTTTGGTTTCAGCTCAGGTCATGATCAAGCCCTGCATCAGGCTCTGCACTGATAGCATGGAGCCTGTTTGGGGTCCTGTCTCTCGCTCTCTCGCTCGCTCTCTCAAAAATAAATAAATGAACTTCAAAAAAAGAAATTTGCAGTCTTTTTTAAAAATCACCACATTTATCAACCTCATCCTTCCAAGGCAACATTCAACATTCTTAATGTCTTCACGTTAATTCCTTCATCAATCCTCTCTCTCTCTCTCTCTCTCTCTCTCTCTCTCATGCTCTTCACCCCAGGACACTTACTTGATATCTTACGTCTCTCTGCAATATACCTGATGTGTTTTTTTTCCTTTGTACAAAATAAAAACAACAACAAAACTCGTGGCTTAGAAAAAAAAGTTGAACCTCTAAGGAACGACCGAACAAAGCAACAACCCAAAAGGGAGCGCACTCTCACACCCAACTTTTAAACCCACACATGCCCTCCTTGACTTTTGTTTCCGGCAACTATGGAAAAGAATCTCAGAAATTTCAAACCAGCTGTAAATTCGCTTCAGGTACAGCAGGGCAGAAAAGTAGCACCAAGACTACGTTCTGTTTTTACAGTGGGGTGAGAAAGAGAAAAAGGGAGAAACCCCAAGATAAAACAACAAGAAGCAGAAAGGCACCCATGAGCAGAAAAGCCACCCTTGGAGTTCTTTGGGCATAGGAAGTGATGGAGGGAGAATCCGAACCAGGAAGGGACCCAGATATGGTGATAAAGGATAATTCTATTGCAGCCTACTTTAATTAGCTGTACTCAATAGAAAGGACACAGCAGACGTGAGATTCCAAGAGATCAGAGTTCAAATATGCCATTTACTATCAATACGTGCATGCCACTGCCCACTTCGTTCGTGAAGAAACTGAAACAGCATTGAGCCACAACCATGTGGCCAGAAAAGGCCAGAGCCTGTCTCCAGATCTCCTGCTCATCACTGTGTCTCTTTATGTGTTCCTTTCCCCTGACAAACTGAGAACCCCCCCAACGAAGGGCAGGACCTGTGTCACTCATTTCTGAATCTCCAGAACTTAGCGGCGTGCCCCACACACGGTGGGTATTCTGCAAATAGTTTGAAGTCATTGACGAGCAAACAAATGTTGTTCGGTTCCAACAGGGATGTTCAAGTCTGTGGTTCGGAGAGAAACGGGATGGAAATGCAGATTCCAGCACAATCTTGCAGACCGTCTCTACGGAGTCCGGGTAAGTAAATCTGAATCTCTTCCATGACAGACAACCTCACAGGCTATGTTTAGCTGACATTAAAACACTTCGTTCCCGGGGCACCTGGGTGGCTCAGTCGGTTGGGCGTCCGACTTCAGATCACTTCATGATCTCACGGTTTGTGAGTTCAAGCCCCGCATCGGGCTCGCTGCTGTCAGCACAGAGCCCGCTCCGGACCCCCTGTCCCCTTCTCTCTGCCCCTGCGTCACTCACGCGCTCTCGCTCTCTCAAAACTAAATAAACATTAAAACAAATGTTTTTTTAAGTGTACTAATTGAAAAACAAAACTCTATTCCTTTACCCTGCAACTTGGCTGTTTTCTAAGTTACAAGGGGTATTTTTCCTTCACTACATTATCCTAGAGGCCATGCACCAGCTGTTCTGTTGTGCTATTATATAATCTGAAACAGAGGGAAATTACAAACAAAATGCCCAAATACCTATTCACATTCGATTCATTTCACAGGTGCCCGTGTGCTACCGATGCCAGCGGTTTGATTTCATGTCACCTGGTTACAATTTAAAGCCTACCAAGAAATGGCCTGGTTTGGAAAGTATAAAAACCAACGGACAATTACGCGCTGGATATGTTCCCCCAATTCTGTAACGACACGATTGGCTGAAGGCTTTTTAAGAACTAGATTTGCCACGAGAGTCTAAGTAATTGGAAATTTTTCTATTTTGGAAAATTCCCCCTCGCAGTCCCTTTAGCGCACGTAAAGTGTCCCCAGACTTTCTGCTTTTTAGATAACTCACTTGTGGTGTGATAGTTGTCCTGGGTGTAAGCAGGATGATATCAATAACAAGGGCTACGTGGGTATCAGTATATGTAAGGCTAAGTAACTGATTTCCATTCTCATTCAACTCAGAAACACGTGGGACACACTTTTTTTTATTTGAGAGGGAGAGAGAGCATGCACCCATGCAAGCATAGGAGGGAGAGAGGGAGAGAGAGAGAATCTTAAGCAGGCTCCACACACAGCTCGGAGCCTGACTCAAGACGACACTGGGATCACGACCTGAGCCAAAACCAAGAGTCCGATGCTCAACCGGCTGAGCCACCCAGGAGCCCTACACGTCACATTTTAAACTCCTGTATTTCTACCTGATATCCACATATCGGGGAAAGTTCTAAAGCATCAGTGCGTCCCTAATGCTTCCTGATACCCATATAGCCCAACATACAAATATGTGTTAATAAAGAGAGAGATTTTATACGAAACCACGTCAAGAACATAACTATTACGATGCTTGGTGATGTAGTCACATCTCTTCACATCTACTTGGAGCCGGATACGATTCGAATTGTCTACTGAGTATTCCCAGTCACAGGTGAGGCACCCAAGGCCCACAGAAATTGGACCACTTCCACCGGCTCCCCCTCATCTGCTGTTCTTCCCCTCGCCCCACAATGTCTGTTTACGAGAGTATGTTTTCATTCGAGGCAGGTAAAGGATAAGATACATTTCACGTTTGTTTGAATCACAGGTACCCCGTGAATTTTCCAGCCCCAGCTTTTCTTTCTCCCTACCTCATGTCCAGCGTCCCCCCCCATATAAAAAGTCGACGTCCAGGTTAGAGCTCTCACATATGGAGCTTCCTTTCAGTGCTGAGAGAGTGCAAAACACTCTCCGTTTTGAGAATCCCCAGAGGTTTTTAAGGGTTATTCAAGCGGGCGGCAGGTGGGGCTTACGGGCCCGCAGCCTCTACTGCCCTCCCTGAGCTGCAGCGGGATTTTGCCGCCCCATCAGCCGAGAACCGGGGGAAACCAGGCTCAGGAGATGAGCCTCACAGAGTCAGTATCGGTCTGGAAAGCACGAGTGTGAAATGGAAGCCAGATTCACTTAGTTTCCTTTACAGAAGCATCAGCCCCGCTCGGACACCGGCTGTCTTCCCTGCCAGAGAAGAAGAAGAAACTGCTTTGTCTCGTTCACTTCGTCACCTAAAACCATTTCATGGGCTTGACAGCCGCTGCTTGCTAATTATGGGGCCAACTCCTCAGCATGAGGTTTGTGGCATCGACAGGTCCCGGAACAATCCAGCGATTGTTTGGGGGAAGCTTGGGCACTCGGGGTTGAGCACTGTCACGTCAATTATCCCCACGGGTTGTCACGACTTGGAGCTGCTCTAGTGGAATGAAGGGAAGAAGAGTAATGAGGAGCTCGGAGGCCTGCACACGGCTCACTGGCCCCGAAGAACATTCCGCCTGAATCTCTGTTTCCGGCCGTCGAAGATACGATGAGAGCGGTTCCACACACCCCTGCTCCAGAAAAACACCACATAGCTCCCATTCCCGGAGCATTAGCGTTCACAGAAAGGGGTCATTCCCTACAGAAATGCGATCCGTTTTCAGCTCTAGGCGTAGGTGTTTGGGGCCTTGTCATTTTCTCAGCGGTAACAAAAAGGTTGAAAAACGAATTCCCTTTCTTTCTTGGAATGCTTTGCGAAAGTAGAGAGGAAGGCAGAAGGGGAAGAGCCACAATACAGTTTCTGGGTGCGTGTGGGGCCTTGATGTTTAAAAGGCAAACTACATAGGATAGCGGGGAGTCAGCGGTCTCCCCAAATCCACGTTCCACGTGTCCACACACGTCCAGGCTGCCCTTCCCAGCCCGCCTGCAGTTAGGTGTCATTGTCCGGGCCGCCGGACCATGGCTGGGCCCAGGCCTCTGCGGAGCGAGCGGGCCCACCTCCTCCATACCTGCTCCCCTTCTTCCACCTTGAACTTGGATGTGCGCATAACCACCTTCAACCGTGCAGAGGACGAGTATTCCGGGGAGTCAGCGACGGCGGAGGACAGAGCAAAGACTTGCCAAGGAACCTGTGTCCTTAAGCAGCAGTGGGTCAGAGCAGCCCGCCTCTGGAACTTTCACCTTGGACTGTCACATGAAAGACATAAACTTGTTAGTCTTTTAAGCCACTGCACTGTTGAGTCTCTGCATAACAACTTGGCCTTCTGCGCTAATACAGACAACGGTTCTCAGCCCACGTCAGAAGGGGCTTCCCCAGGCGCTACTCTCTTCTTTACCGGCTCCCCATACATCACATAACATCTCGCAGAAAGCCCAACCTTTATCCAGACTGATGGCAATGATTCCCCCAGCCTCGAAAATCTTTCCTCGGGAAGCGGCTCACTTTCAGCAGCAGGGATGTCTCCAGCAGTCCCTGGGGGAAAGTTTGGGCCCTCATCCAGGGCATAGCCACGGGCTCTCAGGCCCGGGTCCGGAGTGACCTTCCTTCCCAGCTAGGGAGGTCTGGTCCACGGTCGGGGGAGTCTGTTTCTCTCACCAAAAGGCCAGCAAGGAATTGTGAAATGCAGGAGCCAGAGGAAAGATGTGGAGACTATACTAGAATGCCTATAGCTTTTGGACTCACATAGGAGAAGAAAATAATCACTTCTGCAAATTAGATCATGGGTCCATGGGAGGGCAATTACTCATGGAACAAGACGTGTCATACTGCCCAGAGACAGTCAGTGAATGTAACTATCATCCCCTGAGATGATTTTTATCTTGGATTAAAGACAGTGATAGAGTGGCGCCTGGGTGGCTCGGTTGGTTAAGCTTCTGACTTTGGCTCGGGTCACCATCTCATGGTTTGTGGGTGCGAGCCCCGCGTTGGGCTCTGTGCTGATGGCTCGGAGCCTGGAGCCTGCTTCAGATTCTGCCCTCTTTCTGCTCCTCCCCTACTCGTGCTCTGTCTCTGTCTCTCTCTCTCTCAAAAATAATTAGCGTGAAAAAAAAATTTTTTTTAAGCGATAGAGATCAAAGAACTTGATATGTTTGGGTTGTTAGTGGATTAATATATGCTAATTATGTAACTTATTAACTAATATATGAGTTTTCATAGAACTTTCTACAACGATAAAAATGTTCTATATCTACATTATCCAATATGGTAGCCACTAGCCACAAGTGGCTAATAAGCACTTGAAATGTGGCTAGTGCAAACGAGGACCTGAGTTTTTAATTATATTTAATTTAAGGAACTTATCATTGGATAGGTGCATGTGACTACTGGCTACTCTCTTGGAGATCACAACTTTGTTCAGCATAGTTTTCCTGAAAAGGGCCAGATAATAAATATTTCAGACTTGGAGAACCACGTGGTCTCACAACTCCTCAGTCCAGTACTAGAGGGTGAAGGCAGCCCCAGACAATATAGAAATTAATGGGCATGGCTGCGTACGGTGAGATTTGATTTGCAAAAATAGGGGGCTGTTTGAGCCTCGTCGATAAATTTCTAAATGCTTTCCACGATGTTTTTAGCTGCCGAGGCTGAGAAATAAATTCACACCAAAGTGTTAGTGACAATATATTTCAATATCTGCATGTTTCCCTCTTTTGGTAAGGACCCAGAGGAAAAGGTACCTAACCTGGGAGAGCTCATCTCAAAGTTCAGCATCTCAGATGCCGTGGGACTTGGTAGGAGACACGTGGGGAAGAATGCCTTTCTTTCCTCGTGCCCCCACAAACCACGTTCCAGAACTGGAAAGCCCCTTGCTCTCCTTGCCAGGGTCCTGCTCTCAGTCCCTGCGTTGTCATGACATTTGGAGGGTGTCTGTTCCCATCAGAACTTTACCCTTACACAGCCCAGAAGGGGACGGAAAACGCCCTGGCCAATTTGTCTTACAGAACCAAAACTCTCCTTCGTGTGTCACTTTTATTTGGAGCAAAAATTAGAAGATTAAAAAGGTAGATAAATCAAAGCCTTTTCCTACCTGGTAAAGGCAAATCAATAGACTATATTTCCCAGAGTCTCAGAGAAGCCATGTTTCATTTTTAAATTTCACCTCAAAAGCCATAACTGGCGAATACAGGATACACTATATCCAGCACATGAGGCTCAGTGGGAAAGAGAAATGGAAAAAAAAAAAGAGAGTTCTGGGGCCAGAGAGCCACAGAAAATAGACTCCATAATGAAGAATCTGGAGCCGTCTCAAAGGCAATGCTTTGCACATTCTGACTTCCGATTTAATACTAATTAAAGACACATTTAAGTTTAGCCCACATTTGCACCCTGACACATTGCCGGGTGCTTCAGGGAAAGGCTGTCTTCCCCTGTCCAAAAGGGGTGGAGGTAATTGTGGCCTGGAGAATAAAAGCAAATCATTAGAAAAATATGCTGAGAATGTGGAATATCCTCACAGCCGTATCATGAATAGTTTCCTCTTGTGGTCAGGCTGGAGGAAAATGTATCTTGCGATGCAGTTATGATATCGTCAATATTGAATGGAAAATGCTCACATACACGGGTGCCCCAGGACAGATCAAGAAGCAAAGTTATTGCAGGCAGCTCTTAGAGATGCTTTTCTTCTTTTCTCTAGGATGTTGTGTTGCCTTCTAAACTTAGCATGAACAGTAGGGTCTGATTCCTTGATTGTTTCCTATGTCCTTGCCCCCGCCCTTCCTCTGACCCCCATCTTAAATCAAGCCCCCTTCCAGAAGCACCTGCTCTTAAGAGTTTTCCAAATCTTTCATGAGGGCTAGGCCCCTAGCCTTCCAATACTTCCCACTGGTAAGAGAAAAGCGCCCACTACCACCAACGTCCCAGTGGTTCTCGGTGCACTCAAAACCACCAACTACTACAATCTATAGGAGCCCTCTACTTACGTTTAGGGCTGGCTGCGCGTTGTCACCCCACGGACACTTTCGTTCCCTTTACCCCCCGCCTCCCCCTCAACAAAGCCCTAACCACTGGCCAAGAGAACTGGGATCTCCTTCTAGAGTAAACTGTGCACCAAGTTCCAGCTCCATAACTCAGGTCACTGTCAGCGCGATGGAACAGCACTGAACTGGAGTGAGGTGGGCTGAGTTCTAGTCTATCATTAGGAAACTCATTTAACCAGTCTCTTATGGAAAGTAAATGATAAGCTGGAACACTGCCTGCTTGCAAATTCGATGACTGTCCGAAAAATGACCAAATCTAGGATGCTACTATGTTCTACATAAATTGACAAAGTCCTGGGGAAGGGCTTAAAAACAAATAAATTGTCCTACTTGAAAGATGAGAAATGGACAAATTAGCTAGTTTTGGGAGAGTTGTTGGTGTTAGTGATAATTAAAGAGGTGATGATGCCTAAGAAAATCAAGGGTCCTGATAAGGAGTTTTAGATAAATTAAAGAGTAGGATACAGAGCTCTGTCGTTAGCTCAGATCTATAGTAGAAAGGAGTCCTGCATATTCTTTACAAGGACATAAAAAAAAAATTGCGTTTGGGAACTGCTTTCGTAAGTGGTTAGGCCAGTGTGAAAAATTATTCATTGGATGAGAAAAATTTTAGCAAAAGTTGAAATTTTCTGGTGTGAAACTACGGAGCAAAAATGTGTGGTTCTCCACGGAAACGTGGTTTCGAAAGAAGCCAAGGATCTGCTCGCACATTTCAGTGACATCACGGGGAGCAAAGCCACCGATGCTGCTCCTAAACCATCCACGGACTGGATGGAGAAGGTCAGAAGCCAGTACTCCCCGCCGGAGGTAGAGCCTACACAAGGTGCATTTGCGTGAGGGGTGTGCTCCTGAGCTACAGTGGTTCGTCCAAGAGAAGAAAGGTCCCTGGCCGGTGTTCAGGGGAGACCAAAGCTGGCATGGTAGAGGAAATCCCTTGCCAGGTCATTTTCTCCTCCAGGCAGAAGAAACTAGCGAGCTTTTGGCCATGGGCAAAGGACTCGCTTCATTGTGGCCACGTGGTTAAGTCTTATGTTGGGTTGGATGTCCTGTGCTACCCTATGAACTCCAGAACAGTTAGGTGCAAGAATGCGAATGAGTAAACATTGTCTAAGGTTCTAATTGAACTTCTTTTGTTGGAAAGACAAGAAAAGGCAAAGGAAGTCAGGGCTTTCCGGATCACACTACGGGATGTTAGTGTATTACCCTCTTAAAGGGAATGAGGAGTCTGCATAGGGGGCCCACACACGGTTGTTTATCAAAGCCCTTTGGTTTTATATATTAAAAACAAAAAAAGGCTAATCACCATCTGTCAATAGAAAAGTGATTGAATATTCCACAGTATACCCATGACATAGGATACTATGCAACCATTTAAAAAATAATAATAAAGGGGCACCTGGGTGGCTCGGTCGGTGAAGTGTCCAACTTTGGCTCAGGTCATGATCTCACAGTTTGTGGCTTCAAGCCCCACATCGGGCTCTGTGCTGACAGCTCGGAGCCTGGAGCCTGCTTCCGATTCTGTGTCTCCCTCTCTCTCTGCCCGCCCACCTCACACTCTGTCTCACAAAAAAATAAATAATAAATATCTAAAAATTTTTAAATAATAGTGCTAATAAAGCCCAACCCTTGCATTGAACTAGAAAAATCTCTAAAATGTGTTTTTACATTAAAAAACAAGTTACTGATGAAAAGATACAGTGTGAGATGGCTTGTATTTTTTTTTAATCCCACGATAAAAATGAAGATTTGGAAAACTTTTTTTATTTTTTTTTAATGTTTTTTAATCTTTCTTTATTTTTGAGAGCGAGACAGAGTGTGAGCAGGGGAGGAGCAGAGAGAGAGGGAGATACAGAATCGGAAGCAGGCTCCAGGCTCTGAGCTGTCAGCACAGAGCCCGACACGGGGCTCGAACTCATGAAAGATTTGGAAAATCTTAAGAGCAGGTGCTTCTGAGAGGGGGCTTGATTTAAGATGGGGGTCAAGGGGAATTTCAATTGCAGTATTAAAATGTTTTTAGCTGAATATATTGTGTGTTACCTATGACAAAATGGTTGAGATCAGGGATTTGAGGCAAGATTCACTTCTTCAAAATTTCAGCTTCAATATTTAGTATCTGAGTCAAATTATTGAACCTTCCTGAGCCTGTTTCCTCATCCATAAAATGGGGGAAACGATAGTTCCTAATCACAGAGTGGGTTATAAGACATAAATGACCATGTATCCAACCCCGAAAATTTTTCTTAGAAGACCAAACAAAGGATTTACATCCATGGATGTGGGGCGCCTGAGTGGCTCCGTCAGTTAAGTATCTGACTCTTGATTTCAGCTCAGGTCATGCGCTCACAGTTCATGGGTTCGAGCCTGCATCGGGCTCTGTGCTGACAACGCGGAGCCTGCTTGGGATATTCTCTCTCTCTCTCCCTCTCTCTCTCTGCCCCTACGCCACTCACCTTCTATTTCAAAATAAATAAATAAGCATATAAAATTGGGGGGAAAAACATCATTAGGTGCTCAGGACAGACAGGTCATGACCCAAAGGGCATGGACTCTCAAAGTCCTGAGCCCGCTCTGTCGTGAGGAAAAATGCTCGGGTCATGCGGGCAAGGAGGGATGGGAGGTGGGGGAATGGATGAGTCAGAATAATATAAAAAGAGGCCTCACTTCTTATTTTAAGAACCTGCAGTTAAGCATGCTTAATTAGACTGGCATAATTTAACCCTTAATATCTCCAACTAGTCCAAAAGCTACTGGGCATCAAAATAATTTTATTTTGGGACACCTGGGTGGCTCAGTTAAGCGTCCGACTTTGGCTCAGTTCATGATCTCGCGGTTCGTGGGTTCGAGCCTCGTGTTGGGCTCTGTGCTGACAGCTGGGAGCCTGGAGTCTGCTTCGGATTCTGCGTCTCCTTCTCTCTCTGTTCCTCCCCTGCTCGTGCTCTGTCTCTCTCTCTTTCAAAAATAAATAACGATTAAAAATTATTAAAAAATAATAATAATTTATTTTAATATCTGGTACATACCCACAACAAACCACAATCTTCAAGTTATCAGGTATAGCTGTTAGAGACCAAAGAATTCAGAATCAGTCCTTGACACAAGCTGAGTGATTTCAAGGAAATTTGGAGATGTCATATACAGTGAGATTATTTATCAAGCAAACTTCTGGCTATTGTCTTAAAAAGAAAGAAAAATAAAAAGGTTTGTATCGAGAGCACTCTTCTTTGACGTTCCTAAACTTTAGTTTTGTTTTGTTTTGTTTTTTTCAAATCTCCAGGTATCTTCGAGACTACCAGGGGCCGAGGGCCTACTTAAGTCAAGTGTTAAGGGCCAGGAGAGGCTTAAACTAAGTACTTATTAACTAAATTGTTAACAGGGGATGAGATCTCGCTTAAAGAGGTGGTACTTTTACTATTTGAGTGTAAAGAAGGAAATGCTGTAATATCTTCGTCATATTTGCTGTCTGTGAAAACGGTAAGCGAGTATGTGTTTACTGATAGAACGAAGTTTTCTGAACGATGGCCGAGCGTCACTTCTTAAATATTTACCTCGTTCAGCCCCAGGGAGAATTTCCAATAACAAAAGATTTGCTGTTTGTTTTGTACTGAGTGTGTGCTATAATGAGTTTCCAAAGAGTAAGGGTCTTGAGGCCCATTTGACTAAACTTTTTCAGAAGAGTTCAATGTACACAGACCGTTCGTTAACGAGAGCAGAAATATCCCTGGAGGTAAAGTTTGGATTCCTGAAATGTGATTTGGGTTATATTCGGAGCCAAAGCACAGTAGGAATACCTATCAGATTATAATAGAGAGATAAGATTTGAAATTCGATTATGGCGAGCACGTGAATGTCAACAGCTCATGGGGACACTCTTCAGGAATGGATCAGGTGAATAAAATGGCAGCGGCTTGGAATTGTGTTATTATCAGAACAGGAGATCTGAGGAATGTTTCACTCCGACCGAAAGTTTCTACGGAAGATTAATTACTGTGAATGTAAGTAATTCCAGAGATAACGTGTAAAGAAAACATGACCCTAGGATGGAGAACAGTTGGTAGTCCCCATCCGTACTTGCGTTTGTCAAGCACCCCTCTGGATAAGTGTGGCGGGCACTGAAGGGACGTGGCCAGGAAATCGTCTCAAAGCGTCTGTGCTTCGTGATGGAAAACAAGACAGACAGACATAATAGGTATATCATGACACATACATAAAAGATATCCACTGGAAATACGGAGAGCCCTCCACTGACTTGACCATAGTGAGGGCTGCCAAAATTATAACAACTCTCGAGAGACTTAGAAGATTGCCGGAAACATAAAACAGACACATGAGAGAACTATTCTTATAACAATCAAATAACAATACATCAGAATCTCAGCATCTTGGAGGCAGAGGAGAAATTAGAAATGATAGGTTAACCCTTTAATACGTGAGTAAGTGAAGATACGAAAAACAGGAGGAAAAAAACCCGACATGTAATGACCGGCTACTAGAACGCAGAGGACGTATGGTGCGTGACCTTATATACCTGATGCCACGTGGTTCTCCTCACTGCTCTGTGAGGCACACACGTTATCCTCCATTTGCAATGAAGGGACAGAGGAACAGAGCTGAAGTGCGGTCACATAACCAAGAAGATGTGGCATCAGGGGGCACACCCAGGTCCCTTCGCCCGCCCCTGGTCTTCCCCCCAAACCATGCGGGGGTGGGTTAAGTACCAGGCCCACATACCCAGGAACAACATGGCATGCCTGCGCCCAGAGGAGAGGTGAATCTGGGAAGTCTTCCCAAGAGAGCTGGAATGCGAACTAGGATGTAAGAAAAAACATGAACCGCAAATCGTAGGAAGAATAAAGCTAGTAGTGGCAGCGATAGCCTCTACCCTCAGTGCTTATCTGTCCCACCCAGGCAGAGGCAAAGTCCTCAAGGATTTTGAACACCTCCCCCCCCCCATTGTGGGTCTCATTCCCCATGGCATTTTCAGCAGAGGAGAAGGCCTAGATCACAGCACACTCAAGAAATACACGTTGAAGCAACAAACGCAGAGAGACCTGGCTATGACTGAGAGGGCCTGATGTGACTTCTCTGAGGACGAGTAGAAAAGATTTTTTCTAAATGAATAGCTAACAGGGTGCCTAGGTGGCTCAGTCGGTTGGGCATCCAACTTTGGCTCAGGTCATGATCTCACGGTGCGTGATTTCAAGCCCTGAATCCCCCCCCCCCGCCCCTCCCCACTCACGCTCTCTCCCTCCCCCCCTCAAAAATAAATAAACACTGAGGTGCCTGGGTGGCTCAGTCGGTTGGGCATCCAACTTTGGCTCAGGTCATGATCTCACAGTCTGTGAGTTCGAGCCCCACATTGGGCTCTGTGCTGACGGCTCAGAGCCTGGAGCCTGCTTTGGATTCTGTGTCTCCCTCTCTCTCTGCCCCTCCCCTGCTCCTGCTCTGTCTCTCTCTCTGTCTCAAAAATAAATAAAAACATTAAAAAATTTAAAAAATAAATAAACATTAAAAACAAACAAAGAAACAAACAGCTAGGAAACTGGAAATACCGAAATTTGACAGATTTATCCAATTAACATGTCCCTTCTCCTGCTGTCCTCTTGTCCCACGCGGCTAGCCAGCCTCCAACCTTGGCTGGAAGAGTGTCTTCTGTTTTACTGAGTCTCTGTTGAGGAAAGGTCGCACCATCAGCCCAAAGGTTAAGGATGGTTCTTCCCTCCCTACATCCCAAAAAGACTGAAGGAGAACCCAGGACCTTGAGTCCACACCAGAAAAAAAATCGCTGACCCACTCAGTACCAACACACTTATCGGTTTTGAACCTCTGGCTGGCAACATTCCCAGGGGAGCAGGGGCAGACAGAAAGGTCCCAGTCAATGGCTTATAATCAATTTGAGTTTTGGCGAACGCTGGATGGAGTCACATTAATAACTGCAGGACGGAAGGGTAGTTAAGGAAAAACTTAAAACTGAGGAGACAATCTATTCTGTGCAGGGCACTCCAGGTCACTAGAAAAACTTCATTCTCTAGACATAAAAGAGAAAAACATAAAAGAAGCACCCCTCCCACACTCCTAAACAGTGTCTGGCCTTTGTGTTGGAGTCCGGCCCCCATCCTGGTTCTTTTTTCTCACAGATTAGGGGAGAATCATCTTCAAGAGCAGTTAGGGCTCGTGAGACTCTGAGAATCCATCAACGCATCGCTGGTGGGATCAGACTCAAATGAGCCTGCTTCAAGAGAAGAGATTTCCTTAAAACTCCAGAGATAAAATACAATCTTTATCTCCATCCAATCTTTACACCATCTTCCCGGACATTCTTCAGCCTTCTCCAAGCTTTCGCCCTCAGAAAGCTCTTTGCCCCCTTCATTTCATACTGTACTCAAAATATCATCACCTGTCACAAATAAAGACAGCTCTGTCCTGAATCTGGGGGCAGTGCTGGGGGTAGTGATAGATGACTTTACTGTCACTGTGTTGACAATATGAGCACTTCCTTCCAGTTTGGCACATCAAAGTCTCAAGAACGGGTCAAAAGTAAACAAAAGTGAACTTAAATGGGCCAAATACTCTGATGAGTGAAAATGGTCTCACGTCTGGGAACCAGGAGACCTGCCGCTTAGAAGTTGGACAGATCACACCCCTCTTGGAGCCTCAGTTTACCTCTCTGTAACATGGGAGTGATATCTCCCAGGATTGACCCGAACATTAAATGACAGAGCATCTAGCCCAGTGTCTGCTCCCTGCAGGCCTCCAGGCTGTTTGCCAACTCACCCCAGCACCCACTCAAATATTAGCGGGCACCACCAAGGCCATCCCCTGGGAGCAGAGACAGTGGATGGTTAACAAGCTTCAAGAGTTTAAGGAGTGGGGTGCCTGGGTGGCTCAGTAGGTTATGTGTCCAACTCCTGATATCAGCTCAGGTCATGATCTCGTGGTTGGTGAGATTGAGCCCTGCATCAGGCTCTGCGCTGACAGTGTGGAGCCTGCTTGGGATTCTCTCTCCCCCTCACTCTCTCTCTGCCCCTCCTCCCACTCTTTCCCCCACTCTATCTCACCCTCTCTCTTTCTCTCTCAAATAAATAAACTTTAAAGAAAGTTACACTTTTATCTCTTACCACCTTGGATCTTTTCATTTTTTAAATTTTTCTATTAATCTCTGCGGCCAGTCAGACAGGAGTTTTCATAAAGAGTCAATTTTCTTGAACCTTAAGGTTAGAGAGAATTTAAGTTCTCAGCTCGAAAGATATTTACTTAAATATCATCGAAAGAGGGAAAGGTCAGAATCAGAAAATTGAGAAGCACAAAGAAAAGGAAGGTTTATCAAGTTTACTGGTAGCAAGATGCAGAAGAGATGCAAATATATGCAAATGAGAGGCCAACCACTGTCTTGAACGGCTAAAAAACAGACATACTATAAAATGAAATATAATGACCAGAAAGGTAAGGCTTTTTATTCTAAAGCAAAAAGGAAAGAAGGAAAGAAAAAAGGGAGGGAAGGAAGAAAATATTTTTACAAACACAGTAAGAGGGCACCGTCAGGCATGGCAGTCATTTGGGAAGTATGTGCGCCACATAAAAGTTCCAAAGCTAGTGGGGTGCCTGGGTGGCTCAGTTGTTAAGCATCCGACTTCAGCTCAGGTCATGATCTCACAGTTCATGGGTTTGAGTCGGAGCCTGGAGCCTGCTTTGGATTCTCGGTCTCCCTCTCTTTCTGCCCCTCTCCCCTGCTTGCTCTCTCTCTCTCTCTCTCTCTCTCTCTCAAAAATAAATAATTAAAACATTTTTTTAAAAAGTTCCAAAGCGAGAGACAAGCAGGGGTCCAAACCCAGCCCTGTTTCCTTGCCAAGCTGTGGTCATTGCCTACATCAGTCGACAGGGATGCCTTTTTCCCAATAGTCCACCCCGAGAGGGGCACCTGGGTGGCTCAGTCGGTTGAGCGTCCAACTTCAGCTCAGGTCATGATCTCACGGTTCGTGGATTCAAGCCCCACGTTGGGCTCTGTGCTGACAGTTCAGAGCCTGGAGCCTGCTTCAGGTTCTGTGTCTCCCTCTCTCCCTGCCCACTTGCACTCTGTCTCTCTTTCAAAAACAAATAAAACATTTAAAAAATTAAAAATAAAATAAAATAAAATACCAATCACAAAAGTGATCACACATTTTATGAATAACCAAAGCCACGAAGACGTTCCCTTCAGTTTCTTTAGTCTTACAAGCAAAGTAAATTATCAAGTGAACATTTTCTAGGGCAGAAGCCAACGAATATGGAAAAGATTCATAGAGCACTGCCAGTCATCATGTATTTAAATTTTGGATTTTGCCTTTTCTCTTTGTTTTCTGAAATTAAAAAGGTTTAGTTGTGTCATTTTCAACAATTCGGGGAAAAAAAATAGAGAAAAAAATGACCAATGGACTCGACCACTGGTTCTAAGAAATGTTACCTCTAACTGAATCTTTGTTCCAGTTCGTTTTCTGTTGTAATGAGGTAAATTACAAGATCACCTGCACCACTAGGACTAAATACCCGTTGGACAAAAAAAAAAAAAAAAAAAATTTTAATATTTTGATAGATTTAGTTTGCTAACATTTTATTTCAGATCATTGCATTCATGTTCGTATGGGCCAATGATTTCACTTTGTTTTATCTCCCTTGCTCAGTGTTGTTATCAAGATCATACATATAAAGTGCTGTGGGGAGTTGTTCTGGTTCCATTCTTCGGAAACATTTATACAAAGTAGTGCTTATCTGTTCTTTGAAGATTTTGTAATCTTGGCTGTGTCTGGCTTGTTTTCTAAAGAGAGGACGGGGCCAGGGGAAAGCCACAGATGATTAACTTGATTCACTTCTTTTGTGGTATATTCAGTCTTTTTGGTTTCGTTACGTTTTTGTAATTGACATTTCCCTAGGAAATTGTCCAATTTCTCTGGAAGTTTCCCAACATATTGTCAGGAACTCATCCACAATATTTATTCTCAGATAGGTTCTTAAATCTCCATCTGTAGCTACATCATGTCTCTTTCATGCCTCCTCCTGTCTTGGGTCATTTTCACCAGAAGTGTTTATCACTCTTTTCAAGGAACTAGTTTTTAGTTTAGTTGATTTTCTGTGTTATTACTTTGTTTTCTAGCTCATTAATTGCTAACCTTATCTTTATGATTTCCTTCCTTCTGCATTCTTTCTGCTTGCTTTTTTATTAATTTTTTTTTTTTTTTACTGTATTCTGTTGAGCACTTAGCTCATGAGTTTTAGTCTTTCTCATTTTCTAATGGATGCAACAAAGGTTATAAATATTCATTTTAAAGTCCCAGTTAGGCTGCACTCCACAGGGGTTTTTTCCTGTTCAATTTTTTTTTTAATTTGTTAACTTTTACTTAATTTTTGATTTTTATTAGAGAGAACGCCAAACATCTCCAGAAGCAAACATTGCTTCACGTTGAATCATTCTGAAAAGTTCCTAGCTCAACATGCAAACGGCCTTTGGGTAATAGTGTTCCCTGGTTATTTTTATGCTAGAAATTCATGCGCGTGTCTTATTTCTTCTTGAAGACAAAAACCACACGCTAAATAACCTTGGGTCGCACACAGTAAATGCTCAACCAAATCCGGATGAATGAAGCTTTCATTCCATACGACCCTAGGAAAAGCAGTTTATTTTACCAAAACACAACCTTAGCAACATGGCCTGGTAAAAAGAATTTTTAAATTACAAGTTTTATCACTCTACTTCAGCACTTTTATCGCAGTGCCCGCATCTGGCCTTCCACAAAAGTTCAGGGTAGTTGAACAAACACCACTTTAGGAGCTCTAGAGTAGCTGCCCAGGGATGGCCCGCCCTCGACGCCCGTCCAGCGTCAGTTCCAAAGGGTCGTGTGTGTCCTCCCCGCGCCTCTTGTCTACACAGTCCAGGCCGCATCAGCCGCACTGCTGAGCCCAAGAAAAGCACCACTGAGCCTTCCCAGGAAAAAGAACTTGTTGCCACACGAGAGAAAAGATTCCAGAGCCTTGAGACTCCACCACCGGCTCAACTGTTTCTAAGAATAGCGCGAACTGTGGAAAAAAAAAAAAAATACTGGCACCAGACCCTGGTCTTTAATTGTCTCCAGGCTTGAAAATAGAAACAAGCTGAAACGGAAGTGCCCCTGGAAACGCTCCGCAGGCCTCCCTCCGTGCCGGGGGCCGGGATGCAGAATGTTGCGCTGGCTCCTGGTGACGCTGGCTCCAGGGGCAAACCCTGCGCGGTGACGTCACCGCGGCGCATGCGCTGCCAGGACGCGATGGGCCGTCCCGGGGCTGGAGGCCTGGAGCTCCGCGGGGGCTGCCAGAGCCCTGGGGTCGCCTTCCGGCTCCTCAGAGGTTCTCCCTGGGCCTCTGCGGGGGAGGGCCCAGGGCCCGGAAGGGTTTCCCCTCCCACGAGGGAAACTTGTTTGCCAAATGCCTTTCTTTCCATCTATTTTCATAATGTTAAATTTAGCCTATTGGTTCCTCAATCAGATTTTGCAAATAGTGCCCTCTCTTCGAAACACAAGGTCAGGCTTGCGACCAGGGAGGCCTCTCAGCCTAGTGGTGGGTGTCCGGCTGGACGCCCCCCATTCACAGGCTGGCCGGCTAGGCCCCCACAGGTGACCAGGAGGAAGGACGCCACTCTTTATGGTTCCAGCAGGCACGCAATTGTGGGGATTTTTATAATGAAGAGGCAACGCTAGTCTGAATAGGTTTCTTGCCAGAAACAAATTCTCAGACGTCGGGGGTTGCTTCTGAATAAAAAGTGCTGCATGCAAAAAGTTCAAAGAAGCTGAGTCTCCACATGTCCAAACATCACTTAACGATCATTCAGGGGCGCCTGGGTGGCTCAGTTGGCTGAGGGTCAGACTCCTAATTTCCGCCCAGGTCATGATCTCACAGGTTTGCGGGTTCGAGCCCTGCATGGGGTTCTGTGCTGACAGCGCAGAGCCTGCTTGGGAGCCTGTCTCCCTCTTTCTCTGCCCCTCCCCCGCTTACTCTCTAGCTCTCTCTCTCTCTCAAAACAAATAAAAATAAGTTTTCTTCAAAATCAATCATTTAGTGAAAAGAGGGTTTTCCCCCTGCAAAATCTCTAGCATTTCCAAAATTACTCTTAGTTGGAAACAAAATAAACAAACAAGCTTCTTTCGCCCCAATTCCCAGACAAGCACACTGTATTAAAAAAAAAAAAAAAAAAAAGGTGTTGGCTGTGAGTTCCCAGAAACCCAGTGCCCATTCCTGGTGGGATTATTTCAGCTCTACTCCCTCCAAAGTGGTTGTTTACACAGTAAGAAGAAAAAGAAAAAGAAAATCGAAATATTTTCTTCCACGTGCATAATATTCTGTAATGTCTTGAAGTCAATGGCCTGCTTCACAAGGTGAGGGAGGTGTGGTATGCAAGCCAAATAATGGAATTTAATGACAATATGGTTGTCAACTGCCAAACTACAACAGCATGTCCCTTCCAACCTAAACTCTAGTTTCAGAAACACAGAGAACCAAAACAAACAAACAAAAAACCTAGCACCAGAGAGAGGCAGATACAAATGGGCACAGCCCACCCAGAAGGACCATTGAAACTGTGGGTCTCCCAGGGACCCTGTCTTTGGGCACAACCATCGGCACATGCAGAAATTCATCATTCCTACCCAACCTCCAACAAAATTCTCACTGTAAGACTTATCTGCCCAAACCAGGTTACTAAAGCCCGAGCAGAGGCTCGTCCTCGCCACAGATCAGACGTCACTTATACTTGCCACGTGCTAGGCTGTTCCGAACTCGGAGATCTTAAGAGCATTTAGCGGCACATAGGGGCGGTTCCATAAACGTTTGTTAAATTGAATGGAATCACTGTTCTCGGCTAATCTGCCTTGCTTGCCTGTTTCTTAATACCAAATTGAACCCTGGTAACCACCAACCATCTCTTGGACCTTCTATTGTCCACATTTGCCATCAAGGTTTATATCCTAAGACACCAGCTCAATTTGCCTTCTAGACCCTGAACTTGCCTAGGATTTCCACTCGGACACCTCAGAATGACCTCTGCTGGGACTCAAGACTCACCTGTCTCCACCATCTGGCATCTCTTGGTCTAGCCACAGCTACAAATGTCCAGCTATGACATTTAGAAGTGAGATCAAGGAGGGCAAGGATGACAAAGCAAGAGAAGGAACTAACACTCGTTTCTCCCCTAGTTCTGTGCCTGGCTCTGTGCCCAGCCGTTGCATGTGTTACCGCTTTTAATTCTGTTCTCAAGAACACCAGGGAAGAAGGAGATGATACATCCACTGTCTGAGACTTTGGGTCAGGAAATAACTCATACCCCAAGATCCCAAGTGTTTTTCCAAATGGAAACACTGAGCCCTTCCCTTCAATTACTGAGTTTTAATTGCAGGGCTGAGAACCGATGACCATCCATAATGAAATTTTCACCCATCCACAACACAATGAGAAAAATAAAGGCAATGAAGTATGTTTCCCATAGGCTGAAATATTCTGTTTAAAGGACTATCCTTTGCTCTGAGATCATAGAGGAACCATTTCTTTCGATGGAGTAAAGTCATTCCTTGTAGCAAAAATTACATAGAGCCAAAAATAGCCTTCGAAATTCCTTAAGAAGGTACAAAATGAAGTTCAATTTACTATTTATTGGCAAGGCCAATCACAGCCTATTTTTCCTCAGTATAGAAAAGATTCTTAGCACTACGGTAGAGTATATCCGATGAAATACCTGGCTTTCCTTGAAACATCATGTTGTTTTTAAAAACAAACAAACAAACCTCTTCCTGACCAGAACGACACTTTGCTGAGGAACTCGGGGCTACCCATGAAGGGGAACAGGAGATCCGCTGCTTTATTTTTCTTACATCAGTTACCACCTTCCAGTATAATATACATTTTATCTGTTTATTTTTGTACACGACACATAAGTTTTATGTGTTTTGTTTTATGTGCTTTATGTGCTTTGTTTATGGCTATTTACCAGCATATGGTAGATACTCAATATGTATTTGTCGAATGAATACCATTCACTCCAATTATCATATTCGTATAATCATGAATATGATTAGTGGAGTGCCTGGGTGGCTCAGTCAATTAAGTGTCCGACTCTTGGTTTCAGCTCAGGTCATGATCTCACCTTTCATGAGATTGATCCCGGAGTTGGGCTCCGCGCTGAGGGCACGATTCTCTCTCTCTCCCCTCTCTCTCTGCCCCTCTCCTGCTTGCATTCTCCATCTCTCTCTCTCAAAATAAATAAATCAGTAAACATTTAAGAAAGACAATATAATAAAAAATAAAAATCCTTAGCAAACTGGGAATATAAAGGGAAGTCCTTCAATCCGACAAAGGAGTTCTGTAGCTGACATAACAGTAGTGAAATAGTGAATTCCTTTCCCCTACGATTAAGCGTGCAAGAATATCCACTCTCACCATTTTGGCTCGACATTGCCCCGGAGGTCCTAGCTAGTGAAATAAGGGAAAAAATTAAAAAGCATACACATTAGCAAAGACAAAGCTAAACTGTTTTTAGTCAAAGATGACGTGATCGTCCACGTCGAAAATCCAAAGGAATCTACAATAGATTAGCACCGGTGAGTGAACTTAGCAAGGTGGTGGGGTATAAAGTCAACACCCCCAAAATCTATGTTACTTCTAAATGACAATAAAAACAATGGAAAAAATAAAAGCCTAAAATGCCATTTACATCCCCAAAAAGGTTAAACGTAGAATTACCATACGATCCAGTAATCTAAACAAAAGAATTGAACACGGGGACTCAAACAGATATTCAACACCAAAGTCCACGGGGCATCATCCACAATCGACAAAAGACGGAAACAAGCTAAATTTCCATTGACAGATGAGTACATAAACAAGGTGTGATATACACGTACAATGGAATGTTTTTCAGCCTTAGCAAGGGGTGCAATTCTGACCCCTGCTACAACACGGATGGACATTGAAGACATCAGGCTAAGTGAAATGAAACACACACAAAGGGATAAATACTGTATGATTCTACTTACCCGAGGCACCTGGAGTGGTCACATTCTTAGAGCCAGAAAGTAGAAATGTGGCTGCCAGAGGCTAAGGGAAAGGAATGGGCAGTTATTTCTTAATGGGTACAGACTTCCAGCTCAAAAAAAAGGGGTGCAGGTAGGTGATGGTAGCGAATGTATTCAATGCCACAGAAGGGGACATTTTAAAATGGTTCCAATGATTAATTTTGTGTTATGTCTTTCTTATCACAATAAAAAAAGATCGTTTACAATATCATCAAATACCTGGGAATAAAGTTAATGACAGATGTGCAAGTCTTCTATACTGAATTTTATAAAACATTCAAACATTGCTAAGGGAATTCTTTAAACGAGATTCTTTTTTTTTACATTTTTTAACGTTTTTTATTTATTTTTGAGAGACACAGAGAAACAGAGCATGAGTGGAGGAGAGGCAAAGAGAGAGGGAGACACAGAATCCGAAGCAGGCTCCAGGCTCTGAACTGTCAGCACAGAGCCTGATGGGGGCTCAAACCCACGAACCGCAAGACCATGACCTGAGCCGAAGGCAGACGCTTAATCCGACTGAGGCACCAGGTGCTCTACTAAGGGAATTTTTTAAAGGCCTAAGTAAATGGAAAGAATTACCTCATTTGGTAATAGACACACTCAATATTATTAGGATGTCACGTCTGCCTGAGTTGATCTGTGGGTCCAATGCAATTTCTGTGACAATTCCTGCAGGATTTTTTTTAAATAAACAAATGGATTATAAAATGTATGTGACCTAAAAGCAATCTAAATATCCAAAACGATCTTGGCAAAGAAGGAAGAGGAGGACGAGGAAAAGGAAGAAGATGGGTAGGCAGCACAGAAGGATTTTGTACTACCATTATTTCAAGACATACTATAAAATTATACTAATTAAAACTGTGTGGTATTGGCATAGGAACAAATAGATCAATGGAACAGAATAAAAAGCCCCCAAATAGACCCATACGTATACGATCATTTGATTTTCAACAAAGGCACCAGTGAAATCAACAGGGGAAAGAAAACTCATTGATCTAGAGTGAGAGCAGCTGTGGATATCACCTGGATGTCCTGTTACTTCACACTGTGCGTGCACACACGCACACACACACACACACACACACGCAAGAATAATTCTCAGTGGAGATGGGTCTAATACCTAAATGTGAAGGCTAAACTATAAAACATTTGGAGGAACTCACAGAATGGCATCTTTGGGGGGCACCTGGGTGACAGTTACAGGAATCTATACATGTGTAACAGATACGAACTGTATATACATAGAAAAAAGTGAGCACAACTGCATGTAAATTTAAAATTATTTACCTGGAGTGAAAGAAGCCAGACATACAAAAGAAAACATTCCTTTTATCTAAAGTCAAAAAACAGACCAAACTAACCTATAGTCACTGTTTACCTCAGTAGGGGTGCCTGGGTGGCTCAGTCGGTTAAGCGTCTGACTTTGGCTCAGGTCACGATCTGGTAGTTCATGAGTTCAAGCCCCACATCAGGCTCTGTGCTGACAGTTCAGACCCTGGAGCCTGCTTCAGATTCTGTCTCTGTCTCTCTCTGCCCCTTCCCCACGCACGCTCTGTCTCTCTCTCAAATATAAACAAAACATTAAAAAAAATTTTTAAATAAATAAATAAATTTACCTCAGTAAAGTGTTATAAAAAATATTTATTATTGGTGGTCTCATGATTCTAAAGAGAATTCTCCCTTCGTTTTCCCACAACTGAATTTAAATCAATAAATACATTTAAATGCCTAAAATTCCGAGATTTAAGGTCCCTCCCTGACAGGCTATTAGGCACCTAAAGAAGATTCTTAATTCTGTCAGATGTTAAGTGCAGAAGCCAGATCTGTAAGCTCTGCACTTATTACTAAAAACAGCCTTGAGGGCCAGGGAACCTGGGCTTTCACTGACCTCTTTACAGACTTTTCCCTCACCTTAGCTGAAACAGTATTTACCAAAATCAAAGTGTAGGTAATCCAACAGGAATGTGTTTCCTTTTGGGGTTACAGGCCCAAGAAAAAATGCTAAGCCAAATGTTTACTGCTAAGCTAACAAACAAAAAACGAAAAGAAACAAAAAACTCAAATCTCCAGGAAAAGCTATATGAATGACTTGTTTAGTTCTACAAAACGAAACAAAACAAGAAAATGTGTTAACTCTTGATTAAGAAAGAAATCAAAACAATACTTCATTGTTAGTATGAAAACAATCTAGAAAATGGTACAGTAAGAAAGCATTAGCCATCAAGTTAGCTATTAAACAGCTTCCTTTCCCGGTCCCCACTCAGCTCCAGAGGAGAGGTCATTAACTTAAGGGGCTAAGTTCACATTAATTAAGCTTAACTGCCCTTGACCAGTTGGATAGTTAATCTGTAAAACATGCAGCTGCTTTTGGGTATATAGATACATTGATCGATAGAGAGAGAGAGAGAGAAAGAGAGAGATCTAAGCTATTATCTATTTATAGATACATATCTACATGCACATACATAATTATGGACAGTTCTTTCTTTAATGTCTCTGTTGCTTCAACCAGACTGCATTACCAGCATGCGTCATTAGTGGGCAAATACATAATGATGAAGCGTTTCCTTTCCCATGTGCAGTGTTTTTCATGTTGCAGAAAATTGAAATAAAACCAGAGCATCAGCCTTGTAAATGGAAGCGCTCCCCGTGAGCGGGGGCGGACTTTCCCACTGCGGATGCTCAGTGTCTGGAATCCCTAACCCTACGCTGCCAAGCAAGCTCAAGTTGAGAGCCCCCCGCCGACCAAGAGAGAGCCTGACAAAAGAATAGCGACCGTTAATCGCTGTTCCGTGTCCACTCCGACCTCCCAGTTCGCTTCATGATTCCTCCTCCGGCCACCTGCCGCCAAGCACTCAGACCAGATCACTCTGGCAACTGGTGAATGCCCTCTGCTCAGATAAGAGGACTGTTTTTCCCCTGCGCTCTCTCTACGGGGCTGCTTCACAAACAGCGGGCGGCTGGGAATGGGCCTGCTCGCAGCGCTGAGCTGGCCGGATCCGCTGGGCCCCCCTCGCCCCTACAGCCACAGGGCTCAGGAATAGGTCGCTAAGGCCTTGGCGTTGCTCACCCTGAAGACGCGGCCCCGGGACAAGCTGGGGCACAGATCGTGCTACCTATCTGAGTCACAGTGAGGACGGGGCTGCTTCCGTTTAATAACTTACATTCCCACAGGCCTGCGACAATGTCCCAGAGTTGGTGGGGCTTTTCTCCCTCGGGCCCAGTAACTATCTTCACTCCGGCTGTCTGGGCAGGCACGTCCACCTACAAGAGAACGACAGGTGTGCTTCGGGTTTGGGTTTGGGTTGTGAAGTTAAAGGGGGAAGAGAAAAGAGGAGAAAGAAGTCGCATCCGTGTATATGACCTGAATGGGCAAGTGCGAAGTCGGGGGAAGACTGGAGGAGGCCATCAGCAGTGCCCCCTCCCCCGCCCACATGCCCCCCAGAGGGACCGGAGATTGGGAGATCCCACCAACCACGCCCCACTCACTTTGCTGCGTGAATGAGTGCGTCTGAAACTGCGGGAGCTGGGGAGACCGCTGTGTTCTTGCGGCCTAACTGGCCTCAGAGGCTGTCACAGTCGCCACGGTGACGGACGGTCACAAAGTCCCAGGCAGGCTAACGGCAGAGTCCACATGCACCCATTTTACTTCCATCTTCTACAGAACACTGAGCCATAGAGAAGAGCTTTCCTAGCGGCTTCCTCCACCCATCTTGTCTTTCTCTTCCTGTAAGATGGCTTCCCCGTGGCACCACCCCATACTCCGACGGTTCTGCTACAGCGTGAGCCCGTGCTCAACAAAGAAACATTGGGATTTGGACGTCTGTTCGCTGCCTGCACGTGTAGAGTCAGATGAACAGATTTTCCTAGAGTCAATGATGTGGACACTGAATCTGGAAGGTAAAGGAAACACTCTGTCCCAGGGCTTGTCCAGTCCCGACAGTAGACAGGGGTCTCCTAGTTTACATGACGAGAACAGATACATAGGTGCAGACTCCCCCAGGGACCAGGCTGGCTCCCTCCTCGCCGTCTGCCCAGCCTGAGAGGACAGGGCTTATTGGGAGATGTTCCGTGTTCGCTTGAACCATAACTTGTCCTCCCCAGGCCTTGGGACCTTTGAGCTGACCCCTCCCTAACACTTACAGTCACCTCCCAGGGGGAGCAGAAAACAGGCATTTGGGTGCAGAGTCTAGAGGCACACACACCACAGCCAAAAATAATTTACCCAGAATGGCCAGGGGCACATCTGTTCTCAATTAAAAATATATCTGCAAGCCAGAGATCTTGATTTCAAACAGACCCAATGGTACAAAAAAGAACTTTTAGCACATAAGATCTAGTACATAATAATACGGGATATAAGGTTTTGTTAGAACAAATAAGTGTTAACTACATATATTACATATTACACACATATTTTATATATAATATATATACTATATGTGTGTGTATATATATATGTATATATATATATACATATATGTGTGTATATATATGTATATATATATATATATACACGTATATATATATGTATATATATATACTGGAAAACGTTTTTGTATCATACAAATACACTGAAGCAGGTAATAAGTACTTACTGTCATTTTGTGTCGATCATAAAATTCTACACGTACCTGAAAATTAAAAAAAATTTCATAACATTACACTCTGTTAAAGACTAAACATAATTCAAACTTTATCCAATCTAACCACACCAAAAAAAATACAAATTTGCATTTTTGTATTTTTCTTTACGAGATCTTCAAAGCTGTCATTATAAAAATCATAGTTAATCAAAATTCCTGTTGATCTACGGAGCAGCATGGCAAAATGACATAGGAAGATCTGCTGTAATTTCATCCAACAAAACCAGAGGAAAGAGCGATGGAATGAGAATTTGGAAAGATCCTGCAGTATTATCTATTCTTTCTACAGGTTTTCCTTTAAATTCTTTCAAATTCTCTTCAAGCTTGTACATCTGGACTTTTTCTAAACAGTAAGTCAGTCTCGTTTCATAGCATTTATGAGATATTCACAACATGAAAGAGGGGCGTATTTGATCCATTTTCTCCTGTCTGTGTTATGTAAATTTGTTTCCATGACAACACCAGCTGCTCAGTCATATCATCACCCCCAACAACGCCATGACCCACAGCAAGCCATCATTCAGTTTTTAAGTAGATGACCATTTACAAAGAAATCTTTTGGGGACTATTCTGCTGTTTGGATGTGTCTAGTATTTACATTGCCGGAGAAATGGTTTTCTCTGTATTTGGTAGTTTAGTGGCAGAGGGCCATCAGGGGGCTCTGGGCCCTGGAAATCATTCCTAATATCTTAACATGGTCAGTTCAGTCGAGCTGGCTTCCTAGGGGTCGTTCCGACCACAGTGTGACTCTCCCAGCCCCCAGGGTCCGCGCGAATACACACAGACAGACACATTCATCACAGGGAAACATTCTTGAGGCTCTGTGGCAACTAAAGCTTCATTTGTTAAAGGTTAATCCAAGGCTGAAGCAAAAATACTCAATAAGGGGGTTATTAAATTTTCTTATTAAATGTAATCAGGGAGCTTTGTTGTCTGAATGTCAGGTTAAAGCCATGACTGGGAAACTTTCTTCTGAAGACAAAAAAGCACAGTGTTATGACTATAATCATATATCAACATACTCTGTCACTTGCACTTGAGAGTTCTTTAATCTTAATGAAAAGTATCAAGTGTTGAGTGTGCATTTTACAGCTTACGCAGAGCCATAAGCCAAGGGAGCTTGTCCAGTATTTCAGAAATGCCCTTCACTGCTAAGCCATTGACTCGGCACTAGGGTTTGACAGGAGGGTGACAGGCCATTATCCCCTTGTCAGGCAAGACTCCTGCCAGGGTCCCCTTCCTGCCAGTTCTGGATCTTTCAGCTAGAAGACATATTACACTCAGAGACATTTCAGAATGAATTCATGTTAATCACAGACAATCAAGTACCTTATAGATCATCTGTCCAGACCATTTATTTTTATAAATAAGAAGCTCGACACCCAGAAAAGTAAGAGGAATTCTCAAAATAACGCTGAGCTCAAATCAGAAATCAGGTTCCCGAATACCGGCCCACTACAGGAAATGGGGGGTGGAGGAGAGTTGGGAGGGGGGAACATGGACACCAAAGGGCAGGCCTATGCTTCCCAAACTGGGGCAGTGATATCCTCAGACACATTCCCCACATGGAGGCTTTGACTATGAACGCATCAAAGTGGAGAGCTGGAACATTCTTCATGCTGAGGATGAACACACTGAGCAGGTAACAGAAAGGTGGGTTCAGCAAGGAATCAAACTACCCACCACTAAAGGGAGAAAGCCAATCGGGCCCCATGTTTCTTGAGAACAGACCTAGTGATGCCAAGAGAAGCCAGAAATCCAAGATTATTTCATGTCAAGTCTCCTAATTTCTTAATGCTGGCACCCTATTGAAAATATTTTTTAGGAAGCATGTCTACAGAACAGATTGATCTCCGAGATCTACAGCTTTCAAGTTCTGTCCCAAAGCAGTTAATAACAGATGCTTTTCTTTTTCAGACAACCATGTGAACCCTGCTGGGTGACTCTATTCATTCGGTCACGTGGTATTAACTGTCTACTGTATCTATCCATCAAGGTCCAGTTAAATTCAGCTCTCGGCCTCCTCCACACCTGTGCCCAAGAAGTGAGACTTTGTAGGGAAAAAATAGTCAACCATGAGCCACCAGTGTCACTTCATTTTAATTCCGTGGCCACACAGCTCAAATGAGTCCTTAAAACTGCCTGTCAGTCTCTCGGGAGCACCTGTTTCAAATGTTCTTCCTTTTCAGACCCCCAATGCCCGCCCCCCGCCCCCGCTCTGCTCACCTGCAAGCCAAGGCCTTGCTGCTGAGGACCTTGAGGCCCTCCCACCAGCAGCTCACCCCCTGAGGTCCTGACCTCTGCTGCCCCTCTTCAGCGGGTGAGCTGCTCTTTGCCCTCCTTAAGGCCCCTCCCCTTAGGCTCAGGGCCTCCCACAACTGCCCTTTATTTCTTCTTCATTCATTATTTCCCCTTCTCTACTGGATCCTTTCCATCAGCATACAAATATGCTGCAATGTTTGCTGTCTCGAAAATAACCAAAATCGGGGTGTCTGGGTGGCTCAGTCGATTAAGCGATTAAGCGTCTGACTTTGGCCCAGGTCACGATCTCACGGTTTGTGAGTTCGAGCCCTGAGAACAGCTCTGTGCTGACAGCTTGGAGCCTGGAGCCTGCTTTGGATTCTGTGTCTCCCTCTCTCTCTGCCCCTCCCCCTCCCCCAAAATAAATAAACATTTAAGTAAAACAAAATAAAATAAAATAAAATAAAATAACAAAAACAAAAACTCCCTTACCTTCAAACCCCTTCCAACTGCATTCTCATATTTCTGTTCCCCTTCATAACAGAACGTCTCGAAAGAATTGCCTATATTCTCCTCTCTCGTGCTCTCCTGAATCTGTCTCATTTAGACTCAATTCCTTGCCACTCCACAGGAAACCGCCCTTGTCAAGGTTGACAATGACCTCCACGCGGACCACTTGAGTGGTCAACGCCCTCATCTTCCCACTTAAGTCACCAGTGCTGGGCACACTGGGACAGTCCCCTTTCCTGAACACTTTGCTCGTTTGGCTTAGGAGACGCCATTCTTCTTCATTCCTCCTCCTACCTCTCAGTCCCCTTTGAGGGCTCCCCTCTCCCTTCTTGACTTCATGACAGCGGTTCTCAACGCCACTTGCACATGAGAACCACTTGGGCTGTGTCCACACAATTCCGATCCCTGGGCCCTACACTAGATGCTCGAGCCAGGAGCCCTGAGAGGAAGGCCTCGATATCACTGTGTGTTTTCAAAAACCTCTGAAGGTGACCGTGGGAAGGACCGCTGCTCCGCACATGGCCATGGCTAGCCTGAGGTGCTCAGGCTTCTCTGACCTTCTCCATCCATACCCACCTCTTAGATGATGGATCCCATGCTGGTGACTCTCGGGTATGCCTCTCCACCTTACCTTTCCCCCACACTCATACTTTATATACCTCACTGCCTCTTAGGCAACACCTCTCTAAATGAAGAAACAATTCCCAAAAAGTCCTTTTGGCAACAAGAATCCCCATTACTCTAAAAGCCCTTTAAATTTATTTTTTGCCCACTTCACCTGTTTTTGGCATATGCTCAATAAGTGACAGTGACCAGTAAACTGTTCATGGTTCAAAGAAGCAAGGTATGAATTCTCTCAGATTGAAATATAATGTAAATGAAATGAACCAGACGATTCTGCAGATAGAATACAAAATGGCGCCTACAACTTACAAGTTAAAGTGAATTCCAGATTAAAATGAAAAATTATATTGCACTGATTCACTGGGAAATGCCAGGGAACAAGAGTGTGTTATTTTGTAACCTGGAACTAGGCAAAGAATATTCTTAATGTTTTAGGTCTCATTCAGGAGAAACCCCAAACTGGAAATGTCTTCTTCAATCATCAAAACATAGTAAGCACTGATCCAGGGCTCAGAAGAACTGGTCCAGGTCCGAGCAGTTCCCAGCTTTCGGCAAGTCAAAAACTCGCATTTCTTCTATCTTCCGTAGAAAGCGAATATGTGTGCACTTCCAACCTTCAGGGGTTTTGTGTGGTTGAACTGAGTATTTTTGGTAATACTCCTCTGAAGATTATTCAAAATGATGTTACATTTATTATAATTGTACAACGTCATGCTCTATTTAATAACCAATTATTTTAAATAATGCTGTGTTAACAATTTATCACAGAGACCTAGGAAAAAAAATCTAAAAATTTGGAATGTCTCATATTTAAGGTTCCAATTTTCCCCACAATAATCACAAGGGTGATTTTGCAATAAGCCCATGTCCAAGGTCATAAGACTACCAACAAATTCCTTAAAGTTGGTCATTTCAAGTTCATTTTATTTTTTAAAAAAATTTTTTTTAACATTTATTTATTTTTGAGACAGAGAGAGACAGAGCATGAACGGGGGAGGGGCAGAGAGAGAGGGAGACACGGAATCGGAAGCAGGCTCCAGGGTCTGGGCCATCAGTCCAGAGCCTGACGCGGGGCTCGAACTCACGGACCACAAGATCGTGACCCGAGCTGAAGTCGGACACTCAACCAACTGAGCCACCCAGGCGCCCCTTCAGGTTCATTTTAAAGTATCTTCCTTCTGCTATGTATTATTATTATTATTATTATTATTTTAATTCTGTAGATTCTTTTTTTTTTTTTTTTTTTTTTAACGTTTATTTATTTTTGGGACAGAGAGAGACAGAGCATGAAGGGGGGAGGGGCAGAGAGAGAGGGAGACACAGAATCGGAAACAGGCTCCAGGCTCTGAGCCATCAGCCCAGAGCCTGACGCGGGGCTCGAACTCACGGACCGCGAGATCGTGACCTGGCTGAAGTCGGACGCCTAACCGACTGCGCCACCCAGGCGCCCCTGTAGATTCTTTTTGAAAGAAGTCCAATTAGGCAAAGTTATTCCTGCCTTACACCTACCAAATCATTGTAAAAACTACTTACTTGCCAAAGTTTTTAGCAAATTCAGGTTTTCATTAAATTTTTAAATAATCTTTAAGAAACACTTTTGTTTCAAGATGTAGTGAAAATTTCAATGATGCTCATCTCTGGACCACATCTAGGTCCAGAATTACCTGATTCCAGTCAGACTCCATGACCTTTAGGTTATATATCCTGTAGCTAGCTTTATGCTCTATTTCTGGGTGATACCATTTAGTCTTCAAATTAACTGTTTGACCTGGACATTTAATCCTCAGTGGCTATGATAGGAAACCCAGTGAAGATCAACCATATTTAAGAACTGTCTGATTTTTTTTTTTTAATTTTTTTTTTCAACGTTTATTTATTTTTGGGACAGAGAGAGACAGAGCATGAACGGGGGAGGGGCAGAGAGAGAGGGAGACACAGAATCGGAAGCAGGCTCCAGGCTCTGAGCCGTCAGCCCAGAGCCTGATGTGGGGCTCGAACTCACGGACCGCGAGATCGTGACCTGGCTGAAGTCGGACGCTTAACCGACTGCGCCACCCAGGCGCCCCTGATTTTTTTTTTTTTAACCAGGCTTCACATCCAGTGCGGAGCCCATTAAAGGGCTTGAACTCAAGACCCTGAGATCAAGACCTGAGCTGAGATCAAGAGTCAGACGCTCAACTGACTGAGCCACCCAGGCGCCCCGAAATATCTGGATTTTTTAATGAAGAAAATAAATCATGTCCCTCGCAATTTCTTGGAAACTCGGTATCTGTTAATTCATGCCTCCAAGTAATCCTGACATTTTAACATTGTTTCACAGTTCAAAGTGAGAATTAGCCAGAATAATGAATCTATTACCCAAGTCTCCTCACAAACTCAAGTTTGGTTTTACAATAGAGACACTGAATGCTTCTGTCTGATCTCTCTCTTCCTTGTGGTTCCACAGGGCGTCCCCATATTTCAAACATGTCTGGCCCTAATGAATTTTTTTCTTATTATGGCCACAATCTGTTGTGGTGTCATATTCACACCAGCTTTGAGGGCTTTGTGGTTCTCTTTTCAGCTTCAGTCCCTTGCAGTTTCTGGAGTGTTGACTGAGAGCACAAAATAACTGGTCTGGACAGATCTGCAATACTACCGTGGTATAAACCAGATTAAACATTCAAAACAACTCCTTTCTTCTCTTGATCACTGAAGCAATGGAAGCCTAATATGGTGAAGGATATATATATATTTTTTTATCTGTAAATCAACTTAAAACAAATGCACACCATCTTGAGAACAGACTTCCCCAGAACTTCCCAGGTCGAGGGCAGCCAGGGCCTCATCATTTTTAGTGTTGAGGTCACTGCTTGGGGCTATGTTTTCATAATTTATCAAGAAATTAATCAGCTGGGAAATACCCTCACGAGGGAAGATCTCCATGGTCTGCTCAGAGTCTGAAAATCCCCATAACCCTTCAAGGTAACATCATCTATATGATTTTTGTTAAAAGAAAAGGGTAAACTGACTTCTAGGTCACAGAGAGTCACACAAGCACTGCAATTTAATTTCTCCATTTTCAAATTTCTGTTTAAAAATTCTATGCCTTGGGGCACCCGGGTGGCTTGGTTGGTTGAGCGTCCAACTCTTGATTTCCGCTCAGGTCTTGGTCTTGAGGTTCGGAGGTCGACCCTGCGTCAGGCACTGCACACACAGTGCAGAGACTGGTTAGGATTATCTCTCTCCCTCTCTCTCTGCCCATGCCCCATTTGCATTCTGTGTGTGTGTGTGTGTGTGTGTGTGTGTGTCTGTCTGTCTGTCTGTCTCTCTCCCTCTCTCTCAAAAATAAATAAATAAACATTAAATAAAAAAAAAAAGACACATCTATACCAGGCATTCTGGAAAGGAAGAAAGGGTTGTATACTATACAACATTTCCTCTTCCAATGGCATTGTGTACTTTCTGTGTGGCGGTTGGACTTGTTCTGTGGGAGTCTGATACCTGTCCTACTAAGGACACAGGGTACAAGCCCAGCGTAAAGTGAGCTCCTCCCTGAAGGGAGGAGACATTCCAAGACTGGGGAGGAGAAATAAAATGGATCCCGGAAGATTCTTCTGCGAGAAGGAGCCCCTCTGTTGTTCCGGGTGTCGATCTTTTAGTTCTCTACTTGGAACAATCTCTTTTTTAAGGTTTTATTTATTTATTTTAAGAGAGAGAGAAAGAGAGCCTGAGGCAGGGGAGGGACAGAGAGAGAAAGAGAGAGAGAGAATCCCAAGAAGGCTCCATGCTGTCAGCAGGGATGTGGGGCTGGATCTCATGAACCGCGAGATCATGACCTGAGTGGAAATCAAGAGTCCGACGCTCAACCAACTGAGCCACCCAGGCGCCCCTGAGCAATCTTTCAGTGCGTGAGTGTCCCTCCTGGAGGTAGACTCAAAGATGCCCATTGTCCTGAGAGGCCAGGAGAAAAGCTCTGTGGGGAGACAACCGTGTGGAAACATCAATCTGAAGGTAACATCATATTATTTTATGAACCAGATTATTTGATTTCATGTCCATTTTTCCATCTGTACCCTTTCTATTGCCTCTTAGCATTTATTTGAACTCTGAGTTAAGTGCTTAGCTTGGACTGATGCCAAGGTTGCCAAGGTGCCTAAGGCTCTAAAATCAAGTCTACAAGTCCTGTCATTTTTGTCCTCAGGAAAAATGTCCCTATTTAGAAACCCCAGGATCTCTCTGGTTCCTGGGTGGCTCAGTCAGTTAAGCGTCCAACTTTGGCTCAGGTCATGACTTCACAGTTCACAAGTTCAAGCCCCACGTTGGGCTCTGTGCTGACAGCTCAGAGCCTGGTGCCTGCTTAGGATTCTATGTTTCTCTCTCTCTCTCTCTCTCTCTCTGCCCCCCGTCTCAAAAATAAATAAACATTTAAAAATATTTTTTTAAAAAAGAAAGAAACCCTGGGTATTTCAATTTTGTTACTAGCAGAGTTTAGTGGGCAATGCTACCACTTTTGGTAAGGTCAAGGTGCAAGAACTACAGGTTAAGAACATGCTACTTGGATTTGATTCAACTTCTACAGATAAGAAATTGTCGTGGAGCCTGAAGGTTTGCAAGGAAGCTCCTCCAAGCAGAAAGACAGAAGGGTGGTGGGACCCTGGACCATCAGGCAGCAGCCCTCCGGGGAGCTCGGCAACCGGCAAAAGGCAAAGGAAAAAGTCCTGGTGTGGAGGGCGCACCAAGCTGAGAAGCAGACACAGAAAGGTTCCCAGGCCCGATGGAGGCACAGACCCAAAGAAGCAGCACAGAAGGCAAAGTTTCATTGCTGAGGCTGACTGCAGCTCTGGAGCCAACCTCAGGCTTCTAGAGAGCTAGACAGATAACGGACATTCACAGCCAGTGCTACACAGTAAGGTGGCTCCTCTGGAGAAGGCGATTCCTCTACGTTCTGACAGTTTGAGCCTTTTCTGTACACAAAGCATACATTACTTTTGACATTAAAAACAAGAACAAAAACAAAACACCAAAAAAGAGGAAGGAAGGAAAATGGAAGGAAGGAAGGAAGGAAGGAAAGAAAGAAAGAAAGAAAGAAAGGAAGGAAGGAAAGGAAAGGATTGGGGATGGGAAGGAGGAAGGAGGAAAGGAGGGACTCTGGTGTGTTCACCTCAGTTTCCCAATAAGGCAAGAGAACTCTCCATACATTCTCCTTTGCATTTACCAGCATCCCAGAGGCATAGCAGGGATGGACGGTGTCCTCATGGAGCAGTGATGGTGGCCAGGTGGGCAGTTATCGAGAGCACTTGAGGAAGATGGAATAACATCCCCTCACTGACATGAAATTCCTAAAGACCGTGAACGTTGGCGGGTTGGCCTGATGGACACATACTTGCCTAATCTCTTCCCAGAAGGCAGGACAGATTTTTGTGTTTTGACCTGAGAAGATGGCCTCACCATTACCGCCCGCCTGTCCCTCCCCCCCGTTGCCAGAGGAAAATAATTTTTTCTAACTCGTCAAAGAAAAGATAGACACATTGCATTTCCATTTAATGTATCTAAGGGAGAAATAGAAATAGAAATAAAACCCACAAGGCAAATGCTCATCTATTGGTTCACAACAGAGTTGAAAGAGAAGGTGAGGATGTTCCGTTCACCTTGAACAATCCCCATACCCCTGGCTTTGCAGGTGTGAACTCACTTTTCAACTTCTTAAGTGCTCACCGGGAACTAGGCATGCTGTCTGGTGCTGGAAACACCAAAATGAAAAGATGAGGGATCCATCTCTCCTCACCAGGAGTTTAAACAATTGGAATGTTTACATTTGCTGATGCAGAATGGGGTGCAAACAATGGACACACGAGGAATAAAGTGTGTAAGTAAGCCTGAGAATTCAGGAGGATTCTCTACACCGAGACTCACCGTCCATCGCATTATTTCTGAGCGGAAATTGCTTTCTTTAGCTTAGGCCCAACTTCCGTTGCTATCACGGCTCACTCGTTACCTGAATTTGGCCACTGTTAAAAATAAGCTGCCTTGAAAGCACAGAGTCACAATGAAAGAAAATATTCCATCTATCCTTTTTTTTCTCTAGCTCTTCTTCTCTTGCCTTCTCCACACCAGTGCCCTTTAGTGAAACAATCATGAGCAGGGTCCATCCCACACCCAAAAAGAAAGCTAAAACCAGCTATCAAGTGCGTCTCCTCAGTGGACGGCAGTTTTGATTCATTCAAACTTTAATTCCGAGTAGGTGACCTACCATCCCAATTTTCTCCAGACTGAAGGGTCTGCCAGGACTCAAGACTCTCCGTGTTAAAACCAGGATGGCCCTGAGCAAACCAGGACTACTAGTTACCCTGAATCAGCTGGGCAGCAATGTTTTCTTGTGATCCGGAGGCTCATGCCAGCCTTCCATAAGGACACTAACTTGCGTTCATGATTTCAGAAGCAATCATCTCAAATCACTGCTTTATCAAATCAGGTTCGTGGCCACAAGAGGGCAAAAGGGCAATCTGGTCTGCACTCCCTTGACCCCCTTCCACCGTTTTAAATTATGGCCAAAGTAAAAAAGAAATCAAGCCCCTCCAAGCCAGGTTCTAACCAAATCTAATTCAACCTCTCAAAGAACAACACTTAAAACCAGGAAATAGACAAACCTGTAGGCTGGGGATCGAAGAGGAAGAGCAAACGTTCCTTGTATTGCCTGCACAATCTCCCAACAGGGATCATCTCAGGGATGTCCAGTAAGTGGCTTAACCAGGGACCGCCTCCTTTACGCCAGGTCCTTTGGGCTTATCTGCTGTTTTGAATTAAATACAAAATCATCGCTGTAGATCTTACTGTTTGTGTCTTAACAGTCAACCATTAGAACTTACTGATTGCCTATGGGAGACTAAAAAGTCCCTTTGACTGGAAGAGAAATACCTCTATGCTCAAAATGGCTCCAGATATGGGATACGATTCTTGTCTTCAACCATTGGCCACCCTTGTTGAAACAAGACTGTATCATCCAGGAAGCCCATCCCAGGAGGGAAGTTAGAGTCTCCCGTATTTCTCTTAGGTATTTAAGGACGTCCAAGTACACAGCCCTCAGCAATTCTTCAGAATATCTTCAGATTCTCTGACTCTGAAGTCCCTTGGGAGAGAAGACAAGCGAGGTGAGCAAAAGGGTCAGGGAGAAAGCTCTGAACCCCACACGCTAACAGGGTGTGGTTCATTATGGCACCACTCATCCCCCCTTAGCTTCCCAGGGCTGGGTGGTTATTGGCAATTGCAGTTCACGGCAACTGGAAATACTAAAGCTTGCCATGAGGAACATGGAAAATGCTGAACTTCAGAAGGGCCCTAAATGGGGATCTTCTCAGCGTGGAGAAAAAAAACAGAAGACGACGTAAGTCTTAGTGAGGTCTGTGTGCCCTTTGTAGTCACCACAAGAGCACTGACTAGGGTAGAAAAAGAAACTGGTGGGGGCGAGGGATCAGAGATTGAATGCAGTCCCATCCCCCTCCGACCAGCAGTACCTATCTTCTGAGCGCTCCCTTCGGAAACATCTAAATGCCCATCATAGAAAAATACACTTGCATTGTTGAACCATGGGGAAAAGTCACAGCTTGGTGGTCTTGGCTTCTCACACTTTCCAATCCTTCTGTTCCCCCAAAATGATAGCCACTGGCAGGGCATGTAAATGAATGCCCCCCTCCCAGGACACCGCCACAAGGGGTGGAGCCATCAGCCCAGAGAGAGGCTTCTGCCTGGTGCAAGGGCTAATTAGGACACACGGTCCTCAGCGCTTCTGTGGTGTGGGTTGGCCTGTGGATGGATTTTCCATTCGATCTTTAATTTTTTTCTCTTCACATTTTCCACACTGCACTAAAATTACTCTCCAGAAAAGCATTTCTCTTTCCTTTGGCCACTTCACAGCCTGTCCCATTAGAGGATTTTCAGGAAGGACTAGCTGGTACCTGTAAAAATATCCACTGACTTTTACGAGTGGAACATCACAAGAAAATCCTATTTTCTTTTCTCCTCCTGTCCCTTGCCTGCTACCCACTCAACTCATAAACTCCGTAAAAGGATTTCAACATTTCTTGTCGTTTTCCTTATTTTTTTTTTCTTCTACGTTTTTTTCTTGTTGGGGGAAAATTTATTTCGAGAAAAATTTGTATTTCCAGTACCTGTAGCTGACTTCCAAAAACAGACAAGAAAGTTCACAGTGAGATGCCCCAGTCTGCCTTGTGTTAACAACCCAAATATGTGTGTGTGCGTGTGTTTGCATTGCTCAAGAAGTTACATGTCAGGGCCTTTTTTATTGTTTTTGTTTGTTTGGTTTTATGGGTGTGTGCTCGGGTATGTGTGTTTGTGTGTAAAAACTATTTCCCCACCAGGTTATTTTTTGAGTCTTTTTTTATTACAAAAACTAATACATTCATGATGGAATATTCAGAGATATCAAAATAGAAAAAACAATTCTCACCAAGCTAAAAGCCAAAGGCCACCAATATTACTGTTTTAGCATATTTTTCCATTATCCGACCGCCTACGGTTTTTTTTTTACATGCTGTTTCAGATTTCTGTAGAGGTTCACCAACTTACTTCAAATGTTCCCTTCCCTGAGAAATCTTTCCTAAGCCTTTCGTGGCCCCGGAGTCGGCTTCCCTTGTGATCCCACCTATCACGTCAAATGACAAAGATTCTCTGTGTACGCATTTGTGCCGTGCACTGTACTGAGCCCTCCTGTTTAGCAGGGACTTTCTTTCCCTTGCCCTAATTGCTCTGGGATCTAGCACCTAGCAGTACGTGCAACAGTCAGAGCGAATATCTATTTGCACAGTCTCTGTGTTAGAGCCGGTTACCAGGGACTGAGCCGAGGGGACCTGAGGGGAGCCGGCCATGGGTTGTGTGTGTGTGTGTGTGTCAAAAAAGAGCAGGGACAGGGGGATAGGATAAAAGGGCTTGAAGAAGAGCAATGCCCAGACCCAGTGTCACCAGTCCAGTGGGGACACTGGAGGTTTTATTCAGGCATCATGCTTTCCCTGGATGCTATGCAGGAGAAGATTAGAGCTGCCTCCCCCGACGTGGAAGCAGTCGTCACTTACAAAGCTGAGGGTGGCTCGGGCTAGAACTGAGAGAAAAAGAGGAGAAGAGAAGTGAACAGACTCAGATGTACTTTGGAGCTGGACTAAGCGGGAAGTTCTGACAAACGGACTCTGAGGGTAGGTGAAGAACCTCGTTGGTCATCCACGTCTCTGGACGCGAGCAAATGCGTGGATGAAGGTGTGACTGACGGAGACGGAGAAGACAAGGTGGCAGTCAATTGAAGTGGCAAGACTGGAGAGGTCATCCTGGGACATACGAAATTTGAGATGCGTCTGAAATGGCAACATATAGCAGGCAGTTCGACGCATGAGCCTGGAGTTCAGAGAGCCAGTCTGAGTTGAGGCTATAAATTCCGGAATCGCCAGCAAATAAATGTTATTTAAAGCTTTGGGCCAAGTTGAGACCACCCACGGAGAGCGTGGCAAGAGAAGAGAGGACATGGGCACAGGGTTTCGGCGAGCTGGGGGAGGGGGAGGAGCCAAAAGGAAGTCCTGGCAAGGAGATAACTGGTGAGAGGGTGCAGCTTGATGAGTGTTTTTTCACTTCTTCACCAGAAAAGTTTTCTGTAAATAAGCCATGAATAAAGACACTCTACATACCAGTGCTTACCAAACACTGAGAAAAATGAGGTCAGTGTCTCAAATAGTCTATTTAAATTTCTCACCTGCTGTTTACTCTGCTTCTGTTCTTTCTATGGGTTTAAAGTTAAAATGCTCCCTTTTCTGTTTGAAGGAGTCCTGATTGTTTTCCCACCAGTCCATTCCTTGATGAACACTGTTCATCTCTTTCCGTTGTTCAGGTCATTTTAAACGTATCTCTGTCCCCTCCACTTAAGTAGATTTCCCCCACGCTTGCCCCTACTATTTTGTTACTGAACTCTGTTCATGTGTTCCATCAGCCTTGAGAAACCTCTCAGCTCTGTGGAACACAAGACCACCACTCAAAGTGACATAAACAAGAAAGAAGCGTCTTAGCTCATACAGCAGGCTGTCTCATGGCAGAGCCTTTCCAGAATTGCTTTATTCAAAGATATGGCAGCCTCAAGGACACAGCCCCTTCCATCTTCCTGCTTTGCTGACCACAGTATGTTGGTTTCCCTCAACCTAGCTCCCTCATCTTTCAAGATGGCGGCCACAAAGGTACTGAGGTCACCTGCAGACACAACGGCCTCCAGTACGAAAAGGACCAGGTCTTCCCCGGTGTCTCTTTTTAAGAATCATTTTCCAAAAGGCCCCTCTACCAGTCGAGCTGTGGGCAGGGAAGAGCTGATGCCCTTACAGAATTTAACTGAAATGAATTTAATGAAGGGACAAATTATAGCCCATGGGCAGAGTTTAGGGGACAGACCAACAAGAGATGGTCAAGTGTCAAGGACTAGTAATATCAGGAAGCCATGACTACTTCCGGCCCTGAAGGGATAAGAAGAACTGAAGTTCCCATCCCTGTAAGGACAGCTGTCACCGAGGAAGGGAGTCACAATCAGAGCGCCTTTTAGCCTAAGTGCTAACTTGTTCTCCTTGCCTTTTTGTCTTAGCTCTCAGCAGTGCCTCCATTAGCCAAACTCAGTGAAAAACGGGGGACAAGAGAGCCTCCCTGAATTTTTTTTTATATAATTTATTGTCAAATTGGTGTCCATACAACACCCAGTGCACATCCCAACAGGTGTCCTCTTCAATGCCCATCACCCACTTTCCCCTCTCTCCTACCCACCCCCATCAACCCTCAGTTTGTTCTCAGTATTTAAGAGTCTCTTATGGTTTGCCTCCTTCCCTCTCTGTAGCTTTCTTTTTCCGCCTTCCCCTCCCCACCCCCCCCCCCACCCCCGGTCTTCTGTTCAGTTTCTCAGGATCCACAGAAGGGTGAAAACATATGACATCTGTCTTTCTCTGTATGACTTATTTCACTTAGCACAACACTCCCCAGTTCCAACCACGTTGCTACAAAAGGCCAGATTTCATTCTTTCTCATGGCCAAGTAGTATTCCATTGTGTATATAAACCACAATTTCTTTATCCATTCATCAGTTGATGGACATTTAGGCTCTTTCCATAATTTGGCTATTGTTGACAGTGCTGCTATAAACATTGGGGTACAGGTGCCCCTATGTACCAGCACTCCTGTATCTCTTGGGTAAATTCCTAGCAGTGCTATTGCTGGGTCATAGGGTAGATCTATTTTTAATTTTTTGAGGAACCTCCACACTGTTTTCCAGAACAGCTGCACCAGTTTGCATTCCCACCAACAGTGCAAGAGGGTTCCCATTTCTCCACATACATCCTCTCCAGCATCTATAGGCTCCTGATTTGTTCATTTTTAGAGGCCAGCCTCCTGGGGTACTCAGAAAGGCAGAAAAAGACAGAAAATGGCTCTCAAAAGAGAGAAGCAAATGAAAAATGACCATCATATCCCCTAGACAACTTCCCCATGTACATCATTGTCCAAAATAGAATCCCATGCCCATCCTTACACCAGTCGCTGTGGAGGATATTGATTAAGAGCCTCAGACTAATCAGGATTTACCTTTAATTCACATTTAACTTTAACTCACACTGGAGAGGGGTAGACTCCAAAACAAATCTAGAGTTTTGTCAGCAAGGAAGGAAGGAATAATATCGGCCACAATAAATACTTCTTTTAAAAAAATACTGTTTAATGAATTTTTTAACTGTTCCAACCTGACTTTAAGAAGTTTTTTTTTTTTAAATGTGTTGGTCTGGGGTGCCTGGGTGGCTCAGTCAGTTAGGCAACTGATTCTTTGTTTCAGCTCAGGTCATGATCTCACGGTTCGTGGATTCAAGACCCACGTTAGGCTCTGCACTCACAGCACACAGCCTGCTTGGGATTCTGTCTCTCTGCCTCTCCCCTGCTCTCTCTCTCTCTCTCTCTCAAAAAAAAATAAATAAACATTTAAAAAAGAAAGAAAAAAATGTATTGGTCTGTGAAATGTAAAAGTTTTGGAACAACTTTTATATACTTATAAAAACAAAAAACTATACAGTCCCATTAGGATTTGAGGATTGAAATTTAAAAGAGGTCCGGGGCCTAAAGGCTGCAAAATACATATCCACTTGGTAATCTGAAATGGAAAGGAGACAGATCACCAATCAAAAGAGTCCTCTACGGAACATTCCCCGGCATTTTGTCTACTAGGGTTTTACGTGTTTCACAGAGTGGTGATTCTTGGGAAGACCAAAACATTTCCTTTCTTGCTCTGAAATAGGTCACAACACACAAATGCAATTAATCCTTGTGCAGGGCAACAGTTATGATACTACACAAAAAGGCAAAGAGAACAGTTTAGCACTTAAGCTAAAAGGCACTCCGAGTGTGACTTCGTTCTTTCCCGAAAGAACAAACCAGGAAAGGAAACATGTGTCTTAGAGTTATACAGAAGCCGGCTTTGGAACCATCATCACCTAACTGTCTCGTGAGTAACTGATCATCTCATCTGATTGCAGTCGACAGAACACTTAAAACTTTGGCCTTCCGTTCTCAAGATGCAGATGCTATGGCTGTCAGTAAATACCGGGATCTAGAATTTTCTCATTACTGTTAAAGTTGGAGCTGACTTTCAGACAGTACTGGTGTGAAGGACGAGAGAGTGTTACACGGAATTAAAGCCAAGAATTAAATTTTAGAAATAAACATTTATTGACTTTGGACAAGGTCTTAGTCCATGCACGCTGTTATAACAAAAATACTATAGAGTGGGTGGCTTATAAGGTGGTGGCATAAGGGTGCTGATCCCATTCATAAAGGCTCTGCCTTCATGCCCTAATCATCCCCTCAATTCCCACCCCCCCCCCATAATACCATCACACTGGGGATTCAAGTTCACCATGAACTTTGGGCGGACACAAATATTCAGTCTACAGCAGACGATAGCAAGAGCTAGGAACTAGGAACAAAAAGGCAACGAAGGACGCCAGAGGTCTGGCTCAGTGGAAGATGAATGAACAAGTACCCACGAACACTTGGTATAAGTGAAAGTTTCAGAAGCTTCCTTACGCGTGTTCTCCTAGATGTGTTCTAACGACAGAGGACACAGAGACGAACGCTTCAGAACAGGGGAAGTATAGCATAGTTATTTGTTAGCCTAAATAGAGCCCTCAGTTCTGACGGCACACAACTATACAATCCTCAGAAACAAGACAAATTGTGCCCTCCGTCTACAAATAAAAGATGGTGTTTTCCAAGCACAGTCTCATTTATATACACACACCTGTGGTATAACGAAGTCAGGGTAGTTCAGCTGTAGTTATATAAAACAAGAAATGGGTGATTTTTGCCAGCTGGTTCTCTCAAGTACAGGCATTATGTTTGTATCATTACACTTGTACAAACAAGCTGAAGAATAAGGAAGCATTAGGATAATGACTAAAGAAGAAGAAATAATTTGGAGACCGTCAGAATCGACCTTTAGGAGAAAATGCGTCCTCAGAAGGAATCCGAAGATTGAAAGAGATATCGATAAACCAAGGAGGGTTGGAAAACAGTCTAGAAACATTCATTCTCAGAGGAGAAGGCAGGGGCCGTTGAGGATGTTGGCTTGGCTGGAATGTAAGATCCGAGAAAACGCATTCATACAGAAAAAGGGAGGACACTGATATGCAAAGATGCAAAAAGTCTCAAAGTCCATGTGCTATCGTCTGAATGTTTGTGCCCCTCAATTCCAAATTCGTATGTTGAAACCCTAACGTACTAGGAGGTGGGACTTTGGGGAAGTACCTGGGTCATGAGAGTGGAGGCCTCGTCAATGAGATTGGTGCCCAAATGAAAGATCCCAGGTTGCTCCCTAGCCCCTCTGCCGTGTAAGGCCACAATAAGAAGTCTGCGGCCCAGAAGAGAACCCTCACCCAACTATGCTGGCACCCTGATCTTGGACTTCCAGCCTTCGGAACTGTGAGCGATCAATCTCTATCGTTTACAAGCTTCCCGGTCTGTGGTATTTTATTATAGCAGCCCAAAGGGACTAAGACACCACGGCTCAAAGCTGTAAAGAAAAAAGAAATTGCATGATGGGAAGACCACAAAAGGACCTGAGGTCAATGATTATGTTTTTGTATAAAAGTTATTGGGGAAAACTAATTTCACCTGGCAAGTATCTGAAACGAAGAGACACAAATCAGAGCTGCCCACCTCTACTCTTATCTCAAGCCACATGGCTTCTTCCGGAAGCCTGACAGATTGACTCTTGTCAAGGATCTCAGACATAGAAGACTAGCAGGCACATTTTAATGCTATTGTCTGAATCTGCTAAATGTTTACGATCACGGTGCCACAACAGTACTCGAAAATCAGAAAGGCAAGAGAGGTTGAAATGGAAGGCAAGGAGCTCATCCACTACCGTCTTTAACTTGGGGTGACTCTCACGCCTCACGAGGAAGGGGCTCAGCCGCACAAGGTGTTTAATCTAAACGTGAGACCAGTTTGGCTTTGTTGCCCCTGAATTTTGCCGCTTCAGAGATATAACAAGGAAATCCCATAACAAGCAAGAAAAGTTTATGTGCAATCCACAGAACACTAACCCAATTCTGGGTAGAAGAGGTGGGGTGGATGCTTACATTTAAAACAAATATTTTTGCATCTGTAATTAACTTAGATTTACCTTCAATTTAGTTTTCCTGTTCAACTTCCAGAATATTTTAACTGTAAAAGCCCCTGAACTGAAAAAAGAAAAAAAAAACTATAATAAGAAAATCTGGTACTACTTTGTGAATCAACTTTTTAAATGGGCATAAATATTTCCATGTGTTAGCATGCCCCCGTTAGCCACTTACTGAATCTTACTGCTTTTATCTGTGGCTAAACTGACTACAACCAGCTGACTGGAGCATTGTGTCAGTGAGTCTCAAGGAAAGCAGACAGTGAGGTTGTCTCCGAAGGGCAAGAAGTTTGGAGGAGGGGAGAGTGACGTGTGTGAAAAGAAGAGAGGAGCGAAGAATGCAGATGGCCGGGGGTTCAGCCCATGCTTCAGATCTGACACCTGTAAAAGGGGAGCGGGGGGGAGGCAACAAGATAGAGCAGAGAGAGCCTCAGATCACGGGCCTGACAAAGATTTGGCCAACCTGATGGGGAGCTCTGGAGCAAAGATTACCTATTGGAGGAGTCCCGTGTTGGACAGCTATGACCACGGTGCCCGGTCAGGGGCTGGGATCTGCCCAGGGAGTGCGTAGTGTTGGTTCAGAAGCTGAGGCAGATCCTAAAGATGTTGGAGCTGGGGCGGGGGGGGGGGGGGGGGTCTCATTGACTGCATTCCTGCTGCCCAGGGTGTTCTTTCTTGAATGTAGACCTGAACAGCACACTCCAGCGCCGGCTACAGTCCACCCCTATGCCTCGTAAGTTTTGAGCATGTTTTTGGAACAGATCCATATGTGTTTTTGGAGCAGCTCCTCCAAAAATCCCACGGGGCTCTCTTTCTGGGGGAAAACATAAGAGGGGGAGTTAGGGGGATAAACTGCAGCCCCTGTTCCTGCAGTTGGCCTCAGGACTGCCCCTAGTGCTCCTCTTTTCTCCCTTTCATCACCCATTTGAATTCCTCCTCACCCTCAGCTATTACCTCCACTGATGTTGGTGGCTTTGCCGGTGGTACAACCCAAACTCTCGTTTCCTGAGGGGTGCTTGGTGGCCACAGGCTTCTCAGGCTGGGATTACGGCACTTGTCCCTTCAGATGGACAAAGAGGAACCTGAGTCATTCACCTGAGTTCTACACGTAATTCCTCTGCCTCCACTGGGCACCAGCAGCCCTACGTCTTTCTTCTGATCAGACTCAATTATCCCTACCAAGATGGTGACTCTTTTTCTTGTCCGGGCAGAAGCCATAACTTGTAGCTTAAAAGCCATAACTTGTAGCTCATAACTTGTAGTTCATAACCTTGCTAGGTTCCCCTAGCAAGGAACCTATAACCCTGAGGGGTCCAGATTTCTGGGGATAAGAAACACAAAGTATCTCCCTGGGTCATTGTCAATGATAACAAGTAGGGTCAGTTCTGCTACCCCCCTTTGGTTCTGGGGACACAATGCCAGAAAGAGGCCTCTAAATCAGTAGGTCTCGACATTGTCTGTAAGGAATGCATGCCACTCTCCCAGAGCATGGCCTCCAAGCTGGGGCCCCAGTGAGCAGCTTCTGGACAGTGTGGCATATCATAAAACCATTGGATCCCTCACTATGGACCCATTCTTGCACCTCTTTTGCTGTGAAGGTGTTCCCAGATAGATGTTATGTTGTGTGGGATTCTGTGCTTATAGACCAGCCTTCTCATAAGCCACCAGACACCGGTGCTGGCTGAAATTTTATGAACAAGAAAAGCAACCGCATACGTGAAATATGTATCTATTCTTATGATAACAAATCATTAACCCTTCCAGGAAAGAAGGAGGCTAATGGAGTCGATTTGCCACCAAAGCTGGTTGGTCTTCTCAAGTAATTGTGCCATACTAGGGGCTCAGCAGCAGTCTCTGTTGCTGGAAGAGACAGCAATAGCTAGATCAGTCTTGGTAAGTGGGAATCCATGATGGCGGGCCTATGTGCATCTTCCATCTCTGCCACCGTGGCCATTTCATCCACGTGCCCATCATGCCAGTTCTAGTGTGGCTGATTACAAAGACAGGCTAATGTCCATTGGCCACATCATTTGGTCCACTAGGTTCCGTGTCTCTTTCATGGTGCATGCTTTCTAGTGGCCATTAACATGTGGTACCAAACTGCAGACTTTATGCTTACTTCCCTATGTCTGCCTGTATGCCTTTAGCTCCAGACTTCTTTGCCTCTGATTTCCCAGTCTTTGTCTTTCTAGATCTTTGCTCATGAGTTTCACCTTGGAACACTTCTTCCACACACAGTAGCCAATCCATCTAAAAAGTAAGCTTGAATTTCTTCCTCTTCCTTCAGTTGGTCTTATAGGCCCTGTGTTAGTCAGAGCTCTCCGGAAAAAAGCAGAACCAGTATGAATATATAGAGAGAACACATATAGAGAGTTTGTTTATATATACATGTGTGTGTGTGTGTGTGTGTGTGTGTGTGTGTGGAGGGGGCGGTAGAGAGCGCATGTGTCTGACCACTGAATAGTTAAAAACTTTCCTAACATGGCAGGCCCTTGACTCTTCAAACATTTATCTCCCAACCTTTGGAACACATGTTTCTAGCCACCTGCTGTTTATTTCGCCTAGTCAGCTTGCTAGTTTTGATGTCATGGGTTACTATGTTGTTATCAAGGATAACTACGTGGCCCCAGTCTCAGACAATATTACGACAAGGAATGTGGTACAGTTAACATAGACTGAGGGCAAAATAGTCACTGTGTATTGTTAGCTGTTCCGTATGATTATTACCTCTTTCTGATCCTCTTTTTGATTGGGATAGAAAAGACGGCATTTGTCAAATCAATGGCTGCACATGAGGTCTCTGAGGCCACATTAGTCTGCTGTGATAGAAATATTCCACCAGACACACAGCTGTGATCACTTCTACTTGGTTGAACATTTGGCAATTTATAATCACTCTTCAGGATCCATTGGCAATTTATAATCACTCTTCAGCATCCAGCCAGTTTCTGCAGTGGTCAAGTGAGTGTAATAAATGGAGATATAATGGCACCTACCACCCCTATGTCACTGAGATCCTCACAAGTGACGTTAACCCCCATTATCCTTCCACTTTGTTTTAAAACACGATGTGTTAGGGGCACCTCGGTGGCTCAGTTGGTTAAGCTCAGGTCATGATCTCACTGCCCATGAGTTCGAGTCCCGCATCGGGCTCTCTGCTGTCAGTGGGGAGCCCATTTCTCTCTCTGTCCGTCTCACACTCATTCTCTCTCTCTCTCTCTCTCTCTCTCTCTCAAAAATAAATAAACATTTAAAATACAATGTGTTAAAGGCCAACAGATCAAAAGACAATTGCCATTAAAAATAGCTTGTCACTCAGTCCCTCTGGGAAATGGACACATGAACACAACCCACCACAGGAGACCACATGGAGAAGCCCCTCTGTGGTCAGTCAGAAGGCAGAGAGACAGGATAACTGTGGACAAGAGCCTTTATTTTCGTTTCCATGAGAAGGAATGGGTAAGGCAGGGAAAGCAGGTTTAGGATTGACTAGTTTGAATAATTTCAGTGGGTTCGGAGTGTAAGGGCTGTCCCTAGTGGTGCAGTACCTGGCCCTGGATAATTGTGGCAGGTGGATAATGGCCTGGAGTGTGACAGCCTGATAAAGGAGATGGTTGGGTGGTGAGTTGCAGATTGGTTGGTTTCCACTTGAAAAACTCTCATAGACAAGTTGTTTACTCTCTCTAGGACTTGGCTAGCCCTGAGAGGAGAGGGACCGTCCCCCCTGGTTCCCGCAAGGCCCCAAGAGGTCAAAGTATCAGAACACAGGAAATAAAAGAAGTCGTTAATATAACGTAACATAACGTCCGGATGCAGTATTGTTTTATTTTCACTATTTTGGCCAAAACAAACAATTTCAGCAGCTTCGGCTTGACCTCCCCCACTATGACCAAAGTTTAGCCAAAGACCCAGTGGCAGGATGATTCAAACTGCCAAGTATATCAAAACCAATTGTATATTCAGGTCCTGGACAAATGATCACAGGGCAGGAGGTCCGTGAGCCACTGTAAGCTGGACTTTGGCCAGAACTCCATTTATTACCTCGATCCCCTCCGCCACCTTTCTGGCCCCGGGGTTGTAATGATACTTAATGCCTCCAAGGTAGCAAGGCCTGCTCAGAATCTGTGTGTAATCATCCTCAAAATGTTTAGGAATTTTTCTCCCAAGTAGAGTCAGCTACTTGAAGAAATGGTCTCTGGGGGAAGGGCTGTGAGCTCCTTCTATTATAGACCTGCTGTGGTATTTCTGGGTCCTTCCTCCGAGAAACCTGGTGGGTTCAACTGGTAGGTTCCAGGTCTACCTAGAGTTCCAAAACTAGATAAGGAATGGCAAGTGTTTGACAGAGCAACCATGCTCAGCCTCCTAGGCATCCCTGCGTGCTTTCTTTTGATTCTATATAGTAAGAAGTATTCTCACTAGGGGTCCATCTTTTTTACCCCCTCATCACTTACTGTCCATGGACTCAGCTCGGTGACAGCCCTTCCCACTGCCAGGCAGAAAGGAGCCACCACCAAATTTCCCAACGGCCCGGCATCGTAGTCTTCCAGTGGGCTTTCTGGTTGACATAATCTATCTTCTCCAGCATATCTACTTCCCTAAGCTTTTTAACCCTTCTCTATACTCTCTGCCATGACATCTTAGACTTTCCAATGCTGCTCCGTATGGGCCTGTCTTTAGTCTTTCAGGAACCAGCCAAACAGCAAGTCTGCTCCGTCCCCTGGGCGCTTGGCCAGGGTGTTAAGTCCCATATCCTGAGAAAATGCCTCGAAATCCATAAACTCTCTCCTGTCCAGTCTCGTGTTTTAGCTACCTTGAAAAGCATCCTCAAAATCCAATCCCAAATGCTGACAGAGGAAGTTGATGACTTCTTGCCATTGGGGGGAAAGGGGTATATTCTCTCTCTAACTTACCAGGAGGTGGGGATGCTAAGGAGGCCCTTCTTGCCTTGTGGGGACGGGACTCTGTGGTGTCATCCCACACAGGGGACATCCTAACTTGTGATAGGAAAGAGTGAACCACCTCTGCAGGCTCCGAGGGTTCAGAGGCACTGGAGGAGCCAAAATACTTGGAGGCATGCACCCAGATGTCCCCATGTCGTGTGTAAGGGCCCCACATTCTCCCAGCCAGGGCCCCGACCTTGGCATAATGGTTCAATTGTCTTTGAACCGAGGCAAGTCCATTAAGTCCTAAGTTTGGTCTTCTGCTTTTTCTACCTTGACTGTAGGATCAGACTTCTCCCAGAGGCCCTCTGGCATTCATACTTGGTTTTCAATTATGTCCTAACTCTCTACAGTTTCACCTTAGCCCTCTGTAGGGCATCGATGCAACTTAGCAACAGCCAGCCGATTCCATGGTCCTTGAACACCCTGCATCTCCGACCTCTCAGATGCCTGCATCTTTCTCCAGCCAAGGCCACTCCCTCTGCTAGAATATTCTCCCAAGGGACCTCATGAAAGTTTTAGTGATTGAATCACCCCCTTGTGCCAGAGATCATCCATGCTCCGTGCATCACTGGGATGGAGTCTTCGTTGCCAGTCGAGTAAGTGACTTGATCCTGAATACCATCCCGCCACCTCTCTCCTGGTCCGTGCCTAGTGCCAGCTGTATCAGATTGGGTCCTTCAAGAAAGCGGACAGTAGGAAGGGAAAAGTACAGGAGGCGTGTTTGGTGAACACCTGTGGAAGGTACAGGGTGTGATCAGACTTAGGCAGCAGAAGTCCCCGGGCCAAGATGCGGATCTTACACCTGTGGGAGGAAAGAAGAGCAGGACTGGGGTGTCCACAGTGCAGAGCTCATAGAGTCTCGGCCTCATCAGATACCCAGGGCCAGGGCCCAGAGTCCCCACCATGTTCCATCTCTGGCTGGTGGCTGCCCAGGGAATGCATGGTTGTGGCTTGAAAGCAGAGAATGTTGGAGGCTCTAACAGCTCTTTGCAATGGATCACAGGTTCTTTCTTTTGGTTTTTTTTTTAATGTTTTTAATGCCTATTTATTTGAGAGACAGTGATTGAACGAGGAGGGGGGTGGGCAAAGAGAGAGGGAGACAGAGAATCCAAAGGAGGCTAGGTGTTAGCAGCAGAGGGTCTGATGGGGGGCTCAAACCCACAAACTGTGAGGTTATGACCTGGGCCAAAGTCGGATACTTAGCCGACTGGGCTACCCAGGTGCCCCCACAGGTTCTTTCTTCAAGAGAGATCCAGCATCCTGCCTCCATGGCTGCCACTTGGCCAAGGGACTACCTGGTGAGGTTCTGATTTGAGCAATAAAGCAATCAGCATATCCTCATCTTTTCCTGTTCATATCCCAATAACTAAAACGATAATATGGTCCCTACACCATCTTCACAGAATAAAAGAGCTCATCATCTTCAGTCAAAGACACATATTGAGCACCTACTGTATACCAGGAACTATGCCTGCTCTGAGAGAACAAAGATGAGTAAGTAGGCAGCCATATAATTCATCATCAAACCAGGGAACTTTTAAGTGGAAGAAGGAACTTAACAGCCATGCTGGGACAACCGGTGTAAGCCAGGACCGTCCTGGGGAAGCTGGGATATATGGTCACCCTATGAATAAGACACATCTTAGGTCTCAAGGAATTCACAATCCAGAAGGAAAAGGTAGATATGTACATAAATCTACTAAGTTGAGTGTGATAAGAACAAAAGGGTAGGGGTGCCTGGGTGGTTCAGTCCGTTGAGCATCTGACTCTTGATTTCAGCTCATGATCTCCTGGTTTGTGAGATTGAGCCTTACATCGGGCTCTATGCTGACAGCGTGGAGGCTGCTTGGGATTCTCTCCCTCCCTCTCTTTCTGCCCCTCCTCACCCCTCAAAATAAACACATAAATAAATAAATAAATAAATAAATAAATAAATAAATTTAGAAAAAAGAATAAAAGCAGGGTGCCTTGGTGGCCTAGTTGGTTAAGCATCCAACTCTTGATTTTGGCTCATGTCATGATCTCACGGTTCGTGAGTTTGAGCCTCCCATCAGACTCCACACTGATAGCACAGCTCTTGGGATTCTGTCTCCCTCTCTCTGCTGCTCCCCTGCTCGCTTGCTCTCTCTCTCTCTCTCTCTCTCTCTCTCTCAGAATAAATAAACATTAAAATTTTTTTTAAAAACATGAAAAAGAATAAAAGAGTAAATACAAGCATCAGAGGTGTGAAGTAATTCCGTACTTTCTGAGAATTACGAGGATATAGTATCAAACAAACCTATGAATTTGAGTTCTGCCGCTGACCAACTTCGGGACCACGGGCACATTCCTTAACCTCTCTGTAAGGAGACTGTCCCTGCCGTACAGATCTCCTGCAGAGACAATGACAGTAAGAGTCCCTGGCTCAGTGGGGTGCTTTGTGAAATTAAGCGAGATAACTATAAAAATGTCAACACGTCACTTGGACTAGACGAGTTCTCGATAAATGCTTGTTGAGGCTTTTTTGTTGGTTGGTCTGATTTGATGTATTTCCTGGATCCCAGGGCCTAGGAAGAGGAGATCCAAGGAGATACCAAGTGGTGAAGGCTGTGCTAAAGAGACTGAAATCACCCTGTGGGGTCAAGGGAAACCACAGAAGGGGTTAGGGCTCAGGAAGGGCCCTGCCAGCCTGGGTTTCAAACGTTACCTTTGAAAGCAGCATCCAAGAACATGAGCTCCATCCCACGGCCTCCTTTTTGTTCGCCTGAATTCCGCCAACAGCCTCCTACCCGGCCTTCCTGCTTTCTCTCATTCCTCTGCCTCCAGGGTAGTCACCCCAACCTGCTGATCTATCCCTGTTGCGCACCTGAAGAAACATCCTCCGAAGACTCTTCTTGCCAACAAGATGGAATCCAAATCCCCCGTCTTGCCCTGAGCTCCTTCAGGAGCCTGGCCCTGCCCGCCAGCCTCTCTCACTGCTCCCCACTCACCACTCGCGGCCGCGGGGGCTTCCAGATCTTTGTAGGTTGGCTTCCCTCTGCATGTTTCCCCCTGAACGCGTGGGATCCGGCTTTCTAGTCACAAAAGTCACGGTACGGATCCAGCCCCGTCCGCATGCCCACTCTCGTTCTAGGTGTTTGTGATGTCTCCGTGAAGAAAACAGGCATCCCCGAGCTTCTGCCCTCTGGGGTCTATATTCTCAAGTGGTGGCGAGGAAGAAGACTGACCATAAATGCGTAAAATATACAGCATGTTGGATTTTCAGTGCCCCGGAAAAAGAAAAACAAATGATGGGACAATGGGGTTACCGAGGGGAGCAGGACCAGTGGGCAAGGGGGTCAGGTTGTCAAATGAAATCAGGTGCTCAGGACGAGCCTTGCTAAGAAGGTGACACATGAGCAAAGACTTAGGAAATGAGGGCATTGGTCAGATACATTTGAAATTGGGAGAATTCCAGGCAGAAGAAACAGCTAAAGAAAAGGCCCACAGGCAGGAGTAGGGCTGGGGTGTTAAGGATAAGCACAGAGTTGGGGGGTGGGAAGCAGGTGGACCCACAGCTTCTTTTTTTCTTATTTTTTTTATAATGTTTATTTATTTTTGAGAGACAGAATGCGAGCGGCGGGGGTGGGGGGGATGGGGGGGAGCAGAGAGAGGGGGAGACACAGAATCTGAAGCAGGCTCCAGGCTCCGAGCTGTCAGCACAGAGCCCGACGCGGGGCTCGAACCCAGGAACTGTGAGATCATAGGCCCACAGCTTCTAGTGTGAGTGAAACGGAAGCGGGTACCCTGCTTTCAGTAGAGATGTGACATGACTGGACTTGAACTTGAAAGTCCCCAGTGGTGCCGTGCTGAGGAGGGGCTGAGGGATGTAGACGCAGGGCGACAGTCAGGACGCTTGCTCCAGTCCAGGCAAGAGACGATGGGGAAGAAGTCGCTACATTCAGGAGAGGTTTTTAAGCCGTTTGAGCCAAACCTATTTCCTGATCAACCGAATGTGAGATGTAATCACGACAGGGGAGTCATGCCCATAAAAGTTTGCCTAGAGCAGCTGGGAGGATATAGCAGCATTTCTTTCTCTGTGCTTCCAGAGCACATATCCTTGAATTATGCTCCATCCTTACACATCTGTCTTCTCCCAGGAAACAACAAGTTTATTTTGTCCATGAACCCTGTCTCACGGGTCCTTTCGGCAGGGCCTTCTAAATATTTATCAGATGAATGGCTGTTTAGTTTGCTAGGGCAGCCATCACAAAGAACCACAGATGGAGTGGATTAAACATCAGAAATTGATTTTCCCATAGTGCTGGAGGTTAGAAGTTCAAGATCAAGGTGTTGCAAGGGCTGGTTTCTTCTGAGGCCTCTCTCGTTGGCTTGTAGACGGCCACCTTCTCTCCGTGTCCTCACACGGTCTTCCCTCTGTGTGCGTCTGTGTTCCCACCGCCTCTTCTAATAAACACCCCAGTCATGTGGATTAGGACCCACCCTAATGACCTCATTTCAACTTAACTACCTCCTTTAAAGACCCCATCTCCAAATACAGTCACATTCGGAGGCACCAGGGGTTAGGATGGCAACCTATGAATTGGGGGGGGGGGGGGTGCGGATTCATGATTCAGTCCCATGACAATGACTAAATGGGTTAATTAACCAATTTCAGAGATGAAAAGAACAGGCCCAAGGAAGGAGACTGAGATGGAAACTTAAGACATCCGAATAGAGTCAGGAGAAACCAATGTCACAAAAGCCAAGAGGGAAGAAAGGCTGGAGGAGAAAAAGGTGCCCAGCGCCCGGTGCCACAGAGAACCCCGAGGAGCTGAAGCGCGACACGGCGTTCCAGTGGAAGACGCTGTTTTTCCTCTGGGATGTGACCCTTTCCATCGCTGAACCGTGAAACTGAGACATGTCCTCTTCTGTGAAACACTAGCTGGGATGTCTGTATGCAATCTGAAATCGCACCTGCAGAAAGAAGAGGGCACCTGGCTGGCTCGGTCGGAGAAGCATGTGACTCTTGATCTCAGGGCCACGAGTTCAAGCCCCATGTTGGGTGTAGAGACTAAACAAACAAACAAACAAACAAACAAACTTTAATGACTGGGGAAAGAAAATACCTCAGTTGTCCTAGAGATCTGAAAATGCCTAAGAAATTTTAGTGACCAGAAGCGGGCTTAATCTCCTCCAAAATATCTTTCAACCTATCTTTTAAATCCCAAAGGCTCCACTCTCATTTCTTCTGGGCTTAAGGGTTTCCTCAAGTCGTCAAATATGCCAGATGAGATTCTGGGCCCAGGAACTCAGAATCTAGGATATGAAAAGATTTCTGGAGAGATGTTCTATTTCTCCTAATGCTAACTTTACGTACTTACTCACTCACTCACTTACTTAACCGTAGTAAGACATAGTTTGTGACCCGAAAGGAGCAGGGTGTAAGAAACCACGGACAGAAACGGATTCCTTTACCCTCAGTCTTCTGAATATGTTGTAAAGTTGTGAGCTTTTTAAAACTAAGTTACATCCACTGAAGGGGAAATACAAAAATAACACCATTTTCCCTTACCTTGACGGGAAATGTGTGAGTTTCTTTTTGAATGTTCCAACATAGGTTTTGCAAGTCAGTGTATCAGCATTATAAAAAGTCCAATATAAACTGAACTTTTAAGCTCCCTGTTCCTTTAGGAAGCCATGCAGATCACAAAACAGTTTTATCGAATCCTTTGAGTTTTGATAATCCTGACTGAATGGAAAGCTAAAGTATAGATCAGAAGTTAGAAGTATTGTTATTGATCCTTTTCTGATATATCTTTTTTTCATTGATTTGTGACAAAACAGATTAAGAAGTAACATTTATGGAGAGCTCACGGATTTGCAGAGGCAGGCTAAGTGCTTTACATTTCTATTCAAGCCCTTCCCCCTCCCCAAATTACCCCAGCCCCCACCCCACTTTCCAATGACCCAGAAGGCTCTGCCCATGTTGCATTTTGAAAGTTTCTCCCATGGTTTCCAACTCCCGGAATCCTTCTGCTGTGCCTCCTGGAACCCAAGGGCAGGAACTGAGGGAAGAAGGGATTTGTAAATGTCAGTCCAAAGGGAATGATGTCCAGAATGAAAGATAGAGAACATAACCAGAACAGAGAAGGGATATTTGCTGTCATCCTCTGGACACCAAGCCCAGAGGAAAAGGGGCCTCTTTCGATGAATGGACTGACTGTAAGTGTACCTTTTTTTTAGATATGATAAGGCATGGAGATATAGTGACCTTTTTAAATCTGCTAAAAAGAAAGAGAGCCTAATAATATCAGGCAACAAGTTTGAATGCATTCTTGGGTGCCACAAAACGTGTCGCGTATTTACTATGTTCAGAGAACTGCAGTCATACTATGGGCGATCTGAAGCCAAATAAGCAATTCTATTATCTTGAGGATGTGAAGACAGAGCAGAGAAAGAAGGCAAAATAACAAATAACTATAAATATGAAGTAGCAAATGGCTACAAGTGAGGCAGGAGCAAATGGAATGGGAAAACAGAACACAGAAGTTATATTTTGCAGGGGGCTAAATCAGCACCCTGGCTACAAAATTGCGAATAATGAAAAGGTCATTTCTTTCCTGGCAGCAGTATATCCTAACTTCAGGCCAAAACAAAAAACAAAAAACAAAAACAAAAACAAAAACAAAAACAAACAAAAAAAACTTTCTATAGCATCCTAGAGAAACAAAATGGATAAGGACAAAGCAGAAAATTCTGAGTGTTTCTACTGCAGTTCTGGTGAGCAAAGCAGAGGCAGGATTACACGGTAACAATTTGCCTGATGCTTCACTTTAATATGAAGATCTGTAAGGAAATCCCACATATTCCTTGATATGGAAATGTTGGGAGCAAGTACAGAAAAATCCCCAAGGAAAAAGAGGGACCTTCTGGGGATTAGAAGAGGGATTCTCAAATCAAATTGTACCTCCAAGAGTGGAGAGCCTCCCCTGCTGCCCACCTCCAAGAACATGACCTTGCTTTTATTATCGGAGACTCAGACATACAAAGAGTGGTTTTGGTTTCTACCATATGACTCAGGCTGTTGTAATTAAGTTTTGATGTGGAGGGGCAGTACTTATTAAAATTGAAACAAACAAACAAAACTTAAGCCAACCATTAGCAACAATCTATTTATATGATTTCTAGAATCATATAAAGGTGGTTGGCCTTTCTTTTAGTGTAGATCAAATTCCTCCCTATCCTAAAATATGAACAATCCATTCTGGAGATACAGGTATTATGTTACCAAGCCTAAAGTTGTGTGTGTGTGTGTGTGTGTGTGTGTGTGTGTGTTTATGGGAAAACAATGTCAGTGTAACGTTTAAAGTTTTGCCTTATATCGTTCCCCCAAAATGGTTTCCTGAACATTTTATAGATCTTTGTCTAATAATTAGATTTACATACATATAGAAAAATGTAACGTATATGATTCATTCGAAACCAAATATTTCCACTTCATGATGCCACGGGCAACAACTAATGAGATTAATGCTTATGTTAGAATATTTGGTATGTATTTAGAACAGTTGCCATTTCAGCCAATAGTGCCTCTTTGAAGCAAACGACCCCACCAGGCACTCAAGTTGGGACAGGGGTAGGACCCCACCTTGCGTGTTACAGAATCTGCGGTATATGGACACAACCCAAAGGTCCTGTCATTCCTCTTAAGCTTTCAAGAAATCCCCTCCATTAATATGGGTAGCTAGTTTTCTTTTAAGCTTTTTGTCCGAAGGAACATATTATCAGCAGTTTTGACAAAACTTGTTTTAGTACAGCCAGCTTAGATTGTACCTATTGTTGCTTTGACTAACCTCTGAAATTCAAGCAAAACAAAGTTACAGTATATATATAAACAAGCAGGTCACAGGGTTAATGTTTGACACTAATTATACTCCTACCCGCAAACGCAGCAGGCTGTATTACCAGAGGCAGCAAAAGATACCTATCCAAAGTCAACCAACCTGGAGCTTCTGAGTGATGAAAAGCTATTTCATCGTTAAAGCAAAAAACGCACGGAAGGTAAAGCTGTGCAGGAACCTCCGTTTTAGCCCAATGTACTCTGCCCCGGGGGCCCAGCAGACGATGCCAGAGGCCTTGATTCTTTCCAATTTTTGAATGAATGTGCATCACTTTAAAACTCACTTTTTGGAATTAAAATAATCTCTCAATGGATCTGTAAAAAAAAAAAAAAGGTATCCAAAATCTATCAGGGGGCACCTGGGTGGCTCCGCGGGTTAAGCGTCTGGCTTCAGCTCAGGTCATGATCTTCCCGGTTCCTGAGTTCGAGCCCCGTGTCAGGCTCTGTGCTGACAGCTCAGATCCTGGAGACTGCTTTGGGTTCTGTGTCTCCCTCTCTCTCTGCCCCTTCCTGGATCGAGCTCTCTCTCCCTCTCTCTCTTTCTCAAAAGTAAATAAACATTTTTTTAAAAATGTTTAAATGTATCAGAAGATAATATTTTTCAAATCCATTACCAATTAGGAATAAATCCCACATGGCACACATCATGCATGATACAGAGGATTTTTTTCTTGTTGACGTCTGAAGGGAGGAAACACATTTCCAAAGGTCAACTGTGGACAGGATGTATGTGTCTGTCTTGCACGCCCCACCTCCAGACGGGGCTCCCCAGAGTGGCGGAGAGCACAGGCCAGAGAAAGGGCTCAGAGAGTCTTACAGTGAATTTCACTTAAACAGGCAAGTAAGTAACCACCAAATCCTGTTACCAACAATAATCGTGAGCTCTCTTCCCTTGGCTTCTCCTAACTTCAAGTCCAAACTCCCCACGGAGAGGATTGGAGAAGAAATTATACGCAGGAAGGCCATGGTTGTACAGCAGCCCACAAACACGAAGGGGAGTGCAAATGCATCCAAGCCCGGGTATAGTTGAGAAACTTGATTCCAGGGTGCAGGAGCCCAGCTCCCTGAGTGTGAGAAATGGCGTGTGCACCAATAAAAATGTGTGCAGGGGACAGGCCCTGCAGACTCTGACAGGCGGGCCCCAGGCTTGATGGGCGTGGTTTGCAAAGGCCCCACGTGCGGGCAGTAAGTCGGTCTGTCCTTCCACGTCTCTCTGGGTGACGTTCTGCTCGGGGCTCAGCGCGGGAAGCCGCGCATGCGCCCGGTACCACTGATTCTGGCAGAGGCTCCGTTTCTGCCCCTGTAGCCAAACGAGGCTGGTGAGATAATCAGAGGAAAGGCTTGACCTCCCTGCCGCTTCTTTGCTCTGCTTCGCTGCCCCTCCGAGCATTTTTCTCAGGGATACAGGGAGTAAATTTAACCCCCATCTCCGCCCCACAGGGGAGCTCAGAAACATCAAATTCCAAATCAGCTTTTATCATTATTATTATTATTATTGCCCTTCCGACCGCAAGAGCGTCTTCGTCCTCGCTTCTCAGCAGACATAGCGACAGCTCCTCAGTTATCCCACACGAGATGTTGAGTCACCTGTCCTGGCCCCAGAACGGTCTTAACCCTGTGTCCTCACACGGCCTCTGGAGTGGACAGCCGAACTGTCGCTAATGGTCAACCTCGAATCCATCCTAGAAAATGCTCTCCGCAAGTCCCTGATGGAACTGAGAAAGCAAAGTGAAGCAACAAGCCCGTAACTGATCGCATATTTTCCAAATTAGTACATCTTCTTATGGGATGATTGACCAAAGGACCCATGTGGTATCATGTGACACTGTTAGTGGCAAGGAGTACATGGGTGTGGGCAAGCATGTGGATGACAGTACAAGGGTTTCCTTCCTACCACCCAGGTCTTGCTTCAGATCTTCTAATTCGAGAACCAACCTTTATGTTCTTAATTTCAGCACTAGACTCAACTGAAGGGCACAGGGCAAGACGCTCAAGTACGGTGCCTCGTTTATAAAAAGGTAGATTTCCCGCAACTTTCGTAAGGGTGGTTCAGAAGGTCAGATTCTGATCTAACATAGAAGAGAATGGGATTCTCCTTGACGTTTCTATGGATTCCTCATAAATATCAGTCAGGTAATAGACATAATCTCCGCTGGAAAGATGTTAAGAATTGTTTCTATTATTATTAGAAGAGAATCTGATAGAATCAACACACATTGGCAGCTCCCCACTTTCATAGGATTTCATATCCGTTGTGTACAGCGTCTTAATACACATTATCTCCCCCAGACAGAGTTTATCATTTCCTCCTTTGGTCCTAAGCGGGGACTGTCATTGTTTGTTTAAGTGTCTGCCTCTCCCGTGAGGTTTGGGCTCAGGAGAGCTTCATGCTTTGTTCATCTTTCCAACGCCAGCAACGTGCATGCTCCCTGGTGCACCCGAGTGTCAACAAAATTATTTCTGGAAATGAAATAAATCATTTCCTTTGATCTTTGCAACAAGGCTGGGAGGAGGGCAGATAAAGAAGCGGATGCTGGGAGAGCCACACAGCCAGTGGTAAGTGACAGGTGGGAGGCTAAATCCCATGTCACCCCGCCAGGTGCCTGACTTCATGCCACACTTAGCTACTCAGACATCCTGATACCTCAGAATTCATTTTCACATCGGTATGTTTTATGTCTGCACAAAGACCTTGTGCCTCCGAGGGCACAAGATTTTAAGGTTTATAAAATCCATACCGTACATTTACACTGATCTCCACACAGTCTGAATTCCTTGCTCATTTCAAGGAGTATGAAAACTCATGTTTAATCATGTTAACGTGAACCCTAACTTGTAACTTACAGAAGTTGTCTCGTGACACCAAGAGAAATGACCACTGGGACCCATCATGAAAGTGAGACATGCACCCTCCTCTTCCTGGCCTCTGGCCACCAACACCAGTGGCTTTTGTCTCTCACTTTATCTTTCTAGGACTATTGGTTTCCAAGCCTGGAGACATACTAGTCTCAGGCAGGCTGGTGGTTCAATATTCCAGCTTGATTTTGGGAAATTTTTATGTCCTCCCCAAACTTCCCGAAGACTCAAGATCCAGTGCCCCCTATGATTCCCCAGTACTAGGAAAAGAAGTTCCAGGCTCAGATGCATTCAGCCCAGCATGAGATTTTTACCATCACGGCAGCAATCAGGCTCCTGGAAGCTTTAACACCTGTCACTTTCACTATTGAACTTGAAGCTTCTAATGGGACGTTCAGTAAAGTTCAGTCGGTAATTCCAATCATCAGAATGAAACTCCGGTTAAACGATTAATTTAGTCCAGGGTCAATACTTAAAGCTCTAGGCTTCGGTTCAATATCATCCTTGTAGTATTTTGTTTTGAATACTGTTGCTTAAACACTATGTCCACAAGCTCAGTGCTTTCTTTCTACCAAATTCATATCATGATCCACTCGATGGACTTAATTTTTCCAACCCAGTACCTCATAACATTGACATATATAGTTTTGTAGGTCCATGGTGTTTTTATATATTTCACATATGCTCATTCTGCCTTTTCCCACAAGGGGGTAATAGGAAGGCAAGGGCTGTATCTCCTTATCACATCCAACTTAGAACTCTGTGTGGAATGAGTGAGTTTTCAGGAAAGGCTCTTTAAGTTATTTGATAGAACCTAAACAGAGGCAAGAATGTGCCCGTCAGGGGTCCGGGGTGGCTCAGTTAAGCGTCCAACTCTTTTTTTTTTTTTAATTTTTTTTTTATGTTTTATTTATTTTTGAGAGAGACAGAGACAGAGCTTGAGTGGGGGAGGGGCACACAGAGAGGGAGACACAGAATCCGAAGCAGGCTCCAGGCTCTGAGCTGTCAGCACAGAGCTCGATGCGGGGCTCGAACTCACAAACCGTGAGATCATGACCCGAGCCGAAGTCGGACGCCCAACCGACTGAGCCACCCAGGCACCCCAAGCATCCAACTCTTGATTTCAGCTCAAGTCATCATCTCCAGCTTGTGGAATTGAGCTCTGCACTGGGCTCTGCCCTGACAGCTTGGAGCCTGCTTGGGATTCTCTCTCCTTCCCTCTGCCCCTTCCTGGCTCACGCACTCTCAAAATAAATAAATGAACACTTAAAAAAATTTTTTAAAGAATGATCCTGGGGACGCCTGGGTGGTGCAGTCGGTTGGGCGTCCGACTTCAGCCAGGTCACGATCTCGCGGTCCGCGAGTTCGAGCCCCGCGTCGGGCTCTGGGCTGATGGCTCAGAGCCTGGAGCCTGTTTCTGATTCTGTGTCTCCCTCTCTCTCTGCCCCTCCCCCGTTCATGCTCTGTCTCTCTCTGTCGCAGAAATGAATAAACGTTGAAAAAAAAAATTAAAAAAAAAAAAAAAAAAAAAAAAAAAAGAATGATCCTGTCTGTCATATGCCATAGAAAAGAACAATCTGTAAAGATTGAGCTCTGGGTAAGCAAACATCCATCCGAATTCTGTCACTGTTCTAAGTCTTCAAGAGAATAGAGATGAAGTTCAGTTGAGCATTGGACGACATGGGTTTGAAGTATGTGGGTCCACTTATACATGGCTGTTGTTTCTTTTATATATATATATACATATATATATATGTATGTATGTATAAATACAGTACAGTGTTGTGAATGGATTTTCTCTTCCGTATGATTTTCTTAATAACATTTTCTTTTCTCTAGCTTACTTTATGGTGAGAATACATTATATAATACATATACAATATGTGTTAATCTGCTGTTTTTGTTAGGCTTCTGGCCAATAGTGGGCTATCAGTAAAGTTTCGGGGAAGTCAAAACTTACATGTGAATGGGGTGCGCAGTGATTAAGCATCCCACTCTTGATCTCAGCTCAGGTCTTGATCTTGGGGTACAAGTTCAAGCTCCACCTTGGGCTCCATGCTGGGTGGGAAGCTTGCTTTAAACAAACAAACAAACAAACAATGTGGATTTTCGACTGCACAAGGGGTCCATTCCCCTAACCTCTGTGTCGTTCAGAGGTCAACCGTACACACAGAACAACTCTCTTGTAAATAGAAAACAGACTGCACCAGTAAAGATTTACCCAGAAACAATCAACAAAAGAGATTAAGACCTCAGCCATTCTGTTTTGAGTACCTCCAGGATGCAGTCTGGGCAGGTGAAAATGTGTCTTTGGATGACACAACCAGTTCTCATTTCTGAAGCTTTAAAATTAAACACTAATTCCCACTCAAACAGGTTTAAGGACTAACCTGATCGCTGTTGAAATTTAAGTTCTTATTTCCTCGGGGCAACCCTTCCAAGCTACATTTCCTCCTAAATAGGACTGATGTTTGAGGCCGGATCAATCCAGTATCAGATAGCTAGACTTTTTTTTTTTTCCCCAGTCAATTGCACACCATGAAGAAAGCAATGGAAACAGAAATCTGCACTTTAAACATTTTGACATAAATCTGAGATTAAAATAATGTAACTGGGGGCGCCTGGCTGGCTCAGTCAGTGGGGGAGGCATGCAACTTTTGATCTCGGGCTTGTGAGTTGGAGCTGCACATCGGATATGGAGATCGCTTAAAAATAAAATCTTAAAAAAATATAAATAAAATATGTAATCCATCCTACCAACTCTGTTTCTACACTGTGATGGCTTGTGTCCTGTCCCTGCATGATTATCATCATCTTTTCAGGCCACATCTAAAACCTAGAAACATCGGATGCTCGTGGCTTAAGTTTTCAATGTAAGTATCATTTGATCAGTTTTCATTGTGGGATACGGGCAGCATCGCACACTGTGAAGGATTCTTCACCAGATTGAATAGAATACAGGGTAAATGAACACTCAATACCTTTAGTAATAGGAACGTGACATTCATTTCCACAGCACTTGAGCAGTAGCTTCCTAACTGTCCTCTGTGTTTATCCAAAGGGGCCAACGAGAACCAGACAGATTTGAATAACCTATAGCAAGTCAGGGGCAGAGCCTAGAACCTGAACGTGGAGCCTTTCCCAGTATCCCTGCCGCTGCACCAGCACGGAACAATAAATCAAGCAAAACAACAACTACATCAGCACTCAGTCCTGTACCATGGAGACTCCGAAGATCAGGTTTTTCTTTTTATACCTAAGCCATGTATTTGTAATCTTATTCCAGCCTATTAACAAACAACCGATTTTGGAACATTTAAAGATCTTGCTTGTGAAAACTTTAGAGTGTTAAAGAATTTCTGGTGTTTTGATAATTGTTTTTACAGCGTGTTTGGGCATACCGCATGATTTACTTCACAAACATCCCAATGTGAACTTAATTAAGTTCTGGTGAGAAGGAACAACACTCTCAAGAAATAGATTATTAAGAAAAGTGCAACCAACTTAGTTCTTGGCTCCTGCAACTTAAATGTAGATTACTGTAAATACACCCAATCGTGCATCCTGCCAAATACCCTATTTCAGTGTTTGTTCATAAAATGTAATTTGAAATGCATGTAGGATGAGACAGCCTTTTTGTAAAAGGAAGTTATTATCTGTGATAAAAGCAGTTGTTGACATTAGAAATGCAGACACAGGGATCCAGACGGGAAATTTAATAAAAAGAAAACAAAGGTAGCAGGGGAAAGGGGGGTTAACAATATGGAAAAGCAAAGCCAGATGTGGCTGCAAATATCTGCCTACAGGCGAAACGTGGACGCCTACCTTTCAGATGGGCCATCAACAGCCACTAGAAGCAAAACATGGCCCCAGATTAAAAGGGAAAGTAGGCTGTTCATTTCAAGGTTGCTTGCTGTAGAGGACCCCTGTGAGTGGAGATAAGCTTATTCGTTAATTTCTGAGCGGGCTTCTTTTCGTGTGTCAAGTTAATTGCCTGTGGATTTCCATACTCCCGGCTTCCTCATATCCATTGCTTCCTTATCGACCTTCCCTAGCACGCCCTGTATAGTGATAATGAACTGGCTGTAACTATACTCCCCCCTCCCCGTAGAGCTGCAGAGAGATGAGACCACGCCATAGCCACTGTGCTTCAACATGTTTTACCAGGTTCAGATAATCTGGTAAATGTTAGATTCTTTACACAGAACACACTGGAAAGTTCTCCTCTCTTCACGTCCATGCAGTTTTCATCCTGCAAATCAGTATCACGGAATCACCGGGATCGTGTGTGTGTGTGTGTGTGTGTGTGTGTGTGTGTGTGTGTGAGAGAGAGAGAGAGAGAGAGAGAGAGAGAGGGACTCCCCGTGTATCTTCCTGACGCTCCCCAAAAAGAAGTGATTATTGCGTAGTCAGCCTCCAGTGCTGGTGCTGCTGTATGGGAGCTAATGTCATTAGTGTTTCCCGTAAGACAAGTGTGTTTTTCAGCTTGTGTTTTACCCCAGGCTGCCTTGTGGCAGTTCTCTTCCCTTAAAGCCCAAAATAATTTCATGCCTATGCAAATAACAGAAAATTCATTGCTCTTCCAGAAGGAGGTTGTTAGGCACTAATTTCAAATTATCACTCGACTCCAAGAGTTTACTTGAGTTTGGCTTTCAGGTCAGGGATTCCATTCCAGGACCCAGGGAAGATATTCTAAAAGCATCAAAGGAAAGTCAAAGTTTTTTTTTTCTGGTTTTTTTTTTTTTTTGAGATATTTTTAGTATAAGTGCAACCCTTTCAAGATTGAAGCTTTTGATAGTTCTCCAACCTTTGGCATAATTTAGCAAACCATGCGACAATAATGCCCTTTCAGTTTCTTAAATTCCTATCACTCATGACAACCCATAATCTTGAGTATCACAGAGCCCTTGTCTTTTCCTTCTTCTCTTCCTAAGTAAATTGCTGGAAGACTCGAATTATAATGGGTCTAATAAGCGTGAAACCTGTGGGTGGTGTGGAAATACTTGATCTCGCCTCAAACCCACAAAAATGCCAGAAGGAAGGCAGCACCCAAGGGCGTGCAAAGGACATCGTAGGCAAAGGACCAACCTTGAGATCCAGAATGATTTGCCTAATTTCCTGGATCTGTGCATCCAAAAGCACAGTAATGTTTCTAATAATGTGATCCTCAACAAGAAGGCAACATCTCTTCAAGTCTTGCCATGAGTATGTTTGAAAACAGCGATAGACACATTAACGGAAATCAGCCCTGGAAAGATCTAGCCAAAGTCGTTTCAAGGACGTTCAAATTAGGGACACCCTTAAACAAAATTTTCTGACCCGTATTGGGCAGCACCCAATTGCTAAATGAGACTGCAGGGGTCCTGAGTGGGAATTCTCAGTCCAAGAGGCCGTTTTCAGCCTCTGGGTGAAATCCAGAGCAGGATCTTTGGGCCCGTGCTCATGCAGATTGCCAGGCCCATGAGAACAAGCATACATGGGGCCAGCTAGTTAAATTTCAGCCACATGGTAACCTTCAAGTGGGCGCTTTCAGGATCTGGGGATGAACACATAATCATATCTTTTACAAGGTTTCAGACCTGAAGGATATTGCATAAACAGGTATTTACGAAGAGTGGGGACGAGCAGATCTTAATGTCAGCCTTAGCTTCAAAGACATTCTGTAAGCTCATATGTGACAGTGTCATACTAGCTATGAGGCAAAACAAGATGGGCAGGTACAGATTGTAGCCGCCACTTGGGATTCTAATTATTTGGATCTTATTTCAACAGGAACACATGAACATAACATAAAATTTGGGGAAATACTTATATGCAAAAAGGAGAAAGTTATCGATCTTAGCATACAGAGGCAACCAGTGTTAGGATTTTAGCGTATGTCTCTCATTCCTGTATCCCTTTATTACTCATTTATTTATTTAGCATTTATTATAGGCCAGGGACTATGTATATCCTTTATCTACACATAAATATGCATACTTTAAAAAATTTTTGTAGTGTTTATTTATTTTTGAGAGAGAGAGAGAGACAGAGCATGAGTGGAGGAGGGGCAGAGAGAGAGAGGGAGACACAGAATCGGAAGCAGGTTCCAGGCTCCCAGCTGTCTGCACAGAGCCCGATGTGGGGCTCGAACTCATGAACCGCGAGATCATGACCTGAGGTAAAGTCAGATGCTTCACCGAAGAAGCCACCCAGGCCCCCCTAAATATGCATGCTTTTTAAATAGAATTATTTTCTACACAGGATTTTAACCTGATTTGCACTAATATGTCAAGAAAGTTTTATTTCATTATTTTACACCATTTTATTGTTATATACTACTCTATTAAATGTATAGGTTTACTATAGCTTTCTTATTTATTTTTTAAAGATTTTAAGTAAATTCTACACCCAAGGTGAGGCTTGAACTCATGACACTGAGATCAAGAGTCACGTGCCCAAAGAAAAAATCACATGCTCTACTGACTGAGCCAGCCAGGTGCCCCTACGTAAGCTTATTTCAACACACCATCATTTTCAAGTATATGCCTTTTATGCAATTACACAAAGTAGCGTGCTAAGTGGAAATTTTTGCACACATCTATGATGGTTTTATGATCGTAAACTCCTATTCTATGTCAAAGAATACATTTTTTTATGGCTTTCCAAACTTTTGCCACAGTAGCCACCACTTATATTTTAACACCAATGTGTGATTTCTTGTACTCTTGCAAAGACTGATCCTTTTTGAAAATTTTGTCAATCTGCTAGGTAAAAATGATGCTTTGTTTTGATTTGCAATGCTTTCAATTATTAGGAAAATTGTACTTTTTCTCACTCGGTAGCTTGTTGTTTCAATTAAAACAGAAAGATATCAGAAAGAAAGAGAAAGAAAGAAAGAAAGAAAGAAAGAAAGAAAGAAAGAAAGAAAGAAAAGAAAGAGAAAAGAAAATAAAGAGAAAGAAAGGAAGGAAGGAAGGAAGGAAGGAAGGAAGGAAGGAAGAAAAAGAAAGAAAGTTATTGAGTGCCTACTTTGTTACAGACCAATTCTAGGCACTGGGAAAGATCTTATCTACTGGGAAAGATAAGTAGTTTGCAATTCATGTAAAGAATAATAAAAGAATAAAGAATAATAAAATGCCAAGAGGTATAACGAAGAGAAAATAAGACTGAGAAGGGCCAGTCGCTGCACTAGCTACAATATAAAAAGGAAAAGTTAGAACCAAATGTGTTTTCTTCTTCTTGTAATCTTTATTTTTGTAACTTTTTGTTTTGTATATATACTATATACAAAGGAATACATGTAATGCATATGTACATTTTAAAGAACTATGATGTAAAAATAAATGACACAGACGCCCATGTGCCTATTACTCAGCTTAAGAAACAAACATGACTGATGATTACCCTGAAGCCCTATGAATGCTCCCACCGGATGCATTCTCTACCTTCCTTCTAAGAAGTTACTACTGAGTTTTACATTTTTAAACCTCTCCTTGATTGTCCTTCTAAATGATATGTGAAGATACTCTATAACATACTATTGAGTTTTGCCTGGTTTTGAATCCTATGTAAGTTCTTCCGCAATTTGGTTTTCTGTTTATTCGTTTTGTTCTATTTTGGTTTTGCACACACTACAGTTTTGACTTGATGTGTGTCGAGCGTAGGTTTTCATCTCCACTGATGTAAAGTGTTCCATTACATAACATACCCCAGTATACTTATCCACCCTGTTGTCATAGGACATTTAGGGTCAGATTGTTTGCTTTTTAAAGCTGTTACCAGCAAGGTTGCTATGAATAATCTCATACATGTCTCCCAATCAAAAAGCGCAGGCGTTTCTTTAAGATGTGAATCAGGTTGAAGTCGAAAGTGGTAGAATTACTGGCTTCTAGGTATGCGTCTGTTCAATCCAATTCCTAATAAATACTTTCCTAGTAAGATTTTCTGACATGGTTTCACTGACTGGAACATACGTGGCATTGTTTGAAAGTCCCTTTGTTCCATATTCCCGCCAACACTTAGTATTGTGAGACGGTTTAACTTCAACCAATATGGAGGCTGTAGAATGATATCTCACTGAGGATGATCCTGATACCTGGCGAGGTTGAGCATTTTTCGTGTGTTTACTGGTCACTCACACCCTCTTCTGGGTCTTACCCGCTCATATCACTCATCTCTTTTTCATCGCGGATTTATTGTTTCCTTATTCGTTTGGAAACGTTTGTGCCTATCTCCCGAATACTAATCCTTTGTCAGCTAGGTGGTGAAAGGTTCCCGGTGATACTTGCTTTCCCCTCCCCTGCTCATGTATGTGCACAAGCTCTCTCTCTCTCCCTCTCTCAAAATAAACAATTTTATAAATAAGTATAGTATTTATTTATTGTATAAATAATAAATAAATAAGTAAAGATATTCTACATTTTCTTCTAAGTAATCTTAAGTTTTACTTTTTACATTTTTTATTTTCATCCATCTGGCCCTCTGGCTTCAGTATTATCATTTGAATAGGGGCCAAAAGACAGCCTGTTATGATTTTCCCATATGCGTAACCAATCCCAGCACCACTTGTCGAGTAACCCATCATTTCCACACCGGTCTGCAATTGTCAGCTCTGTCGTCTCTCTGATTTCTGTTTGACGGGCCTCTTGCTAGGCTCTCTATGCCTTTGGTCTCCCTTGCCAACAGACGCTATCTTAACTTGCTGAAACTACATCAGAAGATTTGCCATCTTGTAGAGCTACATGATCTGCTTGGTTCTTGTTAAGAATGTCTGGGTGGGGCACCTGGGTGGCTCGGTCGGTTGAGCATCTGACTTTGGCTCAGGTCGTGACCTCACGGTTTGTGAGTTCTAGCCCCACATCAGGATCGCTGCTGTCAGCACAGAGCCTACTTCACATCCTCTCTCTCCCTCTCTCTCTCTCAGCTCCTCCACCACTCACACTTTCTGTCTCTCAAAAATAAACACTAAAAAAAAATTTTTTTAAAAGAATGTCTTGGTGATTCTTATCAATTTAATCTTCCATGTAAATCTGAGAATCTGCTAATCAAGCTCTGCAAAAAATATTCTGTTGGAATTTTAACTAAAATTATATCAAATCCCAAATCTCTGGGGGGGAATTGACATTTTTTTATTGTAAGTCTTTCTACCATGAACATGGTCATCTCTCCATTTATTTAGTTTTCTTTATTATGATTGAGTATAATTATATCATTTTCTACGTAAAGGACCTACACAGCCTTTGTTAGATGTAGGCTGGGGATTCACCGATTGCCCTCAAGTGTGCCCTCCATCCTTCCCATCACGCCCTGTGTCCACGAGATGAACTCTGTAGACCACATCAACATGTCCCTATGTCCTGATTCTCGGGAGGGTTGGAAATGGGAAGCGATGGCCAGGAGAGCAGAGGACAGGAGGAAAGTGAGACTGGGTGTCATTCCCTATCCCCTTCTCCTTCAGGCAGCTGGTCAGCAGGGCTGTGCGCTTCTGCTGAAATAAACACAGCCCTCCCACCTGCGATTCTTGCTGAGACCTGCAACTCTCCAGGTTCTGGTAACTGCTCACCTTTACCCACTCAGTCCTCTGGTGTTACTTGCCCTTGGAGTTTGACCATCTTGGTTGGTTTCCCTGTATCTGCACATATCTTTCTAGTCATTAAACTCTGCATTGAGAATGCCACCTGTTTCTTCTAGAGATCCCAACCAATAGAACAGTATATGTGTGTGTGTGTGTGTGTATGTGTGTGTGTGTAATTTCTGATAATTTGTAGATTACTTTGCATTTTCTATAGGAAAGATCATCATCTGCAAATAGTGATATTTTGGGTTTTTTTCTTTCTGATCCTAACACTTTTTCTGATTGTCTTACTACCTTGACTTGTATTCCAGAGCAATGTTCATTAGCAGTGCTAAGAACAGCCACCCTTGTTTTATTCTTAATTTTATTTTTTTTTCAACGTTTATTTATTTTTGGGACAGAGAGAGACAGAGCATGAACGGGGGAGGGGCAGAGAGAGAGGGAGACACAGAATCGAAAACAGGCTCCAGGCTCTGAGCCATCAGCCCAGAGCCCGACGCGGGGCTCGAACTCCCGGACCGCGAGATCGTGACCTGGCTGAAGTCGGACGCTTAACCGACTGCGCCACCCAGGCGCCCCTTATCCTTAATTTTAAAGGGATTGCTCTTCATAAGTCTCTACTAACAAGATGTTCACTGTAGATAAAGGAAGCCCGATCCTAAACCTAGCTTGCTAAGCTTTTATCTAGAATCGTTGATGAATTTTGTCAAATGCTTATCCTGATCTACTGTGATCGCAAGATTTTTCTCCTTTAAAGTGTAAATATGACAAATTACAAAATATATTTTACAATGTCAAATCACTCATGTCAACAATAAATGCTGCTTGATCTTTGCTGGCTCTAGATTGCATATACTTTATTTAGAATTCTTGTCCCTAGATCTGTGGATGAGATTGATCTGTGATTTTCCTTTCTACTAAATGTTCTTATCTGCTTTGGGAATCAAGATTACATTAGTCTCATAAATATGAGTACGAAGGATTCTTTTTTTCTTCCTGTTCTTTGAAAGAGTTTGTGTGAGCTTGGAACTATCTCTTCTTTAAATATCTAGTAGAAACTACCTGTAAAAACATTGGGTACTGGTATTTATTTTGTGGAAAGATTCTTTAACTACTGACTCAAATTCTTTAAAAAATTATAGGACCCTTCAGGTGTTTATTACTTCTTAAGTCAGCTTTAATAATTTATAATTTTCTAGGAATTTTTCAATTTCACCGAAGTTTTAAAGTGTTTGACATCAACTTGATTATAATATTCCCTTAAAATTTAACCTCTGCTGCATCCGTACTCAAGCCCTTTATTCGTTCTGATATTGTTTGTGACTTCTCTTTTTCCCTTGATCTGTCTTGCTGGAAGTTTGTCATTTTAAGCAACTTTGGCTTCGATAATTTTGTGTTTGCTATTTCATTGACTTCTACTTTTTTTTCTTTCTAATGTTTTTGGGCTTATTCAGTTATTTCTTTTTTTCTGTCTTCCTAAGATCAATACATAGGTCATTTCTTGTCAGCCTATCTTTTCTTCCAATGTAAGTGTTTAAGGCTACAAATTTCACTCTGAGATACTACTTAAAAGAAGTCTGGATTGCATTGGCTTTTTTTATTGTCTTCATGGCACATCTGAAATCATCCATCTTATATTTTTTTTATCATTTGTCTCACCAGCAAGGAGATGCTCCATGTGAATGGCGACCTCTCCACAGCCCGGAGCCCCCCACTTACTAGTCACTGAATAAATTATTGTTGAAACAGTGAGTCAATGGATGGATAATTATACCTAATTGACTGTCTGAACAGACAGATACCCAGTCAAAATAGCCTTTGGCTGAGGAAGGAACTATATTCCCACTGTTTTGTTGTTGTAGTTGTGGCTGTTTATTTGTTTGTTGTTGTTTTATCCTCAAACAAAAACCACGATGTTTTCATCTATCAAAGCCAAACCAAGAGTCTCCCCATCAGTCTATTCCATTAAAGGAGCATCCTCCCCTTTGCTTTAAAAGGGATGGTTTTAAGGAGAAACCTTAGTGCCCCTGCTTAAGGGAAGTATTTGGATGGTTAAAAGTTGGATGAAGCTGTCAGTGACCCCTCAGGGAAAAAAAAAAGTTATACTTGCTGCCCATGATTGAAAATCAAAACAAACTTAGAATCAAACATTTTCTTGTTCTGTAAAATGTGTATTTGAGGAGATACAGAGGACTATAGAAATGGACACGGCGTTAAAAACATTTCCTTTGTCTTGCATCAGATTGCTTTGCTACCTGCAAATTTCAGAGAAAATAACTTGGGTTTTCGCATCCTCTGTCCCTGCTCCGTCTCCCTGAACATCCCTCCCTAGCTCTGTTAGCCTGCCTGCAAGGAGACAATCAGCCCATCTCCCAGATTCCAAATCCAGCAACCGCTGGCTGGTCCTACCTCAACAGTACGAGGAAGCAGGTGACGATAACTCTTGCTTCTAGCAGAGGAAAGCAAATCTGCGAATTCTCACGGAACTGGACAGACCCTTCAAGATCCACCAGTCACCATAGGCATCCTTAATTTCTACCCAAAAGAGCACGCATTCCAGTCCTGCTCTACTTGAAGTAGGGTGAGCTGTATGCTTGTCTTTGAAACTCCGCCCTCTCTGCTCGGCCGGCTCATGAGAGAAGGTACAATGCCTGACTCGTTTCATATCCTCCAGAGCCTGACAAAACAGGGTCATTTCCATAGAAGCACTCCGTAAACTCAGAATGAAATGGAAACTGGGGCCAAGCAAGAGGTTTCATGGTTCATTTTGTGGTAAAGCTTAGGTCCTCTGGGATTCTACTCCAGCGCTTTTTCAACTTGACTACACCCCTCTCACTCAAAAACTCAGCTAACATTCCTTCTTTCAGATTCCCTAATTCAGATGACATGCCTTCATTCAGATGGCAAACACATCCACTGGTGTTTCCCCAATAACTATCCATACTTCAAATGGGTCTGGTCTCTTTCTTCCTAATTCATACTCTGCAATATTTACAAACCATCACTGAGCTTCTAAAACACCCAGAAAATTATCGCTTGAATTAGACACTTTGATGTTGAAGGACAAGACACATAAATCATCTCCAGTGATGGAACTTGGCTTTAAGAACACACAGAGAACTGAGGCAGCCCGAGGGCATGATAACTGTGGCGTTTCCATGTGGACCTCAGGGTAGCTGAAACAGCGCTGGCTGGGTGCTGCTCAGAACGTGCCCCGAGCTCTAGTACCATTTTGCCTGATATTCCCCCCCAAGAGAAATATGTTGGGTCAGTTTGCCTCCATCCAGTAGGGAGCCATCATGTTGGGCAGAATTTCTTACCAATGAATCTCCCTGGTGTAGATCCTTTGGTTCAGTCACTGAATCCGGACTTGACACCCCAATACCTAGAAAGCAGGTCTTGACTCTTGAAGAAGCCTATGACTCCTCTCCAGGACATCTCCCCTAATAAAGAGAAACTCTTTTTCAACTTTCCAGTGAGGATTAATATCTATGTTCTTCTCAGTTCCCCTTCACATCTTCATTCAACTCCTCTTGCTTCACGTCGCTTCGATCTTTTACTCCTCACCACAACTGCTCATTTCACTCGGTCTCCATTCTGCCAGTCAATTTCTAGAAGGCCCTTCCTCCCATCCCATCCACAGCAGCACTCAGAAGCTCCAGGGCCTGCTGTCTGCAGTATTTCCTTGAACTACATCAATTCAACTTCCATCTCGCCAGAAGCTTCTCAGAAATCTTCAGGTGGCTTCTGGCACGATGAAATTCCTAATGAAGTTTCTCCATGTTCCATTTTGATGCCCCTATTCACTAATAGGGAACATATTCATCACTCTAGATAAGCAAACGTATCTGCTATACCCTCGGTATCACTTATTCACTCCTCTCAGAGCTGTTGTGTTCACCCAACAGCCTTCCTCCCCTTCACTTCCTCCAAAAGCCTACCGCATAGGCTCGCCCCACAGACTGCATCCCCAGGGACATGCCATCAGTGCAACAGCAAATCTGTGAAAGGCTGCATTATTGATCTTGAGTTCTACAAAGTAGCTCCAATAACCTTCCACTCCCCTCCACCTCCATGTAAGCCACATCATCTCTTTCGCCTGGAGAAACATGAAAAGAGGAACAGTGAGGAGACTCAAAACTGGCCCAAGAAGGTGACTTAACTAAAGTTCCAAAGAAAGGGAAGAGCTAGCCACAGGGAAATCTGAGGGAAGAATATTCCAGGCAGAGGGAACACAGGTGCAGAGCCCAGAGTGCAGATACACCTGACATAATAAAGAAACAACAGGGTAGCCTCTAGCTGAGATGGAGGGAACAAGATCGGTAGATGAATGGATAAAGAAAAGGTGGTATGCATACACTGGACTATGACTCAGCCATAAAAGAGAATGACATCTTGCCATTTGCAACAACATGGATGGATCTAGAGAATATAACACTAAGTGAAACTAAGTCCATCAGAGAAAGACAGATACCATATGACTTCACTCATATGTGGAACTTAGGAAACAAAACAAATGGGGGGGACGCCCAGTCGGTTGAGCGTCCAACTTCGTCTCAGGCCATGGTCCCACAGTTCCTGGGTTTGAGCCCTGTGTTGGGCTCTGTGCTGATAGCTCGGAGCCTGGAGCCTGCTTCACATTCTGTGTCCCCCTCTCTCTGTCTCTGCCCAACCCCACTCTGTCTCTCTCTCTCTCTCTCTCAAAAATAAATAAGCATTTTAAAAAAAAGAAACAAAACAAATGAACAAAGAAAAAATAAAGAGATAAACCGAAAAACAGACTCAACTATAGAGAACAAACTGGTGGTTACCAGAGGGCACAGGGGTGGGGGCATGAGTAAACCACGTGAAGGGGTTTAATCAACACTTGACGAGCACTGAGGAATGTATAGAAATGTTGAATCACCGTATTGTACACCTGAAGATAATATAACACTGTATGTTAACTAGACTGGAATTAAAACTAAGAATCATGATAACAAAATATAACAGAAAGTATCAACAACACACACACACACAAGAAGGAGAGTAAAAGGAGATGAGGTTGCAAAGGCCTTGGATGTCACTGATGGTTTTGAGCAGAGGCGTGACAAGATCTGATATTATTGAAGATCAGCTGGGACATAGTTGTAATAACGTCAGCACTTTGGACGGAGGTGGCTGCATTGGTGGCCACGGGGAGTGGTGGAACTCTGGGCATATTTTGGAGGGACACACGACAAGATTTTCTGGATTGAGTATAAAGTGTGAGAGAAAGTCCAGAGTCAGGATGACCCCAAGGTCCTGAGATTCCCGGTGGATGGAATTGCTGTCACTGGAAAGGGACAGATTGTCCCGCTTTCTGAAAGCCAAGTGAGGCTGTAAGTGACAGTGTCACACTGACAGTTCCAAGATTTGCAGCATTGGAAGTAAAGGGAGACAGCTCAGAAGAACCAGTAAGAGCCCCAAGGAGGAGGTAAAAACACCTAGGTTTTTGGGCCACAGCCACTGGATGAGGGAGCTGCCTCTGATCAAAATAAAAGCTCATGTGACCCCGAAGAAGGGTCTCAGTTCCTGACTGTCCAATGTTCACTTTCAGAGCCCACAAGCTCCAGCCCTTCTTCCCACAATAGGGCTCTGGAAAATCAATAAAGCCAATCAATAAATTTGCTTTCCTTGGGCTTATTTGAATGGGTTTCTCTTCCTTGGAATCAGACTGTTGGCTAAAATAGAGTGAAAGAGAAAGAAAGAAGGAAAGAAAGAAAGAAAGAAAGAAAGAAAGAAAGAAAGAAAGAAAAGAAAAGAAAAGAAAAGAAAAGAAAAAAAAGAAAAGAAAAGAAGATGGGACCCCTTAACTGAAGATTCATTCTATTCCATGGTGCTGTCTTTTTTGTATATACACCACGTATTGACTGTGTGTGGATCAGCTTTGAAATAAAAGGCAATATCCCCTAATCAACAGAACAAACAGTAAATATATAAAATAGCCTGCATCCGTCAAAGTTGAAAGCAACAGAAATCTGACTCAAACCAGCTTACCCCAAAAGGGGAAATGTATACCTCCTATCAGTTGAGAAGTCAGAGAGCTGATTCCTCAGGTATGATTGCCTTCAAGTTCAAATTACAGCATCAGGTATCTGTCCATCCATTTATCTGTTATTTATCCATCCATCCATCCGTCTCCTTAGCCCTTGGTTTGCTTTCCTCCGTGCTGACATCATTGTCAGGCAGATACTACCCACATCATAAGAAAGACAATTCCCAGCAGCCCTGGGCTTTTACCTGCCTTGGAGAGACGATCTCATCTCAGTATCCCTATCGTCTCTGAAAAAGGGTTTCGCCTGGGCTGCTTGGATCCCCTGTCACCTTGTGGTGAGACTAGCATTCCAAGGGCTTCATTGACTAACCCACCAGAATGATACAGAATGCAAGAGTGGTAACTTCTAGAAGGGAGGGATAATCTGAGTCAAAGGAGAAAGAGATACTTCCTGCATATAGATCTTGCTTCTAAGGTCATGAAAATGGTTTTCTCTGTGCTAGGCAATTAGCATCACAATGTACCTGTATGCTAATCATCGAAATGATGACAGGCATTGCCATATGTTTAAAGGAAGTTTCTCTATTACACACAAATACACAGACACTAGCCCACGTGTAAACTTAGAAATTCATTTGAAAGGATGTTAGGTGGGGCGACCGCGTGGCTCAGCCTGTTAAGGATCCGACTCTTGATTTTGGCTCAGGTCATGATCTCAGGGGGTGAGATCAAGCCCCAAGTTGGGCTCCATGCTGAGCGTGGAGCCTGCTTGGGATTCTCTCTCTCCCTCTCTCTCTCTCTCTCTGTCCTTTGCCTGCTTGTGCTCACTCTCTATTTCTCTCTTTCTCCACACAGATAAATAAAGATTGAAAAAATTGCAAACTTCAAAAATAAAAAAATTTTTTAAAGAAATAAAAAAACTTTTAAAAGAAAGGATGTTGTTTCAGAGGGATGTAAATCAAGGGGGTCAGGATCAGCTAGCTCTTCCTTTTTTTAACGGCTGTGCGTAAACTGTAAGGGAAATACTCTTTGGGCTGGCTGCGAATTGGTTCCATACTGTCTTGCCTAAGGGCCATTTTTTAAGACACTAAACTCTTCCGCTGAGAACAAAAGAGCAAGGATTGCGTGGAATGAATGAAACACAAATAAATTTCCTAACGCGGGAAAAAGAAAGGCCTCTGGGTTTGAAATACAGCGTGGAGAGTACAGGTCACAAGAAAAAAAGGAGGGTCATTCAAACAAAGCTACCCGAGAGGGCTACAAATGTGTCTCGTTTCGTGAGCGTTACCCATTTCGGGGAGAGGGTGGTTTGGCGGATATTGATTTATGTACCAGGCCGCCAAATGTAACTTTTGTTTTGTTTTGTATGTTTAGGAAATCCAGTTGTTACCTTTGAAGGGGAATGAAATCCAACTAGCCAGCCTTCCACCAGGCAGGGACTCGCTGCCTTGGTGGGAGCTCCCCAAATCCGTTCCCTCCAAGACGGCTTCGCAGGATTATGTCACCCGAGGACAGCGCAGGGGAGGAAGAGGTAAAGTTGTAAAACATCGGCTTGGGTCGTGAGGAAGGAAATCCACCAGCCGAAATGAGAGATATGGGCAGGTTTGATACCGGCCTCAATGCCCTGATCCTTCCACAATTTACGAGATTATCACTGTATCTCCTGGGAGCCTTCCTGAGCTTTATTGGGATGGGAGAAGGGCCCCAGGCTGGGGGGTGGGGCCGACCAGAGGTCGAGGTATTCAAGGGAAATGAATTCTTCTAGAAAAGAAGGCATAAAAAGCCCTAATGACTAAGAATTCCTGGGGCCTTTTACATTGCTTAAGTTTGGATACAATGTCTTCTTCATAAAAAATGTCCCAGCTATTGACATATTGCTTCTTAAGTCAACGTTTTTCTTACTTAACTGAGAATGAATATATTCTTTTAAATGTTCGTAGAATACAGAACTATGCAGAGTACTACAAGAGCCATCTTTGCCGTCCCCATCCCCACTCACAACACCTCCCCCGTGGTAACCACTGCAAAAGTTCAGTGTGTAACTCAGGCTTTTTTCTATGTAGTTGTACATGCATATCCACGCGCGCACACACATACAGACATGTGCACACACGCACACATGCACACACACACACCCATGCATGCATCCGTGCACACATACAGAAGGCATATAAATAGAATTAAACCATAGGTACTGTTCTCTGTGTACTTTTTCACATAAAAATATATCTTATAAATCTTTCCATGTCAGTACTATAGTTCTACCTTATTTTCTTTTACTGCGGAGTATTAGTATATAATATTATATATATTACAACTTATTTCCCTAACTATGCACATTTAACAGCTCTCTAATTTGGGGGGGGGAGGGCACCTGGGTGGCTCTGTCGGTTGAGCATCTTGACTCTTGGTTTCAGCTCAGGTCATGATCTCACGGTTTCAGGGGTTCAAGCCCCACATTGGACTCCGTGCTGATAGTGTGGAGCCTACTTGGGATGCTCCCTCTCTCTCCTTCTCTCTCTACCCCTCCCCTACTCTCGCTGTCTCTGCCTCTCTCAAATAAACTTTAAAAAAAATTAAAAATTAAAACTAAATGGTTTCTAGATTTTTGCTATTATAAACAATGCTGCAATGAAGACCCATATGGATGCTTCTTTGTACACATGTGCAAAGAAGTCTCTCAGAAAGAAACAGAATTGGACGTACTGATAATCATTTTAACTTTTGATATACACTGCCAAATTGATCTCCAAAAGACTATACCATTTTGTACCTCCTCGACATTGAAAGGAACAGAATTTTTCTTTAAATCTCCAATACAATGGGTGAAACTTTGATCTTTCTTCATCACTTACTAATTAGATTAAATATCTTCATATTCGAACCGATCACTTTTAAGTCAATGACATGACTATTTCTATTTTCCCCATCTTTCTACTTTTCTTTGATGTTTATTTTTGAGAAAGAGACAGATAGCAAGCAGTCGGGGGGGGGGGGGGCAGACACACACACACACACACACACACACACACACACAGAACCCAAAGCAGGCTCCAGGCTCCGAGCTATCAGCACAGAGCCCAATGCGGGGCTCGAACCCATGAACCGTGAGATCATGATGTGAGTCGAAGTTGGACGCTTAACTAACTGAGACACTCAGGAGCCCCTGGTTTTACTTATTTATTTGTATGAGCTCTTTATGTTTTGTGGATAATAATCCTTATCTAATTATGTAGCTTGTAAACATTTTCCCTCAGACTGTTGCTCATGTTTTAAACATTTCACTGTATTAAAACTTAAGTCTCTAAATGTAGCTTTAAAAAACTTTCTCCCGGATAGTTTCTGTGTTTTATACCTTGTTTAAAAAGACATTACTCATCTGAAAATTGCAAAATAGGTTTGCTATTTTTTCTAATGCTTTCATAGTTTTTCTATAGATTTAGTTTTTCAACCCATAAGGTTTTATACATATTGGGAGATTAAAATGTTCTTTTCTTCTTATTGTCCTGACACAATTTATTGAATTGGTCATCTCTTCATAATTTGAAGTGCTCCCTTTGTTATACACTAAATTCCTATGTAAACATAATACATGGATCCATTTATAGACTCATTTCATTGATCTATTTCTCTGTTCTTGAATTACAAGCACACTGTTTTAATTACCACCATTTTAAAGTATGCTTGAGGGGCACCTGGGTGCCTCAGTCGGCTGAGAGTCTGACTCTTGATTTTGGCTCAGGCCATGATCCCAAGTTGTGGGATCAAGCCCCCACATTGGGATTCATGCTGAGCATGGAGTCTGCTTAAGATTCTCTCCCCCTCATCCTTCTCTCTCTCTCTCTCTCTCTGCCTCTCTCTGCCTCTCCCCCTCAATCACACTCTCTCTCTCTAAAAAAATAATAATAGATAAAGTATGTTTTGATATAAAGTAGGACAAATCTATCACTGTTAACTCTTTTGATTCATCTGTGCATCTTCTATTTGATATAAACTTGTACCCCAGCTTGTCAAGTTTCATGAAGTAGCCCCTCGTCATGTTTCTGAGAATTGCACTGAATTAATAGATTACTTAGGGAAGAACTGACACCTTCACAAGTTTGAGTCTCCCAGCCAACACAGTGTGTGTCTGTTTACTCAAGTTTTCTTTTGCCCTTCAATACAGTATGATGGCTGTCTTCATATTAGGGGGTTTTTTGTGTTTTTTTGTTTGTTTGTTTGTTTTTGCTAGATTCCTTTACTACTGTAATTAAAATGTTCTCATGACATTTCCCAATCGTTTATTGGTGTCACCCGAGATTACTAATCTTTCATCCATGCATTCAGCAGGTATTGTCAGATGTCTGCTCCGTGGGCACTCTGCACAATCCCAATTGCCTGCTGTCGGAACACAAATGATTGACTTTTGTGTTGTCAAAGGATAAGCCGAGTCCTATGAAATAGTCTAAGAGTGTATTTTCGCAGAAATCGATGCGAATCAGGCAGAGCCAAACCAGAAGTGGTCAGGAGCAACCCACTTACGGGAGCTCGGGGAGAGACTTAGGGAGCAGTCGCGGAAGCGGAGCCAAAGAACCATTTGATTGGCTACAGTGGAAGTGTTTGCCTTATTTGGAGAAGCCTACTTGGTTATTTGTGATTGGTTGTCCTTCGGTGGCCATTTCTTAACCTTGAAGCATTTGCAAGCTCAGGTTCTGGTTTCCTTGCCTAGACTACCACGGCATCAGAGCCACCTAAGCCTCATGGCTTCTTTGCTTAATGAACTTAACAGCGTTGGGAATCTCTATAGGAGAAGCTACAGCATGAAATATCAGTGAATAACCTTTAGCAGCCAAACTCGGATGGATACGTGGGCCAGAAAACTTAAAGAAAAGTAACATGTGGAGAAAAACTGCTTGAGCACATTTTCAACCACATGTCTAGGGTCTTCTATATAAAGTCACACAAGGAGAAATGTCTTCACTCCTGAGTGGTGGAAGAGACTTTGCTATCCCTGTGGTCATGTGCTCTTTTCCTCACAAAGAACCAAAAATAGGCAATTGCATATATCCCTCCCCAGCCCGCCTTCTTTCTGCGTCTGATGCCAGGAAGTTCACAGTTAACTTGCTTGGTCAACCACAGCCACCGTGCATTATCCCCAGTCTCCTCTCCCCACCTACCCGATCCAGTGGTAGCTTTTGTTTACGTTTTTAATGTGTATTTCCTATAAAATTGCTTCATCCGGGAAGCAAGGCGAGGAAAGAAGGGAAAATATTTCTAAGCATCTAGGACACTAGTTGGTATAAACAGATTTGAGGGGGATCTTTCCTTCAGCCTCCTGAGACTCCCAAGGGCAAGGTCAGTCAGCTCTGGCCCTCTCAGGCACCCCCACCACCCCCAGCCCAGCTTCTGGGAAACCAAGCAGCTGTATACAGACTCCTGGCCCCTTCGCTTTGGGGCTGTTGGCTCTTGCCCCAAATTACCTCTGGCTTCTCGGTCAGCAGCTACGTTCTCATCGAGCCACAAAGGACAGACAGCCCTGAATCCTCTCATCCTGAAGACAACAGTACTTTCTTGAGTTGTTTGTTTTTTGGTTTTGTATTGGCGTTTTTGTGTTTTTTTCTGAGTGTAAGGAGAAAAATGGGAGGAACCTTCTCTCAAGGCCCAAAACAGTTTAAAAGCTGCGTGCTCACCGCAAACAGCCTCTCTTATTCTGTTTATATGTTTGGGCCCCACAATTTTGAGTGACTCAGACGTCAAAAAACAATCCTGATCTGGGGGAAGGGCGCCCGCCGGGGCTGTTGCTCTGATTTAGTGCATTTTCATCCTGTGAAGCTTCCGTGACAGAAAATGCCAGAAGAAGCTGGGAACCTACTTCAACCTAAGCGACAGGTTTGCATTTTTCCATTTCTCTGCATTCCCTTCCGCAACTCCACCCCACCATCCACACCCTGCACCCCACCCCCCAGTTTAGCTTTTCTATTGCAAATGATCAGGGACGGAATTTGAATAAAAGCTGAAGCTCTTTCCTCTGCTGCCGACCTGCAGACACGTGTATCACAATTTGAGATGTTTTGCACACCTACCACCAATTGTGAAATAAATGAGCTTATCTGATTTATGTCATTTGAGTAAAAGAAAACTACAAAACACTAAGTAAAAATAAAGGTTCATTGTTGTGAAGGCCGCCCCTGGCCTTTAGATTTTCCTATCATGAGGCTTGAGCAAGAGAACAATAACAAAGGATTTACAAAAAAAAAAAAAAAAAAAAGTGATCACCACAACCTTTGCAACAGATTTCTGACCCTTGAATAATTCAGAACCCGGAAACTACTGGAGCTAAGCTGCATCAGAGACAGAGAGAGAAAGGATTCTTCCACTACAGAAATTTCTAGAAGAATCAACTAACAAATTTTCAAGCAAAGTAGCTCCAAGAGAGCTCTCCCGTCGAGTTTGTTGAAAGACAGTCAGCGCGCCTTAAAACAGATTCCTGTGTTTGGAGACTCCTGATTGCAGGGTAGTGTATTTTTTTTCTTTTTTTAAATCTGATGATGCCCACAGTCGCATGGGAGGGGAGAATGCCCCAGCATTTTCAGAATCATCTCTGTTTAAACTCCGACCTTGATGGAGAAGTCTTTTTTTCCCCCCTCTGCATCTTTATTCTTTAATAGCATTTTTCCTGACCACGGAAGTAACGCATGTACCCTCCGACATTTTGGAAAATACGGAAAATCACAGGAAAGAAAAATTCAAATCCCTTGTTTGTCCGGCACTCATCAAGTATCCTTATTAATTGACTATTCACGTTTTGGTGCTGAGTCTCCCGGCCTGTACTTCTCCGTGTATAAGGTTCATATTCTTCCACAAAAATGACTACATGCCATGTTTGGCTTTTCATAAACTGTCAAAAATCCTTACCATCATGGTGGCCGTTAGAGGCCATCATTAAGCTTGCAGCAGAAGTTTTTGAACCCATCCCGTCTTAAGGGGGCTTTTGGGTTTTTTCCTTGACGGCTCTTGTCAACATGGAGGTCATGGTTAAAGTTGTGAAGGATGGGGGCGCCTGGATGGCTCGGTGGGTTAAGCGTCCGACTTCAGCTCAGGTCACGATCTCGCGGTCCGGGAGTTCGAGCCCCGCGTCGGGCTCTGGGCTGACGGCTCTGGGCTGACGGCTCGGAGCCTGGAGCCTGCTTCCGATTCTATGTCTCCCTCTCTCTCTCTCTGCCCCTCCCCCGTTCATGCTCTGTCTCTCTCTGTCTCAAAAATAAATGAACGTTAATAAATAAAAAAATAAAGTTGTGAAGGATGTAAAAACTAACTTAATTCACCCCAAAGTGACCCTTCTACCTCTGTGACCAGGAATCCTCCTGGGGCACATGCCTGATGGAGAGCAAACAAACAAACACGACAGGAAAACATTTTACACACTTTTCGGAGACTTGGCTAAACTAGAATCTAGTGCCATTATTAAAATGGCTAGCACTTACTTCATGGCTACATGGGCATGGGAACAACCCATCAAAAAGAAAAAGCATTCTCTCTGTGACAGTGCTCTTACCCCTTCCTCTAAAAAAAAAAAAAGAAGAAAAAAAAAAAGAGCAAAGAAATCATTTGAACCTTTCCATCCTTTTTGGCAATGAACGCCAACATTTTAATGTCACCTCCTCCATTAACTGTCCACCTGGGTCACCGCTTAACCCCGCTCTCCCACCCCCCTTCAACCTGGTAGCCCGACACAGTAGGCACATAAATATTTGTTGAATGATTCTTTCAAGGCACCTTGCTTGGCAAGGGTCTCAGGGTGCTTTTTCTGCATTTAGGTCTCTCACAGACTGGAGGCCACAGTTTAACAAAGCCAGGGCAAGGTCAAGGGGAGCCCGAGAAGGCAGCTTTCAAGTTGAGTAATGAAAGGCGATGTTAATTACCGACATGGGCCATTTAGAAGGAAGAAAAATGCTATCTCTTATTAATTTTGCTGAAATGGACACACTCTTGTCAGTGGCTAATGGTTAACAAAGCCGTTCTTTTCTGAAGACAGAGAAGGAAAATCTCAGAAAAGGACCTGGGTAGACACAGCACAAAAGCCAACTTCCTGCCCCCACATGTCTGCGCCGGCCAGAGATACTGTGTCTTACTTTTTGGTTGTTCGTGTGTAAAGTTAGACAGAAAGCCATCCATGAGAGGTTAAAAGGTTCATTTGTACCAAGATGTTTATGATGGGCTTACAGGGAGCCTTAGTCACAAAAGCCGGGCTCGGGAATCAAGTTTGCATGTTCGTGGGGGATGGGGGAGGCAGAAAGAGAAGGGAAATCAGCCTGGGGAATGGGAAACGCTAATTTAATCAAGAAGAAAGGGTTTGTGGGCCAGGCGCCCTCCTTCGGCTTTCAGCCTCCTGGATAATCTTGGGTAAGGAAGTTCATAAATGCTTCTCAAATGCCCCCATGCTTTCAATCTGAACACTGGTTTTGGCAGTTGTGAACTTCAAGTGGACCTATTTAAGCTGATCAGAGGAAACAGGCTGACAGTGAGCTGATTAGAAACCTCTTAGAGACCTTCTTTAAAGAGGGAAAGGCGTTCTTAACTTTTTTTCCATCAGCTTTGGAGAGGGCCCCGGGAGTGGGTCATAAAGAAGAAAGGATGGGGGGAGGGGAGCGTCCATTTTAGAACACGAAGAAAAACAACCCCCTTGCCAGACCTTTGCCAACCTTCCTGTTCTTGTCAAGCTCTGCTCGGAGGGAATGTTTGAAGATAACAGGAAAGGAAATAATGAAATGATACGGCGGGTAGAGCTAGACTTGAAGAGACGAGTGCAAGCTGTTTCCTTGACCCGGGCTTATCTCGAGCCTGCCAAAAAATCACCATCTATCAGAGACCCATAAATAGGTTAGAAACATCAGAGTGAAATGCCTGTCAACAACACAACAATTTCTGAGTTCGTTTAGAAAACAACAGAGCAGCCGTTCCCCAAGGTGTGCATCCGTCTCCAGGAATGAAAGGTGGGGCTGAGTCTTTCCAAAACGCTGCCTGTTTATTAGGAGTGAGTTCCATTTGAGAAATGTTATAAACAAACATTCAGAGGGAACATTTCAAAACCTCTGGGGGGACTAGGAGTCGCTGATAGTAACGCGCGCTCACACACACACACACACACACACACACCCCGAAGAGAAGTTTCCATGGCCAATTCTAAACAGATGAGTGAGTTACCCCCTCGCTATCCACAGACCCCTTAGCAGCCACAAAATATGCAGGTGAAGGATTTGCTCTCCAAACTGAGAGCCCACGGTTGACCGAAAATAGAGCAGGCAGTTGGGGCTGGGGGAGCCCGGACCCTCAAACCCCATTCTCTTGGAAGTAAGTCCTCGGCCGGCTGGCCTCCGGGGTTGCCGCCTGTGGGGACAGAATGGCAGTTTAGATTCCAGACCTAAAACTGCAAATGAAGTTTACAAATTAGCATTGAATAAATATTATCCTTCCCGTCTCCAGCGAAGAGCTGTGGCCAAATTAGAAAAAGACCCAATTCAGCGCCTAAGTACACAGAACCAAACGTAAGCCGACCTAACCTGGCATATTATTACTCTACCGAAATAGCATGGTGACGTCATGCTTTTCATCATCCGCCCCCCTCCCCCCACCCAAACCAGCCACCTATCCCTCCTAAAAATAGCCTGATGCAGTTCTAAGGGAAAAAAGGCGGAAGTCGAAATAGAAAGAAAAAAATGTTTTTAACTTCAAACCAGCCAGCAATAAAAGTCAATCTTTTCCTTCCTGTTTATTCGTCTCCCTGACTCTGTGAGAGTGTGTGTGCGTGTGTGTATGTGCGTCCAAATCCCCCGAAAATTGTACAAGAGGGAAAAATCATTTCTGAAACAATGTCATTTATGTCACCTTCTTTCTGAAAGCTTCTCATTTTTGTAGATTTTTCCCTTTGTGTTTCAACAGTCCATGTACTAGCGTTAGGATTGACCAAACTCTTTAATTTGGAGCCCTTTGAAAAATGTAAACGTATCTGTGGAGACGAGGGAACAAATCAGGGAGACTGCTAAATAGCAGGAGCCTCAATCGGTGGTTCGTGATGCTATTTGAGCCTCAGGACACATGTCAGGCTTTGAAAATCCAGAGGCACAGGACCCACAGGAAACCTGTTGAATCATTAAGCGAGGCCCAGACGTCTGCCTTGTTCAGAAAGAACCCAGGCGGTCCTGCGACACAGTCAGCATTCAGATCTGTTGAACAGACTCTCAATGCAGACCAGCGTTCTAGAGAACGAGTTCATGTGTCCCTGTCCCCACACCCAGGGACTGTGCCTTGTCCCAGCTTTCACAGATACAGCAGAGGCCAGCTAATCTGAGAGATTCGTGATTTTAGAAACACCTTCCCTCAAAATAGCTGAGCATCCACACTTCCCACTTCCTTTGTTTCTCAAAATTCGCTGTCAATTAGAATCAAGTTCCCCTATGAAAAAGGGAAACACCTTACCCACCACTTTAGTGGAAGATGAGTCAGGAGACCCCCTGTCAGAGTGGAAGACTGAGTTCGATGAGTCTTGTCTGGAGACAAGCAGAGTGAGGGCCGCACCTACCCTGCACTTGGGGAGACTGCCATTTACCTGAGGGTTAAGTAAGAGGAAACCCAGGTCAAAAAGAAAAAAGTGATCCTTGGGGCGCCTGGGTGGCTCAGTTCGTTAAGCATCCGACTTCAGCTCAGGTCATGATCTCACAGTCCGTGAGTTCAAGCCCCACGTCGGGCTCTGCACTGACAGCTCAGCGCCTGGAGCCTGCTTCGGATTCTGTGTCTCCCTCTCTCTCTGCCCCTGCCCTGCTCACGCTCTGTCTCTCTCTTTCTCAAAAATAACCATTAAAAAAGAAAGTGATTCCTAGTAATAAAAATCTCTCTCCTTTTGAGACTTCTTAACCTTGTCAAAATCCTTCCACATCTATCTGTTTTCATAATGAATTCCATAAATAACCATATATTCGTACCAGATCTATTAACCAAGCAAATGTAATATTGCTGTCATTTCCTAGCTCGACTAAGAGAAGCACAGGAAAACTGTCATGGGATTATGAAACTGGTTTCTAAATACCAGTATATGTATGATTTACTTTTTTTTTTAATTCTCACTTTACCAAGTCGAATATCTGCCTGACTTAATGTAAAAGCCAAAGCCTTTGGGCTACAGTGCACCATGGTGGGGAAGGCAGGTGGTCATGTTTTCAAATTTCTGTCTTCTGTCAGAGCTTCCCTTAAAGACACAGAGGGGTGCCTGGGTGGCTCAGTCAGTTAAGCATCCAGCTTCCGCTCAGGTCATGATCTCATGGTTCGTGAGTTCGAGCAACACATCGGGCTCGCTGCTGTCAGCATGGAGCCCACTTCGGATCCTTGTCCCCCACCCCTGTCTGCCCCTCCCCTACTCTCTCTCCCTCTCTCTCTCAAAAATAGACATTTTAAAAAGAACAAAACTGAAAGACACAGAGTCAAGAATGTTTTACCCCTGCCCCAGCATGCCGTCTCTCTCTGTTAGTGGACATGCAGACTGGCTACTTAACCACATGCTTAGATTCTCATGAAATTACCTTCTGTGCTGTCTCCTTCCAATGAAATACCTCTGCTTTTTTCAAACACCCAGCCATCTTGGCTTCCAGCCTTTCACCACCCCCCAGGTCTCCTCAGATGCCCTCAAGTTCTACGAGACTCCAGGGGTCTCTACCCAGTGACAGGGCTAATGAGGACAAGGACAAGGCAATGTCACATAGACTACAAATGACTTGGAAAGTCAGAGGAAGGTGAGTTCCCTCCACCACAGACCTACTGGAAAGACCTCACTGGAGGAGGCAGGTCCGGATGTGGGCTTTCAAGGAAGGATTGGGATACGGGAAAGGGACCTTGGCTTTGTATCATGAAGTGTTCCAGGCTTGCCACCCAGCAGTGCTGGGACAAGAGCAAATGTGGCGTGGGGTAGGGGTGCCCCAGGGAGGAATAAAACAATTAGAAGACTCTTCTCACTCAAGAGATGGATCCTCTCCTGGAGATTCCTAGAAACAAAGATGGAAGGAAAAAGCCAAAAACCCAGTAAGGCCTGAATGCCAAGCTAAGGGCCTCAGAAATCATCAGAAAGGCAATTGAGAGGCCACTCCTGGCTTTTAAAGAAGAGAATGATGTTTAAGAGGTTCACACTGGCAGCCGTGTGCACGATGCATCGGAGCAGGGGTAAATTTGCAATCTGGGTCTCAGGTGAAAAGACCTCTACTAAGGTTTATTTGTAAGCATGTTGCCCAAGACTGAGTCAGAAGTCTCCCTACCGTCAAGCTAGATCGAGGCTGTCCTTGGCTTTAACCTTGCAGGCCACCCAAGATGGCCAAGGAAGGGATAAAAAGCTCATCTCATCGGGTCTTGCTTATGAAGCCAGGTGAGTGGTTATTCGCAGTATTGAGTCTCTCTGAATATGCATGCATGGGACAGTTTTCCCCTCCCACTGCCAGTAGTTTCTGGATGGAACCGCTGAAAATTATTAGAGTCATAGGCTGTTGGGATGCGACATCAGCTCAGGAGCCGTGTGGTTGCTCGAACCCACTGACACACCATTTTGCGCGGAGAGCCGACCACAGGCCCAGAGCTGCTCAGGGAGGAAATGGAATGGGGGGGGGGGGGCAGCACCTCCCCAGCAAGCAACACCGGCTCATTCAACTCCTCTGTTTTACAGCAGGGCAAACTGAGAGGCAGGGACGTTACATGATGGGTCCACAATCACGCAGGTATTCCAGAGCTGGGTGAAATATGCAGGCAGACGGAAAGAGGCGAGGGGAGTGCGTTTTTATAGCTATAACACAGTGCGATTATGTATTTATAACCTCCCTGTGTCTTTCCATTATGTGTTTATGTGTGTATGTGTATAAATACACATGTATATATGTGGAAGTCTCCAGGGTAACTGAGGTTATGGAAGAGTTAATACGTGCACAACCTAATTTGGCGTCCAGACAACGCGCGGATCGCAAAGCTTCCCTTTGATTCCCTTACTTGGAGGGAAAATATTAGCGATCTTTATCATTGGGCTCCCTGAAGGGAGCGATAGCCTGGGAGCAGAAAGGGATGGGCTTTTAAGTAGCGCTCTCATTTATAAACACACCATGCTGCCCCCCAAGTACGAGTAACTACAAAGCATTCCACTCTTAGAATACGCTTTCCCATCCTGGGATGTTTTCACTTAAAACAGGCAAGAATTGGTTGCATTCGGCACCGAGGGGCAGCCCCGCTGAGTTAGGCTGTGTGGTTTGTTTCCAAGGTGTAGCCTCCAAGGCGCCCCGTTCACAGGATTCCTGCGGATTTGGCTTTATCTGTGGGCAAGGGACCAGGCTCTGACAATCTACAGAACGCACTCCCTTCTCCCAGGATAATGAGAAGATTTGAAAAGCCATTTAGTCATAACTCAATCAGCCAATTTTCCTCACCCGTGGGCCTTCATGCAATTGCCTTAATTTCTCCCCTGGGTTGGGGGGGGGGGGGGAATGTGTGGTTCCCAGGGGCTCCGATGCCGTGTGCGTGGCAAGACGCTTTCGTGGAGGGTTTACAGCTGACGACACCCAAGCAGTGGTCCTAAAGGGCTTAGTAAAAATGGTTAGTTATGTTTCAGCTAGGAGTAAGACCAAACCTAGAGGTGAAAAGACAATCAACGCAGCCACAATGTTGAGACTCCTGAAATAGAAAGCAGCTGTCTTTAAAGGAGACTTTGGCTGCCCCTCCATACCACGGGCGGCCATGCGGCAGCTACCCCTTCAGCTTGATTTCTCAGCAGAGGATTAGCGTTCCTGAGAGAGAAAAACTAAAAGGAGGAAACCAAGAAAGAGCAATTCTGGAGGAAAAGTGCTATCAAGTTCAGTAGCGTGGAAAAACTCCCGCTTGCGTGCTCTTTGAATGTGGGAATGTAGAATTTGGTGACGGTGATCCCGTCAAGATCCTGGATCAATATAAATTTCAGCCACATTCTGAAGAAATTTGGTCAGGTATAAAAAAAGGGTCTTGGGCAGAGAGAGGCCAGCTGGAGCAGTGTTCGACTGAAATGCATATGGTTTGGATGACTTTCAGCTGAAATGAAAATGTAGGCTTTCAAGGTATACTTAAGAGACTTTTTTTTTTTTAACCATCCCAAAATATAGCTTGAAAGAATAGAAAAACAATTGCACCGGAAAAAAAAAAATAATAAGGGGAGGGTGAGGGAAGAAAATTGGGAGAGAGAACACAATGGAAAACGCCAGTGAGACGATGAAATTTTCCCCCGAGGAAGCTCCACTTTTCATTTTTAATATTTAATAAATCTTTCCATATCAAAAAAGCTCTCAGTACACAAAGTTTACAGAATCAGGAAGGGCTCAAGAGTCCGAGAAAGTAATCTCCGGGGTGGTTCTGGCCTTAGGAAAAAGAAGTTAACTCCCGGATGCACAAGCTGGAGCACAGGATAAGGTGCCAAGTTAACCTCCAATCCCAGGGGCCAACCCATGAGCCTGCAATGGGGCCGCCCTCCCAGAGTGGCCACACATTCCAAAAGTGGATTTGTGCTCATGCAGGCTGGATGGTTGTCCGTGCTGTCCAAGGGCGAGGTGGACCAAGATCCCTTTGTCCATTTGTGACAAAGGGTCACATAAACAAGGAGCCAGGGGTGAGGAAGGAATGGAAGAAAATTATATGTTTGAAAGAAGAAGATGGAGAGGCAGCAAAGATGAACATTAAAGAAGGGGGGGGGCTGAGAAGGAATATGGATCTAGAATTTCTAAATTACCCTTGGCTCAAGGGTCTGGTTTACCACTGAAACAGTATAATTATAAAGTTGGCTTAAAACAGGCCGAGGATCTAGTTACTAATTTCTTACTAGCAATAGCATCAAAACTCTTGCTGCTAGTAGCTGGTCTCTTGACAAAAACCGTGTGTCTCATACACGACGGGACCTATAGGGAGAACTGGTTTTAATCAGGCACATCTATAAAATGGTATGCAGTTGTGGTCTCTCTTCTCAGATGTCGATCTGAGCAGAGGAGAAAGTGAGGGTTGGAATTGTCAAAGTAATGAGGGGAAAAAAAAAACAACATTTTACATAAATGCTCCCTTGTCGTGCAGATGCAGCTCGTAGGCTGTTGGTCAGAAAATTCGGTGGGAACCCTCTCGTGGATTTGAGGAAAATGACCAGAAACATTCCTCTTGTGTTCCTGTTTTTGGACCAGATTCTGCACGGCCTCAAAAAGGAAATCCTGGCCTGGTTACAGCCTTAAATGGGTGCTCAAATCCCCTGAACATTCCTTGCAGAAATGCTTTCATTCTTACCCCACTTTCGCTAATAAGAACAACAGGCATCAAAAGCACATAAGGCTTTACTCCTGTTTACCTTGGCAATTACATAGTCAGGATTCAAAAGAAGATTGTTCACTTCTAAGGTCCAAAATTCCCATTTGTAACAACAACAACAAAAAAAAACTTTTCTAGAATTTATACGTAGTAGGCATATGGAGACCCATGCCTTTAACCATTACTCCTGTTTCCTGGGAAAATGTGTTAAGTGTAGATTAAGTAACCACACCACCAACATGGCAGCCTCTTTCAGAATCAGGACCCTAAATTCTTTCCCAGTATAGCTAATCAGTCAATGATTCCTCAGGATTCACAATCACCTGCTTTTAAATGAAGATCTCTTTGGGGGGGATTCAGTCCCTGAACCCCTAGGAATTGGCCCGGGAAGGGGTTGGGGTGAAGCTGGCTGCCTGTGGAAAGACCATCTCTGGACAGCACAGGGAGCGGGGCCCTTGGCTATCAGGGGCTCGGGGAGATCGGGAGAGGAGGCCTCCAGGAAAGAGAACATTCTCATTCCATTTCTCCTAGGCTTCACATGATGTTTCCTGCAAGAAACTACAAATGACCTTGTCCCACCTTTAGAGCAGATTCCTAGGACAGAGATCAAAAACAACAACAAAAAACCTCAGTATTCACTGAGTAGTCACTTGAGACATTCCCATGAAATAATACATAATTAAATATTGTCCATTCATGTTTTTCACCAAACTGAAAAACAAACTGGAAACGATCCTAGATGTTAATGATTAAAAAAAAATTTTTTTTGTGCCATACTAGTCATAGTGTAATATGTACTAATATAAACAAGGGGCATAAAAGTACTCATGATGAAGAGGTCAGAATTTATAATTCTAGAAGTGACATTTGAGCCAAGCCTTAAAGCATAACCAGAATTCTGCTGAGCTGATACACTGATTGTGGCAAGGAGGGCTAGCTGCTCGTGCAAATCCACCACTTGCTTTTTCCTAGAGCACACAGCTAGACTACATTTCCCAGCCTCCCTTGCAACTGAGTGGGGACATGTGACTGAGCTCCAGCCAGTAGAACAAGAGCGGAAGGGACGTACGTCATTTTCAATCCTGGCCATAAAAATCTCCTTGGTGTGCGCCCCTGTGCTCTTTTCTCCGTTCATCGGGTAGAGTGGAGATGATCCCCAGGGCCATCCTGGGAGCTGTATAGCGGACATGGCAGAGACTCGGCCAGTCTAGGTTCCTGAGAGCTGGTCGCAGACATGTTCAGCCACACAGTGGCGTTAGGTGAGCAAAACCAAACTTCTCTTACGTCTGATCCAACACGCATTCGTCTATTGGATGGGGCCGTTGACCTTCCTTATGAATAGAGTGCCGAAAGCACAGCACATGAGAAGTCACGCAGGGGCTAAGGTGGAGGGCACTTTTGAGGAAATTTGGGAGAGGCCAAAATGAATCTGGAAAGGTAGCAGAGCAAGAATGACTTTTTCCCACAGGCCAGTGGTTCTCCACCGGCGGTCATTTAGCCCATCACCCCCATCCCACAGGGAATATCTGTCAATGTCTAGAGACATTTTTGGGGTGTTACAGTAGGGGGTGGGTGGTGTTGCTGACATCCATAATCCTACAATGCACGGGACAGCCCCCCACATCAAAGAATTATTTGGGTCAAATGTCAACAGTACTGAGATGGGGAAACCCTGCTATAGTGGGGGGGCGGGGGCGGGACTATATTAAAGGAGAGTGTCTCTAATCATATTTATGTTCTGGAGAGCTAACGTAGACGAGAGAGATCCAATGTAGACGAGAGAGACGGGAGATGAGAAAAAACCATTTTTCATCCTTTATCAAGTACATACTATGCGCCAGGCATTAGGTACACAGATGAGTAAGTAATAATGTAGCAAGGGAAATAGTAATGACTTTTATGGGACTTGGGAAACTTGAACTCTAGCCTCGGGGCTGTCTCCAGCACGTATCAGCATCTCTGGCCCTTTGTTACTAGTTAGGAGCCTTCTGAAAGAAAGGAAGAGAACGTCCCAAACTAGATCATTGGGCAAAGAAGTGGAATGGAGGAACTATATGAGAAACATAGCGGAAATGCAATAAACCAGACTGGGTATCAGAGTAGATGGGAAAGTTGAGAGAAGCGAAAGTGAGGTCTGTATTCTGGCAACAGAAAGGACAGAGATGCCAACAACCAGAACATAAGAACTGCCTTAGAGGTCTGTAATAGGTATTTTTCTTTTTGAGAGCTGTGAAACTCTGTGATTCCTATAGGACAGAGACAAGCAACTGGCATTAGAAAACAATGGCCAGGGGCGCAGTCGGTTAAGCATCCAACTCTTGATATCGGCTCAGGTCATGATCTCACGGTCCGTGGGTTCGAGCCCCGAGTCGGGCTCTGCGCTGACAGTGCGGAGTCTGCTTGGGATTCTCTCTCTCTCCCTCTCTCTCTCTCTGCCACTCCCCCCCACCGCTGTCTCTCTCTCTCTCTCTCTCTCTCTCTGTGTCTGTCTCTCAAAATAGAAATGCCAATGGCCAATAAACATTGAAAAAGATGTTTCATCTCACTACCAATTACAGAATGAATATTAAATCCAAATGCTCTTTTGTATCTTTCAAACTAGCAAAAAACTGTTTACTTATTAATATCTAATGTTAGCCCTGATGTGATGAAACAGGAATTCTCATACTCTGTGGGTAGACGGAAAAATTTATAAAACCTTACAAGGGGAAACTGATTATTGGCAGTTGAAAAATATGTACATCCATGTACATATGTATATATGTGTGTATATATGTGTGTATATATGTAGACACATGTATACATGTGTATATGTACATATATACACACATATACATGTATTTATATTTATACATTTACATACACACACACACACACACACACACACACACACACACACACTGGAATCCAGAAATTTCACTTCTAGGAATAAATCCCAAGGAAATAATCAAATAAATATTTTTAAAAATATGCCTATCCCAAACATTCACTATAGTGCTGTTTGTATTACATTGGAAACAAATGTCCATAAATAGGGGACTGGCTAAATAAATTATAGTACTTTTGAACTAACAGAAAACTATGCAGTGACTAAAAATAACATTTATTGAATGGAAAGATATTCACAATATGAATAATATTAACATTAACAATGCTAAAGTGACCAAGCTCAGGTTATTAGAGAACTTGTGTGGTAGGATCCCATTTATGCAAATATATATAACGACGATAATAAAAATTCAGTGGGTAGATAACAAAGGGCAACAGTGGGTGCCACTGGGTGATGGGCTCCTATGTGATCTTCACTTCTTGGTGAAAGTACAAATGTGTGTGGATTTTCACTCTTTACTTTTTTTTTTTTTTTTTTTTTAATATTTATTTTTGAGAGAGAGAGGGCGCAAGCTGGGGAGGGGCAGAGAGAGAGGGAGACACGGAATCCGAAGCAGGCTCCAGGCTCCGAGCTGTCAGCACAGAACCCGACGCAGGGCTCGAACTTATGAACCTCGAGATCGTGACCTGAGCCGAAGTCAGATGCTTTAACGGACTGAGCCACCCAGGTGCTCCGGATTTTTACTTTTTAGTTAAACATTTTGTCTGATGATTTTAAGGAGCACTTTTTTTTCTCCATTGCCACAGAAATAACAGAAATCCTTAAAAATGTTCACAAGAGCCCCAGTCCCCCCAAAGAAACAAAACCAAAGGATGACGGCCTGTTTTATTCATCGTGTTCAAAGAAATGGCGTCCACAGGCTCTGGACCTCCCATGACAGCCCTGGGGGTTGCCCGTGGTCCTGACAGTTATTAACACGGTGCATCTCCACTGTCCGGTACCCTGGTCGGAGGATTAATTATACGGTCATCCTATTCAAGGAAGAAACCTACAAATGTATTGTTGCCTAATTTTTATTCTTATAAACAGTTTTTCTGGTCTCCCCCAAGCTCTGTTTGCATCCCCAGACCTCTCAACCTTGCTACTCTAATCATGTCATGTACTGTTTACAGAGAAAGAGAACCAGCTAAAATATCTCCCCCCTTTGATTTCTTCCAGCCAGCAGCCAAAGTAATTTATCTTAGCCTTTACTGAAGACTAAATTGTATCCTTTAAGGCTTTCCTCTAAATCCTGTTATTTTGACTTTTTGACTCACTTTGCACCCTCTGATATATAAAGTAACAACAATTTCTACAATGAACAACTGTGTTTGTTCATCAGAAATTCTTTCTGTTCCTCAGACTTCTTTCCTGTTTCCTAATGGTTATGCATTTGAAAATTTGATAAATTGCCTGGCACGGTTTGAGTTTAGTGGGAGCATTTGAACATGCTTTGCCTACAAAGCTTATCAGTTAGTTACTTAACCTTTATGAACAGGTTAAATATTTTCCACAGTATTTATATAAATATGATACCTGGTTTCAAGTTAAACCTAATAAAAAGGAAGTTATTCTTTACTTCAACGAGTCCTATTTCTTCTCGTCTTTATCTTCCCCTTCTTAATGGCCACTCGACTAAGAAAGAAATTCACAAGGCAGATGTGGGAATGTCACTTTCTAAATACAACATTCAGCCAGGATACTCTTGTTGTCCTTGTTTTAAGTAAAGAAAAGGTAACTATTCCTCCAGGATGTATGCTTTGGCCATGAAATGGAGGTCTAAAGTCAAGTCAAGGGGCTACGTGGAGTTAAAAAAAAAAAAAAGAAATCCTGGACATAAAACAATCTATGTGTTGAATTCAGAGTGATGATGCAGCGCTTGCGTGATACACAGAAAGCATCCCAGTGTGTTCTCGGTTCTTAACAAAGCATTCCTTGTTTCCGTATTTCCCAAAGGCTCCGAGCACACATACGCTACATCTCTCTGCCAGTGGAGAAACGCTCACTAAGTGCTTCATTCATTCCCACACGCTATATTTATTCATTTTTCAACAGAAAGTGGCATATTGAATATGTATTCCTGGAAATTCCTGAAATCCTTTCATTAGGCTTGCAGCTAGTTGCTCATACACCTTCCTATCCCAGGAGCCAACCCCAGCAAACCCAAGTCCTGGATCATTCTGCAATCTAATGCCTAAGGACCCAGCAGCCAGGCAAGAAAAAGGCCTTTCGGCCAAGTCTGCATGATTGGAAGTAATAGACTAGCCCCACGTGTCACCGGTCACTCTTAGCGGAACCCAAACCCCTGACGATGACGCCACCCAATTTACTGCCTCTGTCCGCGGGCCCCTACGCCTTGTGCCTTCTGTTTGCACCTCTAAATTCCTAGTGGAAGAGAATTAGACCAGCGTATGGCTCGCCCGCTCTGGTGATCGGGGACAGCCCCTGAAATTTAGGCAGGCAGGAGGGAGAAGCTCCAGTCATGTCACCAGTTGGCAGCCTGACCCTCAACCATTTCGTGGCAGGCGACCCTCAACGCCCTTGACACAGTGTGACATTCAGAGGGTGTGCACAAAACGTGGACAGCCCACGTATCACCTCGCGCCGAACATGTTTTTCGTATCTCAGTAAACGGGGCCACAGACTTCTCTGGAAATGCATCTAAGATTGGGCAGCTTCTAACAGAACGAGAACTAAAAATGGAAACTTCTTTTTAAGTGCATTTTTTGTTTGTTTAAAAAAGTTCCAATGAGGAAAGCCTGTGGTTCCAATGCTTCAGTTTACCCGGAAACTCAAGAGACACCACTATATCTCGCTAATCACATGTGACATCTCAAAGAAAGCAGGGCTATCTGATGCCTGAAGTAGCAACAGGCACGTGGGGATTAATCAAAAAAAAAAAAAAAAGAGAGACAAATAAGTTATCCAATGAACAACAAGAAGAGGCAACAACCTGAGTGTCGTTATTTGAACGTCTCCAAATGAAAACCGCTAGGGTAGGCGTTTGGGGATCCAGTTTTCAAAGTCCTGCTCTGGGAGTCATGCAGCATGTGATCTTGAACAAGTAATCTAATCCTTCTGGATCTCTGTTTCCACGTCTATGAAATGGGCGTTTTATGTGACGATCTCTAAAATCCTCTTTCTGCTCAAAAACTATGTTGTTCTGTTAAAAAGTGGAATTTTAAATCTAAACCTCAGGAAAGGCCCCTGCAGCACGGCAAAGAGCTGTGAGCTCACGGAGCTGTTTCTTAGGTTCTCATGCTGGGTGCCCACAAGTGCTCGGCCATTCTGGAATGCCTGAAACTCAGGCAGTGGCCGCTCTGGAGCTGAGGGGACGAAAGGAGCAAATATAAGAGGAAATACTGTGATTTTCACTGAAATATACTGTATCCAAACAAAGCCGGTATTCACACTGTCTCCTGCACTTGTAATTGTTTCATGGAAAAGAAAAATCACACAAAGTCGCTGATCGGCAGGCTCCAGACCAAATTGTTTAGGAGCAGGGAAGGTCCAGGGAGAGCCTGAGCTGCACTTCCCAGGCCCCCAAAGCCTACCCCCCCATCTGGGGTTTGCTCTGGGGGCTGTGAAGGGAGAGAGGCAGATCCCCCTGCGTCTTTCTCCTGCCTCACCCGGCCCCGGCGTCGATGGAGAAAGAAGGTTCCCTTCCCGCAAAAGACCCAGCTTGCCTGGTTCTGTTCCTTAAATCCAGACTCCTCTCTGCAGTAGGCAGAAAATGTTCCAGGTTGCAGGCTGATTCTGGAAAAGAGGAGAAGGGTGACCTTTAATGATTCTAAGAAAGGAGGAAATCTTCAGTTACCGCAGAAGGCATTTGTGTTAAATATAACAGACCTGCCCCCCAAGTGTGATCATTGAACAAAGGATGGAGACCTTTGAGATCTGGGGTCAATCTGCATGCTCCAGGAGGGGTTGGAGCGCCGCATGTCCTGCAGGCCCGGGGTGGGACAGCTCTTCAGTGCTGTCACCCAAACCCAGCTAACGAGGCGGGGGGGGGGGCGGGCAGCCAACAAGTGGGAGACACCCAGCCCTCGGCCCCGCTGATGCAGCAGAAGAGGACCAGCATCTTTTGTTTCAACACCCCGCCACACGATGGTGTTGGCGGACTCTGGGGGCCCTTTGTCCTTTTGGGGACCTGAGCATCCACTCTCCTCCTTGAGGGCACAGGGATAAGTTAGAGTGAGCCCTGCGTGTGGCTTCCCACGGGGGGAGCCACTTCCCTACCACACCCGACAGGTACAGAGGACGGCGATGTCCCCAAGCTTGGCCAACTCGCTCCTGAGACCGAATCGTGGACTGCTGCCATGTCGCCGCGGCAGGGACGTGTGAAGACGCAGGGGTGAGAAGGTGAGGGACAAATCCCACCAGGCCGTGCTGGTTTATAAGACAGTTCCGCTCCTTCCTGTTCCCTGGTTCTTTGAAGCGCCTGCGGATCCTCACCACGTCCAAGGAGCAAATCCCACGGGTTCTGTGATCTCTGCTCCCTGCTGCTTCCTCCTCTCCCACCCTCTGCCACCATACCTTCCCCCCTTTTGCTTGTGTCAGCCAGAGTCTTACTCTGTGGCTGTAACTGAGAGCCTGGCTACGGATGCAATGTGGGTGCTATGTTGCTGTTCTGCTGTGTAGAATGCAGGTGTTTAGGCCCACGCTCTGCAAAGGGCGCGATTCGAAACAAACCATCAGAATCCCGCACCGGTCACGGTGGCCAGTACCAAAAAGACAAGCAATAACAGGTGTTGGTGAGGATGCGGTGAAAAGGGAGCCCTGGTGCCCTGTTGGTGGAAATGTAAACTGGTGCAGGCCCTGTGGAAAATAGGATGAAGTTGCCTCACAAAGTTACAAATAGAACTGCCGGGGGATCCAGTAATTTCCTTTCTGAGCATTTACCCGAAGGAAATGACAACGCTAATTCGAAAAGATGTAAGCACCCCTATGTGTACTGCAACATTATTTTTTTTAATTTTTTTATGTTTACTTTTGAGAGAGAGTGGGTGTGTGTGTGCACGCACACACGGGTGGTTGAGGGGCAGAGAGAGGAAGACACAGAACCCACAGAAGGCTCCAGGCTCTGAGCTGTCAGCACAAAGCCCCACGCGGGGCTCGAACTCACAAACCTGAGCCAAAGTCGGAGCTCAACAGACTAAGCCACCCAGGCGCGCCCCTTTTTTTACTTATTTTCTCATTTTTTTTTATATTGCAACATTGGCTGAAATATGGAAGCAGCCTAAGTGTCCATCGACTGATAAAAAGATGAAGAAGTGGTATTGTGGTAGGGTCCCCTCCCTAAGGAGAGAAAAGAAAGAAAAGAAAAGAAAAGAAAAGAAAAGAAAAGAAAAGAAAAGAAAAGAAAAGGTAACCTGGCTATGCACGTAGGTGACAACATCCCTCACGACCTTGTAAACTGAGACTACTTAATCAGACTACATGTTTGTGTGTGTTACCATATATGGGAGACAAGAAATCTAAAACCGATAAAAACAGAAACAGATTCAAAGATACAGAGAACAAACTTGTGGTTGCCGGTGGGGAGACTGGAGGAGTAGGTGAAGGGGATTAAGAGATACAAACTTCCAAATATGAAATAAGTCATGGGGACGAAAAGTACCCATAGGAAATATAGTCAATAATATTATGTAACTTTGTGTGGCAACAGATGGTAACTACACTTACTGTGGTGAGCATTTTGTAATGTAAATAACTGCCAAATCACTATGTTATATACCTGAAACTAATATATTAGGCCAGCTATATGTCAATTAAATAACAATAATGATGGTGATGACGATTTTAACTATTGTATATATTTTCCTTTTTATTTTGATCCCAATATAGTTAACTAACAAGTGTTAACATTAGTTTCAGGTGTACAATATGGTGATTCAGAAACTCAGTACCTTACTCAGTACTCCTCATGATAAGTGTACTCTTAATCCCTTTTACATAAACTCTTTCACCCATCCCCCACACCCACCTCCCCTCTGGTAACCATCAATTTATTCTCTATTGTGAAGAGTCTAGTTTTGTTTTGGTTTTTCCTTTGGGGGGAGGGTTAGTTTCTCTCTTTTCTTCTTTGTTCACTTGTTTTGTTTCTTAAACTCCCCCTATGAGTGAAATCATGTTCTTTGTTTTTCTCCGACTCGTTTCACTTAGCATTATACATTCTAGATCCCTCCATACTGTTACAAATGGCAAGATGTCATTCTTTTTTATGGTATGTATATCATCTCTTTTTATCCATTCATCTATTCATGGACATTTGGGCTACTTCCATAATTTTGTTCTTGTCAATAATGCTGCATTAAACACATCCTTTCAAGTTATCATTTTTCATATTCTTTGGGTAAATTCTCAGTAGTGCGGTTCCTGGATCATAGGGTAGTTTTATTTTTAATTTTCTGAGGAAACTCCATACCGTTTGGCATCGTGGCTGCACCAGTTTGCATTCCCACCAACAGTGCACAAGGGTTCCTTTTTCTCTCAATCCTTGCTAACGCTTGTTGTTTCCTGAATTTTTTATTGTAGCCATTGTGATAGGTGTGAAGTAATAACTCATCGTGGTTTTGATTTATATTTCCCTGATGGTGAGTCACGTTGAGCATCTTTTGATGTATCTGCTGGCCATCTGGATGCCTTCTTTGGAGAAACATCTATTCATGTCTTCTGCCCATTTTTTAATTAGATTGTGGTGTGTGTGTGTGTGTTGAGTTGTGTAAGCTCTTTATATATTTTAGATAGAAACCCTTTATCAGACATGTCATTTGCAAATACCTTCTCCCGCTCAATACATTGTCTTTTGGTTCATTGGTTATTTCCTTTGCTGTAAAGAAGCTTTTTATTTTGGTGTAGTCTTAGTAGTTTATTTTTGTCTCCCTTGCCTCAGGAAAGGCATGTCTAGAAAAAATGGTACAGCTGATGTCAAGGAGGTTGCTGCCTGTGTTCTCTCCTAGGATTTGGATGGTTTCAGGTCTCACAGTTAGGTCTGTCATCCATTTTGAATTTTTTGTGTGTGTATCGTGTAAGAAAGGCCAGTTTCAGGGCGCCTGGGTGGCTCAGTCGGTTGAGCGTCCGACTTTGGCTCAGGTCATGATCTCGCGGTCCGTGGGTTCGAGCCCCGCGTCGGGCTCTGTGCTGACAGCTCAGAACCTGGAGCCTGTTTCGGATTCTGTGTCTCCCTCTTTCTCTGACCCTCCCCTGTTCATGCTCTCTCTCTCTCTGTCTCAAAAATAAATAAAATTTTTTTTAAAAATTAAAAAAAAAAAAAAAAGAAAAGAAAGGCCAGTTTCATTCTTCTGCATGTTGCTGTCCAGTTTTCCCAACACCATTTGTTGAAGAGACTGTCTTTGCATAGTCTTTCCTCTTCTGTTGAAGATTAATTAACCATATAATTGTGGATTTATTTCTGGGCTCTCTGTCCTGGTCCGTTGATTTATGTGTTCATTTTTGTGCCAGGACCATACAGTTTTGATTACTGTAACTTTGGTGGGTTTTTTTACATTTTTTTTTATTTTTTAAGTAATCTCTACACTCAACGTGAGGCTCAAATTTACAACCCGCAGATCAAGAGTCACGTGCTCTACTGACCGAGCCAGCCAGGCGCCCCGATTACCACAACTACAACTTTAGCATATCTTGAAATCTGGGGTTTTGCTCCTTCCAACTTTGCTCTCGTTTTTCAAGACTGTCTTGCCTATCCAGGGTCTTTTGTGGTTCCATCCAAACTCTGGCGTTATTTGTTCTGGTTCTGTGAAAAATGCTGTTGGTATTTTGGTAAGGATTGCAAAAACATCATAAGAATAAAGATTTTTAAAAATAGAATAAACTGTGAGAGAGAGTGGTGTCTCATATGTGATGGGCAAATGACCAGAGGTAGAAAGCAAAGAATGATCGATAAATACAGAGGGAAAAGTGTGAGAAGCTAAGCACAAAAAGCTCATTCTCTTGGTCAAGAGCAACAATGTAACCAATATTTAATGAGCTCACACCGTATATTCTGGGCTCTGTTCTAGAAGTCGTTGTTGTTTAACTCATTTAATCCGCAAAACGACTTTGATAGGGTTAATTACAGTGAATACTCCCACTACACAGATGGGAAAACTGAAACCCAGAAGGTCTACTTACTTCCCAAGATTCCACAGCTGGTAAGCGATTGAACCAAGTTCCAAGCCAGGCAGTCTGCTTCTAGACCCGTTTACTCAATCCTAAACCACAACCGCACATAGACTTCAAAATGTTATAGGCAAAAATTCATGGGCATGCGTTCAATGTTGTCTGAAAATAAAATGCATTTTTTATTTGGGTGCATGTAACCCTGTCATTGGGTTATTCGTCCCTCTTCCTTTTACATGCTACTTTTCCATGGATTCTGAATTTCAGACGCGGCTTCTGGCGACCTCTGCGACTGGGGAAGCAGGACAGGTGGAGACGAGAGCTCACACCCCCTGAGCCCTTATTCCGGGTCAGCCATGTTGTACTCCGTCCTCACACTGACAGGAGTTCTACGTCGCTAGTGAGGAAGGGGAGGGTCTGAGGAGATCAGCAAATGGCCTGATTGAAGGGCTTCAGTCAGAGGGTCTGACTCCAGAGCCTTCTCTCCCTTCCATGCTGGGGAGAGGGCTGAGAACAAAAGTGCCAGCGAAGAGGCCCAGTGCCCTCCCTGTGCTGGCACGGCCCTATGGGGACTTTCATGGGCCCTGGCATGTTGCCTTCATGGGCTTCTTCTTCAATCAATCAATCAAGAAAGAAAATCTGCAGTCTATGATTGCACTGATATAAAGACAAATATATTAGTATTACGTATTTAAAAAAGCATTTTTTTGACCCAGAAGTTTATTTTTTTTCCTTCTGATCTTAAAAGAAATGACAGCACTTCCGCGGACCCCTACAGGTATCATGGGCCCTGGGCGCTAAGCCTTCTGATGAAGTGTCAGCCTTGGTTGCTGGTTGCACTTAGGGCTCACCTTGGGGGCTCCAGTGTTTTCTTACCCAAAGGGAAGCTTAATCTCAGAAACAGTGGAAACCCCGAACTACACTCCTCGGGAGCGGTGGGAGCTGAAACGGAACAAACCCAAATGTTGTAACTAACATTCCTGTGCCTTGACAAATCCTTTGATGAAGCCTAAAGAGAATGCATCTGTATATATGGCGACCCAAACTGGTGACAAATGGTGTGGTCAGTACAGGTGAATGCTGGTGCCATCATCCAGCCTTGGGTAAATTCATTCATCTCTCTAAATCTGTTTCCTCATTTGTAAAATGACATGATAAAAGTTCTATAAGCCAGAGGCGTCTGGGTGGCTCAGTCAGTTAAGCAATTAAGCGTCCAACTCTTGGGGCGCCTGGGTGGCTCAGTGGGTTTAGCATACGACTTCGGCTCAGGTCGCAATCTTGCTGTCCGTGGGTTTGAGCCCCGAGCGGGGGCTCTGTGCTGACAGCTAAGAGCCTGGAGCCTATTTCAGATTCTGTGTCTCCCTCTCTCTCTCTCTCTCTCTCTCTCTCTCTGCCCCTCCTCTGCTCACATTCTGTCTCTCTTTCTCTCTCTCTCTCTGGCTCTCTCTCTCCAAATAAATAAATAAACTTTTTAAAAAGTCTGTAAATCAGAGGACCCTGTGAAGACGAAATAAAGTACACGAATGAAGAGCTGAGCACAGTATCCGGCATGTAGGAAACACTGGAGAAATGTTAGCTAAGACTCCTATGATCACCATCCCCATCCCCATCACTGCTGCTACCCATGAGGACCACAGAACAGAATGTTCCAATGTGGAACTTGCCTGACTAGGGAAGAAACACACACAATCGAGGACCGGCTGAGCTATCATGAGTCCTGCACCCCCTCAAGTATAGCTGAAGGGAAACCCTTATCTCCTCAAATTCAGTAACAAATGTTTCTCCGGTGAAACCTGGGGGGGTGGGGGGAAGGGGGGAAGTAGAATATTCATTCTGTTGTTAGTTATATTGGAAGCATTTAAAAACCCGTGCTCATCAGAACGTGCCCTCCTCTCGTTAGAGACGTAATTCGAGAAATTGCACTAAAGCATTTGAGAAGGAAAGAAAGGTAAAAAGGGCGGGAAGCCTACCCTGGGAACTGCACGGGAAATCTTGCAAAAGGTATCCATGTCCTGGGGGGAGAAAGATAACCCCCGAGAGCTGAGACGGGGACTCACAGATAAGGGAGGAAGAGATGGGCCCTGGGACAAAAGGGAAACAGGGCAATAAATAGCATGAGAAATCTAAGTGACAGAAAACACGCAAAGAGCATGGACACAAGTCGTCTGTTGGGAGGCGGCACCTGTTCCCACAAGAAGGACGATGTAATCAGCACCCAGCTAAGGAAAAGTCGGGACTTAAACCCCACTCAGGGCCCCTTTGCTCTTGTCCTACCTTTTACAGCTGAAACAGGAAGCTCCTCTGGGTGGTGAACAAAAGAGACGAGCGAAAAGCGTAACACTCGAGCTGCCAGGCACTCTGGGAAATTAGAATAAAGTTGGAAAAAGTCCCCAGACGTGGTGCTGGCACCTGTAGTGAGAGCTTCTCTGGCAATGCTTGTTTTGAAGAGGAAGGGAGGCTCTTTGACTCCAAAGGAAAGGAAGGTCAGCGTACCCCAGGGTGAGTCCCAGCAGGAAGAAAGAGACGTGGACTCCCCGCCCCCGCCCGGGGGGTGCCGGGAAAAGGGGGTCCTGCTCAGAGGACTTACAGTGTTCCCCAGGGCGAAGCCGTGCCTGGATAGAGGGGGCCACATGGCAGCCTTCACCCTTTGCCACCCTCACCCCCAGTGGACAAGAAGAGCTGGTAGGAGGAGGGAGAGAAAGGTAACGCCACGTTCATTCACTCGCGTGTGCCTGGCTTCAGCCCAGCTGTCAAGAAGGAGCATCGCGACCACCACCCTGGTTCTGGCCCTCATTATTCCCCCCCGGGACCATTATGATTAGCCTCCTTAGCGGTCTTCTTCGACGTGTCCCTTCCCACCTAAGTCTCCCTCCAACCCCCAGCCTCTGCCACCAGAGCAATCTTTCCAATGTTCAAATCTGATGATGTCATTTCCTGCTGAAACGCCTCGAGTCGTGGGGTGCCCGGGTGGCTCAGTTGGTTGAGCATATATATGATTCTTGGTTTCGGCTCAGGTCTCAGTCTCACAGTTTGTGGGTTCAAGCCCCATTGCAGGCTCCACGCTGACAGTGCAGAGCCTCCTTGGGATTCTCTCGCTCCCTCTCTCTCTGCCCCTCTCCAACTTATGCACGCACGCTCTCTCTTGCTCTCTCTCTCTCTCTCTCTCTCTGTCTCTCTCTCTCAAAATAAATAAGTAAACTTAGAAAAATTCTCCAATGACCGGGCACCTGGGTGGCTCAGTCGGTTGAGCGTCCGACTTCGGCTCAGGTCATGCTCATGCAGTTTGTGAGTTCAAGCCCCTCATAGGGCTCTATGCTGACAGCTCAGAGCCTGGAAATGCTTCAGATTCTATGTCTTCCTCTCTCTCTCTGTCCCTCCCCTGCTCACTCTCTGTCTCTCTATCTCTCTCAAAAATAAACATTAAAAAAAAATGGCAATGCAAGCTAGTGGAGCCACTGTGGAAAACAGTATGGAAGTTCCTCAAAATATTAACAATAGAATCACCCTATAAACCCATAATCACACTGCTACCTGAAGAAAATGAAAACACCAATTTGAGAAGATACATGCACCTTTATGTTTATGGCAGCATTATTGACAATAGCCAAGATGTGGAAGCAACCTAAATATCCACTGATACACGAGTGGATAAAGGAGTGGGGTGTGTGTGTGTGTGTGTGTGTGTGTGCATGTGCGTGTGCATGATGGAATATTATTCAGCCACAAAAAAGAATGAAACCTTGGCATTTGCCATGACATGTCTAGAGTATAATGTTAAATGAAATAAGTCAGTCAGAGAAAGACAAACCCCATATGATTTCACTCATATGTGGAATTTAAGGAAGAAAACAAATGAACAAAGAAAAAAAAAGAGACAAACCAAGAAACAGACTCCACAATAGAGAACAAACTGGGCATTACCAGAGGGGAGGCGGGTGGAGGGATAGGTGAAGGGGACTAAGAGTACACTCATCACGACAAGCCCTGAAAAATGTATAGAATTGTTGAATCATTATATTGTACGCCTAAAACTGACATAACACTGCATGATAACTACACCTAAATTTTTTTTAAGTAAAACAAAAGTCTCCAATGGCTTCTCATCATCTATGCGGGTCAGCAAACTATGACCTGTGAGCTAAGTCCAGCCTGCAAGTTAAGAATGGTTTTTGCAGGGCGCCTGGGTGGCTCAGTCGGTTGAGCCTCTGACTTGGGCTCAGGTCACGATCTCGCGGTTCGTGGGTTCGAGCCCCACGTCAGGCTCTGTGCTGACAATTCAGAGCCTGGAACCTGCTTCGAATCTGTGTCTCCCTCTCTGTCCCTCCCCCACTCACACTCTGTCTCTCTGTTTCTCAAAAAGAAAACGTTAAAAAAAAATTTAAAGAATTCAAAAAATTTTAAAAAGAATGGTTATTGCATAGTTAAGGACCGTACAAAAACAAAAAAAAAAAGGTATATGTGCATACAGAGATATATGTTGCCTGCAAAACCTAAAGCATCTAGTATGTGGTTCTTTACAGAAAGTCTGTCAATGCTTCTAATCCTGGTAAAAAAAAAAAAAATCGACACACGTACAAGATCTTTCATGATCTTGCCCCGTCTGTTTTTCAACTTCCTTGCCCACTTTGGTCTTTGCTCTTTTTTCTTCTTTTTAAATTTTTTTTTAACATTTATTTTTGAGACAGAGAGAGACAGAGCATGAACGGGGGGAGGGCCAAAGAGAGAGGGAGACACAGAATCTGAAGCAGGCTCCAGGCTCTGAGCTGTCAGCACAGAGCCTGATGCGGGGCTCGAACTCACGGACCGTGAGATCGTGACCCGAGCGAAGTCGGACGCTCAACCGACTGAGCCACCCAGGCGCCCCGGGTCTTTGCTCTTTACGGTCCACAGCTACAGAGCCACACATGGACCCTGCAAATGCCGAGTGTTTCCACTGTGTTCTGTCTCCCTTGTCCCGAGATGCCAGCTCCTGGCCAACAGTAACACATCTGTCTCAGTTCGTTCACGGCCCCGCGCACTGCGTGAGACTGGTCGTTTATTTACCCAGGAGCGTGGCTTCTCGAACCCGGTCCCCTTGCCCACCCTTCTCGACAGCAGTTTGTAACTGGGAGCTCCTTGAGGGCAGGCCGTGTCTTCTCATCTCTGCAGCCCACCCCCCTCCCCCACTGCCCTGCCCGAGGCCTGGCCTGTGTCCACGCGCTGCAGGTATTTCCTGGGCTTCGTCGGCTGCACTTGTTACTGAACATGAGCTCATCTCACCCACAGCAACCTCAGTTTCCTCATTACTGAAAGGAGAAGTTTGAGCCCGATGATTTGGAAGTCCTTGTAGCTCTGAACTGATGTTACGCTCTGAGAAATCGACCTTAATGTTTATTTATTTTTGAGACAGAGAGAGACAGAGCATGAGCGGGGGAGGGTCAGAGAGAGAGGGAGACACAGAATCGGAAACAGGCTCCAGGCTCTGAGCTGTCAGCGCAGAGCCCGACACGGGGCTCGAACTCACAGACCGTGAGATCGTGACCTGAGCCGAAGTCGAAAGCTCAACCGACTGAGCCACCCAGGCACCCCAGAAATCGACCTTAAAATGGAATGGAAACCAGGAGACATCTCTTGCCTGGGTGTCCTCAAAGAATTTCGAAAAACAGTGCTGTCTCAGAGCTCAGGATATAGTTTGCTTTGCTTTCTGATGAATCTTGGCCGAGAGCCACTTTCAAGAGGCTTAAAGGCCCAAGAGCACTGATTGTACAGAAGATAGGTGTGGAGGAAAGTAGTCGTGTAACAAAAACCGAGTATGTCTGCCCACCACAGCAAAGCCAAAGACATCAGGTTTGCAGCCAGGAAGAGGCAGCTAAACCGGGACCCTGCATGGCCAGCCTCAAATCCGCCTCCCGGCAGAGGGAGAGAACAAGCCTTCTATGATCATAGGGGTTGAGATGACAAACACAGTGATGAAAAGGGTGGGGAAATGTGGCTAGCCTCGGGGACGGATAGAGCATGTGCATTAAACAAACGTATATGTAACATACATCCCATGTTCATTCTGGGTGGAGACCGAACATCAGAAGGAGGCTAAATTCAGCCCCTGAGTCAGGAGATTATTTTAGGACGAGGAGCAGGAGCTATGGGCATGCTGTGCGAGCCAATATAAACTGGATGGGGTCTTGGGCTCCTTATCTCTGGTAAGGAATCCAAGGCCTTCCTCGTTAGTTCGTAGGCTGGAACCATTATCAGCTGACCTTGAGTCCGGGCTTCTGCAGAGACAGTGGATTCGTTAAGGGCTCTGAAAAAAGACACAATAGCTGACTGGGGAGAAACAGTTCTCTGCAAAACAAGCTTTAAACTTTCTTCTAGTTTCAACGTCCTTAACCCTGGGAGGCACGGTTTCAGCTGGTTCTCCCCTGGAGTCTTAAAGGTAAAAGGCGAGTCAGTGTTCCACACTCTTGGCACTGAAAACCAGTTTGGTGATTGTCCTTCAACTTGTTTTTTCCTAACCCTCTTTTACTTTCTCTCCTATTAACAGCACAGGCTAGTGACCAAAAGATAAAACCAGACAAGGACCTGCCAATCGAAAGTCTTGTGAAGGTTTGGTAAGAAAGAGACCAGAACCATGGTTTGATTTCTATAGAATAGAAGCCAATTCTATGTGCAATGTAAAAAATAACAAAAGGCAAATTTTCCCACTCATGACCTCCATCCAGCCCCAAAATCTCTGTTCCCAGATTCCCAGGTATCTTGTCGAAGATAGTCTACATAGGGGCGCCTGGGTGGCTCAGTCGGTTAAGCATCCGACTTTGACCCAGGTCATGATCTCACGGTTCATGAGTTCAAGCCCTGCATCGGGCTCTGTGCCGACAGCTCGGAGCCTGGGGCCTGCTTCGGATTCTATGTCTCCCTCTCTCTCTCTCTGTCCCTCCCCAGTTCATGCTTGTACTCTGTCTCTGTCAAAAATAAATTAAAAAAAAAATTTTTTTTAAAAAGATAGTCTATATAAATTCAAGAGTATAGATTAGATACCTATCCCGCCTTTTTTTAACACAAATGATAGTGTCCCATTCACGCTGTTATGTACCTTGCTCTATGCTTGCCTAAAAGTATATTCTAGTTTGTAAGACTAAATTATATCCTCCCAAAGATGTCCACATGCCAATTTCCAAAACCTATAAGCCTTACTTGGCAAACAGGACTGTGTACGTATGATTGAATAAGGGCCCCTGAGAAGAGATCATTCCGGAATTGCGTGGATTATCCTGGTGGGCCCAGGGCAGGGTGGAGGCAGAGTCTTTAAAGATCATGGAAGGTGATGGAAGGTGCAGGTCAGAAAGTCAAAGATTTGAGATCAAGGAAGGACCTACGAGCCAAGGAACAAGGGTGGCCCTAGAAGCTGAAAAGAAAAAGGATTCTTCCCTGGAAACTCCAGAAGGAATCAACCGTGCCAACGCCTTGACTCCGGTTCAATGAACCTGATACTAGACTTCCAACCTCTATCTATGTAATATAAGAAAGTTGTTTGTTTTAAGGCACTAAGTTTGTGGCCCTTCGTTACTACCATTAAATAGGAAACGAATACACCTGGGAATTATTCCATACATATGGATCTATGACCATGCTTTCCACTGTGCACACAGTGTTCATGTGTGTGACTGAGCATTTGGGTTCATGAGCGTTTAGGTTGTTTCTGTATTTTACCATCGCAAGTAATGCTGCAAGGAATGTCCCTGTGCATAAATATGTGCACATCCATGTGAGAACATTTGCAGGAAAAAGTGAAACCTGCTGCATCAATTTTTTTTTTTTAAAGTAAGCTTTACAGGGGCGCCTGAGTGGCTCAGTCAGTTGAGCGTCCAACTTCAGCTCAGGTCAAGATCTCACAGTTCCGAGAGTTCAAGGCCCGACTCGGGCTCTGTGTTGACAGCTCAGAGCCTGGAGCCTGCTTCAGATTCTGTGTCTCCCTGTCTCTCTCTACCCCTCCCCACTCACACTCAGTCACTCTCTCTCTCAAAAATAGATAAACATTAAAAAAAAAAAAAAAAAGTAAGCCCGGTACCCAACGTGGGGCTTGAACTCACCACCCTGAGGTCAAGAGGTGCATGCTCCAGCAACTGACCCAGACAGGCACCCCTAAATTTTAATAAATATTGTCAAATTTTCTTAAATTACATTTTATCTATTGTGTGTTCCAATAAAACTTTATTTATGGAAAATAGAATCCCACATCATTTTCACATGTCACAAAAGAGTCTTCTTTTGCTTTTTCTCAATCAGTTAACAATTTTAGTCTCAGATCAGAGGTTGTATAAATCAGGTGATCAACCAGATTTAGTCAACTAGGTATAGTTTGCCAAGCCCTAGTTTAGTCTAAACAAACTAAATGTAAACTAAAGGGTGAATTTGCACTTATTCCCAACTGAAAAGTGTTATTTAAAAAAGACATGTTTTAGACTTATTCAAAATGTTTCTCAATAAAAAATCACACATTATTTTTAAATTTTTGTTTCAACGTTTTTTATTTACTTTTGGGACAGAGAGAGACACAGCATGAACGGGGGAGGGGCAGAGAGAGAGGGAGACACAGAATCGGAAACAGGCTCCAGGCTCCGAGCCATCAGCCCAGAGCCTGACTCGGGGCTCGAACTCACAGACCGCGAGATCGTGACCCGGCTGAAGTCAGACGCTTAACCGACTGCGCCACCCAGGCGCCCCTAAAAAATCACACATTATAGGGGCACCTGGGTGGCTCAGTCGGTTGAGCATCCGACTTCGGCTCAGGTCATGATCTCACAGTTCGTGAGTTCGAGCCCCACGTTGGGCTCTGTGCTGATGGCTCAGAGCCTGGAGCCTGCTTCGGGTTCTGTGTCTCCCTCTCTCTCTCTCTGCTCCTCTCCTGCTCACACTGTCTCTCTCTCAAAAATAAATAAACATTAAAAAAAAAAAATCACACATTCTATCCAGTCTAACGCAAGTCACTCTGAACAACATTTTTACCAATTAGTTTGAAAAAACTTTCAGTGTGGCAATGTCAGTTGCAAAGGTCAGTAATTCCAGACTCTTCTCTGAGTCTATACCAAGTTCAGGAAAATTGTGGTATGTGAGACAATCCTTGAGGTTATTTACATTTATTAACTCCCAAACTTTCTGCCTGTGCTGAACTTTTTTTTTGATGTTTATTTATTTTGAGAGAGAGAGAGAGAGAGAGAGAGAGTGTGTGTGTGTGTGTGTGTGTGTATGAGTGGGGGACTGGCAGAGAGAGAGGAAGAGAAAATCCCAAGCAGTCTCCGCACTGTCAGTGCAGAGCCTGATAGGGGGCTCGATCGCACAACTGTGAGATCACGATTTGAGCGGAAATCAAGAGTTGGGTGCTCCACCGACCGAGCCACCCAGGCACCCCTCTGCTGAACTAATGAAACTGTGGGGTGCGGTCCAGGTGGGAATCAGGCAGGCGCCAGAGGAAAAGTAGTCGATCTGGCTTTTGTCTTATTTCGCCCAACGCGTCAGAGATGTATAGGTTTATCATTCTCTCTCTAAACTGAATTAACACTTGCTCTAGTTTGCTTGAAGTCTTCCCATTTGAAGCAGCGGTCACCTCCTCCAGGCTTTACTGTCTGGCTGCGTAAGAGAAATCTCTCCTGTCTGGCCTGTGAGGGATCCCACAGCTGGGCAGACTATTTCTGCGGGTACCCCCATTTCGCACCTTTTGTCTCCTCTTGGGAGGGAATTTTTTCTCTTTTTAATTTTTATTTCTTTTTGAGAGAGAGCAAGTGGGGGAGGGGCAGAGAGAGAGACAGAGAGAGACAGAGAGAGACAGAGGATCTGAAGCAGGCTCTGCCCTGAGGCTAGAGAGCCCGATGGGGGACTCGGACTCACCAACCATGAGATCATGAGATCATGGGTGCTGCAGACCCATGAGCTCATGGGTGCTTCAGACTCATGAGATCATGGGTGCTTCATGACTTCAGACTCAGTCAAGAAGTCCACTCACCGCCTTTGGGGCTCCCAGAGCATCAGCCACACGGTGGGGGTGTGAAGAATAAGATGTCTACGGCATTGGGGTGCCCACGGGCCAGCCGGGGAGAGCCGCAGGCAAAGTGTCCTTGGTGGCTTGTGGGTGGACTTCTTGACTGAGTCTGAAAAGCAGTTCGTAGGATTCCGGTCCCACTGATGCCCTCTGAGAGCCCCTAGCCCTTCTCTGCACCCCCACCCAAGGCCCGCCGCCCCCCTCACATTCCAGATGGGGAGAGAAGGAAAGACCAATGCCCCACCTCCGTGGGGAAGGCAGGCGCTCCCTCCCGTGCTCTCATCTTTTCCTTCTGGAGAAATCGCTGGTGAGAAGGGCTCCCTTGGCCCTTGGCCGAAGGGTCAGAGGTAAAATGAAATTGTTCCTCTTACCCTCTTCTGTGTGTCCAGTCCCGGATCGTGTTTTGTTCTCGCGGGGTGCTGGAACGCCTCTGCTAGACTCCCAGATTCCCGCAAAGGTGGTCTCGTCTGTGCCAATTGTCAAAATGAGTGTTCTGCGTGGTGTATGGCAGAAAACTCCCCCCTTTTCGATGGGGTCACTCTCCTCGATGACATTTTAATATCATCTGTGGCTTTCCTTTGTGACTCGCCTGATCTAATTCACATGAAGGCTCAAGAGTACAGTGGCCAGACTTGGTTCTGTCTTGTTTTTACTTCAATCATAAAGAAGCATCTTTGGGACCTATCGGTGAGATGCTCAAAAAAAGTCACCTCAAAGTTTCAGCCCATCGCCATCACCGCACGAAGCCCCTTCCTTGAACTAGAGAAGCATTGAGCAGCAGAAACCGCAAGTGAGCCGAGTGATGCCTGCAGCCAGTGGCCTTCACGTCCTCGTAGAAAGTCCTGGAACTGTTTTCTTGGGGCGGGCTCTCGTTTCCTAGTTGAAGCCGCTAGGGGTTAGTCACAATCCCTAGTCAACTCCCCCTGCCAAAGAGCACACACCAGAGTTTGGGTTCTGCCCTAACTGAGCTGCCTCTTTGAACAGTATTCCCAAAGGGCTTCGCCAAAGGAAGAAAATCATCTCTGAAAATTCAAAATAGAAAAGGATCTGAGTGTTTCAAATCTTGACTCTTGCTGACTTAGATGTTAGAGTTCACTGCAAAATAAATGTGAATTTGAAGCTGTGTTTTTAAAAAAAAAAAACATTTCTGAAACATACAAGGAAAATATGATACCTATAGATACCTATATGTCTAAGAAAACTCAGCTAATTAAAAATAAAGAGAGAGAGAGGGGTACCTGAGTGGCTCAGTCGGTTAAGCTCCTGACTTCGGCTCGGGCCATGATCTCACAGTGTGTGGGTTCGAGCCCTGCATAGGGCTCTGGGCTGACAAAACAGAGCCTGCTTGAGATTCTCTCTCTCCCTCTCTGTCTGCCCCTCCCCCACTCATGCTCACTCACTCTCTCTCTCTCTCAAAAATAAACATTAAAAAAATTTTTTTTTAAGAAGAAAAGAAAACTCAGCTAATTCACCACTGCTTCCTGATCAGGAAAATAAGGCTAAGGAGGAAGGTTAAGTGACTTGTTGAAGGGCATATACTATTTAAAAAAAAAAAAATTTTAATGTTTATTTATTTTTGAGAGACAGAGACAAAGCATTAGTGGGGGAGGGGCAGAGAGACAGGGAGACACAGAATCCGAAGCAGTTTCCAGGCTCTGAGCTTTCCGCACAGAGCCTGACGTGAGGCCTCGAACTCACGAACCGTGAGATCATGACCTGAGCCAAAGTCGGACGCTTAACTGACTGAGCCACCCAGGCGCCCCTGAAGAGCATATGCTATTTAATGACAAATTATATTTTTATATATATGCAAATATACACACATAATTTTATTTATATATACATATAAATTTATATTTTATATATGGAAACAGACACATGATTTTACATAAAACATATTTAAATATAAGTACAAAATTATATTTTTTATGTGCAAATATATAAACAAATATATATATGTGTATATATATATATATATATATACATACACACACATGTATGTATATATGCTTTACAGAGAAAGATATAGATTGGTTTCCTCTAGTATGCCCATTGGTAAAACTTTACTAAGGGACTGTTAGGTCTGTCTCTCAGAAGCTTAACTTAAGACGTAGACAAGTTAAATGAGGTCCCAACGTAGGTTACAGTCTTTGATAGACACATGAATCTCTAGATATCCCTCATCATCCATTTGATTGGTGGAGTGGTCAGTAAGAATAATTAAGAGCACTAAAAGTTGAAAAAGACAGGCAATAATAGCTTTGGTTGTGAGGCAGAGAAGTCAAGATCAGGGACCTCGCAGACCTAGCTGGGATTCACCAGCAGTTGCTGCACATAAAAGAGACATGCAACTGACGAGCCGACCCTGAAGTCCTTCTGTGGTTGTTATTCTACATCATTCCGGGCTTCCACTCTACAAAAGTGTTTAAAATCAAAGTTAACTGACAACACAGGGAGAACAAAATGCACCCAGGCTGTACATTATTTGCTCTTATAAAGAAAGACGACTCCAAGAAACAAGGTCTCCAGTAATCCTGTCTGACTGCTAATGCGATTAGCCTGGAGTGGGTGCCTCAAAGGAGGGTGGACCAGATGATTTCCCCGAGAGAAGGAGAAATCACAGAGGTTTTCCACAAATCTCCTCTGCTGGCAATTTAAAAACCAGAAGGAGATAAATGAGGGACAGACCCAACCATGCCTGTCTGCAGCTGTGACTAAGCCAGGACTGCCATCCCCTCTAATCAGCAGGAGGTAATATCCTTTCTCTTTTAATGAGGTCACAATCATTAGTCACTCCAGTGTTAACACCTGCGATTCTGTTACAGGCAGAGATGAGGTGTGGCGGTCTTGAACGACATCAGAACGACAACCCCCACTGCTTTCTTGGTGAACAAAGCTTGAACAAGCTTGGGCTCCACCCCAGAACCCAGCTTTCAGACAGGCAGTCACTCCCCCACGCCAAGCTACTGAGAACAGTTTTCTTCACTGCACACAGATAATTATAAGCCCTTGACCCAAGCGCAAGGAGGTAAATGGCTCCATCAGAACCTTCTCCTCACCTGTCCCCTTGTCGACCCTCAGGAAAAGTCTTCTGTAACCACAGCCCAAGTGATGAATAGTTGCCCTCTTCAAGATCCAAGATCCAAGCCAAGTTTCCCCACACATTGCTCTCTTTCTGGCTGCAAACAAGATCTGTCTCAGCCTTTATGCCTTGAGAGGAAAAGATGAGGAAAATTCTTGTCCAGCTCATCCCCTCTGATGACTCCATAGAGTAGACTGGATCTGTTGATGGAGTTTTCAAAGTCAGTGAGTTTTTCTTTTTTGTTTTTTTGAGCCAGACCCTCTATCAGTCACAATTTTTTAACTTTAGACTATTTTAGCATTTTCAATGCCACATGCAAAAAAAAAAAAAAAGGAAAGCTGTCACACATTTATGCTTGACAAATGGAATTTGTTCTTCTAAGAGTTACTTGCCTACATCATTTTCAACAGTGACTAATTTTTTTCACCCCTAAATTTAAACCGTTCTGTGTTCATTACCTCATCTTCCAACCTTGCTGAAACCATTTCTCCTGGGAGATTCCTCCCACCCCCAATCCCACGCTATCTTCACGTGGCCCCTGACTCTTCCAGCCTATTGTCTATGACCTGGCAGTATATATTACCTGTGTCTCTCATCCTGGCTCCTAGCTAGACTCTGCTTGGCAGTTCTTATAACTATTTCATGAGGGTCAGTCTTGTCTGAAATTGGGTTATTAATTCCTTGAGGACAAAATGTTCATTCTCCACCGCTTTCATATGGACGTCCACGCTTACCCTTCCTTGCTTCCCATTTTCACATGTGGAAAATTACGAACTTCTTTTTAAACTTGAAATGACTCCCAACAAGGCAGCAATAAATATGAGAGTGCTTCTGTAGCTTTCCCTTTGTGATCTTTTCAATTTGTACTATGTTCCAAGATATATGATTTAAAGCCAGGTCATTTATTTTTTCTGCTGGTCCGACATCTAGGGAAATTTTCATGCAAAGAATGAGATCTAGAGACTTGGAAAAATTATTCAAATTCCATTTTCCCAGCAGCTGATATTCTATCCAGTCCAGGACAGTCTCTATGATCACCCCTACCATCAGTGAGGTATGTTTTTATCATAATCATAGTAAACGTTTCATTGACTCATTACTATATGCTAGGCACCATGCTAAGTGCTTTACATGCATTATCTCATTGAATCCTCACAACAATCCAAGAAGATAGGAACTGAATAAGCCTTATGTTCAGGTGAACAAACCCAGATACACAAAAATTAAGTTACTTAGGCAAACTCATGGACCTGCAATGGGTACAACCAAAATTCAACTCCAAGGTTTGCTACACTTGACCAGCAGCATCAGCACCCTGTGGAACTTGTTAGAAATGCAAATTCTCCACTCCCACCTGAGACTTACTGAATCAAGTGCTCTGAGGGTGGGGCCCAACAATTGGGAATTTAACAAGTCCACGAGGTGATTCTGATGCTCTAAAGGAGTCATTTTTTTCCTAAAGGACGATAGAGTAAATATTTTGGAATTGCAGGCTATATACAGAAACAGCCATAGTAGGCACATAAACAAATGTATGCGACTGTTCCAATACAACTTTATTTATAAAATTTTACTTATAAACTTTATTTACAAACCTAAGGGATATAGTCTGCCCACCTTTGTAATTCTTACCTAAGAAGTGTTCTGAGAGTAGCTAGAGCAAAACTTTACCTTATTAAAGATAGGTAATACTCTCAGCGTGAAAGTTTTAATTAACACTATATAAACCACACTTCAATAAAAAAGAAAAAAATGTTTTTAATCATACACATACAGAACAGGGAGTCCCTGGAAGAAAGGAGGGAAAAGATTTTAATTAACAAAGGTTAGAATGGTTCAGAAAAAAAGTTTATAAAATTTTGCCAATTTTTTTCCATTAACTTGCCTGGTGAAAAATTATAAAAATGTTTTTCGCAAATTGACTTTACTACTGATGACAAGTTAAAACATGTTTTGTTTAATAGCCTTAAGTTTTAAGTTAATAAAGTCTCTAGCTTTGAATGGATTTTCTATAGAATTTTTAAAATATTGTTTTGTAAAGTAAAGCAATACTTGTATGTGATAGAAAATTCAAAGTATAAAGAAAGAAAAGTTCAGGACCTGTGGGTGGCTCCGTTGGTTAAGCTTCTGACTCTTGGTTTCAGCTCAGGTCATGACGTCACAGTTTGTGAGTTCAAGGCCCACATCAGGCTCTGTGCTGACAGTGCAGAGCCTGCTTGGGATTCTCTCTCTCCCTCTCTCTCTTTCCCTCCTGTGCGCTCACTCACTCTCTCTTGCTCTGTCTCTCAAATAAACTTAAAAAAGAAAGAAAGAAAGAAAGAAAGAAAGAAAGAAGAAAGAAAGAAAGAAAGAAAGAAAGAAAGAAAAGTTCAATTCTGCCATCGCCCTCACTTTCACTCACCAGAGGTAATAGCCATTGTTTATTTAGCTCTCCAGGTGATGGCCATTATAGCTCTAAACAGTACACATGTACATGTATTCCTTGATTCCACTCTCCTTTTACCAAAGGTAAGAAATTTTGTTCACTTGCACTATTTCCCACTTTGCCTCCTACCTTAATCACCCAATTTTGTTAATTATATTATTTTTAGTTTGTCAAAGTCATTTAGTGATCAGGACAATGCTATCAGTACTGTGTCCACTGATTGACTCTAAAGTTTTGATTTCATAATACAGTACTTACAACATTAAGATTATATAAATATGATTCCAGGCAGAACTAATTAATATGATTGAGTCCTTAGAGAAGGAAGGATAATCAATGCTAGGTAATAAAACTACTGCCACTTTAAGGAGAATGTTCCAAATTTCTAAGTCATGCTCAGCTGCCACTGTTTCTTCTACTTCATGTCATCCTCATTTATTCCTTTTTTCTTTTGCTTAAACAAAACTTCTTAAGTATTATTTTTTTCACATCGTTATGAAACTTTGAGGTTTTTTTCTTGCCTGGAAATATCTCTATTTTGCCCTCATCCTTGGTTGATGGTTTAGCTGGGTATAGAAGTCTATATTCCAAAGCAGGTGTTGGCAAACCATAGCACACTGGTGCAATCCACCCCACCACCTGTTTTTGTAAATAAAGTTTTGGTAGAACACAGCATTATGTCTTTGTTTCATGCTACAATGGCAGAGTTGAATAGCTGCAAGAGACCACATGACCCACAAAATGTGAAATATTTACTATCTTGCCCCGTACAGAAAAAGTCTGCCTCCTTCTATTTAAAATCCTATCTCAAAATGTCAAAGCATTGCTCCACTGTTTTCTTGCTGATGAGGACTTGGAGGGCTTTGCTCTATTGTCCTATGTTGCTGGTGTGAGTCTCATTATTAAGCATCTATAATAAGCTTGCTTTTTTTCTCTCTAGAAACTCATGTGATGTTTTTCTTTACCCTTGTATATGTCAAGTATCACTAGTTGTTGTTGTTGTTGTTGTTGTTGTTGTTTTAATTTACCTGTTTTAATATTTGGTGTTTTTGCTTGATTGTTTTTGTTCTTCAGGGGGTTTTTTGTTTTGTTTTTTTGTTTTCCTTTTTAATATAATTTATTGTTAAGTTAGCTAACATACAGAGTATACAGTGTGCTCTTGGCTTTGGGGATAGATTCCTGTGATTCATCACTTACATACAACACCCAGTGCTCATCCCAAGTGTCTTACTCAATGCCCATCACCCATTTTCCCCTCCCCCTACCTTCTCCCCCATTTTAATATTTGGTCAGACTTTTCCAATTCAAGATTCATGTCTTCCTTTATATAAGGAAATTTTCCTCTACTACTTTTTAATTTATCCTTTTTATTTTCTCTATTAGCTATTTCTTTCCTATGAGATGGATATTGAATCTACTGCTGTCTTCATAATTGCTAACATCTCTCTCATTCAAATGTATGGCCTTTTTGCTTACTGGAAGACTTCCTTTACTTTTCTTCTAAGATATTTCTTTAGTCCTGCCAACATATTTTTCAGTCCAGCTATTGATTTCTTATTCTATAAGTCATATTTTAATCACCCAGAGCTCTTCTTGTCTTCTGATTGCTCTTGCGTCATAACAACTTATTCTTATTTTAAGGATCCTGGGGTGCCTGGGTGGCTCAGTCTATTAAGTGTCCAACGTTGGCTCAGGTCATGATCTCACAGTTTGTGAGTTTAAGCCCCACATAGAGCTTTTCTGATGGTGCAGAGCCTGCTTGGGATTCTCTCTCCCTCTCTCTCTCTCTCTCTCTCTCTCTCTGGTCCTCCCCCACTTGCACTTTCTCTAAATAAACAAATAAAAACTTTTTTAAAAATTTAGAGGATATAATATCATCCTGAATTATGAGAATGCAGAAAATATTTTTTTTAAGTTCTTTTCAGTTCTCTGAGTTATATCTATTTTCTTCAGGATCAGTTGTTCTATTGTTTATGTTAATCTTTCTCTTTCATGAAATTGGTATTATCAAAAATCTAGCGTTATATTTATTATTGAAGGACAAAGCTGACCACACAGGAGTATAAGTTTCTTAGATTCTTTGTTAAGTGACAGAGTTCTGTGCAGACACCTTGTGAGCAAGAGTGTTGACAGGCAGGACTCCCTACTGTACAAAGCAGGCAATCTGGAGACCCTCGGGGTTGTGTAGGGCTTGAAGAACTTTGGCATAGACATCTGACCAAAGCTGCCTTACCTCAGCATTTTCTATGGAAGCCTGGGGGTTACCTCCAGCTCTTTTCTTTAGGCTCAGGATCCACGTTGCCTTACTCTTCAGTCTATAAAAGTTCTTTGGTTCTATCCAGGTGATACAGTTTGCCCATGTCTGTTTTGACATTGAAGAGTAGAGAGAGAAGAGGAGCTGTAGTTGAAGAAAGGGATCTCAAGGATCTGAATTCAGAACTTTAAATCAACACTCCAATAAGTATAATCTGCCACCCACTCTTATCCTTTATGTTTGACAACCCCCAGCTTGGAGCTTCTCCAGTGGTCCCTTATCTCTGGAATCCCCTTCTCTGATTTTATTTTTGTTTGCTTTTCATATAAGTCCATCTGCTCTCTAACAACTAGCTTGTATTCACCCTCTGTGATTCCTTTATTGATGCCCAGCATTGCTTTGCTTTCATTAGATAGATTTTTACATGGATGCACATTGGACATTTAATAGTTTCAACGGGACCTTGAGAAAGGGTGAAGGTTGATATGCCATCAGTGTGCCATCTTGAACTGGACACTCACCAAAGTTTAAAGTTTATAGAATTTGTCTTTGGGGGAGGAGTCTTTACCTTTCCCTCCTTCCCCCCCATCAAATTAGATTTTCAGGAAATTGCATGATAAATATATCATTCAATAAATATTTTTTTATATGCACACACACGAAGAGAATGGAGAAGTTTAGAAGTTAAATTTTAAGAGAAACAAAAGCCTTTGGCTAAAAAAAAATGAAGCTACTACTTTAGAATTTTAGGCACCTTGAAAGTACAGACATGCAAACATTCTATGGAAATCTTCCTTTTATGGGGAATTCGATCGCCTGAGATCTGTGAATTCTCAATACGAACATTCCTAAACCCCAATACGTCTCCCAATCAGGTGAACTAATGACTTTTTGGTGATATTTTTGATCAACTAGGGAAGCAAGGTAGTATTTTAAGAAAGGCCATAGACCATACCAAGCTAACCACATCAAGGTAATTTTAGACATCTCATTTTTCAAACCATCTAATACTGTAGGAATCTTTGAAAAATGCATTGAAAAGAATTATACATACATACATTTCAAAGAAACTTCTAAACCAAATATCCTGCCTGATCATAAATAATACCTTCTCCAGATGTGAAAAAACCAGAAGCAGAACATATAGAGCTGGAAAGGATAAAGGTGGGCAACACATGTAAACAAACAGTTCCAGGGTAATGGCCAAAAGAAAAACCACACTTCAATTATTAACTCTCACTTTTACTCTAAACATAAAAGAAAGCACATAAGCTAACACTAATAGTTGAATCTTTGTAATTTCAGCCATTATTCAAAACATACTTGGTTTTATTGTAACAGACATGTATTATAATACATTAGTATAAGCTATTATAAAGAGCAATTATAGGACAATTAAGATATAGGAACTTTTTAAAAGTTGACAGTGGCATTCTCTGGTCCGCTTCACTTTGCAAATAAGTTTGGAAAAAAATTGCTTAGCTCCCAACCTAATCTTAAATTCGGAACCTTTTTGACGTCGAAGCTCTCTTGCCTCTTTTTCACGCATGTGCGTGCACACACATCCCCTTGCTTTCCATATCAGTGGTCGGATGGACGAGGCCTATGGCCAGATTCAGCCACACTCTACAGTTATCAAGCATGACAGAGCTGGAAGGAAAACATCTGGTCCAAGGTTGCCGCTTGCCTTTGTAGCAGAGAATGTTCTTTGATCTCCAGCTGGAGTTCCCTATCGAGTCTAGCAGATCAATTAGTTAATAGACCTTTCCCACTGGTAGTCTCACTAGCTGACTACCTAGGGTAGAAATAAGTTCTATTTATCAGGCCTTCTTTTCCCCTTTATACTTGAGGCAGATCTTTTTTTTTCCCCTCTTGAAATAACATAATTATTAAACCACTTCAGTCACTTCTGTGGTTAATGATTCCCTTTCGTTGGTTCCGCTCTCAGGCTGAAACCTCTTGGTGGGTTTTAAATACACCACTCCATGACTACAGTGTTACTCCATACCACAATTAAGCTTAGGAACAGCTTGAAATACCATTATTAAAACCAACATCTTGTCCAGGTTTTCTTCATTCCCGCGGGGAATTGAAATTATCATCTTAGTATCTGTTTCTCCAAAACTTCAGAGAAATAATAGAACATTTCACCTGGATTTCATTCTAACAAACTTGGATGATTTTCCTGACATTACGAAGATCTGATCTAGGAATTTAAACAAGCATATATAATCTTTCCCTAATAACCTTTTTATCCCATTTACAATGACATTACTATCAGTGCTATTTAGAAAAAATAATTACTTGTCAGAAAACCAAACTGAATTACTTTGGGTCTTACATATAGAAATCCAACTGGTTTTAATGATTCTAGTGGGGCCCAAATAACATAACCGAACCGGATTTTTCACCTGAACACAAAAACATTAAATGGCACTGCATTTACCAGTCAAAAAAAAAAAAAAAAAAAATGCTCCGGAATAATTTCTTTTCTTAAAAACAAGATTAGCCAATCGACTGTACTCTTTAGGCACAATTAAAGCAGTTTTGCACAGGGGACAGACACATAATGCTCCAGTGAGCTGACATTTGCCACCCTGCTCAGTGCATTTTACTGCAAAAGAACCCGGTCTAATTTATACACTGGAGCCAAAATCAAACTGTGCACTATTCACCTTGGCCATGACTGAAATACCTAGCTGGGGATAAAACATGGCGGCTGTTTCCCAGGGTCAGCAACACCCCAGGCAATTGAGAGTGCTTCACCCAGATGAAATTGCAAAGGGAATTTCAGGAGGCAGAATGTAATTATCCCCTTTGGAGTTTGGCATGGACAGAAGGATTAAACAGTGCTGTCCTTTGTCCCCAAAACAAAACGTGCCAGCAGATCTATGACAGACACAGCCAGGAATATGAGGAAGGAGCCTGGAGTCTCGTTTGCTTTCAGTGCCCTATTTTCCTCCTCCATAGATCACCAGTTCCTATGTCCCCCCAAAACCGGGACGGGCCTCACTGTGGCCCCTCATATGTCACGTTACTACCGCTTTAAATGCTTTTTAGAAGAGACTAGATTTAATGCTCGGCCATTGCCCTGTGAGCCACTGTCTCTGAGCTCAGTTAAAAGGAAGAGCTACTTAGAACACAAGTCTCCAAGCTTTCCCTCACAGCAGAAAGCTCAATCCTGGGCTTTGGTACAGAACCTTCCAAAGTCCATTTTAGATGGTGAGTGCTCATGTAATTGTTCTCTAAAATAGAAATAAGACAGCTGTAGACCCCAAAGGGTGTCTTATGTGTCTTTTCCATACATTTTATACTAACTAACACTTGTAATCAAGGTTGGTAGGAAATTGACTGCCGGATGTGGGTCTTGACAGGGTTCCCGCTGGGTACCTTCGGAAACTTGTTCAATGTCAGTTAGTTGCTTGATTGATGCCAAAGTTCACCCACAAGAGCAGCAAGCCCAGGGCAATGGAGAAGGTGGCTTGCACCCTTACAGCCTATGCTTTCCATTGGTGTTTACTGACTCGACTCCACTCCCTTGCTCAAGACATCCTTGACATGACTTTCTTTCCCACTTTTTCATTCCTACTGACCCTTCTGAGAAGGTCACCAGCCCAAATGACTTCATCCCAGGATGTGACACTCACGCCTTCTAACATCTTTTGACATTGGTGCAACCAGTCCCCCCCAGTGACAAGATGACTCAAGGCACAACTTGTTGATGAAAGCCAGGAAACAGAATTCTAGAAACCCTGAGCTAACTCCAACCAACGCCCAAGTCCTGACTTTCAAATCCATCAGTTCCCAAAAAGAAAAAAATGTTTCCAAACTTCCCAATCATAGTTAGTGCTGAGCCACCTAGTTCTGATACGTTATAAACGAGCGAAATAGAAGCCAAACCTAGATCAGATCTCTGAGGTGACACACTTTCCATTAGTGTTCGTTCTAGATAACAGATATCCTCTTGAGGATGGAAAGAGTGAATTCCTCTTTCCCAAGAGCCACCCTTCACCAAGTGGCCCAGGTCAGATTTTACGATGTGCAAACCTGGTAGGGAATAAACATCTAGAAGTTAGTGCATTTCTTACTCGGGAATAAACATCATCTAGAAGTCAGTACATGTCTTACTCAGGAAATTTTGTCACCTCCAGTAAAAATGTTTTGGGTCACTTTCCTCCAAGAAGAGTAAAACTGTAATTCCGAGTAAGTCCTAAATAAGGTCTCTTCTTCTGGCCTTTCGGGTCAATATTTTGCTACCCCACTTTGAATGTTTTTAAAGCAAAAACCCTGAAGTTTTTTCCAATCCAGAAAATGAAGTGCTTAAAATAGGCCACAGCTCGCTTCCACATGATGGTCCCAAGTCTGTTTGACTCCAAAACGCAACATCTTCCCTCACTACCTCCCAGTTACCTGCTGTGAGAAATCCTTTTGAAAGACACTTGCCTGGTGATGAGGATTTAACTGCTCTCCATAAACAGGAAAAAAAAAAAAAAACAGCAAGGTATCCAAACCTTTAAACGACTCGCCAGAGGTAGAACATGAATGTGAAACAGCTGTACACATGTCCTCTTTCTCTGTGAAGCCATGATCCGATGGAGCCCTTTGGAGACACTGACGGTAGGCCAGACAGGGTGACCAGAACTTTCCACCCTGATGCAACTAAAGCCCCCCAATTTCTCTCGTGACGTCCTGTCTCCAACTCTCTCATTACGTAGTCTCTGGGGGTCTGTCTCTAGTCAGGTCTGCGCTTCTGAACATTCATTTCCTGCACCTTGGGAACGTTCTGTGCGGTGTTTATTTCTCTCAGGCTTCATAGGATACTCTCTGAGCGTGGAATCTCACCAACGTGTACTCAGCTGAGAGATCCACTTAGCAAAACTCCTCAGGTTCCTGGGCCCTGTCTGGAAAGCCCTCTGTGAAATTGGCCTACCTTGAACGGGACTCCTGCTTCCCACTTTGGCCAAAGCCAGGTTCCCTTTCCCTCAGCAGCCACAGAAACATTAGGGTTTCTTCATCCAAAGTTCACAATGGGCAAAGTTTCTTTCTCACACTTGCTCAACACGCTTGTCTGATTCAGAGAACTTGTCATTCACATGTGACAGGGTGACACGTAACCTAGGAAAATACACTCAACTCTAATTTATGGGTGAAGGGGAGACTCCAAACTTAAAACAAGCTTTTAAAGGAAGACGAGAGGCTCCCCAAGAGCCCTAGGGTTTGGCTGGGACTGCCTCTGTTTTCCACACTTTTTTTTTTTAACTTACTGCTTCGTGTAATTTTTTTTTTTTAAGTTCATGTATTTATCTTGAGAGAGAGAGAGAGGGAGAGAACATGCGAATTGGGGAGGGGCAGAGAGAGAGAAAGAGACTCCCAAGCAAGCTCCATGCTGCCAGCACAGACCCCGATGTGGGGCTCAAACCCTCGAACCATGAGATCGTGACCTGAGCTGGAATGAAGAGTCAGATGCCTAACTGACTGAGCCACCCAGGCGCCCCTGTTATCCACACTTCTATTGTCCAGCTTCTGCTGGACCTGCTCGGCCCTGGATGGACCTCCATGAAGCAGGGGACATCAGGGCGTTACCATAACTAACCCAGCAGGAAACTACATCTTGGCTCTAGCTGAACAATAGTCCTTTTTGAAAGTAGTTGGATATCACCTGGCCGTCAAGATTCAAACGAGGGGAAGGGGTGCCTGGGTGGCTCAGTCGGTTAAGCGTCCGACTTCAGCTCAGGTCACGATCTCACGGTCCGCGGGTTCGAGCCCCGCGTCGGGCTCTGGGCTGATGGCTCAGAGCCTGGAGCCTGCTTCCGATTCTGTGTCTCCCTCTCTCTCTCTGCCCCTCCCCCATTCATGCTCTGTCTCTCTCTGTCTCAAAAATAAATAAACGTTAAAAAAAATTAAAAAAAAAAAAGATTCAAACGAGGGGCAAAGACCACATTCTTGTTTGAGACGAGTGTCCCGGTGTCCTCAGTTTTGATGGAAACTTACAAATTCGTCACTAATGCTTTACTCTATACACAGCAATCATTAACAACTATCCAACGCAGATAAGCATCCAGGCCACAAACGATGGGAAAGCATGGGAAACCCTACCTTCCAGACTCCACCTTGATGCCAGCTACCCAGTTGTCCTTGGGGAAGTACCACAACCAATCTGGACCTCAGTTTACTCACCTACGAAAACAGCCTTTCAACAGAGTGATTTCCTAGGTGCCTACACCCTTGAGAAAGTTGAATGGCTCCGTATCCACCTCGACATCCGCCACCCCACACCCTATGCAAGTTGGGGACCGGCCCCTTTGTCCCCATAGCACCCACCCCAGAAACTGGAGGGAATCTAGACGCTTGCTCCTCAAACAAAAACATCCACATGTAAAAGCCTGCCTTGGACAAATTAAGGTAAACATCTCTTGGATTTGTTGCTGTTGACAGCATGTTTTCAATTTGCAACGCAAATGCGTCGGAAGCCTTTCTGCCGGGGAACCGGATGGCCCAGGGAATTGGTAATTGGTAATGAGTCGTGCAGCCTCTCGGGTCTCAGTTACCATTCTGAATGGAGCCCTGCTAATCGTGAATTACCTGATACTGTTGGAAACCTTTGCAACATGAGCCAAACCCCTGGATTCATTCCCTAGCTTAAAACAAGAGTGAAAACTGTCTGATTGGCATTCATAAGGGGAATCAGGGGGACGGAAGTGAACGATGAGAGAACCAGCTAGGGGGTTCTGTTCCGAAGCCTGAGGGTTTTTTTTCCCCCCAGGATACGCCAGGGGAAGTTTCCCAGGAATGTCAGGCCTTGGGAAGCGGAATGAATGTACACCTCACATTCTGCAAGGGTCAAAAATTCCGGCCTTGGAATTTTCATTTCTGCCTCATCGCTGTCCCCGTCCAGAGGCTCAAAGTAGTCTTGTAGCAATTTTCAAGACGAAACAGATTTTGCTATTTATCGCGAGCCCGGCTTTTCTCTGAAAACAAAACAAAAGAAGCTTATCATCAGAGCTTTACAAACTAACCCAAACAATGAATCTTCTTTTCTGAGAGGTACCAATATGAATGTCTGTGTTACGATCTGGTCCGCTGCATTTTACTTTCAGTATGTGCAGTCATCCTAAGGGAACCATCTAGCAGAAAAACAGAACTTTTACATCACTCGCTTTCCCGGCCTATTCCAGCTCCATATTTATATCACTACTTTTCCTTTACACTCTTTGGTTTATAGTAGCAATAATTTTCCCTCATATATAGTCCAACGAACAACCAATTAACAAATGCCCAGAGCGGCAAGCATTCTTGGCTGTCTTGCCTAGTCAGTCATTAATTTGGTGAAGGAAGGGCTAACAAACTCATAAAGGGGAACGTGAATTTTAGAAGTTAGTTCCATTTTACATTATTAAAAAGGAAAATGTAGTAAAAATAATAAGAGCTTTGCCAAAACTCTACAGCAAAGTCAATTAGTCTCACAAAGAGCCGGGGAGTCTACGATCTGAACTTGCATTTGGAACCACTTAGCCTATTAAAACAACTCCAAACTTCATCTCTTGCAAATCATATTTCAGTGCTCATGGCTGGATCCTAATGAGTAAGATTCTTTCACCATCCTGGGATGCAACACAATCTAAAGAATTCCGTGTGTCTGCGTATTTCCACTACACACGTGTGACTTCACACATGGCTAATTTCTCACATGTACATGTACACACCTATCATGTAAATTGCATGAACCAGTCTAGTTCTCTACAACACAGAGCAAGCTAGGTGCTGCATCATATAGTGATATAGTATATACTTTTAGGATGCCTTTAAAAGAAAACAAATTTCAAACAGAATACTAGCAACACGGACATCACAAGCCTGCTTGTGGCAAAAACAAAACGTGTCTCAACCAGAAGCGAAATCATTTTCACAACTTTCACTGTATTTCAAGTGTGAGGGGAATGCTGTTTCTTCAGTTAAGACAATTTGGTAATTGACTCAAGACAGGCCGTTTGTTCAATCAGTGTATCACCCTGAGCAATAAAGATTTGGTTTTGCTCTGATCAGTGGGACAAAGTTAAAATGCTAAGTGAGATTAGTTTCGTAGATAATTCTGCCAAGTAATGTTTTCCAATCAATTACATGAAGTCGCTGATAGGGCTTTTTTTTTTTTTTTAAAGAAAAACATATCTTATTTCATTGAAATCCAATGTTCCCCAAATGAAAACGAAGTTATCCCCTTTCAGACCCATGGCTCTCAACTCGCAGCCTCTATAAAAATCCCAAGCAATTTCTATAGGTTTTCCAAGGAAGATTCAGCTCTAATTAACTACAATTTTGTCCATATTTTGTTTTCCTACTGCACTGAAAGAATAGCAGGGGGTTAGCCCTGCAGAAAAGAAGATTATTAAAACTTTAATAACCTGAGCCTTTGAACCTTTCCAAATTCTTTACAATTTTCCCACATTTCCAGCCCAGATGTCTGCGTGCGGTTATAGTGGCAACGTGAACGTTTTGTTTACAATGTTATTCACCTTATTTATGACCTCCTTTTAAAAAAAAAAGCAGCAGAACACACAGTAATTTTGTAGTTCTCCTAGGCAAAGGAATCCAGTTGTTCTTAAAAGCAAATTTGCAAGCATGATTTTTATTCATGTTTAAGTTAAATCTTCCCGGTCACGTCTTCCCTGCTGCTAGAGGTGAATTGTTAGACAGCCTAGCAACGTGGCCGCTGAACCACAGCGTTCTTTCCAATCCAGCTACCCGGCTTCAAAAGACTGAAAAGAGACTTCACTTAACTTGAACTCTTGAGATTGTCACCAAAGGACAAAGAGGGTGGCATCCTTTAACATAATCAGCTCCCAGCCGGTTTACCAGAGAGGGATATTTGCATACAACAAAAGCCACAACAGAATTGCCTCCCATAGAACCCAATACGGCAGTTGTATTATCCCAGTTCCAGATACCGACAGTTCCCCCCAATAGTCAGTTAGGACTTTTAAGTTAAAAAAAAAATTATTCTAGCAAACCCACTGCCACCTAAGTTATTGCGTTTCACAAACATCTGTGCTCTGTGATCGAGTGCTAGCAAAAGAAACGTGAGGAGGTGTGTTGAATGGTACTTTCAGGAAGTTTACCAAAAGGGAGCCGACTGGCCTTCTTCTTCCCTTCCTCTTGGTGCTGAATAGAATTTTAGTGTGATGGCTGGAGCTCTAGCAGCCATCTTGGACCACAAGTCCAAGGAACAAAAGCTAAGGAAGACAGCACGGACATAGCAGGAGCCCAGGTCCCTGGGAATCGTGGAGCTACCTTTCCCGTTACGCAAGGCCTGCTCTTAGAACTGTTTTATATATGAAAAAGAGATAAACCTCATTATTGTTTAAGCCGCTGTTATTTGGGGATGTTTTTTGTTTAATATGACAAAATCTAGTCCTACGTAACATATCATAACTTGATTTAAAAGGCTCTATTTATAGTTATATTCTGCTAGCTGAGAAAGAGAAAAGCCATCCCTGACATCTAGGAGCTGGCCTGGTGCTGTTAGCCGGGGCTTGGTGTTGCTAGAAGCTACCCTGGTATTCACAATTAGGCGTTGGTGCTGTCCTGTTGAACGTAAGCAATTTCACAAAACATCAGCCTCAGACAAGGGCGCTCTGTGACCGTGAAGGATAAGACAAAAGGAAGACCATTCCATATCATGTCTGAGCACCGACAAAGCACGAACTTTGTCCAAACCACAAAATCCCGAATCCCTCCCTATCCTGGCTAATATGAGCGACCGCTGTTTTTACCAATCGCAGGTCTTGCATGGCTATGTTCCTCCCGCCCTCCCGCCTTCTAGATAACATTGATTAAGATGCCCAATTCTAGAGTTCATTCTACTTCCTGAGAGCATCCAATTCAGACCAAAACTTCACCTCTTTGAATATTTTCCCAAATCACCTAACACTGTCCAAATCCTAGAACACCTTTTCTAACACCCGCCTACAGACGCTCCCACGGTTTCCCATTGTGTGTTCTCCCCCGTTGCAGTGAGTCAATAAAACCCAGTTTGTTCAACTACAGGTTTGTTCCTGGAGGTCTCTGGCTGGTGGCCATTGGTGTAGCTATGTTTGTCTCCCTACGGCAGAAAACTAAAACAAAAACAAAAACTTAAAACAATAAATCCGCCCACCATATCAATCCATAATTCAAATGATCTCACCCCCAAATGGAAAGCCCCAAGTTTTCAATAGACTTCAATCCCTAAAAAACCAAATCAGCACTTTGTAATCATCAGACTCATTGAAATGATCCCCCTGTGCTATTGCCACAGCTTGGAACAGACTCAGCCTGAGCCCCCCGTCATGTACCAAGTTCACAGTAACTATAGCCCAGTTCAGCTCAATCAATGCACAAAGAGGTAAATGCCTACTCTGTCTACTTCTTCTCCCTTTCTTCCCTTCCTGTTTTTGTTTTTTCTTTTTCCTCCCAGCTCCTTCTCTCTCTCTCCTTTTTGACCTCTCCACCACCAGACTCCAAACTGTTCGGTGGTTCCTGGGCTGGGTTCACTCAGAGCTGTAAGGAGCTCTGTGCGGGACTAAGTTCTTCAATCACATTTGTCACATCCATCACTCAATGGCAGCTCTTGTTGCTACCCTGTCGGCCACCCTGACACTCGGAACTTGTCCCTGCCACACTTCTTTCTGCTCTTTGCCTCTTAAAAATGACCATTGCTTACCTCATTTTCTCAAGCAAAGTAATAATCTCTTTATTTGAATGATCGAATGTTCTAAGAAATGAAAGCTAAAAGTAACAACGTCTCTTCTAATTTCTTCTTTTACCCCTTATCCCTTCCCCAATCCACAAGCTACATTCAAAAGTAAACTCCCACGGATAATGCCCTTGCTTTCATAGCTCGAATCAAAGGCATCACTCTCAAGACTGACAAACAGAATGGGAATACAATTCGCTTATCATTAGGCAAATATTTTATAGCAAGTAGTGTCTTAAGATGTGTTTCTTCCTCAACCCAAATAGGTATCAATGCTAAACTTACCACTACATTATGTGAGTCTTGAGATTCTTTGAATCTCTGGTTCCACCTAAATGCCTAGGATAAAAGTAGGTGGTAAACAAAAGTGTTAGGATGATTTAATTAATTAATCATCTGTGTCAAAACCCAGTGCAACCCCCATTATCTAAACAGAAGAAAAATCAACAGAGTGGGCAAGGAAGAAAATGACATGGACCAAAGACAAAAGGTCATTGTACGATATATTTTTAGAGGTTTACAAGAAATCACCTTGAAATTTGAGGTGTAAAGAAATAAGCAATAGTTGAGGAGTCTGGTTGCACAGGTCTTCAGAAAATCGGAAGTTTCCTTGTATTTTACTTCTATTTTTTTTTTTTAAGTAGGCTTCACATTCAGCATGGAGCCCAACACAGGGCTTGAACTCATGACCCTGAGATCAAGACCTGAGCTGAGATCAAGAGTCGGCCGCTTAGCTAACTGAGCCACCCAGGCACCTGTTGTTTTTTCTTTTTTTTTTTAAATAAATATATATTTGAAAGCTAATGCATACACAGGAAACTGCACAAATCCTGAGTTCATAAATCTCAATGAAGTGTCTCAAAGTGAACATACCTGTGTAAGCACCGTCCAGGTCAAGAAATAGAACATCACCCATTTCAAAGAATAACCAAAGACCACAGTAGAGTCTATATTGAGGCTGATAATGAGGCTGAATCCACACGCTTACGAAGCAAGGGAGAGTCCACATCACTCTGGAAGGAGATCATTACTCTCTCTTAGGGTGTGTGTGAGAATATACCAGGGGAAAAAAAGTTTCTTCCAAATAACATAGGCTTCCCAAAGACACTTTGCAATTGATTACAGAATATAATTGATAAATCTCTCCTAAGTATTAGTCCTCACCACAGCGTGACATCATTTAGGCAGGCAGTATACCACACCTAGCTCTAAACAGGTTCAAGTTCAGGTAAGGCTCAAGCCGACTTAGGGTCATCCAACAGCCAAGCCCTAACAGACAAGCACAAGGTTCTAAGAGGACACGGCTGTGATTTTCACACACCTAAGCCACTCCTCATACCTCTTTCCAACCACTACCTTGACTTCTGACTCCAAAAATTATTTTTGCCTGTTCTTTAACTCAAGACGGGTACTAATACACCAAGTATTCTTTTTCTTTTTATTGAGGTAAAGTTCAAATAGCATTATCTTCAAACCATCCAACAATCTAGTCCGCCTATTCAAATCTCCCATTGAACCTTCTCTAGTGGATTTTTCACTTTAGCTACTGTACTTTTCAGCTGCAGAATTCCTATTTGGTTCTGGTTTATAATTTCTATCTCTTTATTAGTAGTCCCTATTTGTTCATACCTCACTCTCCTGGTTTTCTTTAGCTCTTTGATTATGTTTAAGCCCAATTTAGTTAGAGTCTTTGTCTAGTAAGCCCAATATCTGAGCTTTCTCAGTGACCGTTTCTGTCATTTTTTTTTCTGTGAATGGGCTATACTTTCTTGTTTCTTTTCATGCCTTGTAATTTCTTTTTTTTTAATTGGACATTTTAAATAGTATAATGTGTTAATTCTAGAAATCAGATTCTCTCTTTCCCCAGGATTTGCTGTTAATTACCAATGGCGGCAGTCATCCATTTGTTCGGGGACTTTTCCAAACTACTTTTTTTTTTAAGATTGTATTCCTTGTCATGTGTTGTCACTGAAGTCACTGTTCCATTATCTCATTGGTCAGCCAGTGACATGACAGAGATTTCCTTAAATACTCGAGGCCAAAGAGAAAAATACATACTTCCGTTGCCCTTGCAGTCTGGCTTTGAGCTGGGCATTCCTTCACCACTAAGCCAGGCCACTTGTAGCTCTGTGTTAGCCTTTACTTCCTATAATTACTTCCACATACACACCATGGGTGCAAGCATAGGGTCCTCTCAGGTCTTTTCTACACATGTGCCCAGCCCTATGCATACACGTGTCACTCCTGCCTCCCCAGTTATATGTGAGAGTCCTTCCAAGCCTTTATTCTCCCAGACACTTTCTCCTCAGCCTCATCTTTTCCAGGCTGTTGTGTCTGTCTAATGCTTGCCCCATCCCTTACTCCAAGTGACTACAGGTAGTCTTTTAAACCTTTTTTTTTTTTTCTTAAGCTAAACATTGTGAAATTCGTTCTTATTGTTGCAGATAGCCAGAGTTGAATTTTTCAACAAATTCGGCTGCTGCCCAGAAAACCCTTCTGGCCTGAGGTAGACAGAAGAAAGGTCAGCGGCCTCTCTGCCAGACCATCACATAATTACCAGAGAGGTTAATACACACGACCGTAGTATTTTAAGAACAAAGTCTGTGTTAAGTCCCAGGCACGGGCACGTCCCATCAGGAAAAACAGCCACTGTCCCCATGGCTGCCACCGTGCTAGGAAATAGAGGGTGTCAGGCAGATGAGCAGAAAGAGCACCATGTTTTCTTAACCGAAATTCAGCTTCCTTTCTCTTCGTTAAACATTCCCTTCATTGCTAAACATTTTTTATTAGATTCCACAGCTCTGAAAAAGTCTTCATATGCATAAACATCAGATGTTTTAAACACTAACAGCTGAGTCAAGTCATAAGCAAAACACTGACACCTCTCCTGGAGCCTCTTCATCGTGATACGGAACGTTTGGCCTCCTTGAACCCATGTCGTCAGATTTTTTTTTTTCTTTTGAAGAGTCTCCACCACTCTTAAATCTCCACCACTCGCATGATTTCCTGCTATTATCCCACACATGTGACCTTCTTTTGCAGGGAAAATATGCATCTCCCGAAGATATGGAGCATTCTGGAGCTTTCCACATTTTTCAGCCAGGAAAGTATCCGGGGAAAAAAATGGGATATTTTTATCAGACTTGGGTGTAAACGATCATAATGCAAAACGACTCCTCAATCACTTCATAGCCCATGAGCCTCTACAGACAAGTGGATTTACCTATATATGTCGAGAAACATGACTGATTTTGAAACCAACCTGCAGGTTCTTATAGTCCAAAATTTGAGTGGACATTTAGCAATCTTAACCCAAATAAAGGTGACAGTTCAGACAGTAGGGTTAAATTTATCATTGTAACTTCTAGCCAAGCATGTGCTAACTGTGTACTCATTTGAACAAGAACCATATGCACGTATAAGATGTTAGCCTTCTGGCTGGAGACATATGTAGTCTAAAAATCACCACAGGAACAGCTCAGCAACTGTCCCGCTTCAAAGTGCAGGGACTGGGCCACCTCAGGGATACAAAATGTGTCACCACAGCCTCTGGGACAGACCCTCCGCGTTGTTCAGGAATAAGGCATCTGCTTCTACACATTGTCTCAAGAATGCTGAGCTCCTGGTGGAAGTGAAGGAGAGAGCAGTAGAATCAGATGGTTGCCAAACAGAGGCACTAGCTCATTCTCTCCTGTTCTGACATCTCCCTCTCTGCTCTCAGGTGTTTATTTTCACCTACTTTGAACTGTACGATTCAGCTGGAAGGTGGAATGGGTAAAAAAAAAAAAAAAAAAAAAAAACAGATTGGGTATGGCCTGTTTACCTCTTTTTTCTCTAGGTCCATTTTTCTCAAGTGACTCAACAGAGGCTATTGTTTGCTTGTTTGTCTGCTTGTTTTGTTTTGGTTTGGTTTTTTTGTTTTACATAGAGCCAGGTCCTTCCACGGGAGACTAACAGAGAGATATAAGAAGCTTCCAGTTCAGGCTTCCCCTTCGCCTTTTGTCTCATTGTAGTTCCCCGCCAGCTTTCAAAATGATCGAACATCTGCTTTTCCTTAGCTAAAACCCTAGCCACACTCTGGCCCCCTGACAGAGAACAAACCACAAAGACCCTCATCCTGTTGAGCAAAGTCTATTACAATGAATAGCCCATGATAGACAAAAGCCATCTGTGTCTGTCACAGGTATTACTTTAGAGTAGACCACAGGTATTACCAATAGACTTGGAGGGAACCCACAGATGAGATTTCCATCAATAACGTAGTAGTATTTCCGAGAAAAGAGGTTTCCTAAAGTCATTACTTATATCAGATGCCTTGCAATTGGTCAACATGCCCCTTGGGCAACACTCCACATTCTCTCAACCTCACCTGTTTCTTTTTGCAAGCCCCGCTGTTGGGACTAGTTCTTTGTAGGCTCTGACCAGCAGGTGCAACCTGACAGCACCCAGGCTAAGCTCCAGTGTGGAGGGTGAGGTGTGAGAACCAGCTTGGCATTTGTGTGTGTGCAAACTGGGAGGCGAAGAGACCATTAATGCCCGGTGGGGGCAACCCTTTGACCACGGAAGGAACAGAACTGTGTATAAACACATTCTCCTCTCTTCCCCTAGGCTGACGGTCCCAAGACCCATCTCAGGCAACCCCACAGGGTCAGCCACAGAAGCTGTGCCAAGCTCAACAACAACATATCTTTGAAATTGGCTCTCTTGCTTTTCTTCCTCGCTTCATACCCTGTCCTTCATGTCTGCTCCTGGGTCACACTCCCCAGTAAAGTATATGCCCTTGAGCACGGACTATGTTGCCATCCATATCTGTTTTCTGGAAAATTCAGGCCACAGCACCAGTCCATCAGCAATTTCCTTGTATCTCTCATTGAGCTTTCATTATGTCATGTTTTTGGAGACAGACAGACAGACAGACCCGACCCCCAAAATTCTATATCCTCAAGATCCTGAAAACTAGTGGCCCTCGTTTTCGGATGGAAAGAAAGAAGGAAGAAAGTAAAGGAATAACTGAGTAAGGGAGGGAAGAGAAGGGAGAAGAGAAGAGAGAAAGAGGGCCCAGGGGAAAGGAGGGGACAGCAGAAGAGAAGGGAGGGGAAGGTGGGAGGAGAGGAGAGCAGGGCAGAATCCACATCTCTCCTTATTCCCGACCCCAGAGACTGGCTCTCCAGCTGGGCTGCTTCTCCAGTGGGGGGCTCTCCTGTGTCTTCTGTGTAGCTTTATCTCACCTAAGTCTTGATGTTACGTGTCTGCCTTGTTTCATTGACTAATTTCACTTTCTTCACTTCACGACCTCGTGGAGTGCACAATGCCCCCAAGTTCTTGCCCTTCACAAGAGAAGCCATGGGCATTTCATAAATGCAGGCTTATTCCAGGTGAGGTGATGAGCAAATACCACATTCGTTTCTCAACCTTTGCATATGCTTGACGACGGAAAGGGAAACTTGACCCACCTCTCTCAAATACAACTTCGTCAGGTCACCCGCCTGCCCAACAATGGGCCACTCCTGAGCACCACAGAACTCTCTCGGCGCTCGCTCAGGGCACCGGGACGTGTGCGGGGCCTCCGTTCACATCTGACAACAGACAGGCATCAGAAAAGCCAACCCCCGCTCCCTGCTCTAACCACTTTTCCACGTCCACCTCTTGTCATCCGTGGGGATAAATAGTTGCTCCTAGGAAGAAGTCACAACTCTGAGTTTTGGGGTCAACATTTTTGGAGGAAACATTTTCTAGATACACACACACTGGTATGCACCTATGCGCGTACCTATATATTTTCCTCCACTTTCCTGAGGGTGAAGGCAGCGGCCTGCGGATTAAATCGGCTCTGCAACCGTTGAATACTAGTGTCACGTGGGAACTTCAAAAAAACCCTACGCGATACTCCATCGGTCCCACCCCCTGCCTGTGTGCCTCCTGCTATGCGATGGGCGTGTCCTCTTCCAATCGCTTCCGCCCCAAACCTGGGTCATCCTGACATGCCCGGTCCATCAGCAGACCCCACTGCCCCACCTTCCAGCTATACTCCAATATAATTCTTGCCACTCTAGTCTGAACCACCATCAGCCCTTCCCCTGAACTGTGTGTGAATAGCCTGCAAAATGATCATCATCCCTTCCGCCTATTTTCAACACAGCAGCTTGTGCAGTCTCATTAAAACCAAAGCCAGGGGTGCCTGGCGGGGGGGGGGGGGGGGGGGGGGGGCGCTCAGTCGGTTGAGTTTCTGACTCCTGATTTCGGCTCAGGCTCTGATCCCAGGGTCGTGGGATTGAGCCCTGTGTCGGGCTCCATGCTGAGTGCGGAGCCTGTTTGAGAGTCCCTCTCTCCCTCTAAAGTAAAAATGAATGAATGAATGAATGAATGAATTTAAAAAACATAAGCCCAATCATGTCACTCTCCGTTCAGAAGTTTTCACTGGACCCCCACTCCTATGGCGCAAAAGCCAAAGTCCATAAAATGTCCTAAGGCCTTGTCCTGTCAGGTTAAGGAGAGGACCCAGGACCACATCCGGGTTCAATGACACGTTAGAAGGACTCACAGGACTCACCGACAGTCATTCTACTCATGGTTACAGTTTAGCGTAGCAGGAAGATACGGCTTAAATCAGCCGAGAGAAGAGGCGCGTGGGGTAGAGTCCAGGAGACTTACACACACACAGCCTCCACTTGGCGTCTCCCAGTGGAGTCATGGGGCAGTGCGGACTTCTCCCGGCAACGACATGTGACGAGACACACAGAGTACTGTCACTTGGAGAAGCCCACCCGAGACCTGGAATCTGGATTTGTTACTGGGTCTCAATCACATGGACATGACCGACTGCCTGCATGGCTGAGCTTTAGTCTCCAGCCCCTGCAGAGATCCAGTTGGCACCATGTGACCCAAAGCCCCATCCCAAATCACATCATTAGGCCATCCAGTGTGTCCCCAGACCCCAAGTGAAAAGACATTCTACCCAAGGCTTTACAGATCACCTCCCGGGAGTCAAGGGCAAAGACCAGAACTCTCTTTGGGTAGGATAAGTCTTTACTACACAAGGCATGAAAGTGAGGCTCTCTACTGCCTCGCAGGCTCCCTCCCACCACTGATCCCTTGGTCACTTCCCTCTGGCCGTACTGGCCTCCTTGCCATGTCCAACATGCTCGGGCTCCCACTCACAGCCTTTGCCCTGTTGTCCCTCCCAGCTGTACACGTGCTTTGCTTCCTCATGTCGTTCCAGGCCTCTGCTCAGCATCCCCTGCTAGTAAGCACGTCCCCCATCCCCCTACTTAAAATAGCAACCTAGGGGCGCCTGGGTGGCTCAGTCGGTCAAGCGTCGGACTTCAGCTCAGGTCACGATCTCACAGCTCATGAGTTCAAACCCCGCATCAGGCTCGGTGCTGACAGCTCAGAGCCGGGAGCCTGCTTCGGATTCCACGTCTCTGTCTCTCTCTGCCCTCCCCCGCTCGCACTCTCTCTCTCTCTCTTTCTCCCTCTCTCTCTCTCTCTCTGTCTCTCAAAAATAAACATTAAAAAAAATAAAAAATTTAAGAAAAGAAAATAGCAACCTCACCTGCACACACGAGCTTCCAACCGGCGAGCCCTTGTCCCCTGTGCATTTGTTTACTGTCACACGTTGCTGGGCTCCCGCTGGCTAGGATCCTTTCCTGTCTTGTCCACCAGTCTTCTCTACAATCTAGAACACTGCCTCGCACATAGTAGGTGCCCAGTAAATATTCAGTGAACGAATGAGCCTATGCCTCTGGAGCATGAATGAGGAACCAGCTTCCTCCAGAAGTTGCCTTTGTGTCTTTTAGACATTAACCAGATCCAATCTTTTCTCAGTGCTAACAAAAGAACTACTGTCATAACCCGATTTTATACGGAACTTCCCTCCTGTTGGAATCTGCCCATCCTCGGAGCCTGGAAGTTCCTGGTTCGTTTTATTTCGTTCTCTTCTTTCTCCCTTCATTTACCTGCTGGTGATTTTCCAGGGAATTTACAAATGACGCCAATATTTGACAGACGGGAGAACTGGGCTGACTGATCCGGCAGGTCCGGACCGGCTGTTTACCGTCCAGGTTCAAGTTCAGGAACTATTCCTTTTGTACCTTTCCTCGCTGCAACTGGTGCTAAGCTGTCCTCCCTCTCTCGCTGTCCAGCTGCCCCCTTACATCTCCCTGTAGCAGCCCCCCGCAGCTGAGGGCCCCCGTGACATGGTGGCTGTATCTAAGGGGTGGGTGGAAAGGAATGGTCGCCTGACTGCTTCATCAAGCACCGGCTTTCTCTTCTTGGACCCTGGGAGTCTCTGAGGTGAAGGCAGAGTCTGATAACTGCTGTTTCCTTCAGAAGCCACCTTTATGGCCCCATGGGAAAAATTACCAGGTCTCAGGGCTTGATCACCCAGCGATGCCCCCTGCATCGCCCCCAAATCCTCGGGCCGCTGGCCGGCTGCTGGTCCAGCAGCCAGTTCCACCTCCATCCTGAGAACTCTGATGTCGGGACTGTCCCAAACCAACGGAATCACCGTTTCTGGGGCAGAAGGGGATGGGGCGGGGCACAAGGGTCCAGCCTTGGTGTGGACAGAGTTGTCCAGGGGAGCCAGTGTGTGGCCCAGGAGAGAGCCCTGACCACTGCTGCAGGGAGGCGTCTACAACAGGCTCTCTGGGGGCTTCTTGGAGATACAAATACCTCAACCTGCCAAAGGCCAAAAATCCTGTTCTTGGCTCTGGACTGAACCTTCAGTCCAGCAAATGGGCTCAGCTCTCACCTTGGCACCTCTGTGCAGTGGCCCAAGGGACATTTTGGTAGGAAGAGGGCTCAAAACAATATCCTTTCATAAAGGCTTTAGTTGTCGGCCCCCCCACAAACCCCTCCATACCCACCACACCTCACCTCACCCAGGAGACTATGGGCCAGTAGTCTTGGTCGTAAAATACGGAAAACCATCCCAGTGGTGACAGCAATGAATCTCTAGGCGTATCTGTCTGCACTGTCCTCTCAGGTGGCACCGGGAAACGTTGTCACCTAGATGGCCCGATGTCCAGCAGCACTGCTGTCGTGGACCAAAAACTACAGTCAAAACGACACACAGAACTCTTAGAGACGGGGATGTAGCCCACCAAACTAGCCGAAGCATCCTAAGCAGAACGGGAGAGTACGTCTTGTAGCCAAACCACCCTGACACCATTGATTTGGACTTAAAGGGTTTCTCTGCCGACCGTGCAGACTGGGACCAGAGGTCGGACCCCTGGGGGCTCTCCTGGCCTCCTGACGGGACTGCCGCATTACACGTGTGTAGGATATGAAAGAGCAGCAGACAGAAGACAGCGAAAAGGCAGCTCAATATTGCCTCATTCTTTTCCTTTAGACTGGTCAAATGATATTCGACACTGCCTTTCTCACATAAAATACAATTCTGAAAAGCAGTTTCTTACTGGTAAGGGTGTGCACGTGTGTATGTGTGTGCGTGTGCGTGGCCAACAGGCATAAACTTATCCAAACTCCAGCCCCCACACTTGCCGCTGACCCGTGTTTGTCCTCACCTTTTTAATTGTCAACTCTGTTGACTGGCCCTCCTTGGTCATTACAACATTTGACAGTGATGACTGTGCCCTTCTTGAAACTTGCTCTCCCATGGTTTCTGTGGTGTCACTCTTTCCTGGATCTCCCGAGATTTCTTTGGTGGCTCCCACTCGGTACTCTGCCTTCCCTTTCCATGTTGGTGCTCTCCGTGTTCTGCCTTTAGTTCCGGGGGACTTTACTTACGCCCATGGCTTCCTGCGCCTCCTGTGCTGATGACTTAATACCTTTTCTCTCCTGGCCACCTGAAGACCAGAACGATATCCCCCCAGAGTCAACTGCTCCTCTTCCTGGGTCTTCCAGCTCAGGCAAGAGCGTGAGTTCCATCCAGTCACACAGGAGAACCCCGAGAATCATTCTAGTCTCCTACACATCCCAACACACCCCCATCTAGTCAGGGACCTGGTCCTGCCATGCCTGGCTCTTTAGAATCTCTCAGGTCCCTTACCCTCCTCCCCTCCTCCTCCATCAGCACAAATACCCAACTCTGAGCCTCATCATCTCTCTCCTGGACTATTGTGATTGTCTCCAACCAAGGTCTCCCTCCCAGTATCGGCATCTACCATGCTTCTCCACATTTAATCAAAGTAATCATTCCAAGGAGCAAATCTTGACATGCTCCTCTTCAGCCTGGGATCCTACTTAGAAGCCTTGCAAGGGGAAGCAGCACCGGGGCATGTACGTGTTATCATGTCATAAATGTTACTGAATCTGAGTGGGAGGGGGTGCGGTGGGTCAGTCAAGTTCAGCCCAGAAAATGAAAAGCAATTCTAGATATTCCAAGCAGAGGGAATATAATACAGAGAAGGGGTCATGCATGTGTTTGAAGATCTGGAGACCCAGAAGACGGGGAGGCAATCAAGAGATTAGCGTGAAGGACAGCAAACAGGCAAATGACTAACATAAAGCGTAGGACGTTTATACAGCTGCAGGTTGGTTGTTTGTTTGTTTTCATGGATAGAAAACTCAGTCACAGGACCGATTCCACACGGGACCTCTGGCAACCTGCCACTTCATCAGCAGGTATGGTTTGCACACTTACCTTTCCCAAACCTCTTCACGCGTGTCAAATCCTGTGTTTGTCCCCTGAATGTGAAATGAATGGCTCTCGGTTCCGATCATTTCCTCCTGCCTGGATTCTACTTATTTAAATCCATCCCATCTTTGAAATCCCACCTTAATTCCTGTCTCTTTCCCTAGCATTTCCAGACCACTACCATCACGATGGGGCAGACAAGGAGTAGCAACAACAGCTGAACCTGGGGTGGCTGAAAAGTGGCAGGAGGCACAATTAAAATCTGTCCACAGTAATATTAGAGGGACTTCTTGTGTTTACTTCCACGTGAGAGGGCTTCCGTGAATGTAACTTCTGGCCCCTCTCCACCTCTTACCCCCTCAGTTCAAGAGGCGGGAAGACTTCTGAGAAGACTTAGAGGTATTCTGGGTTCTGCTCTATCGTTTTGTCTCTTGGGAGCAAAGTTACCTGCAGGCACCGGGGGTCCTTCATACTCTCACCTGTTCCATGCTCACATGCATGGGGGGTAAGTATGTGAACTTCTGAAATTACTTTGCAGGCCCATCTGGTTCTCACAAGACACTGTGGCTTCTATCTTAGCCTTTAACAAAAATAAAGAGGGTCGGGGAGAGGGGAAAATGGGTGATGGGCATCGAGGAGGGCACTTGTTGGGATGAGCGCTGGGTGTTGACAGTAAATTATATTTAAAAAAAATAAAGAAATGTTGCAGTTTCATCTGATGCTCTGGGTCTCTTGGTTTTTTCAAAACCTGAGCAGGACAGAGGGTGCTATTTATCAGTCCCCCTAAGAAACTCTAACATATGTCTTTTATCTCAGCCTCCCATTTATAGATTCCTTGGTATCTAATTCTTTGTTTTTGAATGCAATACACCCCTGCCTAACTCCGACTTGGTCCTTTCTGGACTTTGGCTCTGACCTAGCATTTCTCTGGCTTGAAATGTCAGCAAAATAGAACCTCAACTCCCCATCAGTTCCCGCCTCCTTGCTTTTTATGACCCACCCCGTGGGAACAAGTCATTTTCACCCCACCGTGATTCTGACTCTTTTGAGCTCTCAGTGAGGCATCTTAACAAGGTTGCTAAGAACATGGACTCTGGAGCCAGACTGCTTTGCCTTTAAATGGTCTCCCCACTTAACAGCTGTCTAGCCTGGGGCAAGATACTTAAACTCCCTATATTATATAGCATTACATAATAATTGATGTTCATAAAGATGATGTGAATCATCAAGCCAAAATTCAAAATCTGCTGAATGTCCTGTTTAAGAAGATAGAAAAACATATCACACATTCTAGAAATACTTAGATCTACAATGGTTTTCAGATTGTTGGTGCTTGAAGGGCTAAGATTTGATTATCTTGAAAAACAACTTAGAAAGGACGTGTCACTTCCTGACATAGCTATGTAATTGAAGAAAAATAGTGAAACTTCCAGGGAGGCAAAAAAGGACAGTGGAAGAGGTCTGAATTCAAAAGCAGACCTGAGTTTGAATCCCCTGTCTGCCTTCAAATTCATGTAAGGTATTTGACCTTCTGAAGCACCTGTGTCTGTATGTGAAAGTGGGCATAAAAATTACTACCTTGCAAAATCATCATGAAGCTTGAATGAAATACTGTAGGTGTGAGTAGATGTGTGGGCCCTGACTCTGGGCAAGGGAGGGTTCTTCATAGTAACACCCCCAATCCACTGGTGTTTGACCCATGAATGCTGTTGAGTAGAGTCAGATAGAATTCTTTTGCCCATCAACTTATTGGCCCCATCGAAACAGGAAGAGCCCTTGGAGGAAAAAAAGGACATCTTCCCTTTGCTATTCAAAACCATTAAAATATGTCTGATGGGCTTGGAAACACCAACCAAATCCTGATTACACGGAGCACAGATTTGTAAGGTCCCTGAGAATTCTTCATGAGGGTTGGAGATGAAATGCAAATCCTCTCATTAAGGGCTGAGAAACAATGGTGAGCATTCATCCTGAGTCTGTGTGGCTCAAACACTGTCCTGACCCAGCCACCCTGATGACATGCTTATGCCTAGGAAAGAGGCCATATGAGTCAATATGAAGAGCGCTAATGAAGCCAGATAATACCCACAAAGCACATCCAAAGCAGTGCTCAGGGGGAAATGTATAGCCTTAAATACTTACGAGAAAAATTGAAACAAATGAAGCATTTAACTCAGGTAAAACCAGAGAAAAAGAATTATAAAGATATAAAAGCAGGAATAAATGTAAACTTAAAAAGTCATAGAACTAGTAAATATGTCCAAGAGCCCATCATAGAATGAAATGCTCTTTTTTCTATACCTGTTGGTTGTGAATGTATTACATAATCAAAAATTAAATTATCAATCTATCACTAGATAGATACATAGATGATAGATAGATATGATAGAGACAGGGAGAGAGGAAGACAGGAAGAAGACAAGGAAGGAAGGAAGGAAGGAAGGGAGGAAGGAAGGAAGGGAGGAAGGAAGGGAGGAAGGAAGGAAGGAAGGAAGGGAGGAAGGAAGGGAGGAAGGAAGGAAGGGAGGAAGGAAGAAAGGAAGGAAGGGAGAGAGGAAGGGAGGGAGGGAGGGAAGGAGGGTTGTAACCCCTACCCTTCTCCTCTGTACTCACTAAGTCTGAACACTGGCCACTTGCACACTCCCATCAGGTGCCTTTGCCTTTGTGACTCCCTCACATCCTTTAGCTCTTGGATCAAACGTCAATTTACCAGTGAGACCTCTCCTGTCTACCTATTCCTAACAGCAGTTTCACCCCTCCACACTCGCAGGCAATCTTAGCCCGTCTGAGAGTAGCCAGTGCATTCTTCCCCGACTATTTTCTTCCTCAGGTCTTAGACATACCATTTACTGCATTTGCTTATTTGTTTCCTACCTCCTTCTATTAGAATGTAATTTCCAAAGAGCAGAGGCCAATGTCTTATTCATTGTGTCCCCAGTGGCTGGAACCATTTATGGCACATTGGAGGAGACGATTAGCAAATATAAGAAACTGTGTGGATGAAGAAGGAATGAATGAATGAATGAACGAATGAATGAATGAGTGAATATGCCTGTTGTGAAATCAAGAGTACCACTATGATAAGTGTCTGGACACTTTGGACATCTGACTCCCTGGGCTTTCTATTTCCTTCCTGATTTAATCACAGTCTAGTCACAAGGAGCCATGTTCTACTCACTTTGTGGGAGGATTCAACAGATGACGATGTAGGAACTTTCCAGATATTGGCACACAGTGTCCAAGGCAACAGCAGCAGCCCTGGTACCAGCTTGGTACCTCCAGACCAACCCAGATCCACACTCATGGAGTCACCAGCCTCAAGGGATGCATTAAGTGTTTGCTCTCCTAGCAAGAGGCCAATATAACCAAGGCCAATATAACCAAGTCCACTGTGAGTGAGCTTCTCTGGGAATTCTTGAGCATATTCTGTTGGGAGCCCCAACAAGCCTGACTCAGTAGACATGCGTAAGCATTTGCTGAATAAATGCTGAAGGAAACACTGAATTTCCTGCTAATTTGAGCAGATAAAAATCTAGAGTCGCATGTAGGTTGCCAATAAAAGGGAAATACTATTTTGACCCTAACGTGTAAATATTTTTTATATATCTTTTTAGTGTCCCTGAGGTAAAACTCCCTCTGTAAATATTGGTACCTTCTTTTTGTAGCCCCCAAAATGTCTAGCACCATCGTGGATTATGTGCACCACTCCTCACCCAGTATGGACACACACCTCTTATTAACTGAGTACATTAAGGTTCTCCAGAGAACCAGGACCGATAGGATATATCGAGATATATAGAAAAAGATTATTATGAGGAACTGAGTCACGAGATTATGGAGGCTGAGAAGTCCCGTGACCTGCCATCTGCAAGTTGGGGGCCCAGGAAAGCCAGCGGTCCAAACCCACAGAGCACCTTTGTTTGCGGGCAGAAGACCTCAGCTCTAGCAAAAAGAGCAAATTCAACCTTTCTCTGCCTTTTTGTTCTATTCAGGCCCTCAAAGGATTGGGATGAGTCTCGCTCATTTGAGTGAAGGCAATCTTCTTAGCTCAGTGTATTCATTGAAATGTTGTTAATCTCTTCTGTAAACACCCTTAAACACACACACCCTGAGATAATGTTTCACCAACGGTCTGGGCAGACCTTAGCCCAGTCAACTGACATATAAAATTAACCACCATACCAAATGAATAGTAATCATAATATATTTTTTCCCATAGTAGTAGATCCAAGGGAGAGCCTCTCATAATCTCTTGCCCAATATAATGGGACAAGACAACAGAAAGACAAATGTCTTTTGGCCTGGTACATTTAGTTATCAACTCTGAACTGTCCTCATAACCTGATGTTAAATATGGCCTCTATGGCCAATAGATGATAGAATCATTTCTCTCTTGTCTCTGCAACTTGATTCTGAACAGCTTGGAAAGAGGCATCATTCCGAAGACTTTGTGCGACTCTCTAGGATTTGACGTTGGGCTCAGGAGATAACAGGAGCTTCAGCCATTGGTCTCCAGCATTTCCTTGGGTCTGTATATTGGGCTGGTTTTTCTCTGAAATCTGTCCTTGGACTCTTTAACCGTAGAAGGCCTTACCCACAATGCAAGGGTTCTAGGCACGTAGTGATCATTTTTATGTACATTTATGGGTTTTTCTGCTGTCGAAAGTCACTCAAGTAATATGTGTTCCCCTGGTTCCTTCATGCCAATTATCCCTCCCCGCCCGCCCCCCCCCCCCCCCCCCCCCCCTGCCACAACTCCTCCACTAAGGGACATTTTAAATACAACAACAGAAACAGTAGAAACAAAAAACAGATCTTAAGCAAAGTCCTCACCCTTTAAGGGGAGTTTTGGGAAGCAAGGGGACTGGAAGAGGTTGAATCAGCTTCCCAGTCTGCAAAGTAAAACTCAGCTTAACCATTTGGTTTCGGTTTCCGTCTTACTCCCCCTGCATCACTGAACTCTGGCAACAGGGATAGAGCCAGAGTCCCTCACATACCGCTCCCCCCACACCCTCAGTCTTTGCCAGCTCTCCCCCCCACCTCCCGCCGCCCCCACAGACACAGACACCAGGCTGAAACAGCCCCATGCTAATGGCTCACACTCCAGTGTAAAATCCATTGTTCTCCTCAAAAGAGAAAGTCGTGCAAACTGAAAGAAAACTAGCATTCAAGAGGCCTTAGGCAGGCAGCTCTTCAGAAACAATTATCTCACCAACTGTGGATGCGCCCTTCTTTTTAATTTCTTTCTACTTTTTGGCAAGCAGGAGCCTTTAAGAAAAGTGACTTACTGTTGCCTAACAGGATTAAATTCTTAACTGAAGCATTTTCGTCTAATCCATCCACTACTTTCTAATCTCCCCCTGAGTCAGAATGTTAAGGAAAAGTTTCTATTTTGACTCAAAACCTACATTCTTAGAAGTCCTCACGCCCTTGCACGCTTTAGGGCAACCCCACACACACCGACCCCCCAGCTGAAGGCCGGGGCAGTATTTGCAAAGGCACCTTCTCCCTCAGTCCTGGTTTTGCTCTGTACCTACTACTTGACCTTGCCTTAGGCCTTGACTTTTTCCTTTTTCTTTCTTTCTTTCTTTCTGTTTCTTTCTTTTCTTCCTTTCTTTCTTTTCTTCCTTTCTCTTTCTTTCTTCTTTCTTTTCTTTCTCTTTTCTTTTTCTTTCTTTCTTTCTTTCTTCTTTCCTTTCTTTCTTTCCTTCCTTTTTTCTTTTTCTTTTCTTCTTTCTTTCTTTCTTTCTTTCTTTCTAAACGTATGCACATCAGGGATGCTTCTCCTTGAGGCAGATAACATTCCCGAGGCCTTTAAAGAAAAAGGCTCCATGGAGTAGTGTCCAGTGGGAGAACTCACAGCTTCATTCTATGATCCTTATTTTTTGTTGTTGTTGTTTATGTTTATTTATTTATTTTGAGAGAGAGAGAGAAAGTGAGAGAGATAGAGAACTTGAACAGGGAAGCAGCAGAGAGAAAGGGAAAGAGAGATGATCCCAAGCAGGTTCCTCATGCTCAACACAAAGCCCGATGCGGGGTTCGAACTCACGAACTGTGAGATCATGACCCAAGCCAAAATCAAGAGTTGGATGCTCAACCGACTGAGCCACCCAGGTGCCCCCTTGATACCGATTTTATTTTGAAAGTCTTAACCAGAAACTCACTAAAGCAACACCAACTCATTCTAATGTATTTCCTATGCGTGGCACTGTAATAAAAATATGGAAGTCAGAATTAAAATACCTAGGCTTTAGGGGCGCCTGGGTGGCACAGTCGGTTAAGCGTCCGACTTCAGCCAGGTCACGATCTCGCGGTCCGTGAGTTCGAGCCCCACGTCAGGCTCTGGGCTGATGGCTCGGAGCCTGGAGCCTGTTTCCGATTCTGTGTCTCCCTCTCTCTCTGCCCCTCCCCCGTTCATGCTCTGTCTCTCTCTGTCCCAAAAAAATAAATAAAAACGTTGAAAAAAAAATTTTTTTTTAATTAAAAAAAAAAATACCTAGGCTTTAAACCCTGTTCTCCTACCTACCGGCTGAATTACTTACTATTTCCAAACCTCGGTTTTCTCATCCCTAAGAGGGGGCTAATCATACCTACCCAGGAATCCTCACAGATGGGGAGGACAAGCATATGACTTCGCGTATGACGGCATCTCACAAGCTACCTGCACTCTACAAATATAAGCCATTCATATTTCCCACTTTGAACCTTGCCCTTGTTTGGATCGCGTGCTGTCCCCTTGGGTTGATATAAACACAGCATGTTATTCTAGGGTTATCTTCTTCAGAGTCTCCCCAGCCGCACAAATTCTTGTTATCACTGGTCCACTGGACAATCCTACTGGCCTACCAAAAATAATATTAATGTTATTTAATCCAGGATTACCAGGGGTTTTCTGTTTGGCAGGTGTTACTGCCATGTTGGCGTAAGATTAGACTGTTAGGCAAGGTGAATGTTTTGCAGAAGTATTTCTTTCTCTAGCAGAGCAGGAATTTGCACAATGAATTCACTGCAAAGATTCCGAGGGATGTATGATATGATAAGACTCTTCTCCATGAAATACTGCCATGGCAAAGCAAAGCAGTAACATTGATCCTTACGAATTGAGAAGCGTTTTGGAGTCCCATTTAGGCAACGTGAGGGAGGAGAAATTTGTTCCGGATTTCCGAAGCGTTGCTAGAATCGGAGTTCCTGGCTTCTCTGCACTCCACCGACTAGTCATCTAGTCCACGGGACGCTCAGTGGCTTTGGTGTGTCCCCAGCCTCAAACCTAGAGCACTCAGATCCGTGTGCCTTTTTACCGCAGCTTTTCGCCAAGGCACTTAACACTGCTTGAGAACAAGAACAGGTGCAATGACAAAGTACCTCTGGGGAGGAGGCCAGGCGAACTCCAGGCCTCCCAGGCCACCAGGTGATGTGTCCTGGGATGTCAGGGCGCAGGCTCTCCTCCCCTCCTCCCTCCGGTTGGATGAGAGAATGTTCTGGCTGACTTGAGGGTAAATTTGTCAAAGTACAAGATCCAGAGAGTCCCAGCTGCATTCATACCCCTCCTCGATCACAGACGCACTTGCAAAGGCAAATGCCCTCTGAAAGAAGGGCTTGCAAGGCTGAGAGCTATAGCCTGGGGGTCTCCAGGGGAAGCGGTTGGTCTACCAATGGAAGGATAACCTTCTCCTCTCCTGAACCAAGAAAATGGAGCACATTTCCTTGATTGCCTTTATTGAAATCTGTCTTCACGTGGGGGGCGTCTGGGGGGCTCAGTCAGTTAAGCGTCCAACTTCGGCTCAGGGCATGATCTCACGGTTCACGAGTTCGAGCCCGGCGTGGAGCTCTGTGCTGACAGCTCAGAGCCTGGAGCCTGCCTCGGATTCTGTGTCTCCCTCTCTCTCCGCCCCTCCCCAGCTTGCAGTCTGCCTCTCTCCCTCCCTCTCTCTCAAAAATAAATAAACATTAAAAAAAATTCTTTTGATACAATAAAATGTGTCTTCACAGAGTTTTATTCCACTCGTGCCGTCTATAAAAGATGAATGAGTGGAGAAGAATCTTTGCTGATTCCGACACTCTGGAAAGAAGGTACTTGACAAGAAAAGGCGGCTCTGTGTAGAGCATACTGCAGGTTAATAAAACGTGGCTCTGTGGAGGCCTGTAGGGAACCTGTTCTGACATCGAGGTTACATAAATCGTATGTATCCTCTCGAGGGTTTATCTGTATCTGGTGCTTCTCAAGACGTGTGTGTTCCCTTTCATCATCCTGGCCTAACTATGGGCAATCCTTAGTTTTCTCAGCAAAGTGTGTCAAATATGCAGACGTAAGCTTCAGCCTGGCGTCTTTTCAACCTGATTCATCCCCAAACCTGGCTTTCTGGGGTTTGAATTAATGAGGTATTATCGTGACCGAGCCAATAAGCACCAGGGACTCGATCTGTGCGCCCGAGTGTTTGATGTCAGATGTTTGAGCTCCACATGAATCATTTACCCGTGTGTCCTAAGGCATGTTCTACTTTGGAGGATACATGAAATTACTAATCCTTACATCTTTTAATGGCAAAAAATTTAAAACCCACAGAATATTAATACCAGATTCTCGTTTATTGTTTCATTATTTCTGAAATCATGTTCTGTAGTGAAGGTTTCCAAATATCTTAATATTAATGTGCCACCCTGGGGGGAGAAAAAGTAACAAAACTGAAATTGTCCTAAAACTACAATATGTGGCACAAGAAAAATCATTTCCTACACAATTAGCCCCTGTAACAATTGTCCGCTGATGCCTGCTTTTGACCGCGGAGCCTGTAGACCATCTTAATCGTCCTCGCTGGCATTTTCTTCGCCGGATTGCCAAATTCCTGCAAACAGTTACAGTCATTTCTTCCGAATTCTTTTGATCACGGGTTTACCTGAGCCCATTTCTACCACAATACATTCTGCTCTCTTCTGAAGAAAAGATGCCAAATCCCTGAGGGAAGGCTGGTGGTGGCCGTGTTTAAGGGATCTTTATGTGTGCAGGGGTGAGGAGGGAGGATTCGGAAAGGGGTCACTGTTAGCCCCTTTAAAATATGCAAATGTGGATACAAGCTGTTCCCGGAAAATGGAGGAAGAGTTCGCCTACCGAGATTGTTCTCTTTTTTCCATTCAAAATCTACCATAAACCAGAAGGCACCTGCTTCTCCACACGGGGCCATTCCTTAAGTACATCAGATGATAGGAGCCCTTTTGGTCCATTTCGTAGGGCTCTCAAATGTCCAAACTCCAAAGCTCCCAACTTAATGCCTTCAATGTGTTTTCTTCTTACCATCATTTAAAAGCACTGTTGTTATTAATTTGGTTTGGGGGAAGGATTGGGAGGAGAGAAAGCGCTACACTCTGTTTTAACATTAAATGCGTACATTAGATTCAGCTTTTTCCACTGCCCGTAGTCTACAAAACTTCGCTAATTAAATGTCCGCCTAGTCACAGGAGATAATGCTACGAATCTTATAAGCTTAACTTTCTTTTATGCTCGCTATTTAATGACCTCACATACAGCGCTGCAAAATGCTTTCTTGGCTAGCACCCGTAGCCTGCCACTGTATGTCGCTGACAGATTGTTAATCCGATGAGAGAACACCCACTACATGAAGAGCTCTACTGAGCTCAGGTATAACCAGTTCACGTCCTGGCCTGTGTCCGGGTTGGCAACACAGGTCAGTGGAAATAACCAAGCTAGACTCCATCCACGGGTAGTTTCAAACCTCATTTCCATTGGCATAAGCAAAGGTAAGCCCAGCGCCTAAACAATCTCGGCCTTCTCTTGCCCATCCAGGAATTGGAATTAAAAGCACAAACTCTTTTCAAGAAGATTAAAGAGGAAGGTAGGAGGCTAAAATATTAGATAAGACTGCCCTTTGCAAAGCATGACACCATATCACTACCAAAAGCATCACCTCACAGGGGGAAAGATGGACGGTGATTTATGTATTGCCTCATCAACGTTGAGAATATGGATGAATAGTCTATAGAAAATCCATTGCACCTTAATGTGGAGAGCATATCATTCATTTAGATTGTAAATTTCCTAGGTCAAAATATTCTCCTAAACAAACAAACATATGGAGATACTCGGGGGGGGGGGGGGGGAGGGGGGGGCAGGAGTTAATTCTTCAACATCAAAGGGAAACCTGTAATTGTAGAAATGTGGCCCAAGTTCATCAACTTGGAAAATTCAGTGGCCAGATTGTATTGACTTCATCTGCTATTTCTTCTCCAGAACAAGTTAGAAACACTGAAGATTTTGCAAACAAAGAACTCGCCTACTTTTTAACTGATCAAGAAGGGGGGGGGGGGGGGGGGCGGGGGGGTCTCTTTCAGGTTAGGTGAAATGACCGATTTCAACACTCTGAAAAATCCCCCCATATTTTCACAAGAAATCCAAAGGTCACTTGGCCTGGGCCAAATGAAAAGAAAGATATTTTTTAATTAAGAAATCAATGCAAAAGCGAAATGCCTTTGGTCTAACTTCCCCTCCAGTCGCTAAGAGACGCGGGGAAACGCCGTGAGGGCTAAGCTATCTTTAATAACACAAATTCTTTAGCGAGCCCCTCCTAGGTGGGCTTGTCCACAGCTCCCTCGCCCCAAGAGCGGCTCCTGTGCGGAAATGAACGTTGACCCCACGTGGCTGCGGCCGAGAGGCGTGGCCTGCAGCGGAGGGAAGCCACCGCGGGTGGCGTCTGAAGCCACGTGTGCAGAGTCCCTTGCACCTGGCGCTGGAATGGGCGGCGCCCACCTGGCGCTTGCAGAAGCGCACCTGGGGAGGGACGTCCTTGACCGTGATGTTGGCCGGAGCGGCTCCGGCATCGCTCCGTTTGCCACGCGTCAGAGGGATCTCGCGGCAGCCGCCTCCCCCCCCCCCCGCCCCGCCCCTTTCAACTACTGCGGCTGGGGCGCCTCCGTCCAGCCTGGAGAGGGGGCGAGGCGCGCCGCGGCGACAGGGCTGCGGGGCCTCGGAGGACGAAGGGGTCGCGCGGGGCCGCGCTCTCGGAAGGGGAGGCCCCGGCGTGTGCCTTCCAGACGCTGAGACGTGTCTATTTCGAGACTGTCTGCGCAGAGGCCGAGTTTGCCACATCAGTGACGGCCGGCCTGGGAAGGTTTTTCTAAAATAGCCTCCCGCTTGTACTCAAAATGAAGCTGAACCCATTAATTCAAAACACAGCTCGGAGCTTCCTCCCGCCGCCCCTGTCCCGACAGACGCTGCCCCAGCGGAACGAACCCTCGCATTTGGGAGCCTGGATGGCTCCGGAGCGCGGAGCCCGGCTTGGGAGTTTGTCTAAACAGCTCCCAGCAGTGGCTTTCATTACAGGGAGAGCCCCACGCAAACAGACAACCCCGCTTCCTTTAAACACAGCAATTTGGGCTCATCTGTTGCTCTCTGCTCCTTTTTTTAATCATTTGGACTGTAAAGTAATTAGAGGGATAGACATTCCAAAAATAAAAAGATCAACAGCTGAGCTTTATAATTCTAATGTAAGCACACATATCATTTCAGACTCTCCCAGGAACCCTGGGCAGGTACGATTTCAATAATCAAAGCGTTTTGCATACATTTTCTAATTACCACTCTTGCCCCTGGATTTTTGTTTTGAACTCCCGAGCTCCCAGTGCCACAAAGGGTGGGCTCCACCCCCACCCCCACCCCCACCCCCACCCCCACCCCTGCCACCGCCCGGGCTTCTCTTCTTGCTCTCATCCCGGGCCTTCCCCAGCCCAGAGCACAACCTCCGCGTGTCCTGTCCCTATCAAAGCACTGCACGGCAAAGAAAAATAGTGTTTGGGGGGGAAAGAGTAAGGAGTGGTAATTACATTCCTAATCATATGTAATTTAAGAGAAAATGAGTAGATGCGAGAGGCCATTTAGCTCTTGACTCGGTGTAATTTTGCAGTCTGAGACCACAGGCACCCCACTGTCACCTGGGTGTCTTTCAAAGCCACCCTCAGCTCAGCAGCCAAACGGTTAATTACAAGGGAGGTGCTGCTTCCCAGCATCTGCCGCCCAACTCAGGAAACCGTCATTAGACAGTAATGGCAGCCCTGTCCCCAGACCCAGAGCCTTCCTCCACCAAATGCTCCCCCCCAACCCCCGTTCTCTGCCCCATTTCCCAAGTGGAGAAGGCAGCAGGGAGGGAAGAATGGACAAGGGCGGCATACAGGTACGCAGCACCCACCTGTGCTGAGTGCTTGGTCTGAGTACTTCAGATACATAACTCGTTTGCTTGGGACGATTCAATTAATGAGCAAACGAATAATTTATTGAGCACCGACTCACATGGACAACACTGTGCGAAGCAGTCATCTATGTTAGCTCACCCGGGGAAACAGAGCAGAGTACCTCTCATCAAGGACAGCTGGGGACCCGATGCGGTAATGCAGGTAAAACCCTGAACGCCCCGGCTAAATACTATCGACCAATGCTTCGGATTCAGTGACTGCGAGTTCTGTGTCCAGTGTGTCCCATTTGTTATCTTATTTAATATTTACAACAACATTATGAAGAAGACTCTGTTCTTGTTGACATTTCACAGAAAAGCAAACTGAGATTCAGATTTTAAAATGTGCCAAGGTCCACTTAGGAGGAGGATTTAAACTCAGGAAATTTGACTCAGCAGCCTATTATTAAATCAAAACATCACTTTCTTTCTCTCCTTCCGGGTCCCCACCACTTTCTTATCTTCTATGTATAAAGACTGTGTAACGTAGAACACGTTTAAATAAGAAACTTCATACAAACAACCCTGCTGTTAGAATCTAAGGGTTATTTTCCTCAAAGAGATTCCCTTTTCTTAAATTGCAGAGCATTTATTTCACATGATATATTTGTATGTATTTGTATATACATAGAGTTAGATTTATATATCATTAAATTACACATACCTTTTTATTACAAGATATGTTTTATTTATATCTGCCATCCCCCAAATCATACTTTAAACTCCTTTATAACAGCACCGTACTTTTTCTCCTGTACACACCCCCATAGGTTGCATTTCTGTGCAGTGGAAATGTAATATATAGTGAACGTTGATTAAATTCCAAACAAATCAAATACACATCAAGTAACAATGGAAGGCACTTTTCACCATTTCCTCTTCATCCAGGGAAATGTGACATACCCAGAAAGAAAGAATAAAGATAACTGCCAACATTTTTGGTAATCAGAACCAATGAGAGTCTCTCAACTAAATATCCTTATTTTTTAATTCAGTGATAATTTTTTAGACTGATATGGAGGAGGAACATATGCAAACACCCAACCTGGCATGCACAGCCACACTCCATTAAGTGCAGTTCTAATAATCCATTGACATGTGTGGGGAAAAGTGCAGAAAGGGACGCGAGAGGGGAGCGACGTGTGGTCGGTGTTGCCCTCATATGTTATGGTGGCTAAAGATGAAGGGAAATTATAAAGGTGAAAGTCAGGACCTGTGTATTCAATGCCTAAGTGCTCATTATCAGTTGAAGGGAATCTTTGGGATTATCATCGAAGGGAAGACAAAGAAGTTTAAGATGCGATGCTAGCCTTTCAAAAGCTCACCATCAAACTGGGGGAAAACACACAGAGAACAATACCTTGCAGCTGTCTGATGCTTCTCGCACTTTACAAAGCCCTTTCACGTATATTATCCAACTGAAGCACAACAGTGAAAGCTGAGTCTCTTCGCGGGTAGCGTGACTATGATGGCTTATGGGGCCTTACCTTCCTTCAATTCCAGGGAAGCCTTGAGGAAGATTTTGCCCTGCGCAGCCTGGATCCGACCATGACCGAGTGAGGCTCTGTTCCTTGGCCATCTTCTGACCCAGAAGGCAAAACAGAAGGCCGTGTGTTATTACAAGAGTTCGGAGGCCTAGAATCTTCCACCCAAGCGCGTGATCCATCCAGTGTCCTCCACGCATCAGTTAGACACGCTTTTCTTGAGCATCCGCTACAGCCGGCTGGCTATGATGTTGGAAGACGGGCACACAAAGGGACTAAGACGCTGTCCCTCTGCTCAAGGAGCTCAGAGTCCAGTGGTAGAGATGAACGTGTAAACAGTGGCTGTACAATGTGGTTGGTTGACAGGCAGAACAGGGGAGGCCACCACTCTGCACTGAGGAGCCAAGAAGCTGAGCAGAGAAGGGGACATGTGAACGGGGTCCGGGGCGGGGGACGCTCATGATTTCACGGGGCCGCAGGTAGAGGGTGAAGGGTCTCTGGTTGGATGTGCCAGCCGCCTCACCTCTAAATCCGCGCGTCATAAAGGAAAGGAGGACCACTTCATCAACAGTGCTTTCACTAGCCCCAGAAGGGGCTGCACTCCTACATAAAAGGTGGTTTGGACTCCAGGACTTGCTTGGGTTTGGCCTCGGGCCAGCGCATAACAAACAAGTCGATGTTATCTATCATTTGCACCCTCCCCAGCGCTTGCGGGCTCTTCTTCAAATTCATCCCTGAAGAGCCATCTTCCTTCAATGCTTGCAAGATCCGGACATCTAGACAAAGGACACATGTTTATATCCATTAATGCAAAAGTGAGGCACGCTCTTTATCAGCTCTCCGGAAGTAGGACTGTTAAAACCTGAATTCGGTTACGCGCTGATGACATCAGAGTGGTTGGATTTTGAGGCCACTAAATCAGACACAACTCGTTAAGGGGCACCTGGGTGGCTCAGTCGGTTGAGCACCTGACTCCTTTTTTTTTTTTTTAAGGATGTTTATTTATTTATATTAAAAAAAAATTTTTTTTAACGTTTATTTATTTTTGAGACAGAGAGAGACACAGCACGAACGGGGGAGGGTCAGAGAGAGAGGGAGACACAGAATCTGAAACAGGCTCCAGGCTCTGAGCTGTATTTATTTATATTTTAGAGAGAGAGAGCAAGCAGGGGAGGGGCAGAGAGAGGGGAGGGATAAAGTCCCAAGCAGGCTCCATGCTGTCAGCACAGAGCCGAACACGGGGCCTGAACTCAACAACTGTGAGATCACAACCTGAGCCAAAACCAAGAGTCAGATGCTTAACCGACTTTGGCAACCCCATGCCCCTGACTCTGTTTTCTTTATTTATTTTTTTTTGTCAATGTTTCTTCATTTATTTTGAGAGAGAGAGGGAAAGAGGGCACAAGTGGGGGGAGGGGCAGGAGAGAAGGAAAGAGAGAATCTCAAGCAGACCCCACACTGTGTAGAGCCCCATGCCAGGCTCAATCCCACAAACCGTGAGATCACAACCCGAGCCAAAATCAAGAACTGGATGCTTAACTGACTAACCACCCAGGCACCCCGAGCATCTGACTCTTGATTTCAGCTCCAATCAGGGTCCCAGGGTCATGGGTGAAGCCTCGCACTGAGTGTGGAGACTGCTTGGAATTCTCTCTACCCGTCCCTCTGCCCCTCTCCCCCAACTGAGCTCTCTCTCTCTCTCTAATTGGGAGGAGGGGAGGGAGGGAGGAAGGAAGAAGGGAAATAATTTGTTAAAATGAACCTTTGGCTAATAGTGATTTCCCACTCCAAAAAAACTAGTCAGAGGTGGTGTTCTCAGTTTGGTACCCCAGAAGAAAATCCCATAACCCTCCACCTCCCCCCCCCCCAACCCCAAATCCAAGACTTTTGCTTAAAATTTAACTTTCTGGGCATCAGAAAATTACAGCAAGGGTTTCTTCCCCTTCAGTTTGACTCAACTGTGAAACTTGCTCTACAGCTGAAAGGACTCCCTAAAATACACCACTGTCACCTGCACACATGTGAGCAGCCCCTGCCCCACTGCTGGGAGGAGACCTATGGCACAGACTACCAGCCATCCGACCAGACTCCTCCCAAAGTGCTCTACGCCTCTCCTACGAACACTAGAGAATGCGCCGACATAAAATCTCTTAATTGCTCACCAACTAGGTAAGCCTTTTTGCAACAGGCAATGCCAGTCCGTTTCCTCAGACTCAGAAAACGAGGACTGCGGTTCGCACGCTCCCAAGTTGGGCTTCCTGCCTTCGAGTTAAAAAAGCCGTTCTTGTATTCTCCTAGACAAGGGTAACATCAAGTTCATACAGCAGCTAGAAACGTGATAAATCCACCAGGGCCGCGGCGATTCCTGCCTAAACTAACAATTCATTTCGCTGCTACAGCTCACTGCTGTTGCCATCACTTACATGCCTCTAATTACCTGACATCTGTTTTATGTTTGAAGTTTACAACACTTGCCCACTTTGGCTACACTAGTTTGCATCTAACACCAAACACATGTTTATGTTTACCACATACCAGTTCTGCATTCTTGGACTTAAAATTATATCAATTTATAATCCCATTAATGGAAAACTTATGAGAAGGATCCGGCTCCTTTAATAAAACTAGAAAGAACCACCATTTGGATGCTGTTAAGGACAAGCCCGTACCAAAAGCTAAATGCTTCAATTAGATGCACCCTGCTCAGATAAGTGGGCTTCGTGAAACACTATCTTGGCTGCCGAGTCCGGACTACAGGCCCGGAGGAACCCGATAGTCTTCCGGTTTCTCTGGCGTGCTGAAGTCCCCGTCTTCAATGAAAAGGAATGATCGAGGAGAATTTGGGTGTGCTCTGTACAAAATACATCCAATGTGAATCGGCATCCTTGGGTTTGGCGTTTTTCAGGTCAAGGTGGTGAATAAAAAAAAAAAAAAAGCCTTCTATCTAGAATAAACTCGTGAGAGGTGACTGGTCTAGCAGTCCGGATGATAAGAGCAGTAGTTGCTCTAGGGAAAAGCACTAGGCAGGCTGAAGATTATTAAGTATCACATGTTTTGCAAACACCTCACCTGGACGGACATCAGGCCGTAGGGAGCTATCCCCAGGTACGTAACAGTTTTACGTTAAAAATCTCAGACAACAGATGGAAGCACATGAGCCTTTCTAAGGAGGGGCTGACCGAAAAGCCACTCGGAATGTGTCTGAACTTCGCGGTCAGATGCCTCTCCCGTTCACGTAGCACACAGCTCAGCCAACACGAAATCCAGGCAGCGCTTTTACCCTTTGGGGTTGTTGCTGGCCCTGGACATCTATCTCCCCACTTGGCAGGAAGTCCCAACTCCTTGCTCGCGTGGGGCGCCAGACTTCTCTGGGTCCGCTTCACCCACATACCGCCTGCTCTGAATCAATCCAGAATAAAGATGTGCTCTGCAGCACAGGGACGGGGACGGGAGGGAATGAGGGGGACCGGTGTCTCTTCATTGCACTCAGCAGCCTGAGCCCTGGGACGTCACATCACTTAATTCATGTTCGCACAGCAATAGGAAGAGGTTGCATCTGGGATCCTTTCCTTACACCCTGGGGATATAAGTGGGAACCAAAAGATCCTTTAGGAGCCTACGGCCTTCTTAGAAATCCTGCTTTGACCTAAGAGGACTGTCCTGTTTGGTCCGAGGTGGGATGAATTTATCTTGGGCTGTGGACCAACTCAGCAGCGTTTTGGTGCGGTTCAAGCTCAAGCCTTACAGTGCTTTACGAAAGGTGGCCAGAATGCCCCACAGCACCCTCCCCACCGTCCGCTCTCTGTGAAGGTGCACACACATGCACACACAGGCATCATTCTTGCAGAACCAGATCACGTACTCGGCTACCTGCAGATACCTGTCGGGCGGTGTGAATAGGTGAAGTCAGCCATGATGAATTTCACCACGGCCGTGGTCTCATCTACATGTGAGGCTTTCTCTGCCCTTGACATGACCCACTTTCAGAATCGTGCTAAAGCGGGACCCCGTGGAGTGGTCTAATGACGCTTCTCGCCGCCAGGCACGATATCCGGTTTCCCTTGGCCACTTAGCAAGACCTCCTCTGTCAACTTCCAGGTGACAGCCTGATGGAAGAAAAGCAACCAGGCCTGGTGCTGTCCCAGCTCGGCCACCGACTCAGCAGCCGTGGGGAAGTGCGATGGCCTTGCCCTTAGATTCCTAACTGCACAATGGAGGGATTACACTAAACCAGTGTTTCCCAGACTCTTGGATTTTACAGCAAAATTTCTGAAAGAGAGCTTTTTTGAAAAACATTTTATTTTATCTCAAAAAGACACCTTAAAAAAATCATCTCCCGGGGGCACCTGGGCGTCTCAGCCGGTTGAGCATCCTACTTCGGCTCAGGTCATGATCTCGCAGTTTGTGGGTTCGAGCCCTGCATGGGGCTCTGTGCTGACAGCTCGGAGCCTGGAGCCTGCTTCAGATTCTGTGTCTCCCTCTCTCTCTGCCCCTCCCCTGCTCATGCTCTGTCTCTCTCACTCTCAAAAATGAATAAATGTTAAAAAAAAATTTTTTTTTAATAAATAAATAAACATTTAAAGAAATCATCCCCTTACAGAACATAATTTACACAAAAAGGAGAGAAAGAACAAAATCTTAGAGGAAAGACTAGTACTTTAGGGGTGCCTGGGTGGCTCAGTCAGTTAAGCATCTGACTCTGTTTGGGCTCAGGTTATGATCTCACAGTTCCGTGAGTTCGAGCCCCGTGTCAGGCTCTTTGCTGGCATCGAGGAGCCTACTTGGGATTCTCTTTCTCCCCCCCTCTCCCTGCCCCTCCCCCACTCATGCTGTCTCTCTCTCTCTCTCTCTCTCTCTCTCAAAATAAATAAACTTTAAAAAAAAGACAGAAAAAGAACAAAAAGTTTTAACAGACTAGTAATTTAAAATGAAAAATGTAGTTTGATGGGAAAACTCACTACAGCCTTAATCTTTCCTCTGGAGATGGGAGTAGTAAGGCGTTCTGGCCTGGAGTGAACCCGGAGATACCTTCCAGCAGGGTGTCCTGGGGAAGGAAAAGTGAAAAGCAAGCCTTTAGCACAGAGTCGGGGAAGTTCCTTTAAAGCTGAGGAGGATGTTTTAGAACTCAGGACAATTTCAGGCTCCACACGTCAGCAAAGGCTTTGCCATCCAGTAAGACTTTAAGAAAAGGATTTACAAATCCATCTGTTTGCCTTGGGGGATTCGGAGCGAGAGCGGAGTTTCAAACTGATCAGCTCATCCTATTATACCGTCTTCATTAGGCAACAAAGGAGAAAACAGTTGAGTATATGTTTGAGGCTTCCTCAGGTCTCTCATGTATACAGCTTTTAGGAAACTCACTTTCTATACCCCCAGCTGGAATGGCCCTTCCAAAGCTGTTCCCCAGATTGAATAATTGTTCATTACGTCTTCAGGGAGGGTTCCATCTGCAGTCACGAATCCCCATGAAAATTTGTGGGAAAATATCCCTGCTCTCTCATTACATCTAAAATGTGATCACCCGATATTAAAACACAAACGAGCGGTTACATTTTAAAGGTGAACTACAAAACTAAATTGAGAGTTGACTTAATCCCATTTTTATGGGCTGATTAATGTCCCGAGTAACCAGGCTGGGAAGGAAAGTTAATGCTTGCTTCCTTTAATGGAATGCCTCATGCTTCTTGGCTTTTATCATGACAGCACATCACTGCCACCGCGGATTCATACAGAACACGGTTCAAAGCCATCGTCAGAACTTTCTTGTGCCAGATGGACCCAAATCTATTTACTCACCAAAATTCCTACCAGCCGGTGCTTTAATCCATAAGGGGGAGAAAACGTGAAATAAATCGGAAGTTGGGATTTCTGCACAAGAGGCTAGGGGAGGATGTTGGCTAATGGCGTCTATTTGTCACTGCTGGAATCTGAGTTACATTCAAAAGACATAGTAACTCTGCCTCAATAGTAATAGTAATAAGCATGTAGTAAGGAGCAAAATATTGTACCAAGTGCTGAGCATATTTTTTCCTTATTTAGGCCTCCGATGGGGCGGATATGAGTCCCAAAGAGGGTAAGCAACCTGTCCAAGGAGTAGACCTAGGCTTGCTTGACTCATGAGGCCATGCTGCTCCTCCTCTCTGTGCAGCCTCCATCTACCTCGGTAGGTGGTCGGCTTAGCTTACCTGCCCTTGTGCAGTGGTTTAAAGACATCCTTGGGGCACCTGGTTGGCTCAGTCGACCGAGCAGCCAACTCTTGATTTTGGCTCATGGTCCCAAGGTCATGGGTTCCAGCCTCGCATTGGGCTCCATGCTCTCTAGAAAGCACAGTCAGAGGCTCTCTCTCCCCGTCTCCCTCTGCCCCTCTGCCCCTCTGCCCCACTCCCTCTAAAATAAAAAAATAAAATAAAATTCATTATCACCATAGTATTACCAAAACATTTTTATAGCCCCTTACATGTCAAAGAACCCTTTCCCATAAGTTATTTCATTTGGCAAATTACCTCAAATGGAGGGAGGGAAATAAATCATTAGAGATTTGGTTTGGGAGAGCAGCATTTATGGAGAGTATCCAGACCCACAAGGCATGGAAATGGTTCACCTATGGTTGTTGTGGAATTCAAAATGGCGACAGGTTACTGTCACTTGATTGTAGATTATTTTGGCTTCCGGTACCTCCCGTATTAGACTGAACTGTAAAAAAGGTACCATCTTCCAACATATCTGCCCTTGAATTCTGAATCTTTTTCTCCCCATTGCAGTATCTCCAGTACCCGTCTCACCCCAGCTCCTTCCTCTATCCTCCACCCCCATTAAAATGCATTTGCAAGAAAGAACAGAACCTGTTTGCGTTAACTATAACTGATAATGAACCAAACATTAGCTCTTCCCTCAGGATTTTTATTGATAGGGATTTGGCATCTTATGTAAAGGAATTGTTTCCATAGATCAGACATTCGCCAACAGTAAGGAGAAACCGAAGGGGAGAGAGTGGCAGAGCTTCTGGAATTACAGAACATACAGCCCCTGACTGTGCTTTCTAGTAGAGTCCAGTGATTTATTTACCTCTAATCAAGTGAGGCGGTCCTGACCAGAACAAAACCAGAGGCTGTATGCTTCCCCTCCCTCCCAGATTCAACCTGGCTGCCACATAGAGCCTCCACCAAAGACCTAACCAGGAGCCAGGATGGGTGTTTTGTCAAAGTCTCTAACTGCCCCGGAAGCGAGGGGGCTCACAAAGCTAGAACCGCTTCAGACTCCCAGTAATCTAGCAGCCAAGTTGCTCAAGGTTTGGGGCAAAGATTTGGGGCAAAAAGGGACTCGGCCACCAGTGCTATCTCCCATTTCCATCCCAACTGGTGGTGTTAAAAGTGTGGCAAATGGGAAGAGGTCACATCAGCCTTTTTTTTTTTTTTCTTAATGAATTTTACCCTTAAAACAACCGCTAATAATAGCTAGCAGCATACATTTAATATTTACTATGTGCCAAGCACTGTTTGAAACACGTATTAACTAAGTTAATCCTTGCAACAGGCCTTTGATGTAGGTACTATGATTATCCACACTTTCTAGACAATAAAACTGAGGCTCAGTGAGGTTAGGTGGCTTTCCCAATGGCACATAGTTAGAAAGTGACCACTTGGATCCAGAGGAAACCTAACTGAAGTATTCTAGTCCTAGCAATTCTACTGAGTAGCTCTGTGACCTTGGGCCAGTCACTCAACCTCTCTGGGCCCATCACAAGAGGGTATAGGACTAGTTTACCTCTGGCTATACTTGGCTCTACGATTTGATGAATCTAAGCTCGGGTGAGAAGTCCCTCGTGCCACCCCTGAGAACTGAAAATGAATTCATTCTCTTGGTAGGAGGTGTGAATCAGATCCTCTTCCGTTAAAGCCCAGTGGAATCCCAGGCATGAAATGCATTCTGTGAAGTGCTACCATGATTACTGCTGCTTTAATGGGAAACATCAGCACGCATTTCCCCAAGCCGCTTCGGGGGTTGGTCTTATCCCTGGATCCTTTCTCATTCCCCATTTAGATGACAGCAAGGGAAAACATTTTATTATTTGTGTGCAGGCATCTGGCTTTGGGCTCTCTCCCTACTCCCCAAACTACCTCTCCCCTTCCCCCACCCCTCCCAGTGATGGATTATTTATCCCCACAATGACTGCCTTTTCCATCCCAAGCTTATAAAAAGGAGGAAGATAGCTACATTTTCTTCAAACTCATGGTCACTTGTCTGATTCATTTTCTCATCTGCAAGCTTTCCTTCTCTTTTTGAGGCAGCATTAATGCTTGAAGAGTTTTACCCTTAAAGTTGCCATAAGGCCTTTGGCCATCTGTGAGGCTCCCACACCCAATCGTCTTTCATTTCTGATTTTGGTACCAAAAGTCTGGAGTAGATTGGGGATTATTTTAATGGTTTGCAGGTTGCGGGGCGGGGGGGGGGGGGGGGGGCTTTTGTTTGTTTTTTTATTGTTTGTTTTGCTTTGATTTGTTTTTGTCTTTTCGCCTGAAGTAAGTACCCAAGTGGCCAAGTGGGAGGGTCTCGGATGTCTCACACGAAGCAAATGCAGTGGAGTCCGTCTGAAACCCCTCTCCCAGTGAGTGAGGGAAGCATCCGCACTGTTTGGCACCCCCAGCTGATTACTGTAGAGGTACAGCTACCGTAATGTCCACACTCACAGAAAGACACATCTGGTTTCGTCCTTTGTGGTGAAGCTTTGCCCAAACGCGTTTAAAGGTGACAACAAATGGAAAAGGAGAAGGCATTCGTGAACCGGATTGCCACTCAAAATGGCACCCTGCTCCCAGCAAAAGGAAACTTCTGGAGCAATTCACAGAGCAAGAAGTGATCTATGGCAGCAAATAGAGACTATCTTCTCACGCAGGGGGTCGACCTCTCGAAGTGCATCATAAGGAACATCCAGATTTGCAGAGGATGTAATTAGTAAATAAGAGAATTGGACAATAATTAGCGAAATCCTCAAATTTGAAGTATTGAGTAAGAGACTGCCTTTACCAAACTCCACTTTTTTGGGAACAGGTTTGGCAGAGTCAGTTGGAAATCTTCCAGAGATTGAAGAAGGTAAGTCAGAAGAAGTAATGGCAAACTCAGTCTCTTGAGCCATCTTCATGCTCACAGAATTCTAAAAGTGGATACATAAACGTGGCTCCTCTGGAAGAGAACAAGACCAAAGGTCAGAACACTAAAATCACTGATGTCTGAAACTACGCAAATCAAAGCTGCTAATTTGAAGCTTGGACCAGAAGGTGGAAGAAAAGTTACCACAGATCCTCACTGGACATCACCAGGAATCTTATAGATGGCTCATTATTCAGCAAACCAGTTCTAAAAGGAGAAGAAGAAAAGAAGAAGAAGAAGAAGAAGAAGAAGGAGGAGGAGGAAGAGAAAGAGAAGGAGAAGGAGGAGGAGGAGGAGGAGGAGGAGGAGAAGTTGTTTAAATATGTTGGGCATTTTTAACCTCTCTCTAGTACAGATAATTCTGTATGAATTGAACTGAATCTGAATCTGAATCTGAATCTGAACTGAAGCATAATTGTGTCCCATTCTGTCAGTCTTTGATTTGTCCAGATCAGCCGGGGTCTCTCTGCTGGCCTCTCACCATTTCCACACCAGGCCTGACCAGAGCGAGGTTCCTCTTGGGAGGCCCGTCCAGCAGCAGTTAGAATCTGGAAGATATTTTGCCCTTGTGATGGTTAATTTCATGTGGCAGCTTGACTGGTTCACGGGGTGCCTAGACGCTTGGTTAAATATTATTTCCGGGTATGTCTGTGAAGGTGTTTCTGGATGAGATTAGCATTTGAATCGGTAGACTTGAGTAAAGCAGCTTGCCCTCCCCGATGCGCCTTCTTGAATCGTGCGGTATTTCTCCATTTGAGTCTAGCTTATTTCATTTAGCATAATAGTTTCAAGGTTGATCCATGTTATAGCCTGTGTCAGAACTTCATTCCTTCCATAGATGAATAACATGCTATTGTATGTATATGCTACATTTTATTTATCCATTGGTAGACACTTGGATTGTTTCCAGCGTTGGGCTATTGTGAATAATGCCCCTCTGAACACTAGTGTACCCGTATCTATTTGAGTCCTTGCATTCAGTTCTTTTGGGTATATACCTAGGAAGTGGAAATCCTGGATCATATGCTAATTCTGTGTTTCACTTTTGGAAGAACCACCAAAATGTTTTCCACGCTGGCTGCACCATTTTACCTTCCCACCAGCAACGCACTAGGACACCAATTTCTCCACGTCTTCACCAACATTTGTTTTCCACTTTCTTATTGTTGTCGTTGCTGCTATTGTTATTGTTGTTTGTAAGACCAGGCGTCCCAAGGGGTGTGTCTATCTCATTATGCTTTTGACTTGCATCTCCCTCTTGGCTAGAGTACCGTTGAGCATCTTTTCATGTGCGTATTAGGCATTCGGCAAACACTTTTGATTTCTCGCTCATCTGAGGTGTTCGGGCACCAGGGTTCTGAATTTACTCTGAGAAATTTTATTTTAAAGTCTGGAGTGGGGACTGATTGCCAATGCCGTTCTCCTTGGGCCTGCATTCTCTAAATAATAATCATTAAGAAGCAAAACAAGATACAAAAAGGACTGAGAGACTCTATAGTGAGTCTTCTATTGCCATCACTTAATGAGATATATGCATTCATTCTACAAATACTGATTTACTGAGCACAACATGCCCTCATGCCAGGTCCATTTTAGATCCTGGAGGTGCATCGGGTGAGCAAGTCAGATAAAGTTCTGTCCCCCTGTCCTCCTGTTCTAGTAAATAAGCAATAAAGATAAAGAACAACATTTCAGTGACCAAGAGTGGGAAATTAGGTAGTGGTTTCCCTTCCTGTGGTATGTTGCCTCCAAGATAGCCCCAGAGGTCCCTCCCCTCTGAAATCCATCTCTTCTGGAGTCCCCTCCCCTTGAGGGTGGACTGGACCTAGTGATTTGCTTCTAACAAACAGAATACAGCAAAATGAGGGGATATTATTTCTGAGATTAGATACAAAAAGACCATGGCATCCTCTGTTCTCTTGTTGGAGCGCTCTGAGGGAAGCCAGCTGCCTGTTGTGTGTTACCTGAGGGAGAGGCCCACTTGGCAAGGAACTTGATGTCTGTGGCCAATAGCCAAGCAAGTCAGCTTGGAAGTAGGTCCTCTTTAAGTTGAGCCTTGAGTTGACCACAGCCCGGCCAACTCCCGGACTGCAGACTTGTGAGCATCTCTGAACCACAGGCACTTGTTATTATTCCTGACCTATAGAAACTGTGAATACATGTTTGTTGTCTTAAGCTGCACGTTTGGATTACTTGTCACTAAGGCAAAAGATAACCTAATACATTCCTCATACTCATAAGCTATAGGCCTCTGGTATCTTCCTTGAAAACTAAGTTTAAAAAAAAAAACTATCTTCCTACATCCAGCTAGAAAAGGATTCAAACTGTATGAAAGTAGTCAAGGAACAGTCTAATCCTCGCATAAATCTAGAACCCAATGCTCTGCTCCAGGACCAGGAAGGAACGAAGCAAGCCCATCTGCCAATACCCTCTTATTGAAGGAATCTGAATGCTGGTTCCAATCCAGATCCAAATACAGAATTCCATCACAGAATTGAACTCCTTGGAGGGATGTTTCGAGGTATTTTATAGTCTGTGAGACCAATATTCGTGTGACTTCTCGACACTGCCAAGTATAGGATCCCACGGTGTCGTTCATCTCAAGGGCATGCTGCTTTCCTGTGGCTTCCTACATCCACCACCGGTTCCACGGCTGACTCCTAGTCTCCGCCTCCTGGCAGACCATTGAGTTCATCTCTTGATCTTACTCTCCACTGCCCACAACATTAGGAACAAGCCTCACCACACTCTGGGAGCAAAGGTCCCAGAGAGCAGGACTTCAGTGTCCCTGCTGCTCCTCTTAAACAATGTCCTCCAAATTAGGGTCAAGGGTACATAAGATGGCAGGAAAGGAGTGAGGAAGGAAATACTATATTTTCTGTTTCATCTTATTTTTAGCTTAACAATAAGAAATTGCTTCACTACTATACATAATAAACAGATGGATGTTAGGCGTATATATGCTTTGTGAACAAATACACATATACTGGAGGATATTCAAGTTTTGTTTGCTGATTGAGCAAACTTTCTATTACTTTCTGAGCAAATTACTTCTATTTCCTATTACTTTCTATTACTGCCTGAGCAAATGCTGTAAGCCAGAAGTTCTCAAAGGTCTGAGGACCTTTGGGGGGTTCTACAAGTTCAAAACTATTCTCCTAATAAGATGTTGTTTGTCTTTTTTACTCTCATTTTCTCACTAAGGTATAATGGAGTATTCCAGAGACTTCACAATGAGTGATACTGCAACAGACTGAAATGCAGAGGCAGATATGAGAATATAGCCATCTTCTATTAACTCACACATTAAAGAGATTTTCAAAAATTTACACAATCACTCTTCTCACTAATGTTTTGTTTTTGGAAAATGTAGCTACTTTTCATTTAAAATTTAAAAGGGGTTATTCATAGCAACATGTAATGGATATATTATTGTTATTTTTTAATAAGTTAATGAATATTTTCTAAATTTCTCATTTAAATTCGTAATATGACAAGTATCTATAGATTAACCTACAATAACTAAAACTCTTTTTGGTCTTTAACAATTGGGAAAGTTCATGCTTTTGCTTAAGCTCTAGAAAGCTGGAAAGAGCATTGCTATTTCACAACAACGACAACAACAACAACAAATGTCAGGTGATCTGCAAATTCACAACTTTTCTTGAGCCTATCAGAAACCTGAGGTTTCAGGGCAATTAACTAACCTGAAATCTAAGGAAAGGAGAGAACCTACAAGGAGAAAAAAGTTGAGTGCTTGATTGCCTGGGGCCCATGCCACCACACATCATACAAGCTGGTAGGAAGAATTCAGCTAAAATGCCAAATGAATTGCTAAATGCTGAAAATGGGTTACTGTGAGGATAGGGAATTCCCAGAAGCCTCAGACACAAGACGACTTTACACGCACTCACAGGGTCTTCTCCAGACATCACTGGATACTCACAAGAAACCCTGGGGGCAAGAGTGGTATAGACCTGCGGAGGGGACAGTAGGAGCAGAAAGAAAGGCACAAGACCCTTCTTCACTTTCATGGAGGTTTAAACTGTTGCAGAAAAGACAGGAAACTGTCATCTTAGGGCACTGGTGAAGACCCAGGAAAGTGAGGGAAAGGGAAGAGAAAAAAACTCTCTAACCCTGGCAGAAAGTACCTTGGATCCAGACTATTAGAGAGTTTCCATTACTGGTATAGGTCAGAACCCACCCCCCAAGACCCAGATACACAGTGCCCAAAAAACACACTAAATGCCTAGGCCACAAAAAAGTGCTCATTTCCAGGCATAAAACCCATTTACTTTGGCCTCCACTGTCTGAAACAAGATATCTGGCTTTCAAAAACAAACAAAAAAACCCTACAAAGTATAGAAAGAAGCCAGAAAAACCTTCTGTGTCTGTTATTATAGTGCTTGTCTTAAAGTCTATTTTGTATGTTATAAGGATATCTAACCAGCTTTCTTTTTGTTTCAATTTGCATGGAATATCTTTTTCTATACTTTCACTTTCAGTCTATATGTGTCCTTACATCTGAAGTGAGTCTCTTATGGGTAACATGTAGTTAGGTTCTTGTTTTTTTATCCATTTGGCTACTCTATGTCTTTTGATTGGAGAATTTAGCCCATTTACATTTAAAGTAATTAATGTTAGGTGTGAACTTAATATTGTCATTGTTTTCATTGTTTTCTGGATGTTTTGTAGCTCCTTTGTTCCTGTCTTTTTCTCTTGTTCTCTTCCTTTGTGATTTGATGACTTTATGTACGGATATGTTTAGATTTCTTTATTTTTATGTTTTATGCATTCATTATAAGTTTTGCTTTGTGGTTACCATGAAGATTATATAAAACATATTTATAACAGTCTATTTTAAGCTGAAAACAATTTAAATTTCAACATATACTGAAACTCTGCTCTGCATTTTTATTCTCCTCCCCCAACACTTTGTTTTTCATGTCATTTATATTCATTAACGAACAATTGTAGTTCCATTTTATTACTCATCTTTTAACCTTCATACTAGATTTATAAGTGCTTTACTCACCACCATTACAACATTAGGGTATTCTGAATTTATCTATATATTTACCTTTACCAGTGAGATTTATACCTTCATATTTTCCTGTTACTGATTAGCATCCTTCTGTTTCAATTTGAAGAAGTCCCTTTAACATTTTTTACATGGCCAATCTAGTACCGATGAACTGCTTCAGCATTTGTTTGTCTGAAAAACACTTTATCTCTCCTTCAATTCTGAAGGACAACCTTGCCAGGTAGAATATTCTTAATTGGCAGGTTTTTTTTTCTTTCAGCACTTTAAATATATTGTGCCACTCCCTTCTGGCCTGCACAGTTTATGCTGAAAAAGTCTGTTGATAGTCTTATGGGGTTTCCCTTATGCAACAAGTTGTTTTTCTCTTGCTGCTTTTTTTTTTTTTTTTAATTTTTTTTTTTCAACATTTATTTATTTTTGGGACAGAGAGAAACAGAGCATGAACAGGGGAGGGGCAGAGAGAGAGGGAGACACAGAATCGAAAACAGGCTCCAGGCTCTGAGCCATCAGCCCAGAGCCCAACGCGGGGCTCAAACTCACGGACCGCGAGATCGTGACCTGGCTGAAGTCGGACGCTTAACCTACTGCGCCACCCAGGCGCCCCTCTTGCTGCTTTTAAGATTCTCTTTGTCTTTATCTTCTGACAATTTAATTGTGATATTCCCTGAATTGGGTCTCTTTGGATCCATATTCTTTGAAACTCTCTGGGCTTTCTGGATCTGGGTATCTGTTTCTTTTCTCAGATTAGAGAAGTTTTCAGGCATTATTTCCTTAGATAGGCTTCCTTCCTTTTCTCTTTTATCTTCTGGAACCTCTATTATCCATATAGGTTTGCTTGATAGTGTTTCATAAATCCTTAAAATGATCTTCATTCTTTTTTAGCCTTTTTTTTCTTTTGCTCCTTTGATTGGATGAGTTCTGGTGCCATTTTTGTGTTTGCTGACTTTTTCCACCTCTTCATCTAGTCTTATGTGAATTTCTTTATTAAATTTTTTAGTTCAGGGTGACTGTGTGGCTCAGTTGGTTAAGCTCCCAACTCTTCATGTCAGCTCAGGTCATGATCTTACAGTCCTAATTTCAAGCCCTGTATCAGGCTCTGTGCTGACAATGCAGAGCCTGCTTGGGATTCTCTCTTGCTTGGTCTCTCTCAAAATAAATAAATAAATATTTTTAAAAAATTTTACTTCAGCTATTGTATTCTTTAGCTCTGTGACTCCTATGTGGTACTTTATTTCTCCTTGTTGAAATTTCCACTTTGTCCATTCATTATTTTACAGCCATTATTTTGAACTCTTTATCAGGTAAATCACTTATCTCTGTTTCGTTAAGACCTGTTTCCAGAGTTTCATCTTGTTCTTTTGTTTGGAATATATTCCTCTATTTGTTCATTTTCCTTTTCTGCTCATGAGATAAAACACTTACCTCTCTTGCTGGTGTGGTCTTGTGTGGTGAACCTTATCATTCAGCCCAGCCCAAGTTCTTGGGTGTCTCTCAAACAAATTTTTTGATTGTCCAAGCTGATTTCTTTGTTCTTAGTGGCCTCTGGTAGCTGATGGTCTGTGAAGACCTGTTTCGATGTGGTTATTTTCTCATTAACCTGACGTGTAGGAATCGCTCACCTCTTTTCTGGATTTCTTTCAGAGGGAACTGCTCTACATAAACAGTACATTCAGTGTGTCTTTGGGAAGAAATGAATTTAGGAGCCTCACCGTCTTGGGCCAGAACCCCTACTTTGGTCTAACACACGTTATTTTCAAGTCCTAACACCCAACATTCACCATGATAGAACATATCCTGAGCGATACACATCCCTTTAAACAAATGTTAACAATTGAAATTATACAAAGGATGTTCTTGGACCATAATGGAATTCAACAAGGATCAATAAATATCTGTAAAATCACCAAAAATTTGGAAATACAACACACTACTAAATAGTCCATGAATCAGCAAAAAAAAAAAAAAGCACAAGGAAAATTCGAAAAGAGTTTGGATTAAAAGGAAATAAAAATGCAATATAAAAAAAAATGTATAGGATGCAGCTAAAGCAGGGCTTAGAGGAAAATTGACAGTATTAAGAAAAAGGGAAAAGCCTGAAATCAATTATGTAGGCTTCCACCAAATCAAAACAAAACAAAATGCTAGGGCAAACATGTGAGGTTAACAAGGTCACAGAATACAAAGAAAGTATTTTAAAAACCAGTTGTATTTCTATATACTAGCAATGAGCACCTGGAAACTGAATTTTTCTAAGTTTAAATAGAGTCCTAAGACAAATATGTTGTAGAATCACTGCTGTAAAAAATGTCACCAACTAGACACTCTTGCTTCTGACTGGGCTCTTCAGGGGGAGAAATGTTTGGCCCTCCCCTAATTCATAGCATAAACTCCATCCACATTTAGAAAAGTGTGTTACCCTTACCTTCGAAGCACTACCTCCTGGTTCTCCAGAGCAGTGCTTCAGACGAACTGTAACATAAGACCATTTTTTCCCAATCTATCACAGACGGTATTTTGTAAAATACCATAAAAATAAACTGCTAGCTGAAATGAAATTCAGAACAAAGATACATAAAACGAAGCCCCGTTTTTCATTAGATTCTACAGACATTAAATGACTCCATTGAGTTGCTTAAAAGTTTCTCGATGCTTACTCTCAATTTTTATGCTCATCTCAAACCAGTACAGAACAGTTTGTGGACCAGCCCCAAGCATGGATGCCTGAGAGTTTTGCCAGCAGAGACTAGGTAAAGGGAAGGAGCAATAAACAACAATGATGAGTAATTGACAGGGGAGGAGGGGGCAGGGTCTACCTTTGCTGTGAATCAGTACAGATGCTGGGAAAAGGGCTCTTGCTGGAGACCCTGCATTTCTTCACACCCCAGTCTGAGCTCTCAAGACTCTGGGTACCTGATTAACTGCCACTTGGAGGCTCACGTGTGATCCTGGGGCTTGTTTTAGTAAATATTAAACTGTCCTATTTGGCTCCCTTTTCCAAACCCAAGAAAAACAATTAATATCCACCTACTCTTCTAATAATTTTTGATGTTTTCTTTCTCCTCCCCCCATTCTTTTTGTTTGCTTATTTTCATCTCCCTCTCTCTTTCAGCATATATGTATCCGTAGAATACAGAAAAACAAGACAAATTAGGTCTGCATAGCACATGAAGACTTCTTGAAAATTATTAAAAACTTTCTTCTTGTTCTTTGCAAGTTTGTTCCAATGCAGCTTTTAATGCATTGATATAACCAACCAAGCTTCTCTCTCTCTCTCTCTCTCTCTCTCTCTCTTTCCTTCCCCTTCCTGCCTCATACATTTCTTTTAAGCAATACTTGGAAAAGTTAAACATTGACCTTTCACGGCTAGTCATTCTGGTGCCCCTTTGTAAGCTAGATTTAAGTTGAGCATTCCATGTAACTTGATGTCTTAACTTTCTGATTCTAGCATTTTATCAGTGGCTGAAAATTCCCATAATACTGCTTACTTTAGTTCAGAAATATCAACTATTCATTGTACAGTGAGAAGCTGAGTGTCTCTGGACTGGTTGATTATTCTGGAAATAGAATGTACGCTTCCATGAACTTAATCGTGTAGAAAATTCCCATTATGCTAGGTTCATTGACTGTTTTCTGCAAGGAAATTCTTTTAGGACAGTATTATGAATAAAGCAAATGGAGTGGTCAAAGCATAATCATGAAGAAAGTTGTTTGAGCCTCTTTTGCTGAAAAAGACCTTGTCCTGATATAATTACAGTTTCTGAGTGTTATCGAAGCCTTAGAAATACCAATTTACACAAAGTTTGACATTTCCTGGCTTTCCAAAATATATCCTGATACTATTCACTGAAATTCCACCAGGATCTCTCTGTTCTTACTAAAAATTAAAAAGTAAGACTATTAAAAGAGAGAATTTGACACATCATTTTTTTTTCTACAAGTACTTCTATGTTTCTAAGGGGAAAATAACTCTAAAATAAAATAATAAAATACAATAAAATAATAAAATAAAGTATCTTCCAGAAAGTTTCATCAATATAGACCACAAAAGTTCACCAGATCCTCAATAAAAAGAGAACTATCCTACCATACAGTAATTACACTACTGGGTATTTGCCCCAAAAATACAAACTATTTCAAAGGGATACATGCACCCCTATGTTTATAACGGCATTATTTACACTAGGCAAATTATGGAAGCAGCCCAAGTGTCCATCGATTAATGAATGGATAAAGAAGATGTGGTCTACACACACATATATACACAATGGAATATTATTCAGCCATAGAAAAGAATGAAATCTTGCCATTTGCAACAAAATGGACGGAACTAGAGAGTATAATGCTATGTGAAATAAGTCAGAAGACAAATACCATATGATCTCACTCATATGTGAAATTTAAGAAACAAAACAAACAAGCAAAGGGAAAAAGAGAAACAAACCAAGAAACAGACTCTTGACTACACTGAACAAACTGATGGTTACCACGGAAGAGGGGGTAACCATGGAAGAGGTTACCACGGGTGAGTGAAATAGGTGATGGGGATTAAAGAGTACACTTACCAGGATGAGCATCAGGTGATACAAGGAATTGTTGAATCACTATTTCATACACCTGAAGCTAATATAACACAGTATGTTATATATACTAGAATTAAAATTTAAAACTTATTGTTAAAAAGTTTACCAAAACCAACTAATTTCTGCTTCTTTTGGTTAGGAAGGTGGTTTATAGGAAGGTAAGAAGCAAGTGGAAGTAAGAGAAAGGTTAAGACTGAGTATTTACTCCATTTCTACGTCCTTTCCAAGAGTCAGAAAGAGGAAAGTTGATAGAGCCCTTTTTTGAATCCCCACAATAAGGGGGTCATCGGAGAGGAGAATAAAAATCCTCTCCCCATAGCTGTCAGAACAACATATAAAATATGGAATCTTGAAAAATAATAAAATAACACAAAATGAATAAAATGCGGAACGTTGAAGAATAAGATAAGATAAGATATAAAATGTGGAATCTTGGGGCATCTAGCTGGCTCAGTTAGTAGAGCATGCAACTCTTGATCTCGAGGTTTTGAGTTCAAGCCCCATGTTAGGCATAGAAATTACTTTAAAAATAAATAAATAAAAATAAATGTGGAATCATCCCTCAAGGAATTAAAAAACTGCAATGAAGAGAACGAATTTCTTCTCATCCCCCAAGCCCCAGAAACAAGCAGGGCAGAGAATTCTCTCCTGGTCTCCCTGGGACGGATAAGGCAGGACTTGGCAGAGAGAATGTGGTTAGGGTTGAGCATGGCTTTGCCCTCCTAAAAGGCAGAGACAACGTGCCACTGTAAAGTTTCCATTCAGAAGTAAAATCGTGTGAATCTGGTTTTATTTTTGCCACAAGTTTTCAGTATCTGTTGGAAGAAAGATGATCCTGGGCAGAAATCCTTGCCCATTGCCTTGGGCAAGTCACTTAGCCACTCTTCCAACCGTGAAGCAGGCAGCAGACCCCCTAAATTTGCAATCATTAAGTACCACTTAAATATCAAACATCTGGGCACAGATCAATAAGCAATATGAATATTCCTTCTTGCTATTCCTAACCGACAAAGTCTACTTATCTTAACATTTCAGCTAATTGTAGAAAATTTTCAAAAACAAAAGACAAATTTATTGTCACATAATATTTGTCTTAAGTAGGGGAAAAGTACAAAGATGAAGGTTATTTTTAAGCAGAACTTTCACCAGGGTTTTTTTTGGGGGGGGGGGAGGGTTTGGTGAGGAGGGAGGTTATACTTTTTTATATTGTTTCATTTTATTCAAGACAGGAAGGGCAATCCTGGTGTTTGTTTCAAGCTGTACCCAACAAAGCTTCTCCCACTTTTGTTAATTACACTGTTTGGACTTTTCTGTCTTCTCTCCCTACCCACCCAGCTCAAATTCTAAGCCTGAGGTTTATTGTAAACGTAAATTCAATTACAAACAATAATCCAAACGGGTAGTGCTTTTTTATTGGTTGAAGAAAAGGACAGATGGTCTTAAGCATATAACTGCTGTATCCACCACTTTCTGTCTTCTTAAAGCAAACTCTATGGCTGGCTACTTATAAATTTTAGAGAAAGGAGACATGATTAAAACCTATATTTTAAAAAGTAATAGAGGGGCGCCAGGGTGGCTCAGTCAGTTGAACGTCTGACTTCAGCCCAGGTCATGATGTCATGGTTCCTGAGTTCAAACCCCAAGTCAGGCTCTGTGCTGACAGCTCAGCACAGGCCTGGAGCCTGTTTCAGCCTCCCCCACTCACGCCCTGTCTCTCTCTCAAAAACAATTAAAAACAAATGTAATTAAAAACTTAAAAAGTAGGGGCGCCTGCGTGGCTCAGTCGGTTAGGCATCCGACTTTGGCTCAGGTCATGATCTCCCTGTTTGTGGTTTGAGCCCCCACTGAGGCTCTGTGTTGACAGCTCACAGCCTGGAGCCTGCTTTGGATTCTGTGTCCCCTCTCTTTCTGGCCCTTCCCCTCTCGAGCTCTGTCTCTCTCTCTCTCTCTCAAAAATAAATAAACATTAAAAAAAAAATTAAACAGTAGTAGAATTAAAAATATAAACGAAAAATATGGAGGGGCGCCTGGGTGGCTCAGTCAGTTAAGGGCCTGACTTCGGCTCAGGTCATGATCTCAGTTCATAGGTTCCAGCCCCGCATCCGCTCTCTGCTGTCAGCCCAGAGCTCGTTTTGGATCCTCTGTCCCCCTCTCTCTCTGCGCACGCCCCCCCCCCCGCCCCAAAATAAATAAACCTTACAAGGAAAAAAAAAAAAAAAGAAAGAAACCTATGGGAACACAGGAGAAAAAAAAATTATCTTTATTTCAAAGTAGCATGTTCACAGTAATTCCTATTTTTGAGGGCTTTTTCCCAAGAGCAGCAAAGGGGCTTACTAGCACTCTAGAAAAGTGGTGTTGCGACCGTCATTTTAAGAACGACAAGGATGAAGCTGGAAGAGGGCGCGACTTACTAAATCTCACTCGTCGGTACCGAATCTTTGAACCAAGGGCTCCTTTGGCAAAAACTGCCGGCTGACTGTTCATCCCCGTTGGGCGGCGGGGCGGCGGAAGCCAGAAGAATGGGGTCAGTAGAGCTGCAGCGGCAGCTGCCGCAGATTTTATTACTCACCTGCCTTGCGCCAGGCGTCGGGCGACGGGACTCCTCGAGGAACCCGCCAGAACGCGCAGGGAAGCTGTGCAGCTTCTGCTGCTCGGGCCCCACCCCGGCCCCGAGGGGGGTAGTGGGGGGAGGGGGGCAAGTGCCAAGTTGGAGCGTGCGCTCTCCGAGGAGACTGACAAGCCCCCTCCCTAGCGGCGGGCAGCATGGGCCAGGGCGCGTGTGCGCACCCCCACCTCGCAGCTCTCCCAGGAGCCCCACCGTGACTGCCCAGAGGAGACACCCCGGTGGCTCTGGGAGAAGCTCCCTCTTCCATTTTCCTAGTCAAAGGCACCCACTCAGTTTCATCAGAGCTGTATCCTGTTTTTAGTCTAACCAAAGAGTGGATGCTCCTCAATTGTTCTGCCTGCGGCAAGAATTAGAGGAGTTATAATAGGGGAAGTTCAGATTTCAATGAGAGCTATCAGGCAAGGGCCTTGGAGGGATGGACAGTGACTTGTGGGGTCAAAGGGCCCCAGAGAAATTGCCAGTATATTCTCAGTCCCAAGTGTAGTGGCCCCTTCTCTGCATCACCTTCCTGGGCCTGAGCACTCATACCCCCTAAGTCCCTAAGTTCCAACCCCACGTTCTTAGCAGATAAAGAATGGCCACCAGGAAAGGTAAGGCTGTGTGAGTCTGGGGGGTTGGCGAGGTGAGGTACAACGTGATTGATGAATGTGTAGTCAAGGCTGTATCTAGACAACCAGTGCTCCAGGCCCAGGCAGGCAGGATCACCCAGGTCTGGTCCAGGACCGGCCTGCCAGCTTGACGTCACGGCACAAGGTTAACACGAGAGAGCTTCCCAATCAAAGCCTGAGTCAAGAGCCGACGGTCCAATCAAGTCACTGGAAAACAAACCGGCTGGGCAGAAAAGCAAAAGCCAAATACGTGATCAAGAGAGAAAGGACATGAAGCCAGGGCAAAAGGGGTCAGAACCAGCTTGAGGCAGGACCCAGACAGACGGCGTGAGCTGTGGGGAGCCATAGACAGACAAGAAACCTCAAGTCTAAAGGGAGCAGTGGAGATAGGACGCTATCCTCAGCCAGAAAGCCCATGACCAAGGTGGTCAGAAGAAACAGGGGAAAGGGAAGGACCCAAAATGAGTGGAAAGGCTTAAGATTAGAGCTGGTCAGCTGAGAAATGTGTCTGCAACCGGCTTCCGTGTCTCACTCAGCGAACATCCTCAGCAAGTGTCAGGTGGCTGCTTTCAGATGCGGTGCGCACACGTGAGGCACACAGACAAATTCCTGGGCTTGCAGAAGTCCCGCTGATCTGTCACTATCTCAGGGAACACACACGAGAGGCTAACATACAGGAACACAAAAAGGCGCAGAACCACACGAGTCACAACATTCTTAGTAAGGAACAGGAAGTGACAAATCAGCTTTATTACCAAAGCGGAAGGTCGCCTGGGTGCTTCAGTCCGTTTAGCATCCAACCCTTGGTTTCGGCTCAGGTCATGAGCTCACGGTCCGTGGGATCGAGCCCCACATGGGGCTCCATGCTGTTAGCATTGGGCCTGTTTGGGATTCTCTCTGCCCCTCCCTCGGTCTGTCTGTCTCTCTCTCTCAAAATAAATAAATGCACTTTAAAAAAAAAGCTGAATTGTGTTTTTAGTCTAACACATTTCTTGGAAGCACAGATTATTGAAAGAACCTTCTTTATGAATGCAGTCTGACACAAAATTCTATTTCGCCTCTCGCACTCCTGTGCGGGTGACCTTTGCCGGCCCTTCACCCGGACCACCAAGCAGCAAGACAGCCAGCAGTGCTCCTGCCGCCTGTACTCAATGCAGTGAACTGTGGCTTGGCCCTCTGTCAACTAAGTCAGCAGAGCAAACTAACACGCTCGACAGGTGTGTATTCATTAACAGGATGTGCAAAAACAGGTATTTGCTGGAACAGGGAGCAGATAACGTGCCCTTCCTGATTTGGGACAGTGTTAGCACAAACTGTCCTGTGCTGATGTTCAGCACTATAATTGTTCCTAAGAAGCAGCATTTTCCTACAAGGGATGTTGTTTCAATATTTTCGCCTCAACGTTAAGTACTTTCCTGCTGTCTAGAGCAAAATATAAGCATGGAAAGGTGAAATTGAGCAAATGAAAGACACTCACAAATAAAAGAGATTAAGCAGCGTTAAATCTTTGAATCTATTCAGTCCGTAAAGTAAGAGTGATGACCGCTGACCACCTGTGTGTCTTTTCTAGACAGTTCAAGGGCCCTTAAAGGAACAGTATCTCGTAGGAACGGCTAACGTTTACAGCTTTGCAAAGAATCGAGCTAAACCTTTATTTGCATCATCTCATTTAATCCCCCCAACAACCCAAAGTGCTGATAATATTATTATCCCCATTATGTAAATGAAGAAACTGAACCTGAACCCAGGTCCCTCTGAGAAAACCGTACACACCCACGGCGGCTATAAAGACTCTAAAAATGTTAGGATGAGCACTTTGAACAAACGCTTTTGACTTAAAAAGTTCATACGAAGACACAAGCCAGTGAGAGACTCAATGGCAGGTCTTTGGCCTAGGAGGGAGGTGCTTTTTCCCGGAATAGGTATGAAGACGAAGCCAAAGGAAATGGCCGATTTATTTTTTTCCAGACGAGGTATTTATGTGATGGATATTCTGAAGACAGGAGTATTTTTCCTTTCAGTTGTTTGCTGTTTTGGTGGCTCAGCCCTAGCCAGGGGACCTAGAGAAACTCCAGAACGTTGTGAGCCCATGGCTTCCCAGCAGGTTACCCCCGTCTGGGTCAGTCTGGGGACCAGCAGTGCACTTCCGCCCCTGAAGCCCAACCTGAGTTAATGACAATGCTGGGGCCCTGCTGGACCTAATTCAATGCTGAGAGCCGTGAAAAAAAGAGCTCCATAAATCTTCTGCCCACGAAGAAAAGGTCGGGCTTCCCACATTGGGATAAACAAATTCAGCATTTCAAAGCAACCTGTTAGTTACTCACCACAATTTGCATACAAATGCCAACAAACAACCTCCCATTGTTAAAACAAGCCGCTTAAGGCAGTCGGACTTTATTGCCCACCAATAGCGTTTGTCACAATCCGGGGCCTTGCAAGATTTACCTCCTAACCTGCTTCACAATCAAGTGTCAGGCTGGGAAATGACCCTTGACATTTAGCAATCCCGGATGGACAGACAATCCCCCCTCCCCCCCTCCCCCCCGTTAGACAGCCTCCAAGCAGCACCACCTCCAGGCTTTGTCAGCCTGTGAATTCGGTAGCCAGAAGCGAAGAATTCCAGGGGAAACCGAGCTCCAGCGCGATCAGTGCTGCCCCGGATTTTGCACAGAGAATAAGTACGTTTCCTCTTTCCTGCCAGTTTGCCTTTGAATGTTGACAACATTGCTGCCTTTAAAGAAATGGGGCTGCTCTTTTCCACACTTTATTCATATTTTTTTTTAAGGTTGGTAAGTAAGAATACATTTTTTAGATGTTTTGTATTTATTTTTGAAAGAGAGAGCGCACGTGAGCATGCAAGGGGGAGGGGCGGCGGGGCGGGCAACAGAGGATCCAAAGCCGGCTCCACGTTGCTGACAGTCCCAAGCCCAATGCAGGGCCTGAACTCAAGAACTGTGAGATCATGACCTGAGCTGAAGTCGGCCTCTCAGCGGACTGAGCCACCCAGGCACCCCATACTGGTATTTTTAACACACGCTACCGGAAGCCTGTTGACGGTTTGATCCAGCGCTCGTAGAAAATATAAATGTATGTTTATACATTATTATATAAATATAAATATAAAATACCTTTAATAAATAAAAGGCTTATGGGAAACTAGAAACAATAGTTAGGAAGTCATGATCATCCCCCCCCCCCACGCACACATAAACACGTTCTTTAACTTGCATTTCATTATTTAAAGTTACCTACGCAATAAGTAATTTTCTTGAGAGAACACTGATAATCAAAGAAACATATATAAAGGCTCAACTATAAAAGTACAAATGGATGCATAAGAGCCATTTGGATTTTGAAGTAAAAGGTAATCCTTTAATGAAGATGCTAGGTGTGTGGAGAGGGGTGGGTAATGTGTAACTAACCTTTGGTGTGACCTTGAATGCAGGACGCAGCAAGCTATTTGTTGCTTTTATTATAGCCTCTGGTGAGAGGTTCAGTTCCAGAGGAGAAAAAAGGATCCGCCCAAGTTACCCCTGTGTGGCTGGGACAAGCAGGTTGAAGATGAAATAGCTTGCGGATTTCAGGTTCTTCACCTATTGGCCCAACAAAACTCTCAGCGGCTTATTTTTTTTAATTCCTTGGAGAAACACCGTGTGATGACAACTTTGGGTACTTCGGAATACCAAGAATGAAAGTACAATTCTTAGCTTAATGGAGAATAAGGATATGCTTCTAGGTGAAAAGTAGTATCCTTAAATCAGCTTGGAGATGGGCACCAAGTTTAAAAGGTGGGGATGCATTTGACCTTAGCAATGCTTCATTAATTTTCAGATCCATTTCAATTGCTTCTCCTTAACTCCCTTCATGAGCAACTTGTTTTCCTTTGGACTTCCCATACAACATTGTAACTCTTTAACACAATAGTTGAGGAGTGCCTGGGTGGCTCAATGGGTTAAGCTTCTGACTCTCGCTTTCTGCACAGGTCATGGCTCAGGTCATGAGCTCACCATTCGTGAGTTCAAGCCCCACATCGGACTCATCACTGACAACATGGAGCTGGTTTGGGATTGTCTTCTCTCCCTCTTTCTCTACCCCTCCCCTGCTCGTGTGCTCATGCTCTCTCTCCCCCTCTGTCTCTCTCAAAATAAACATTTTTTAAAATATTTTTAAAAATTAAACGATAGTTGAAAGAGTGGGGAAACCAAAGAGAAAGACATTTGTTTATTTACTGACAGCCTGGATTCAGATGCTCACTGCAAGACATCTCATTCTCCCTTCACTTCATTCTCTCCTTGGATCACAGCAATTTACAAAGGCTATTGGTCTCCAGCCCCTCCCCACTGGGAGTTCACAGTTTAATCCCCAAATCCAGGTGAGAAATACCCCATTTAGCGAGGCAACTGTGAGTGAAAGTCTTGGGTATCAAAATCACATCCACGAAATGTAGTAAAAAAAAAGAAAGAAAGAAAAGAAATGCCTCGGCGTGGACTCCCGACACTGGAAAAGTAAGAGACTGCTTTTAGAAGTGTGGTGTTTTTCCACTGTCCTCATCAGTTCCCCAGGGAAATTCCAAGGGGAAGAGACCAGGGATAAAGAGCTTTCTGTATTTCTCTTGGTTTTAACTGCTAAAACAATTTTTGTTCCATTAGGTTTGTAATATGAGAGCTTTCACAGTGAATTTACACAACAGCCTCTGACTTTATTAATTCATCACAACGAACTTAGTCTTCACGTGTCTAAAACAAATTGCTGACTTCCCACAAATTCCAACATCTGCTTACACACTGCCTTGAAAACTCGTTCAATGGAAAGTGAGTCCAGGATTTCAAAGACTGTTCAGCTAGCATGGCACATATGTATACATGCTATATACGTACGTGTATTTATATACATATAAACAGTTATCAACTCCGCTCTTCAGGATTCTGCTCAGGTTAATCCAACATCAGTCTGATCTGCAAGATACAGGCTGCTAAACGCAATCTGAAATAGCCTCCAACAGGCCAGCTGGCTACTAGCTACACTAGATGGAAGGAATCTCCTAGAAGTCTTGAGGAATGATGGATGGATGCCTTGAGATATTGTGTAATTGCTTATCCAAAGTGTCTCCCAGGATAGCTCATCAATGCCTTTCCTGGAATCCCTTTTAATATTCATAGAATGGCGAAAGTTTGTAGAAATATGGCTGGCAGGCCTCCCCCCATAATACATACTTTGAAACTCTCCAAAGCAGATCCATTGGAAAATCGCCACTATCCTGCAAGCAGTATGCCCCTAGCTGGCTACCCCCGTCTCCGACACCTCCCCAAGTCTATCTCCAAATTTCCAGAATGGCAGACAGGTGAATTACGCCATCACACCCCAAAATGGGCTACAGCATTAGCCGACTAGCCAGGACATGTTCAGGGTCGAAAACTGTACTCCAAAGAAAGAGTTGTCAAATTTTGAAAGCGCGTTTAATTTTGTTACTTCACTGGATCTCAAATTCTGAGATCAATGGCCTGCCTTCTTAAATCAGCCGAGTGAGGACAACATTGACAGAATGAAGAGAGGGAAGAAGAGTGAGTTGGTGTCTAAAACAGTCCTTTTTTCCATTACACTTGTGACCCACAGAGTCACTGACTAAATTAATTTCACCTAGGGAAATGAACTGCATTTTTCACTAACTAGGACACCCTTCCCCACCCCACCCCCCCAAAATAGACGTTCACACAGTTCTAAAAACCTGTTGTGGAACTATTTGTATTTTGTTTGGAGCCTTTATGAGGCAAATTATAATTGATGGCGGTACTTGTTTAGAGTGTATCAATCAGACACAATCTGGTCAAGTGATTCTGGAACAGTATCTGTTGTCCACGTGACTGACTCCCTTGACTTTCTCACTGGATTAACCACCAGGAGCAGCTGAAATTCCAGCACTTCATTCTGTCAACTACCAAAAACAACAAACCAAAACAACCCCAAATAGGTACATAAAACCAAAATGTTATCAGTAGCCACCAGATTAACCCAAAAGGAAACAATTATATATCTCATTAGTAGATGAGGCTAAAAGCAATAAATTAAAAACAAATACTAAAAATGCTATATGCATTCTGCAGTTCATCTCGAGTATGCACGATCCAAAATACTACAGTCAGGTAAATAGCCACTGGAAAGGCAATAGCTCTCAAATGTTGAGGAATATTCTGTTGGGCCACTCTGGTTCACCCAAGACCCTCACGTGTATTAATAGAAATTACTATACCTCCATACAATAATCTTATAGAGATTATCGCCCCCATTTTATGGGTAACAAAACTGAGTACTCAGAGAGTTTAAGTAATTTGCCCAAGTTCACACAGCTGGTAGAGGCAATGGCAGCACTGGAACCCAGGCTGTGAGACTCCAAAGTGCACTTGACCACTACTGTCCTGTATGAGTTGGGCCTCATCGTTCCGTGTAACTTTCAGAGGCTTAACGTTATTCGGGCCGAGACAGAGAAGAGGACCAATTAGAGGTTATAAGGAAAAAAATCTGTCCTGGCCCCAAAAAGGCTAGTTCCAGACTCATGATACTAGATGTCACTGCTTTCAAGCTTTTAGCCTATAATCAACCCATATTGAAACCAGATTTACGAGCTCTTCAGAGGAGAGCTTTGTGATTTTCTAAAGCAGACATGTTTGGTATTTTAGAAGGTCAAACCCCCTATGGTGCAGTGTTTTTAATAAAATCAGTTCAGCAGAAATTAGAGACACCCCAGTCAATTTCTAGGAAGCCTCTGAACCATTCAAAATAAGGGGGAGGGGGGGAAGAACATAAAAGACAGAACCTTGTACGGATCCATTTTTTCCAAAGGGGTAGAACGTAAGGGGTGTAGGTATATAAACATCGTGGCAAATTTGGTCCCATTTGTCTCCGGTTTGGGCAAATTTCCACTTGGAAAAAATATTACTTTTGGGGGGAGTTCTGTGTCAATATTAAACAAGGGCTGTTCCTGGTCAGCCCGGCCTTGTACTGTCACCTCAGAGTAACAGTAAACATCTCTATGAGGGAAAAACCAACACACCAGTCATCACCTTTCTTACATCACCGAATCAGGTAGGTAGTTATTTCATGAAGGGCCCTTTATCTCCGCGCCTGGCAACTTCCACCCTCTCAGAGGAAAGCAAAAGGGGCACCTATATTTAGTTCTTGGTAAAAATCAAAGTTGAGAAGCCTGTAATATTTTCGTCGAAAGGCCAAGTTCTGCCCAGATCTGACTTTTAAGACTGGTGGCGAGGGCATGTGCAAATACAAGTGAATAAATATCTCATTTAGTATTTATGAATACTAACCGTGAAGGGGAAAGGGCTTGTAATGAGGAAGAGACACAGGGCCAGTCTCTTATGCGGCTAGCACCTTAGCACCCGGGACATCCAGTCTGCCCACGAGGGCGGGGGCTGGGGGGTGGGGGGGGGCACAGGGCCACCACCCCACTGAACGGGGAGGTGTCAACCGCCTCGTGAGTTTACAGAAGGAACAAGAGGCAGGTCAGCGAACACAGAACACGGAAGTGGAGACATTCGACGTTCACCTTCCACAAAATGTGATCACAGCACCAGCCGAGACCCAGGCCCTTCCTGGAGGATGGAGTTTCCTGGTTTCCAAGCGTTTCAAAATACAAGACTATTTTTTATTCTTTTTTTTTAAAGATTTCTTTCTAAGTAATCTCTACACCCGATGCCCGCAACCCCGAGATCCGGAATCGTATGCCCTACCAACTAAGCCAGCCAGGCACCCCCAACACAGGACTTGAAATCCTTCGTTGCCTTATTTAAGGAATTGCCGAGTTCCTGGTTAACTGGTACTTGGAAGAAATGAGGTGAATAGAGAATAACAGCAGGGCCAGCAGGGGAAAACTAACTACACAGAGCTAATACAAACACTGCCTACCCGGAAGAATCACCGAGCTCGTAGGATGCTGTGCATGAAAGGAGAATGGCAAAGGAGCGGGAAGTCTTCATTTTCAAGCTGCGAAGCTCCTGTAATTTGATCTGGAGCTACAAGTGCAGGTGAGGGTAGAAACCCCAACGACTGGCAACTTCAGTGAAGTCTCTTCCCTAGACAGGTGTGCATAGTTAGGCCCCACAATTCTGCGGCTCCCTCAAGAAGTGCCACTCCTAAAACTTAACCCATTTTATAAACTGTAAACCACGCATGCAAGAACCGTAATTCTCAAAAAGCACAATACGAATGCTGTCATTTATTAAAATGTGTATTTATTCCATAGCCTACTTTGTATGGGGCTGTGGTCTACCAATTATTAAATAATCTAGGTTATTGTTTTTAGACTAGTCATTGCAACTCAGATTCTTCCATGAACGTGGCTACTGCATCTGTCTTCAGGGATCCAAATTATGCTGATCATAAAATATTCCCCCAAATACGCACACACACAAAGAATCCCTTAACACGTATCAAAGACAACCCCATACTCAAATATGCAGACTATAGGTTAATTTTTAGCACAAGTTTCAAATATACAAAAGAATCGAGGAAAAAAAAAATCCTACGTGGCAAATTCTTCTCACGTGTAAGATAACAAAGACCTATTTGGGGGAAAAATATGCAAATGGAGCATGGGTTTAAATTCAGCCTGAGAAGTGTTGCCAGACAGAAAAGTCCTACAGGAATGGAAACACAGTCTATCAGTGGCTGAAGTCAATGTCAGGGGCAGGGGGTCCCAGTGGTACTGTGTGTTCTTTAAATCTCAATTGATACAAATAACGTTCACTGCTGAAACCCTTTCTAAACATTGAGAGGTTAAAAAAAAAAAAAAAAAAACAAGTTAGCATAACACTGTGTTGAAGGAAGGTTTGCAAACTAGGAGCATGATACAATCAAGTTTGGCTAATTTGGGGTCCACAATATTTAACGTGATTTGACACAAAGTTAACCGATAAATTAATCAACAGCAAAAGGAGCCAATGACTAACTTGAACTAGAGAAGAAGTTTCCTTTAGTGGGTTTGGTCTGGCTTTCCTTTTGGGGTTGGAGGTAGACACATTTTAAAAAGAAGCATTCCAGAGCATCTGGAGTAAGCTGAGAAATATTACCTTTGCTAAGGCAACTCCAGATAGTGATCCATCATATCTGACCTGGTATAAATAAGTCTAAGATTTCTCGCAGATGAAAGCTAAAAACCAGAACTGTCCTAACAAAAAACGGGGGGGGGGGGGGGTGTGAGACACTGAACGATGGGCAGTAGACATTTGGAAATTTTCCACGCTGTGAGAAAAGTACAAATACACAAGTAAGAATGAACAAGATCTTGGTCTTGTTTCAAAACAAAAAATAAAAGTCAAGCCCAATCCTAGAGTGGAGACCTTATCAGAATCAACAACAGTAGAATCAACAACAGATCTTCGTTTGTGGAATGAACGTGTCGTTTCTTACACTTCCCACTTAGTTTGTTTTTAATTTATGACAAGACACGGCTAAATTTCAGACAAAAAATATAGATATATTTTTTAAATCTTTACAATAAATCAGGACGTCGGAGCTGACACAGAGCACATGTCAGTTTATTTAGGTGCTCGATTCCAGCTCGCGCAGATGCAAATAACCCTGGTAACAGTGAGTGCACAGTCCTCTCTTTGCTTTTTCTAATTTTAAAGCAAAGAATACATCTGACTGCCTTCAAGTCTGTGCAAATAATCCTTCAGAAGAAATATCCAAGATTCTGTCCGCAGAGGTCGTTTGGTCTCTCCCAGATGATGACGTGAGTTTGTTTTTCTTCAGATAAAGTGCTCCTGTCCAGCAGAACTCAAGGCCTTCAAAGCGTCCGAGAACTTGGGTGCGGATGAGGCCCTGTCATACGAACTCCAGCTTCCCGTGCCCGCTGTACATGCCCCAGTGAACGAGCGAGAGGATCTTGTCGTTGCTGAGGTCCGCCTGCCTCAGTTTGTCACAGGTCAGGCAGCAATTCTCGTGCCCGCTCACGGGCACCATGCATTCCAAGTCCAACTTTGCCACCTGCCCCTTTTTGGAATGGTGTCCGTGAAAGCTGTAATGCAAACGCGACAGCATCTGCTGCCGCTGGTCCTGCAGTCTCTTGTTCTCGCTTCGAAGCATCCTCAAGGCTAACATGATAAGCAACACTAAAATCAGGCCGCCGGCGATGGGAACAGCGATCACCGCTGCCCGGAACCACAACTCTTTGGAAGAGGTCAGCTCCTGCACTTTGGTGATGAGGTTCCTGCTCCCGTCGTGCCGATACCGGTTTCCTGGTCCTGAGGGAGTACAAGGAACGAGGAGACTGTGTTAACCCCTCCTGTGGACTGGACACTTACGATCATCTATCCGTCTGGCACGACGCACCCCATCTAAAAGAAGCTTACAGTGACCTCGGCAACTTTCAGAAAATGAATGTTGCAAACACGATGCCCAGAGGCTTACAAAAAACAGGTGTTTAGAGACTGTCGTTACTGAAGAGCAATGGTCTTCTGAGGTCTTGAACGTGTAGCAAAACCAGGCAAAGCCTATCATGTAGACAGACATCTAATGCTCAGGCAGACATAAAAGCGACTCAACAGAGATGCATCTTTGCACCCAGCCATGCCTCTCCCTCCGGTGTCTCTAATTACATTCACAGCAAAATCAACAGCAGGCACACCAAGTCGCGGCTGCCACAAGCCGGTAGATCAGGCAAGCGTTCTGGTTAGAAAGGGCTTCCACCTACCTGAGGCCTCCCCCTTGGGAGGAGCCAGGACATCCTGCAGCCCTCTGTAATTGCACATATCTTCATGACAGCATCCCAGCGTGGGCATGGTGGTGCCAGAGTGGTTCCGTGCCTGTTTGGCTTGGCAGACGTCCGCTGTGCTCGCGAGAGAGTCCAGGCAGCCATGGGTGAGCGGGGAATTTGTGTTCTGGGGATCGAGAAGTCTCGAGAAGCAGGCGCTCAGCTCAGATTTACACATATAGCCAGTGGCCACGCAGTGGGCAGCATCACAATAGCATCTGATTTCACCTGAAAACAACGAGAAATTACGTCACACTCCTCCAGGGGGCAGATAATGCATCCCCCTAAGCAACTGCTAAATCGCCAAGATCAAAGGCACTAACTTTTAGAATATTCAGCTGAGCGCCTACAATGGCAGTCCCCGGTAGACTGGAAAAGCCCTAGGTGCTTAAGTTTCAATCCAGTTCAATGTAATTTTAGAAATGTATTAATCCCAATTGCAGAGTATCAGAGTTCAGCCACGTCTGATGAGTTAGCAAGGAATTAAAAATACTACTGTTGGTTTTGAAGGCAAACAATCATCACGATAATTTCTACCGTAAGGTAAATTACACTGTTTATTCATCTTAATCCTACGTGACCATACAACATAAAAATGCTAGGCTTTTTGATTTTGTCAGTATAAATATTTGATCGGAACTACTGAATTGTTTACTACCTTAAAGGGCTGTGCCAAGATTTAAGAGCTTTAGCTAACACCTTATAAAGTTATTAACTAGAAACACAACAATCTAGAAATTGCTCCGGTCAGGAGGTTTTAAAACTATGAAACTGGGCAGCTATTTGCAACCTCTCTAGAAAAGGCAAACTTTGCCTATAAAGATCTTTTCATGCAGAGGAGCTTTTAGTCAGTATATTGTAAAACAGGAACTAGGCAGTTTACAATTAGTGGTTTGCTTGCCAAAGTCAATTTCTTTCAGCCCAAATGGAAAGTCATAAAACTGGGGGCGGAGGGGGGGGGAGCGGGAGGAGGGGTGGCGGGTATTAAAAAAAAAAAAAAAAGGCAAAGCTAATTTCTCCGCCCCTTAACTCCCCAGTTTTACATGTAATTCAACATGGGATCTAAAAGGGGAAACGTTGAAACTGAAAATCCTCCCCTGGTTGAATGAAAAATCCTTAAGGAAACCTCAAATTTTTCTCCAGGAAGTGATTAAAAGTTTCCTTTATAAAACTTATTTGGGGAGTTGCAAGTCACTAGTAACATTTTGCTGCATGCACGCCCTGAGGCTTTTAGCATCAATTTCTAGTTGAAATAATCTGGGTCTCCGAGCTATCCCTACTACCATATCTGACAGTGGACTCAGGTCACTGTCGTATGCCACAACTAAAGCTCTAGAACGGAACTTAGGCACACTACCCCTTCCCGGCTTCCCAATCTGAAGTTCTGTCTAGTTACTGAAACCTGTGCTCTGAAATTAAACACCAGGGACTGTGGCTTTATAGACCTCTTCCTACCCTCTCCTTTCTTCCTCCTCCTCTCCCTGAATGTGAATGCCTGAGTAAGGTGTCTCATTTAATTATCTGTCCAGATTCCAGGCCACCGTATGGTGTGCTCAGTTTTCACCAGAGGCTGCTAATGCTTCGGTTCTTAAAAAAAAAACAAAACAACAAAAAAACAAAACCTGCCAGCTAAACACAGATCTTTGGCAATGGGGAGTTTTTAACCGTCCAAAGCTGGAGGTCTTTCTCCTATCCTAAATCTGCGCTCCCTGTCCTGGGTCTGGGCCCAAGGGAAGACCTTGGGGCTGGAACCCTGCTTTGGCTGGGTTTTTGTCTCCTCTTTCCAATCCTGATGTTTTGCATAAAGGTCACCACTCCTAGGTGGGGAGGACTACATATCCCTCGTCTAACAAATTCCATGTATAGATTTAAAGTAGAAATAAAACAGATGAAAAGTCCATTCTGACCCTAGTCACCTCACTCCTAGCACAGAAAAAGAAAAAAAAAAGTTAAATGTTTATGAGAGCCTATTTAAAATGCTATATTTGCCATGACCTAAAACAGTCTAATAAAATTTTGACAGGTAACTACGAAAGTTCTAACAACTTTTTTTTTTTAATTGGAGCCACATTTGAACAAGTTGAATGGACTTTTGTATTACTGTATTAAAACTATATTTCTGTCGTTTCATAAAGTTTCTTCCTGTGGCATGCGAAAGGCCCAAAAAGGGGACTGGTATTTGAAAACAGTGAACAATGCTCTTCTGTTCCCCCCCCCTTTCTTGTTACTGTATGTAGTGATTACACAAAAATGTCTGCTTTAGTCAAGATGGCTACAGGAGAGACTGCTGGCTTCTTTTAAAGCTTTTGAAGTCCGCAGCAGTCAGAAATCTCTGATCCCCTAATTATATCATTATCAGGCACATAGTTTCGGTATCTGTGACTTCATGTCAGCCTCAGTCCCTCCCTGTTCTGCCGGCCTTTGATAGGGCCAGGAGGCTCCCCTCTGCAGGCTACCAGGGCTGTTATTTAGGGTTAATTACACCCTTCCTTCCAAAATAAATAAATACTGTAGCACATCATCCTTGCTGGGCTAGCTTATCCTTTAACCTCATGCCTGCTACATGGCAATTAGAGAAAGGGGGTGGTGCAAAAGCGAAATAACGCTTCCCAGTTAAAAAAAAAAATTATCTGTTCACACAACAGTAGGTAGAGTTCATGGAGTGGGGGGGGGGGGGGCGGTGAGGGGAGGGTAACGTTGAAATCTAGGAGTTCTGGTTATTTCGACCTGAAAGGCGAAAGCCTGCAGGGGGAAATAAAGACCCTGACCTGTGCCTCTTTTTCTTTCTTTTCTTTTCCTTTTTCTTTCTTTCTTTTTTTGGTAGTGTGTAAAATACGAGGTGAGCGGTAAGTGGGACCGCTGACAGAGCCTACTCGTCCCAGCCACCGCGAAGCCACACAGCACACACTCCTGCACAGAGACACACACTTCGAGCACCTACTCTCGCACGGGGAGTCACGCACACTCGCTGGCTCACAAAGACACACACACAAAGCCACAGTGGCGGACAGGGCCGCACGTGGAGACGTGCGGGGACACCCCCACACTCCAGCGCGGTGCCGCCCGGCCACCCCCGCCCGCGGGGTGCGCAGGGAGGCGGCGGCCCAGCGCACTCCACCGCCCCGTTCCCCGGCTGCAGACGTTCAGAAGTTCGCTACGGACGGACTTCCAAAAACATTGTGACAAGCACTTGCCCTGAGGTCTGACTCCACCTCCACGCGCCGCGCCCGGGACACCCGAGGGGGCGGCCGCGAAGCCACCGCCGCGACTTCTAAGAACAGGCAACTTGTCGCGACCTGCGGGCTCCAGCGCGGGAGGAAACCTCGCCCGCCGCTAACAAAGCCTTGGCAGCCGCCTTCAAAGGCCCGCGGCGGCGGCCGCCCGGGACCCCCGCGCGCCCCTCCCAGGGGAGCCCGCGCCCCGGGCCGGCCGGCGGGCACCCACCTTTGGTGAGCAGCACGGCCATGGCGCAGAGTTCGAGCTGCAGCCAGATGAAGATGTAGCTGGAATGGCGATCCATTGACGCCCCCCACGGCCGCGGCGCCCCCGCCGGCTCCCGGAGCCGCGGCGCAACTGCAGCCTACGACTCCCGGAGCGCGCAGTGCATGGGTGCTGCCCGGGGCGGCGGGCGCCGTCAGCGACAGGGCGAGGGGCCCGGCCGCGGCCGGAGCATGGAGCGCGGCTGGAGGGGGCGCGGAGGAGCCCAGACGACTTTCGCGACCCGACCCCGCAGCCAGCGGCTCCTCCGCTCCGCTCGGCGCTGCAGTCCCGCGTGAGCTACCGGCCTCGATCCGCGTTGGCGGGGCACTCCGCGAGGGGAGAAGCTCCCCGAGCGCACGCAGAGACAGCCAGCCGCGAGCTCCAGCCTGCGCCCGCCTCAGCCGGCCCGGATCCGCGCCGTAAATAGCGCCCCGCGCCGGGAGCCGGGCAGACACTGCCCCGCCCCCGGCCCCGCCCCCCGGCCCCGCCCCGGCAGCGCCAGCGCCGTCCGATTGGCCGCCAGGCTCCAGTCAATCATCCCTGCGGCCAGGAGGCGGGCCCAGAGGGGGGCCAGGAGGGACCTGCCCCGCGGCTCCTGGCGGCGCCGGCGTCTGGGGCCGCGGGCTGGGAGGCTGCCGTCTCCCGCGCTCCCCCTCGCGGATGCCTGCGCGTCCGTGACCTTCTGGAGGCGCGGGGTCGATCCCGGCCTCCGGGTCTGTCTCTGGCACTCGACACCGAGACCCTCACAACTCAGCCTTGGGCCGGCTTCTTTTTTGTTGCCCTCGAAACGCGCGAGAGACCGCGCGGCCGCCTGCGAAAGCCCTCCCGGGCCACGCTGCGCGCTTTAGGAACCCCAAGGACAAGTGGCGGTCCCCCGGCGTGCGCCGACGGCCAAGGCGCCCCTGCCCAACCCTCCTGGCTTGCGTGTGGCCAAGGAGGGGGTTCCGTCGGGAGCCCGAAAGGGGGGCGGCGGGCGCTAGGGTCTGCTTTCTGCCTTCCCCCAGCCGCCCTCCCTCTCAGCGCATCCGCCTCGAGCCGCCTGCCCTGTGATCAATAAAGCCCAGACAGACAGACTGTTGATCAGTGGGAGCCGCTAAGTTCTCCTGGGTAGACAGGGGACGAGTAGCCGGCTAGAGACACTTAACGAAAATTAGCAAATCCAAAAGCACCCGGCGCCAGCGAGACGACACTGGCCGAGACTGACACTCAATTAACCACCCCCCAAACAATCGCAGGCAAACACACCGGCTGACTCTGATCAATATCAGTCCCGCAGTGATCTCCTTTCTGAGATACTAATTCATTTATTAGGACTTGCAGGGCTGTCGGCTCCAACGTACCCAAAGGCGTTCCTGGAGGTTGTGCTGTTTTTTTGTTTGTTTGGTTTGTTTTTGTTGGTTTGTTTTGTTTTGGTTTGGTTTTTAGGAGGTGAAATTCAACTTAAAACTCTTGATCCGAGGGAATGCTCTTGTATCCCTTCCTCCCATAACCTGAGATTAACAAGTCAACCATTTGCGAAATTTCCTTTTAGGATCAGCCAACATTTCCCTACCTGATAAAAATGTCAAGGCAGCGGGGGGAGGGGGAGAAGGAAAAAAGCATTTAATTCTAAGGTGGGAAATGTAAAGTCAAACCCTTTGGGACTATTGTACAGAAATGACCTTTAAGACTAAGAAAAAAATGTACATGTCTGGAGGACCGAAAATCAAGGTGAACCTTGTAAATTAAACTTATTGAAAGTTCACAGAGGATACAGGATACAGTTAATGAAATTGCCATTAAAAAAATAATGTTTATATGCAGAAAAAATAAAATAATTTCATAAGTTGATGCGCTGTCCATTACTTCACTAGATCAAAATTGCATCTAAAAAAGATGGGAGAAGTTTTAGGGGGAAATTACCCTGGCTGGAGCACCAGGTAACCTGCAGGCATTTCTCAAATGGTGGGTTGACCCTTGCTCCTGAGGAGGAGTCTGATTAGAACTTCCTGACATCTGCTTCTTTGACAAGTTAACAGTTCTAAGGGGTTCATGAGACAGTACTTTTCATGTAAGGACACACTCTTTTTTAACTCTAGAAGAGTCCATCATTAGCTAAAAGGAAGCTTTTAGAGTATATTCATTCAACTATCTTGAAGCGCCCACTATAGGCCAGGCACAGTGTTTGGGGTTATAAAGATGTCAGAACCTAAACAGTAAATCACTAACAATGGAGTGGGGCGATGATAGAGATTTATGTGCACAATGTTATGCTGCATAAAGAAAGAAGAGATAACTAGACAGGAAGGTAAAGAAGTCCACGAGGTCTGTTGTAAGCAGTGACATCAGGCATGACTCCTAAAGAACAAAGAGAGTTGCAAGGAGACCATTACAAGCATAGAGGACCATGGGAACTTAGGCATGAAATTTATTGATTGCATTGGGGGATATAGGTGGTAAGTAGGGGATAGGGAGTTGGGACTGCGAGCAATTCTTTGTTGTTGGAGCATAAAATGTGAAGCAAGGAGTGGGCAGAGATGCACCAGGAAATAACTAGATTTACCTGTAATGCAAATAAATACTTGTTTAATGGAAGGCAGTCTGGGGGATGTGTTGATGAAAGTTCTATTGTAGTGAACACTTTCTGAGTGCCTTTCAAAGAATATCCGATTTCTCTGTAGTGGGCATTGGCAGCCAGACCAGGGGCCTCTGTCCCTCTAGCCGTAGGTAGTCACATGATCCCAGTTGGGCCAATTAAGTTTTCTCTCCTCCATCTTTGGCCAGAGATGCTGGTCAATCTGTAGAGGCCAATTCACAGGAGACATACAAATTCCGAATCCACCTGTGTGCAAAGAAAGAGAAAAATGACAAAGATGTAAGTCCAAATGGATTCACAGTCACACGGTGTCACTTCGGGTCCTTAGGTTCCATATTAAGGTTAACTCAGGCACCTTGGTAAGTCCCCTTCCCCCCCTTTTTAAAAAAAATTATTTATTTTTGAGGGAGAGAGAGAGAGACAGAGTGAGGTGGGGGAGGGGCAGAGAGAGAGGGAGACACAGAATCCGAAGCAGGCTCCAGGCTCTAAACTATCAGCACAGAGCTCGACAAGGGGCTTAAACCCACAAGCAGTGAGATCATCACCTGAGCTGAAGTCAGATGCCTAACTGACTGAGCCACCCAGGTGCCCCTGTAAGTTCCCCTTTTTACTTAAGGTTCTTTTACTTTCAACCCAAAGGGTGTGAACTATGGTACTTGTATTTTATTGAATTCATTGTGACTTTCATCATTCCAGGATATCTACTTTTTTTGTTTCAAACACAGAGTAAGAATGTATGATCCATTCTTCAGACAATGATTTCAGCTCTTTTGTTTTTATTATTAGTTTAATGGGCAGGCTTTTTAAATGGCCAGAAATTAGTTTTAAGAAAAACAAGTCTGCGCTTTATCTAATGGTTTTGGAGCAGACATGGGCTTTTCAACTAAGTGAACAAGAGTGTTTGAATCAATGTGGAAAGTAAAAATTATTTTATGGATAATATGTCAATTATAAGGCCATATTCATAGTTGAGAGAATAGGTAACAATTTTAAGTCAATTGAAGACTCAAGCAATTTGCTTCTTTATAGAATTTTACTTGCGTCTTATGAATAATTCAGTTATTACTTTCCTACACATAGGCCGGTAAGGAGAAGAGAAAATAGTAAAAGCTAATGTCTTTTGGAAATTTAAATTAAGAAATGAACTCAGTGACCAAAATTCTTTTCACTCTTTTGAAGGGAATTACGAAAATATAAGCTGGAATCAGCTATGCATGCCTAAGAACAGAAAGCTGATTCTAGACCTAACAATAATATTAAAAGTCATAATAGCTTACTATTATTAGCTTCAAAGAGTGTTCTAGATACGTTTTATCCACAGACATATGGATATGTATTAGGTACATTATATATATTATATATAAGTATATAATCACAACGTGCCGCTATGGCACATTTGTATGGTAGTTCTACACCACAGAATAACTTTCTAAATTTCATTTTTTCTATAAAGAGTAAAAAGAAAAAAAAGGGGTGGTGTATGTTCAACCCGTTTTGTTAACACAGCTATAAATACTAGTCTCTGCTTACTCAAATAATGCCATTGTTTTCCAAGGTTATATGTGATCCCCATTTTCAGTAATGACTCTCTCTTCACAATGCAGATGAAAAATAACTCTTGGTACATTTTGTTCGGAGAGAAACCGTTGTGTTCATGTCCCTGGCTAGCATACAAACAACTCTTACAGTCTAGGGATAGAATCTAACATTTCTTCTACCAACTAACAATCCACAGAGGTTAGATAACACTTCGAATTCCCAGTAGCAGCTTTTTAAAAAAGTCATTTGTTCTCAGTAGAAGTTAGGAGTTCAGAACTCAAGTTTACTTTCATTGGAATGGAGTCAAAGGTGAGTGATTAGCCCAGCCTACAGGAATGGCTGTCTAGTGAAGTGTTTTTGTTTTCGTTTTTTTGCTTTTTTTCCCCCCTTTTTTCCGAAATGAACTGACTGCAGAGTCCAGGAAGTAGTGTGATAGAAAAAAGACTTAAGGCCACATTCTGAAATGCCCATCTTCCTGCAAGCTAGCAAAAACACTATGGGGTCTTACAAATAAACCTTGCAGTGTCTGTGGAGTTAAGGTTTTCTTAAGAATTTTATTTATTTATTTATTTATTTATTTATTTATATTTTAGAGAGACTGTGTGAGCAGGGGAGAGGGGCAAAGGGAAAGACAATCTTTTTTTTTTTATTTATTTTTTAATGTTTATCTTTGAGAGAGAGAGAGAGAGAGAGAGAGAGAGAGACAGTGTGAGCAGTGGAAGGACAGAGAGAGAGGGAGACACAGAATTTGAAGCAGGCTCAAACACAGCGTCTGACACTGGGCTCAAACCCACCAACTGCAAGATCATGACCTGAGCTGAAGTCAGATGCTTAACCCACTGAGCCACCCAGGCACCCCAAGAGCGAGAGAATCATAAGCAGTGCAGAGCCCTATGCAAAGCTTGATCCCACGACCCCGGGATCATGACCTGAGCCAAAATCAAGAGTCAGATCCTCAACCGACTGAGTCCCCCAGGTGCCCCAGTTTTCTTAAGAATTGTGAAAGCAACAATGTTTAGAATACAGTAAGAAATATCCCTGGTTAAAGAACATTACCTTATGAAGTTAACCATGAGTATCATTTATAATCCAATAGCATCAAATACATTCTGTATGATCCTTGACCATAAGCCATAGCCTTTGTTCTATTCATTTATGTTAATGTAATAAAGCCAGTAAAACTTTTAGAAATTATTCAATAGCCTGCTAGTTTTGCCTACCTGATGTCAAATAATCAGGTTTTTCCCCCACTTTGGTTCTTATAACTAAAATGGTAAGTCAGTCCTTTAAAACAGAGAAATTACCAGGGCACCTGGGTGGCTCAGTTGGTTAAGCATCTGACTTCAGCTCAGTTCATGATCTCAGGGTTCATGAGTTTGAGCCCTGTATCAGGCTCTACCCTGATAGCTCAGGGCCTGGAGCCTGCTTTGGATTCTGTGTCTCCCTCTCTCTCTGCCCCACCCCTGTTTGTGCTCTGTCTCTCTCTGTCTCTCAAAAATGAATAAATGTTAAAAAAAAATTTTTTTAAACAGAAATTACCTTAAACAAATTGCTACTTAATTGGAGGAACATTCTTGACCCTGAATGCTGTTCAGTAATGCAGTGAACAGTATTGTTGAGTTCTATCTCCTTAACTGACAGTACTTTGCTTACGTTCTTTTGGATTTTTTTTTAAATTTTTTTTTCAACGTTTATTTATTTTTGGGACAGAGAGAGACAGAGCATGAACGGGGGAGGGGCAGAGAGAGAGGGAGACACAGAATCGGAAACAGGCTCCAGGCTCTGAGCCATCAGCCCAGAGCCCGACGCGGGGCTCGAACTCACGGACCGCGAGATCGTGACCTGGCTGAAGTCGGACGCTTAACCAACTGCGCCACCCAGGCGCCCCTGGATTTTTTTTTTTTTTAATGTTCACATTCAGGGGCACCTGGGTGGCTCAGTCGGTTAAGTGTCTGACTTCGGCTCAGGTCATGATCTTGCCGTTGGTGAGTTCAAGCCCTGCATCAGGCTCTATGCTGATCTCAGAGCCTGGAGCCTGCTTCAAATTCTGCGTCTCCCTCTCTCTCTGCCCCTCCCCTGCTCGCATTCTCTCTCTCTCTCTCTCTCTTTCTCTCTCTCTCTCTCTCAAAACTAAATAAACATTAAAAACAATTTTTTTAAACATTCACATTCAAACCTGAATTCAGCTTTGATATTTTCATTAGACAGCCAACCATTTAGACTTTTGCTTGAACAGAATTCTTGTCCTCCCTGATATTCAGGGAAGAACTTATAATGCATTCACCCCCATATCCAATAATCTTCCTTTGTTCCACCTGGCCACCTAACAAACAAGTTCCGATTCTGCTGTGAATTTGTTTAAATGCAAATAACTCTCCACTGTCCCATTCCTAGTTTCAAGTCGCCTACCTATATATTTAGCCAGGCATCTCAAAGACATCATTTGAAATATGCACATTTAGAGTACACTGTTCAGTCAGACTTGTTTAATGCAAAGAAAGAGAGACCTACTTAAGATTAGTTGATTCAGGAGGGGTTTCTTGTGCAGATACAATAGGCTTATTGTAGGGATACAGCTAATTGGTAATTGATAAGCATTACTTATCTTGCTGGGAAGCCAGTGTCCATGGAATGGGAAATGAGAAGATTTGGGTCTCATTTTCTCAGGGTTGTCTCTTCCCACCTCTCTAATGGCGAGCCAGCATCCTTTCGTTAGCTCTAGTTTTTACTCTCTCGTAACCTCTGCTTGCGTGGTCCCCCCCCCCCCCCCCCCAGGCATAAGCATCCCTTACACAGATGCAATGCTCCTTCTGTCCCTGTGGCACACGACCTCTACCCTCTGGCTTCTGGATTTCCAGCTCCTAAGTGAATCTGACATGCAAGTTACACAGGCTGCTGTTCAGCTTACGGAGAGACCAAAATGTGCACTTTGCAGTCTGTTCAGCTAGGGTAGAGCTCCTGGCTGATATAAAATGTGTCTGCTGCCCCTCATCAAGGTTGTGGGCCAGGAAGAGCAGGAAGGGTGGGTGGACAGACTGGCAACATAAAGCATAACATATACCTGCTTATATTGTAGATATGATACACACATATAAAGTTTAACTTGCTATAAAAAAGTTTGAGTGAGTTCCTTTAAATGATTTAGTGTGAATTTGCCACTTGAGTGTTTTGCTGTCATCAAAAATAAACTTCATGGGGCACCTGGGTGGCTTGGTGGGTTAAGCGGCCAACTCTTGATCTCCGCTCAGTTCTTGATCTCACCATCATGAGTTCAAGCCCTGCACTGGGCTCCATGCTGGACATGAAGCCTGCTTAAAAATGATAGATAGATAGATAGATGATAGATAGATAAAATAACCATGTTACCAAATGAAGGCAGCCCATCTATAGAGCCTAAGACTCAGCACCTTTCCAAACAAGGACAGAAGGACATCTTTAACTCTTGGGTTATGTTTAATATACAACAATCTTGAATATCCCTTCTTTTTAATTGACTGTGGCAACTGAAAGAGCTTTTCAATCAGTTTCCTGAGAAAGATGGGTCGTTGGGGTGAATAATCACCTGGCTTATCCCATATGTGTAGTTTGGATATTCAAGGTCAAGGTGCCGACATGTCTATGAGCAAATGGTGTTGCAGTCTATATGTAATAGGTGAACAAAACGTATCAACTCTCAACTAAACAGCCAGAATAGTCATTTGCTTCCTTACAGTCCTCCCCCTCTCCCCGCTCCACATCATACCGCTTAGCTTTTCCTTATAAAATCACAGGACTATAATAAGAGTTTTCTAAAGAAGCAGCATGGTTACAATAGTTACTATACTTCTCTTTTCATTCTGGCTCCTCGAAGAGATTATAAATAAAGACCAGAAAATACCTCTACTCTGCTTTCTATTCCCTTTGATGCCTTTCACAGTGCCATCCAGAATAAATTTCATTTTTTACTGAATTAATGTCAACGAGTGAATTCTGAATGGAAATGATAGAAAGTTGTGGACGAGGAAACAACAATCCCCTGGGAGACGGAGACCTGAATTGGTACCCATGCTCCACCGTTCAGGGTGTTATCACCAGCAACTCAACTGCTCCCTCTGTGCCCCTGTTTCCTGTCCTAGAAAACGAGGACCAGAGTGCTAGGTGGCCTGGCTGTCTCAAGATTGCTGAGGGAGTAACTTGAGATCCCATCATGTTAGCCATGAAACCCTACAGGAACGTTCAGTGATTTTCCTTGGAAACAACGAGTTTATCCAAATCTATTTTTCACTCATTCGAACACGTTTGCGGTAGCGTCGGGACTTTTCAGCCGGTTTCAGGATTCTCTTCTCCCCGGAGCTGGAAATCTGAAGTAGAAATGAGGGCACTGCCAGTCCAGTCTTGGCAGGGTGGTGATATCTCTGTAAACACAGCATGGATCTTGGCCAACACAGGTTAGCTCTCACGACGGCTGCTAGTCTAAGAATCAGCAGAGACAAATTGGTCGGCTAAGTTGTCGTTATACGAGAAACGTAGCTGCTCACTAAAGGAGGAGCCCTAATTCATGCCCCTCGTCATTGGGCAAACACAAAAGTATCTTCTACCCTGTAATTGGACTCCTTTGAAAGATTATCCGTCTCCAAGTCAATTGCGTTTTTTAAAGAACTCTGGTGTTGCTTCCTCACTGTCAGAGAGAAGCATTTCCCAGTAAAATCCCGATTGGTTATGGATGTATTTGCCATGAACTGTCCCATGAGCCATACTCTTTTTTTATGGGTCATCAGCAAGGTTGTGAAGAGGCTCCTGCCCTCCAAATGCTTCCAATCCTGCCATCCTTCTTTTAGGTGACTATCTAATTTTAACAAAGTTTTGTAGAAAGAGGGGAGGAAATGGGGGGGGGAGGGGTGCGGCTGACATTCCTTTTGTCCTAATCCTTGAAATCATCCCGTGGAGACCAGCACAGTTTTCCTGGACATAGGTGAGTTCCGGCCCCTGATTGATGTAGGTCATGCAGAGAAAAGAATCCGTGTTTTTATTTTATTTATTTACTTATTTATGTATTTATTTATTTATTTTGTCAGAGGCAATGTACAAACAAAAGCCCCGTCAGGTCTAAAATCTTGTTTCCAACACTCAGCCCAAGTCCGGCAAGAGTCAGGAGATAAAAGGCAGAGGGTGATGGGGATGGGCGGTGGCCAAGGGGGAATCTTCCACATTGACAGATCCAGGAGGTTGGGGCGGGGGGGGGGGGGGGGGGGGGGGGCGGTTAACTCCAGGCTCCGCCCATTTGCCCTGGTTCCCAGTTTCTTGGGATGGAAGCAGAGGTACCTGGGCCTACGAGGCCCTCTGAAGCTTCGGCAGAAAGAAGCAAGAGCACAGCAGCAGCAGCTCCATTTCGGGCCAATCAACGGGACTCAGTGTCGGCTCCAGGGAGCACCCCCACCCCCGGCCCCGCGGGGACACTGTCCAGGAGGGGCAGATGGATAGAGAGGAGGGCGAGGCTGGGGGTGGCGGACCAAGCCAGACGGACGGGGCCGGGAGCGGGAGAGCGAGGCGGAGAAACCGGGAGACGCAGCCGAGCTCCCTGGGGGGAAAGCAAACGCGGCAGAGAGGCACCAATTATTATAATTGGAGGTAATGGGGCCGAGGCGCCAAGCAGCTCCGCTCTGTTTTACATCACCCAGCCCCGACCCGGACGCACCCGCACCGGCGCTCGGCTCCTCCCGCGCCGAGTCCACGCCCGCGGGCCTCTCCGGGCCCTTCCCCGCCCGCCCGCCCTCGTGGCTCTGCCGCTGCCCCGCCCGGGGCCGCGCTCAAGTTCAGGTGCGCGCCGCCCGGCCGCGCTCCCCTGCCTGACTCACCCGCCGGGTCCTCGGCCTCGCCCCGCCGCCTCTCTCACTTGTGACTAGTCCAGCGACACGGACTTGTCCCAATAGTAAAAGGGGGGCTGTGTGTGTGTGGGGGGGGGGGAGGCAAACCCTTCTGGTGTGGGCAGATTCCCCCCAGGCTAGGGTCGGTAGGGCCGGAAACAACTCTGTCCTCATCATCTCGCTTTGATCCCACCATTACTACCAGCATCACCCCGGAACTTAAGTGGGGTCTTGAAGATAAGCCACGTGGGAAACAAAGCACATGAACATAGGGTGTGGTTGGGGCCAAACATCGTTAACATCTCGCTAGAGCTGTTTTGTCACTGATCGGACACCGACCAGGAGAATGGTCTCGCAGACCATTTCGAGGTTCGGTGAAAGACAGCTTCAAAAATGAAATCAGGGTGGAACACAGCAAGTGCCATTACCTCCTCCAGCAAGTCAAATAAAAATTACTGCTTTTCTTTTTTTTTTTTTTTTTTTTTTAATTTTTTTTCAACGTTTATTTATTTTTGGGACAGAGAGAGACAGAGCATGGACGGGGGAGGGGCAGAGAGAGAGGGAGACACAGAATCGGAAACAGGCTCCAGGCTCTGAGCCATCAGCCCAGAGCCTGACGCGGGGCTCGAACTCACGGACCACGAGATCGTGACCTGGCTGAAGTCGGACGCTTAACCAACTGCGCCACCCAGGCGCCCCAAAAATTACTGCTTTTCAAGAAATGCTTTGAGGAGGCCTTCACAAGGCAGCCAGGTGACCCATCGGTCCTTTAGAAGCGTTGTTTCTTCAAAACAGATGTGAATAATCACACCAGGTTCCGGCAGGGCAACTTGGTGCCCACACGTGTTTAAAAGTCCAGCTCCAAGGGATGACTGTTGTACTGGAGGCTGCACTGATCCGACCATTTCGAAACGCCTGAGCTCAAGGCACAGTGTAGCACCTTAAAAGGCCTTTGATGAAGGAGAGCAACCAGGTAAGTAATAGCACTTAATACCACATCGAACGATAAATGTGAAGGGAAGACTTTCAGGGATTGAAAAGAGAGAGAGAGACCTGCTTGTATAATCGCAGAGGGCATAACAAGGACCAGGGGGTGCCAGCTACACCCGCCAGAAGTCGCCAGGGAGAGTTCAAATAAGGAAGAACTTGCTAGCAATAATGCCACCCGGAGGCGGACGAGGCATCCTGAAGAGACCGTGTGGTTCCCCAAGTGCGGAGATGAAGTCCCTGGATGGGGGTGCGAAGTAATTGTTGGAGCAGGTGACACTTTGACGTCCCTTGCAACACTGAGATGCTCTAATTACAGCTACAGCTCGAATATTAAAGACGACGACGCTGTGTCATTTTCCAAAAGTAGGCAAAATGCGGGGCGCTGGAACTCATCTAAGGAGTAAGGAACTGGGGCGCCTGGGTGGCGCAGTCGGTTAAGCGTCCGACTTAGGCTCGGGTCATGATCTCACGGTCGGTGAGTCCGAGCCCCGCGTCAGGCTCTGGGCTGATGGCTCAGAGCCTGGAGCCTGTTTCCGATTCTGTGTCTCCCTCTCTCTCTGCCCCTCCCCCGTTCATGCTCTGTCTCTCTCTGTCCCAAAAATAAATAAACGTTGAAAAAAAAATTAAAAAAAAAAAAAAAAGGAGTAAGGAACTAAGAGTGAACTCGGGCTGCCCAGAGCTGTTCAAGACTGAGGCTGTCCCCCTGTTGGGGGGGGGGGGGCGTTGGGGGGAGGGAGGGCTGAGGCTCAGCTGTGACTCTCAGACTTGGCTGTGTACCCCGAAGCTGGCTGTGCCTGCTTGAGGGGGTGCCTCTTTCTAATGTACAAAATGAGCCTAGTATGAGCTAGTCACAGTCCTGAGACCCAGCCCTTAACTAACATTAACAAGACTGGTTCACAGGCAGGAAATGATAGCCTCCAAAGGGCAGATGGCCCACGTGAAGACAGCTATATAAATATAGATGGTCTTAATTCAAGGCTGGGATCCGTGCAAGACCAAGGAGAAAATCTCAAAAACCACTTTCAACTGATTCAGATTCTCCCCACCCTGTACTGCCTGTGTCACCAAAAGGCATTCTATATCCCTTTCCTGACAAGTGTCTAAACAATGCCTTCTGCCCATCTTCTTTCAGTTGACTGCTGGACAGATTTGACTTTCAATGGGAATAAAGACAAATTGTGCTCGCCAGGCCTTTGCAACCTTCCTCGTGATTTCATATCATATCCTCATTCCAGACCAAAAAAAAAAAAAAAAAAAAGAGGAAGAAGAAAGAACCCACGTAGGTCTCCTGTTTTTCTTCATGATGTAATTGTAGATTTATTTTCTCAGCTTCTGCTAGCACAGTATTTTAAGTTCCTTGGTAAGTACCCCTCGAGGTGTGCTTGGAACTGGACTCCGAAACCAGGAATAGATTCACCATAACTTAGCCTAGTGGCTCGCTTCTCTTGAAAGCATTGTCCTCCCCAGTATCCTTCCCAGATGTCCTGCACATCACATGGTCCTGAAGCAAGAGTAACAGCTCTGGGAACTGGGCCTCTGTTCCCCATCACCAGACCCTCTCTTTTATCACACATTTGAATTCTTACCCATGTACCCTTAAAGTGACCTAAACTAATGTGTTCTTTTCTGGAGAAAAAAAATGGGTTAAAAAAAAAACAAAACTCCCACCAGGGTAACCCTTTTTCCCCAAGCCAGCACTAGATTATGCACATCTGTGGTCACTTTTATTTTTCGGAGACTGTATTGCACTGGTCTTTGCAGCCCGGAGTCGGTTCCCCTGTCGGGTGGACATCCCCTCGGGCCGATAGGGAGCTGGCCGGTGGCATGTCTTTCTCGCCCCCTTGTGGTGAGAGGGAAGGAGCGCCCAGCTGGGAAGACAGGAGCTGTGATTTGCTGTCGGGGCAAGTAGCGAGGTCACCGAGGGGAAGATTCCGAGTCAATATTTTAATAACCGTGTCTCAGTGTCATGTGGTGACCTCAGTAAGAGGGCTGTGAGCCCTATTTCCAGAACCTTCTTAGGGCTTTGGACAACAATGAACAGGCTTCTCTCTGTGTGTAAGGCCAGGAGAAGGTGGTGGTTGCAACTCCAGGTAAGCCGTGGACAACAACAGTGACCATTGTTCTAAACAAAACACCCTTGCCTGTGTCACCCACCGGCAAGCCAGGACTCTCCCCGCAGAGGAGTCCATACTCTCAAAGACTTTGGTTCATTCCTTGGTTTCTAACATTTTCCAGTGGAACTGTGTTAACTGAACAGAACCACCACAGAGCATGACTCCTAATCTCTAAAGTCTAAATGTGTGCATTGTTCCTACAAATCCACAGACTTTTTTTGGCCAGCTCCAGCTTTAAAAAGCAAACAGACAGAAACCCTCCACGCAGATGAGTTCAACGAAAATCCCCTCCCCTCCTGATCTGCATTCCACCAAAAGATGGGTGATGGACGTTTCCCCCAGAACCAAGCATGGCAGTATTGTATCGAAGTCTGGAGCTACCCGACTCTTCCCGCCATGGGGCATGAAAATCTGACTCTCATTTGGGTCAAGATCAAAGCCAGGGGTCTAACAGGATAATTCAGTCTCCAACTCTACACGAGTTGCCAGTCTCCACTGCTGAAATTAACCAAACAGTTCCTCTGGGTACTAAGAGCTGCATGAGGCCACGCCAGCCACTGTTTATGTTAAATCATGAAAATGATCACTTCCGTCTCTGATTTTACAGCGGAAGAAACCAAGAGAAGGCTACGTGGCTCTCCAAGGTCACACCAGCTGCACTGAGACTCAGGGCTCAGGGCACGACCTTCTGGCCCATCCAAAAGGTGGGAAGGTGTGAGGGGCCATTGCATTCACTGGTAAATCGGGGTCAGTTTCTTCTTGAACAAAGATACAGAAGGAAATCTGTTAGCGTTCTGAGCTGAGATTCCATAGAAACATTTCGGCCGTATTATAAGGTAAAATCACCTCTTGCCAAATGGAGTAATTTGAAGGAGACTGAGAAAAGGAGGAGAGAAAGAGAGAGAGAAAGGGAGGCATTTGACTGCTGAGAACAAAGGCTGTTTATAAGTGGGTTGAATCACTGCCGCTCCCAAACCTCTCTCAGGTCCTGTGAGCCTGAAGAGAGGATTTCTGGGAATGGGCTTTGGGGTCATTCTTGGGCGTCAGTTTTTGCTGCAGGAACCAACCTGCCTAGGCAGCTGTCAGTGATTGCTTTCCCCGATGGCTTGATTGTATCTGCAGGCCCCTTCTGCTCAGAACTTGGCCTTCCTCTGCAGAAATCTTCTATGGGATCCCTGACCTTCACCCTCAGTTCTTGTTAAGTGCATAAGCAGAAACATCTAGGAATCCCAGCCTTCCTACCAGCCAGAATTTTCACACCAATCAGGGAAGTGGCTTCCATTGGAAGAGACACCTCAGGGCCTCCGAAGTCCATACCTCATTTGTGTTTTGAGGACAATGGGCGGGAGAGCCACCAATTACGAAGAACCTGCAGATAACTTCATCTTCCAGACCAGGAGCAAGGAAGGCAGCCATGACTTCCCCTGGAGTCCTGCCCTCTGGGCTGGAGGTAAGTGGGTCTAACCAAGCCGAGCTTCTCCACCTGACTTTGCTTCTCTGTGCTGGACCCCCTTCTTTGAGTAGCAACTGCATGGCATTTGTGATCTGGACGCAAGAGGGAAATGGGATGGAGGAGAAGAGCACCGGACTGAGTCGTCTTGACATCACCTCTCGGCCTGGTTTGGGGTCAGATCTCGCTTGACCCCTCGGGGCTGCAGAATCCTCAGCTATGGAATGAGCCAACCGGACAAATGGCTTCTCATGTCCCTCCTGGGTCTGGAATTCTAAGCCTCCTTTGTCCTGCCCGCTCACATTGTGAAGGATGAGTAACAGGCTGTTAAAGGGGCCCTTGTTCTTGGTTTCTGCAGAGGCTCCAAGACCTAGTTCAATGGTTCTCAAACTTGAGCAAGCAGAAGAATCATCTGGAAGGCTTGTTAAAACAGATTCGTGGGTTCCTCCCCCAGAGTTCCTGATTCAGAAACTCTGAGGTTGGGCCTGAGAATTTGCATTTCTACTAAGTTCCTAGGTGGCTGCTGATAGGAGACCACACTTCGGGAACCTCTGGCTGAGCACTGTAACGGAAGCACCAAAGTACCGAGGCTCCAAATGACAGACTGACGTACGGCTCAGAGAGCTTGACCTGCCCTGCCAGCCAAGAGGGAGGCTCTTTCAGACAGACACCCAAACCGACCCCTGTTGACAGGTCCCTAAATAACCTACAACCTGTTTCCTAGAGTTAACCTCACGGAGAAGGATGTAACGGTAACCGATACTAATATAGTGCTCTACAATCTGCGGAGAGCTTTGGCTTTACTTCTTTTGTTCCTCCTGGCAATCCCATGGTCCGGATAAGGAAGATGTTACCATCCTCAGTTTCAGAGGCTGAACCCGCAGTTCCAAGTGGTCACGTGTTTGATCAGTATCACACAGCCCAAGAGCAGCGGAAGGGGGACTCAGGACGGTTCATCGAAAGCTTTCGAGTCTTCTCTGTTCTTCATGCTTCACCAAGCTGCCCATGAGTGTACTCTTTTGGGTAATTGGGGCACTGTTTCTACCCAAATAATCATTTCCTTGAAGTGCTAATTAGGTATCGCTTTAACACACGCAAAGCCAGATGATTCAGAAAGCTGTTTTCTCCTGCTCCGTTGCCATAACGCAGCAGAAACCTGAGCCGAAGGCCCCGACTCTCGCTCAGTGTGGCTTTCCAACAGTCTAGGGAAACGGTGAATGAATTTGCATCGTATTTCAGTCACCGCCATTAGTTGTACCAGATAATTTTTCTGCACAACCCAGCGTCCTAGACGAGGACTCCCCGGATAAGACGGACACAAGGCCGCTTTCAGCACTTAGCTCTCGGTTTTGATTTTAGAATGTCTGATCACTTGCTGGATTCCTTTCTGTCGTCAGTTAATGCAGTTCACAGCAAGTCCTTGGAGAGAGTTGGCAGTCTGGTAGTATACAGTGATGGCTGCAAGCGGACAGAACGAGGCCGCACCCCTTCACCGTCAACAATGATGAGTTTCCCGAACAACGTGACTGAAGTGGTTCATCAGGCTCATTCTCCATCGCCCGTCCTGGGAGCGCTGCCTGAGAAGAGTCTTTCCTGCCCAACACCCCAGTGCAGCTCTAGGGAAGTCCGACCTCCTTCTTAGGGTAAAGGAACGAAAACCCCCGCATATCCTGTTAAATGCTTCCCCTGGAGGACACACGGACTCTTACACCGATTCAACTGTGCTTATCGTTTTGTCGAACAGTGACTCTTGGAACAGAGCTTTTGCAAGAGAGAGTAAAAACCTTGCTCATCTACCCCGAGAGCCTCAGCCCAGAGCAGGGGCCTGCACCCCTCATCAGTGATACTGGGAGGTGGGGGGGGGGACATGGGGAGTAGGTGCTGCCCAGTGGGGAGCTCCTAAGCCGCAGGGCACCGAGTTGGGCTTTCTGCCCTAACACCCAAAACCTGGTCCACCAAAACCGGATCCCTTGAGACAGGTGTCTAAGGACAGAGGCATGGAAAAATATTGTTGGCCTGCTGGCCTTCACGAAAGTTGGATGATTAGTCTCCCAGCACCGGCTGGAAGGAGATGGGCCTGGGAGAGCGGCAATGGCTGTGCAGAGCAAGGACAAAGGCCGGATTTGTCTGCACTTGGAGGTGAGCAGTGCTGGCAATAGGGGGAGGGGCAAAACATGCATTACAAAGTTTTTAATAAAAACTTAAGAGAGTCTTGGGGCGCCTGGGTGGCTCAGTCGGTTAGGTGACCGACTTCGGCTCAGGTCATGATCTCGCGGCCCCCGCGTCGGGCTCTGCGCTGACAGCTCAGAGCCTGGAGCCTGCTTCAGATTCTGTGTCTCCCTCTCTCTCTGCCCCTCCTCCGGTCATGCTCTGTCTCTCTCTGTCTCAGAAATAAATAAACCTTAAAAAAAAAAAAAAAAAAAAAAAAAAAACTTAAGAGAGCTTTGCCAACTTTCCTAAGTTGGCAGAAGGGTTTTTAGCAAACTGAGAGCCACCCAGAGTGGTCAGCTGGTCTCTCCCTTGGGATCTTCCTGGCTTGGACTTGCCCCACGCAAGCGACTACCTTTCCAGCTAAACTAGGTGGGAGTCATGCCCCTTCCTCCACTATTACATTGGTCCTCGATACAAACTACTGGCTTCTGAGATAACGGCTCAGTAATGCTTTTCCGCCCACAAACCTCCTGACCCCACACCCACCTAACACTTTTTCCCTCGGGGACCGATGGAGGCCGTGGCCTGGGGAGGCGGCGGGTGGCCGTGGGCACGCTCTGGACTCAAACACCCACTGGTACGCTGGCCAAGCCAGGACTGGGTCTGTGGCTCTTGTAGACCCCTCCTCCTCTGTCTCTTTCACCGTCCTCCCTCTCCCGCCCCCCCTCCCCTTTATCCTTTCCCCCCACTTCCTTCTCCCCACTACTTCTCTTTAAGTTTTTTTAACGTTTATTCATTTTTGAGAGACAGAGAGACACAGTATGAGTGGGGGAGGGGCAGAGAGAGAAGGAGACGCAGAATCCGAAACAGGCTCCAGGCTCCGAGCTGTCCGCACCGAGCCCGAGGCGGGGCTCGAACCCACAAACCACGAGATCGTGACCTGAGCCGAAGTCCGATGCTCAACCGATCGAGCCACCCAGGCGCCCTTTCACCCTGCTACTTCTTTTTAAATTACAGTAGATTTAATGGATCGATTTGTTCAGAAGACACTTGGTTGAAGTCTTTAAATCTTCCTAAGCCTCCACTTTCTCATTTTATAGATGGGAATAAAGGGGCACCTGGGTGGCTCAGGGGGCTAAGCATTCGACTCTCGGTTTCGGCACAGGTCATGATCTCGCAATTTGTGAGTTCGAGCCCTGCATCGGGCTCTGCGCGGCCAGTGAGGAGCCTGCTTGGGATTCTCTCTCTGCTCCTCTCCTGCTTGTGCTCACTCTCTCTCTCTCTCTCTCAAAATAAATAAAAATAAATAAAGATGGCAATTAAATAACCATTTCACGAGGTTATTGGGAGGAAAAAATGAGACATTATATGTAAGGCACATGGCATAAACGACTATCCAGAGTGAGCCCTCAATGCATTTGGCTATCCTTACTACTTTGGTTACCTGATAAGGGAAAATCTTAGGATTTGAGGATCTTGGCCAGAATCTACACGTTGCCTGGGTTATATGATCTAGGGAGTTACATGATCTATGATTTTGATGCCAAAATATGTCACCTGACTCAGCGTCTCCTCCGCTCCCGCTTTCTCACCGATGAAACGGAGGTCACGATAATTCCCACCTCCTAGGAATGTTGCAAGGATTAAAACTAAAACATCACCGGAGACTCTGGTGAGCTGTGAAGATTAATTCCCAGAAGGCTAAGGGACTGAAACCTGAGGACAGACCGTGGACGGGAGAATGAGATCGAAGGAAGGATACCGGAGAAGACCCTGAACACAGACTTCTTCTCGTAATTACGCCCAAAGGCTGCCACGGCTGCCCGAAAAGTCTGGCTCTCCAGATGTGGTTCCGTCTGGGGCTTGTGTGCTGGGGCTTGGTATGTTCCATAGGCAACATTTTAATATTATTTACTCTTTTTGTAATGTTTTTGACGTTTATTTTTGAAAGGGAGAGACAGAGTACGAGTGGGGGAGGGGCAGAGAGAGGGAAACAGAAAATCGGAAGCATGCTCCAGGTTCTGAGCTGTCAGCACAGACAGGCTTGAACTCACGAACCGTGAGATCATCACCTGAGCCGAAGCTGGGTGCTTAACCGGCTGAGCCACCCAGGTGCCCCTATTTGCCTTTTTTTTTTTTTTTTTTTTGGTAAGTAATCTCCACAGGGCACCCGGGCGGTTCAGTCAGTTGAGCGTCTGACTCTTGATTTCGGCTCGAGTCATGATCTCGGGGTTGGTGAGTAGGGCACACGTCAGGCTCTGTACTGACAGCGTGGTGCCTGCTTTGGATCCTCTCTCTGCCCCTTCTCCGCTTTCTCTCGCTCTCTCTAAAAAAATGAACAAACTTTAAAAAATGCAAGTAATCTCCAGGCCCAACGGGGGGCTCACACTCATGGCCCCAAGATCAAGAGTCACCTGCATGAACTGAGCCAGCCAGGCGTCCCTGATGGTGCTTGCTCTTTGAATTGAGATGCTGCACGCTCACTGCCCATGTTCCCCGGGTTGCTGACAAACAGAACACAGGCAAGGCCAAACGCTGCCAGCCTGTGGCGGGGGGGTGGGGGGGGTGGGAGCAGGGGTAGTGGGCTGCAGGCCCCACTCCCGCTACAGGACAGCCCCTCCCCACCCTCAGTCCGTCAGCACTGGAGAGCCGAGCTGGGGGGGGGGGGGTGGGGGCTGGAGGGCTGGATAGTGATCTTCCCTAAAGCCTGTCCCTCCTCTCAGATGCCCACCCAACAAAAGATCTACTTGGCAAAACATACGGACACTCACTGTCCTACCCAGACCTGACCTCTGAACACACAAGAAAATGGATAAACACAAAGGAGTGAGGTTATCACCAAGTTCAATTTCTTGTGGAGCCACAAACGTCACCGCGTGTGTGTGTTGAAGTCGATACCCTCTCTGCTCCCCGCCCCCCCTCCCCCGCCCGCCCCCCCCTTCCCGCCCCGGGCTCCTCACTAATAACATTAGGAGCTCGGGCTGGAATGTCAACTTGAACTTTTAGCATTTGTGGCACAACCATAACGTAGTTTAAGCGCACTCGTTTTATTTGATCGAGGGCTCGAATTTACTATGCACTTCCTGAGGCCCCTGGCTTAAAACCACATGATCTAATGCAATGAAAACCAGCAACAACAAAAAAATATATTCTTTATTTCCAGTAGCACAAGGCCAATTGAATGTACCCAAAGCGTACTTAGACAGTGTTAATCAGCCTAAAGACTAAATGGTTTTCTCTCCTTCCTTCGTGTCCACACGCCCAACTCAGAAGCACCCCCCACGTCCACACACACAGTCCTCCGATGGCACACAAACATACGTGATTTTAGGAATAACCAAGCGCCTCTGGAGGCTAAAAGGTAGTGTTCATAGTGAGTGCCCAAGGAGGTGCCCGAATCGTTTTGAGGCAGATGAGACCAAAGAGAAAAAAGTTCAGTAATTAATTCTAATTCTATATCTCCTGCCAGGAGTGTGGGGTATAAAGAACTTTATAATACTCTTGAGGACATCAAGCCAGAAAAGCAGCCAGGAAGGAGTTGCTGCTTGATTTGAATTTCATTTATTTATTTGATTGTTTATTTTTTTAATGTTTATTTATTTTTGAGAGAGAGAGAGTGCAAGCGGGGGAGGGGCACAGAGAGGGGGAGACACAGAATCCGAAGCAGGCTCCAGGCTCCGAGCTGTCAGCACAGAGCCCGACAGGGGGCTCAAACTCACAAACAGTAAGATCATGACCTGAGCTGAAGTCGGACGCTCACTCAACTTACTGAAACACCCAGGCGCCCGTTGATTCGAGTTTTAAAGCAAGGACAGGACCTGGTTGATAAAAGGGAGAAAAGATGACATGGCGGCAGACGAAGTCACACAAAACCGAGGCAGGTGTGCACAAGTGAGCTCGGCGTGTGGGCCCTCAACAGATATGAATGGTCACGGGCTGTGTGCCGGGAGCCAGGCATCTGGGATGCCTCAAGGAGCACAAATATCTCCTGGGACTTACATTCTCATGAAGGCAGATGGACAACAAAAAACAGCCAAGGAACATATAAAGGTGCCAGATGGTAGTAAGTACAAAGGTCCTGAGGTAGAATTATATGCAAATAGTGAAAGTATGCATTCCCAACAGGGAAGACATCCTCCTAAGGGGGTGAAAAGTCATTCTTGGGAGGATGATGAAAATCTAATTCTTTAAAAAAAAATTTTTTTTTAATGTTTATTTACTTTTGAGACAAAATGTAAGCGGGGGAGGGGGAGGGGCCTAGAGAAAGGAAGACACAGAATCCAAAGCAAGCTCCAGGCTCTGAGCTATTAGCACAGAGCCTGACGCTGGTCTTAAACCCACCAACCGTGAGGTCGTGACCTGAGCCGAAGTTAGTCGTCCAACCGACTGAGCCCCTCAGGCACCCTGAAAATCTTACTCTTTCAATGTATAAAGCACAGATACAGGGGTGCCTGGCTGGCTCCAGCCATCCATCCATAGAGCATGCGACTCTTGATCTTGGGGTTGTAAGTTTGAGTCCCACGTTGGGTGTAGAGATTACTAAAAAAACAAAATCTGAAAGAAAGAAAGAAAGAAAGAAAGAAAGAAAGAAAGAAAAAAGAAAGAAAGAAAAAGAGAAAAAGAGAGAAAGAGAAAAAGAGAAAAAGAAAATAGGAAGGAAGGAAAGAAGGCACAGAAACGGAGACGGTAAGTAAACATGTATATAGTACATGTATATAGTACAGTCATACCTCAGAGAGATTGTGGGTTTGGTTCCAGACCAACCACAATAAAGGGAATATTTATCTCAATAAAGCAAGTCAAATAAATTTTTTGCTTCCCAGAGCACATAAAAGTTGTGTTTACACTATCGTGTCGTCTGTTAAGAGTGCAACAGCATTGCGTCTAAAAAACAACGCGTACGGGTTAATTAAAAATCACTTCATTGCTAAAAAATGCTAGCCATCATTTGAACTTTCAGCGAGCCGTGATCACTGATCACAGATCGTCACAACAAATATCGTAGCAATGAAAAAGTTCGCAATATTGTGAGAATTCCCAAAATGCGACACAGAGGCACGAATCGAGCAAATGCTGTAGAAGCTCGACACAGGGCTGCCACAAACCTCCGACGTGTAACAGCTGCGGTAGCTGCGAAACACAAGAAAACAAGATGTGCCTGTATGTCCGTGGTATTAAAATGTCATGGGGTGAGGGGCGGCTGGGTGGCGCAGTCGGTTAAGCGTCCGACTTCAGCCAGGTCACGATCTCTCGGTCCGTGAGCTCCAGCCCGGCGTCGGGCTCTGGGCTGATGGCTCAGAGCCTGAAGCCTGCTTCCGATTCTGTGTCTCCCTCTCTCTCTGCCCCTCCCCCGTTCATGCTCTCTTTCTGTCCCCCCCCCCAAAAAAAATAAATAAACGTTGAAAAAAAAATTTTTTTAAATAAATAAATAAATAAAATGGCATGGGGTGAGGGTAGGGTTGATTAGGAAAAATGTCTAAAAAAAAAGACATTTCCCTTTTGCCCCTGATGGGGGCAATAATGAAAAAAAGTTGCAATACGCCGAGGTACAGGAACAGTGAAGGTGGCTAGAATGGAGGGAACAAGGGAAAGAGTGAAAAAGAGAGAAGAACAGAAAAATAATGGGGAGCAGTCTTATAGGTCATCATAAACCCTTCCTTTTTTCCTCTAAGAAAATGAAGGGCATTGCAGGCTTTTAACAGAGGAGTGAAGTGACTTAACGTGGCTTTAAAAAGAATCCTTCCGGCTGCCATGTTGAAAATGGACTTCAGGGAGACCGGTTGGAGACCATTGTTATGGCGCAGGTAATGGCACTTGGTCTGGGATGGTAGAGGCTGGGAGCCGGAGTGGCTGTGGAATGTAGTGGATTCTGGAGACACTTTAATGACAAGACTGACAGGATGTGCATGTGTTGAATGTGGGGTGTGAGAGAAGGAGAAGGGCCAAGTAAGACCCCAAAGTTTGGCTGGAAGAACTGGAGAGAGTTGCCATTGTCCTAGAGGGGGACCCCCGGGAGAGTCAGGCAGGGGACTGTCAGGAGCTTGGGTGTGGTATGTTAAGTTTGAGATGCCTGTTGTATATGCAAACACAGGTGTTGAGTAGGGAATTGAATTTCAGAGTCTGGAGTTCAAGAGAGACCCAGGCTGCATACGTGAGACATGGCGGTGATATTAAAAAGAGAGTGAGGAGAGGAGGTGCCTGGCTGCCTCAGTCAGTGGGGCGCGTGACTCTTGGTCTCCGGGTTGTAGGTTCGAGCCCCATGCTGGGTGTAGAGATTGCTTAAAAAAAAAAAAAAACCTTTAAAAAAAGAACAGGGAGTGTGGAGGTAAAAAAGACAAATAAAGAGAACAGAGTAGACCAAGAGAAAAGTCATACGACAATAGATCCAAACCCAAATGTATCAATAATTACATTAGGCATTAATGAATTAAACACTCCGATTGAAAGGCAAGCTCTGGGGTGCCTGGGTGGCTCCGTTGGTTAAGCAGCCGGCTCTTGGTTTCAGCTGAGGTCACGATCTCATGGTTCGTGAGATCGAGCGAGCCGCGAGTCAGCTCTCTCAGCACAGAGCCTGCTTGGGATTCTCTCTCTCCTCTCTCTGCCTCTTTCCCACTTGAACTCTCTCTCGTAAAATAAATAAATAAACTTAAAAAAAATAAAGGGCAAGCTTTGTCAGATAAAGATTTTACATATGTATGTATTATGTATATATCTGTGTTAACTATTTAGACGTGGAATTTAAATATACAAGCACATGTGAACAGAAAGCAAATGGATGAAAAAAGATATGGTATGCAAACAATAAGTATGAGAAGGCTGGAGTGGCGGTCACCATCCTAAATAAACTCTAAATGACGAGATGTGACAATAAGGTTCTGAAAACTAGAAGGATGTGTTTTCCCCAGCTCCGGTCTAGGTACGTCACAGTTTTTTGGCTTTAGGTCCAAGCCTGATTCGGTTTTCTAGATAAATAAACCCTCCCAAGACCCGATCGTGTAGCTTTGCTTGAGCAGATCTCCTCGTCTGATGTCAGCAGAAGGTCTGCCAGAGTGAGGACTCCACAACTGAGGCCTGAGCTAGTATTCATCAGGCGCATACAGGCTTCGGGGATGGGCCTATGCTTCTGGAAGGAAGATAGGGCCTCAACAACTATGCTGCTAAAGGGTCACCGGTGATAATTATTTGCCAAGGCACAAGTAGTTTCTAAGTACAGTATCATCACAAAAGTAGTATTTCTGGGGCGCCTGGGTGGCTCAGTCGGTTGAGTGTCGGACTTTGGCTCAGGTCATGATCTCACGGTTCGTGAGTTCGAGCCCCGTGTCGTGCTCTGTGCTGACAGCTCAGAACCTGGAGCCTGCTTTGGATTCTGTGTCTCCCCCTCTCTCTCTGTCCCTCCCCTGCTCATGTTCTGTCTCTCTCTGTCTCCTGAAAATGAAAAAAAGTTTAAAAAAATTTTTTTGAGTCATATTTCTTTTTTTTTTAATTTTTTTAATGTCTATTTATTTTTGAGAGAGAGAGAGTGTGTGAAAGTCAGGGAGGAACAGAGAGAAAGGGAGACACAGAATGCGAAGCAGGCTCCAGGCTCTGAGCTGTCAGCACAGAGCCCGACGCAGGGCTCGAACCCACGAACCGTGAGATCAAGACCTGAGCCGGACTCGGACACTTAACCGACCGAACAACCCGGGTGCCCCAAAAGGTAATATTTCTGACTTCTCCTCCAAGTGACAGGTGTCAGGGTTGACTCGTTTTGCCATTTCACACGCGTTTCTCACTTGCCTGTCAGTTTCCACACGCTCTTCTCCACCCCCCCACCCCGCCCCCGAAACCCATTTCATTGTTAACTCAAATAGAGCGAGAGACAGGCCCTCCATTCAACAGGACACCAGGCCTGGCCCTTGGGCTGACCCCAAGGAGGTGCTACCTCCCTCTACATCCCTTCTTGGGCCTAATGACCTTCACGACCCAGAAGGTCTCCCTCTCATCGGACCTACACATTTTACAGAATTTTTGAACTCCGTTTCCTGTTCGTTCATCCTTAGGACAAAGAACAGTGGAGCACGGCCGGTGACACCCCTTCAGGTATCAGAAGACCACCGTGAGGTGTGGTCTGACCCTTTTCATTGCATTAATCGTTCCAATTCCTTTGCTACCACGTTAATCACCACTGTGGCTGTCCCTTGACCTCTCTTCTAGCTCCGGGGATCGCTCCCGTCTTGCAGAGTTCAATGCTGCGTGCCATCCGGTCTGGGTCTGACCAGCGCAGAAAACTGGAGACCCCGCAGCTAACTGGTCCACCCTGCCTTCCCCTTAGCCGTTCTGAGCTCCTGACGTCCGGGCTACTGTTCTTTCCCCCTGTGCCACCTGCCTTGAGGACCCTGGTTTTTCGGAGCTGTGAGGGGCAGAACCGTTGGCAGAGGTTGGGAGACCGGGAGTAAGGGAAGAGGGAAGTCGTACGTGTCCTGCACAACACGAACCCCATCTGTTTTACTTGACCAGACCTTAACTTTCGTGTGGAAAACCCTGCATCGTATCTGCCCCAGAAACGGCCTCTTCTCCTCAAAGCACAGGTGGGAAGGCAGGTCCCCAGCTGCAGAGGTAATTTGGGGTCCACCGTCTCAGACTTCAGGTAGAATCTCCAGAGCGATGGGCAGGGGCGAGGCGGCCCGAGGCAGGAGGGACGGCTAGGACTGCCTCTGCCGGTTTCATCCGCGTCCACTGGGCCCTGGCCACGCCGCGCACGGAGGACCCGCCGGCCTGGCACCCCCCAGCCCACGGCCAAGGCGACTCCACCCACCAACGTTTGCAGCAAGAGAAGCCAGGGCAGAGCTTGGCCCCCAGAGCCGGGAAGACCCAAGGGAGGCCTCCCTCCCACATTCCGGCACCCCACCTCCGTCAGGGAGCACCCCAGGACCACTGGAGGGGTGCCCTTCCCCAGGAGAAGAGGTGCTGCTCCCAAACACTTATTTAGCTCTTCAGCAGGACAGCCAGAGGGAAGTTGCTGGAAAGGTCTGCATCCTATGGAAAAGCAGCACAAAGCCCTGAGTTCAAAATAGTTCCCCCAAGCAGCCTGTAATTTTGGGTTATAAAAATGTCATCGAGGGGCGCCTGAGTAGCTCAGTCGGTTAAGAGTCCGACGCTTGATTTCGGCTCCGGGCATGATCTCACGGTTCTTGGGTTCGAGCCCCATGTCTGGCTCCACGCTGACAGTGAGGAGCCTGCTTGGGATTCTCTCTCTGCCTCTCTCTCTTTTTTTTTTTTAAAGTTTTTTTCAAGTTTGTTTATTTTTGAGAGAGAGAGAGAGAGAGACAGAGTGTGAGGGGGGGAGGGGCCGAGAGAGAGAGAGAGGGGGAGACACAGAATCTGAAACAGGCTCCGGGCTCTGAGCTGTCAGCACAGAGCCCAACGCGGGGTTTGAACGCACAAACCGTAAGATCATGACCTGAGCCGAAATCTACAGTGGGACGCTTAACCAACTGAGCCACCCAGGTGCCCTGCTTTTTTATTTTCTCTTATTTCACAAGCCTTGCTTTGCGGTTCGGCAGGTACTGGGGACCCCTGTCCAGAGCAGCCTTCCGCACATCAGGACAGAAGAAGCCAGCTGCCCCCTCATTCCACCAATGCTCTCAGTTCTTGCGGGCCCAGAGGCACAGATGAGGCAGCTTCTGGGGTCACTCCTGGAACATCCTTAGTTTTAGGGGAAGCTTTTTTTTTTTCCTTTCCTTTCCTTTTTTTTTTTCCCTTTCTCAGTCGAGAAACTTACCAGTTGCTTGTGGCTAACACAGTGCTGAACGCCCACAAAATATTTAAAAAAAAAATACGTTTGCTTGTTTCGTTTATGTATTCACTAAATGTTCACTTATTTATAAAGTCGTCTGCTTTACGCCAGGTATTATACTTAGGGAGACAGAGAGAGAGCACAAGCAGGAGAGAAGCAGAGGGAGAGAGCGAGACACAGAATCTGAAGCAGGCTCCAGGCTCTGAGCTTTCAGCACAGAGCCTGACGCGGGGCTTGATCCCACGAACCCTGAGATCATGACCAGAGCCGAAGTCTGATGCCTAACCGACTGAGCCCTGAAGTGCGTTCATTAAAATAAGTTCTCTGTCATTTTCCCCCTTCCTGCCTCTTCAGGGTCTGCCTGCGGTTCTAACATTGACTTTGAAAACGTAACCGTTCTCTTGCTCCCTACCTAAAGTTTCTTGGGGGGCTAGCTCACCGGTTGGGGTGAGCTGGCTGACGGCAGCCCAACACCGCCACCTGGTGGCGGCAGCAGGCGTGCCCAGGCCCGCAAGCACCCAGAGCGGCCACCAGACACAGAACCTACCGGCCCTGATTCCCCCTTGTCTTTGTTTCGGTTTGCTTTTCGGACTGCAAAAGAAACACGCTCCTTGTAACACTTGCGAGTCTGCTTGGGAAGAAGGATTCTAAAAGCTCGCTTCTACAGTGGGAAGCCAAATCGGCCCTGCTTTGACCTCTATTCCCCTAATTTTCCTTAACCCCCAGTTCCATGAAATTGTACCTGTCCTTGTGACAACGGTGTCCTGGTTATGTAGGATAACAGGCTCACTCTTAGGAGACTCACACTGAAGGGCGTAGGGGTAGGTGCCGCAGTGTCTGCGTCTGGCTTTGAAACGGATCCGGGGGACAAAAGAGAGCCCAGGTATTGAATCCAGACGGTGGTAACTTTTTGTATGTGTGACAGTCTTCCCATAAAAAGTCACAAGCATCACTGGGAGTGGGAGGAGAGAGATTAGGCAGGGTTCACGGGTTAGTATCCAAATCTAGGAATGTGGCCCACACGCATGCGCGCCCTTCCAGGTGAGTAGTGAGTAGAATTTCTAGACGCTGGGGAGGGCTCACGGGCAAACTGAATCTTGTGGGACTGGATTCCAGCCTACACCCCCGGGGGTAGCATCAAACCTTGGACATAAGGAATTTTCCTCTACTTGATAAACCTCAGTGGTTCCAGCCCAACCCAACACAAGTTGACCTGACACAGTGTGCGACAGAAGAGTTGCATACTGTGGCCAATTAAGTGGAGCGAAATTTGCTACCCCAGAATACGTCTCTTGGGCCTGAAGGTTAGTTCGAGCTAAAGGGAATCGAAACCCAGCAGATCCAGGGAAAGCCTTTTAGCGTTGCTCAACGATGTAAATTTACATGAGAAAGGAGACCTAGACCTGGAAGATGGCCTTACCAGAGAGATGTCTTTTTCTTAATAAACTTACCTGCCCCACAGGGCAAACTTTGCTTTCCAAACATGTCACCTTCCCTCCGTATCCGCAGACCCCCACCCTTTGCCTTAATTCCGGATGTTAGATAAGCCTCAATTACCAGACTGCCCTCGGAATCTCCCGTCTTTACAGGGCTCCCATACTTACAAAATTAAAATTTGGTTTTCTCCTGTTAATCATTTTTTTTTAATTTACATCCAAATTAGTCAGCCGATAGTGCAACAATGATTTCAGTAGATTCCTTAGTGCCCCTTACCCATTTAGCCCATTCCCCCTCCCACACCCCCTCCAGTAACCCTCACTTTGTTCTCCGTATTTATGAGTCTCTTCTGTTTTGTCCCCCTCCCTGTTATATTATTTTTGTTTCCCTTCCCTTATGTTCATCTGTTTTGTCTCTTAAAGTTCGCATATGATTTTTGTCTTTCTCTAATTTCACTTAGCATAATACCCTCCAGTTCCATCCATGTAGTTGCAAATGGCAAGATTTCATTCTTTTTGACTGCCGAGTAATACTCCATTGTATATATATACCACATCTTCTTTATCCATTCATCCCTCGATGGACATTTGGGCTCTTTCCATACTTTGGCTATTGTTGGTAGTGCTGCTATAAACATGGGGGTGCATGTGTCCCTTCGAAACAGCACACCTGTATCCCGTGGATGCCTAGTAGTGCAATTGCTGGGTCACAGGGTAGTTCTGTTGTTAATTTTTTGGGGAACCTCCATACTGGTTTCCAGAGTGGCTGCACCAGCTTGCATTCCCACCAACAATGCAAAAGAGATCCTCTTTCTCCACATCCTCGCCAGCATCTGTTGTTGCCTGAATCTTTTTTTTTTAACTTTATTTATTTTTGAGAGAGAGAGAGAGAGAGAGAGAGAGAGAGAGAGTGCAAGTGGGAGAGGGACAGAGAGAGAGGGAGAGAGAGACAGAGAGAGAGAGAGAGAGAGAGAAGGAGAGAACCCCAAGCAGGCTCTGCTCGGTCAGCACAGAGACGGACGCGGGGCTCAATCCCAAGAAGTGAGATCACAACCTGAGCCGAAATCGAGAGCCAGACTGAGCCAACTGAGCCACCCTTTCTTTTCCATTTTTATGCTCAACCAGGAAACGTTAGAGCCTAGCAAAAGGAATCAAAAACAAAGTGGAAAAGAATAACAAACGAAGGGGCTGAATGAAGGCCCCGAAAGTGTAAATTGGTGTCTTTTTCTGTAGGGTGTGGAGGAGGGGGAAGGGTGAAGGCGGAAGGCAGATTCGAAGGGCCTGACCAAGCCGATGGCACCCAGAGTTGGCCATCGATACTGAAACTAATCACTCTGGTCACTTGAAAAATTCTTGTTGTGACCGTAATATTTATCTAAAGCAAATGTTTGCACATCTTGACAACTTCTATACATAACTGGATAAACAACCGAAGGGCACAAAGGCAGGGAAAGAGGATTTTGTAAGCAAGCTTCTCTCTACCCTCACCTGCACTTTTTTGTCACGAGACTTCTCTCAGGGAATTCATATTGTGTTCAAAACTGGAAAAGCTTTGGGGCATCTGGGTGGCTGCGTCGATGAAGCGTCCAACTTCGGCTCAGGTCATGATCTCGCGGCCCGTGGGTTCGAGCCCCGCGTCGGGCTCTGTGCTGACAGCTCGGAGCCTGGAGCCTGCTTCGGATTCTGTGTCTCCCTCTCTCTCTGCCCCTCCCCACTCACACTCTGTCTCTCTCAAAAATAAATTAAAAAATGAAAAAAAAAAAGAAAAAAATTATTTCCAATAATTTGTACGTTGATTTTTCCAGGTGAACATAGGTATCATTCTATCAAATTCCCACCAAAAAAAAGTTGGTACTTTATTGAAATTACATTGAATATATTGAGGATTTTGACATTTTAAAATTTTATTGATGGATTGATTGATTGGTAGGGAGAGGGCATAGAGATAGGGAAAGAGAATCTCAAGCAGCCTCCAGCCCAGCACAGAGCCTGACATGGGGCTCAATCTCATGACCTTGAGATCATGACCTGAGCCAAAATCAAGAGTCAGATCCTTAACTGACTGAGCCACCCAGGCACCCCTAAAGTTTTTTCACACAGGCTTACACATATCTTCCCCTCTCCCAGTTTTACTGAGAAATAGTTGATGTATAATATTGCGCAAGTTTCAGGTGCACAATATGATGATTTGATACGTGTATATATTCCACTACCATAATAAGATTCGTCTCACATGATTTTGGGTTTAGTTTGTGTGTGTGTGTGTGTGTGTGTGTGTGTGTGTGTGTTTTGTTTTTTGGTAGTTAGAATATTTAATTTCTTGGAAACATCCAAGTATTCACTACAATATTAACTACGGTCACTATATTACACATTAGATGCCTGGACCTTATTCATCTTATAATTGCAACTCTGATCAACATCTCCCAAATTTCCTCACCCCTCAGTCCCTGGCAACCACCAGTCTCATCTATTTCTATGGGTTCAGCTTTTTTAGATTCTACATAAAAACAATACCATACGGTATTTGTCTTTCTCTGACCTATTTCACTCAGCATAATGCCCTCAAAGTTCACCCATGTTGTTGCAAATGGTAGGATTTCTTTCTTTTTTATGGCTGGATAATATTCCATTTTATAAATACATTTTTTTTCGTCCCTTCATCCATTGACACTTATTAAGCACAACACAATAAGCTTCACATGGCTGTCTTGTTCTCACTCCTCAGATCTTAACTCGAAAGTCATGCCTTAAAAAGTCTTTAAGGGTTTTCCTAAACACATGATCTAAAATCGCTAACAATCCACTCCCTTGTGGGTCTCTAATTTAGTACCCGGTTTTATATTCTTCACAATTATTTCTGCATTTATCATGCATTATGTATTGAATTCCGATTTTTTTTTTTTGGCATGCATTTGCTTTTTCAACTTATTGTTCTGCCTTCACTTCAATGGAATGTCACTAGAGTGAGAACCTGGTGTACCTTTGTACCACTTTATTTCTTGATCAACTTTGGACTTTCTGTTAACAAAAATGAAGGCACTTATATTTCTTCACATCTTGTGACCATTTCCCGTTTTATTTCAACATTGCCACGTTTTACTGAATTCATGTACTTTTCCCATTATTCTGAGGTTGCATATGTAAATTGCTTCTGTATCACCAGTAATGCTTTTATCACCATTCACCACTCATCTCTTAGCTTTTGTCAGTTGTTTTCTTCAAGGACTCAAGAGTTCAATAACAGTCTTTGACCCTTTCATGTTTGGGAGTCACTGTTGCTTTTATATTTGAACAGCTTACTAAATACAATATTTGGGTCCCAATACATTTTCTTACACATTTCTTAGAACTTCATAGACGTGCCTCCATTATTGTCAGGAAAGGTGGCTTGAATTGACATTCTTTCTTCCCTTTGTCTGCTGGTAGGGTCAGAGGTTATGCTGGGGGTTTGCCCTCAGATTCATTTTTCTCCCTTCATTCTCTACCCTTCTCAGCATCGCAGGGACTGTCCCAAGCTCTCTCGTCCTCTTGCTTCTGAGTAAGTTCTGCCAACGTAGGCAGAACTAGAGGACAAAAAGAGGGAAAGTCTGCGTTTCTCCCTCCCTCTGCTTCACATGGCATTTGGTCAGAAGTTTTGTCTTTTCCTTGGATCCTGCTCCCTCCCTCCCTTCCCTCTATCTTCCCAGGTCTCTCCTGACATTTCCTCCAATAAGGCTGCCTTGTTTTCATTCGCCATTAGTTTCAAACTCTCTTTTGAAATAACTAAGGTGACCTCTATTTTCTGACTGAACCCTCACTAATTTGGGGATCATTTAACGTGGTAAATTATACCAAAATTTTCTATTTTCCGTTCTCTCCATCACCTTTCAAAGATCATAGAAGTTTTGTTTCTTTCATTGTTTTGATGTTTGTGGAGAAATATTTTGCCTCTTTAAATACTTTTGTTAAGCGTTGGGTGAAACTTCATCAGCTATCTTATCCTCCAATTCCGTTGTGTTTTTACATGGTATCTTTGGAAGTTTTGGGCTTCTGAAACTGGTATAGAGAGATGTAGCCTGAGACTGCACTGGTGTTTTAAAAATTAGAGCTCATGTCCAACCATGGTAAAATTTTATCATCTTAACAGTTTTAGTTATTAAGATGATATTCAAGGCATCAATGAAAAAAAAACATTAGGCAAGAGGCTTTTCGAAGCTTCAGAGTGACTCTCTATTCAAAGCTCTAGTCAATAATTTCAAGACTTTATTTTTAACTAATCTCTACAACCAACATGGGGCTTGAATTTACCCCCAAGATCAAGAATCACATGCTCCACTGACTGAGCCAGGCAGGCGCCCCTAATAGTTTTTTTAAGTTTATGTATTTTTGAGAGAGAGAGAGAGAGAGAGAGAGAGAGAGAGAGAGAATCGCAAGCAGGCTCCGCATTGTTAGTGCAGAGCCTGATGTGGGGCTTGAGTTCATGAACCGTGAGATCATGACCTGAGCTGAAATCAAGGGTTCGGCGCTCAACAGACTGAGCCACCTAGGAGCCCCCTCTAGGAACAAACTTTTAATTTAAAAAATATTTTTGAAAACATTATGCCTAAAAATTAAATACAAGTTTGAGCAAACTTAACAGAGAAAATATTTAAAATGTGTATTTGTATCTCATACAAAAATTCTGAGCAGCCACTATGTGCTGACCTTTCTAGGTTTGGGAGGTAGACAAAACACAAAAGACCCAATTTTGTCCTTGCATTCTGCCTTTCACATCCAAGGTAATAATCCTGTAACTACCTAAAAGGGATAAGAAAACATATTGTGATGCTAACAGCCACATAGGATGATCAAACTAAGCGATGGTACCCACCTTAAAAAAGGAAAAGATCCTGTTTATAAAGTGCATACAATGGTGTCAAGGGCCTGTCAATCTTAAATCTTCCCACCTGTCATAAAGGCAGGCCATTCCCACACCCCAGCCATTTTCCTGTAGGATATATACACGTGGTACAGATGTTCTGTGACACATCTTAGAGTGTTGTCAAGTGTTTTCTGCCTACACCCTTGTCCTAAAAAGTCAGAACGGTTTCCTCGGATGTAAAGGCGTCATCCGAACCAAACAGGCCTGTGAAAGCATCCCTACCTTGAGGGGCCTCTAATGATTACTGGTTCCGTTGATTAAACGTGTCTAGAGACCACATTTCACAATAAAAACAGGTATGGAGTTAGGTTTTGGTAACCAATAGTAAGTTGCAGTAAAGGAAAGAAAGGAAGGTAGGGAAGGGAAGAAGAAAAGAAATAAAGGAAGAAAGAGAAAAGAACAAAGAAAAAAAGCTAGTTGCTGCTTCATGCCTATCTCCCAAGGTCTAAGGGCCAAAATCAAAACCCTTGAAGAAAAAGTTTCTTTACAAATTGTAAGGTGATTTTTTCCATAGCCCTTTTTCTTAATCCCTTTCAACAAGTATTTCTGGGGTACTTCCTACGTATCAGACACTGTTCTCTCGAAGAAAATGAATGAACAGTGATGGTGTTCTTTTAGATGGGAGGTCAGAACAGGCTTCTGTGTGTCCTTCGAGAAGAGACTGAATGGGCGGCAAGCTGTACAAGTCTCCAAGAACAGAGCTTTCCAGCCAGGTATTTTAAAAACCCTGAAGTGAGACTGCAGTGAGAGGGAGAATCTAGTGGGTATTCAGGGCCTTGAGCACAAGCTACAGGGAGAGGTTTGGACTTTGTTGTATGTGAAGTCATCGACCAGAATGATACATGCTTCTCATTTCTCTCTGGCATAGAGAACAGATTGGGTACGTGTGGTGGTGGTGGTAAGCGGACTAGGCAATCATGCCAGCAGTCTGGTTGGTTCATAGATGATCGTGGGTTGGAACAGAGTTGTAAACATGGAGGTAATGAGTGCTCAGATCCAAAATATATTTTGGAAACCAGGTTTGATGGATTAAATACAGGGTGCTAGACAAAGGATGCTTCCTCCGTTTGGGTCTCAAGCAATGAGGAATGACGGGATCAATTACTGAAAATGGGGACACTAGGGAATGAAGTCTGAGGCACAAGGCTTTTTTTTTTTTTTTTTTTTTTTGAGACTTTGCCACGTTAAGGCAAGTATCTACACTGACTGCTGTTTGGAGCTGAAGGGTTCAAGACTGGAGGTTAATGTGGATGAAACTGACCGAAGATTGGCATTCTCAGAGCCAAGGGCCAAGATGAGATCACCTAGGCAGACTGTACTTTCAGGGCACTCCCAAACTCAGAGGTCAGGAAAAAAGGGTACAGCAAATTAGAAGAGGACCTCAAGACCTCCAAAGATTAAGCTAAATTTTTCATCAAAATAGTGCAATTAAATTAAATGGAAACTACTGAATCGTAGTAAAACTTTTGCAGTAATTTGGTATTTTCTTACTCAAATGCAAATTATGCATTCTAAGACTAAGACTTTCAAAAGACTGTTCTGAAATAACTGCACAATATAGTCAAAACATATTTATTACTTTAAGTGTCATTTTGTACACTTCAGTACAAATACAAGAATATAGCCATATATACAGGTATTGAAAAGAAATCCGTATATTCAAAACCCACATCTAAATACAGTAGCTTTAAGTCCTCAACTACAATAGTTCCGGTTTGCAGAATAAATTACTTTGTGCCCCCCCTTTGAAATAATCCCTTAAAGCTAGTTATGTTTAAACAATAGATTGTTGGAAATGGGATAACAATTCACTTTGCAAAGTTTTAAGCACCTCCTTTCCAAGGTTTCAGAAGTGTGAAATGTATATAAAATTGAGAAGATAAAACCATTCGTTTGGGTTATTAAAAGAAGCATCAGGTCTTTAAAAAGAGCTGAAGAATGGAGTTTTCAGTGTGCTTAAAATCTGGAGTCATAGTCCAAGGTTTAAAGTGAAAAATTAGTCAAACTAGCTAAACAGAAAACAATGTAAAAGTAGGAAATCTGGTTCTTCAGGGTAAAGACTTCCTAACAGACTCACCTTCACAAAATACGTTTTATTACGACACCAGTTTTTAAGGTTTGAATAGAAGACTGCTAATGTCCTTTTAAAATAAAAACCCTGAGGTTTCCTAGGGACTCTTTGCATTCTTATTTTCAAATAATCTCAGCCAAGGTGCCCATCAAAATGAGATACGTGTTCCAAGCCATGGCAACAGGCCGACTGTATGAAGAATATTCTTGGGTATCATGCCTATCTTAAGAAATACTCCCTGGTTATCTCAAGAAGGTTTGTAGCTGGACACAATGTATTAAACGCAATGATTGAGATAATTTACTACAGAATAATAAGTGAATCAAATATTGTAAAAATATTTCCACAAAAATTTTAATTGTTTAAAAATTCACCAGGAAATTTCATATTAGGCATCTTCTCCTATATATATATATGTGAGCAATTCATTTAGGGATGTAAACATTTTTTCAAAGCAAATGAATAAGGTGACATAGATCCATAAACTATTAGCAAATAAAATTCCAATTTACCTTAAACCACAAGTCAAGTTGCCATCTGACCAGGAAACATTTGCCTACTACATCACAAACTGCTCACTTCTTTCCAGGAAAGATACAGGACTCCATCAGTTAAGAGTTCTCGCTTAACATTGCCCTTTGGAGTTTCATTTACATGCACTAATCAAGCCCAGCAAATGTTAACAATCTTACAGGTATGAACATTCCATGAGGATAGATTTTGACAGTCGTCTTTTCTTACATTTTTAAAAGGAAGCTCAAGTTACAACAACAACAAAAAAAAATCAGTTTCCAGTAGAAGACTGTGATTCCTCTTAATTACACTGGAACATTTATGTATTTTAGAAAGTATCATCCATACTATCACTTACAGTTTACTTTTTTAAAGTTTACTGAAAGGTTTGAGCATTATCTTCTATACTTTAAATATGCTTGAAGCACAAGAGCAATTTTGGAATTTTCGTATCCCAGAATGCAACAACATGTCTAACATCACAAAATAAGCCCTTGGTGCTGGCAGTTCTGAAAGCACATAAATACATCTGCCTCAATAGGAAAAAAGTCTCTAAATCGGTTAAGATTTTTGAAATTTAAATTAAATTTTCTGCATAAAGAAACCCTTGTGATTTGATAGAATACTGGCAGTGTCATGCTAAGGCCATGTGACCAATATTTTAGAAAAGAAAAAAAAAAAAGCCAAGGTAATTTTATAGTAGCAATAGTTTCTTTTTTTATTTTAATATACTTTAGGAAACAATATACAAAGCTGAGCTTTCCCACCATTTCCAGGTAACAGAAGGAAGCTCCAATGACACAAATTTAGCGTTTTGTGATGGCTAAGAACAGCAGTCAGCACCAGACTTGAACAGTTAGCTACAACACAAACATCCTTCAAAATGAAATGTCATAATAGCAAGACAGGTTAAACCAGGGTTTATAACAAATGACAACCACTTGGGAAGTGACTTAATCATTCTTGTTGAATTTCTTAGTTCATTAAATATCTTATACACAATTTCCTGTTAATATGCTTTAAACAAAACCTCCCTTAAGGAATTATTTCAATTAAGTATAAATATTCAACAAGAATAGTTCTGATAAAGAATCCCCAGGTAGTTCAATTTCTAATATGCATTGACCGAAGGAAAAGAAAAATAACAATTTTTGTTTGTTTTAACATGTTTATTACAACAGATACAATTCACATCTGACTAGCTCTGTTTCCTCTTTCCCCTCCCACAACCATGTTCATTGGGCCATTTCTTTCTAGTTGAGCAATCAATGTACTTTCAGCACACATGCCCAGCAGTACTTTTAAGTCCATTCTTACAGGGTGCAAATGGATTTCAATAATTTATACAAACAAGTGGGTTATGCTCAATCACTGCAATTTTAAGCTACTGTACACGGGAATGAAAAGGTTATAGAAAAGTGCCATAGCAACAGTGCCTTAAGAAAGGAGAAAAAGAGGAGCCTTAAAAAAAAAATGGATAAAATCAGATCGAGGATTTCAGAGGGAAATGGAACACACTGAGGAAATGAAAAACATTTCTCTGCAAAACAAATGGAGAAGCACTGCTCTTGATCAGGTGCAAGTGTGGAAACAGTTGTTTCATGATATTTTGTACACTGCCCATATGGTTCAAAATCGTATCCTTAGACACAGATCGCCTGGCGCTTGCACTGAATTTTTGAAAATGCAAGATTTCTGAATGATAAATTAACCCCCCAAAATTTTTTTTTAAAAAAGCTAATTTTGCAGACAGGTTTACATGTAAAAGGCTAGGTATTTAGCCACCTCAGCATTGATTAGTTTTGGATGTCTAAGCTCTGTTACACATGGCTTCCCATGGCTTCACTCTACAAAACATATTTACAACGTGAAGAATACATCTACAAGAAATCTACATTTCAAGGGTTTTACAAATCAATCTTGTATCTTTCCCCTGAATTGACTCTCACAGACCCCATCCCCTTGTCATTTCCTTTGCCCAGCTTAACGGTCCAAAGTCTACTTAAATGCAGCTCAAAAATGTTAAGATCGGGCAATAGAGATTTACAGTTCCTGTACGCAAAACCATGTGCAATTATTCACATCTTCACACCATGAAGGAATTCTGATTTTTTAGCTTTTCGAGTTCCTTAATTTGTTGTCTCAAAAACAGTATCCTGAAAAATAAAAGAAGGCATTAGAACTCATGTAATTCATATAAATGTTACGAAAAACCAAATTTTTAACTACAGATATTATCTTAAAAAAAGATAAAATGAGTAACTGTTCAGACTAAGTAATTAAATATGGGTTTGTTAACACAAAATGACCCTATGATACGTAAAGTATTACGATGACAAAAGTTAGAATGTTCCTAGTTTCCTAAGAATTCCAATTAATTTGAATATAAAGATTAACAACATTTTTTTTTTTTAAGTTTGAGAGCGAGAGTCCGAATGTGTGTGCACGAGTGGGGGGTGGGCAGAAAGAGAGAATCCCAAGCAGGCTCCGCACTGTCAGCACAGAGCCTGATGCGGGGCTTGTACTCACGACCTGAGCGGAAACCAAGAGTCGGGTGCTTAACTGACTGAGCCAGCCAGGTGCCCCGATATTAAGACCAACTTATAAAATGTATTTGTTTACGGTATCATCAGAGACCCACACACAAAAGGCAATGGAGGTTAAATAGGAGATAAACCTAGACTGCATGACTTCTGGGCCACAATCCAGTAAGCCTAGAATTAACTAGGTGCAGGAGGCTAATCGTTTTGAAGAACAATTCCCAACATAAATACAGACCCATAAAAACGGAGCCACGTCACAGTCCAAGTGACACATATATTTAAAATAAATGTTAGTAAAACACCAACTCCACAGGCAACTAGATTCCAGGAGCTTCGTGAAACTGTTCCCCTTCTGGCCCTCTCTTCTGTGAAGTGGGCCATTTACCGCCTGTAGCAGTGGATTAGGCACGATCATAAGAGGGACGGGCTGGTATTTACCTGTGTACACTTGTGTCAACAGTTGAGGCTGCAAGTTCCTACAAGTCAAACCGTCTATCTTACCAAGCCAAAATGAAGTCAAGCTTTGTGTCTATCAGAAGTACTTTCAGAGCAATCCTAGAGTACACAACTCTCAAGTGATACTCAAAATGTACCTCCAGATGCTTTAGTGACTGCAAGATGCGTTACTTTTCCAAGCTGAGGATAAACTCCAACTTAGTGTTTACTAAATATCTGTGGTTTCATGTTAAGAGTAACTCTACCTATAAACCAGTGACTTACACAGACAGGATGTGAAGCCATTAAAAGTTTGTCCTTCATTCTGTAATCGGCATTTAAAAAATATCTATACTATTTATTGGGATGTAGGTATCCTTACTGGAGTATGATACTAGATTAAGAAATAGGAGACAGGAAGAGTTTAAGTGAAAACAATTCAGAAAATAGATATACTTGTTGGGACAACTATAGTCTTACTGTAATTCCCAAGGGATCCACAGATGATCCAAACACCATGTAAATAACGATTTGAAATTTCAGCTGAAACAAGCATCCTCAGAATCCCATGCTCAATTAAAGAGACCCTTTGTAATCAGCTGCTGCCAACATTTCACTTTTAAAAAAGTTTTATTTTTTAAAAATTCCTGTATACTTAACATGCAGTGTTGCAACATTTCACTTCTTTTTTCTTTTTTGAGAAAGAGAAAAAGCGTGCAAGCACAAGTCAGGGAGGGACAGAAAGAGGAGAGGGAGAATCTTAAGCGAGGTCCATGCTCAATGGGGAGTCCCATTGTGAAGCTTCATCTCACAACCATGGGGATCATGACCTGAGCCAAAATCAAGAGTCGAACGCTTAGCCAACTGAGCCACCCAGGCACACAAACATTTTATTTTTTTAAAACTTACTGTACCTTACAGAGTTCTAACATAAGGGGAAAAGAAGTCTATCGCAGCATTTACCATGGGTTAGAGAATTAAAATCTAGATGCCATTACCATTCACCAGGAATACTATTAAACTATAAAAATGCAGTTACAGTAGTATGGAACATGATATAGCAGAAGGAACTTTAAATATCAGAAGTGAGATGTGGTTTATATTCTTCACATGAAGATATACAATGCTCACACAAAAATGGATTTCAGTGAAAAACTTACCTTTGCTCTCGCAAAGTTGCTTGAATTTCACATACTCGGACTAAAGATCTTAAATTTTTTAATTCAGTACAAATTTCTGACATGTGAACACTTCCCATATTATGGGCTTCTTCTCGCAATCTTGATGCCTATAGTTAAAGAAATACAAATCGTGGAAAATATGTCACAATCACATACCAAAAAAACATCAAACTGCTGGGTAGAACTTTAAACCAAGATTACAAAATAATCCTTTTATTTTTTAAAAAGTTTATTTTACTTATTGAGAGAGAAAGGGTGCGTGTGCAAGCAGGGCACGGGCAGAGAGAATCCCAAGCAGGCTCTCCATGTCGTGCTGCCACAGGCCTCGATCTCACAAAACCAGGAGATCATGACCTGAGCCAAAATCAAGAGTGGAACGCTTAACTGACTGAGCTACCCAGCCGCCCCTAATTCTTTTCCTTTAAATCCACACCTCTCGCTCTGCCCCTCCCCCACTTGTGCTCTCTCTCTTGAAAATAAACATTTAAAAAATAATAATAAAAATAAAATTGAATTGAATTAAATTAAATTAAAAAAAGAAAACCCATTGCTAATGGTGGAAAGTACTTTTCAAAGATTTCCCCTTCAACTGCTTGAGAAAACAGTATTTCCAATTTCAGTAATGCACAGCACTAGGATAGATCTCATGATTTGTGGTTAATAAAAGATGCTGAGTCAGCTAGAGTAAAGTTCAGGTGTAACACTGATAAAAGGGCCTCACTGTTTTCTTGTGTCATAAGACACACAACATTATCTCTGTGAACTGAGAGAAAATTTCAGACAGTCAGTAATCTGCTCAAAGGGAGAAGCCAGTGGCAGTTAACTGCACTGTCCAAAGGTCCCTCACTACAAAGCAAAACTGCTGCCTCACTTCTAGTTGCTAGTCTAGTGGAGAGAACGACGTAAGACTAACTATACGAACGGGTTCTAAATATCAGAGTGGCCAGCTGGGTGGAAAAAACACTATGGCTTTGATGTGAGCTCCATCATGATTTAACCGGGTGACCTTGATATAGAATTTATTTGGTCGTAAGGGACTCATTGGTAAAATGGGAAAACTCATTACCTGCAATGGTTAACAGTTTTGAGAAGTGGAGAAAATAAAGGACTCAGCACAGGTGCTAACTGCTGAGTATTTGATAACGGTAGCTGTAACAGTAATTATTTTAATAGGATAAAAAGTCACCTCATAAATACCCTATAGTTATTTATCAAATATTTTATAAAATGACTACAGACAATCTAATTAGAAATTAGTTATTTTAAAATGTAGCTTACATTCAGTGATTTGGATTAGATTTTCTAAAAGTAGAAGTTGTATTTTCGTCACTCACCCAAAGGTAAAACATCTTCTGTGAATCATGTAACATACCTGCTTCTCTGCATGATCTGCAGGCCATCCTTGAACATGTTTTATGAGATTTTCATTGAAGTGTGCTGCTAGCGTAGGTGTTAATGAACATGTAGGTCGAGCAGATGAATTCTGTGGTACAACTGTTGCATTTGATGCATTACTACTAGAAGTATGATTTGGACCAGGTGATGGACTTCTCTGGCTACTGGAAGAGAAAACAAAGTTGAATGTGTAGTATGTTTCAAAAAGTAGGTATCCTAGAAAGTGTCAATACCTTCTATTAATTTAAAGATATCCAAATTCCTAAGAAAAATTTGTTATTTGAACATCAAATAAATAGAATTTAAAATCCAAACTGTATTTATATCGTGTATTCCTCTCCACACTTTAGGGGGGAAAAAGAGCCCTTTTAACACTAATGTCAGTTAAATTTAAACTACCACTGCTCTCTAAATTTGACAACAGAAACTGTTGATTTCGTATACCAGAGACACTAATAAGAATGTTAGAAACGGTCCAGTGTTAACCGTTGTAGATACAAGGAACAACTGAATATTCTATTTTACATACATGTAGATATGGAGGGGGAAAAAAATCTATTGCCTTTGCTTAACATCAGAACGAAATACTGAATCAGAGGGTAGATAATGTGAAGCAAAATACAGGCATTTTATTGGAGAGCAATGAAGGAGTTTAGTGGCAAAATAAGACCAAAAAAGTAACACTCTGAAATTGGTTATCTTCTTTTAAAACTGTATGGTTTGGGCTAGGGTTTGGGGATATGGTGGTGAGAACCAAAAATTTAATCACCCAAGTTGATTTCCTACCTGCTTCACCAGACTTGGCTCTGAATGAATTTCAGTTATTTCCAAAAACTAAATCTCCCAAAGGATGAAGAGTTTTCATCACTGAGGATATTTAAAATAATACTGCCGCCTCTAAAGACAATTTAAAAGAAGAGTTTCCCAAAAATGTTCTGAGCAATGGCAACATTGCTGGAGTAAGAAGACAGCTTCCCAAGGTGATTATTTTGAAGGGAACAACTCTCATTTGGATGTATAAGTTCTGAAATGCTTGTTTAGAAAACAACAATAAAAACAACAGTTGAATTATTTTGCCACCTCATAGCAAGAAATAAAAATAGGAAAATCAATCAAATGAAAATCATTTAAAGTCGTATTTGTTAATTAACAAAGAAAGTGACAACACAACACAGCCCTATCTGACAAGCAATCCACATAGGGGTCAGAGTTAAAGCTATCAGGAAAACCTGACACAGACCAGTTGGGAAATAAATACTGGCCCAAGTCTTAGATGTAACATTTTTGGCTTCGTCAATACACTCAAAATCTGAAACTGCTATGAGGTTAAAAATGATGTCATTTCCAACAAGTAAAGTATTATACACTCATGTGCCCTCTTTATACAAGTATCACATATTGTTAATCCCATCATATTCCACTAAGTAAAATTCTAAAGAAAGGAATCACTTTCTTCAAGAATAACCCAGCTTCACTACTAGAGATAAATCACCTAGTTGTAACAAGATTTCCCTTTATAAATCTTATAATGCACAAAACAAAGGCTATCCATGGATTCTTCCAAGATCAAGTTCTATTACACACATATATTTATAATATTCAAACAATGCAGCATGCAATATTAAGGAAAAAATGTTTCAACACCTATCAACTTACTTTGAGCGCTGAAGACTTCGAGGAGAGACAGGTTCATGACCTTGCTGCTTGTCAGCAGTTACAGGCTGCTGTGTGGCCGATTGTGAAACCGGTCCTTGCTTAACTACTGGAGTACTAACCTGAAATGTCAAAATCTGGTGAGATATCCTTCTATCACGTAAGACAAATACCATGGAAACTAAATAAAAGCAAAAGTACTATCAATGAAAAGTACCTATTATTTCTATTCTTTAGTAATTTAAGATAACACAAATTGTCCTAATTCTGTTTCATAATAAAATTAGTATTAGCGATACAGACATATTTAATAGTATAAATCATGGTAATTTAAGGCCCCCAAATCCACACACCCCTCCAAATCTGGTTGAAAAATCTTGAACTGTGAAAAATCTAGAGATTTAAAGAAGTGAAATCAAGTAAGTTCTCCAAGTTCATGTAGTTAGAAGACAGTCAAGTTTTGAGACTAGGATCTAATTTCTTCATAAAACGGCCCAAGGCTGTTAAGACTACTTTCTGGGTGCCTGGGGGTTCATTTGATTTAGTGTCCAACTTTGGCTCAGGTCATGATCTTGTGGTTCGTCAGTTCGAGTCCCGCATCAGGCTCTGTGCTGACAGCTCGGAGCCTGGAGCCTCCTTTGGATTCTGTCTCCCCCGCTCTCTCTCTGCTCCTTCCCCCTCCTCTCTCTCAAAAATAAATAAACATTTAAAAAAATTATTTAAGGGGCGCCTGGGTGGCGCAGTCGGTTAAGCGTCCGACTTCAGCCAGGTCACGATCTCGCGGTCCGTGAGTTCGAGCCCCGCGTCAGGCTCTGGGCTGATGGCTCAGAGCCTGGAGCCTGTTTCCGATTCTGTGTCTCCCTCTCTCTCTGCCCCTCCCCCGTTCATGCTCTGTCTCTCTCTGTCCCAAAAAATAAATAAACATTGAAAAAAAAAAAAAATTAAAAAAAAAAGACTACTTTCTTAGCACAACAGTCTAAGAAACTAGTTCTCCTAATGTTGTGCCTACTGTTGTGGAAAGTTTTCTTTCCAATATGCTAATAGCTTTTCTGATTTACTGCTACTTATAGATCAAGAAAAATTAATGTTAACACATCACATAAATACAGCTGGCTCAAATTTCAACGACATGTGCAGAGAATGTATAGATTGGCCTATATATTGGTATAGGTATGGCCCATGCAAAATTCAACTGGAGTGGTCTTCAAAGAGATGTTACCCTGTAGAGGTGGAACAAGAAGAGGTCCGTAATTGTCAGTGGCGATATATATACTAGGCAGGTTCAGATGCCACTGAGAGGGAAAACAAGTAGTTTTAAACATAAGCCCCAAATTAAGGCGCAAAGGCAACAACAGCCATTTGTGATTAAGTCACATCCTCCGATAGCAGTTATTTTTTTCTTTTCTTTTTTTGATTAATTTTCTCCAAAACAAATCTGTGGATAGCCTGGTAAACTTCTGAATGTAAAAGAACATGTCCTTTTATAAAGACCATTTTTAGAAGATCTATAGAATACCAAATGTCCACTTTAAAAAAAAAAAACTTGAAAGTTGTTTTTTTTTTAATTTTGTTTTAATGTTTATTTTTGAGAGAGACAGAGAGAGAGAGAAAGAGCGTGCGCGTGGGGGGCGGGGGGGGGGGGTAGGGTCAGAGAGAAAGGGACACACAGAATCTGAACTCACGAACCGGGAGATCATGATCCGAGCTGAAGTCGACTGCTTAACCAACTGAGCCACCCAGGCACCCCGAAAAAGTTTTTGAATACAAAAAATTGATAGCCATATGCTTAAGGGATTTGAAATGCTAATTTTATAACTGACTATAAAACTAACACTACCACTTACTTCCCTTTCAGTCATCATTTATTATACTCTTAAAACACCACCGTGAAGTTAAGTTTTACGCTCTAAGGATAAGGCCTAAGAATAAGGTCTCTTTAGCTGAAACTCACAATTCTCCCATCAAAATACAGCCAAACAATAAGAAACTGCACAATAAACTAACAAGTTTAAGTCAGAATTTTAAAAACTCAATCCAGATTGACCTTAAAACACGCATAAAGGACTGAAAAAGGAAGGGATAAACCAACAGGAAGACCTAAGCTGGCCTACCATCAATTTCAAGTTATGGATCAAGGCACTTTTATTTTTAGGCTTCTGCTTATGATTTTATTTCAGTAAAAAATTCCTTGGCATCAAGGACTGAAACAGCCCACTTTTTACAACAACTAAAAAGAATTTCCTAAAGTTACCATTAAGAAAAAACAAATGCAATTTGTACATACCAACTTCCAAATCTCTTAATGTGTTGCTGGTAGTAGGACTACAAAGCCAAGAATGAGCATGGACTGGGATTTACTTATGAATCTGTAGGCAAGACTCAAATGATGTAGTACAAAATTGGGGTGCAGCACTGTTGTTGTTAAATATACTCCAAAAGGAACAGACCAGCAACTTTCTAACTGTGCCCTGAGGAGCCATCTAGAGAAGATTTCTCCTGGACAAACACAGGCAGTATAGCTTAGTAAAATGGGCTCTGTGTTCAGAAAGACCTAGGTCTCAAATTCTGAGTCCATCACAAAAAACTAGATTTAACTGAAGGCTTAGTTTTCTTATCTATTAAATGAAGCAAACAGTCGTTGATTCTCATGTGACGTTAAATATATACGTTAAAGGCATCAGCACAGAAACAGACTCATCTCTGAAATACAAGTATGGGGTAGGAGGAGCCACTGGAAAACATGTTCTGTCCTACCTTTTAGAGTTAAACAATTCTACAAACATTAAGACAATTAGCATATCCTTCTTTATCCCACTCTCCAGGTCAGAAATCCCAAAGCGAGTAAGAACAGAATCAGTGTGTAAAGAGGAAGCACAGATGAAATTCCCTAATCTAGCCCTCAGTTTACCAAGTCTAACCTGCATCTATTCTCACCCCTCATTCATTCCACCACTGCCTACATTCTCAAAGAGAGCTTTTTCGACCCTACAGATTCTAAAACATTAAGTTGGTTTTTCCAAAAGTGAGTGGTTTCTTTTCCAAATTTCCCTCAAAAGCGACATACCTTTGGCTGTGATGAAACAGGAGGAGTACTAATCAAAGGTTTGATAGGGACTGTGTTAGTTTGAGGTGTGCTTATTCTTGGAGACACATACGATCTTGGGGATGATGCATCAGAAGTTAAAGACATTGGAGACTGATTAGATGGCTGGGCTGTAAAAAAGTGAAGCAATTAATTTCAAAGAAACCAAAACCTCTGTAATGTATGTGAAGAGGTCTTTCCATCTCTTCACAGGCCCCCTGCCCCCCAAAGAGAACACTTAACACTTATCCGAGAAAGTCAAGAACCTGAAGTACTCACTGGGGCCACATGGACTACATTAGCCGTGGATTAGACAGGCACACCTAATGTGTGCCTCCCCTAACCCCTTTCTTAGGCTGGAGCAGGAAGGTAAGCCTGAACCTGTTCTTACATGGGAAGGCACCCTCACCATCCTTATTTCCTCTTTCTTATTCTACACGTAAGCCTGGTTATCCCCCTGTATCTCCTGCTTCATGAGGCTAACCAGAGGAATAGAAGTCTTTTCACTATTACATTTCAATTTCAGAACAAGTATTCCTGCTCAGTTTATCAATTTTTTGAACTGGGGCCGGGGGACAAGTCAAAGTGACCCTTTCACTTCTCTTTTTTCCTATGTATGTCCCTCTCCATTGAATACCTCCACAGAGAAGAGAAATGGCTGATTCAAGACAAGACTTGAGCATTTCTGTATCCTCTGGTCAAAAACCATCTACCATCAAAGCTGAAACCAAACATCAACTCTTAAAATACATTCAATGTCTCACAAAGATTGAGGGCATCAGTTTACATTTAGCTTTGGAGTAAAATATTTCACTGGCAACTTAAATTCTGAATTAAATATATATTACAGGTTTAATGGCAATACTGCAAAACAAATGTCAAAGCTTGCCTCATCTCAAAAAGAATCAGTAAGTAAAAATACTGTATATACTGGTGTTAAAAAAACCCCAAATCATTATTATAGCTAACTTCTTCAAAGACTAAAGAAAAATTTGCTATGAAACCCTCCAAGTTAATATGCAATTCTCGTGATACCTAAGAATATGAATACCTTGTGTAGAGAGCTGAGCAGCTTGAGAAATCAAAGAAGTTATGTTGAAAGCAGATGGTCCAGCAGTAAGAAACTTATGAATTATAGACTGCAATGAGGCTTGTGTCACAGCTGCTGTAAGAACTAAAAACATATTATACCTTAAATTAAAATAAAAACACAGAAGTATTTATGGCATTAGTAGTAACTTGAAAACTCAAAAGAACCCACAGAAAACTACAGTGTTTCAAACTTAGAACTCTAGAAGATAGGAGTAATAAAATGGATCTAGAAACGTGAAATGACAAGACAGAGGAAAAGAAACTTAATCAGTTTATAGCAAAGGAAAACAGTAGTTTCCTTCACACTAAAATTTAGGTGTTCAATTAAAGAAACTCCTCCAAGACTTGATACAAACAGTAAAGCATGTTCCCGGGAATTTGATTATATAACCAGAAACCTATTCATCCACTGCTAAAGTGCTCAGTATGTTACTTGGAATTAACTGGATAAATAAATGGTAGCTATTTCATGCAAATGCTTTATTAGACAAGCTGACCATTCAAATCCTGCACTGATACGCCCTCCAACAATCTTTTAAAGGCAGACATTAAAAACCTAGGTAATTTAGGAATACCATGTATTTTTGACATACAAGATTTTTTATTGTTGGCATTTTTTTACGCTATCATTTCTTCAAACTGTTGAAAAGCCCCAAAATCCCTAATAACACAGTTACCTATCACACAATAAAATCAAAATACAAAAAAGTACAATAAAGACAGAAGATTATTGACCAACTAGCCTGAAATAGCTACATGTTTAAGATAAAGGAAGAAATTCACCACTTTACACTACTATTAAATATATTCTGGGACAACAATGGACACAAGTCAAAATTGACTATTCTAAACAGAAAATTCTGCAATGCCTTTAGGACTCTTTGAATGGTTTGTGAATTAAAACTACATCCATTTTTATTCAGACTTCTTTGAGGTGACTACCTAAATACTTTAAGTAGCATGCTGACAAGCAAAGCTGGAATACTGCAATTAACTAGAAAAACAAGAAAAATGTTATTTCTCACCTCAAATTTTTTTCAAGTATTATAAGGAACTACCTGAATTCCTACTTTTATTAATTAGCTTAATATCCCGAATAATGTACTCCTATACAAGAGGTTTTTTTGAAATTCAAGAATTTTTTTGAAATTCTAGAATTCAAGTATTTTCATATCAGCTTTTGGAAATGCTGTTTTTACTTAAAAAAAAAAAAAAAAACCTCACCATACACATTACGCAAACACAGAACAGCTCATCTCCACTAACTACCAGGTACACAGCAAGTCTTAAATAATATACAGAAAAAATCCAAATATTGCTAATGCAATTACAATACCAAAGGTCTTGGATTATGGGGGATATAAATCCTAGCAAATGAAGTTCAAATGTGAATTTCAAAATGAAACAAAGACCAATGCAAATGAATTTTTAAAAAGTTTTGACTATGAAAATTTACCTTCATTTATTTTGGATATGTCCACATTAGAATTATTAAGTTGCAGTGTGGCTTGCAAAGCAGGAAGCAACTGTCTAAGAAGGTTTGGGTCCTGGAGTAATGGAGGTATTGGGGACTGTGGAACAGGAGAAACCGGGATTGCTGAAGCTGATGTTGGAGGTGCGGACGTGGGATTCAGTCCAGAGGCAGAAGATGTGGAAGGAGTTGTGCAAGAATGTGATACAGATTTGTCTCCTGGCGTAGACTCTGGGTAAAAAGGAGATAACAAGGCTGAAAAAAGTTACTTGAATAGAGAAAATTGGAACCGACGGCAAAAAAACAACTTTCCTGCGTCAAACACCTAACTCAAGTAACCTCATTTAATCTTTCCAAGGTAGCACAGAGGGGGCTCAGTAAATATTTGACTGATTAGAATAATGAGGGAGGGCATTTTTATATCCCAACTTCATAGGTGAGAAAACTGAAAAAGAGAGATTATGGAACTTGCTTGAAATCACAACACCTGGTATAAAGCAGTGATTCAACCACATTCATGTCTGATTCTGAAAGTACCATGCTCTGTTTACTGGTAATGCTGTTTCAAAGAGTTATGAATTAACTACACCGTTAAATAAGCTTCCATTAGGATAAACGGACAATGTAATTCTCCTGAACTTAATTTAAGATGAAAATGTTTATGACCACAGTAACAACCCTCCTAATAAACACAATGGCCTGAATACAAATCAAGATTGGCACCATGATGAGCACCTCCAGAATAGGGGAAGGACAGATGAATGAGGAGACTCCCTACTTTGAACTTTTATACTTAACAATTGAGTTTTACGATTACATACTTTTATAATATATAAGGCAACTAGCTATTTCTATTTGTAGTATTTAAACTGTGGGCAATAAAAAGGATCCCAGTACACTATATTCAGTATTTAAAAATAAACACACACAAAAAATATAAAACATTCATGGAAAATTATCATCATTTGAAAGCAGTCCATGCAAATTATGTACATAGATTCAACGTAATTGCAGTCAAAACCCCAATAGCATTTTTAGCAGCATTTGACAAGCTGATTCTATTAACTTACTTAAAAAAGACAAGGGCTGGTACAGCCACAAAATTCGTGAAGAAAAAGAACACAGCTAGTGAGATGTGTCTTGCCAGTATAAAAACTTACATTTAAAACAAAACCAATTTAAGGAAGATCAAGCTTCTGTATACATATTTAAGTCTTTAGAACTAGTAAAGGAAAATAGGAAAGTATCTTTAAGATCTAGATACAGAAAATTACAAAAAACAAACCAATTACATTCAAAGTATTGATAACCGAAGTACTTTACCTAGAAATCAAGAAAGAAACCACATGATAGAAAAATGAACAGAAGACCTGAAATAAAAAGACATTTTACAGAAGGAACTTGAATGGCTTTAGAAAACACGGGGTAATCAACTTCACTGATATTCAGGAAAATGCAAATCAACAGGATATCCTTTTATGCTTACCAGATTGACAAAAATTTGAAAATCTGACAATATCAAATGTTGAAAAGGAGTAACAGGAACATTTCTGATGGACACTAAATTGATGTACCCACACTGAAGAATAATTGGGAATTATCTAGGAAATGTGGAGATGCACACACTTGATGACTCAGTAATTCCCTTTAGGTAGAATACCCTTAAGAGAAACTGATGTATGTAAATTGGGAGAAATATTCAACAATATTTATAATAGTACTATGCTTGTTTTCATTTTAGCACAAAACTAGAAACAAACTAAATGTCTACCAACAGAAAGATGAACATAAACTATTTTCATATCATGGAATTTTACTAATACAGTAACTTTAATGGACGAAAAAAGGAGTTAGAGGACATCTGGGTAAAAAACATTAAGACTCAACTATTCAAGATATTCATACACGCTCTTACAATACTGGCCTAAAGACTAAATATGAAGATTTGCTTAAGTATCTTTAGTTTCCCATACACACCCATTTCTTGAAGATGATTTTCAAGCACACATATACATTGTACAACCCAAATTAAGACTATTACGAGGCATAAAAGTTTCAGGAATATTACACTGCTACCTAGTAACTGTAAATCCTCATTTCCAATTCTTAGAACTAAACATTCTTTAATCTTCATGTCCCCAAAGAAGCTGGGAATTACTAGCAAACTTACTGAAAAGGGACTCCTCTATCAGCCTTTTTACACCACTACTGTAATAGTAAAACAAAACCAGGGGCAATAGCTCTCTCAAGTATGGACCTCATAGCTGCTATAAATACATTTCAAGGCTATGCTGATCAACTACGACCAATTCATAAAGTATAAGACATTTTAATTTTTGTAAGGCACACATTCTAAAGGAGGGTTATTAAGCCTAGCAGACCGCTTATCATGTCTAGCCCTGCTGTTCTGGATTCACAAATATACAGAAACTTGAATGAAGTAAGGTTTTCTCTGTGAAAACATGCTGTCAGTTATTACATTTTCTGGGGTAAAGACTATAGTAACAGTTTTCTCCAGATCATATTCCACAAGGGTCAGCTTAGTCAACATATTGCTGAGGGGCAATTTTTTTTTTTTTTTTAAGTTTGAGAGAGAGGGCCCATGAACAAGCACATGTGAGAGCGTGGGAGGCACAGAAAGAGAGGGGAGAGAGAATCCCAAGCAGACTCCAGGTCATGAGGGAGCCCAACAAGGGGCAGGATCTCACAACCCTGAGATCATGACCTGAGCTGAAATCTAGAGTAGGATCTTAAACCAACTAAGCCACCCAGGTACACCCCCCTTAGGGCCATTCCTGGTTAATGTTTAAAGAATGTTTTTAATGTTTATTTGTTTTTGAGAAAGAGAAAGAGACACAAAGGAGAGGCAGACACAGAATCCGAAGCAGGCTCCAGGCTCTGAGCTGTCAGCACAGAGCCTAAGGCAGGGCTCGAACTCGTGAACAGTGATATTATGACTAAAGAAGGTAAAAACGGTCTCCAACTGTATTTTGATGCTGTTAAATCTATCCAGACTTTAAAAAATCAACACAACTTAAAAACTTTTCAGTGTTACCCTTTAATCCAAGAAAAGGAAACACTCCCAAGATAGAAAACTAATACACATCACTATAAAGAAATAAAGTAACAAAACCTAAATATCCTTACCTCCTAGTTTTAATGTTTATTTACCATAAGAATAAATTTCTTTTGAATTTTGTGGAAGATTACTGATGAGCAGTATAAAACTAGCTGGTACTACTAAATACCTATGAGACCCTTAAACAAGTAACATCTCGATCAAAAGGCCAGGATTTTTCTATTAAAAGGTTTGATTTTGAGGGGCGCCTGGGTGGTGCAGTCGGTTAAGCGTCCGACTTCAGCCAGGTCACGATCTCACGGTCCGTGAGTTCGAGCCCCGCGTCGGGCTCTGGGCTGATGGCTCAGAGCCTGGAGCCTGTTTCCGATTCTGTGTCTCCCTCTCTCTCTGCCCCTCCCCCGTTCATGCTCTGTCTCTCTCTGTCCCAAAAATAAATAAACGTTGAAAAAAAAAATTTTTTAAAAAGGTTTGATTTTGAATATTAGTTTTCAACAAAATGCTGATCAGAATCATCTATAAAGCTGAAACAAAATTAAAACAAAACAAAAAGAAAAACCTAGATACTTGGACTCCACTCCTACTGAACCTGGGGAGGTCCGAGCATATGTTGAACTTGTGAGAATTCTATGGGTGATTCTGACATCCTTGCTGATTTTGAAAAAATAGATTAGAGAACTTCCGAGGTTCCTTTTAACTTTAAAAACCAAAGGAAACAAAAGCAAAACAAAATAAAAAAGCATACCACAAACATATAGGAGTGAATAGAGTTAAGGATAAGATGCAAGACAGGGAAACTAAATCTTTTTTTTCAAGGCAGGTCTTCGGTATACGATTGTTTTTTTTAATTGAAGTATAATTGACATACAATACTGTATTAGTTTCAGGTGTTCAACAATCTTTATCCATATATATTGTGAAATGATCACATTATTTTTCTTGTGATGAGAACTTTCAAGATTGACTGTCTTGGCAACTTTCAAATATGCACAACTTTCAAATATTAACTGTATTAATAACTATAGTTGCCATGCTACACATTATTGTCCCCATGCTTCCATTTTATAACTGGAAGTTTATACCTTTTGACTTCCTTTACTCATTTCCCCCCTGGCAACCACCAATCTGGTCTCTGTATCTATAAGCTTGGTTTTGTATTTTTAGATTCCTCATATAAATATTTCCAAGCTATTTTAAATAATAGCTCCACCCTAAGACACATACCCATACAAACGCCCTTCCAAAGCATGTTACGTTATACATTTAAAATATTAGTTGCCTCAATCTACATGTATAACTGAAAATAATGGAGCTTATTAATATAAATATGCTACCCCAAAAGGCAGTCTTAGTTTTATCATTAAAATATCACAAAAGGTGGGGCGCCTGGGTGGCTCAGTCGGTTGAGCGTCTGACTTCAGCTCAGGTCATGATCTTGTGGTTCGTGAGTTTGGGCCCCACGTCTGGCTCTGTGCTAACAGCTCAGAGCCTGGAGCCTGCTTCTGACTCTGTGTCTCCCTCTCTCTCTGCTCCTCCCCCACTCGTGCTCTGTCTCTCTCTCTCTAAAATAAACATTAAAAAAAAATTTTTTTTTAAATATCACAAAAGGGGGGCGCCTGGGTGGTGCAGTCGGTTAAGTGTCCGACTTCAGCCAGGTCACGATCTTGCGGTCCGTGAGTTCAAGCCCTGCGTCAGGCTCTGGGCTGATGGCTCAGAGCCTGGAGCCTGTTTCCGATTCTGTGTCTCCCTCTCTCTCTGCCCCTCCCCCGTTCATGCTCTGTCTCTCTCTGTCCCAAAAATAAATAAACGTTGAAAAAAAAAATTAAAAAAAAAAAAAAAAATCACAAAAGGTATTGGTTGTGTACCTTTCCTCTGAGTTCTGACTGTCCTAACACAGATCTATCATATTACTCAGCATCTTCTATTATATAGTTTATGTTTCCCTCCTATTAGAACTTGAACTCCTTCAAGAGAGGAATTTTGTTGTATTTACCTTCTGTAGCCCTGGTACAAAAATAGGACTTGGCAACAAGATGGCATCAACAAGTATTTGTTGAATGGGTGCCTGATTCTGTCATTAAGGCCCAGGTCCACATACATGTGCTCTCCCTCTCCCTCTTAACCTCTAGGTGTAGAACTTATGATAATGGGGTGGAAAGCCTAAGGTCTCCAAACAGCCAATTAACGGCTTACTTTATGCTATTTTCAAAACAGGGATTAACAGTATACAGTCTTAGAGATAAATTTAACTTATTTAAACTTATTTTAAATAATCTTACATTTGGGCACCAGGCTGGCTCAGTCGTTAAGCATCGGACTTCGGTTCAGGTCATGATCTCACAGTTCATGAGTTTGAGTCCCACATGGTGTGAGCTCATGTTTCCCTTCAGGTAGAATGACAAGCCCCACTTCTCTTTCTCTCTCTGTCTCCCTCTGCCCCTCCTGGGATTCTCTCTCTCTCGTGCGCACTCTCTCTGTGTCTCTCAAAAATATCTTATACTCAATCCCTTTTTTAAAAAAATATAAGAAAGGAAACAAAACTATTTGGAACAGTCATCAAATATAGTTTTTTCTATATAGATGTTTAATTTTCTTAAGTTTTATTTAAATAATCTCTACACCTCATTTAGGGCTTGAACTTACAACCCTGAGATCAAGAACTGCAAGCTCTTCCAACTGAGCCAGCCAGGTGCCCTCAGGTATTTAATTGTAATTAACATTTCTATGAGACCTTTTAATCTGGAATCTAATCTGTTAGGAAGTAAGGCTGATATACTTAATAACATGCTCATTACAAGTGTGTATCAAACATAAATAAAAACTATTTTGCATTACAAAGCCATTCCTATAGGCTTTCACTTTTAAAGAATATCAGCCTCTAGTCTCATTCCTTTAAAAGCAAACTTTCCCAAGCATTCAAACCAACCTAGGTTCCTTTGAGCGTTTTTTTAGTCTCTTCCCAAAGCTGTTTTAAACTTAAATAAATTAAGTCACTTTCCCATCTGATATTTCTATGATTTACAGATCTCTAACCAATTATTCACTTTAATATGAGCCTTAAAATAAGTATGTTATCCTCTGATTTTAACTTCTGTATATATGCATTGACAAAACCTTTTTCTTTCCCTTTATGCCTGTAACTATGAATTATTCATTTATATTTCCAACGCTTACCAGTAGGGGGCGAAACCTACTAAAGACTAAACTGCACATACAAATCACACAGAAATCTGTTACTACACTCTGAGGTGTTAAGGTTAAAAGTAACATTCACCTCTTCTAATTCTAGGCACCCATTCAAAATATCCAAGAGCATAAACCAAAGTCAAAATCTATTTCTGACCTACATTTTTCTGGTATGCCAAGTAATTCCTTTTTGAACTACACAGTAAGATCTAAACAGATACAGCACTTAAAGAGTAAAAGGTACTATATTGCATTTCTAAACATTAATCTCCTATGATGTCTGGACAGTTGCTGTAATGCCACTCCACCAGGACATGCGAACAAGCACAAACCACCGATGCAACAAGGGCAGTCTGTTTTGTCCTATTTTGTAGTAGTGGTGTGACACTGAAAATTACAACATGGAGAAGTTGCAAAGGAAACAAAGTATTCAAGCGTAGTAGAATAAGAAAACAAAACAAAACTGTAAAGTAGCTTGTTGACAGCAATATAATCTGTGACTTTCATTTATTTTTACTTTGATAACTCATGAATACTTTAAATCATCTATCCATCCACTAAGGTACTTAAGTATGGTGTTGATGTGAAATATATTAGGATATATTTTTGCAACTTGCTTTTTTATTTAACTGAGAAAATTTTTAGGCTAACAGATATGAAGGATAAACATTTTAAAACTTTTAACAGATTTTATTAAAATGACTCCTGCAATAACCAACTTATATATTCCCACCGATTGTGCTTCCCCACATTCAACTGTTAACTGTCACTAATCTTAGGAATGCAAAATCTCATTTTACTCTCCAATTTGTACTGACAAAGCTTTCTCTTGAAAATTTTTATGCTGTTAAAATACATACAATATAAAATTTACCACTTTAACCATTTCTAGGTTTACAATTCAGTGGCATTAAATATATACATTGTTGTGCAATGTAAACATCACCACTATTCATCTCTAAAACTTTTCCATCTCTCCAAACAGAAATTCTGTAACCAATTAAACAAGGATTCCTCACCACCCTGCTCCCTAGAAGTCACTATTCTACTTTCTGTCTCTGAATTTTGCTCACTCTGAGTACCACATAGAAGCGGAATCACAAGTATTTGTCCTTTTGGGTCTGGCTTATTTCACTTAGCATAAGGTCTTCAAGGTTCATCCATGTTGCAGCATGTGTCATAAATTCCTTCCTTTTTCAGGGTAACACTGCATGTGTCACACGTTTTGTTTATCCTGTTTCAGCTGATGGACACTTGGACTGTTTCCACCTTTTGGCTACTGTAAAGAATACTGGTAAGAACAACGTCCATGTATTAATACCTGTTTGATTCCCTTTCACTTCTCTTGGCTATGTACCTAAGCACAGAATTGGCTGATCCTACGGTAATTCCAGGTTTGGTTTTTTTGAGGAAACACTGTATCCCAAAGGAGCTGCATCATTTTGCAATCTTACAGGAAATGTACATGGGGTCTAATTTTTTCCACATCCTCAAAAACACTTATTTTCATTGCTGTTTTTATAGTAGTCATCCTATGGGTGTGAACTATGTATTTTCACTGTGCTGAATGCCTTTTCAGCTTACTGACTGGCCACTAGAACATCTTCCTTGGAGAAACGTCTATTCAAATCCTTTGCCCATATTTGAACCAAGTTGTTTCATTTAATTGTTCAGTTACAGGATTTCATATATTCTGGACATTAATTCTGTATCAGACATATGATTTACAATTTACTTCCTCTCATTCTGTGGGTTGTCTTTTCACTCTAGAGTGTCCTCTGATGCACAAGTTTTTCATTTTGATGAAGTCCAATTTATTTTATTTTGTTGCCTGTGCTTTTTGTGTCATAGTTAAGAAATCACCACCAAATCCAATGTCCTAAAGATTTTCACCTGTTTTCTTCTGAGAGTTTTATAGTTTTAGCTCCTGGGTTTAAGGTCTCTGATCCATTAAGTTAATTTTTTATAACTGTAAGCCAAGGCTGGCAATTTTAAATTCCTCTTCTATAATTGCCTGTTCATATCCATTGCTCATGTCTTACGTGTTCAAATCTATCAACATTTTTTTCAAAGGCAAATGCATTTTGGGTCTTGATTTAAAAAGTCCTCCCCTACCTCTCAAATTAAAACTGTATTTTCTAATATTCTTTCATCACAGGTACTGCATTTCTCCTGCCCCACTGTTCAAAGTGCCATCTTAGGTTGACTAACATCATTTTAAACTTATTGATTAAAACAGACTAAATTCTTCCACTAATGTATTCAGTTACTCAACAAAATTTGAGTAACTCTATGACCAGTCTTATTAATTTTTATGAATAGTTATTAATCCTAAAAATTATTATAAAGCAAAGCAACTCAGGGCTGAAGGTGGCCCACTACAGCTGGTTAATGACCAACCGAAGTCTTCAGGTTCATTCAGGTTTCACACTGACTACAGATACCATCAAAACACAAAAGGGAAATTTATTCCAAGTGACTAACTCACACCTCATGTTAATGAAGGACTAATCTCCCCTCCCATTAGATTAAGAGTGTGGAACCAAGTAAATGGTTAGATATGCTAATCTCCTAAAAGCTATCTTGTAAATCACTGAATAGATCTGCTTCTGTGGCCATTTTGCTTTACTTTTCAAGCTTATCTATGCTAATATATCAAAACTCTAAATTACTAAATAAGAAACTTCATAATTAAGGTCATTAAACTCCTCTGGACTGGCAGTTATTTGGCCAAAGCAAAGGTCTCTTGCCCATTTTGTCATGTCACAAATCCAGAAGGGAGGGCAGAGTTAGGACCGATTTAGAATGGTCAATGGGGTACCAACCGATAAAAATCAAATTTTAGGTTTTTAAGCACATCACTATCTCTGTTACTTTGTTATACGGTTGTTCAGGAGAGTAATCTTGCCAGTAGATGTTCAAATGTTACCCTAGCAACAGATACAGATCTAAAAGAAGATACACGACCTTGTTTCACTCTACTGAACACCAGGATTGTTCCCTATAAAACGGGAGCTTCAGATTCTCCACACTCTGGCTTCTCAAGCAAGCATTTGAATGTATCTTGGGCTCTTTTTCTCAAAAGGCACACTGGCATTTTGGCATCTAAATCTATTGCTGGTATCTTTTAATTAGATTCACAACAAATACAGAATACTTTATTTCTGCAAATACATTTGTTAAAACATGACCACTGCAGGTGTTTCCCCAACCTTTAACACACTCATTACCCTTCTTTCAGGTATTTATCCTTCTACAACAAATATTTACTGACTGCCTATTATTTTGTCAAGAACTAGAGACAGAGCAGTGGTAAACAAAACAAAGACCTTGCTCTTGTATTACTTAATGCAGCACCCTACCACTGATATCCCTAGATAGAGCTTAGCTATATTATCAGCACTTATTACCAAGAGTCCAAAGAGTCTGATCTTACCAGAACCATCAACCTCTCAATATAAATTTATTTGTTAGGGCAAATCCAAACAAGGAAATCACTGTATTGATGAGAAGAGTCAATAGGAAGCTTAACTTAAATAACATGGATGTCTCCATTAAGGAAAAAAATAGATTTCAAATTAATGAGCAGTTCACAAATTTAGACTAAGTGCTAAACAATCTGAAAAGATCCAAATAGTCATATTTGTGGACTGTCTTCAATTCGGAGGCAAGGAGTACCTGCAAAGATTATACGATTTTCCCTCTATCAATAGTCAATTCCAAAGTAATCAAGGTTCTTCCTATAATATCTACAATTTGTCAGGAATTTTGAGTTACTGGAGTCCAAATTAATATAGATTTGTGTCTTTCATTACCTACAGTTTTAATGGAAACAATGGCAAAGCTGCCTCTAACACCAGGTGGCAACATTCAGGCTCTTCTTAGCTAAGAGATACACCACCTTCCCATATAATTATGTTTTAAGGAATAAACTAAATTGTATGATAAACACTTAGCCCTAAACCTGGTACACAGTTAATTTTTAATGATGTTTAAAAAGTTTGTCAGGAATGGTGCTTATAGCATGGAGGGAGAGGGCAGAAGGTGAAACAAGTTCAACATGCAATTAACATCTAACCCTAAACAGTTTAATTAAAGGAACTAAAATTAAAATGTGTAAGTGCTGTAATAAATAAAAGCACCCGATGTTTGGGAAACACAGAGACTGGGAAAGGTTCACGGACATTGAGAACCCAACGACATTAGAGCTGGCTCTTAAAGAAAGAGTACGGAGTTCAACAGGATGGAACGGAAGAACAAACATGTCCTTCTTTTAAGCAAAGGCTCAAAACATGAAAGAATGTAACATGCCCTAAGAAATGTACAAGTTTGCAAAAGATGAATTATGGGGAATGGTGGAGATCAAGCCAGTCAGACAGGCGGCAACCAGACTATCAAGTACTTGCTATGATCATCTTACTAAAAAGTATGGACTTTATCCTGTGAATAATGGAAAACTATTAGAAAATTTTAAACAAAGAAGTTAACACAATCCAACCTAAATTTTATGATGATGCCACCATAAGTCTGGGTAGAAGGAAGCAGAGCGGTTATCAGATAGTTATTTCAAAAGAGATGTCCTGAGTTTCAATAACGGTAGTAACAATAACCAGAGAAAGGATATATATATATACACACACACATAAGATACAGAAGGCAGAATCCAGGATTTGTCAATAGACAGGTAAGGGTAGGTGCAGATGAACCTTGTTGAAGAACAAGGAATAGCTGGGAGAACAGTGTAGTTACTCACTGAGAACCTAAGAATAAATTGTGGGGAAAGGGAGGAATCTGGGACACATATATGCAGTAGGAGTTAGAAATAAAGATTTGGGAGTCACCTTTGTAGACAAAGCAGCCACAAGAACAACTGTTCAGCAAAAGAGAACATGCTGAGCAAGAAAAAAAGAACAAACCACAGGAAAAGGCTGAACGATACCGATATTTAAGGAAGGCAAAGAGAATTAGTAAATTGAAGAGTGGCAGTATCCCAGAAGCTAAGGAAAGAAAGAATTTCAAAAGGGAGGTAAGAGCTAAGAAGTGTTAAATGAACAAGAGAGGAAATGAGACAAAGACTTTTTAAAGGCCACAGGATTTTAACTGACAGGATTTTAAAATAAAATTTCTGTGACCAAATAATCAAAATTATAAACCATTAACATCCTTTAGAAAGTTCTATCACATTAACAATTACTGCATTAATTCAGATTTCATCTCTCAAGAATTCTCTTCATCAACTTAATTCTGCATCAAGGTAAATAGGACTTACACGTATGAATTCTGGTACAAACCATCTTAGGGGAATCTGACATTTGGAACAACCTGCTTAAGGTTTAATGTATTTAAAAGACTATACGATAAAAGTCTGTGGCTTAATATGTAACCACTACTACAAGAGAAATTCAAGTAACATGCATAAAAGGAAACAAGAAGCAAAAGAAACCGAACTATGAGAGCCCTTTGTCAACAAATTAATGTGAAATAACGAATCGGGTAATAGATTAAAAGCTTAAAGACTCATCAGATCCATGTAGCATCTCCCAAACTCATAGGACGTTTAAAAGTTTCTCAATAGTTACTGATGCTAATCTGCCAATTAGTCTGCTAATGGGTCTTGCCCATAATTTACTTCCTTAATGCCTTTTAATTGCCTTTATTTCTTAAAATGCGTTATTACGTGTGAAGTTTAGTAGAACTGTGGTCCACGCAGATATAATTATCTCAGCGCTCTGCTTCTGTTGTGTGTTACCTCCCAAGTAGTTGTTGCCACAATTTTTCTCTTAACTCTTTTAACAAGCTACGGTTATCAGCACTGAGTTGTATAAAAACACAATTTGGGTTGCAAAGTTTAACTTCTACTCTTCAGATTAAAGTTCTAATTCAGACATTAAGACTCTATCTTATGGCCCATGACACAGTTTTCTAATTCACAAATTAAAACCAATAGTTGCATGGTATGCAGAAATAACAAGCTTTAAAATGTCTATTCATATTATATTCATATTAAATTTTAATTAACAGAAAATTGAGACCATATCTGAACTAAACCATCATGACAATTATTACAAAACCTGAAAATTATACAAATATGAAGGGACAGTCCTTTGACTTTGAGAAGTTATTTAAACCATTACTGTTATAAATTAAGCACTTGACTTCAAAGTGTCGAAGGCAAAAAACAGTGCAAAAGCTTCATAATTAAAAATTAAAAGAAAAAGCTAAATATGGCTAACTCTAGACCTAAATCTATGCAGTAACATTCTAAAAGACTTTTAAAGAGTCTTATTCAAGCTAATGGAGATAATGTAATATAATCAAAAACTCAGAAACTATAGTTCAACGTGCATCATCTAGTAATAATGGCATACCTTTTCTTTCTGTTTTCTGTGCAGGGACAGAAGATGTGGGTGTAGGCAGTTTTGATAAAGTAGATGCTCCATTAGCATCAAATGATTTCTTTGGCTGGTGATCAGACTGTAGCGTAAATGGACTAGAAGGAAGAGTGCTTGGGGTAGCAGTTGGATGAACCACTGGTTTGATGGGGTGCTGTACTGGCGTAGAACTACTGTGAGTCTCTGCTCTTGGCAGTCTGTAGTCTCTGTCATTGTGTCTGCTTGTTTGAGACAAAATATTCTGTGGGAGCAAACTACTGGCATCACTGGAATGCTTGTCTTCCACTTTAGTTCACAGTTCGAAAAAAGAGATGTTGGAATGACGGAAGGGGGAAGAAAAAAGATTACGTTAGAATCCTGTCTTTAACATCAGCTAATTTAGCAACATACCTGTACTTGTATCTTGATATAAAACTGCAAGCCCAGTTAGTATCTGCAGTTTTACACTAGCATATATAAAAATCCGAATACTGAAAGAGAGAAATTTTAGCTCAATTGTAATTAAGCATTAATCTATACTCAGATTTCAAGTGGGCTACTAGTTTCGGGCGATTCTTTAGAACCACACCACAGTTCACACAAAACATGGAAAAAAATAAATATATGGAGTTATAACATTTTACTCAAATGAAAACCTTTTTAAATATTTTAAAATAGAAAAGGGAAATGGTCCATTCCTTTAAAATATGGACCACAGGTTCTAATAATTGAATTATCCACAGTGGTTCAACTGCAAAGGAATATTAGCTTTATTAGCCTGATTGTTCTGAATAGTAAAGTAGCTAACTAGTGGTCTCTAAAGTAGTTTGTGCTAGGGCTTAAATGACCTTATTTTGGGATGGCTGAATTTATGATGTACTGTGCTTTCAAAACATAAATCAGTTCATATTTTTAATAATGCTAATAATACCATTTAGTTATAAACTCAAGTTATAGATAATGCTATATGAAAATACAAAGCCTACATCTGGCAGCACAGTCAGAAAATTCTACTCGCTATTTACCAGTTCTATTAAAAACATCTCCTTCCGATTTAAAGTCACAAAAATATTTAAACCTCAGAAATATTCTACTTCCAAAAAAGAGTACAAGGAAAATTTCAACAATCATGATAACAAAATTTGGATTTATCAAAAATTCTATAGCCAAAATTCTAATAGTCTAATTTATAACTAAAAAATTAAGCAACTTTCAAGTAGAGAAACATCTTAAGATTCAAGCACATATGCAATAATATTACCAAAGGATGCCCTCCCTGTTGAATATTTTAGTTTTTTTCCAATTCGTGGTTCCTCTGAGTCTAGAGATCAAGACAGTGCAAAGAAGGAAGTATACTGAAACTACAAGTCAGTTTCCAAATCTTCAGTGCACAACTCCCACGTGTTACACTCAACAAAATGTACTGGGTACTGCCAAAAAAACCTTCAGTTGTACGAAAACACAAAGTCTTTTGACTTAATAAATGAAATTCAATGTTATAAGTTACACGTATATTAACCTTAGCAAAAAAAAAAGAACACACAGATTGAGCTATCAGAGCAGAATACAAACATCTGTTGCATGATATTAACTCATCATTAAACCATCAACTTGCATGCAGCACACGAAACTTAAGAAATTTTGTTCTAGAATGTCTTCCTGGGAAGAATACCGCTACAATAGAAACTTTTCAGGACAGATAAAACAAATAACACCATGCCCAATTCCCCCTAATCATGTCACTTGATTACCAAGAACTTTTTTTTCCTGGACACCAACAAAAGTCCCTTTCAGTTCTGTATGGCTGGAGTCAAAGTACAACAAGCAAATGCATTCAGATGAAAATTAAAGCTGATACTTCTTCACTTGTAAGCTTTAGGGAAAAAAATGGCAGCAGGATTACAGGAGCTAAGGAAGTAGCAGCTGCAACAACTTTCTATTATTCACAACTCTAGACAAAACAGTTAACGCAATGACTCTGCTTGCACACCCCCCACAACAAAGACATTTGGCAAATGTCTGCAGACATTTTTGGTTGTCACGACTGGGGAGAGAGGAGGTGTGCTACTGGTATCCAGCAAGTAGAGGCCAGGCACAGTATACAGGTATGGAGGACGGCGTCCCACAACAAAGAATCTCCCAAGCCAAAATATCATCGGTGCTACTGTTGAGAAACCCCAAATTAAGGTTTCTCTAAGCACAGAGCAATCATTCTATGAGGCACAGATTAAAGACAATGAAAACCTAGCAGCAGTAATGTCAAATTAAAAATTTTATCCAGAAAGTTTTCAATGTCAAGTTCTGGATAACATTATTTGCTATAGTGCAAAAAACAAATCTATTTTCTACCTTGATGTCTTTACATATAAAACCTTTCCATCTTGCCCCGCCTCGCCCCACACATTTTATCGGCATTTATGAACTTGTACAAAGCTTTAGGCCTTATCCTATATGAACACCAATGCACTGGACATATGGGAAAGTTGCCAACATTTTTTGGATAGACCAAGTTAAGCACTGAAATGGCATAATGACTTCATTACTACCACACTTAAGTACAAATCAGTTGATCAATTAAGGAAAAATAAAAGGAGAAAGTCAAGGTTTTTCTCAAACATTACTTAAAACTGAAAAGGTGTGACTCATGACTGTATTTCAACACAAAGTCAGACCTACTGACTCATCATTTGCACTTCGAGGAATTTGGCTGAGGAAGTAATAATAGGAATCGCAGCACTGTTGACACTAGGAAAAGGCAAAAAACCACCTAAGTATCTTATTTATATATGAGGGCACAACCAAAAATGGAAAACCATGCAGCCAATTTAACACATATGGATTTATAAACTGACACAGAAACATTTCCTTGAAATACTACTGAACAAAAGAAAAGATTAAAAGCAGTAACATATCATCCCATATATATACACATATATATATATGTAGTTTTTATAAACATTTGTAAGCATATAGAAAAAAAGTATAACCCCAAATGTTCCTGGCTGACGGAATTTAAAACTGACCCCTCTAATTTGTTAACAATAAACATGCCTCACTTGTGAAGTTATGGAAAAAAAGGAAAAAACTATTTCATCTTTGAAAGAAAAAGATGCACACAATTTAAAAACTGATTTTATTTCCTTAAAGGTGGTTTATTAAAAAGACAAAAAAATAACATTTTCACTTCTATCATTATTTGCATCAGGTCTTTAACTACTTCTCTCATGTACTCTACCTCAAGGGAGGAAAAGAGACTTAACTGATAAGAGTATTTTGGAAAGAATAAAGCAGACACACTACGCTCTGTTTTCCTATCCGGGAACCATGAGCCACTGAGAGGCCTGCCCCAATATCTTAATAAAGTTATTATTTTTACACCCATTTGCCACTCCTTCTCCATACCTCCTAATATCCCTTTTTCTGCAGTTTGTTCGGGAGGCCCATAAGCAGGGTGCTATTTTTTTTAACCTGGAAAGAAAAACCTTTATCTCATTTTTGATTGTTTGCCAGAAGTCAGTTACTTAAGGTAGTAAGTGAAATGGACCTAGAACCCAAGCCTTCTGTCTCAAAATACAATAGTTTTAATTTTACTTCAGTATTTTAAGTCATTGTTTTCTGAGAATTAAGTACAATTTCACGAATATAAAAAAATTAAATGTTCCAAGGAATGTAAATTAAACATTCAGTGCTGAAGAACTGTTAACTATGTTTCACTTTAAAGTTTTTCCCATCAAAAAATCAGCATCCTCTGCTGAGACCAAACACATCCCCTACATAAGTTACAGGAGGAAGATTCAAATGCTTAAGTCCAAGAATTTCCAGAACACATCTTTTTAAGATTCTTCTCAAAATTTCAAATTTGACAAAGAGCCTAAAAATTCTACAGTGGCATTTAAATTCTATTCCAGGCAAGGGAAGCCACTGGGAATAGACTACCACTAGTAAAAAGCTTCACATTCAAACTCAATTTGAATTAAGAAATAAAAGTATAGGACTCATACTGTCCCACTTAGACATAATCTGACCTCAAAAAATATTAAGGTATGCCCACATTATGGAGACGTTATACAGATGTAGGATTATGACAAAATCAGTATCCAGCTATGAGGATAAAAAAGTTACTCCTTGATAAACACAAAGCACCGATATTTGGATGTCACGATCTGTGTGTGGCCACAAATCAATAATTAGATGGAAACACTGAGTTTTGGAAGGGACTTCACTGTCCAGTTTAATAGGACACAATTCAGGGAAGGTGAAAAAACACAAAACTCCTGCCTTAAAAAGCAGTCAGTCCACATTATGAAATTTTATTTCTCACCAATTCAGCTGCATTATAGCCATTATGAGTAATGATGAATACATAGATGTACTATTCCTCTGTGCACCCTTTTTCTTTTCAGCAATCAAAATGGTGGAGGTTAAGGGGACAGATCTGACATAAAAGAAACCCTGTATGTTACTATTATTTTAGTTTACATATGTAAACAGTTATGCATACAGAGATAAATACATGATCTATAGGAGTGAATCAAACATTATACTGTTGCAAAGACAATAATTAATACTTACTTCCACTGGCAAACCCACTAGTGGCTGTTGCTTGCATCACCTCCCTTCTGTAATCCCTATCTTTTGGGAAGCTATTAACTGCCATCTTGTTTGCTTCTTTTTGTCTCTGTTCTCTAAAAATAAAACATGGATAAACCCATAAAAATAATATCAAGTACAATGAGTTTACATGTGCCACTTCTCAACAAATGGTCAAAACAAAATGGTATATGGAAAATAAAAGAACTGAACACAGCCATACTATCAAGTGGTGTGGAAGATGAGAGAGACATAGCTAACAGAACATTAATGTTTCTCAGTGATGGCAATATTATAGCAATTATTTATATGCCATTAACCCTACAACCAAAACTCTCCAATATTAATTCTACATGTATGAAGGAAACATATTATCCTTTAAGAATTATAAAGATCTCTATTACAAATTATAAGACACATAAATATAGGATGATATAAAATTATAATTAAATATACTGTTTACAAAGTCCTTGGGGACAGCTGCTTATCTGTCCAAGTTATTTTTTTTATTTTAAGAGAAATTATAGAAAACACAATGGGCCAACTCCTATAACTAAAGAGGAGAACGAGGAGTTTCACTATAATAAATCTAAACTCAGAATGTTCTAAGATATTAACTTGTAGAATCAAGAAGAAATATTTTTCAATAAGAGCAAATACCTTTCAAGCCACTCTTTCGGTTTTTCCCATTGTGAAACTTCTGTTCGACAATTGTAGTAGTATTTTTTCCCAGAAGAGCTAATATGCTCAGACCAGTCATCTGCAGAATCATAAGGCTTAAAAATACATTTTTACAAGTTAGAAAATGTTAATGCTAATCAATCAATATCAAGAATGCCAAAGGTTTTCAAAGCATATATATGGAAAAAGACTATGAAACAAAGGGATCTTGATCTAGAATGTAATTCTCTGTATATATATCTTAGGAGACCTTGGTCTACTGAAAACCATCAAAAATAACAATAGAAAATCCTATAAAACAGATTACATTAGATTAGGCACAGAATAAGAAATGCAAAATTAACACATCTTGACTGTATTTCTACATTACATTACATTAGTAATGTAGCATTACTTTTTGTAGCATTACAAAAAGTTCCCCATTATTGTAATTTTAATTGCTGAAATCCAGTCACACGTCAGCGGGAGGGAGGGTGTTTTAGAAAACCCACTCAACTGACTGATTTGATGACAGGACAGTGCAGCAGTTCTAAACTCATTATGGCACAACAGTACTCACATACTGTAAGAGAGAACATCCTGCCTATATTAACTTACTTAGTGGAAAAAAAGGGCACAAAATTAAAAAAAAAAAAATGTAAACACAGCTTTGTGCTATAAATTTGTTTCACCTTCAAAATCCATGAGATGGGCCAAGTGTTAGCTAAACCTTGTCTAATACACAGGGTCAGCAGCATCACTCATTTCCCTGTAACAAAAACCAGCCTTTCAAAAATTCTCACATTCTCTAGGTATTTTATAGATACTGTTAAATTATAAAGAAATTAGAAAAGTCTGAAAGGAGGCCCCATTTCCATGGAACTGATCTCAAAAAGTATGAAGTCTAAGTGCCTGCACTGGCCCCAGGAAATCGGATAGGTTTCCAAGTGTACTTCTAGATGAAGTTGACTACTTTCTCAAAGGAGCTTTGAGATCAAAATGAAACAATGTCTTACTTTGGTAGTCCACACTTCTTCTGGGCTCACCGGTGTAAAGTGAACAATTTTAAAGCTTGAGGAACAAACTCTCATGCCCTGCTTTAATTTCACCAAGTAGGAAATAAGCCTAGAGAACTTACAAGTTGTCCATAGCTCACAAAACTAATTGTGACAGAAAAAAGGGTCAACACCTGTTTCTGGATGCCCATTATTTCCACCAAATCAACTCCAATTCTAAATAGGTCACAATAATTTTGAGGGTAGATGAAAAAATATTGCAGATTCTGCCACATTTATGTTCTTGGGAGTATGCTCCCCAAAAATGAAGCTACTGGAAATCACCCATGTGCCTCCAAACTTCTGATACCAGTGGAAAGTTAACTCTCAATCCTTCTAGTTTTCAGAAATAGCCTACAAGTACCAAGCTGCAGGAACCCAACCATGGGAGATTGAATGCAGAGCAGATGTGAAGTTCTAGGTATCTTCTATTAAGACAAGCGTTAAAGAGATAATTCGATTCTATTTTTTTGTTTTATAGTTATTTTTCATAAAAACATTACATACGCTAACATATAAAGGGTTTACAATTGACCAATTTAAAAATTATTTTTCATATTTATCAAGTTTTAATTTTTAATACGGCAAATACTGATAGAAGATAAACAAAGGCTCTCAAAACTCATGAATGTAGAAAGATCTTGAGAAAGAATGAAAACAACTGCACTTAACGAATAGTACTAAACAGTTAGTACTCCATAGGCACCATCTGTCCTCCAATTCAAAATGTCTTTTACCTCTTACGCAAACACTGCTTTTCTCTTTTTAAAAAAGCATATCCCTTTCTACTGTCTTTCTTGGAATACAGAATCCCACTACTTCTTCCCCAAGTGAGACCATGGGAAAGAAATGGTTAATCTTGGAATTAACCTACGAATGGTTATTAAGGAACAGTTCACTGAACAACAACATCGAAGATGGCATTTACTGTAACAAAAGAATTTCATGGAGTCCTAAGAATTCTCTGATAAATTTCTAATTTTTAAAAAATTAAGCTGTGGGGCGCCTGGGTGGCTTGGTCGGTTAAGCATCCGACTTCGGCTCAGGTCATGATCCCACGGTCTGTGAGTTCGAGCCCCGCGTTGGGCTCTGTGCTGACAGCTCAGAGCCTGGAGCCTGTTTCGGATTCTGTGTCTCCCTCTCTCTCAAAAATAAATAAAAACGTTTAAAAAAAAAAATTTTTTTTTTAAATTAAGCTGAGTATCTTTGGGCAAGGCTGATTACAGAAACTAGATCTTGAGGGCCTCGAACTGAAAAGCTCCAAAATATGCAGAAGATACTTAAGCCATAACAGTAGAGCTGATATATAAATGCAAAGTCATCTAGGACTGAATTCAAACTAGGACTGAATCCCTAGCAAATCAAAATTGGTGGACAGGCAGAAGGGAAGGTACCAATTATGTATTTAAATGGGAATAATTTTTTTTTCTAAATGAAGCAATTTAGAGGCCTCTTAAAAATCACAAATACGCATAACTAATCTAAAATAATCTACATGAGGTAAATCCTATTATGATTTAGATTAGGGAGGAGGACGCATTCAAAAAGCTTTTCCTAGTTACCATGGGCTCGGTTCTGTGTTAAACCACAATAAGTGTTCATCATCACAGGACATGTGAGCATCTTAATCTAATACTGAAAAAATAAGACAACTTCAATTTGATTTTCAACAGTTTATAAATATAAATCACCCAACAATAAAAGGTCTTTGTAGATAACTAAGATTTTCAAAGACAGATTTAAAACGTGAAAACTTCGAAGAGAAAAAAGAACTACTTTTTAAAAAAGTTATTCCATATTGTGTTGACCTAAGTTACCTAATATTCATCTTTTCTTCCATTATGAAAATATTAAAGACTAATTTTATGTTTTATTTTCTACTCAAAAACTTCCATTAGAAGTCATTTGAAGAGAAAGTTAGTTTACAGCTAAGTAACATGCAGAAGTTTCAAAAGCTAACTTCTCAGGTAAGATTAAATTTATACTTTATAAAACATGTGTCATGCCCACTGGGTACATTATAATAAAAAAGACACCTGCTTGGAGATTAATTATATACCTATAGTTGAAATTTACCAAAAGGGAAATCCTGATTCTGAAAACATGTAACACTTAATTCATTCCATTTCAGTACAGTCTTCAGCATCCACCCACATAATGAAATCCCCTAACATGATTTGGGTTGATGAAACTTCTCTGATTGCTCATTGTCATCTTGGAAATCAAAATAACCAGAATTAGTTTTCCTTGAATAAAGATTCTGTTTAAACTAATGTCCACATGGCCTGCCACTGTAACTGTCAGCAAATACCAAATCAGAATTGTGAGTGATAAATGGAACTTTAGGTTATTGCTTGTTACTTTGTAAATTAATGGAGCCATTTTCCACAAAAAAGATTCATCCTAAAATCCTGACTATACACCTTAATGGAAATGACTCCTCACAAGTAGTTTGGTAAACACCGGTTAAGGTTTACCAAGCTGTTGTCTCAGTCTCGACACCACACTCCTACTAAATTTTTTTTTTAATGTTTATTTATTTTTGACAGAGACAGAGCATGAGCGGGCGAGGGGCAGAGAGAGACGGAGACACAGAATCCGAAGCAGGCTCCAGGCTCCGAGCTGTCAGCACAGAGCCTGACGCAGGGCTCGAACTCACAAGCTGTGAGATCTGCCAACAGTAGGCACTGGAACAGGACTGAAAGGCAGGAGAAAGGAGAAGCCTAGCAGCCACAGCTGGCTCCAGTTTCTGGCTCTCTGCTGTCTGAAACCAGAACTAGCTTCATACCACTGAGGTTCTAACCAGATCTCTGCAGGACTCCTCCTCTAAACTACTAGGTTCTAATAACCACAACGTCTTCTTACTGTACTCTGGCCCTAATGGTGATTACTATAGATGCAATAGCTGAATGTTCCTTTTTGTTTCTTCAGTCCTCAAAAGCATGCAGTATCTGCTTAATCCTATATATAAAATTCTTTGCACTATTAAATTTTCTGTGCTGAAATATCCAGTATTGTTTTGTTCTCCTACCTGGACCCTGACTAATACAATATTTAAAACCATTCTAAATCTACCTTTATGAAAATACTACCATTTATGTTTCGAGTTTCGGCAGAAATGTACTATCCACACTGCTTCAACAAGGGACAAGAAATAATCCCAAGCACCTTTCAATGCTGATTAAGTCATGATGATCACCAAAGCAAAATCTGTTGGATTCAACCTCCACTTCTATAGTCTTCTAGTTGTTCTTTCCTTCCTAGATTTTCCAAGGTACTACCGGATAGAATTTTTTAAATTGCAAGTATGAGGTTACTTCACCAATTCTATGCTTCAATAGCTCTCCACTGCCTTTCTATAAAATTCATATTCCTTGGTAAGATATATTATTTTTTTGTGATCTGGCTCCCACTCACGTCTGTAACCTGAACTCTTGCCATTCTTTCACACTACCAAATCCTTGCCGTTCTCCAAATACACTGGGCTATCTCACACTTCACTGTCTTTGTAGATGCTGTTCCCTTTGCATAGCACACAAATTCCAGACCTCTTCAACTGGCTAAATTCTATTCAATCTGCTCAGAAGTGTTACTTGTACTTTAATATCTTACTCTCATCCAAGCTGGGAGTTCTCCTTCTGAGTGCTCCCAAAGCAACTTTAACTCACACTGTTTAAAAAAAATTTTTTTAAGGTTTATTCATTTCTCAGAGACAGAGAGAGACAGACTGTGAGCAGGGGAGGGGCAGAGAGAGAGGGAGACACAGAATCCAAAGCAGGCTCCAGGCTCTGAGCTGTCCACACAGAGCCTGATGCGGGGCCCGAACTCACAGACTGCGAGATCACGACCTGAGCCGAAGTCGGACGCCCAACCGACTGAGCCACCCAGGTACCCCTAACGCACACTGTTTTAACTGTTCACCCTTCAGCTTTCACCACAGGTCCAAAAGTTCCTTTTAGGATGGGCCACATTTTCTTAGTACTATATAGCTACAACCTAGCATATGCTTGGCAACTTTTGTAAAATGGACTTGTTACAACTTTCATTTGAACCCTAACTTTAAAAAATGCAAGCTGAGTTATTACTTCAGTTTAGAAATATCTAAAATTCCTGACTTAAATTCTCTTGAGGACAGGAATCTTTGCATCACTAGTGTTTAGTACAGTGTGTAACACAGGAGATGCTCTTAACAGATGTTGTAAGATGTGTACATATTATAGAAGGAGAACAAGCTCAAGTTAAATAGGTAACTATAGAAGTTTCATAATCTACAGATCTTTATATCTCAGATATTGCAACGGTAGATTTTGCTCTGTACAGTAAAAAAGTGAAGAAATATCAAAGTGGTGTCTCCCAAGTATTCTCAATTCTACTAAAAGGTAAGCTCATTACTTTAAATACATTTTTAAAAAGGTCAGCATTTACTTAAAAAAAAAAAAAGACATTAGACTTAACAACAACAACAACAACAACAACAACAGACTTGGTTGAAGGGGTGGAGAGTGGAGGTGGGTAGGGCAATAAATGAAACAAACAGAAAAAACCCAAAAACCAAAAGTGAGCATGTTTATGTACTTACTGTGTCTGAAGTTTTGCTTGGATTATTGCTTGGATTAGAAGAATGTGAATTTGAACTATGAAGAGCACTGTGGTTGTGTGAATTTTCTTGTGGAGAGTAACTGGTCCCTTAAAAGAAATAAAGAACAAAGTGAATTATAAATCGTATTTCATGTTTAATTTCAACTGGTTTCTACCATACTACAGATCACCGTGTAACCCTAAATCATTTTACATAAGCATCAGGAATATATACATATTCATACTTCTTGCAATATTAAGCATTTGTGAGCCAACTAAAGATGTGGCTTGAAGAGCATGTATCTTACATGGCTGACAGCCTAAGGAAAAATGTTAACTATATTTAGATGAGCAAAACCTAATCTATATCATTTCTGGCAACTTGTTTTTGTTTTTTTTTTTTTTTTAAATAAGTTATATTAGGGAAAGACAGACACACAACCACACATAAAGAAAAAAGTCACAAAATTCAAGTGATACACAACTAAAAGTCACAAATATCCAATATATTTTTGCAATTATTTTTAAATTTCTTTTTAAAAATATTTTTGAACATTTACGTATTACTGAGAGAGAGAGTACACGCACAAGTGGAGGGAGGGGCAGAGAGAGGGAGAAGCAGGCTTCACACTGTGAGCACAGAGCCCGATGTGGGGATGTAGGGCTCAAATTCATGAACCGCAAGATCATGACCTGAGCCGAAATCAAGAGTCAGATGCTTAACTGACAAGCCACCCAGGCGCCCCTATTTTTCAATTTCTTAAATAGCTCCTACAACTTTATTTTAAAGAGTTCTCCCAATTTTTTAACTAAAACAATATCAAGAAAACTAAATCTTAGGGAAAGTACTTCCCTTTCAAGATGGTGAAATGTTATCAAGTCCCCTAATAACAGGACCAACTCTACCTAAGAATGGTTTTTAAAGTAATTCATAAGTTTTATGAATAAACCACACATCTCAGAGACTATCAGAGATGATAAGTGTGCACAGTCTTTAAAAAAAAAAAAAAAAAAAAAAAAAAAAGAGGGGGCACCGGGGTGGCTCAGTCAGTTAAGCGTCCAACTTCGGCTCAGGTTATGATCTCACGAGTCATGAGTTCTAGCCCTGCGTTGGGCTCTGTGCTGACAGCTCAGAGCCTGGAAGTGCTTCGGATTCTGTGTCTCCCCCTCTCTCTCTCACTCTCAAAAATAAATAGTAAAAAAAAAAACAAAAAAACAAACAAATTTTAAAGCCAAGGTATAAAAACATAGACTTGTAAAAACGCTGGTAAGGATATGAAAAGGTTCATCATAAAAGTCTAATTGCTAGTATTTCAAATTTCATTCCACATGTTTATTTTTCATCAACAAGGTACCATAATTCAACTTTAAAAAAAAAAAAAAAAAAGAAAAACAACTACGCTGTCAATGGTATGGAGGGTACCCTATAATGAACAAAAAAGTGGGAAGAGTAATTTAAATGGATGACTGGTCTAGGAATTAGCACTTAGAACCAGAGTTGTTATTAGTAGAAATAATTAAGAATTAACTATATCAGCAGAGGAAACTAGGTGGATAAGAAAGTGAACTGGGGACAGAAGGGGACTATAAAGTTTTAAGATACCCAAGTGGAAGTGGTCAGCAGATCTACACAGAACCAGGAATTCAGAAGGGGATCTGGAAGTCTCCTCCATTAGAAGTGAAAGGTAGGAGACTCTAACTTTACCTTGCATGATAATATAAACAAGCACTATAAGCTTGGAATGAAGTAAGAATATGGCAAGAGTAAAGGCAATGACCAACACTTAACCTTGGATAAGGGCCAGTTTGCAAGGGATGCCAGAAGCAGATCCAAAGACCCAAAAAAGCTAGTCAAGTGACAAAAGGGGGTTACTTAAGAACCTGGCAAAACGGAGGTGGTATAACAGGAAATTTCTCAACAAGGCTACTGCTTGATGACTTCTTCATCTACTTGTTTTTAATTTTTTTCTTGCTGTATGGAATGTGTTTATATAAAACACCCTAAACTTTAATACAGTTGGCTAAACATTCTTCAATAAACAACGTAAAACACAATCAAGACGAAATCAGTGAAGATTAATTCAGTGTGCAGAAAAGTTATCAGAGCCGGGCTAAGACTGCTATCCTTAGAAAAGCCCACTTACACAGTTGGCCTTTGGCTCACATGTGGGAACCTAGATTTCTGGAGAGTTCCCACAACAGCTGACAGTTGCTCACTGGCTCTAAGCTGTTTGTGCATGCAATATGGTTTATGCTTAACATATGCTTTCCTATTGGGAATCCAGATTTTTGGTACGTGCTAGGGAGAGGTGCCTATGTAACGACAAGCCAAATCCAATAAAATCTTGGGTACTAATTCTCTAATAAGCCTCCCGTGTAGTCAACATTTCACATGTATTGTTACAATTCACTGCTGAAGGAACGAAGAAGTATGTCTTGTCTGCCTCTACTGGAAGAAGACTCTTGGAGGCTCACACCTGGTCTCCTCCAGGCTTTACTCTGCATACCTTTTCCCTTAGCTGACTACTATGCTTTGTATCTTTTCACAATAATAGGTCATAGCCAGGGTAGTAATTACACACTGGGTCCTGTGAGCCTCTTAGACAATCACCAAGTCCCAACACACTCAAGTTACAAAGAAAAGGCAATACTCCCAGGTTTTTAAGAAAATCAGATCTATGCCAAAATTTGCACTCTTTAGAACGCTTATTTTAAAGTCAGATTTACAAATAAAAAGCAGAATAATACACACTTGGAATGTCATATTTATACATCCCTAGTAGAGGTGAGATTCCCATTGAAATTTCCAGAGATATGTTGAAAAAAAAGAAAATCAAGGCTAATTTTAAAGACTGAAAAGAATCCTAGAATAATCCTTTAAGAAGCCTGTGTTAGATGCCCTGACATTTACTTGTATATATTCTTAAGCAAGACAATCTATGCTTAAATCTATGAAATAAAGACCCAAATTAAAGATCTGTTGAGAAGACATGATAAGTGAAGTACTCTATAAACGTAAGGTATATTTGGAGTGCCTGCGTGGCTCAGCTGGTTAAGCATCTGACTTGGTTTCAGCTCAGGTCAGGATCTCACAGTTTCATGGGTTTTGTGAATGCGGGCCCTGTCTGGCTCCACGGTGACAGCGCTGAGCCTGCTTGGGATGCTCTCTCTCACCCTGTCTCTGTCCCTCCCCCACCTGTGCTATCTCAGTCTCTCTCAAAATAAACAAACTTCAAAAAAATAAACATAAGGTATATTAGGAATGAGGTCTACTGATGAGCCTCCCATGAGGTTAAAATCCACGAATCTACTCCGCTTTAATGTTATTCTTACTATCAACAAAAATTCAAAAATTGACAACCACCCAATTAGCTAAGCTCTTGCCTCTGAAGAAACAGTGTACTTTCCACAAGTCTGACACAGATGGTATCAGAGAGCTTTGAGGCCTGGTGTATGTGTTTTCAGAGGGCATAACATAATCGTCAAAAACGCCAAGTACAGAGGCACACCAGTCTAAGACTTTAGAGAGAAGAGAAAACTGAATCAGCTGTTAAGAGAGAAGGCACTTTCAGAGACAGGAGCTTTTTCAACAGGGATTAGAGTCTACATCCTGTGAAACAGATTTATCTAGACCACTTAGCAAAACAACTGAAACTTAGAAGTGAGAAGATTAAGACACAGATATTTTAGTAAGAGACTAAAAATAAACTGACATTCTTAAACAGAATTCAAAACTAAGTAAAAGAGGTTTTTATAAAAAGCATGATATGATATGGTAGGCAATAAATCCGTACATTCTAGCCAGAAGGGTGTGCTTAAGAACTTAAGGCAGGGCAGATTTGCTTCTGAATAACATGATTATATTAAGTTAAAACTAACTCTCTATAATAAAAGCTACAATTTATATTATCTTCTAATGCAGTTTTGGGGGGTATGCCATTTGAGTCTTCATTTCTCCATGTAGTTCTTTCCAAACTGAAGTAACACCCAAGTAGAAAAGTATAGTGATGATACACACCCAGCATCAGAGTTAATGGTGATGGTGGTTATGATTTTCAGAGCTACATTTGCCATACCTATACAAAAAGTGCTACATCACAAAATTTCTTCTAAATCTTTTATCTTAAAAATTCACATGAGTTTTTGTATACTGCCCCACAATGAGTTTGTGTGTTTCAGAGTAAGAACACGAGTTTTCCGTTGTTTTTTAATGTGTATTTGTTTTTGAAAGACAGCGAGCGAGCAAGCAAGCAGGGAAGGTACACAGAAAGGGAGACAGAGGATGCGATGTCGGCTCCACACTGACAGCAGAGAGCCCAATGCAGGGTTTGAACGCATGAACCAAGCTGAAGTCGGACACTCAACCGACAGAGCCACCTAGGTTCCCCAGAACACAAATTTTTATTAGTAGGTTGCAGAGTCTAAGACTGAGAGAAAAAATAAGTGATTTGTGGATGGCAATATATCCAAAGATGCATAAAACTTGAACTCAGAATTTTAATACTATGTCCAGTGACTATTCAAGTGCACAAAGGAAGATTATATGCTGGTGAGGAAAAAAATGCGTATACACATAGACACACTTATATATATAATAATTAATATAATATATAAATATATATATAAAGCCGGTTAAAAGTCTCATGGATGCTGTCTGGCCCAGGAAAATAATAGCAGCAAAAGCTGTTTATATGGTCTGGTACCCTTTATGGTCTCTGTATATTTAAAAACAAATTTTTGGGGTGCCTGGGTGGCACAGTCGGTTAAGCGTCCGACTTCAGCCAGGTCACGATCTCATGGTCCGTGAGTTCGAGCCCCGCGTCAGGCTCTGGGCTGATGGCTCAGAGCCTGGAGCCTGTTTCCGATTCTGTGTCTCCCTCTCTCTCTGCCCCTCCCCCGTTCATGCTCTGTCTCTCTCTGTCCCAAAAATAAATAAACGTTGAAAAAAAAAAATTAAAAACAAACAAAAAAAACCCCAATTTTTTTTTAATGTTTATTTATTTTTGAGAGAGACAGAGTGTGAATGGAGGAGGGGCAGAGAGAGAGGGGGAGACACAGAATCTGAAGCAGGCTCCAGGCTCTGAACTGACAGCACAGAGCCCGATGAGGGGCTCGAATTCACCATCAGTGAGATCATGACCTGAGCTGAAGTCAGATGCTTAACCAACCGAGCCACCCAGGCTCCCCAATACTCTCTGTATATTACCAAAAAAGGGCTCACTACTTAAAAAATCTGAGAAAGGCAGTATTTATGGATAAGCAGGATAAAATCAACTTTAAATGATAGCGTAAAAAATTTAAAGTGCAGACTGGTGAAGCAAGTCTTAAAGACCTCTAAGAAAAGGATATTACTGAGATTTAGGTTTAAAGGTAGGGTGGGGAGTGGAATAAAGGGGTTATAGGTCTATGTTTAACCAAAGGCAGAAATGAAACAGAGATGTACTAACATGATTAGATGCTAATGTCAGACTAGAATCCAGGTATCAGCAAAATACAACCTGCTGGATGTAAGTTTTCATCAATAGTTTTATCAGAACACAGTGAGAGCCAACCATTTAAGTATTACCTATGGCAACTGTTTCTCTTTTAATTGTAACAATGACCATGAGACCTACAATACTAAAATATTGTTAGATTGGGCGTTAATCTAAGATAAAGTAGGGGCGCCTGCGTAAAGGAAAAACAGCAGGTATAAACTTCTATATGATCAAACAAGGCTGGGAAATGCAACCAGCTTTTCAAAAAGTGAAACAACAGTTTTCATTCTACTCAGGGATAAATATCACAGCATTTGTATCCTTATTCAGAACAACCGTTATCAGATCCTCAGACTTAGACAAATAACTGGAATGGGTAAGGTATACCTAGAATGCTAAAGTCAAGATTTCAACCACCCTAAACTGCTATTCAAACTAATAAAAGCAGATAGTAAGTATGCCTGAATAAGGTTCAGCAGATCTCAAACTTTAGTATATTAAAAAAATATAGATTTCAAGGTTGAATGTCACAAAGATTCGGATTCATGGTATATGGGATGAGAACCCCAAGACATAAATTTTTCATAAGAGGGTTTTAATATGGTCAGTATCCGGGCCACACTTTTATTTTAAATGCTCTACTGCCTTCCACTGTCTTCAGTCTTCCTTTGAACAGTTCAAAGAAAGAGGCCACAAACAGTTAAAAATAAGGAGATTTTTACAAGGAAAGCCACACCTATAATGAGTAATTTTACCATAACATGACAAATATTTTCCTGAAAAACCTTAAATTCTGCAAACTCACACTAAAAATAAGTCTTATGGGAAAAACAGAATAAGAGCAAATCACTCAAAATTATGCAACTTTATTACAACCAGAGCATAAACAAAAACTTGAATAGCACAGGCAAGCAGCTCAGCATGGTTGTAGCTTGTTTCAGGGGATATTAAAAACGCAAAAAAAATTAGGAAAGAAATGCAGCTTGCTGAGGCTGAGAACAGAGAAGTGAAGTTCTGAGCATTGAGGCTACAATTAAAATGGACAGAGAAGAAAGTGCAACTTGCCACAGACAGGGAGCCATGAAGGCTGGGGGAGTAGACTTGACTTTAGGGGTCTTGCCTGTGCAGCAGCTGGTTGAGGGCTTTATCCTTTCTATTTGAAGGTAATAACCTACTCCTGCTATTCTGATTCTCCCTGCCTAGAAAAAAAAATTTCACATATGAATGAACACAGTTTCAGTTTATACTGATGTCATTCTCCAATTTACTACTTGTACACGAGCTCAATGGTGGTGGAAAAGCAAAATGTAGCTAATCAGACTATGTTTCTCGGTGAGGGCGGAAATGAATAAGATAATGTGTCGACAACAGGCTTGCACTGGACAGTCCCCTGTAGTTGAGTTACTCCTTCGGGATCTGTGTTATACAAGTGATAGTTCACTAGGCCACACACAGCTGTTGAGCACTTGAAATGTGGCTACTCTAAAATGAAATCCGCTGTATGTACAAAACACACACTGGATTCAAAGACTCAATACAAAAAGAATATAAAATAGCACAATTAGTATTTTCATATGGATTACATAATGACCTGTTTTCGATATGTTGGGTTAAATAGTATATATGATTAAAATTAACGTCAGATGTTGGCTGGAAGAATAAAACTGCATACATGGCTCACTGGACAGCACTGTTCTAGATGAAGGTACCCACTGACAATTAGTGAAAGAGGGCCAGAGATGCCTAGTATACAGAGGCCATTTCTCAAAGATCTGTCCCATCTAAAAAATTAGCTTATAATTAGCTAAGCCTAGAACCTAATTCTGCTTAACACAATATGCAAATTTTTCTAGAAATTTAGATTGTACTGTACAGTACTTAGTTCTGTTTCAAACTCTTACCAAGATGCTCACCACTTTGAAAAACTTCATCATCATCAACGTCATACAATATACCTGCTGTTGTATCTATCACAAACAAATGATATTAAAGAGATTCCTTTGTTAAGATTAAGGACCAAAAATTAAACTAGCAGAGATAGGGGCGCCTGGGTGGCGCAGTCGGTTAAGCGTCCGACTTCAGCCAGGTCCCGATCTCGCGGTCCGTGAGTTCGAGCCCCGCGTCAGGCTCTGGGCTGATGGCTCAGAGCCTGGAGCCTGTTTCCGATTCTGTGTCTCCCTCTCTCTCTGCCCCTCCCCCGTTCATGCTCTGCCTCTCTCTGTCCCAAAAATAAATAAACGTTGAAAAAAAAATTTTTTTTAAACTAGCAGAGATAAATGAAAGATGCAGCTTTCACTGAATTTCATTAATAAAGCTTGTTTTAAAAGCAGTACTGCTATCCTTTATGTTTATCCCAAATGAATATGCTACCTATTTTTCTGCACAGTGATACAAACTACTTTGTGAAAAGTATGTATTACATACTTCCTTTAGAACTACCCACATCTTTCTACTCTAACATGTGTAGGTAACATATTATTTATATTTACCTACAGTCTAGAAATGGAATTTTACAACATATTTTAAGGGAAGGTGTACATGCAAAAGAACAAAGTTGCGTTGTACCCCAATGTTTATAGCAGCACTTTCAACAATAGCCAAATTATGGAAAGAGCCTAAATGTCCATCAACTGATGAATGGATAAAGAAATTGTGGTTTATATACACAATGAATTACTACGTGGCAATGAGAAAAGAATGAAATATGGCCTTTTGTAGCAACGTGGATGTACTGGAGAGTATTATGCTAAGTGAAGTAAGTCATACAGAGAAAGACAGATACCATGTATTTTCACTCTTATGTGGATCCTGAGAAACTTACCAGAAGACCATGGGCGAGGGGAAGAAAAAAAAAAAAAGTTAGAGGGAGGGAGCCAAAACATAAGAGACTCTTAAAAACTGAGAACAAACTGAGGGTTGATGGAGGGTGGGAGGGAGGGAGGGAGGGAAGGGTGAGTGATGGGTGTTGAGGAGGGCACCTGTTGGGATGAACACTGGGTGTTGTATGGAAACCAATTTGACAACAAATTTCATATTAAAAAAAAAAAAGAACTACCCACATCTTTCTTACTCTAACGTGTAGGTAACATATTTATATTTACCTACAGACTAGAAATGGAATTTTACAACATATTTTAAGGGAAGGTGTACATGCAAAAGAATAAAGTTGAGTTGGACTCCTTCCTCACCCCATACATACATTATACACTATACATACGTATAATACAAAATGAATCACAGACCTAAATGTAAGAGATGAAACTAAAACTGTTATAAGTAAATAAATATAAGCTCAAATCATCACCAAAAGTACAAGTGAAAAAAGAAAAAATATAAATTAAACTCTGCCAAAATTGAAAACTTTTGTGCTTCAAAGGACACCATCAAGGAAGTAAAAAGTCAATCCACAGAATGGGAGAACATATTTGCAAATCATATATATGCAAAGGACATTTACCTAGATCTACTAGTAGGAACTCTTACAACTCAATAAAAGACAAACAGTACTTTATTTAAACTTTTTTTTAAACATTTATTATTGAGAGAGAGAGACAGAGCATGAGCATGGGAGGGGCGGAGAGAGAGGGAGACACAGAATTTGAAGCAGGCTCCAGGCTCTGAGCTGTCAGCACAGAGCCCGACGCAGGTGGGGCTCAAACCCACCAACCACGAGATCATGACCTGAGCCGAAGTCGGACGCTTAACCGACTGAGCCACCCAGGCGCCCCCAAAGCAACTTAGTATTTTATATTTTCAACACCAGTGTGTATGAGGATTTTGGTTTCTCTACATCCTCCTCAACACTTGTCCATCTTTTTTGACTATAGCTATCCTCATGGATGTGAAGTGGTGTTTCATTGCAGCTTTGCTTTGCATTTCCCTAATAGCTAATGTTGGTGAGCATCTTTTCATGTGCTTTTTGGTCATTTGTATGTCTTTGGAGAAATGTTTGTTACCTTTTAGTCATTTAAAAAGTACTGTTTGGGGACGCCTGGGTGGCTCAGTCGGTTAAGCGTCCGACTTCGGCTCAGGTCATGATCTCGTGGTCCGTGAGTTCGAGCCCCGCGTCGGGCTCTGGGCTGATGGCTCAGAGCCTGGAGCCTGCTTCCGATTCTGTGTCTCCCTCTCTCTCTGCCCCTCCCCCGTTCATGCTCTGTCTCTCTCTGTCTCAAAAATAAATAAAAAACATTAAAAAAAAATACTAAGTTGCTTTGGAAAACAGTCTGGCATTTCCTTAAAAGGTTAAACACAGAACTATATGACCCAGTAATTCTACTTCTAGGTATATATCCAAGAGAAATGAAAACATGTGTCCACAAATGTTCAGAGTCCATAACAGCCAAAAGATAGGAACAAACCCAGGGCGCCTGGGTGGCTCAGTCGGTTAAGCCTCCAATTTCAGTCAGGTCATGCTCTCATAGTTCTTGAGTTCAAGCCCTGTATTGGGCTCACTGCTGACAGCTCAGAGCCTGGAGCCTGCTTCAGATTCTGTGTCTCCCTCTCTCTCTGCCCCTCCCATGCTTGTGCACTGTCTGTCTCTCTCAAAAATAAAACAAAAGAAGATAGGAACAAACAAGATGTCTACTTGATTGACAGATAAATAAGATACAGAATATTATCCGACAATAAAAATGAACAAGTACTGCCATAACGTGTAACATGGATGAACTGAAAATGTTATGCTAAATCCAAGAAGCCAGTCACAAAAGACTGTACCTTGTAGGATTCCACTAGGATGAAACATCCACAATCGGCACATCTATAGAGACATAAAGGCTGCCTAAGACTGGGGGCAAGGTGAAAGCTACAGGGTTTCTTTTTGGGTAGTAACATTGTTCTAAAATGGGTGGTGGTGATGGCTGCACAACTGGGAGTATACTAAAAACCACTGAACTGCACCCTTTAAATTAGTCAACTGTACAGGAGGTGGATTACACACCAATAAAACTTACCAAAAAAAAAAAAAAAAGAAAAAGAAAAAAAACCTGCCGTAACTTAAATGTGACTTTGACTTGTCTAGCTTAAACAGAAACCCTTAATTCATCATTTCTTAAACTCTAATTCTATGAGATGCTTTGAATACAAAATGTCACATGGTCATGTAAATCTGGAAAAAGTTGTATATGATATTCTCTCATAGAAAACTTAAATGTACTTTAAAGGATCTAAGAATTACTGAAGTAAAGAAACTTTAAGCTGGGTAGGTGGGGGGGAGGGAATTAAGTACTGACACATGACACATCATACGTGATCCATGAAAACACTATGTTAAGTGAAAGAGGCCAGTCACAAAAGACCACATGTAATCCATTTATATGAAACGTCCACAACAGAAAAATCTCTCCGGACAGAAAGCAGATCAGTGGTTGGGGAGTGGGCAGGGAGGGGAAGAAATGGGGAGTGACTGCTACTGGTGGGGTGGTGGTGGTGGCTATTGTGTGGTATGCGAATTATACCTCAATTTTTTTTTAACGTTTATTCATCTTTTGATAAAGAGACAGAGCATGAGTCGGGGAGGGGCAGAGAGAGAGACACAGAATCCGAAGCAAGCTCCAGGCTCTGAACTGACAGCACAGAGCCCGACACGGGGCTCAAACTCATGGACCGTGAGATCATGACCTGAGCTGAAGTTGGATGCTCAACCGACTCAGCCACCCAGGTGCCCCTATACCTCAATTTTTAAAAAGACATTTAAAATTGAGAACCACGTGGGGAAAACAGCACTCAAGCAGGTAAATATGGGCTTCAGTCCAGACTTTGCCTCTGCCTTACTAAATAAAAGTGAGGAGGTCACCCACCTTCTACAATTATCTTCACTTGTCAAATAAGATACTGGCTGGACAGTGTGCAGAATTACTTCTACTTGTTTAGAAAAACTATCAACACAGGACTCTGGACTCTTCAATGATCTCAAGCACTTAATTCAGTACGACACAGAGCAAACAGCAAGACAGGGCTGATGTAGAACTAATCTTGAAGTAAGGATCTCTTCATTCTTATGAATTCCAGTAGAAATTCACTGGGTTCACTGTAATATTCAAACTGCTCTCCCACTTTCATTCTGGTCTCCATTTGAAAACAGTCTCTACAGAGCAGTTGAAGTAATCTTTCAAGCCTGTATCTTCAATCATGACAGGTGTCTTGAATTTTAATGGTTACAGTGGGAAGCCATTCAACTTCTCTGGCCCTACTTACCCTTCCAGCCTTATTCTGCAGCACTAACCACACCTTGCTCTCTACACCTGAGCTATCCTGGCCACTTTCAAGTTTTTGAATACATGCCCAGTTCTTTCCTACCCTAGATCCTTCATACATTCTATCTCACCTCTATCTCCCATTCTTTATCTGCCTATCTCTTGGTCATCCATTTCTTCGGTCTCAGCTTAAAAGCCACATCCTTAGAAATGCCCTTCCTAATCCTCCAACCTCAAACAAGCCCCCTCTCATAGCACATAACTCTCTCCTTAACAGCTATTTGTATGGAGTGTAATTAGATTACAACTCACATTGTTCTGTTTTCTTGTATTTATATTAACTATGTGGCTCGCCAAAGTAAGGAACGCATTCCTTTGAAAGAGAAAAGAATATAGCATAGGTTAGCATGAAAAAAATTGAGTTTTAGGAAACTTACCAAATTATCCTAAGATTCTGAATAGGTGGGTAGGAGACAATGTAGTTGGAAACTATCCTTTCCCAAGCTGATGCCTTTAGAGAGAGTACAGCAAACAAGGCGAAAGAGAGGCAGGTCCTGTCATGCCTATGTGTCTCCAAGTAATTTTACCTCCTGACTATAATCAATTGAGCAAAGTAATCAGTTTCAACTTTGGAAGCCTCATGGTATTCTTCAATCTAGAAATGGTTGCAAAATGAAAACAAAGGAATCCTCAAGTATGTGCTACACTCTCATATGTTTCACACACTTGTAACTCTCAGTTTATATTAAGATAATAAAGGAAATGATCATCTAACAAAAGATTTAACTGGATAAAATGAAACGAAGAATAAACTTCAGTCAAGAAAAACAATATGAGAAATGGCGTAAGGAAAGCACAAAAAGCGTAAGGAAAGCAATAACGATTCCCACTAAAATTAGTGGGATAGGAACATAAACTTTCTATAGATGAGCTAAAAGGGGTGTAAAGCTAAATTAAGAAAAAACTACTGAAGGACCTTGGAAGCCAAACTAAGGGAAAAACAGAGTTTCTCTCTCAAACAAGGAACTCTCAAAATATTAAGAACTGTTACTTGCTTTTGAGTATTTTCCCCCCAATGCTTTTGAACAGTACTAGATACACCATGAAAAAAGGACACTTAAGAGTATTTATCTTTAAGAATAACACAAAAGATTAAAGAAGAAAATTCTTTCAAAGAAATAGTTGCCTAGTATTTTCCCAACTTTAAGCCACCGAATTCTTTCCTTACATGGCTTGCTGCTCTTCCTGCAAATGTCAATTCACAAGTTACCCCCTAAAAGAGCCTTTACCTGACCACCTCCTGTCACATTCCATTACCATGTCAAATCACTATTTCCTTTATAGCACAGACCACAATATGAAATTATCCTGTTTGTCTATTTCATATTGTCTGTCTCTTCTACTAGGAGAGAAAAGCTCCCTGAACACAGGGACTTTGCCTGTCATGTCACAGCTAGAATACCTGTAACAGCGCTTGGGTCTGTCAGTAGACTAAAATAAAACAAATGCACGAATGGAAGCCCAATATGTACAGCAGGATACTCTCTTATTGTGATGGGAGTATGAGGGGTTGAAGACATGCTCAGTCCCATCCTTGGAACCTCTAGCCTCCGTACAGTATCATTTAAAAAGTAATGACACAGAATCCTGAATGGCTCAGTCAGTTAAGCATCCAACTTCGGCCCAGGTCATGATCTCACAGTTCATGAGTTCAAGCCCCGCGACAGGATCTGGCTGACAGCTCAGAGCCTGGAGCCTGCTTCGGATTCTGTCTCCCTCACTCTCTGCCCCTTCCCGGCTCACACTTTGTCTCTCTCTCTCTTAAAAATAAATAAAACAAACAAAAGGAATGATACAGATAAATTCTATATATTAGCTATCAAAAAGCTAGGTAGTAGTAACAAATCCTGTGGGTTATATATAAGTATATAAACTTCACTTGTTAAATGTAACTAATATGACACAGCAAAAAAGTGTTAAGATGACCTTCACTACCTGCCAACACCCACTAAAACTGTATAATTAGTACATGTTAGTAAAAAATTATTCTACCCTCCTCCCTGTACACCATTATATTAATTGGAAAAGTGCTTTCCCAAAATTATGAGGTACTAAAAGAAAAAGGCAGCACGTTACAGAAGAGTAACCTCAAAGAAAACATTGGGTTTTCCCTTACAGGTAGAACTTTTTTTTTAAGTTAGGATATCTCTCTTTTAAAAGTTTATTGGGGCGCCTGGGTGGCTCAGTCAGTTAAGCGTCCGACTTCAGCTCAGGTCACGATCTCACGGTCCGTGAGTTCGAGCCCTGCGTCGGGCTCTGGGCTGATGATGGCCCAGAGCCTGGAGCCTGCTTCTGATTCTGTGTCTCCCTCTCTCTCTGACTCTCCCCCGTTCATGCTGTCTCTGTCTCAAAAATAAATAAACGTTAAAAAAAAAAAAAACTTAAAAAAAAAAAATAAAAGTTTATTATTTATTTTGAGACAGAGTGAAAGAGCATGTTGCACAGGGGAGGGGCAGGGAGACAGAGAATCCCAAGCAGGCTCGAGACTGTCTGTGCAGAGCCCGATGCAGGGTGCAAACTCACGAACCGGTAGATGACTGGGCCAAGACCAGTGAGCCACCCAGGAGCCCAGGTAAGACATTTTTAATATTGCTCTTCCATGGCTCCTAGTGGAGACGCATAAACAGACAGCATTTATTCCAAAACTCCCATCGGTTTCTGCTGCTAAGCTATCCTGCTTTTGCGTTGAGACAGGGCTGAAGTTTTACATACAGATGCAAATGCTGCTTACTATGAGGTATTTTAAAAATAAAAACAGAAGCTCAATAATTAGAAGAGGAGAAGCTCAACAGATCACATTTGCTGATAATGTTTAACCGACGTATCCATTTTATGGCAACATTTTTTGGATAAATATTACAGATCTCTTCACTCTCCCTTCAGTCTCATCGTTCCATCTCTCACCCCCTTCCCTGTCCAATAACAGCTCTAGCCAGACTTAGATTACAGAGGTTGATTTAGGAACTGTTTCAAGCTTTCAAGGAAAAAGAATTCCTATAATGTATCATGTGTTCCAGAAACAGACTCAATCATAAAAGAAACCCATTACAGAATTCTCACAAAGACAACAAGAACCATAGGGCATTACAGAAGTTAGAATTCACAACTATATATGCACCTCAGGCCAGGAAAGCACAATATCTGAATATCGAACTTGCATGAATATAAATCTTGAATGCCGATTTTTAAAAACAGATTGAGAGGGGCATCTCAATCTTCCGATTCTGTGTCTCCCTCTCTCTCTGACCCTCCCCCGTTCATGCTCTGTCTCTCTCAAAAATAAATAAACGTTAAAAAAAAAAAAACAGATTGAGAGAGCATTTGATAAATTTCAAACAGACTTTTAACAACAAATTACCAACTGTAGGAATAGGTAGTTTCCTTAGTATGAAGAAGATAAACTTCAAGAAGGGATGATCTTTATACATAATGATCATTTATCGCCAAGTAATACGTTTTAATACCAAGAACATTCCCAATCAAGCCTTTTTTCTTTTTTACTTTTTTTTAAATTGCAATAACTTATCTGAAACAGGTATTAATACTAACTATACTCATAATCTTAAAAAAAAATCAGGAAAAATAACTCTATCCTCTTAGATTTTTTTCCTACATGTACATATAATACCCAAACACAGAAGCATACTACTTACTTAATGTGTGGATTTTCCCCTAAATATCCAGAAACACTTTCACTCAATAAAAAAGTGGTTCTACATCACTGTTTCTAATGACAACATTATACTCCACATAGCATGCAAATATCCTAATACCCAATCAGAGAAATATTTGTGTCTTCTAGTGACCACTTACCTAGGTGTCAGAATTCCCAACCCATACAAAAATGGAGTTAGCAATACCTTAACACTGAAAAGAACCATGAAGAGTCATCTTAAGAGACTACTTCCAAATTGATTTTAAAAGCCTGTAATTCTATGATTCAAATGATAAATATATTTCAACAATTAAATGATTTATGTAGCACAAAAACTTGGTAATGAAAATTACATTGAAGGCAGACTTTCAGAAGGATGACCACATGAACAAGTTTCTATATTTGCCCTCTATAAAACCTATCAAAATCAGGGGGTGGGGGAGGGGGGAACAGAAAATTTAATCAAATCCAACAATGGAATGGTCACAACCCAACAAACTGGCACTGACAGATGGTTTCAAGAGAAAATTAAAATCAAATCCATATTCAGTACAGAAAAGTGCTAAAGACCAATACCCAGTTCCTCTGAAGTCTGTTAGGATATATTTTGAAAACTACAGCAGGCAGAAGAGCTGGGAGAGAAAGGTCACTTGGCCCATTTGTTGACTTTTTGGCCCAATTAAGTACAGAACTACCTGAAACAGGAAGGAGGGCCCTGCCACGCTAAACCTTTGCACTGACCCCAAAAGTGAGCTCTGAAGAGAGAGTTAATCACATATAGTGTGGGTTGAGAAAAAAACAAATGAACTGCCTTCTCATGACACTCCTTTCCATGACTCTCCTCCCAAAAGACACTTCCCATACCCCTTTCCCTAACCGCCAAGCATTTTATAAAAAAACAATTTCTAAGGATACAATTAATGTAGTGTCCAGGAGAATAAGAAACAGAATCGAAGAGAAATGAATCACAATTTACACACACACACACACACACACACACACACACACACAGATACTCAAATTCACTCAAGTACACAGAAACCACCCTACACAGAACCTATGCACAGACCAAAGTAATGGTATATACCATTAGTAGGGTGAAGAGAAAACTTTGAAAAAAGTTAACTTTTAGACAAATTCTGTTCTATCTCAGAGTACAAAGAACAGGAATTTTATGAAACAAAAGCAAAACAAGAAACAAAAGGATACAATAAAGGGGTGGGGGAGCTGGAAGAAATAAGAGGAAAAACTTAAGGATGCAATCATCAAAGAAACAAATACAACATTTGAGGTAATGAAAGAATCAACATTGCTGAAAGTGATGTCATCCATAAGGAGGTACACAGTCCTGAAAAATAACACAAAGCACAGAAGACAAAACAACAGAGATGCTAGCACTTAGAGATAAAATGCCACAGATGAAAAATGAAGCCAACATACATAAAACTGGAGGCCCTGAAGAAGAGAACAGAAAACAGGACACTAAAGTATTAAAAAAAAAAAAAAAAAAAAGCTTTCCTGAAATACAGGAAGATCTCATTCTGGAGATTGAAGGGGGTCACCATATAGGAGGAAAAATTAAAAACCGATAAAACTGACGCATATCTTCCTTCACAGTCTGGTAAAGCTGCTGAATTTTAAGCACGAAGAAAGAATTCTTAAAAGCATCCAGGCAGCAGAAGCAGGTCACTTATAAAACAAAAAAGGGCTGACCTCATACTTCTCCACAGAAACCTTAAATGCTAGAATACAAAGTGATAATGTCTTGTGCTAAAAGAAGAAAATGGATGTGACCCAGAAAATTACTTTTCTAACCAAGACGCCATTTATAATGAACAATAGTAGGACATTATCAAATATTTAAGAATTCAAAAATTAAAGTACTCATAACCTGGGGAAAGATGGGGTTAGTAGATTAACACAGACTAACAATCATAAGAAAAATCGAAATAACAAATCTCAGAGAGAAGCTGTACTGCTAAGATAGCAGTGTGCACTACATGCAGCTAAACTCACCTGCTTAACATCTGGAATCAAGAGCCACTTATGATTACTGATTATTTTGAAAACTTTTATGCCAAATGACATTATACAGCAAATATTAATTTACTCAAAATAGACTTTAAATGTTTCCTTTGTTGTAATTTTATTTCATAAAAGCACTCGGCTACACCCCTTGCCCCGCTGCACACAGTACTCCCATTTGACAAATACTGAAGAGCAAATACCAAAGATGGTACAAGACGCTAACAGAATAAACCAGAAATCATTCTTCCCTGGAGTTCTGTTTAGTTTCACAGACTTAACTATGTATCAAAAGAAACTATGGGATTTCTAGTCCCATACCACCACTTTTAATAATGAGAATTTTCAAGTTTGTTTGAGCTACCCAGGTGATTGATAGACACGTGCCAAAGGCTACAACATATACTACAACCTCTTTAAGTCTCCTAAATCTTCAAAGGCAGATTAAATAACATCCAGTAATTTTACTGCTGACTGTATTTTATATTACGGTGAGTTTTTTGACAACTGCAGTTTAGTAGGTATTGGCACCGTGCTACGTCAGACTCTAGAGTAGGTGACTGCTTTTTGAACACAATTTTTAAATGTCTTAAAAAGAGAGTAGCAGCAATATGTACCTCTGTGAAAATATAACAGCTCGAGAGTTTGACAGGTTAAAAATTGCCTTAAATCTATTAAATGAATAGTGTTATTTGTTCCAATAAGTATAATGACCAAATATGAAAGTACAAGTTACCCAGGAGAGTTGCTTATATTACATTCTAAGTAAAACAGAAGAAAGCAAATCTGATACATTTACTATCACTCTACATTAGATATAAATATTGAAACATTAAATTAGCATCCAGTGATTAAAGGCTTTCCTAAAAAACATGCAGGTATTTGTATCATGACTTACAGAAGAATATAATTAGAGAGGACAATACACGAGGATTGAATTCTGGCAACAGTAATTATAATAATACAGTTTGATGACTGATGACCATTAAGTGAAAATTTTTCTACTTATAGTTGTCATTAAAAAACTAAGCAGCTAAGGCAACCTGGGTGGCTCAGTCGGTTAAGCTTCCAACTGCAGCTCAGGTCATATCTCACAGTTCGTGAGTTTGAGCCCATGTCAGGCTCTGTGCTGACAGCTCAGAGCCTGGAGCCTGCTTCGAATTCTGTGTCTCCCTCTCTCTCTGCCCCTCCCCTGCTCACGGTGTCTGCCTCTCTCAAAAATAAACAAACATTAAAAAAAATAAGAGTCCGGGGCGCCTGGGTGGCGCAGTCGGTTAAGCGTCCGACTTCAGCCAGGTCACGATCTCGCGGTCCGTGAGTTCGAGCCCCGCATCAGGCTCTGGGCTGATGGCTCAGAGCCTGGAGCCTGTTTCTGATTCTGTGTCTCCCTCTCTCTCTGCCCCTCCCCTGTTCATGCTCTGTCTCTCTCTGTCCCAAAAATAAATAAACGTTGAAAAAAAAAAATATTAAAAAAAAAAAAAAATAAGAGTTAAATAAATAGCTAACCTACCATATGATCCAGCAATTGTACCTTAGCTATCTGTAACAAAGAAAAGTTATTTCACACAAAAGTCTGTACGTGAACGCACAGCTATGTTGGTAAGAGCCCAAAACTGCAAACCACCCAAGTGAATGGTTAAACAAACTGAGGTTCACCATACCATAGAATACTACTCAGCAATACAAAAGAAATGCATCACTGATACACAGACCCTTGATTCTGAAGGGAATTATGAGGAGTTAAAAAATTTAATCTTAAAAGGTTACATACATACTGTGATTCCATTTATATAATACTCTTCAAACAGCAAAATCGTAATGATTGAGAGCAGTTAGCTTGCTAGAGGTTGAGTGGAAGGAGGGAAGTGGATGTGGCTATAAAAAGCACAAGAAATTACTGTGATGATCTGTTCTGTATCTTGACTGTGACAGCAGTCATGTTAATCTACTCATGTGATAAAATTGCATGAAACACACATATGCAATGCATGTAAAATTGGTAAAAAATCTGAATACGGCCACAGGAGACTGTGAAGGAGAGCAGAATACGTCACCCAAAAATATGCCACTTCAGCATGTGGACATTTTTGAGCTAAAGAAAATTAAGACCCTACAGACTCAGGAAAAAGTTCTCCCTCTCCCGTAACTACCTAAAAGAATTTAGATAGTCTTTTTCTGGTACGAGCTTCCTAATTACCTGAGATAACTTTTTAAACTAAAAGACCTATTTGTATGGCAGGGCAAACTTCTAATTACAAACATCTGCTTTTATCATCCTGTGAATTACCTTCCGCCCCTATGAAGCCCCAGGCCCCATCCCATTCCTTGACTCAAGACATCGTATGTGCCTCAACTGATGGACTCATGAGTCCCTGTTTGGGGCTCTTGTAGATAGGAAATCAAATTGTCTTCTCCTATTTATCGGTTTGATGCCAATTTAATTGTTAGACCAGCCAAAGAACCTCAGAAGGGAAAGGAAAAGTTTTCCACACCTACAACTGTAACAATGTCAAATTCCTGCTTATGATAGTATACTATAGTTACAGAAGATATTATCTGCATGCATGCAAACTAGATAAAAAGTACACTGAGCCTCTCTGTAGTATTTTTTACAGTTGCAAGCAAATCTACAATTACCTCATAATTAAAAGATTTTTTTAAAAAAGGAAACCAGCTAAAAACAAACAGCTGGGATTTAAACCCAAGTGTGACAGCTCCTTCTATATCCTGCTTGTTGATGACAAGTAGAGGGGACATTGTGGCTTTCTTCTCTCACAGTCCCTAATCATAAAGCCATTCTTGTTGGAAGGTGACTTTCATCATTGCTCCTCACTATCCCCATTAAACTTCCTCCTCTCCACGAAGTCTGTTTCATATTTAATCACCCTGTTCACTTGTCTAACCTCCATGTTCTCATTCTATCACCTTCACATAAATCATCTTGCCTTGCAGAGACAACACCGACACCAGCCAATCACATCAATGAACTTCACACCATCCTTTCCTTTTTTACACTTCTATATTTGATGTCATTTCAGAAAGACTTTATTTTAGTCAAATAAGGTTTTACTGTAATTCTTAAAAATAGAGAAGTCTCTTGTGTTGCTATCATTATATTGCCATAAACTTTTAAAAGTAGAAGGTAATCAAAAAGACTTCAGACAGTTCAGCTCAAGCTCGCTGTAAAATGCTGAAACCTAATTGATTAAAGCTATAAAATACAGCATTTTAAGAATTAAATTTTAAGAAATATTTTCAATAAAAAACAGTGCCACATTAAACATTCCCTTTTTTTGTTGAAATCCAAAATCTCATGTGTTCTACCTTCTAGAACACAATCACTAAGCTTGGGCAGAAGCCAAAAATAAAGACAGAAATGTTAGGTACAAGTAGAGAGGAATAAGAGATTACTTAAAAAGGGTAATGCTGAAAGAATATGGCTTTTTGTGCCTAAATCAAATAGATTTTTACTCAAAGCAGAAAGTATCACAAAACAGAAAAAAAAAACAAGGTAACATATTTTGATTACCTTGTACACGTTAGGGACTGTTACAGATGTCAGGTACATTATTCCATTTAATCCTCAAACAAGTCTTTGAGAGGGGTAGTAAAAATGCCTATTTTACAGTTCAAAATCCAGAGAAAAATTTTAAATAATGAGCCCAAGGCTACAGAGTTAATAAGCAAAAGACAAACAGGTTAGAGTCCTTTGCCCTAATGTTAAATTTTCTTTCTTTTCCTTGTACCCCAATGTCACTAATTCACTGGTATTAACATAATTGATTACCCCACTAAACTTTTTCCTATCCTATGGTATAGGAAAACCAATATTCAATTAGTCTGACCCCTTCAAATAAGGAACAGAAAATGCCTAAATACTGTCAATTTTATTAACTTTTGTTACCTTTATCTCCTAAAAGTATATTCTTAAGTTATATTCAAATTCAAAAACTACTATTAACCGTAACATTATTTTCTCATTAAATCATATTATTCAGCATCTATTATATGCAAGGACAACACGTACCAGACCAAAGAGCATGCTATAAAAAGGTGAGATCACTCTATTTGAATCAGATTTTCAACTAATGTCATTGTCTTTAAGGAGCTTGGGGGGAAAACATCTAGAAAATCTACTAGAAAACAGAACTCGGACTGCCTAGATGGCTCAGTGGGTTAAGTGTCTGACTCGATTTTGGCTCAGGTCATGATCTCACAATGGGGAGACTGAGCCCAGGGTCAGGCTCAGCACTGAGCGTGGTGTCTGCTTGGGATTCTCTCTGCCCTCCCCCACTCACACTCTCAAAATAAATAAATAAACTTAAAAAAAAAAAAAAAAAGAAAACAACGCATCTCAAATGTCTGCAATATATCATGTATCATGATCAGTTCTTGTTCTCTGTTCTCCTGTCGTCTCAATGTTAACCCTTCCCCAACCACCCCACCGACAAAAGATTCTGATGCAATAGTCTAGCAGAGAAAGCCAGAAAGTATTTCACTCACCATCCCCCCCTAACAAAAAAATTTAAGTTTTGCAATCTAGGGTCAAATCTCATTAAAACACACATACATCCGCATACCCTACCTAATACAGACTGTTTTGAACTACTGTTTTTTTCAGTTTTTTTTTAATGTTTATTTATATTTGAGAGAGAGAGAGAGAACAAGCCAGCATGAGTGGGGGAGGGGTAGAGAGGGAGACACAGAATCTGAAGCAGACTCCAGGATCCAAGCTGTCAGCACAAAGCCCCGAAAAGTTTACTTTTAAATGTTTTTAAAAACAGTAGTTTAGTGGCGCCTGGGGGGCTCAGTCCTTTAAGCATCCAACTTCAGCTCAGGTTCTGATCTCACAACTCCAGAGTTTGAGCCCGGCATCAGGATCTGTGCTGAGCTCAGAACCTGGAGCCTGCAGCCTGCTTCGGATTCTGTCTCCTTCTCTGCCCGTTCCCTGCTTGCACTATCTGTCCTCTCTCTCAAAAATAAACATTAAAAAAATTTTTTTAACTTAAAAAATAAATAAGATAAAGGTAAACTCTTCATTTCTGTCAAAAGAAAATTTGTAAAAGTACATTTTAGGTGACACAAAATCAAAAGAAGACAAATTCTTGGGAACAAATACCAAAATCAGGGTTAATTCTAGGAAAGTAGCAGGACAAGGTTGAGAGTGTGACATCCAGAGGATACTATGATTAAAAAAGGGCAGTTACACAAGAGGCTTCCTTTATTTTTAATGATGTATTTCTTCAATTAAGTGGGGAGCATAGAGTTCTGAAGAGGTGCAGTAGATCATCACCTTCCATTACTTTTTTAAAAATATTTTTAAACATTTATTTAGTTTTGAGAGAGACAGACTGTGAGTGGAGGAGGGGCAGAGAGAGGGGTGGGGGAAGACACAATCTGAAGCAGGCTCCAGGCTCCGAGCCGTCAGCACAGAGTCTGACACAGGGCTCGAACCCATGAACCCTGAGATAATGGACCTGAGCTGAAGTTGGACGCTTAACCGACTGAGCCACCCAGGCGGCCCTCTTTTAACTCTGACATTTATCACTTCATATGAACAAAATATAAAATATTTTGACAAATGGTTTTCAAAACCTTTAAAGAAGAATCTTTTTCCAAAAACAAATCTTGCCCAGAAGAGATATATAAAACAGATACAAATAGAATTGGTCTCTCTTCCCTTGCTAACAGTGACCTGGCAAGGTACTTTTGCAGAACACCAATGGCACCAAAGGATGCAGTTTGAAAGCATTAAGAACACCAATTTAGCAACTATAGTTTCAAATAAATCTTCCTATGATTTACTTAAAAAATGGTGCTATAGTGATCTCTCCAGCTATAATTAAATGACAAAGAACAATCAGTATATACACTCAAATACTAATAGGCTGTCCTCTTTACTTATTATCAATGAATAGTTAATGCTCCTATCTCAGGTCAAACATTTATTTTGTATACTAAATCTCAACACTGCTCCAGCAATAGTCCCTCTGCAAGTTCTTCCACTACTAGATCGGTTCCATCAGCCTATCAGTATATTTTAATGACTCTTCAAAAAAAGAGAAAGGGACGGAGCGGGGAAGAGGAGGCAGGAAGTGTGTGGGGGGGGGGGGGAGGAAGAAGGAAGGAAAACCCTTTCCTTTAACCCACACATCCTACTCTAGCCATACCTCTGTTCTCTACTCTTTTATAGCAAAACTCCTGTGTTCATCAATGTCTTCACCTCTTCTATGCTCTTAAACACACTCCAATCAGGTCTTTATTCCCCCAAGCCCACTGAAACTGCTGAAGGTCAATACCTTCTAGGACACCAGTTCTCACGTTACCCAACCTACTGACAGACCTAGACAGAAGTCATCACAAACATCATGTAACACTTTCTTCACTTGGCTTCCAGGAGATACTGTAAGGTTCTCTTTTACTCCACTGGCTGTTCCTTCCCCATCTCCTTTTCTAGTCACTCTCTGATTTCTAAACACGGAGAAGTCCCTGACTTCTAAACACGGTGGCACCACCAGATAAATTTGCAGCTATATCTTAATTTGTTGATGGCAGAGGTGTGCAAACTTTTTGCTAATCAAATCTGGCCATCTGACCACACTCATTCCTTTGTACAATATCATAGTTCCACTGCACTACACTGGTAGAGCAGAGTATTTGTAAGAGACCATATGGTTGCAAAGTCAAAAATATTTACTTATCTAGGTCCTTTACGGAAAAGAAAGGCTGCAGAACCCTCATCATTACTCATTTTCTAGTCTGGGTGAAATCTAGTCTCCTAGTTTTTAAATTCACTCTATATGCAGAGGACTCAAACCCAAACTCCTCCTTAAATTCCAACCCAGCCATCTGCCTACTCCTTTGATGTCTGAACAAGATTCTCCAATTTAAGACAACCCAAAACCACAAAACTCGCAATTCTATCCAACCCCAAACCTTTTGTTCTATAGTCTTCTTCAGTGCAATAAAGGACAATTCCAGCTTCCAAATGCTTAGGCGAAAACTCTTGGGAGTCATTCTTAACTTCTAGTTTATCTGTTCATTCTTTCAAAATACATCCAGAATCACACCACTTCTACTGTTTCTTCCGAATCCAAAGCCACTATGGTCTCTTTCCACTAATGCAAGTGTCCTAAGTGACCTACCTGTCTTGTTCCTACAGATTAAGTCACTCAATATCCTCCAATGGTTCATCTGAGTAAAACCCCAAATCCTTTCAAAAGCGTACAAGACCCTGCTTGATCTGGCCCTTGCCTCACCTCTCTTGAGCTTCTATCACCCTCACCCTAAAAACATCTGTAGCTATCTTGTTCAAACAAACATTCCAAACACATTCTCATGTGAAGCCCTTGCCATTTACTATTCTCTGCCTGGAACCTACTTCTTCCCCTCACAGTCGTATGCCTACCTTCCTCATTTTTTTTTTTAAATATATATATATTTTTAATGTTTACTTATTTTGGGGACAGAGAAAGACAGAGCATGAACGGGGAAGGGGCAGAGAGAGAGGGAGACACAGAATCTGAAGCAGGCTCCAGGCTCTGAGCTGTCAGCACAGGGCCCGGACATGGGGCTCGAATTCACAAACCGCAAGATCATGACCTGAGCTGAAGTCAGAGGCTTAACCAACTGAGCCACCCAGGCGTCCCTTTAATATTTTTTAAAGGAGAGAGGCAGAGCATGAATGGAGACACGCAGAAGAGGGAGACACAGAATCCGAAGCAGGCTCCAGGCTGTAAGCAGAGCCCGAAGCAGGGCTCGAACTCCTGAACTGCGAGATTGTGACCTGAGCTGAAGACGGACATTTAACCTACTCAGCCACCCAGGCATCCTACCTTCCTCATTTCTATAGAGCAACCCTTACTTTCAACATTTCTTTTTTAACAACCCCTACACTTCCCTAGATTATTTGTATTTCCTCTTCAGCTTTTTCTATGAGGCAGCACTTTTCTCGAACTCTCTAACATGGTAGACATCCAATTTATTTCTACCTGCTATATCAGTATCTTATAGAAAATATCACTTTCCCCAGTAATTTCTTACAATTACATATTCCATTTGTTACAGTAACAAATTCATGTTCGTTGATCTGTACCAATGCACTACTACAGATTCAATCTACAATTCCTTGAAATCTTCTAACTTCTTTTCTGGTCAACCTTTGACTTCTAGGTGCCTACCAATTTCATCAACTAAGAAGCCTGCAATGTATAAATATTATGCTCCACTCTTGGCAGCGTCTTTTTAATCCTTGGGACGGTCCTACCTCAGGATTACATGAAGTTCTTGAATTTGCCAGGTTTTATTGATTCTGAAGCAAATTCACTTATTTTTTATGTGCTTTCATTAATATAACTACAGTCTTTAACACAATGGAGTGCAATAATGAAGACCAAGAAAAATAAAAATTCCTAACTTACATAGGTTGGTCCACTCACAAAAAATTTTTTACGATTTATTTTTATAAAAGTGGACTGCTGCACATAACACTGGAGAAGAAAGTTAAAGTGGCAGCAGGGAAAAAAATGAGTAATTTCACAGAGGTAAAGTTTTCTCTCTAAAGACTGAGCTTTCTAAATTTCGTATCCTTCATATAGGTAACAATACTAAATGACATTAATACAATTTTATAAAGCTGTTGTTATACTCCCTCAATAGGATTTACACCAGCATTGAAAATGCTTTAAATCATGCCTATAAGTCAGTTACACAGATACTCAAAGCTAATTTCCAAACACCTTAGGATATAACCACCTGTTTTTACTAGAAAAAGACTGTTTCAAGTTAAACAATTTTGACTTAAGCAGCATTCACAGAAATATAACCAAAGTATGCAACTGCCAGTCCCAAATGTTTAGGAGAATCTCCAACTTAACACTGTTATACACTAAAAGGATTAAAGCAACAAAGTTTTCACATAACAAAACTACTGCTAGCACATAGGAAAAAATAGCCATCCTCAACCCAAAATAACCCATTCACATTCAGGCTAAAAACTGAGTGCTAATATAAAAACAGTTCCCAATTCCTGTAACACACACCTAAAATTTGTTGATGCAACCAAAGCACTAAGACAAAACAGGCAGTTTCCTAAAAAGGAGTTGTATAAACTCTCTTTACCAAACTGTTCATGATGTTTCTATGATTTGAATCAAAGAGTATTCCTCAAGGTTCTCTAGTGTAACCCTCAAGTAACAAAATGTCATTCAGAATCAGAAGGCACAGGAACACCGACAAGTTGTAAATTAAAAGTCTACCCCAAACTTTCTGCCACTGATCATGCCCTGGAATCCTTAATTCCTCTATTCCATTATAACTCTACCATTCCTATAGCACGAAGTACTGGTTGTCAAATTTTTACGTGCCCCAACATGCAGACATCCAGGTTTCATCACCTAGAAGTTCTGATTCAGGTAGTCGTTGAGTGGGAATGAGTGGCATTTTTAAACACTCCGAGTGATTCTTTGAAAGGGAAAAAAAGCCATAATGTTTCTCTAAAAATATAATGAATATAGGTTTCTCCAAAATACACTAAAGTATTCTGAAGAATACCAAAGGCTTGTTAAGGTTACTGGGAATATATTTGATAGTGTATGTTCACTTTTTGTTAAAAAGAAAAAAACTATAGACTCTAAATTACCACACTGAATTTAGTCTTTAAGATTAGAGATTTACTCCTCTGGCAGGAGAAAAAAAGATTCATGAGAAACCCAGCATTTGAACAATCTGTTGCTGGCCTGGGTAAGAACCATGGTACCACAGATGTCACTGTAATCCTTTTGATAATTCCATTCAATTCAGTGTTATTACTCGGATACGTATTCTTAATCCACATTTTGTATGTCACTTTCAAACTACCTAAATGACAGAAGACATCTGAGATATCCAATAAAAAAAGAGAGCAAAGACAGACTGTGAGGCAGGAATGTGCATAGAACGCTCAAGGAACTACAAGGTCATTGTGGTTAAAGCCAAACAAATGAAAAGTAAAATCTAGAGACATAAAGTCAGAGGTAACAATGGAGAGAGTAACAAATCACACCAGGCCTGTAGGCCATTGTAAGGACATGTGAGAAGGTTTTGAGCAAAGGGGTAACTTGATATGATTGCTGCGTGGAGAATATACTGAAGAGCTAGAAAGTAGGAAAGCAGAAAGACTGGTTTAGGAGGCTCAAGATTATTGGCCTGAGCAACTGAGAGGCTGTATTTTCTATTTAACAATATACAGCAGACTGTGGGAAAAGCAGGCTTGGGAGGGGAAAATGAGAGGCCAAGTTTTGGACACTACCATACAATCACCAGAAATAAGGTGTTACATGTGGTAACAGATGTGCTAACTAACCGAGACTGAGGACTGGAGGTTAGAGGAAGTAACTTCTAAGTTGAACCCTAAAAAACAGGAAGGAATTAACTAGGCTAAAGGAGGTGGAGGAGAGACAATATCCTAGAAGGAAACGGCATGTGTGAAGTACCCATGTGTGACAGAACTCATTATCCTCAAAGAACTGAAGCATGTAAGAAAGCAAGAAAATGAGAAAGAGATATAGCAAGCTGTTCAGTGAAACATTTGTACCTTATCTTAAGGGGGTGGAAGACACTGAAAGATTTTTTACATAAAGAAAGAGCAAATGTACTTTCCTTAAAAGGTGATTCTGGCTGTGCTGGGGAGAATGAACTAGCAGGGAAGGAAGGGGCAGTATCCCACGTCTTTAGTTCAGGCAAAAGAGGATCAGGATCCGAGAAAAAGATGAATAGATTCAAAAGCTATTTCAGAGGCACGATCTACGAGACTCAAAAACTGGATATTGGGGATAAGGGAGGATAAGGGCATTAAGAAAATCAAGGGCTAAGCAAAGGAAAGGAAAGGAAACCAAGATGCAAAGAGAACTGAAGCTCATACAACCATATAAATGCACATCCAGGATGTTTCACCCAAGCCTCAGTGCTCATTCCATTCCCCAGCTACAGAAACATACACAACATTATGAATATTGACTCTCAATTTTCACTGGAAATAAATTGCCAAATTTAGGAATTAACATTTACGCTTCACTTACAAACTTTATATATATTTTTAAGTAGGCTTCAGGACCAGTAAAAGAGCCCAGAACAGGGGCCTGAACTCAAAACCTTGAGATGAAGACCTGAGCTGAGATCAGGAGTCAGATACTTAACCAACTGAGCCACTTGGGGGCCCATCACTTACAGATTTTAAATGTAAAATTTTAAATGTAAAAATTTAAATTTTATATTTTAAATCTGTAAGGACTCTTCCCACAATGTTAAATGGCATTATATAACTATATAATGCCTGTTTTATAATACCCATTTCTCACCCATTAAATAAAAACCAGAAAGGCTCCACTTTTAAAATACAAAGACTACAAAAGAACTTCTAGAATATGCAAATAATATCTTTCACTTTTTTTTAAAAGTAAACCCACAAGAAACTGGTGTTAGACCAGTAGATTAAGTTTAAAATGTTTAATACTCTGGAAAGTCAAAATAAGTAAATAAAGTAAAAAATGAATTCTGAATTTGGTGGGCAACTCAAGACTTAATAAACTAGAAGCTTATATTGACAAGGTTAAAAACTAAACCACTTTTTACATAAACAAAATCTGACTTCTATATTATATATAGCATATACAGTAAAAACTCTAGGACTTCTGTTTATACTAGTCTTCAAAAACGTCAATCTTGTTTCTCAATTTAAACTTAGTAAATGCAGGGGCACTTGGGTAGCTCAGTCAGTTAAGCACCTGACTTGAACTCAGGTCATAATCTCATGGTTCTTGAGTTCGCACTCTGCATCAGCCTCTGCACTAAAAGTGCAGAGCCTGCTTGGGCTTCTCTCTCTCTGCCTCTCTCCTGTGTGTGTGTGCACCCGAGTTCTCTCTCAAAATAAATAAATAAATTAAAGCACAAAAATCAGAAAATTCTCATGCACACATCTCAAGCCATTTATTTGGAAAGGACCTTGGAGATTATCAATCCAACCTTGTTATAAAAAGGGGAAGGAAAAAAAAAAAGCAGCAGCCAAGAAGTTATATGAACATGATTTGCCCATGGTTAAAAAAGCTAATAACCAGTAAAAAACAAACAAACAAAAAAAAAACAAAAAACACAACTAGAACCCATATCTCAAGATATGGATATCTCCTTCCACTTTACACGTTTCCACCTTAATTCTTGTTATCAAGTTAACAATGATCTATCTCTAGCAGCACAGCATCCCGAAAATATATCCAAACCCCAAGAGGAACTTTTCTTTAAAAAAACTTTTTTAAACATTTTTGAGAGAGTGAGAGAGATAAAGTGCGCGGGAGGTACAGAGAGAGAGACACAAAGAATCAAAGCAGGTTCTAGGCTCTGAGCTGTCAGCACAGAGCCCTATGCAGAGTTCGAACTCACAGACCACGAGATCATGACTTGAGTCACAGTCGAACGCTTAGCTGACTGAACCACCCAGGTGTCCCTAAAAGGTACTTTTCTTATAAGACAATTAGAATCCAGTCAATATTCAGAATTCTGGCTCTGTGATCCGACAACTTTACGTTGTAAATTTTATTTGGTAGTAGTTCCTTAACATGATGCTTTTGACATGTATATTCAAAGGCTAACCAATAAAGAGTCTTTGGAAATAACACTGCACATAATGCAAGTTCTCTATATGCCTCCCTGCCTTCCTCCGTTGATACTAATCTTAGTGATACTGAAAGCATTACAATGTTTACAAAAAAACAAAATAAAACAGGGCTAACAAACCAAAACTTAAGTACCACTCTGTCCAACAAATGGACTTTCTCCACTTAATTTGACCAATTCTGAGCCTAGAGGAAAAATCTTATGATACACCATTCCAACATCTACAAAAATAAATCAGCGCTTTTCAAAGCAAGATAGCTTTTATCTTTTTTAATGATTATTTATTTTTGAGAGACAGAGACAGAGCATGAGCAGGGGAGGGGCCAAGAGAGAGAGGGAAACACAGAATCTGAAGCAGGCTCCAGGCTCTGAGGCGTCAGTACAGACCCTGAAACGGGGCTTGAACTCGTCAACCGTGAGATCATGCATGACCTGAGCCCAAGTTGGACACTGAATCCACTGAGTAACCCAGGTGCTCCTCAAAGCAAGACAGCTTTTAAAAACCACACCCATCCTTAAGACTAAAGACAAAGAAAAAATTGGAAAAGGGACAAATATGTGATTAAAAAAAAATTAGAATACTCACATACAAAAAAAGTAGAAACCTTCAAAGTATTCATCTTAAGACTCTCCAGTGTCACTTCTCAAACCATTTATCACTCCTCCTCGAGAAACCATTTCAAAGCCTATAATATATTCACTCAAATATCTTAAGCTAATTCTTCAAACATTGGAGATGGGTTAAAAATAGTGAGTAATTTGGGGCGCCTGGGTGGCTCAGTCGGTTAAGCGTCCAACTTCAGCTCAGGTCACGATCTCGCGGTCCGGGAGTTCGAGCCCCGCGTCAGGCTCTGGGCTGATGGCTCAGAGCCTGGAGCCTGCTTCCGATTCTGTGTCTCCCTCTCTCTCTGCCCCTCCCCCGTTCATGCTGTGTCTCTCTCTGTCTCAAAAATAAATAAACGTTAAAAAAAAAAATTTAATAAAAAAAAATAGTGAGTAATTCAATTAAAATACTGGTAAATATGGTAGAAGGAATACTGGCTAATGTTTCATATCAAAAACAAAATGAGTTATTAAAGAGAAATTAAGAATGATCTGCTACTGTGGCTCTTGGATTTTCAACAAAATATGTATTCAACCCCAAAAGACTTGAACTGAGCCACTGCTGGACTAGAATAGCTTATATTCTTTCAAAGAGTTTACTTTTTAAAAGCCATAGTTTTATTGTCAAGAGGCACAAATTCATGAGCCCAAATATGCCACGTTATAGCTGCACTCTTTTTTTCCTGATCCAAAACGATCTTAACATTTTAATCATTTTAGGAATAAAAATCACAACACAATGAATCACTAATTAAAAATAACTAGAGCAGTAATTCTCAAGGGTTTACCCTTGAGAAATGGAGCACCACATATGAGAATTTCTGGGGAAATTCTTAATTTCACTAAAGCTCGAAAAACTGAATATTCAAATATAGGGTTATATTTGGAAAAGACACTATGCTTTAGGAAAAGAACAGTTAAAAATTAGTAAAAAGTCTGTAGCATTTAAAATGTCAGGGCACACTGGTGGCTCAGTAGGTTAAGCATCTGACTCTTGATTTCAGCTCAGATCATGATCTCACAGTTCATGGCATCGATCCCTGCATCGGGCTCTGTGTTGACAGTGTAGAACCTGCTTGGGATTCTCTCTCCCTCGCTCCCTGACCCTCCCTGCTCACTTGCACACATGCACGCTCTCTCTCTCAAAATAACTTTTTAAAAAGTTTAAAAAAATAAACTTAAAAAGTGCTTTAAATGTCATTTTATTCTAATTATATATATATATGTATTTATAGAATTATAATAAAGCTACTGGTACCAGTCTAAAAATCAGGGCTACTTAAGGGATTGGTAGTATTGTGATGGAATTAGCACATCAATTACAATTTGTTTTTAAATTTATAACTAAAACTTTATATATTTTCCTCAAGATCTGAATAAACTATTTGCTTTCTTCACGAATAGTACAAAAGCAAGTTTAACCACTTTAGGAATTCTAAAATAGTAAATTCTTACTATTTTACTCAATTGCACTTGAAAAATTAACTCACTTGAACACAAGTAATTCCCTGAAGATTACTACCACTTACCTATTTCTGACATGTGTTAGACATGTCAAATGTCATACCAGACATTAATTTAACATTACTGAGCATATACATTTATATGCCAGGCCTTGGTACAATAAAAATTAAAACGGTTTCTGCCTTCTAGGAGCTTACGGTATAGCAGGCAAACCACATATGCAAACAATTAACCTCCCCATAAAAAAAAAAAACAACTGTAATATAAAAAGGTTCAAGCAAGTCTCCATACAATAAAGAGCTAGAATCTTGAAGGATTACCAAGAGAAAAAAAAATGGGATAGGAGAGGACAGTTTCAGCTGTGAAAATGTACAGAAGGACAACAGCATTTGATGTTCTAGGACTGGGTAAATAAATTTACATGACAGTAGTACAGAGCGAGGCAGTAGGTTGAGAAGAGACAGAAATTTGGACTCTTGGCAAGGATGACTTAGATTTTAAATTCTTCAAATTTTCAAGCTATATTTACAAGCAAAACATCTACTCTGAGATGCTAGTTAAGATTTCTGGCATGAACATAACTGTTCCTTTTCGTTTCAGTGTCCCCTATGTACACCAGACAGATTTCCCAAATAAGTACATGACAAAGGAGGAAAGCCATATACACAGGCAATCGTGTTGGCAATACAATATTAATGAAGACTTCTAAGGGTTAATGAAGGGAATATGTTTAAAATTATAGTCTAAAATTTTTACTCAGATAGCAATGCATAGGAATGAGACAAAAAATCTGTTAAAAGGATGCTGCAATACTTAAAGAGGATATTGAGGCCTAGAATTCCCCACAGGAGGAAAAAAAAAGGAAAAGGAAATCAAGGATGCATTCCTAAGCATTAACCGGGGAATAATCAATTTAGGAAGAGATTTTAGGAAAGTAACTATGGAAAATATTGAAACATGCCTAATAAGCAAAAAAGACATGTGGGCCTGGACACCAAAGGGTAGGATTTACAGAATGAGAAGCAGCAAGGACAGAACATGTCAGGGAATAATAACTGTTCAGTGCAGGCAATGAGATGAAAACAGCAACAGAGAAAGGAAAACCAACATCGTAAGAAATATTATAAAGAAAGAGAAAACTTCAAAAAACTAATGGACTGAACGGTTTTCAGTGGACTTGTTAAACAAAGAGATCATAAGCAGTTGCAAAAAAATTTGTAAAAAAACCTCAAGTGAGAGAGAAACAGCGTAAGGGCAATGGGCTAAATTTAAATTTAAGTAACACTAAAACCTGAAGTTCACAGCAGCACTAGTCACATGTCAAATGTTCCACGAGCACATGTGGCTAGTGGCTACCATATAGATAGCTCAAACATCAAACATTTCAACCATATATTCTATTGAACAGTGGCTAACCTAGATTCTCATTTCCAAATGTGAACACTCAACTATAAACAGCAAACATCCATGGAATTCGGGGCACGCCTGGGTGGCTCAGTCAGTTAAGCTTAGTCTGACTTCGGCTCAGGTCATGGTCTTGTGGTCCATGAGTTCAAGCCCCGCATCAGGCTCTGTGCTGACAGCTTGGAGCCTGGAGCCAGCTTCAGATTCTGTTGTCTGCCTATCTCTCTCTGCCCTTCCCCCGCTCATGCTCTGTCTGTCTGTCTCTCTCTCTCAAGTATAAACATATAAAAAAAAAAAAAAATTAAAAAAAGAAAAAAAAAATTCATGGAGCCCAATAATGTGGAAGAGATGCACTAAACTCAAACAGAAAACCTTATGAGGAAACATTTGACATGGAAAAAAAATGAAAATATAATTTAAATTCCCAGACTATTTCTATTGAATCAGATTCATAAAATTAAAAGCTATAAAAAAAAGTAGATTGTGCAAAATAGAACTTTCAATAGGTAGATGATATGAACACATCTTTATAATTGGTGTGCTGAAATATGCCACGGGAGTGCAATGTATTCTCACTCAAAAAGCATCTGAATAATTGGCGTGCCTGGGTGGCTTAGCTGGTTAAGCATCCAGCTTCGGCCCAGGTCATGATCTTGTGGTTTATAAGCTCGAGTCCTGGGTCAGACTCTGTGCTGACACCTTGAAGCCTGGAGTCCACTTCTGATTCTTTGTCTCCCACTCTCTCTGCTACTGCCCCACTCACTCTCTCTCAAAAAAGTAAAAATAGACATTTGACAAAAAAAGTATCCAAATGTCTACTGTTTATCAGAAAAGAGGGAAGTAGAATATAACCAAAAAACATATAACAAGAATTCCGAAAGGTGAGGAGTCAGAAACAGTTTTAAAAAGAGGGGGAAAGTAGCAGGAGTAAGGAACAACTCTAAGGGCTCTCTTTAGACTAAAAGAGCCATAAGCAGAAGTATGAAAAAAGACCCCACTTACAAGAGAAGCCTGGTGAAGTTTTACATTTTAGGATGAAGAAAAAGAAAAATCTTAAAGGCTTCCAAGCTGGGGGGTAGGAGAATTAAAGTAAAAGACACACATCATTATGGAAAACTACCTATAGATAACAACCAGATTTGAGATCAGACTTCTCATCTGCAACAATGAATGGTAATCGCCAATTTAGAAGTATCTTAAGAAAAAAAAAAAAAAAAAGATTTGTATTTAATCTAGCCAAAAGATCATTCTTCTTGTATAAAGACAAAATGAAGACATGCAAAGCTTCACATTACCACTCATAAAAAATATCAGTTATACATCTCCATGCAAACATATAGAACATGTAAGGCAAAAAATGTTTTTAAAAAAGGAGAAGTGAAATCAACTATCATAATAGAAAACTTTCTCATCAGTCAGAAAACAGATCAAAATTAAAATTACTAAGGACTGATATTACATAGTTAGGTGTTACAAAACTAAAGAACTTGATCTGACAGTTCTTTGTACCAAAAAGAAGTAAGATTATTTTCAAACATCCACAAAATACTTAAAATAATTATCCTGAGGTAAGGAAAAAATAATTCTAACAGGCCAAGAAAATTAGAATTTAGCAGAAAGTTAAATAGTAATTTTTAAAATACTGGTTTATAAAATTCATTAAACATTTGATTTGAGAGAGAGAGAGAAAGAGAGAGAGGGAGAGAGAGCAAGGGCGAACATGCCCTCAGGAGAAGGGCCAAGGGAGAGAGGGGGAGAGAGAATCTCAAGCAGGCTCCATGCTCAGCCCAGAGCATGACACAGGGTTCCATCCCACGACTCCAGGATCATGACCTGAGCCAAAAACTCAACCAAGTGAGCCGTCCAGGTGCCCCAGCATTAAACATTTTTAAAACACACTCCCAAATACTCAGGCTAAAAAACAGAAAAAAGACACAACTGGAATCACATCAAGACATGAATAAAAATGCAATCACTCTGCATCAAAACCTATGCAGTATGAACAAAGCAGTCAAGTTTAGAAAATTTACAAGTTTAAATGTTTTCAATAAACAAAACATCAAAATAAACTATCCAACTGATTCAACTGAAGAAATTAAGGCCAAAGAAGAATCCAATAAAAAACGAAATAAAAATAGAAAACAAGAGTTCTTTCTCTGTAGTTTGTTTAAAAATACCAATATAAGAAAAGAGTCTTTGGTTAAGTCTGATTCTTGAAAAGTACAGGATACAATGTTAATACAAAAAAAAGAGAAACTGTTGTTAGATATAAATTTTAAACTTTGTATCAACACATTTTCTAATAAAATATTACAGGAAGCAGGGAAAAGGAAATCAGTAACCGCACAAAAAACATGAGAAGAGCCAAAGTTCTACCACTCATTAAGGCATTAAGAGCAGAATTTTATAGCAGAATTCAACTACAACTTTCATAAACAGGTAATTCCAATTATTATTTAAGCTGCTTCAAGACACAGAAAAAAAATATTTCTCACCTATTTTAAACAGTGCTTCTCCTCTCACTTCTGGACATAAAGAAATGGGACACAAAATTAAAAAATAAAATAAAAACTAGCACGTCAGGGCGGCTGGGTGGCTCAGTTGGTTACACATCCGACTTCTGCTCAGGTCACCATCTCACAGTTCCAGAGTTCGAGCTCCGTGTCAGGTTCTGTGCTGACACCTGGGAGCCTGGGGCCTGCTTCAGATTCTGTGTCTCCCTCTCTCTCTGCCCCTCCCTGCTTGTGCTCTGTCTCTCTCTCTCTCTCTCTCTCTCTCTCTCTCAAAAATAAATAAACATTGGGGGGGGAAAAAAAACACTAGCACGTCAAAACCATGAAGACCATGACCAAGAAAAGGTGCATCAACATGAAGAAACATACTGTAGTTTATTATATTAATGAACTGAAGAAAAAAACAATATCATCTCTCTTAACGGCTGCAGAAAAGCAAGAGATTCAAGGTCCATTCCTGACAAATACTTTGGCAAACTAGGAAAAAGAAACCATCGTATTTCGTAAAATACCCACAAAAAAACTAAAAGTACTCTTACAGGTGAAACTATAGAAGTATGCCCATTAAAGTCATGAACATGGATGTTCATTGTCAACACAATAAACATTTGTTTTTCGGGTTTTTTTGGTCTTTAAGTTCATTTATTTATTTGGGGGGTGGGTGGGAAAAGGGCAGAGAGAGAGAGGGAGGGAGAGGGAGGGAGAGAGAGAGAGAGGGAGGGAGGGAGGGAGAGAGAGAGGGAGGGAGGGAGGGAGGGAGGGAGAGAGGGAGGGAGGGAGGGAGGAAGAGAGAGAGGGAGGGAGGGAGGGAGAGGGAGAGGGACGGAGGGAGGGAGAGAGGGACAGAGGGAGGGAGAGAGGGACAGAGGGAGGGAGAGAGAGAGGGAGGGAGAGAGAGAGGGAGGGAGAGAGAGAGAGAGGGAGGGAGGGAGAGAGAGAGGGAGGTAGGGAGAGAGAGAGGTAGGGAGAGAGAGAGAGGGAGGGAGGGAGAGAGAGAGGGAGGGAGAGGGAGAGAGAGAGGGAGAGAGAGGGAGAGGGAAGGAGGGAGAGGGAGGGAGGGAGAGACAGGGAGGGAGAGGGAGGGAGGGAGAGAGAGGGAGAGAGAGGGAGGGAGGGAGAGAGAGAGAGGGAGAGACAGGGAGGGAGAGGGAGGGAGGGAGAGAGAGGGAGAGAGAGGGAGGGAGGGAGAGAGAGAGAGGGAGGGAGGGAGGGAGGGAGAAAGAGGGAGGGAGGGAGGGAGAGAGAGAGAGGGAGGGAGGGAGGGAGAAAGAGGGAGGGAGGGAGGGAGAAAGAGGGAGGGAGGGAGGGAGGGAGGGAGAAAGAGGAAGGGAGGGAGGGAGGGAGAGGGAGGGAGGGAGGGAGGGAGAAAGAGGAAGGGAGGGAAGGAGGGAGAGGGAGGGAGGGAGGGAGGGAAGGAGAGGGAGAGAGGGAGGGAGAGGGAGAGAGGGAGGGAGAGAGAGAGAGGGAGGGAGGGAGAGAGAGGGAGGGAGGGAGAGAGAGAGGGAGGGAGGGAGAGAGAGGGAAGGAGGGAGAGAGGGAGGGAGAGAGGGAGGGAGAGAGAGGGAGGGAGGGAGAGAGGGAGAGAGGGGGAGAGAGAGAGAGAGAGGGAGGGAGGGAGGGAGGGAGAGAGGGAGGGAGGGAGAGAGAGGGAGAGGGAAAGAGAATCCCAAGCAGGCTCCATGATCAGCATGGAGCCAGATGCAGGGCTCAACCTCAGAACTGTGAGATCATGATCTGAGCCAAAATTAAGAGTCAGATGCTTAACCAACAGAGCCACCCAGATGCCGTGTCAACACAATGAGTATTATCTGGATACCCATCTTTGGCAATAAATATAAAATTAAAAAATAAAAACAAAAAATAAAAAGATTATCCAGGCAAGAAAATATATTTAAGTATATCCTAGATATTTTTGAAAACATGAGGACTGCCCTAATAAGCAGTAAAATATGCTATAAATCTATAATAACTTAAGTGGAACCACATGAAATTGAGGATTCTTTTTTTTACTTACAGAAATAGCAACATCATACAAATTAACCTAATATAAAACTACAGTGAGGGGAAGCAGCTGAAATGTACATCATTTCATCAACACTGCTGTTCTAATTTTAATGAAGAAACAACACATATAATTAGCACAAACTACATATAATGGCTACCTTGCACAGGCCTTTCTCTTTGGATACAGTCCTACTGATTTTGTAAAAATTAAGTAAACCTGTTTTAAAATAGAAAACGTGGGGGGACCTGGGTGGCTCACTTAAGCGCCAACTCTTCTTGATCAGGGCTCTGGTCATGATCTCACAGTCCGTGGGTCCAAGACAGGCTCGGTACTACTTGGAATTCTGGCTCTCCTGCTCTGCCCCTCCCCAACTCGTGCACACATGCTCTCTCTCAAACAAACATTTAAAAAATAAATTAGGAAATTTAAGATGTTTTTAACTCAACCCATTCTACATTATCAAAAGAGAAATGAGAAGTGTCCACGTGACTGACATTTTGATGTTTCCCATATTAGTAAAATTCCAGAAAGGCCATAAAAGCAACCAAAGTAACCCAATAACACATGTCCAAAATCTAACTTTCTAGGCCTCACTCCTATATGAATAAAACTAGTTGTTTCTTGGATTCACCCAGACTATCAGGTTCAAGCTTGAGCTGTTCTTTAGCATTTCTAACCATTTTGATGTCAAAAGTATTCATACGGACCGCAATTCTCTTTAAATTCTACTTCTATCTTAACCCAAATCCTAATTACCTCAAATCTACAGTACGACAAGCAATGCTAGTAACATAAGGCTTTATATAACCAAAACTTAGCTAATGTGCCCCCAAATCAGCAAAGGACAATTTCAAATCCTAAATGTATAATGTGCCAATGTACAAGGGCATGGGGGGGACAAACTAGTGAACGGTATATAATCCCCTCACTGTGCTAATAACATGTGCTGACAAAGTCAAGTTTTGAACAGTTAGGAGTCACAGCTCCAGTAGTTCTGCTCTAGACTGACCATACTTAAGTCTTTCCACGAACTATGGAAATGAAAATCAACTAATGGATTTTTTTTTTCAACTTTTTTTTTTTTATTTTTGGGACAGAGAGAGACAGAGCATGAACGGGGGAGGGGCAGAGAGAGAGAGAGACACAGAATCGGAAACAGGCTCCAGGCTCTGAGCCATCAGCCCAGAGCCCGACGCGGGGCTCGAACTCCCGGACCGCGAGATCGTGACCTGGCTGAAGTCGGACGCTTAACTGACTGCGCCACCCAGGCGCCCCTCAACTAATGGATTTAAACACAGAAATACTAAAATGACTGCTGCATTCTGAAACCTGTTCTTCCCAAGACATCAAGAACATCCCAAAATTATGAGTCAGTGTCAGGGACTCACCCACTCCTTTTCAAGGTAGTAATAAAACTGGCCCAAATCAAAGGGGAGACTCAGGGGCTAAGCACTTTTTCCTCTTTCTCCAAAATAATCAACATTGACATTTAGCAGTTATATAAAAGAGGAACTATCATAATCATACAAAAATATAAAATTAAGGTTTACAAAGTATAGCTCTGCTTTGTGACTTTAACATTTTTAATAGTTTAAACGTCCCATGATAAATGAGACTTGGACATTTATGCATACAATACTATATATACAAATGCTTTAAAACCCTGAGAGGAAACCAAAAAAACGGCATAAAAGAAATTGGACCAAACCACCACAGAAAAGGCAACAGGCAGTATATTAGGTGAAGAAACTTTACCATGATCCTCTCCCTCATATGAGCCAAAGTATTTCAAAATACCGCATTTTGCTAGCGTTGCATTTTGGCTACCAAAAACAACTAACTCTATTCAGACAGCACAGGTCAGAATCTTTCAGAAGAAGCCAACATATGTCACGCTCTTCTGGTATACTGTCACACGATTCAAAAGTAACGAAAGATTAAACAAAAGACTAACACTAAGTAAATATACCAGCCACACTCAGATCCTAAGTTTCTTTTAAAATGCACTTATTCCCAAAAGTCAATTTTAAGAAAACGGTTTATGAACACCTGAAGTCAGCCAGAGTACGCCAACAGGCAAAACCTGTTTCTCAAACAAAAACTAAACGAAGTTCACCATTCAACGGTCTCACGACAATGTGAACGCACACAGGGACGGTGTGGGTGGGTGGGTGGCGGCAGAGGACATGGAGCATCAAGGACAGTTTTACCTCACGCAGTGACAGTGGCTCCTGGTACCACCCCAGTAGCTTAGCAGCCTGCCCAGTCACTGATACTGGTTAGAAACTTGTCTATCGTCCAGCACGAATTCTACAGTAGGGCATCAGATGTATGTGCCACAGAACACTAGGTTAGGTATTTAACGTGTAACTACAAAGAAATTGTACTATTTATAAATTAGGAAAGATTAAAGAGAAGAAAATTCTTTAAAACTCAAGGTAACACGTTAATGTTATGATTTGGCAAATAACCACTCTAACTTCTAGATTCCTGAATCTCGCTCAGAGTTCCTCCTCCTCTTACATGTACTCTCTCTAGACCTGCACTTTATAAATAAATTAAATTCATGTTTATTTAAAAATTCAGTTTTCTAGGCTACATCCTAGAAACTGCTCTGATTTATAGTAATTCAGAGGCAGTCAAGGAACTTGTAGCTTTAAGTTTCTCAGGTGATTCTAATAAGCAGCCACATCTGAGGGAAATTATCCTTACATCTATCCTAAAAACCTTAAACTGCGAAGTCCTGGGTAGGAGCAGGTACCAAGTTAGAATTGCCGTGTCGTGTCGCCCCACCCCCGACACGGCTCTCACTTGCCAGGCTCCTCAGTCGGCAACTAAAATATCTAGTATTTTCCTTCCTGACTCTAAAGAAAGCAGTAGCCTGAGACCTACACCTGCTGATCTACCACTAACTTAGTGACAGGAATACAAGTAAACCTAATCATTTAGGGTGCCACAGTCAAGGCACTCACCTAACTGCTTGGAAGTGTTTTAGATACATAATAGGTACAACAATCCTAGGGGAACAGGACACAAAAATTCAGAGTATGTAGTGTGCCTAACATCACCTAGCTACAAGTATCAGAGCCTAGACTTAAAACACTAATCTAACTGAAAGAAGACTTCAATCTATTAGGTAAGGATAAAAGATAAATATGCATATTCTCTAAGAACTAAAAAGTATTCCTGATCAGTCCTCTGAGACTGATACCATCAACACCAAGTGTCCACTGAATCCACTACACAAATCTTAAATACAAGCCCCCAAAAAGGGCATAACAGAATATGGAATATGAAACCATTTTAATAAAAATTCTGGAAAAGCTACCTGTGGAACCCTACTGATATTTTACGACATAAAAATGTATACTGTGAAAACTGATTAACTCCAAGTGACAGCATTTAAGGCAATTTTATTTTTCCCCATTCTCCACATTTCCTAATTCTTCTATCACAAACGGGTCCTAACAGAGAAAAATTTTAGTACAGGAGCACTCTATGGCTCAAGGATTCATCAACTCTAACCATACCTTGCATTTTACGTGATATTTCAATCATCAGGCATATGAAAAATTTCTTTAGTGGGGCGCCTGGGTGGCTTGGTCGGTTAAGCGGCCGACTTCGGCTCAGGTCATGATCTCACAGTCCGTGAGTTCGAGCCCCGCGTCGGGCTCTGTGCTGACAGCTCAGAGCCTGGAGCCTGTTTCAGACTCTGTGTCTCCCTCTCTCTCTGCCCCTCCCCTGTTCATGCTGTCTCTCTCGGTCTCAAAAATAAATAAACGTTAAAAAAAAAAAAAAATTAAAAAACAAAAATTTCTTTAGAGAAATAGGAGTATGTGAAGCTAGATCATTCAACAGAATGATCATATTCTTCAGAATATGGAGAATATGTGTTGTCCAATTCAGTAGCCAATAATCACTTGTGGCAAGTAAGCACATGAAATGTGGCTAGTCCAAACTGAAATGTGCTACAGGTGTAAAATACTGGATTTCAAAGACTTCACACAAAAATAGGAATGTAAAGAATCTTAAGTGTTTTTAAAATATCAAGTACATGTTGAAATAGTAATATTCTGGACAAATTAGTTTATAAAATATATTAAAATTAATCGTACTTTACTTTTACTTCATTATGACTATTAGAAAACTATACGTGGGATTTGCATTTGTGGCTCACAGTCTTCTTCCACTGGACAGAGCTGCTGTAGATCCATTACTCACACGCAGCCAGCAACAGGGGCATCATGTGGGATCTTGTTAAAAAGACAGAGCTTTGGAACCAACCCCAGCACTACTTAACTAGAATATGTATTTTAGCAAGATCCCAAGGTGATTACTATACACATTGAAGTTTAAGAAGCACTGTTTCAGAAAACTGGAATGTTCATTTCCCTTAAATTATACTGACAATCCCACTACTATTCTATCTACCCATTTACTGAAATGTTATAAGGTGTCAGGCACTGTTCTAAGCAATAGGAATACAAGTTAACAAAACAAACTCACTCTCTGTTCTAGAGCGTATTCCACAGAAGATAAGCAAAAATAAACTAAAATAGTTAGTTCTGCTATTAACACTTATTTTGAAAACACAAATTTGTCCCAGCACTATTGATAAATCAGGAAATTATTTGGGCATAACAAATTTACCACTTCTGAGTGGTTTCACCTATGAAAAACACTAACTGCACCCAGCTGAACCAAGCTACACAGCAATTCACAAGCACACCCCAAACATCTGCCAGCTACCTCGGTTCATCCTGCCAGTAGAAGTCTTTCTTATCCATCCACAATTTGTGTTACAACTTTACGAGGGTTATTTCAGGTAACCCTCTTCCCAACAATTCACAATAACTCACAATCTGCAACCCTTTCAAAAGATGCCCACTTCCACAAGCTAACTCCAGGTCTTTGTCAAAGTACCATATGTACTGCACTATTAATGGACTCCTTAACCATTTAATGTTATGCTAGGATTTGTTAGATTTCTATCTTTTTAATGTGCCCCTAACCACATTTTTCCCGTAGGTGCTGTGGTGCTATTTTGCATAGATAGCATGAAACCTTTCAGGAACACATGTCATGTTATAGCAGAATGACTATAAATAAATAACATCAAGTCATGTTAAATACGAGCAAGGAACAAAGCAATGAAAAGGATAAACAGTGCTGGGGATGGCTGTTTCAGAGCGACCAGGAACAAACACTAGGGAAGGCCTCTGGGAGAGGGTGCCATTTAAGCACATTATTCAGTGAAAGCGCACCAGGAGGACATACAGAAAGATGAACGTCCCAGAGAGGAGGAGCATAACATGCAGTATCCTTGAGATAAGAACGAACTTCTTCCTGTAAGGCCAGAATGGAGAAGCACAAACAAGGGGAAAGAGTGGTAGGTGAAGAGGCTGAAGAAACTCAGACACCAGAGAAAATACCAGAGTATTTTCATATAGGCCTTGTAAGTAACAGAGAGTCACTGGAGGGTTCTGAGCAGGAGTGATGTGAACTGATCAGTATTTTAGTGGACCACTCTGGACTGTGGGGGGAAATGATTGTGTGAAGCAAAAAGAACACCATTCAGCAGGCTCTTACACAGTCCCGGTAAGAGAAGATAGTAGCTAGGAGTATAATGGTTGCATTTTAACTACTAAAAAGTGGTTATAAGTGCAATCCAAGTGAAGTATTTAGGCTACTATTAATTATTGAAACTGGAAAGCAAGTTTTTAGCACTATATGAAACCTTAGCTTGATCTTCAAATTATATTTCTAAGAACAACCACTTAAACAGGAATAATCCCCATCAGCCTGTTTCACAGAGTTGTTAAAGAATGAGATGAGAAACAATGTAAAAGAGCTTTCAAAATTATGATTTATCACATAAATCATAAATGGAAAGGAGACTCTTCTTAGGATACATTTGCAAGACCTAAGTAACTGGTTTTGAAATGATTAACAAAGAGTTATCTCCAGTTCTTAGGACAGAATCCCAGAAGCGGAATAGTCCCACTTATAGAATGTGAGTCCCACTTACAGAAACCCTGTAAAGATGCCCCAGCTCATTGTTATCTTTACTCTTTCAAGCATAACATGATAAACTACATACACCACAACCATTCTGCACAACAGAAGAAGCAGATGCTTAACAGAGACAATCTAGAATAAGTTTCCTGTAAATTATGGACCAAAAATCCTAAATATGTTACACCAAAAACTTTAAATATATCTTACACAACTAAAAAACATTTTGTTCAATCAAGACAGCCTTTAAATATCAAAGCAAAAACTCTGGTCAACTTTCACATTAAAACTCTTTCTAAAACTAAAACACTGACTTGATAACTTGGTCTAGAACTACACACATATATTGTACCAATGTCAATGTCATGGTTTTGATAATGTACTAAATTAGGTATGATGTAACCACAGGGGATGCTGGGTGAAAGCATTAAGAGGATACAAGCAAACTGACTTTAAATTAATTTGTGCTATAGTAAACACCCACCAAATAAGCTTTCAATATGCTTAAATGTTTCATCTGAGAGTGTGAACAATCTACCAGAGTATAGAGGACCAATTTCTAGAGTCCACTATTCAATTTTATACAAGTAAATTTTCCCTCATTTGTAGAACTGTAAAACAGGGATGCTAGCTGTTCTACCTCCCAAGAGCAACATGAGGATCAAATTAAACTGTTTATTTCTATAATACTTTCTAGCATTATAAATGCAAAGCATACTTCCTTTCTATTCAAAACAAAGTTATCTGAGTAACTATAAGGCCATGTTACACAAGTACCAGTCTATCATCCAACATGAAAAGCTTCAAACGTTACTAAAGTATATTTTAAAAACTATAAAAGTACCCATTATCCCCAAATAGTTTCTACTGAACAATTTCAAATGTTAAAGTATCCTTCGTTTGAAAATTAGATGAAAATACATTTCTGAATATCTCCAAATATATAGCTAAATGACAAAACAAGATAAAAGCTTTCACTATGCAGCTAAAAACTTTAAAATCTCTAGAACAATAATTACTAAACCACTAAGGGTACTTTACTTTGTACTCAAAAGATACTTGAATGCTAACTAAAAAGCTATGCAAATTCAATGAAGTCCAACAAATCAGAAAACCAATAAAGATTATTCTGCTATCAGTCAATTGAGCTGTCTCCCCAGAAAAGAGGTTTCTAAAAAGTATTCCAAATGTATCTTGTAAGTTTCTTAACAGTTAATTCTGAGAGGAATAGTATGAAAAATGGAACAACTCCCACGAGGCTGAAGTTTTGTGGAACAGCTTTCCAGAATCCTTGTAAAGATACCTTTCCCTCCTAAACTCATCTGTACTATCATCATTCTTAAATTTAGTTACTTGATAAAATAATCATTTGAAATTCGTTCTCCAGAAAAAATACTTTCATAACCAAACAGAAAGTGTTTTTAAAATTCCACGAAAATACAAATTTAACCTGAATTGTATGCTCATACTTCTAAGGTCTGGATGTCAGCTGCACTTTTAAAACATGTCTAAGCTATAAAAAAAACAAAAACAAAAACAAAAAAAAACCCCTTAAGATTCTTGTTTTTGGTTATTTTTAAACAAAACATTTTAAACAAAAGACTGCTTTGCAAATAAATCACAGAATACATAAAAAATAGCTTGATTCACGAAGTTAAAATATTATACTCTCACAGAACTTCCCTTTACTTACAATAAACCACATTCCCTTTAATAAATCCTAAAGGACAAAATTTAACTCTTAACTGCACATATTATGTCGCAGTCAGTCTTTTAGCTAAGGATTTCTAGGACAAACAATCCGATAGACAATCCTTCTCAATAATTGCTTTCTTACTTTTCATGGTAAATTACTTAAAGTCATTTTATACATCTGAATTGGCACTTTTCAAGGAAATCCAAGGTGCTATAGAAGACATCTAGTAATTACTGTAAAAAATATGTTGCGATGTGGATAGATGCCAGTAAAATCCAATCTCGGAAAAAAACAAACACATTTTGTAAGTTTCACATCCGTTTGTTTTGTAAGATGCAAGTTACAAAGCATAGCACATAGGCTTTTACGTTATTAGGTATTTACTAAACTCATTAGATTTTTTTAAAACACTAAAATGAAAACACATCTGATATTAAATCAATAAACAATGTAGTAACCCGTTCTTATATCAAGTTGTTTCTTAACACATGGGCAGAGAACCCAACTCACTTCCATCTGACTTTGGGTAATAGCTTTGCGTTTAAATAGACAAATACCTATCTATGTACAGATATCTATACATAAATGTATATTTAAAAATTAAAATCTAAAAAGATACAAATGTTTGTAATAAGATGATACTTATACACTTTGAAAAACTCCATTTCAAACACGTATCAGCAATCAAGGCAAACACCTGGAGTCAATGTATAATGACAAAATAAGTATTAAAATGAGAAAATGACTTCATATCTTTAAAAGAATGGACACCAAATCTGCACTCCAAACTTCAGAACAGAGCTTCTATTAGTTAAAGTCTCCAGAGGAAGACAGATAAGCAGCTAAAAAGCAAATCAGAAAGTGGGGCCTAACTCGGCAAATGACTATCAGAAAAACAAGGAAGTTTCTTACAAATGGAAGAATCAGCAAACAGATGCAAAGAAAGAAAACTAAAAGCCTAGAAAAGGTATCTGGAATTCATATAAGAAATAAAATTAAAATAAAAATGAAGAAAAAAAGGAGTACAGAGAAAGTAAGCAGTTAAGCTAAAACCACCACTAGCTGACAAGAGTCAGTCTTCCAAACTTGTTTCCAGGACAGGATCACATTTTATCTTTACTTCCAGGAATACAACACAATTGGTGCCCCATGTTTGTTGAATAAGTAACAGAATGGTCTTGGGATTATTTCACCTATAAAGGAATTATCAGGTACAGTTAACTATAAATGTTTGAAAGCATTTACAGAACTTTCCTAGAGTACCTAAACTGACTTCTTCCTGGATTTAGAAATTGATGATACATTAAACCAGATCACAATCACTAAAAGAGAACCCAAGATACTTATCCATAAGGAGATGAAGTGCCACATCCTATTTTGTCACAATCACCAAAATTTGAAAAATAAAGCACAGTACAATGCAAACAGTACCTGCCTTCCAAGAGCTAACGTTTAAGATGAAATCCACTACATAAGAGTGATTGAGAATGGTATCATCTCAGACTGTACATAACACTGGGGAAAATTTACCCACAAAATTAAAAATATTAATAGTTTAAGTAATTTTGCCATCAAAGAACTTCTAACACTTAATAACCAAACCCACCTGCTACTGGTTACCTACAAACAAAAATATAGTTTATCTGCATAAGTAGCACAGAACTACAGCTATGTTCATCAGAACTATATTCACCTCCCATCCAATAACCATCTAAATTCTTCCATCTCAACACAATCTGACCATCTTCTGACCATCGCTAATTTCCTCAACCCAGTAACTATGTACAGAGGAGACCCATGTTTCCGAGTTATCTGAGCACACTGAACAAAGCAGTTCTCCATCCCAAGAGGCAAAAAAGACCAGAAGATGCAGGATATTTTTTAAAAGGAAGTATTGAGAAGGTAGTTGGCAGTCAGAGGCAGAAAGCCACATGGCACTCGAGTTTCCTTAGTAGCTTCTAAAAGCACAATCACTGTTGAATATTTGTATATCAAACATGTTACCTGTTGAGAAATTTTATAGTGGGGAAAAACCATGTTTTAATCACCTTAGTGAAATCGGTTTGTTGCTCAATACATGCTTTAGACATGAAATTGCATTTTTTGATAAATTCTGGGCAAATTAAATCTGAAGTTATTGAATTTACTTTTTCTTAGCCTCCCACCACAACGAACTTAAGATGAGGTAAGGTAGTAACTTAAGGGTAACAGCACTATACAAAAGAAATGAGGCATACTTTTAAAAAGCTGAATATTTGTATGAACACAGCATAGAAATTACATTAATAAGACCCTGGAGAATACAGAAAGTAACATTTTAAATCCTTACAACAAAAACCCGTAAGAATTTTATAATCACAAGTGGTTTTTTAAACCTGTAAACTATCTCAAAAACCCTACTGAACTTTTAAATTCATAATGTATCAGTAGGAAATACATTTGAACTCCTTATAAAAGTAAATGAAGCAGCAATAAAAATGTTAAACTGAGCCAAATAAACTGAAATCTTTACTTGAAAAGGTGAAAATTCCTTCCTTGGAAAAATGTTCTGCATTTCTCTCATCATTAATAAAGCATTTGATAGATTATATTCATAAAGGCACTCTCTTATTACATGAGATTGGTATCCATTTTAAGATGCTCCTCAGATCAGCACCTTACTTCTATAGTGACTTGTTTAGGGATTAATTGATGGAAATAAAATATTTTAATGACACAACCATATGGTCATGTCCACAGGCTGGAAATATCACTGCTACCTATTGTTTTACACAGAGCTATTGTTAAATATATGTGGAAGTTTCATTAAAAAAGCTACTCACCACCATCCCTCTCTCTAACTCTGTGAATATGCACATTTTTGGCCTTACTGTGACCTGTGCTGTCACTATATTTGTTTTCAGGACTATCAGATCTCCGCAACATTTTATTTGGTGGTGAAGGATCTGCGGCGTCTCGCATTTTTTCATGTCTGTGATCACCACTACTGGGGTGACTCTTCGATGAATACTTAAGTGCCTGTAAAACATCACCCCCCCAAAAAAAAGAGAGAAAGAATTGAAACTTTAAACTTAACAATAAACCAAATCAATTTTAGCATATGTCATATTAACTTCAGTTTCGTGAACTTTTATCAATAAAATTAAAATTTCCATTTTCAATTCTGCCTCTAAGTTATTCAGACAAGACTTAAATGCCCCAGAGTTATGATAAGGCTCCTCATACAAATCATGTTCAAAAAAGGAAACAAAAAAACACTTCATTAAATATACTGTAAATACCAGAAACCAAACACCTTGGCACATTAATTCCATAGTAAGTTTTTCTGCAAATTACAAAGTTTAGCCCAAAGTAGAAACTCATGTACTAGTTCCATCGTCTGTGATCTTGTATACTAGTGTAATCTTGTGTTCTACAACTGATAGGCATAAATAAGCAGAAGCAGGTTTCTGAAAACCTACAAAAAAAGAAAGCATCAGGTTCTCCAGCTTTCTGATTCAAATAAAACATTTCAGGACTAACTTACCTACTCTTGCAGGTGTGGAAAAATAATTTTAAGGTATAAAAACATTGGTCAATACTTCCTATTTCCTAACATAACTTAATGGAACTCCCTCAGAAAAATGGTTCAGTTTTATTCTAACACACATTTAAGACAACCATAATAGACCAGTCTTTCACAGTGTGTAATTACAATGTTTTAGAGGAGCAGATTCAAGAGAGTTTAATCTCTTGACTATCCAAAGGTAATGAACAACGATTTTACACTTCAAGGGACCTAAGGCTTTTAACTTGAGCTTTAACAACTCCGGCTAGCCAGTAACAGAACTATCAGCTTAGAAACCCCTTTAAGCGATTAAATGTACTAAGCAGAATGTATTTACTTCTGGTGTCATCTGATAGTTACCGTTTATGAGATTCTTCCCCCTCAAAACAGGGCCCACTTCTATAATTTTTAAAAACTTGATATGCAGAAACCGCAGTAACAAAAAGGAACCTTACATACCTAGAGCCATCTATATTAGAATGAATTATCCAAGTATCCAAAGATCTCAATTCGTACAAAGAGAAAAGCACTATCTCTCACTAGTAAGGCAATTCCTTGCGCCAAAACCATTCAAACGGGGAGGAGATAGTTTAGGACATACTAAGAGCTGCAGATCAATTAATCATTTCTTCCTAGGCCCTCCTAATTTAAATATCATTACGTTATTTCTAGTGCCCAAATACAATAAATACTGCTTAGAAGTCACCTATCACCTCATCCCATCGATTCCTTCACACTGAAATAATCGAGTCAGGTCCTTCCTGGCTAGGAATATTTTTCCAAAAAAAAAAAAAAAACAGAAAAAAAGAAAGAAAAAGAAAAAACAAACCCTGAACTTCCTCCAGTCACCTGTCAAAATAAGACACTCAACGTTGCTGGAGAGCGCTAATGGCACCAAACACGAATTTTAAGGGGACCCGCGGTGCTAGTTTCAGATTTGTTGCACCGAAGGGCCTGTAGCGACTTCTGAAGCCTGCGCTCGAGTAGCAGTTCCTCCCTTCCCCCTCCGTCCCCCCACCCACCCCTCCACCCCGGCCTCGGCTGGTACCTGGTAAGGCTGCGAGTCCCCCCTCCGGTCGTGACAGCTGAAAAACAGGAAGAGAGACGGCGATATGAGACACCTCGGGCGGGGAGGAAGAAAACGGGTGCCCCCCCAGCGCCCCTCCCCGCGGGAGACCTACCAAACGTACCGGCAACGAACACACACACACACACACACACACACACACACACACACACACACACACGACTCAAAGGCGGTAACGAGGGCGAAACGCTGCGAACCCGGCCCTCCGCTGCCTCCACACTCACTCAGTCCTCGCCTGCTCGCGCGGCTGCTCCTCCTCCCCAGCCCGATCCGGATCAGGGTTAACAACAAAAATGGCGGCTCGGCCAGCACCAGATAAGGAGGAACAGCCCCCCCCCTCCCCGCGCCGCCGCCGCCGCCGCCACCGCCCCCCGCCCGCGCTGCGGCCCGGCCCGAAACGAAAAGACAATTTACCCATCACTGAGTCTCTGCTGTTTCCTCGCATACATTACCATCAATGCCCGGCCTGTGAGTGTGTGTCGGGGGAGGGGGAGAGCGGCCGCGAGAGGCGGGCGGGCGGGCGCGCAGGCGGCGGGCGGGCGGCAGCACCGGCACCAGGGCCCGGCGCGCCCTCGGCGACTCTCAGCACCTCCCCGTTAGTGGCGCCGGCGTTCCCGGGCCATCTCCCTCCGCCGACACCACGCTCACTCTCAGCCCGGGCAGCGGCGCCAACTACACGGCGGCAGCGGCGAACCGGGGGGAGGGGGCAAGAAGACGCGTCCGGCTCAGCCCCGCGGAGAGCTACCGCCTCCTCCGCCTTCTCCTCCTCCTGCTCCGCCGCCTCCTCCCCTCCTCCCCCCGTCGCCGCCGCTGCCTGGTCCTTCTCCTCCGCCTCCTGCCGCCGCCGCCGCCGCCGCCGCTGGTGCCGCCGCTGCCGCTCCACCAACTACATCCGGGCAACTCGGACGCCGCGGCCTTCGGAAAACCTCGGCAGTTTCCGCCGCGCCCCTCCTCTCCCACCCTCTGCCTGCCTCCCCGCCCCGCGCGGCTCCGGAACGCCGCCTTCGGCAAACCTCGGCCCGCCCCGGCCTTCCTCTTCCTCTGAGGCCTGGCTCGCCTCCTCGCTACCCGGCAGGTCTTTCCGGTTGCCGCTTCTTTTCCTCACACGCAAATCTGGCCGCTGCCGTTCCAGTTTAGGGATAGTCCCGCTCGGGGACCCGCTCGAGGCTGTTCCCCGGGGCTCCGGGATGCGCGGGGAGGGAGCCGCCTTCGGGAGGAGGACGGTGGGGCGCGAGAGAAGCCATCGCGGACTAAATAAAGGAGTCTGCGGCTGCTGCGCGTGCGCCCAGAGGCGCGGGGGTGGGCGGGTGCCCTTGAGTGAGCTCTTCGGCCGCCGGCCCCCGCCCCTTCGGGCTCCGGCGGGGTGGTCGGACCCCCCCCCCCCTCCCCGGTTAACCGGCGGGCGGACGGTTACCAAGGAGCTTCCTCGGTTGGCAACGACAGCAGCCGCCCTCGGGGAGGTGGGGAGTGTGCCGCTGCTCCCTTTGGCCGGCTCCCGGGAGCCGGAACCCGGGCCTGGGCACCTGCCTCAGACCGGAAGCCGGGCGCGCGGCCGGCCTTCGGTGGGCAGGGGCTGCGCGGAGCTCGCCCGTCGACGCGCTAGAAGTAAGTGTCACCCCCGGAGGCGTGCAGGAAAGCGAGCTTGCCGGGCGAGGAAAGACGCAGGCGTTACGGGGTGTCGTACAGAATGCGGGAGGACCGGGCGCCCCAGCGGCTGTAAGGCGAAGGTGCCCGGTTCGAGGAGGGAGCGCGCGCGCGCGCGCGCGCGCGGCTCGGGGCAGTGAATTAAAACCGAAACTGATCTGGAGCGGGATGTGTTCCAGGGGAAAAGGGCTTACCCGCCTCATCCTTGAGTATTTTCCGTCCGCGGCAGTGTCTTCCCCACCCTCACCTTTATTTCCCATTTTTCTCTTCTAGTTCCTCTTTGTCCTTAAAGTCCTTTGGTGAAAGAAAACTCATTCGAACGTTCTGCATGTGAATAAAGGCATAGGGGGTGCTAAATGGAGTTGCTACGAATTGAATTTTATAAACCGCTACCCGCGCAATGCCAACATTGGCGTATTGGGAGGGGAAAAGTCAGGTGTACCCCCCCAAATTAAGCGTGGGGTGGTTAGTGGCTGATATTCAGGTGGGATTTTTCCCCTGCGCTGAATTTCTTATAAGGCAGCATTAACTTAACGAATAGATTGTAATAAACATAAAGGAAGTATATACTTATTTGCGTAAAAGAGAAAGGTAAAACGGGAAACCAGAAAAAAACAAGACCCCACCAAAAACCAGTATCCAAAAGTAGCTGACTTGGTTTCCAACAATTATCCTTATTGCTGGGCCTAATAAAGAGAAGGAATGAAGTGGGGAAGAGACCCTGAAATCACAATTGATTGAAGAAAAAATGCTTACATACCCTCATTTGTCAAGTCCCCCTGCCAGATGTTAAGATTATTGCTTTTTGTGAGGACCAGTAAAAGCTTAATACCCCTTGTGAGCTATTGGTAACTAAAACAAAACTGCTAGTGACTGAAATGGGAAAACAAATTTAAAACCTAGAGTCTTACGTGCAATTTCTAACACGTTTGTAACAAATGCAGTGAAGATACAGGTTAGTAGAGTACACACAAATATATAAATCCTTTGCAGAATGTTTTTGAAAACTGGCAGCAAAAATTATTACTAATTTCTTGATGGTAATCATGTGCTGAAACTTTGACATATACCGTTTGATCAAAAGCCGCGAACTGGAGGAAACTACAAGGCAATGTACAATTTTCATTATTCATAGATTCCATATTTGCAAATTTGCCTACTCACTAAAAATTTGTAACCACCAAATCAGTGTGCATAGCATTCATGGGCATGCACACAGTGGCAAACAATGTAACATTCCCAGCTGTGTTGAACAAGATAGCACTCCCTTATTAATTCAGCTCTCATATTGTAAATAAATGTACTTTTCATAATATATATACTTTTGTGGTTTTTGCACTTTTCATGCTTTTTATTGGTTTTGCTGTTTTAAATGCCCCTCCAAGCGTAGTGCTAAAGTGCTGTCTAGTACCCCTGAGCACAAAATGTGATGTGCCTTGTGGAGAAAACACAGGCCCTAGATAAACTTTCAGGCTTCTTATTTGTGCTCTTGACTGTGATGAGTTCAGTGTTAAGGAATCAATAATGAATATAAGATGTTTAAATAGAAACTGATGAAAATGTGACCAGAGTGTTTCTGGAACCTAACCCTGTTTTCCCCTAGGAACAGATCAGTGTTCACAGTGGCTTCATAGAACTACCTCACAAAATAAGAATCAGTTATTTACCAAAAGGTACATCTAAATGTTATACCCATGTTTTAAAAAATTCCTTGCCTATTTTTAGATTCCATTATCCATTGTTATGAACCCTTTGTGAATACCTTCAATCCTTTCCTTCTCTCTTCCATTTTATCTTTCTAATCCACAGTCCTGGTTAATTCACTGTATGCTTGCTGCGGAGCAGTTGAACTTGGCTGGAGAAAAACACAGCCCTGCTAACTGCGGATTGAGCTCCTTGTGTTCTCCCCTTACCCTTAGTCTGATTTCCCTAATACGTTTACGCCTGTTCTCTTAAACAGCTGTTTAACTTCTTAATCCCACTCCTCCTGAGTAGATCCTTATCATGCTTCTAATCTCTCCAGGGATATAGAAAAAAAAAATCAGAAATCAATAACAGCTGTCTGCTACTCACCATTGCATCTACCAACCTTTCTATATCTGAATATGCTGCTATACTCCAGTAACTGTGGATAAACTGTCAAAATTACTAAGAGCAAACTTGGCCACCTTTGCCTTGAATTCTGTTTAACTCTTGGAATTGTCTACGATTTTTTCACTTTTAAGTGATTCATTCCTGTCAACTTAAAAACATGTTTTAATAGCTGCCATCATTTAAAAAAAAACTTGGGCCGCCTGAGTGGTTCACACTATTTCACTTTTAGAAAGGTCTTTCCTGGGGCGCCTGGGTGGCGCAGTCTGTTAAGCGTCCGACTTCAGCCAGGTCACGATCTCACGGTCCGGGAGTTCGAGCCCCGCGTCAGGCTCTGGGCTGATGGCTCAGAGCCTGGAGCCTGTTTCCGATTCTGTGTCTCCCTCTCTCTCTGCCCCTCCCCCGTTCATGCTCTGTCTCTCTCTGTCCCAAAAATAAATAAAAAACGTTGAAAAAAAAAATTAGAAAGGTCTTTCCTCTGAAGACTCTGTTTATGGCACCCCACCATTCTCTCTCTGTCATCCTTTTTTTTTTTTTTAACTATTTGCCATATAATACATATTTTGTTTATTGGTTGTCCCCCACTATAATGATATCTCTGTGACATCAGAAAAATATGTTGAATGAAAGGATATTTACCTACAAAATTGCTAAAAGAAATAGAAGGGGTGCCTGGGTGGCTCAGTTGGTTGAGCATCTGACTCTTGATAATCGGCTCGGGTCATGATCTCATGGTCACGAAATCAAGCCCTACATTGGTCTCCGTGCTGACAGCATAGAGCCCGCTTGGGATTCTCCCTTTCTCTCTGCTCCTCCCCTGCTTGGGCTCACTGTTTCTCAAAATAAACACTAAAAAAGGAAACTAGCAAAGTATTGTAATCTTAAGAAGAAAAGACGTGGCTATAAGATCCAGTCTGGCTGTCACAAATAAAATAGAGAAAAGCTGGCTTATTCCTAATCCGGATAAAATATTGTATTAGATAACATTTGAAAATTTACATGTATAACAAATCTTAAGCTATTTACATTCCTCTCTATTGAGAGATTGCAAGTTTGTATGTGCACAAAAGATCCATATTTCAACCAACAGATTAACGTATCAGCCAATAGAGAGGAAGAACTATTGGCCCATTAGGCTGTAGGTGACCATGATTTTAATGTGATCCTATTCATGGAGGAGAGTCAAAAAGTGAAGTCCTCAAGCCTCTAGCTGTAAAAGTGACTTAAAAAGGTTTTGCTAGAATTTATTTTTTTAGTTTTGTTTTTTGAAGGGGCGGGAGTATTTGAGAGAGACAGGGAGAGAGCCGGGAAGGGGCAGAGGGAGAGGAAGAGAAAATCTTAAGCAGGCTCTACACCCAGCACAGAGCCTGACACAGGGTTCAGTCTCACAACTTGTGAGACCATGACCTGAGCCAAAATCAACGGTCAGGTGCTCAACCAACTTAGCCACCCAGGTGCCCCAGTTTTGCTAGAATTTCTAAAGGTTCACAAAATAAGAATGTATTCCCTGAAATTTTTACCTATTTTCTCTGTCCTTGCCTTCCTCCCATACAGCATAGTATAGTGGTTAAAAGCATGGCTTTTGGAATCAGAATGGCATAAAGCTCTGGCTACATTATTCACTGACTAGCAAGCAGTGTGACGTCAGGTAAATTACTAAAATTTCAGTGATTATGCTTCCTTGTCTCTAAAATTGGCTTGATAGGGTATAAGGCTGTTTGTCAGAAGTAAATGAAATTACATAAATACTTTAGCAGCACCTGGCATATACATGCCCTACTGCTGGTGGTTATTATTCATTCATTAAAAAAAAAACAAAAACATTGACCTGTGTATCATGTCTTGGGAACACAGTATTAAGCAAATTAACTTAGTTTCTGCTCTTACAGAGTTTATATATATATATTTTAATTTTTTTTAAGGTTTTAGTCATTTTTCAGAAACATGAGCATGAGCAGGGGAGGGGCAGAGAGAGAGGGAGACACAGAATCTGAAACAGGCTCCAGGCTCTGAGCTGTCTGCATAGAGCCCAATGTGGGGCCCGAACTCACGGACTGCAAGATCATGACCTGAGCTGAAGTCAGACGCTTAATCAACTGAGCCACCCAGGTGCCCCCAAGAGAGTTTGTATTTTAACTGCAATATATAACTAAAAAGAAACCATTTGAGTTCTCAGAGTTGTGATGTAAGGCTTTCATTCAAATATGTGGAAAACTAGGAAAGCTGTAACCAAAATCAGTATTTAGAAAAGGGGAGTAAAAATCTCCAGGACAGCATCATATTAGTAAATGGTGTATCTTTTTAAGCAGAGATAATAGTGTAAATAGTTAACAGGTCCAGAGGGCCTTATTTACTCATGTGAGGTCTGAATTTACAAACTAGCCACTTTTTAAAGTCCTTCCAAGTGATAGATGGTAAAATACAGCCAAGACTGAGAACTGTACCCTAAACCCTTTGACTCTGTCTGGCAGAACTGCGGCCTGAATTAGACCAAACATCTGAGCAATTGCACACTGCCAAAGGCTATTGGAAAATACAGCAGTCTGATTCCACTAAAATTTCATAATCACCAAAATCAAATGAACCCTAAGTACATCTAGACAATCTTCTATTTATATATCTCTTCAACTTTTTTTTTTAATTTTTTTTTTTAATGTTTATTTATTTTTGAGACAGAGAGAGACAGGGCATGAACGGGGGAGGGTCAGAGAGAGAGGGAGACACAGAATCTGAAACAGGCTCCAGGTTCTGAGCTGTCAGCACAGAGCCCGACGCGGGGCTCGAACTCACGGACCGTGAGATCATGACCTGAGCCGAAGTCGGCCGCTTAACCGACTGAGCCACCCAGGCGCCCCATCTCTTCAACTTTTAACCAGGTTTTCAAACTTCCACTCTCCTCAAATCTACCCCCCTCACTTTACTACCTCCCCGACACTCTCAGAAGATCACATCATCACTTTCCTCCCAAACTGAAGCCATCAAATAGAAATTTTATCTTTCCAAATTTGCAAATCTACCTACACTCATCCTCCCTACTTAACTTACTGAGTACCCACTATGTGCTGGGGATACATCAATGAGCCATACAAAGAAAAATCTTTACTTCCCCCTCACCGGCTTACCTTTTAGTGGGGGAAGATGGGAATAAAACAAACACGTGGTATGGCAATTTACAAAGTAGTAAGTACTATGGAGAAGAGTGGAAGGTTATAAGAAGGACTTGATTAAGAAGTAATCAATAGAGTAGTCATTGAGCAGATGACATTTGAGCAAAGACTCAAAGGTGGTGAGAGAGCAAGCTGTTTGGCGGTTTGGAGAGGAGTATTCCTGGCAGGAGGAACAGCAAAAGCAAACGTCTAGAGGCAGGAGTTTGGTGTGTAAGAACAATAAGGAAGCCGGGGGGCGGGGGGGGGGGGGGTGGAGGGAGAGTGATTACTTCTTTCTACTTCTGACAGGTCCTCTCATTCCTTTTTGCAGAAGGGAAAAGTTTTAGGAAATGCAGTCAAATAGGTTAAAGGAGGGTGATTAAGGGGCAGATCATGAAGGATCTAACAGGCCATTGTGAGAAGGTTGGCTTTTATTCTGAGTGAGATGGGAAGCCATTGGAGAGTTAAAAGCAGAAAAGTAATGCTGGCTACTGTGTTAAGAATAGTCTATATGGCAAGGAAGAAGCCAGAGAAATTAGCTGGGATGCTACTGCATCATCCTAAGGTCCCTGTTTCAAAACAGGAATTAAGCTTCTCTAAGGTTATTTCCTTTCCCCATGATTTCCTTCCACCTCTTAAGTTACTTTACACTAACAATTACCCCTTTCTTTGTGTGTTTAAACTCTCCCTTTTATTTGGATTGTATCCACTTTTTAAAAAACATGCCTGAATCCTATGTCAAAAAACCCCATCCCCTCCTTGATCCCAGTTGCTACACTGTCCCATTCCTCAGTTCAGCTAAACTTCCAGTAAGCCTTGTCTCTGGCACCTCACTGGTTTCATTCCAGGTTACTGTCATCTGCCCCCATAATATCACCAAAATACAGTTTTCTAATGCAGTGGTTCATGAAGAGATAGTGCTAATTATTCTCTAGGGGGCATTTGGAGCTATGTGGCGGTACTTCTTGGTTTTGATTTGTATATTCGTGGTTATGACTTAAGGCTGAAGAATGCCACTGCTGTTTAGTTATCAGGGATCAAGTATACCTAACATATGCAATGTGTAGGACAGTCCCTCACCTTTAAGCATTATCCTCCTTGGAGTGCCTGGGTGGCTCAGTCAGTTAAGTATCTGACTTTGGCTCAGGTCATGATTTCACAGTCTGTGGGTTCAAGCCCCACCTCGGGCTCTGTGCTGATAGCTCTCTGTCCCTCTGCCTCTCCCCAGCTTGTGCTCTCAATAATAAATAAATAAACTTTAAAAAAATTATTAAAAGAAAAAAAGAGGGGCACCTGAGTGGCTCAGTCGGTTGGGCATCTGACTTCGGCTCAGCTCATGATCTCACAGTTTGTGGGTTCAAACCCCATGTTGGGCTCTGTGCTGACAGCTTGGGGCCTGGAGCCTGCTTTGGATTTGGTGTCTCATTCTCTGTCTGCCCCTCCCCCATTTGTGCTCTGTGTCTCAAAAATAAATTAATGTAAAAAAAAAATTTTTTTTAAAAGAAAGAAAAAAAGAATTACCCTTCTCAAAATACCAGTATCATGTTGAAAAATAGTCTTGGGTGCCTTGCTGGCTCAGTTGGTAGAGCATGCAACTCTTGATCTTGGAGTCGTAAGTTCAAGCACCACATTGGGCATAGAGATGGAAGGAAGGAAGGAAGGAAGGAAGGAAGGAAGGAAGGAAGGAAGGAAGAAAACTTCTTGAAAAACAGTCTTAAGGTCACAAATGACTTCTATGTACCTGTTTTCACTGAACATATTCCAATCTTTTTCCTACTTGGTCTTAGAATATTTGGCAGGAATAGCTACTGTTTGCATTACATTCTCTCTTAGCTTCTATAATGCATCATATTCTTTGTTTTCTTTCTACTTCTCTGACAGCCCCTCTCATTCCTTTTTGCAGATTCATCCTCTTCTACTCCACTACCAAATGTTGAAGTTCTCCGTGAATCAGTCTCTTGTGGGTTATGTCAACAAAAATGTCCATTATGGAACTCCAGGGACCTGTCCCTCCACATAAACAGCAAATAATTTGGCAATAATTGTCAAAAGCAAGTTTATGTGAACTGGAAATTAGTAAAAGGTTACAGTAACCAGGCAAACATTTAATCAAGAACAAGGTGGTAGAATCCCATTAGGAGAGCTTTGTGTTATTTAAACTAACCCTAGCCCCATTTCTTCATCCCCAGTTCAGTGGCAGTTTTGAAGACAACAGCCTGCATTTCTGGTGTAGGTGTCTGGTGCCAGAGGTAGCAAAATGGACCTTGTTATTGGAGAATTGTAGTAGTTTATTTTGACCTGTCTGGTGGCTCCCTGAAGGACTGGGGCAAGGGCTTGCCCTTATTTTGCCTGATGTGGAACTCTCCTGAGTCAAAGGTGACTACCGAGGGGATGTTTGTCAAGAACATTTAAAGGCAAGTTTATTAGCTCCTGCTAGTTGGGGAAAGGAGTAACAGTTGAGGCAAACAATAGACACAACAGAAGGCCTGGGAGGAAAGGCTGAAGAGTGAAATACTTTGGAGAATAAAATCTTTGAAAAGCTCCTACATATTCCTTGGAATCTAAAAGACTACCTGGGGCAAATGGTCAGAAAAAACCCTGCAAATTTCCTAAAGTCTCACCTCTGGCTAATGTTCAGGATCTGCTCAGATTTGCTTAATGAAATCTAAGATAGATTTATAAATTGCCCATTTGGGTGATAAAGACATGCTCCAACACACACAAAGAGCCCTCTGATAAAGCCTGGAAATTGTTTTCTTCATTTTTTGACTCTAGGCACTTAAGGAAATCTGTTGAATCACTAGCTGACCACTAAGCCAACAGAACAGAAATTTCAGTGGTCACAAATAAGGAATACAGACTTCATAAAGTTAGTTCAGAAAAGTCATTAAACAAACAAAAGCAACCACAGTAAACAGCGAAAACATTCCAGGGAGGAAGAAGAATCTGATTTCCAGACTTGCCACATTGTAATAATCAAAGTGTCCAGTTTTCAACACAAAATAACCAGGCAGGGGAAAAAAAAAAAAAAAAGGAAAGAAAAGAAAGAAAAAAAGTGTGACCAATATACAGGAAAAAAAAACAAACAAAAAAAAACAAAGAAGAAGCTAATAGAAACTGTCCCCAAGGAAGCACAGACACTGGACTTACTAGACAAAGACCTTCCACCAACTCTTTTAAATATGCTGGAATAGCTAAAGGAAACCATGAACAAAGAACTAAACGAAATCAGGACAGCAATGTCTCACCAAATAGAGAATATTGATAAAGAGGTTGAAGTCTCACCAAATAGAGAATATTGATAAAGAGGTTGAAATTACAGAAAGGAACTAAATAGAACTTCTGGAGTTGAAAAATATAATAAACTAAAAATTCACTAGAGGAATTCAACAATATGTGTGAGCTATCAGTTAAGGAACTCAGCAGACTTCAAGATAGGTCAGCTAAGACTACTTAACGTGAGGAGCAGAAAAGAAAAAGAAAGAAGAAAAATGAATATAGGAGACCTGTGGCACAGTATCAGGCATACCAATATATGCATAACGGGCATCTCAGAAGGAGAGGAGAGAGAGAAAGGGAAGAAATAATAGCCAAAAACTTCACAGATTTGAAGAAAGACATGAACTTAAATATCCAAGAAGCTCAATGAATTCCAAGTAGGATAAACTCAGAGACTCACACCAAGACACATTGTAATCAAACTGTCACAAGCCAGTGACAAAGAGAGAATCCTGAAAGCAACAAGAGAGAAGCAAGTCCTCACATACAAGGGATCCTCAATAAAATTAACAGTTGATTTCTCAACAGAAACTATGGAAACCAGGGGGCAGTGGAATGACATCCAAAGTGCTGAAAGAAAAAAAACAACTGTCAGTCAAGAATTCTATATCCAGCAAAACTATCCTTCAAAAATGAAGGAGAAGTTAAGACAGTCTCGGAAAAGCAAACACTGAGAGAATTTGTCGTTAGTAGACCTTCCCTACAAGAAATATTAAAGGGAGTTTTTCAACCTGAAATGAAAGGACACTAGGCAATAACTTGAATCCACACGAGTAAGCACTGTTAAAGGTGACTGTATAGGTAATGTAAAAGTCAGAGTTAATGTATTTTTGATTTGCAGCTTTTTTTCTGTATGACTTAAAATCAACAACAACAAAAACCAGTAATTATAAATCTATATGATTGGGCACATGGTGTATAAAGATGTAATTGGCAATAACATAGGATGAAACCTAAGAGCAAAGATTTTTTTATACCCTTGAAGCTAAGTTGACTTTTATTTGAACAATATTGTTATTAGTTGCTAATTCTAGTCCCCAGGGCAACCATTAAGACTAAAAATTATGTAGTAAAATAAATGACGAGAGAAGTAAAAGATACACTAGAAAATAGCTAGCACAAAAGAAGTCAGTAGTGGAGGCACTGAGCAACATAAAAGATATACAACATATGAGAAAGCAAATGGCAAAGTAAGTCTTTATCACTAATCACATTGAATTTAAATGCATTAAACCCCAATTAACAGGCAGAATGGATTTTTTTTTTAGAATGGATGTTTTTAATGTTCTAATTATATCCTCTCTACAAGGGACTCACTCTAGAACCAAAGAACCAATGAGTTGAAAGGATGGAAGGAGATATTCCAAGATACCTCAGATGCATGCAGAACAGTCTCCAGTATAGAATATAGGTTAGTCCATAAAATAAGTCTCAATACATTTAAAAAGATTGAAATCATATCAATTATCTTCTTTTACCACAATGGTATGAAACTACAACAGAAATTTTAAAATAAGAGAAATGAAAAAGAAAACAGTGCACACTAAAACATGGATGCGGAAAAACCAGAGCTAAGAAGGAAATTTATAGTTGTAAATGCCTAAATTTAAAGAGAAGATCTAGAATCCGTAACCTAACCTTCCACCTTAAGGAATTGGAAAAAGGAAAATAAATGAAATCCAAAGCAAGCAGAAGGAAAGAAATAATAAATATTAGAACAGACATAAATGAAATAAACAATAGAAAACAGAAGAATCAATCAAACCAAAAGTTGGTTCTTTAAAAAGATCAATAAAATTAACAAACTTTTAAATAGAATAAACCAGAAAAAAAGAAGATTCAAATTACTACAATTAGAAATAACGTGGGACATTACTACTAATACTACTACCACTACCAACCTTGAAATAAATGGAATTGTTTAACAATTATATGCCAACAAATTAGATGATCTAAATGGAACAAATTCCTGAAAACAAACTACCAGAACTGACTCAATTAGAAATAGAATGGACCTATAATACCACAAGTAACAAGACTGAATCAGTAATCAAAAAGACTTTCAACAAGAAAAGCCAAGAACCATATGGCTTCCTTGGTGGCTTCTATCAAACATTTAAAAAAACACCTTCTCAAAGTCTTCTTTGAAGACTCAAAGTCTTACCAAAAAAAAAAAAAAAAAAAAAAAAAAGCAGATGAAGAGGAGACACTAACTCATTCTATGAGGTCAGCATTACCCTGATACTGAACCCAGACAAAGACACCATGAGAAAATAAAACTACAGACCAATATCTCTAATGAATATAGATACAAAGATCTCAACAAGAGTGAATTTAGCAGCATAGTAAAAGGATTCTATTCCATGACCAACTGGAATCCACAAAAATATTTTTTAATTAAAAAAAAGAATTTTTTTAATATTTAATTTTGAGAGAGAGAGAGAAAGACAGAGCATAAGTGGGGGGAGGGGCAGAGAGAGAGGGAGACACAGAATCCACAGCAGGCTCCAGGCTCTGAGCTGTCAGCACAGAGCCCTATGCGGGGCTAGAACCCACGAGCCACAAGATCATGACCTGAGCCGAAGTTGGACACTTAACCAACTGAGCCACCCAGGTGCCCCTCCACAAAATATATTATTAGAGCTAATAAGCAAATTTGGCAAAATCACAAGATAACCTATAAAAAATCAGTTGCCTTTCTACGTTTGCAATGAATATTACAAAAATGAAATTAGGAACACAATTTTGATTGACAGCATCAAAATAATAAAATACCAAGAACTCAGTCTAAATGAGGTGTAAAAAATGTACACTGAAAACTACAAAACATTTTTGAAAGAAATTCAAGAAGACCTAATGAATGGAAAGACAGTTCTATGTTTGTATATTGGAAGACCAAATATTGTCAGAATGACAATACTCCCTAAATTGATCTGCAGATTCATTGTAATACTTACCAAAATCCCAACATCTTTTTTTTTTTGCAGAAACTGACAAGTTGATCCTAAAGTTCATATGGAATAACAAAGGATCCCCAAATAATCTTGAAAAAGAACAAAGTTGGAGTATTCATACTTCCTTTTTTTTTCATTTTTATTTTTTGTAGTGTTTTTAAATGTCTGTTTATTTTGAGAGAGAGAGTGAGAGAGATCAGGAGAGGGACAGTGAGAGAGGGAGACAGAATCCTAAGCAGGCTCTATGCTGCCAGCATGGAGCCCAATGTGGGGCTCAAATCCATGAACCATGAGATCGTGAGCTGAGCCAAAACCCAGTTGGATGCTTAACTGACTGAGCCACCCAGGCACCTCAACTTCCTGATTTTAAAACTTACTACAAATCTATAGTAATGAAAACAGTGTGGTCCTGGCAGAAGAATAGATATGTAAATGTAATAGAATTGAAAGCTCAAAAGTAAACCCATACATCTATGGTCAATTGATTTTTTTTTAGGTTTATTGATTTATTTTGAGAGAGAGAGACAGCATGAGCAGGGGAGGGGTAGAGAGCGAGGGAGAGCGAGAATCCCAAGCAGGCTCTGTGCAGTCAGTAAAAAGCCCAACACGGCTCAACCTCACAAACCATGAAATCATGATCTGAGCTGAAATCAAGAGTCAGATGCTTAACCAACTGACCCCCCTAGGCACCACATATGATCAGCTGATTTTTGGTAAAGATGCCAAAACAGATCGCTGAGGGAAAAATAGTATTTTCTTTTTTTTTTTTTTAATTTCTTTTTTCAACGTTTATTTATTTTTTGGGACAGGAGAGACAGAGCATGAACGGGGGAGGGGCAGAGAGAGAGGGAGACACAGAATCGGAAACAGGCTCCAGGCTCTGAGCCATCAGCCCAGAGCCCGACGCGGGGCTCGAACTCCTGGACCGCGAGATCGTGACCTGGCTGAAGTCAGACGCTTAACCGACTGCGCCACCCAGGTGCCCCAAGAATAGTATTTTCAATGAATGCTGCTGAGAAAACCGGATATCAACATGCAAAGGACTGAATTTGAACCTTTTTCTCACACCATGTAAAAACTAACTCAAAATGAATTACAGACCTAAGTGTAATAGCAAAACTGTACAAATGTCAGAAAATATTTGGGTAAATCTTCATGACTTTGGATTTAGCAGTGGATTCTTAGATATGACATCAAGAGCACAAGTGACAAAATGAAAAATAGATAAATTGGACTTTATCAAAATTTAAAACGTCTATGCACCAAATGACATTATCAAGAAAAAGAACCCAATGAATGTGAGAAGATATTTGCAAGTCATATATCTGTTAAGGGTCTGTAATCTGAAGTATATAATAACTCTTGTGAGTCATCAATAAAAAGACAACCCAATTTAAAAATAGGCAAGGATTTGACTATATTCCTCTCAGGAAGATATTCTAATGGCCGAGAAGTATATGAAAAGATGCCCAACAAGGTAAGCCATTAAGAAAATACATATCAAAACCACAGTAAAATACCACTTCACACCCACTGGGATGGCTATAATTTGAAAACAAGTATTAGCAGTGATGTGGAGAAATTGGAACCCTCATAAATTGCTGGTGGGAATGTAGAATCATGCAGCCGCTATGGAAAACAGTTTCTGGGGCCCTCAAAGTTTAAACATTGAATTACTGTATGACCCAGCAATACTGCTCCTAAATACACACTCAAGAGAACTGAGAATAAGTGTTCAAAACTTGTACAGGAATGCGTATAGCCGAATAGTAACCAAAAAGTAGAAACAATCCCAAAGTCCATTAACTGATGAGTGGATAAACTGTGGTATATTGATGTGATGGAGTTTTATCCAGCCATAAACAGAAATGAAGTACCAATGCATATGGATCAACCTTGAAAAACATGCTAAGTGAAAGAAGCCGGGCACAAAAAGCCACATATGGTATGATTCCACTTACATATCAGGAGCAGCCAAATCCATAGATATAAAAAGCAGTATTAGTATTTGCAAGGGGCTAGCAAGAGGTTGGATTGGGAGTTACTGCCTAATGGTAGTAATACTGCCTTTGTTGAATGATGTTCAAATTCAGTGGTGGTGGTTGCAAACATTGTGAATGTACTGGGAAGTCACTGAATTCTGTACTAAAATGGTGAATTTTATGTCATATTAAAATTGAGTTTTACCTCAATTAAAAAAAAATCAGGGGTGCCTGGGTGGCTCAGTATGTTAAGTGACTGACTTTTGATTTTGGCTCCCATCATGATATCATGGTTGTGAGATCGAGCCCCACACTGAGTGTGGAGCCTGCTTGGGATTCTCTGTCTCCCTCTTTCTCTGCCCTTCCTACACTCCCACTTTCTCTCAAATAAATAAACATTAAAAAAATAAGTTTAAAAAATCAGTCTTTCTCCTCACTGTTTTGTTTTTTTTTTTTCTAGGCAATCTTACCCACCCCAACGGTTTCTGTGGATAGGTACCATCTGAACACACATGACACTAATTTGTATCTCCAGCCCAGATCTTTTTTTTTTTTTTTCTGCATTCCAGGCCTGACTATCCAACTGCTTACTTATTTAACACCTCCACATGTATGCTTCCAGTATATGCTTTGAAACAGACAAAGCTGAGATCATTCCTTGCCTTTCAAAATGGATGACCTTTGAATGTTTCAGTAAAGGCTAAAAATAGCTCATACTCACTGAAGGCTCACTATGTGTTAGGGCTGAAATAAGTGTTTTACATCCATTAATTCATTTAATCCTCACAAAAATCTCATATATTATTACCTGCTCTCTGTAGTGAGGAAACTGAGAAGCAAAATAACCTGTTGCTATCACACACCTTGTAAGTAAGGCTAACTTTGAACAAAGGTATCCTGAATCTCTGTTCTTCTTTTTTTTTTTTTTTAATTTTTTTTTCAACGTTTATTTATTTTTGGGACACAGAGAGACAGAGCATGAACGGGGGAGGGGCAGAGAGAGAGGGAGACACAGAATCGGAAACAGGCTCCAGGCTCCGAGCCATCAGCCCAGAGCCCAACGCGGGGCTCGAACTCCCGGACCGCGAGATCGTGACCTGGCTGAAGTCGGACGCTTAACCGACTGTGCCACCCAGGCGCCCCTGAATCTGTTCTTAATGATAATGCTAGACCATCATTCACCTTTTTATAGAAACCTAGAAGACATCCTTGTCGCTTGCATCCTTTATATGCCATATCCAATTCATCATTAGGTCTTGATGATTTGACTTCATTAATTTCTGTCCCCCCATCTGTTTCCTTTCATCTCTACTACCACCAGCCTCATCTAAACCATCATTCTTTTGTCTATACAATGTCCTCCTAACTGATCTCTCCATATTTACTGAGAAAAACCTAATGAAAAATAATTATGAATATAATTTTCTATCTTACAAGTAGGAAATTCATATTGTCTTATGTCTATGGAGCATTTCCAACTATTAATCAAGTTTGGCTACATAGAAAACCTTAGTGAAACTTGCAAAGGTAGAAATCTTAAAACCTACTCTTAAGCTCGAAACAATAAAACCTCAAGTCAACAAAAGTTACCTTTATTTCTTGATGATTTATCTTTGTCAGTCTCTCCAACATTCTTGCCTCCATTCTGGGTGATCTTAATATGCATATCAATGATTTTTTTTAAGTTTTTTTTTAAATGTTTTTATTTATTTTTGAGACAGAGAGAGAGAGAGACAGAGCATGAGCAGAGGAGGAGCAGAGAGAGGGAGACACAGAATCAGAAGCAGGTTCCAGGCTCTGAGCTGTCAGCACAGAGCCCGACGTGGGGCTCAAACTCACGGACTGTGAGATCATGACCTGAGCTGAAGTCGGACACTTAACCGACTGAGCCACCCAGGCGCTCCTCAATGATTTTTGTAATGTTTTGATTTCATCTTGACTAGCTTTCCTTTCCATGGCACTTAAGCCACTCCCTTGGTCATTCCCTACTTATTACCAGTAACTACAAACTCACCAGTATCCGAATTTCATGCATCCCCCTCTATGATCACCTTCTTCTATCTTTCCAGCTCACCTCTTCTAAATACCTGCTTCCCAACAATTCTTCCAACTCATTGGGAATTCCAATATATTTGATCCTATCACTGTTTCACTGCCTCTCACCCCTTTTTCCCTCTGTTTAAATTTCATGGTCTATTATTGATCACTCCTTTGGACATTTCCTTAATATTCTCTCTTGATTCATCATACTCACCTGGCAAAACTGTAACTCTAATCGGTGTTTGTTTATTCCACTCTTGCTCCCAGGAAGCTGACCATGACTGGAAGAAAAATGACAGTGTGAAGAGGTCTCACTTTAAATTTATGAACACAATCCTCAAGTGATCTCACAATGCTGGCAGGCAATCCAATTATGTTGGCTCCAAGTTTATCCATGTTCTCCTTTTCATAGACAACTGCTTTATACAGTTCTCCTCCTCAGATATTCAGCACTTTCTGCTCTCAATCTTACCCTTAGTGATAACGTTTCCCATTTCCTGGAGAAAATTGAAGAAATCAGAAAAGCTTCTGCTACTCTAAGTGTCTACCTACCAGTAGCTGAATTCGTGTACTATGCTTTTCAGCCTATGACTGTACAAAAGCTATGCATATTCTCCATGCTCTTATTAAAATCAGCCTTTCTGCCTGTGTACTAGCTCAGGGATTGGCAACCTACCTGTGGGCCAAATCCTACTATTTGTTTTCACATAGTCCATGAGCCAAGAATGATTTCTGCATTTTTATATATGGCTGGGTATGAGAGGAGAACATACAACAGAGAATATTTGTGACCCGCAAGACCTAAAATAGTCATTATTTGGCCCTTTAAGTTTGCCAGATCGTATCTGCTCAGCTGCTCAATGATAATTAATTCAACAATTCTCCCTTCTCTCTCTTCTGTTAACAAATTTTTGCCTCCATATTAGATTATCTCCACTATCATTCAAGCATTCTGTTATTTCTTCTATATTAAAAAAAAGTACAAAACTCTTGACTCCACCTCCCTTGACAGTTATGTTCCATTTCTTTGCTCCCCTTTGTAACACAGCTTCTTGAAATACTAGTCTTTATTTGTCTATACTATTCCTCCTTTCCAGTTCTCACCTTTGCCTATTTCAATCAGGCTTTCACCCAATCACCGAAACCACTCTTGTTAAGGTCACTAATACCCCCCATCTCCCAATGATTGATCCTCAATCCTAATCTTATTTGACCTAACAGCAATATTTGACACAGTGGGTCACTCCTTACTTCTGGATATATTTTCTTCACTTAACTTCCAGAATGCCAAATTCTGTTTTCTCCCTATAGTACTGGTGTATCCTCCACTGGTCTGATGCTTCTTTCTGGTCTCTTGACATTGGAGTGTCCCAGGATTTTGTCCTTTATACGTCTCAGTGATGATATCTAGTTTTATGGCTTTCAAAAACATTTGCTGATAATTCCTGAATGTATATCTTACCTTGACTTTTCTCCTGATACCCAATTTCCTATATCTAACTGTCTACTCCATATCTCCATTTAGATGTCAAGAGGACATCTGAAACTAATTTCCTGATCTTCAACCCTAAACCTGTTCAGTTGTTATTCTCATTTCACTGTCGTTACCTCCATCTTTCATGTTGCTGAGGCTAAGAACTTTAGAGCCATCCTTGATTTCCCTCTTTTACACCACACATTCATTTTATCAAGAAATTCTGTGAAATGGAACCAGAGTCTGACCACTTCTCAGTTCTTCCACTGCCCCCACTCTGATTCCACTATTGACCCAGCTATTGCTGGGTCATCGGGTAGATCTATTTTTAATTTTTTGAGGAACCGATCATCCCTCATCTGGATTACTGCTCCATTGCCTATTAGTTGATCTCTTTGGTTCTACTTTTGCTCCCTATAGTCTATGCAGAACATAACAGCCTGTGATACTTTTAAAATATAAATTATATTGTGTCATTCATCTGCTCAGAATCCCTCAATCACTCCCTATTTCACTCAAAGTGAAATCTAAAGTCATAACAGTGGCTTACAAAAACCATATACGAATTGGCCCCTTTTGTGTTTTTTTTTAATACGAAATTTATTGTCAAATTGGTTTCCATACAACACCCAGTACTCATCCCAACAGGTGCTCTCCTCAATGTCCATCACCCACCCTCCCCTCCCTCCCATCCCCCATTAACCCTCAGTTTATTCTCAGTTTTTGACTCTCTTATGGTTTGACTCTCTCCCTCTCTAACTTTTTTTTTCCTTCCCCTCCCCCATGGTCTTCTGTTAAGTTTCTCAGGATCCACAGAAGAGTGAAAACAGATGGTGTCTTTTGCTGTATGACTTATTTCATTTAGCATAACACTCTCCAGTTCCATCCACGTTGCTACAAAAGGCCATATTTCATTCTTTCTCATGGCCAAGTAGTATTCCATTGTGTATATAAAGCACAATTTCTTATCCATTCGTCAGTTGATGGACATTTAGGCTCTTTCCATAATTTGGCTATTGTTGAAAGTGCTGCTATAAACATTGGGGTACAAGTGCCCCTATGCATCAGCACTCCTGTGTTCCTTGAGTAAATTCCTAGCAGTGCTATTGCTGGGTCATAGGGTAGATCTATTTTTAATTTTGTGGGGGACCTCCACACTGTTTTCCAGAGTGGCTGCACCAGTTTGCATTCCCACCAATAGTGCAAGAGGGTTTCCGTTTCTCCACATCCTCGCCATCATCTATAGTCTCCTGATTTGTTCATTTTAGCCACTCTGACTGGCATGAGGTGGTATCTCAGTGTGGTTTTCATTTGTATTTCCCTGATGAGGAGTGACTTAGAGCATCTTTTCATGTGCCTGTTGGCCATCTGGATGACTTCTTTAGAGAAGTGTCTATTCATGCTTTCTGCCCATTTCTTCACTGGGTTATTTGTTTTTCAGGTGTGGAGTTTGGTGAATTCTTTATAGATTTTGCTTTCCAGACTTTAGCCTCTACTACAAAGCTGTAATCATCAAAACAGCATGGTAGTGGCACAAAACAGACACATAGACTAATGGAATAGAATAGACACTCCAGAATTGGACCCATAAAAGTATGGCCAACTAATCTTTAACAAAGCAGGAAAGAATATCCAGTGGAAAAAAGACAGTCTCTTTAACAAATGGTGCTGGGAGAACTGGACAGCAACATGCAGAAGAATGAAACTAGACCACTTTCTTACACCATTCACAAAAATAAACTCAAAATGGATAAATGATGTGAATGTGAGACAGGAAACCATCAAACCCCTAGAGGAGAAAGCAGGAAAAAACCTCTCTGACCTCAGCCGCAGCAATTTCTTACTTGACACATCTCCAAAGGCAAGGGAATTAAAAGCAAAAATAAACTATTGGGACCTCATGAAGGTAAGAAGCTTCTGCACTGGAAAGGAAACAATCAACAAAACTAAAAGGCAACCGACAGAATTTGAAAACATGTTTGCAAATGACATATCGGACAAAGGGCTAGTATCCAAAATCTATAAAGAACTCAACCTTCCGCGTTTTTGACCCATCTCCAGTTCTCTACCCTTGCTTGTTCCCATGGCCTCCTTGTTCTTCAGATACTCTAGACATGCTACTACTTGAGGGCTTTTGCACAAGCTATAAACTGTGCATTCTTCTGTTACATGTCCACTTGGCTAACTCCTTCATCTCCTTTAAGTCCTTGCTCAAATTTCACCTTCTCACTGAGGCTTAATTTGATTAGCATATTTAAAATTGCAGCCCCCGGGGCGCCTGGGTGGCGCAGTCGGTTAAGCGTCCGACTTCAGCCAGGTCACGATCTCGCAGTCCGTGAGTTCGAGCCCCGCGTCAGGCTCTGGGCTGATGGCTCAGAGCCTGGAGCCTGTTTCCGATTCTGTGTCTCCCTCTCTCTCTGCCCCTCCCCCGTTCATGCTCTGTCTCTCTCTGTCCCAAAAAATAAATAAACGTTGGAAAAAAAAAAATTAAAATTGCAGCCCCCTCCACCTGCATCCATGATTCCCCTGTCTCTGTTTTGTTTTTCTGTTTTTGTGTGTGTATGTGTTTTCTTTTTTATTTGTTTGTTTGTTTTACCCATAACACTGAACACTTTCTGGCATGCTATATAACTTACTTACCATGTTTATTGTGGATTGCTTATCTCCTGCCCACTAATGTAAGCTCCACAAGGTAGAAATCTTTGTCTCTTTTACTCATTGATATATCCCAAGCATGTGACTCAGATGATGCTCAATAAATATTTGATGGATGAATGAACAAATGAGACAAAAAGACTTAAAACCTTACTAATTTTTAAAGCACTCTACTACATAATGTTTGGGTCACAGCAGAATTCAAAGTTGAGATTACCAATTGTATGCAAATTGAAAAACCAGAAAACCAGAACATTTCATACAAAAATATATGAGATATGAATAAGACCTAAACCCAGAGGAAGAAATCATAAATTTAAAGGAGTATAATGCCAAACATAATAATCCTTACTGTGGAAAGAGATCTAACTTAAAAAAAATTTTTTTTACATTTATTTATATTTGAGAAACAGAGTGAGACAAAGGGTGAATGGGGGAGGGGCAGAGAGAGAAGGAGACACAGAATCCGAAGCAGGCTCCAGGCTTTGAGCAAGTGGTCATCACAGAGCCTGATGCGGGGCTCGAACCCACAAACTGTGAGATCCTGACCTGAGGCAAAGTCGGACGCTCAACCGACTGAGCCACCCAGGTGCCCCAAGATCTAACTTTTAATGCTCTCTCTACCGTCTCCTTTTGCATCTATCTCAGCAAGGCTACTGGAATTTCTCTCCCAGCATCATTTCACTACATCAGTGGAGGTCAAGTGTAATCATTGGACTAACACCATCAGCATCACCTGGAAACTTGCTACAATGCAAATTCTGTTTTAATAATCCCTTCAAATGATTCTGATGCACATGATTGTTTGAGATTCTACACATTAAAAGTAAGGATTTTACTCCTAACTTTTCTCTTTTCAAGACCCAGGGAGAGGCATGGAATCTACTTTTGACTCAAACATTTTATCTTGCTTGAGGAGACAAATTTAATGGATCAGACAAGTTTAGTAGACAAACAGTTCACCTATCTTAGCCGGTAAAAAATCATCTTTAATTCTTGATGTATTTTGTTCATCCTATAAACTTTGAATGCCTTAACTTCTATTTTTCAAGATGAGGCAAAACAAAAATATGGTGCATAAGAAAATTCACAGTTGTAGACTTTTATCTACAGTTTTTATCCTGATTGAGGGTAATAATCACAGACAGATCTCTACAGAATAACCCATTTGATACCCAAGAATAAGTTTTTTAAAAAGTATCAAGACCTATGTTGAGAACATCTTAAGAATTTGCTGAAGGACATAAAACAATTGGACTAAACTAAAAGCCATTTAAAATCCTGGATGGCATAACTTAATCTGGTTTTTGTTTTGTTTTGTTTTGTTTTTAAATTAAACTACAGTCCAACGTGGGGCTTAAAGTCACAACCCCAAGTCTCATGCTCCACTCTCTGAGCCAGCTAGGCACCCGGGATAACTTAATATTGTAAAGGAGGACAGTGCTTCCAAATTAACATATAAATGTAATACAGTTCCAATCACAGTCACAATTTGGTGGGAGTTAGGGTTGTATTTGACAAGTTCATTCTAAAATTCAGGAAAAATTCAAAATTATGAGAAAGAATAATGAAGGGGAGCTTTTCATACCATATGTTACAATTTACTATAAAGCTAAAGTAATTTAAAATGTATGTTATGGATATTGGAAGAGACTAATACCACATGGAACAAAACAGAGAATCCAAAAATAGGCCCACATGGTTATAACAAATCAGTGTATTATAAAGAAAACATTCTAATCGGCAGCAAATTAATAGAATATTTAAGAAATGATGTTGAAACAATTGGCTACCCATTCTGAAGAAAAAAATTAGATCCCCTCTTCACATAATACTCCAAAGTCAATTCTTAGTGTATTACATTTCCAAACATTGAAAATTAAAATATAAACTACTGAAATAAAATGTGGAATACTTTCGATCTAGGTGTAACAAGATATGAAAACCAGAAGCCAGGAAGAAAAAGACTGATAGATCTGACATACAAATTTAAGACTTCTTCATGATAAAAAATGCACCACAAATAAAGTTACAAAATAAATTATGGATTTGGAGGAAATAATTGCAATACATATAAGAATTGAGAATATATGTATGGTGTATAAAGAGGTCATGAAAGAGTAAAAAGACTACTTCTACAAAAAGGGAGATAAAGTAAACTAATAAATGAGTCAAAAGCAGAAATACGAATGGCTGATAAACATACCAAAAATGTCCAACTTCACATATAAACTAGGAAATACAAGTAAAAACGAACTTCCAGTTCAAGATTAAACTGAGCACCTGCATACACCTCCCTTTCAAGGTTCTATTTTATTTTACTAATGTCATAGATATATACCCTTATGTTTACCACCTCATTATCATCTTTATTTTATTTAAGGCACAAAGTAGTTAAATTAGTTGACTGAAGTCAAATGGATAATAAAAGTGGCAGGCAGGGGCGCCTGGGTGGCTCAGTAGGTTAAGCGTCCAACTTCAGCTCAGGTCACGATCTCACAGTCCGTGGGTTCAAACCCTGCGTCAGGCTCTGTGCTGACAGTTCAGAGCCTGAAGCCTGCTTCGGATTCTGTGTCTCCCTCACTCTCTGCCCCTCCCCCGCTCATGCTCTGTGTGTGTCTCTCTCTCCGTCAAAAAAAAATAAACATTAAAAGAAACTTTTAAAGTGGCAGGCAAACCTGGGACAATTTAGCTCTAAGATCTGCCTTTTAAACCACTATGATTTCTGAATTAAAGCAGAGCTTTCCAGTGAGATCTGAGAGTAGCCTTCTTGCAGATCAATGAAGTCAAAGCTTTTTTTTTCTTTTCTTTTTTCAAGTTTATTTATTTATTTTGAGAAAGAGTGCAGGAGGGGCAGAGAGAGAGGGAGAGAGAGAGAATATCAAGCAGGCTCAGCACTGTCAGTGCAGAGCCCAATGCAGGGCTCGAACTCACAAGCTGTGAGACCATGACCCGAGCTGAAATCAAGAGTCAGACGATCAACCCACCGAACTACCCAGGAACCTCAAAACTTTTCATAATAATAAAGCATTTTTTGACTTTTTCACTCTTTTTCATGAATGTACAGTGCAGCGTTTACTGAGGCTTCATGATGTGTGATATTGCAAAAGACTGAATGCAGAAGTAGATATGAGATATGATATGAGTTCCACTAAGCTAGATATTAAAGTGATTTTAAAAAATGTGAACGAAGCTACTGTCTTTTGTTTTGAAAAATATGGTGATGTTTCATAAAAATGTTAACATGTACTTTATTATTATTTAAAATGAGTTAGCAAATGGGAATGCAAGCTGGGGAAGCCACTCTGGAAAACAGTGTGGAGGTTCCTCAAAAAACTAAAAATAGAACTAACCTACGACCCAGCAATTGCACTACTAGGCATTTATCCAAGGGATACAGACAGGTATACTGTTTCGAAGGGACACGTGTACCCCCATGTCTATAGGAGCACTATCGACAATAACCAAAGTATGGAAAGAGCCCAACTGTCCATCGATGGATGAATGGATAAAGAAGATGTGGTATATATATACAATGGAGTATTACTCTGCAATCAAAGAGAATGAAATCTTGCCATTTGCAACTACGTGGATGGAACTGGAAGGTATTATGCTAAGTGAAATTAGTCAGAGAAAGACAAAAATCCTATGACTTCACTCATATGAGGACTTTAAGAGACAAAACAGATGAACATAAGGGAAGGGAAACAAAAATAATATAAAAACAGGGAGGGGGACAAAACAGAAGAGACTCATAAATATGGAGAACAAACTGAGGGTTGTTGGAGGGGTTGTGGGAGGGGGGATGGGCTAAATGGGTAAGCGGCATTAAGGAATCTACTCCTGAAATCATTGTTGCACTATATGCTAACTAATTTGGATGTAAATTTAAAAAAATAAAAAATAAACAAGTTAAAAAAAGAAAAAAAACAAAGTGAATTAGTAGAAATTTTCATATTTTCTCAGGTTTAATTTCTAATATGTTAAATATCAGTAGATAAAACCTACATAAGCAAAAGCTCACTAATTTTAAGGATGTAAAGAGGTCTTGAGACTACTAAGTTTGAGGACCACCAAAATAAAGAATTACCTTCAGACAACTGACATTTTTCTCACATATACAAAGCATACCCTGTGGGAATCTGTGGCTTTCCCCAACCAAGAAGAAAATCTTAAGAACTATTCTCTAAGCTAGAGTAGTGTTTCATGTAGTATGGTTATAAAAAACAAAACAAAACATTTCTGGGGCACCTGTGTGGCTCAGTTGGTTAAGTATCCAACTTCGGCTCAGGTCATGATCTTGTGGTTTGTGAGTTCGAGCCCAGCATCAGGCTCTGCGCTGATAGCTCAGAGTCAGTAGCCTGCTTCAGGTTCTGTGTCTCTCCATCTCTCGGCCCCTCCCCTGCTCATGCTCTGTGTCTGTCTCTCAATAATAAATAAAAGTTAAAAAAAAAATTTTTTTAAGAAAAAAAAAATAATACAAACCATTTGTGGGAGCCTGGTGGCTCAGTCAGTTATGCATCTGACTTTGGCTCAGGTCATGATCTCATGGTTCATGAGTTGGAGTCCCATATCAGGTGAGCACAAGCCCTGCTTCAGGTGAGCCCAGCCTCTCTTTCTCTCTCCATCTCTCTCTCTCTCTCTCTCTGCCCCTCACTCACTTGAGCCCTCTCTCTTTCTCAAAAAAAAAAAAAAAGGGAAAAGAAAACCATTTGTGATGGTACTATGCCACCATCAGACCATTTCTACTCCCTAGGCACAAACCTGTGCACAAGTACAGAATGTCCATTGAATGGCACCTTCTGTCCAATAAATAGTCCCACCCCAAAATGCTAGCAGATGTAATTGGGCCCACTGTTAGTGAGAAGGCATGCTTCTCTAGGGCCAGCAGCAAGGGATATCCTGGATGACAAAGGAGTAACTGATGTTTATAATCTGCTGTGGCTGGAAGGGCACCTGATTCTTGTTTTCCATTTACAATATTGATTTGAAAGTTTTCTTTTAAGATAAATTCAATTCTGAAAATTGAGTTGATTTAGGGGCACCTAGGTGGCGCAGTCAGTTAAGCATCCAGCTCTTGAACTCAGCTCAGGTCTTGATCTCAGGGTCATGAGTTCAAGCCCTGTGTTGGGTCCACGCAGGGTATGAAGCCTACTTAAAAAAAAAAAAAAAAATATATATATATATATATATACATATAAAATATATATATGAATAAATATAATAAATAAAAAATATATATAAATAAATAATTGAGTTGATTTAAAGAAAAGTGTTAGAAGAAATGTTACATATTATGTGAATATGGAAAAAATTATTAAGTGAGGAAAGTTTCAGAAACACTGCCCTAAAGCAAATCATTGATCTGTCTGGGGTAGGTCTTTGATAGGGTTGTTGGGGTTGAGAAAAGGAGGAAGAAACTTCAGGTAATGCCACACCCACACAACCAAGGAGGATAGAAAACAGACTCTGCCTAAGACTGAAAGATCAAACTCTTTCACTTTGGCATTTGTGGGGGATTTCTGGACTACTTCTTCTTTCCTCCATGAGACCTGCTTATCAGTATGTTTCATTCATTTACACAAAACTTGTGTTCATCCCATGAGTCCTCCACTACTTAGCCATAACTGTGGACTTAATTACTCCTTAAAACACTATGTGAAATCATATATCTGATAAGGGATTGGTTTCCAGGATATCTAAAGAGCAACAGCAGCAACAACAGCAACAACAACAACAACAACAACAACGACAAACCTGATTAAAAATGGACAAAGAACTTGAATAGACATTTCTCCGAGGAAGATAAACAAATGTCTAATAAGCACATGGAAAAGTGCTCAATGTCATTAATCATTAAGGAATTGAAAATCAAAACCACAGTGAGGGGCTCCTGGGTGGCTCAGTCAGTTGAGCACCCGACTTCAGCTCAGGTCACAATCTCGCGGTCCGTGAGTTCGAGTCCCGCGTCAGGCTCTGGGCTGATGGCTCAGAGCCTGGAGCCTGCTTCCGATTCTGTGTCTCCCTCTCTCTCTGCCCCTCCCCTCTGTCTCTCTCTGTCTCAAAAATAAATAAACGTTAAAAAAAATTAAAAAAAAAAAAACAAAACCACAGTGATATACTACCTCACACCCATTAGAATGTCTATTATTAAAAAAGAAAACGGAAAATAATAAGCGTAGATGAGCATATGAGAAACTGCAACACTTGTGCACTGCTGATGGGAATGTAAAATGGTGTAGCCACTGTGGAGAACAGTCTGGAGATTCCTCAAAAAGTTAAAAATAGTTGGAGCGCCTGGGTGGCTCAGTAGGTTGAGCATCTGACTTCGGCTCAGGCCGTGATCTCATGGTTCGTGAGTTCGAGCCCCACATCAGGCTCACTGCTGTCAGCCTGTCAGTGAAAAGGCCTCTTCGAATCCTCTGTCCCACTCTCTCTGCCCCTCCCCTGCTTGCACTTTCCCAAAAATAAATACATATATATTATTTTTAAGTTAAAAACAGAATTACCATATCATCCAGCAATTCCACTTCTGGATATATACCCAAAAGAAAGCAGGGACTTGAACAGATATTTAAATTTTTTTAATGTTTATTCATTTTTTAGAGAGAGAGAGAGAGAGAGAGAGAGAGAGAGAGAGCCTGAGAGGGGAAGGAACAGAGAGAGGGAGACACAGAATCTGAAACAGGCTCCAGGCTCTGAGCTGTTAGCACAGAGCCCGACGTGGGGCTTGAACTCACAAACTGTGAGCCGAAATCAAGTCAGATGCTCAACCAACTGAGCCACCCAGGTGTCCCATGAACAGATACTTATACACCAATATTCATAAAAGCATTATTCACAATAGCCAAAAGATGGAAGCAAACTAGTGTCTATTGACAGATAAATGGATAAAATATGGTACACACATACACTGGAATATTATTCAGCTTTGAAAACGAAGAAATTCTGGGGCACCTGGATGGCTCAGTCGGTTGAGCGTCTGACTTCAGCTCAGGTCACGATCTCATAGTCTATGAATTCGAGCCCCATATCGGGCTCTGTGCTGACAGCTCAGAGCCTAGAGCTGCTTCGAGTTCTGTCTCCCCCTCTCTCTGCCCCTCCCCTACTCGAGCTCTGTCTCTCTCTCTCAAAAATAAATAAACATTTTTTTTTTTTAAAGGAAGAAATTCTGACACATGCTACAACACAGATGAATCTTGAGGTCATTATGCGAAGTGAAATAAACCAGTCACAAAAGGACAAATATTGTATGATTCCATTTATAGGAGGTACCGATTTTAGTCAAGTTCATAGAAACAGAAAGTAGAATAGAGGTTAGCAGGGGCTAAGGGAGGGAGTAATTGAGAGCTGTGTTTAATTGGTACAGAGTTTCAGTATGATATGATGGAAAACAGGATGTGGATGGTAGTGATGGGGGCACGACAATGTGAATGTACTTAATGTCACAGAACACTTACAAGTGTTACCACAATTAGGGACACCTGGGTGACTCAGTTAAGCAAGTGGCTCTTGATTTCGGTTCAGGTCATGATCTCCCAATCATGAGATCGAGCCCCGAGTTGGGGCCTGTGCGGACAGCACAGTGCCTGCTTAGGATTCTTTCTCCTTCTCTCTCTGCTCCTCCCCACTCACACTTTTCTCTCTAAATAAATAAATAAATAAATAAATAAACAAACAAACAAACAAACAAATAAACTAAAAAAAAAATGTTACCACAATTAAAATAAAGCACTGTGTGGGGAATTACTATCTACTTAACTTAGAGTCCAATCTGAATGATAACATTACATAACTCGGGCGCCTGGGTGCCTCAGTCAGTTGAGCATCCGACTCTTGATTTTGGTTCAGGTCATGATCCCAGGGTCATGGGAGTGAGCCCCATGTCGGGGTCCATACTAAGCACGGAACCTGCTTAAGACTCTTTCTCCCTCTGCCCCTCTCCCCACTCACGCGCTCTCTCCCTCGCTCTCTAAAATAATTTTTAAAAATGTATAAAAAAATGATACCACATGTCTTATACAAAATGGCTAATCAGACAGATAGCACAGATGACCCCAAGATACTAACCGATCCCTGCTCACAAAACCACAATATTCAATGTAATTTGCACGGTGTTGTCCACTTGTACGTATGCTCATTTACTCACAGATTAAAATTTTAAACTGATGAGACATTGCTTCCGGATCCCCATTTTAGGCCTTACTTTTCTCTTGTAACATTGGTAGTATTACAATAGAGCAGCTGTGTCCAAAAAGGAAGCACTCAGTTGTGCCAGGAAGTTACCCCAAAACAGAAGCACCAGTTATCCAACTGTGAGGCAACTCCCCTTGGCCAGCGAGTTCAAGTGCTGTAATAACAGTTGCTCAGGTCTTACTATTCAGATCCCTGGTTTATCCAGATTGTTTTGCAATGCAAACTTCCCTTTGCAAACCTCTTTTTGCAAAACAGTATAAAATCTGAAGAGAGTGGTAAGCACTTTTTTAAAATAGGAAAGCCAATTTTTATTTCAAAAAATGTTCATAATTTTATCTACTTATACCAAGCTACTCTTGTGAATGAAAAGAATAAGTGGTTTTATTTTTTATAGTGTAGGAAGTTCATCCTCTAGCAACATTCCCCCCGCCCCAAAGAGTTTATCACTGCCTTCAAAGGCTTCTGTATCATCCATTAGCTATTATCTGTGTTTGAATGAATGCAAAGGGAAATCCTACAAGTGGTTTCTTTCAGACCCTTTTATTCTCTTAAAATTTAGAGAGATTAAGCCCATCTGAGGGATCTTTGATAAAGCAAAATTTGCTTATAGGTACAGTGTGGTGTAGAACACTAGAGGTTTCCGACGCGTTCTACAATTATTTCCCGTAAAAGTAGGGTTTCTCTGGGCTGTGCAGCTAGCAATCATTACCTCTGTCAACACTCTCCTTACAGACTCTAACACTCCAGCAAAACATCATAGGATCCACTTCTGCAAAACCTTTCTAACATGTATATTCAGGTATTTATTCATAACTTGAATTCCTGGGAGATAGATCAAAGGAGTCATGAGGAGTATAGTTGAATCCAACTTAGGATCGAATAATTAGGACCCAGTTTTTCTTGCAGTGTTTCAGGACATGCTATGATAATTTCGCTCATGTAAATGCCCAATACTTCCTAATTAATCAAGCTTCATTATCATATTGAGATGATATGACTTCTGTAGGGACATTATTTTAAGCTCACCATTGGCCCATGTTATACGCTTTTGGGCCACTGCAATAAATACATTGCGACAGGGAGCACCCTTGGCCCATGCGAGCAGGTGTGTGGCCATGTGGTCCTTCCAGCCTAGCAGGGACATATGACTCCATCAGCAGGGCTCCAAACTTGTATCAGTGTTGTCTGCTTGCCAAGCGGAACGCAACTGGGTGGTGGCACCAAATTCCTTCCTTTTAAGATGTTTTCCAGGGTGCCTGGGTGGCTCAGTGAGTTGAGTGTCTGGCTCTTGATTTCAGCTCGGGTCACGATCTCACGGTTCGTGCGTTCGAGCCCCACATTGGGCTCTGCACTGACAGTGTTCAGCCTGCTTGGGATTCTCTCCTTCTTCCTCTCTCTCTCTCTGCCCCTCCCCGCTCATGCTTTCTCTCTCAAAAGAAATACATAAACAGTAAAAAAAAAAAAAAAAAAAAAGATGTTGTTTTCCAACTGGCTTTCATTCTTTCTTCATCATGAAGGATGCTTCTAGAAAAAGGAATATTCATCGGTTCTATCAAAAAAGGCCATCTTAAATCATCATTTGGAAAGTTGAATTTAGTTTGCAAAATTCTAAAATAGATTTTTGATGTTTACTCTGTGGGAGTTATTTTGCTGTTCGAAGAGCTACTGACCTGTTTACATAATAAATTAATGTATCTATGGGAACATGGGGTGCCTGAGTGGCTCGGTTGGTTGAGCGTCTGACTTCAGCTCAGGTCGTGATCTCACAACTCGTGAGTTCTAGCCCCATGTCAGGCTCTGTGCTGACAGCCTGGAGCCTGGAGCCTGGAGCCTGCTTCAGATTCTGTGTCTCCCTTTCTCTCTGCCCTTCCCACCACTTGCACTCTGTGTCTCTCTCTTCCCAAAATAAATAAACATTAAAAAAAATGTGTTTAATTTACCTATGGAACATTACAAATCTAAAAGCCCTCCATGACAAAGAGGTTTTATTCTAATAATTTTTCTCCTTTTTTTTCTCAGTGGAATCCCTAGTTTTTGAGGGGCCCTATCTCTGTCCAGAAGAAGACTGTATTTCCCCACTTTCCTGTAGCTTGATGTGGTCATGTGACTAGATTCTGTCCCATATGATACAAGCAGATGTCGCACAAGGAGCTTTCAGGAAATGTCCTTAAAGGGAAAGGGCTGTTACTCGTTTCCCCTTCCTCTAGCTACAATGTGAATGTGATATCTGGAGCCTGAAGAAGCCATCTCAGACTATGACGTGGCAACCATGTGCTAAGGATGAGAGAGCAAAACATAGAATCCTGGTTTCCTGGCGCCATGAAATAGTTTACCAGCCCAAGAGAGATTACTGCTAGATTTTTTTTTTTTAACGTGGGAGAGAGGATAATCGGCTATTTTGTTAAGCCACCGTGATTTTCGATGTTTTTTTTGTTCTTGTAGCTAATTCAGTTCTCAAATACGGAAAGAAATATACCTTGTTGTGCTCTAAGTTGTTTAATTTTGGCTAGTTGTGGCATCTCCATTCAATGAAATCATTCAAATCTGAAAGATAATTCTGCAGAGTAAAAATAAAAATAATAGTAATAATAATGCAGCTCACTCTACTTTCTCTTTCTGAGAACTGATTTAAAGCAACAGGTAAGAGGAGAAAAAGTTTGGGATTGGCTGCTATCCTTCCTTTCATGGTTTTTTTTTTTTTTTTTTTGAATGTTTATTTATTTTTGAGAGAGAGAGACAGAAAGTGCAAGAGGGGGAGGGGCAGAGAGAGAGGGAGAGAGAGTCGAAAGCAGGTTCTGCACTCTCAGGGCAGAGCCCGACTTGGGGCTCGATCTCATGATCGTGAGATCAAGACCTGAACCAAAATCAAGAGTGGAACTTTTAACCAACGGAGCCGCCCCGGCCATCCCCTTTTCATGTGTCATATTGCCTACAATTTACTGCCTAATACTCATTTTATTGTACTTCACTTTATTGCAGAGACTGTGTTTTTTACAGATTGAAGGTTTGTGGCAACCCTGCATCGATGAAGTCTATCAGTATCATTTTTCCAACAGCATTTGCTCACTTTGTGTCTCTGTGTCACGTTTTGGTAACCCTAGCGATATTTTATCATTATCATTATCATTATCGTTATCATTATCATTATTGTTATTGTTATTATACCTGTTATGGTGATCTCTGATCAGTGATCCTTGCTGTTACTATTGTAGTTGTTTTTGGGGGGGGGGGGCGGGGCACATCACAAACTGCACCCATGTACGAAGGAAAATGTAACCAGTACATGTTGTGTGTGTTTTGATTGCTTCACCCACCAGTCATTCCCCCATTTCTCTCCCTCTCCTCAGGCCTCCCTATTTCTTGAGATACAACAATATTGAAATTAGGCTACTTAGTAACCCCTCAATGGCTTCTCGGCGTTCAAGTGATAGGAAGAGTCCCACGTCTCTCACTTTAAAGCAAAAACTAGAAATGATGAAGTTTAGCGAGGAAGGCATGTCAAAAGCTGAGATAAGCCAAAAGCTAGGCCTTTTGCACCCAACAGCCAGATTCCACTTAGGACTTTCACACCTACGAGACGTCAATGCCTGCCTTCAAAGCTTCAAAGGACAGACTGACTTGTTTATTAGAGGCTAACGTAGCTGATGACTCCAAATTGAAACCAATGCTCATTGACCATTTCAGAAATTCTAGCGCCCGCCCCCCCCCCCCCCAAATTATGCTATATCCACTCTGTCTATAGTCTATAAAGGGGACAACACAGCCTGGAACCCAGCACACCTGTTTTACAACATGGTTTATTGGATATTTTAGGCCCACTGTTGAGATCTACTGCTCAGAAAAAGAGATTCCTTTGGGGGTGACTGGGTGGTTCAGTCAGTTTAGCATCCAACTCTTGGTTTCAGCTCAGGTTATGATCTCATGGTCATGAGATTGAGCCCTGTGTTAGGCTCTGCATTGGGTGTGGATCCTGCTTGGGATTCTCTCTCTCTCTCTCTCTCTCTCTCTCTCTCTCTCAAAATAAATAAATAAATAAACTTAAGGAAAAAAAGATTCCTTTCAAAATATTACTGTTCATTGACAATAAAGTTTGGTCACCCAAGAACTCTGATGGAGATGATCAACAAGATTAATGTTGTTTTCTCATCTGCTAACACAACATCCATTCTGTAGCCCATGAATAAAGGAGTCATTTTGACTTTAAAGTCCTACTGTTTATGAAATACATTTTGTAAGGCTATGGCTGCCCTAGATAATGATTACACTGATGGATCTGGACAAAGTAAATTGCAACCTTCTGGAAAAGATTCACCATTTAGATGCCATTGATTGAGAACATTTGTGATTCACGGGAAGAGGTCAGCATATCAACATGAACAGGAGTTTGGAAGAAGTTGATTCCAACCTTCCTGGATGACTCAGAGGGGTTCGAGACTTCAGTGGAGAAAGTAACTGCAGAGGTGGTGGGAATAGCATAAGAAATAGAATTCGAAATGGAGCCTGAAGATGGGACTGAATGGCTGCCATCTCTTGGTCAAACTTGAACAGATGAGGAGACACTTCTTATAGACAAGCAAAGAAGGTGGTTTCTTGCAACGGGATCTACTCCCGGTGAAGACTTGAAATGACAGCAAAGATCTAGAATATGAAATAAACTTAGTTGATAAAGCAGTGGCAGGGTCTGAGAGGATTGACTCCAATTGTGAAACGAAGTACCACTGTGGATAAAATACGATCAAACAGGATCACATTTCAAAGAGGAATTATTTGTGAAAGGAAGAGCCAACTGATGTGGCGAACTTTGTGTCTTATTTTAGGACATTGCCACAGCGGCGCCCACCTTCAGCAGCCACCCACCCCGAGGCAAGACCTCCTGCCAACAAAAAGATTATGACTCCCTGAAAGCTCGATGATGGTTAGTCTTGTTTAGCAATAAAGTAGTTTTAAATTAAGGTAGATACATTGTTTTCCTAGACGTAATGGTAGTGCACACTTAATAGACTTCAACAGCATGTAAAAATTAAGTTTTATACACACCGGGAAACCAAAATATTCATTTGGCTGGCTTTATTGCAATATTCCCTTGATTGCACTGGTCTGGCACTGAACCTGTAGTACCTCTGAGCTGTGCCTGTGTAAATGACGCACGAATAGTAGAGGGTCCACACATAATGGGTGGTTTAGTTGTTTTGCTAAGCGTTTTTCAAATCTTTAATAATATGCCTCAGAACACACAGCCAGTAAAAGTGCAGAACTAGAGTTTGAATCTGGGAGTGTTGGGTTTAAAAATCTTCAGATCACATTGGGCAATTTATTATTATTTTTTAAGTTTATTTACTCTGAGAGAGAGAGAGAGACAGAGAGTGAGAGTGGCAGGGAGAAAGGGAGAGAGAGCGAGAATCCCAAGCAGGCTTGGTGTGGGGCTCGAACTCACGAACTGTGAGCTCACGGCCTGAGCCAAAACCAAGAGTTGGACGCTTAACCGGCTGAGCCCCCCAGGCACCCCCACGTTGGGAACTTTAGGTGTTTATCTCCATTATGAGTGGTATGTGATAAAATCTTCCCACTCAGTGTTTTCTGAAAAGAACGTTTTTCTTCTGCCTTTCTCGAGGGGTCACCCTGTTAACTCCCTTTCCATATTAACAGTGTGTCTCAACTAGGACCAAGTTTTGCCCTATTTTGTAAGTCAATTTTTTTTAAAAGTAGGCTTCATGCCCAGCACAGAGTCCAGTGCAGGGCTTGTACCCACAACCCTGAGATCAAGACCCTGCGAGTAAGACCTGAGCTGAGATCAAGAGTCGGATGTTCTCAACCAACGGAGACACCCAGGTGCCCCAAGTCAATTTTTTTCTATCAGAAATAGCAAGCATGGAAACTTTGAAAAAAAGAATCACCGTATCAGGACTGTGACTTCAGAAAGAATAAAAATAGATCAATTTAGTCTTCACTGGATAGTATGCTTTAAATATATATATATATATATATATATATATATATATATATATACACTATGTACTTATGTTACAGAACAGCAAAAATATAAGAGTTTCCATATTAGGAACATTTTTTGATAAAAAAATTTTGGTATTTATTAGCAATAATCACATTTTTTAAAAAAGGAAAGCTATAGTCTTTGCAAATTCTATTTGAAAAGTAATGTATAGATTTGGGAAATATATCCCGGTGGAAGGCATATGATAAACTTTAACGCAGAGGACAATGCTTTCTAAGGAAATCAGGATACGAACCTTGTGTCACTGACAGGAGCTGGTGCAGGTTAAGAAGAAGAATGAAAATACATTAAGCTTGCAGAGAAACCATCCTTTCTGCGTGGATGTGAGAGCTTTAGAGCAAGAACAGCTTAGGGGAGATAAGCCCAGCTCTTATTCCCAGCAAAAGCGAACTGGAGTTAAGAACATTTTATAAGAATCAGTGTTAAACTAGGTAGGGGTTTACTTGGCCATCAAGAGTGCAGTTTTCACTTGCACTGAGAGGCCAGACTTAGGGCTCAGATAGAAAGGAATGTGCTTCCCTAGCACCCAAGGGAACCGAGAAAGAGAAATTTAGCAGCTGCTTCAAATCTTCTTAGTAGCAGTCGGGGTATATAGCTAAACTAACCAAACAAATAAATGGCTCTGGTTTTGGACTGGCAGTGGAAAGAAGTGAACTAGAATGGAAACTGGAAACAATTTAAAAGACAGCTCTGTATGGGAACATGAGTGAAATGGCTTTATGCAACACATATGCTTATTTGCCTCCTTTGTACCTAATTTGTACCTAACGATCTGCTTGGACTAGATAACCAGTTTATACACCCTAAATGGATGACAGTGAAATGGATCTGGAGTGAAAGCGCACACATCCCAGGGGCAGAGTGTGAGCTCCTCACGGGACTGTCTGCGTCTTTGATAAAGGTTGGTGAACGAGTGAATGATCCCCACTCCGCTCCAGAGCCTACTCTTTAAGCTGCCCCTGCACATTTCCCCCTATTTTTCTTTCAGTTGGGTAGCCACTCTAATGTACTGTGACAGCAAAAAAAAAAAAAAAAAAAAAAGGCTATCAATTCTTTCTATCGTAGGTGTATACCCCTTTGCACCGTTGCTTTGCAGCTCCTCCCCTCAGGAAACAGTCTAGTTCACCCTGCTTAAATCTGGATTTGACCATGTGCTTTGCTTTGGCCGATGGGACGTAAGCAAATAGGTTGCAAGCAAAGGCTTGAAAAGTACTTATGCATAAAGGCTTGTCCTCTCTCAGGGACTCTGCCCACTCCTACTCAGAAAAAGTGCAGACTAGTCTCCCAGTGGGTGAGAGAGCCTTAGGAGAGAGGAGCCAGACTTCCCAGCCAATCCAGCCTTTTCAGATGACATAGAGTGAGCTGAGTCCAGCTCACCTTGCATGCAGCAAAACAGACCCCGATTGCTTACCCACATAATTGTGAGCAAAGAATGAGACACTACTAGCACTATCAACAGTAGCCAAACTGTAGAAAGAACCCAAATGTCCATCAAGAGATGAATGAATAAAGAAGACGTGGTATGCATATATACAATGGAGTATTATCATTCGGCGATCAAGAAGAATGAACTCTTGCCATTTGCAACTACGTGGATGGAACTGGAGGGCATTGCGTGAAGTGAAATTGGTCAGTCAGAGAAAGACAAATATCATATGACTTCACTCACATGAGGACTTTAAGAGACAAAACAGAGGAACATAAGGGAAGGGAAGCAAAGCTAATATAAAAACAGGGAGGGGGACAAAACATAAAAGACTCTTAAATATAGAGACCAAACAGAGGGTTGTGGAGGGGTTGTGGAGGGGGTGGGCTAAATTGGTAAGGGGCACTAAGGGAGACACTTGGGATGAGCACTGGGTGTTATACATAGGGGGTGAATCGTTGGAATCTACTCTCTAAATCATTGTTGCACTATATGCTAACTAACTTAGATATAAATTAAAAAAGAAAGAAATTTAAAAGGATGAGACTCTGCTACAAGGCACTTTATTTGCGGCATGATTTGTTACACAGCAAAAGCTAACACCGGTACCGAAGGGTATATAGCAATTACTATTGTTCAAATAGATAATGTTACAAGACTTTACCAACCATGATATGGGGATACCTTTTTTTTTTTTGAAGACTAAAATAAATTTAATATTTCTTTATTTTTATACTAATTTATTTTACATTTTAAAAAATAATACAGTTTAAAGCAAGTATTAAAGTACAATACCTAGCTAAAATTAAGTAATTCACCAAATTAAGTAATTTGAATATCCTTAATAATTGAGTCTCCTGTTTCCAAGTCATAAATCTGATACCCTCTTTCATGTATTTATGCAAATTAACCGTGCTTATTTTACATCCAAATCTGAAAACCTAAATATGTTTAGTCTTTCAAGTCTGATTTCTGTTATTTATTATTTCTTTTTTAAAAATATCTTTCAATGTTTATTCATTTTTGAGAGACAGAGCACCAGTGGGGGAGGGGCAGAGAGAGGGAGACACAGAGCCCGAAGTAGGCTCCAGGCTCTGAGCTGTCAGCACAGAGCCCGATGTGGGACTGGAACCCACAGAACCATGAGATCATGACCTGGGCTGAAGTCGGACACTCAACCGACTGAGCCACTCAAGAGCCCCTGTTATTTATTATTTCTGTTAACTCTCATTCATGATGACTTGTGTTCCTCATGTATTTTGTATTTTCTGACTGTGAGTCAGTTGTTATAAATTTATCCCTTGTTATTCTTGAAGTCTGTGGGTTTTTTTTTTAGTGATTATTTATTTTTTTTTAATTTTTTTTTCAACGTTTATTTATTTTTGGGACAGAGAGAGACAGAGCATGAATGGGGGAGGGGCAGAGAGAGAGGGAGACACAGAATCGGAAACAGGCTCCAGGCTCTGAGCCATCAGCCCAGAGCCTGACGCGGGGCTCGAACTCCCGGACCGCGAGATCGTGACCTGGCTGAAGTCGGACGCTTAACCGACTGCGCCACCCAGGCGCCCCTAGTATTATTTATTTTTCAGAGAGAGAGAGAACAAGTGGGGGAGGGGCAGAGACAGAGGGGGACAGAAGATCTGAAGTGGGCCCTGCACTGACAGCAGAGAGCCTGATGTGGGGTTTGAACTCACCAATCGTGAGATCATGACCTGAGTCAAAGTCGAATGCTTAACCAACTGAGCCACCCAAGCACCACTGAAGTCTGTTTTTTGTTTTTAATTTACTTTTGTTTTAAGTGTATTTATTTATTTAGAGAGAAAGAGAGATGGAGCAGGGGAGGGGTAGAGAGAGAGGGATAGAGAGAGAATCCCAAGCAGTCTCCACCCCATCAGCACGGAACCTGACATGGGGCTTGAACCCACAAACCAAGAGATCATGACCTGAGCCAAAAACAAGACTCAGGCCTTTAACTGACTGAGCCACTCAGGCGCCCCTAAAGTCTGTTTTAAGTTGGGTTGTTGCAGAATGGATTTACATTTGTCTTTTCCAGGTACCTAGGGACACATAGGTAGCGTGAATTTGTGCCTTCAAACGTAAGAGGACCTGCTTGTTGCAAGAAACTCTCAGGGAAACATTCCCTACCCACCTGCATCTAGCCAAATCCAAGGCTAAACAGGTAAGTTGTTGTTGTTTTTTTAAATTTTTATCTTTTTGAGTTTATTTATTTATCTTGAGGGGAGAGAGAGAGTGACAGAGAGAGCGAGAGAGAGAGAGAGAGAGAGAGAGAGAGATTGAGAATCTTAAGCAGGCTTCACACCCATCATGGAGCCCAACTTGGGGGCTCGATCTCACCACTGAGAGAGTATGACCTGACCCAAAATCAAGAGTTGGATGCTTTACTGACTGAGCCACCCAGGCGCTCTTAGTTACTGAATTTTGTAATGTATCTATGGTTATGCACTATTCTCATCAGCCTAGTTCCCAGCAAGAATACTGACCTCTAACAAGTACCTGCCTTAATAATAAAGGGTAACTGGTAAACGCACAGACAAACATTTAAAACTAAAAGAGACTTAATGCAACCCCTTCATTTTAATAATGAGGAAATTGACTCAAAAGATTAAAGGATTTTTCTAAAATAGAAACAGGGTTTCTTTACCCCAGATCATTGTCTTAACCATCAGCATGAGTGGTGGTGGTTGGTGACCATAAGATGTAGACTTGGAAACAAGGCAAACTTTGAAAAGAAAATGCTGTGCGTTGAGTAAACCATACCTCTGAGCTGCCTCTGGGTAAACCATACCAAAATAACCACCTCAACACTGTACAGCCCATACTATTATGGACACCAAGCACTGGACTCATGAAGGTAGTAAATTAGGGAACGGGACATAGCACGGTCAAGTGTTACTGAGAAAGGACTTTAGGCAATAATAGACATGTATAAATAAAATCGATCTATAATGTGTCCTTATAATCTCTGTACCACAACCATGCTTACTTTTTGTAACTTACTTATTTATCCCTCAAAGCCTCTTTCCCTTCTCTGTCTCCTTTCCCCATCAATACTCTCTTCCGTAACATTTTAACCAGATTATACCTCCACAATTAATTCTTTACATGGCAGGGGAAGGGTAAAAAGTATGGAACACATAGGCATTGTAATTTCCCCTTCTTCTTGAATTCCCTAGACTTAGTCTTAACTATATAATTTTAGTTATTTTCTCTATATATTTAATTCAAGGGTAAGTTAAGAATAAAACATCATTTTTTCCTTTAAGATAATGATAGGATTGCTGCATTATGCACATCACGATCCATAGCTTGGAAAAAAAAAAAAAACTTGAAGAAAAACAAAAGGCATTAAACTTACCAAACATTTTTAAGACTAGAAGTATCTCCCCCATCAATCTTGCTAAATAGAGGATTAAGTACCTTTATTTTTTTGTATTAAAAAAAATTTTTTTAACGTTTATTTATTTTTGAGTGGGGGGGGGAGGGGCAGAGAGAGACGGAGACACAGAATCCGAAGCAGGCTCCAGGCTCTGAGCTGTCAGCACAGAGCCCGACGTGGGGCTCAAACTCACGAACCATGAGATCGTGACCTAAGCTCAAGTCAGACACTTAACCAACTGAGCCACCCAGGAGCCCCAAGGATTAAATACCTTTAAAGGAATAACCTAGAAATGACTCTAGCTTTGAAATTTACCAGATAAAGGCTTACGTCCCTACAAAGCAATAAGAAAATAGCAGAACCCTAACCTCTAATTCTGTTTTCTTTTTCTAAAATGTACTGTCTTCTAAATATGCAACCTCCTTGATATAGTATTGACTTTGGGCTTTGGTTGCATGTGGCAGTAGCTGCCAATACATCAATAATCTGAAAGGTAATGAAAACTCAGTGGTATTGATGGTATGTGAATATGGCCAATTTGCAGTTATTCCGGGATCCTATTCTAGTCCCGTGTTGATAACAGAGTCCCCGGTGTGTTATCTCTTTAGCAATCTCTTATGCTTTTGAGTAAATTGATGTTCAACTTGTTTGTGAAATTATTAGTACAGAAATTATCATCCTCAAGCGTGAACACATAAAATTGGACTTCTAGCTTCTTGAAGTTATCGTCTCCCTAACTCTGAACCTTGCGAGTTTGCATCTTGGGCTGCTTAGTCCCTATCTGCAGTGTAGGAAAGTTCCAGCTCAGACCGGAATAATTCAGATCCTCTGTACGCGGTGGGTAAGGAAAGCTGGCCAGCAGACCATCAGCCCCAACGCTGGATCAGGCTCTCACTGCTGATCGAATCTCATCCTCGCACCCCAATATTTGCAGAACGTTGATTCCCCACTGATTCTGTGCCTGAGTCCTTGCCTTGTACTTTCATAGGTTGGAAATTTGACAGCTACTCTTCTGATGCCTCACTATCCCTACCCTTGTGAACGGGGTTCTCCTCCGTTTCTCCAGTTTCAGCTATCCTAGTGAATGACTTCCCCCTCTGACAGTCACTGTCCTGTGACCAAATATCCAATAGCTAACTCCTAGACCTCCCTTTCCTCCTGGAGCTTTTCCAGCTGCCTGACAGTTAGATATTTACCGGTCATCTGCCTTGCTGACAGCAGCGTGGCGGGTTCAAGCCCAGATTTCATCACCTCCAAACCAAGACTATGCTTTGTCTCTACTAGATCCTACCACTATCTATCCTTAAATTTTAACGATGTTCCCCAAATGAGAGATTTGGTGAAGGGGGCTGGACAAAGAAACCCTCCTAAGGACACTGCTTTCCTAAACAGTCACGTTGCACGGGCAAAAGCCAACCCTCTTTATCTAGTTGATGTCAATGTTACTCAAAGTCTCAGTGTTTCTGAGAGGAGATGTTCTAGGAGGCCTGGAGCATGGACGAAAAGATGGCCCCCTAGAAGATGGTCTTCACGTTTGGCAGGAAAGGCAAATTTAAAGCTCTCTTGATCCATAAACGAGTCTCTAAAAACAAGTGAGGCTTTGAAATAACAGCCACCAGATTTGGGGAGTCAACGGGCATCCGGCATCTTGAATCAGTGTCTTTCTGAGGCAAAAGGAAAATAACGCACCTACCATATCTTGAAATGAAAGCAGAACATTGTTTGCTGCAAAGCTATAGCTTAATGTTTTCAGTACAACATGGATCCCTTTTCTCAACCTTCATTCAGGATGTCCTGACTACAACTCCCTCTTCAAAGCTAAATGGCAATGACAGCAGAGTCCAAATGGATGATTAATGCCTAAACCCTAAACTTGCCTTGGATCATACGACTGTTTCAGATAAAAGCAGAGGGTAGCTAAGCCTAAATCATGCAAATTATTGTCGGTAGCAGCCAATGAAGTAATGCCTCTCAGATCTCCTAGTGCAGGAAGATTAATCAGCCTCCCAAGCTGCTGGCCATCCTTCTCAGGTCTGCTCCTGGCCAATGACTGAGCGCGGCGGGGTTACTAAAGAGACCATTCCTGGGAGACAGGGGCTCCTCTGATGAGAGTTTGGCTCAAGGATTCCCTTTTATCCTTGCTGAAACTTTCTTAGAACCACACAGCTGTATGTATGTGGCTTTCCTCCTTCCCTCCCTCCCCGCCTTCTTCCTTTTCTCCTTCCCTCTCTTCTCCGCGGGTCTCGGACTCACATCACGGTCTGATAGCTCGCCCTGCCTCCTTCCGCTTCCTCCCTGCGATCCCTCACGGATGTTTTCCCCGATAAGTTTCTTACATATCTAATTCCTTCTTGGCATCCGCTTTCCAGAGACCCTGGACTAAATCAGTATTTACCTATTGTGTTTTGCATGTGCATTCTAAAACCAAACATAATTTCTGAATTCAGGGCCAAGCATCACTCACTAAAAAGAGGAAGATCTAATAATGAAAGAAATACCTATGTGAATTATATGAATCAACTAACTCTGCTGACTTATACATAGACAAGAATAGTCCAGTTGGGAATAACTTAACTAGCTTCAGCAAGGCCCTATAGATTAGAAGAGCCACAGGAAGAACCAAAAGGAAAGCGGTGGGACAAGCCAGTCCTCCCTGTTCTCCGTGCACGGCGAAAGGCATACAACTTCGAAACCACAGCACTGCCCCAAAGCTTGGCTAGGGATAGATAGGGCTCTGGGGGACATCTTATTCCTTCGTTATCTGTCCACTCAGCCACACGATAAAGTCCATCGGGCACCCACTCTACAACAAGCAGTGTGGTGGGCCCTGAACATAAGAGAGATCAGACAAGAGCCTTGCCCTCAAGGCTGATAGAGTCGGGCCCCTCCTAGCCATCACTTGGCATTTTCCCTTTTGCTAGGAACACAGGTGTCCGTCAATGGGTACACCTTATACCTTTAGAATTCCTAAGTTTCCAGACTATATCCAGGAATCTACTTGAACTTCATCTGCTGTTAAGGGTTTTTTAATATATACATAAAAAATTAAGTACAGGGATTTGGTTATAGTTTCTTTTCTAGTTTTGAGTTGTTTGAAATTTGTCATATGGAAATTAGGTAAAAGTGAAAAATTGTTTCATAGATTTGAACTTTTTTTTTCCTTTTTTATGTGGAAATGATTTCAAACTTACAGAAAAGTTGAAAGAATAAGAATAGGACTAAGAACATCTGTATTGTTCCCTCATCGTTAGCGTTTTGCCACCTTTGCTTTATCATTGGTCCTGTCTCTCTAATAATTGTTTTCTGAACTTTGAAGGTAAGTTACACACAATAAGACTCTTTATGTCTCTATATATCAGTGTTTATTTCCTAACAACTGCACAATTATTAGTTTCAGTAAAATTAACACCACATAATGCTTTTGTCTAATCTAATCTGTCATTGGCACGGGTATTCCCGTGTTGTCAGTTAACTCAATAACGTTCTTTTTTTTTTTTTTTAAATGTTTATTTTTGAGAGAGAGAGATAGAGAGCAAGCAGGGGAGGGGCAGAGAAAGAGGGAAACAGAGAATCCCAAACAGGCTCTGTGCTGTGAGCACAGAGCCCGGCACAGGGCTCAAACTCATGAACCGTGAGATCATGACCTGACCCAAAATCGAGTCGGACGCTTAACCGACTGAGCCCCCCAGGTGCCCCTCAATACGTTCTTTTTTTTTTTTTAATTTTTTTTTTAACGTTTATTTATTTTGGGGACAGAGAGAGACAGAGCATGAACGGGGGAGGGGCAGAGAGAGAGGGAGACACAGAATCGGAAACAGGCTCCAGGCTCCGAGCCATCAGCCCAGAGCCCGACGCGGGGCTCGAACTCCCGGACCGCGAGATCGTGACCTGGCTGAAGTCGGACGCTTAACCGACTGCGCCACCCAGGCGCCCCCTCAATACGTTCTTTATAGAAAATTTTCCTGCAGTACAGGAGTCAGGCTAGAGTCAGTTTGCACTTGGTTGTTATGCTTCTTTCTTCTCCCTTCGTTGAGGACATTTCTCCACTGTTCTTGACATTTTTGAAAAATATAGCTCCCCCGCCTTTTTTTTTTTTTTTTTTTTAAATAAAATGTCCTCCACCTTGGGTTTGGCTAGTGTTTCCTCCTGATTAGATGCAAGGGTGCCTTCTGGGCCATAATACTACACAGGTGACGTCCCCTTCTCAGGGTAGTATCTCCGGAGGTATATGATATTCACCTGCTCTTCATTGGTGATGTCGATTTGGATCACCCCAGTCAAGTTGTCCAGTTTCTCCGTTGTATAATTGCTCTTTTCTTCCCTTTTGGCAACTAATAAGCGGTTTGAGGGTGGACACTTCTGGACCAAGCTCCTCATCAAAATGCCTAGATTGAGCATCTACTGATGATCCTTGCCTGCCACCGCTTCACTATGAGTGCCCAGCTTCAGCGCACCCTCACGTTGATCAGCGAGCCCTGAGCAAAGGTCCTCCTTCTCCCCAGTTATTTACTTATCCGTTTATTACTGCTTATTACCTATTGTCATCAGTATCGACTTGCAGGTTATTATTTCTCCGATGATTTATACTATTAATTATTTTTGTGCTCCGATCACTCTGGATTTGGTGGATGGGTGCCCCATCAGGCTGGCTCCCGTGTCTTTGTGACATGCCATGGATATTTTTGTAATCTTATTTTAATTTTTAAATCTTATTTATTTTGAGAGAGCCATCACGCACGCACGTGTACACTCACAAGCAGGGGAAGGGCAGAGAGAGAGAGAGAGAGAGAGGAAGAGAATCCCAAGCAGGCCCTCCACTGTCAGCACAAAGCCCAAGGTAGGGCTCCAACCCAAAAACCGCGAGATCGTGACCTGAGCTGAAATCAAGAGTCCAACGCTTAAGCGATGGAGCCATCCAGGCACCGCGGTATTTTTTTTAATAACTGCATTTTTAATAATAAATCCTACTATCGCTGGAAGAAAAGAAAAAGAAAAACTAGATTTAAAAAAAAAACGCAGATCTTATCGAAAAGAGTTTCAGGCTGCTTTGTGGTTGCTTGAATTGTATTCTCATAGTCCTTTGGGTTATAACGTTTTTTTCCTTCAATAAGTAAAAATGTCTTGAGCATACATCGTGCATCACGTGTGCAAGACCCTACTGAAGTCCAACGGGAAGGTTAAAGGGGTATAAATTGTGGTCTTCCTGACACTAAGGAATTGCTAATACAGCTTTAGACGGAAGGTCTCCGAGGGCTCTCGGAATGTTGAATAACACGTGAAGGCAAAACACATACAAAGATAATCGGAAGTTAAGTAAAACCTCCTCCTTCTGAGGAGTTGCAGGGAAACCAAATCGATTTGACCTGATGCCAGCCCTGCCGTCCTGAGCTCTCCTGGGGGCCGTGGACAGCCCGAGACCCACACTTGCCAACGTCCCCTGCCCACAGGAAAACATCGGAGAGGCGCTGGGGGACAGAGGAGAAGCAGGGACCCTTCTTCTCCAGAAACCGGTGTGAACAGCTGCAGGCAGCTGACGTGGGTGTTGGCCTGTGGTTTTCAGTTGTACTCTGGGAGTCCCGGCTGCGGTGCTGAAGGAGCCTGTCTGCCTCTGTGTTCCATGCCCTCTCATCCCTGTCTTATCTCCAGATGTGTTTAGGTCCCTAGTCCCCAGCACTAAACGTCACGCTCAAACCACGGAGGTGGCTTCTGTTTTCCTAATAGAATGTGACTCATCAGTCTCTTATTTATTTGTCACCCGCTTGTACATTTGCCGCGAGCCAGGCACTCTGCTTCGCAAATACGAACTCCTTTGATCCTCGTAATAACCCCGTGAAGCAGGCAGTTATTTTTTCCTGATAGGCACAGAGGTAACTTGCCTAAGGTCACGGCGCTGGTAAGGAGTGGAGCTGGGATTCAAACCCAAAACGTGTGACTCCGGAGTTCACGCCTTTATTCCTGTAATTTTAACGAACAATACCTATGAGGCGGTATTAGTCGGCTCAGGTTGCCATTGAAATATCATACACGGGGTGGCTTAAATCACAGAAATTTCTTGTCTCACAGTTCTGGAGGCTGAAAGCGCCACGATCAAGGTTCTGGCAGATTGGATTTCTGGTGAGAGCTCTCTTCTTGGCTTGCAGATGACGACCTTCTCACTAGCTGCTCATGTGGCCTTTGCTCAGTAGACAGAGAGAGAGAGAGGGAGAGAGAGAAAGCGCTCTCGTGTTCCTTCTTACAAGCACACTAATCCTATCAGATCAGAGCCCCAACCTTATGACTTCATTGAATCTTTTTTCTCCTAGTTGTGTTGAGAAACAACTGACACACAACACTATGTAAGTTTAAGGTATACAACATAACGATTCAATTTATGTGTGTTGTGAAATGATCACCATGATAAGTGTAGTTAACATCAACTCATATAAGATACGAAAGAAAGAAAGGAAGGAAGGAAGGAAGGAGATAGAAGATAGAAAAGAGAGAGAGAAAGAAAAGAGAAAAGAAAGGAGAAGAAAAGAAAGGAAAGGAGAAAAGAATAGAAAAGACAAGAAAAGAAAAGAGAAGTTTTTCTCCTTGTGGTGAGGACTCAGGATTTTCCCTCCTAACAGCTTTCCCGAACGTCACACAGCAGTGGTGGCCGTAATCATCACGTTACACATCACATCCCCAGTGCATATTTATCTTCTAAGTGGAAGTGTGTGCCTTTTGACCACCTTCTCCTATTCCGTGCATTAGGATAGAAGTTCCATGGGATCAGGATGGCATTTCCTCTTTGTTCACTGGGGTATCCCCAGCGCCTAGAACAGTGCCCAGCAGAGCTGCTCAGTAAATACTTGTGGAACTATTGACTAAATTGGTCGTGAAGTTCTTACCCCCTGAATAGTTGTTTGTTGCTATATAACATATCACCCCAAAGTTAGCGGTTTGTTCTCTCATGGTTGCTGTGGGTCAAGAATCTGGGGACAGTTTGGCGAGGGAATTTGAAGTCACCTCGGGGCTTGCTGGGGGAGGATCCCCTGCCAGGCTCACTCACAGGCTGTTGACAGGGGCCCTCGGTTCTTCAACATAGAGACCTCGCCATGGACCTCACCACAGGCTTCCCCACAAGAAAGCAGATGACTTTCCCCAACGGGCATGATGGGAGACAGATGGAGAGCCACACACATCCAAGACAAAAGCTCCAGTCTTTCGATAATCTAGTGTCAGAAGTGACATCTCGTGTCACACTCATTAAGATGGCTATTCTCAAAACAACCAGTAAATAACAAGTCCTGTTATGGATGTGAAACAATTGGAACCCTTGTGCACCACCAGTTAAGAATGTAAAATGGTGTAGCTGCTGTGTAAAACAGTTTGGTACTTAAGCAAAAAAGTAAGCATTGAGTTACTGTGCGATGAAGCAATTCTACTCAGAGGGATATTCCCAAAAGAATGGGAAGCAGGGACTTGCACACCCATGTTCGCAGCGGAATTATTCACAATAGCCCCAAAGCGGAAGCAGTCCAAATGCCCATTGGCAAAGGGCTAAGCAACTGTGGCATATTAACGTATCGTACGGTAGAATATTATTTAGCCTTAAAAGGGAAGGAAATTCTGACACAGGCCACAACATGGATGAACCTTTGAGGACATGATTCTGAGTGATGTAAGCCAGTCACAAAAGGACAAATACAGTATGATTCCACTTACAGGAGGTAGCTAGAATAATCAGACTCCCAGAGAATAAAAGGACAGTGGTCGCTAGAGGCTGGGGGGGCAGGCGGGGAATGAGGAATTGTTTAATCGGGATAGAGTTCCAGTTTGAGATGATGAAAAAGTTCTGGACGCGATGGTGGTGTTGGTTGCACAACACTGTGAATGGCATTACACTGAACGGCACCCTGAAAGATGCCACCCATGCTTTCGGTGAGTCAAGAATCTGGGAACAGCATAGCCGGGCGATTCTGGGTTGTGGGGTCTCTTTCAAGACTCAACTGCCACGGAGCCATCCACTGAAAAATGGTTACATAGTCAATATCATATTAAATATATTTAACCACAATATTTAAAAATAATAATAAAAATGAAGAAGCGACATAATTTCGGCCAAAAGACTGAGTGAGTTCCAGCCCACACTCAAGGAGAGAGGAATTAAGTTCCGCCTCTTGAGCTAAGGAGTATAAAAGAACTTGCGGGTGTATTTTTAAAACCACCACACCTTTCAAAAGGCTTCCATTCCAAACTAGACATAATTGAAGTAAAGTTAGAAAAATACACAAACGACTTGCACAATGTGCTACATGAACGATTTCAGCGGGTGGGCTTGATGTGAAGACTGACCTGGGGGTCAAGAGTGAATATGTGGGGTAAGGGTAAGTATCTTTATGTTGTGTTTTAGTGCTCAGCGTTTGCCTCTTAGCACCTGTGGGACCTGAAATATATCAAGAATATAACACCGGAAGAGAGATTAGCATACGTATAACATATTTTATCCAAGCTCAGTGAGTTAAGATTCTCTTAGAAAGAAAAGTCTACCTTTCATGATCTCAAATCAAAGGCCCTAAGGACTGTATTTGGAGTTGCAGCCACACGATCTGCAAAGATTATAATCTGTATAAATTGTAATTCTAGAGGCTTCTTAATGAATTCCCCTGTATCTCCACGCATGTAACACCGTGGGCCTCTCAGGCACAGAATGGAATGGGGGTGGCCGTAGGCTTCCTGGGGGGGTGGTGTGGCTGATGATAAGCCGCAGCATCTGTTTACAAATGCCCTTAAAATCCCCTTACAAGCCCTCCAGTTACTAACACCAAGCAAGATCATCAACAGATAGAGAACACCCAGATGACAGCAATTTCCACTTCTTTCCAAAGCAATGTGTTAACTAAACATACATTCTCTGAATAAGTTCTCTTAAATAGCTTAGTTTTTCCTGTGTATAATCAGAGTTTTATTTTTTTCTTTCTGATTTGGCCATTTGTTTCTTCCTAGACAGGTATCTTCTACTTCTGATTTTTTTTTCATGTTTATTTATTATTTTGAGAGAGAGAGAGTGAGAGACAGCGTGAGTGGGGGAGGGGCAGAGAGCGAGAAAGAGAGAGAGCGAGAGAGAGACAGAATACAAAACAGGCTCCAGGCTCTGAACTCACGGACCATGAGATCCTGAGATCATGACCTGAGCCGAAATCAAGAGTCGAATGCTTAACCGATTGAGCCGCCCAGGCGCCTCTGTTATCTTCTACTTTTGGAAAGTTTATGTTAGGCCACTTCACTTTTGCAAAAGACCTACCCTAGTACCTGTTCTCCCTGAGAGGAATCCAAAGAGGATTTTTGCTTTTGTGAGAAAAGGTGAAAAGCAAAAACAGCATTCAGCATTTGTTTTGCAGCAAGCCCTTAGAGAGGCAGCATGTAGCCCAGGCAGGGCCTGGCCTCTTCCCCAGGAATTCTACTCAGCAAGTCAGCATTAAGTGGCCAAGGCTTTGAAACTGGGTCCATGAGCGTCTGTGCTTTATCTTGATCTATTTTGTGCATCCGTTGGCAAGATGCGTCCTAAGATCAAATCAGAAAACCCGAAGAGTGAGGTTCAGTCTTCTGAATGTCCGACTTCAGCTCAGGTCATGATCTCACAGTTCGTGAGTTCAAGCCCTGCCTGGGGCTCCCTGCTGTCAGCATAGAGCTCACTTTAGATCCTCTGTCCCCCTCTCCCTCTGCCCCTCCACTGCTCATGTACTGTCTCTCAGAAATAAATAAAAAACATTAAGGAAAAAAAAAAACCTTAAGAGGCGTGCCTGGGTGGCTCAGTCAGCTAAGTGTCCCACTCTTGGTTTTGACTCAGGTCATGATCTCACGGTTTGTTGAGTTCGAGCCCCCACCGGGGCTCCGTGCTGACAGTGAGGAGCCTGCCTGGGATTCTCTCTCACCCACTCTCTCTGTCCCTCCCGTACTCACATTGTCTCTGCCTCCCCCCAAATAAATACATAAACTTTAAAAAAAAAAAAAAAAAGCTTAAGAGAGGTTATTTTGCAGGTCTGGAACACTCAAAAACGTCCCATCCACTTTAATGGAAATTGCCTCTTTGCGCCACTCTGGCTTACGAAAGGTTTCACAGGAACGCTTTACTTCTGGATAGCGGTGGAAACCTACACTTCTTTTCCCTTCTGAGAGACCAAACTGTTTCCAATGTAAGCTAACACTGCACAGGCTTTTTTTTTTTTTTTTGCTTGTAGTGTTGTATCAGCTTTCCTTCCTCTTCTTTTTTCTTTCCCCAGAGCATATTACAAAAGAGTTTTAGCTCTTTTCTCAATATTAAGCAGTTGCTTTCTGGGGAAAGGAATCAATCAGCAAGAGAATAAACTTTATTTTATTATTATTTTTTTTTTAATTTATTTTTTTTAAATTTTTTTTTTCAACTTTTTTTTTTTTTTTTTTTGGGACAGAGAGAGACAGAGCATGAACGGGGGAGGGGCAGAGAGAGAGGGAGACACAGAATCGGAAACAGGCTCCAGGCTCTGAGCCATCAGCCCAGAGCCCGACGCAGGGCTCGAACCCACGGACTGCGAGATCGTGACCTGGCTGAAGTCGGATGCTTAACCGACTGCGCCACCCAGGCGCCCCGAGAATAAACTTTAAAAAACAAAAAGGAAAAAAAAATCAGCACCCTCTCTTTTGCTTTTTGTTATTTGACACGCCTGTGGTTACACCTCCTTCGGGAGACAACAGGACTTTATCAAGAGTTATACATAAATTATCACCGATTTTTACCAAAACGGAGATTCCCATGCACTGGGGGCTTCCTACTGTTACTGCGTACTTTCCCTGGATCATCTTCAAAATTCCTTCCCCTCTTCATCTCCCATTTTTCCCCTCCCCCTCCCTCACACTTTCTCTAATAGGAGTAAAGGAGTTCCCATTCTATTTCCATCTTTAGTGCTCACCAACCAACAGTGCGGGCCCCCCCCCCCCCCCCCAAGGTCACCTCCGCTGCTCAGGAATTGAACAATCTCTCTCCCTCCCCTCTCCTTCCTATACAAGCAAGGCATCTGTGGGCTGGGAGGGTTTTGTCTTTTGTAAGGGAGCTGGGGACAGCTGGGAGGTGTTGTTTTATTTGAGCGAAGTGTGCTAATGTGTGCTTTTCCACTCCCCTTCTAGTGGAGGAGGAGACGGGGGGGGGGGGGGGTGACACTAAGCGACAACTGAAAAAATTTTAAGCTGCTGGCAACAAATTGGGGCTCACATGACCAGGCTTGCTCCCTGACATCCCGTCCCGCTTAGTGCCTGGGAGACTTTGTCATGGACAGCAGACACGTCCCCTCAGACTCCAAGTTCACTTTCCTGTGTTGCTAAGCCTTCATCTTAACGGTGGTCACTTTCCACATAAAACTGAACAAGTGTCGTGGGTCGAATCATTTCTTTTATAAAGGTAGCTCATTATTAACAGACCACCGTCAGAAGTCTCTCGAGAAATTGTGCCATATTTAAGACAGAGCTTTCTATCAAATTCGGAACGTGTGTGCTAATGTTTTCAGTACAGTGAAGCACATATCAATGCTCGCGGCCGGGTTCCTCCAGGAAGCCGACTGGCAGGTGGAGACGCGTGTGTAGGATGTTTACGCAGGAACGCGCCCAGCATCTCCCTTGAGGAAGGGAGAGGAAGAGAACGAATCAGGGCCGGGGACACCGCAACGTTGGGCTGCGGTGAAGGCTGTTTAACAACAGCTCCAGTGGGCACCACAGAGAGCTCTGAACTTGGGACGGCCTCTTAGAGCTGCCCCATTTGTGTCAAAGTCTAGGCCAGTTAGTCACTGGATGTGGGCCACCCTGGGAAGGGTGTATAACCTTGGGTGGGGCGCTTGTTTTTCAACTGAGGCAATGTCCCAGGAGGCCAGTCGCTGACAGCTGTCTGCGGGCAGCCCTCCCACAGCTGGGGGACTAAGGTCACCACCTACACAGGTAATGGGTGGTCCATAGGGATGCCTTTTTGCAAGAACATCCATCATGAGTCTGAAAGGGTGAATTCACATAAACTATGGTGAGGTGGTCTCCCTGGTCTAAACAGAAGACTCTGTGCCTCCCGGCTGGTGGATGGCTCCCGGGCCAGCTGTCAGACAAAGAAGAGCAGAGAAGGAAGTTTATGCCAAACCCTCCTCTTCCCCTACCCTCCCGGACCAAGTCTCCTCCTTTGTTCCCACCTCACCGGAAGGCAACTCAGATGACCCCTGCCCCCACCCCAGGGCAGGGGAAGGGGGGCTTTCTAGCTGGGACAGAGGAAGACCAGACATCATGCCTGCATTTACCCCTCTTCCGGTCTAACACCTGTCTTAAAGCTTCAGCCAAACAAATTTTTTGCCTTTTTCATGTTTTAGTTCTATGTACTGTCCTTTTGTGATAACCTGAAAATGTGGCCCAAGCTGAGGAAGGGACAACTTTTCTGGAACGATGATTTTCTTTGCTCCTCTTTTCCCTCCCTCCTCCGTCCAGTTAACCCCGAGCTCAGCACCCTTTGAATGGGATACAGCTGTGACGTTTCCCCTCCAAGCTCAGCAGGAACCCCTGCGTGAACTTTCTGGCGCCATTTTGGAGGAGGGATATCAAATGTAATCACCACCTTCTGACATTCTGGAATGATTTGTGCCAAACCCACAGAAGTGAGTGGGAAAATAAGACAAAATCATCTAAAACCCATTGAGGAATCGGTCTTTCATGTTAGGAAAAGAGAATGTATTCAGATTTCTCTTCAAAGTTTTCTTTTGGAGTTGAGCTTTCTTTGTACAGGGTCACATTAGAACATATTATAGGTTCTGTGACTTGGTTATATTTACAGAGGAATTTTTTATTCTATTTAGTATTTGAAATTTTCGGTTTTGAGTACAAAATGATAAATCACTGACTATTGTCTGGCTAGAATCAAATAGGAATGTCTCTGTGTAGACAATGCAGAGATAGTTGGTATAAGTGTGTAAGGAAGAGATGAGTGTGAATTCACCTTCTTCATAACTTGTTAGATAGGAAATTTAGAGGAGCTGATAAACCTTTGACGAAATGAAACCTAGCTTGTTGAAATAAGTTTTTTTTTTAATTTAAAAATAATTCTTCAATAATGAGACAGAAGAAAATTATGAAGAGCAGGTCCCACATGAGATGAAGAAGTATAAAGAAACAGAACATCACTAACTTATACAAAAGAATCTCTCAAAGATTAAGAAGGAAAAGAAGAAATAATCCTTCGGAGGCATCAGATTAATCTCTCAAGTCTAATTCATAATGTGCATGATTTGAGTTTCTGTCTTGCTGATGAGAGAAAATATTACTTTCTAATTTTTTTGTTGTTGTCTTAGGATTTCCACAGACTTTCGTGCTGGTAGCAATGAATGCTGGGAGCCATTCATTCCAAAGAGAATGCTAGATACAGCCACAGGCCCAAACTAGCTTGATAATCCTCACTCCACATTTCACCTTGTCTGTGGAAGGGAAGCAATGAGAGATGAGGTGAGGGAGATTCAAGGGATTCCATGTGTTTTCTATTGTCACATAGCTAATAAGCACTACAGCCACCATTTAATCTAGGCATGGGTTATTGTAAAGTTCATGTTCTTTTCACCACCCCAGGCTGACTCCTGGAAAAGTTTTCTCAGTAACCATCAAGAACCTGTGACCCGGAAAATGGGATATAAAAGTTCCAAGAAAATGTCAGGGGCGGATTCTTACAATGCCAATAGATTTCAGATGACTACTTTAGAAGAGAACATAGAGACTTTTAGTTGAGGACAGAATATCTGGTTCTTACAGAGTTTACTTAATTTGAGGTTCGAAATATGGTTTATGTGCAGGGCGCCTCGGTGGCTCAGTTGCTTAAGCCTCCGACTCTTGACTTCTGCTCAGGTCATGATCTCATGGTTCATGGGTTCGAGACCCGCTCAGGGCTCTGTGCTGACAGCTCGGAGCCTGCTTGGGATTCTGTCTCCGTCTCTCTCTGCCTCTCCCCCGCTTGCTCTCTATCTCTCTCTCAAAATAAATAAACATTAAAAAAAACCACATTTGTTAAAATAAATAAGTAAATAAATAAATAGAGTTTATGTGTAGTTTTCCTAGGAGAAAGTTCATAGACTATCAGCTTCTGAGTGATGCTCATGACATTTAAGTAATTTACATGCTAAATGATCAAAGTAAGACAAACAAAAAGTAGACACTAGAGATTATGCTAACAGAGGAGAAGGAAAGGCAAACAGAAAAAGGACGAAAAGGAGCAGCTAGAGCAAAACAATTCTTGCCTTCTCTTTCTCCTTTTGCCCCCATTTTTCTTTGCCTTGTACATTTGTTACCTGCCAAGGAACAAATAATGGGCTCGGGACTCAAAGAACTGATATCAGGAAGTGCAAAGGGGTGCAAGGTCCTTCCTTCCTCTCTTACAGACCCGGTAGGTATGGGGGTTAGGAAGGGTAGAAGTGTTGGCACCGTTTCTAAGACTGGCCCTGAGTTAAAATATCAGCAGATATGGCGGAACTGAGCCACGACCAGAATTGAATAAGATAATCGGAAATCACAATGGCATTCTGACTCAACAATGAATAGGGTAGCAAGCCCAGTCTATAGTTTAGCGTATTTTGTGTAAAATTACAGCGCATTGTATGTAATATCGTGATCATAGTGCATATGCATTTTGGACTTACGAGAAATTTGAGGTTTCTTATCACGGTTAGTGGTAAGAAAAAAAAAAAAAAAAGAAGAAAGTGAATGGTTGTCAAACCAGGTTGACAGAGCAAGTTCTGGGTTCTTTCTCCAGGTCAACCACTGATTGACTCATTTTTACCTCACTTACTTTTTCCAGGTCATCGAGCTTCCTAACACCCCTCTTTCAACCACAGAAAGTGTTTTCTCTTGTTTGCACGGAAGCAAATGCGGTAAAATTAGTTATAAAGATAAAAATGGATTTCAGGAGGGCAATGTTCGAATAAAGCTCAGATTTACAGAACTGGAGATTTCTTATCATGAGTTGGTTTTTAAATGATCAGAAGACCCTCTGATACTGATGCGCGAATGAGAAATAGGGATCTTAGTTGAATTATTCAGAATAAGAGTCGGTCATGCTGCAGTGGCAAATAACCCTTAAAATCTCTGTAACTTATTTTTTTCGCTCACGCTGTATTGAAAGTTGACAGCGGTCTGGCTTTACGGACCATCAGAGACTCACGCTGACACGGGCTTCACTATCTCAAGGCACCATCTTAGCACATGGCTTCATTAGCACCATGGCAAAGGCACAGTGTGAACGCAACTAAATCCTACTCATGGCCCAGGGGGGGTCAGAACTGGTCACTTGACCCCAAGTGAACAGGAAGGGACTAGCAAGGAGAGGCGTGTCAGATGTGGTGATACTTCTAAGCTCCAGCACATGATGTTCTTTGGCTTTGTGGAGATTGTATCAGTATTACCATCAATTGAGGCACATGATTAGTAGCGTGTTTATTTAAACGGCATGATAGGGAGTTGCTGAGTCGGCTTATGCAGCGTTGAATACAAGAATTTTCATAAGTTAAAAAAAAAAAGAATTCTAATAAGTTAGGGAAGTTTACATATTTTAATAAGCATCGGAATCATTACAGAAATCACTGAAACACAGATTCTGGGGCACCTGGGTGGCTCAGTCAGTTGAGCTTCTGACTTTGGCTCAGGTCATGATCTCCGGGTTTGTGAGTTCAAGCCCCACGTCGGGATCCCTGTTGTCAGCCTGTCAGTATACGGAGCCCACTTGGGATCCTCTGTTCCCCTCTCTCTCTGTCCCTCTCTCACTTGTGTTTTCTCTCTCTCAAAATAAAAATAAATAAACATTAAAAAGTAATAAAAAAAAAAAAGTAAGACAAAGATTCCTGGTCCCCTATCCCTAGAGATTTTTAATCCAGTTAACCCGAGGGGCAGTCCAGGAATTTGGATTTTAACAAGCACCTCTGAGAGTTTTCATGCGGGTGGTCTTCATGGTTTGACAAACACAAGATTATTGGTTTCTGCCTTATGACAGTGATATGTCAGAGTTTCAGCATGTGTGTGTGTGTGTGTGTGTGTGTGTGTGTGTGTATGAATGATGTTTTATTCTGAGGGGTACGGTGCTAAGAAGGTTGTTAGTTCTATCTCACTGATTTTCACAAGATAAAGCCTTGGTAGAAACGGATCTGAAAACTTCAGAGGTGTATGGTGAAAACCAGCTGAAAATTCAAGAGAATAAGTAGAAAGTACATGGAGAGAACCTGGGGGTGATAAAGACCAGGAGAAGGTGCAGAAGGAGAGTAGAAATGAGGGTAATGAACATCCCTGGTAGACCAATCATGTTCCTGGATACAGGGATTAGTTTATCTGGGTCAACATATGGTCTGGTAGGAAGAACAGGAGCTGAAAACTGCTCTACAATATGACAAAGGACTCTTGCGATGGTTTTTATGTAGAGGCACTTAACTGAAAAACTAAGACAGTGCTGAGAAGGGGCAAAATACAGCTGAATTCCTTGTCATTATTGAAAATGTGGTAATTTACACAAGAAATAGACACACGCACAAATATCAGGTACCAAGTTTTTGTAGCTTTTATATACTGACAAAAAAAATTGGAAATCACCTGAATGTTTGCCAGTTGGAATCTGGGTAAGTGCTTTTGACCTCATCCATGTGATTGGGATGCTATGTAACCATGAAAAGTGCTTTGGGGGCGTCCAGGAAAGAGTGATGGATTAGCAGGTTTACAAAAATCTCCTTCCAATACTCACTGGAATGAACAAACCAAGATATACCAAAGAAAGTATCACCCAACAAAGAATCTAGGGGATTTTCACAATCTCATATTTCAGACTTCAAGAAATACAAATCTAACTCCAAAACAATTAAGCCTAAATTGATATAAAATTCTGGGAATCAATCCACAACTCCCTTCTTGGAGTGAGAAGAAGCAGAATTTCTGAAAATCCCACTAAAAATAATTCTCACTCTGGAAAGACAGGAAATAGGGGCCTGAATTGGCAAAAGAAAAGATCTGGAATGTTCCGCTTGGGGCCCTTTTTCCTCACTGTAAAGCCAAACATCGGTCGAAGGCCACAGTGGTGGGACAGAGTCCAGAAATCAGTTTTTTTTTTAAATTCTTTTATAAATTTATTTATTTTTGAGAGAGAGAGAGAGAGAGAGAGAGAGAGCGCGAGCATGAGTGAGCAGGGGAGGGACAGAGAGAGAGGGAGACAGAGGATCCAAAGCGGACTCCATGCTGACAGCAGAGAGCCTGAAGTGGGGCTCAAACTCATACACCATGAGATCATGACCTGACCCGACAGTGGACACTTAACCGACTGAGACACCCAGCCACCCCCAGAAATCAGCTTTTAGCAGCAATTGCTTGTGAAGGACTGACAGCTTCGGACAGAGCAAGCTGGGTGGGGGAAAGTGCCTGCGGCCACACAAGGCCAGGTGTTCACGCCATTCAGCAGGGCTCTGCCTCCAGCTTTGATCAGCCGGAGAGGGGAGACAAACCCACACCTCCAGACCCCACCACCACCCATGGGACAAAGTAGGCTCTCTATTCACTGGACCGGGCCTCTTGTCAAGGGTCTCAACGACAGCAACACAAATCAAATGAACGTGCAAATTGTTCCCAGCTTTGATGGCTGGCGGAACCACTGTCCTCCCCAGTCTCCTCAGGCAGCCCTGGGACCAATACATATAAATGGTGTAGACCCAAGTGCCAGTCAGAGGAAGCAAACCACGCTTGAGAAAAACAGGGAGATGACCAAAGAGTGCACGGGTATCGTTTGGGGAGTGCAGCGCAGGCCCGCATAGACCTGCCACTAGTTCAAAATGACTAAGCAAGGAGAAACCCGTCTTGGGGTCTGTGGGATAACCCTGCCTCCCACCCCCTCAAAGGAAAAGAAAAAGAAGAGCCCGTTCTGGAAGAAAGGCTCAGAAAAGTGCTTCTCTTCCTAAGTAAATTCAACAACAACATACGCTCAAAATAACAGAACGAAGAGGCCTGCGCGGAACCCCCAGAGACCCAAGACTCACAATGTATGCAGTAGTCCGAAGACCCCTCGTTGCCTCTCTTCAGGAAAGGGCTGCGTCCATCTTATGAAGTTGTGGCTGTTGTTTCAAACGAATAGAGGAGAAAGGGTGAGGCACGTTGGCTAGCCAGAGGGGAGAACTGACGTGAACACTGTTGACGGCCTATCTAACCACACATTCTTTCACCTCGCCTGACAGAATCCCCACTGAGTTAAGGTGTCCGCCCCTCCTCCCTTAGCCATGCCCTTCAGAACAGGCTGACCCCCAGCCTGGGCTCTGTACCTGACCAGTCCTAGCTCATGAGCGATTAGGGTTGCCCTGGTGACTGTTATTGGTCAAGCAGGGCGTAAGACACAAGCTGACCCATTAGACTTAAAGAATGAGCTGATATTTCCCCGGGGCAGAGGGACACAAGAAGGGACCATGCAGTCTTGGCTGCCACTGGAAGCCATCTTGTGACCATGAGGAGAACGGGCTTGCAGATAAGGGTGCTGAAGACCGAAGAGGAGAGAAACAAAGCACCTGCAATCTTGATGACAATGTTGAGCCCGTCCTACCTCTGAACTTTCTGTAGTTGGGTTGCTTATGCCAATCGAAGTCACAGTTTCCTAACAAATACTGCGGGTTCCCCCCTCCCTCGTCTTGTCTGTACACGGTTGGCATTTCTTTCACATTTAGTGGTTATTCCTTTTGTAATTAGAAAGATGTTTATATTTTGACAAGTGAATACAGAAGAGATTGACACTAGCTAAAATGCATTATTAAATTAAAAAGCAGGTTACAGAGTTTTTTAATGAGATGATTCCAATTTTATTTGAAAAGGTGTACATAATGCCCTGTATGCACAGGAAAAATAATAATTGCAATTGTTTTTGAATAGTAAGACTATGTGTACTTTTTACTTTTTCATTTTGTCGGATTCCCCCCCATCCCCATATAATGAATATGAAATGACTTCCACAGAGATTGAAAAGATAAATTAAAATTTATTTATTTATTTATTTAGGGTGTTGGGGAGGGGCAGACAGAGAAGGAAAGAAAGCGAATCCCAAGCAGCCTCTGCACTGCCGGTGCAGAGCCCAGTGCAGGGCTCGAACTCACGAACATGAGATGGTGACCTGAGCGGAAGTTGGATGTTAACCGGCCGAACCACCCAGGCTCCCCGAAAAGATAAATCAAAATTTACATAAAAATTGAGGTACTCTGATTGGGCCAACAAATACTGCCACTTCTCCTGCCAGGTCTGCGTTTGTAATATTTTGCAACTCTTAAGAAGAAACAGAAGAAAGGCTGGCGGCCCCTCCTCTTTCCACCAACCCCAGCATTCAATAAATACAGCAGAGTCCACCATGTTGTTGGAGTGGGGCCTCGCTGGCCGCCCCACAACCCCCACACCTCTTTCCCCTGGAACCCTGAAGAGGTTTCCTCTCTCTTCTCACGGAGGTGAGGCCAACACTGGTGGTTGGAAGGTCTTGGCTGATATCAGTTTGCCCCCTGAGGGGGGGTCTACCTCAGACATGCAGCAAACCCAGGGCCTGGTCCTATCAGGATGTTATATTTTAAGGATCAGCAATCAAAACCAAAGACGGCTTTCCATGCCCTGGAAGTAAATGCTCAATTCAAAATTGCAATGAGACATTTCTCATGAGCATCTTCCTCCCACCATCTTCATATTCCTCTTGAATTTTTTTTCTTATTCCCTTTTTATACTGTACTGTACGGCAAGTTCTTTGTATATATTAAATCACTTAATCCTCATAAAACCTACTGGCATTATTAAAACTATTTCATGGATAAGTCTCGAAGCAGACTTTCTCAGCCTTGGCACTATTGACATTTGGGACGTGATCATTCTTTTTTATTTATTTATTTAAAAAAAATTATATATATATATATATATATATATTTTATTTTTGAGACAGAGAGAGACAGAACATGAACGGGGGAGGGTCAGAGAGAGGGAGACACAGAATCTGAAACAGGCTCCAGGCTCCGAGCTGTCAGCACAGAGCCTAACGCAGGGCTCGAACTCATGGACTCTGAGATCATGACCTGAGCCAAAGTCGGATGCTTAACCGACTGAGCCACCCAGGTGCCCCATGATCATTCTTTTTTAGAGGGCGGTTCTGTTTAGCAGCATCCTGGGCCCCAACCCAATAGATGCCAGTAGCACCCCACTGTCCTCCCACCCGGCTGGGACAACCCCAAACACCTCCAGACGTTGCCAAATATTTCCCCGGGGGTAAAATCACCAATGAAAAATCACTGGGAGGTGAAATAACTCACCCAAGTCTCGTAACAGAGGGGAAGTCAGATTTTGAATCCAGGTCTGAATCAAAGCTTATACTCTCAATCATTATGTGCCGCACTGTTTTTCTTAGCTTTATCTTCTCCATTCCTTCTCTCTGCCCCCAGGCACACTGTTCTTGCTCCCCCCCCCCCCCCCCCCGGCCATAACACAGCCTGGAGCTTTCCTCCTTTTCCCATATGGCTTGGGCCCATATATCAATTCTGATCAGTAATCAAAAGAGAGTTGGACAAAGTCATCACCTAGATCAGCTCCACCTCCAAATCTTAAATTGCATTATGTCAAGCTCTAATTTTCTTTTTTAAGTTTATTTTTGAGAGAGAGGAGTGGGGCAGAGACAGAGGTAGACAGAGGATCTGAAGCAGGCTCAGCCCTGACAGCAGGGAGCCCGATACAGGGCGTGAAGTCATGAACCGTGAGATCATGACCTGAGCCGAAGTTGGATGCTTAACCAAGACACCCAGGCTCCCCTCGTGACGTCAGGCTCTGATCGTAGCCTCCACGGTTTGCTCCGGTATTTCTCCACCCTACACTCTGGAAACTCAGGACTTCCAGTGTACCGTGGTTGGCCTGGTACCTAAGGTGCAGAAGAGATGCCCGTATTTGTCAAGTTTAATGAAAGGAAATCCCACACTACTTTATCCTCTAGCTCATTAAGAGATCCGTTCCCTCATATCACTCCCCCCTCTCCCTTTTCCCCTTCGTTATTCAGTGGACAGTTATTAACAAAATAATTACCATTTGCCACGTAGTCTCCATTCTCAGAAAGAGAACTAGACAGACGATGGAGATGATTATACTCTAATAGAAGCTGGTGGCAGAAAATAAACAGGGAGTTCCTTCAACAGTATGAGAAGTACAGAGTGCTCTCTCTCTGAATCAAGAGGCCCTTTTGTCCCTTCTATCCACACCAGACTGCAACTGAACCGCCCTCTCCCAAGAGTTCTGAACTCCAACTGCCTTATGTGTTATGCATGTTCCTTAGCACCCACCAAACTTAGTGGTCTCTGTGCCAGCCCTTCCGTGGGTGCTACCAGGTCAGTGAAATGAGTGGTCTCCAACTTCAACCAGATTGTCAGCTCCTATTCGGAAACTGGAACTCTCTCCTCGCTTGCCTTCTCTCTGACCAGAAACGGTCTTCCTTTCTCACCCGCAGGCTTACCTGCAACTGCGCTCACCTTGCTTCCTCCCCGCCTATTTTAGAGGCCAAGATTGCCCTCCATCTGTCTCATCGGAGACCTTGCTCATCGTGGCCCATCTTCTCTCTCCCTCTGTGTTGTCGCCTTCCCTACTGCATAGAAATGGGCTCATTTCTCCCCTGCCATAAAACAAAGTCTGGCCGGAACCCTCTGTCTCCCTCTAGCCACCACCACATCATCCTGCCGTAGCCAGTTCTTTGAAAGCACGTGTTCATTCATCACCTACATTGCCTCACTTCACCAAAACCAAACTTGGGTTTGCCGCAATACCCTCAATTGCCCTTGTTGATGTCTGCAAGAACCTCCTAGTTCATAGCCCGATCCAAAGTCCGCACTTCATCTCTCCGTAGCATTTGCCTTTGACAAAATTAACACTCTCTTTTCTCTCTAGAAAAGGAGGCGTGTGGCTTTTTCACTTACCGAGACGCTGTTTTTAATTACGGACACTCTACATAACACATTAAGCAATACAATCCATGAAGAATAAAATGAGCGTCCTCCCCGTCCTGGTTTCCAACCCTTTCCCATGAAGTATCTTCTGCATTGCTATCTCCACCCCATAAACACCCCTATGGAGAGGGCTCTGTCCTCTTTTCTCCCCTTCTGACTTCCATTCCCCTTCCGCCTCCCTCCCTTCGTCTCCTTTGATGTAACTTTCTTGTTTGTATCCTTTGTGCAGTTTTTTTGTTGGTTGTTAGTGGAGAACACACCCTCCCTTCTCTCTGTAGTTCAGTGCACATGAGGGGTGAGGGCACGGATCTTCCAGACTCTTCCCCTTCCCTCACTCCATTCCAGGAGAGCCCATGTGACCTGGGAGATGGCGAGCAATGGAGAGAATTCAGTTGGTCCTGCTCAGCCCCTCTCCCCCTCTGTCTCGGGGAGGGGTCTGCTCTGTCGCAGCGGCAGGGCTGTGACAGGTCCGCACGATGCACGCTTCTATTCAGTATTGGGAAGACGCGTGTCCCTCATGCTAGTGTCTTCCACCCCACCCCCTGTTCCTTTCTGAAGATGATGCGCGGCTCCCATCTGCCTTATTTTGTCATAGATGTCGATTTGTTCAGAATTCAGGAAAGGGGCAGAGGTGACATTTGTTCAGACATCCCAACTCACCAGTTGTTTTCTATCAGTCAGGTAGTCCTTTGTCCTCTGCTTTTCTCTTTTCTACTTTCTGCTCACTCTGTGGACTACTTCAACAAGTTCCCTTACTCCCTGGCTTCCCCTTGGATCTGGCCGCTGGGGAGCTCCTGCAGGCAATGGGAGGGAAGGAGGAGAATGACGTCAGGGAATTTATTTCCTAACTCCTCTGATCAGCTGCATCCTTAGAACACGGGTCACATTTCTCCTCCAGGAAAGTCACCTCATGATTTTCTCCTTGTTTTCACATCACTCTCCTGAGTAGTTCTCCTAAACCCTACCTGGAACTGTAACCTGTCCCTTAACTAAACTCTCCTCAAATTATCCTAATTTGCACTATCTGCTTCCTGGCTGCTACAAAGGGGCCTTTTTAAAAAAATTGGCTATTTTCTGAATATATTCTCACTGTAAAAAATTTCAACTGTACCCATAAAGTGAAAACATCTACCTTAACCTTCAATCCCCCAGCTGTAACCCTTGCCTCAGAGTTAACCATTGTTTTCAGTTTGGTGAATATCTTTCCAGATTTTTCTTTTTTGATATATATTACTTTTTTTTTAAGTTTGTTTATTTCTTTTGAGAGGGAGACAGAATCCCAAGCAGGCTCTGAGATGTCAGCACAGAGCCTGATGTGGGGCTCGAACTCACAAATGGTGGTGAGATCATGACCTGAGCTGAAACCAAGAGTTGGATGCTTAACCCACTGAGCCACCCAGACGCCCCTCCAGATTTTTATTTTTTACATTCACTTACCTTAACAAATTTATAGACAAATACAGGTTTTTATGTATATGTTTGTGAGGTGTGTTATATGTGTTTACATAAATAATACCAGACTGCATGTGTCGTTCCATATCTTGCTTTTAAAATTTATATTTTGAGGATTTTTACACTTCAGAACAATATAAAACCTAACACATTTTTAAATTTTTTATTTATTTTTAGAGAGAGAGAGAGAGTATGAGCTGCGGAGAAGGGCAGAAGGAGAGAGAATCCTAAGCAGGCTCCACAATCGACTCAGCATGGAGCCAGACTCAGGGCTGGATCCCAAGACCCTGGGATCATGACCTGAGCCAAAATCAAGAGTTGGACGCTCAACCAACTGAGGTGCTCGTGCTCCAAATCTAACACATTTCTACAACTTACTGCTTAGTAGTGTGGAGATACAGCTGTTTATTTAACCACTTCCCTATTGACTGACATTTAGGGTATTTCCAATTTTTCACTATCATAAACAGCATAACTGAAAGTCCTTTCACATTCCTTCTAATGCACTATCTGGGCAATTGTTTTTCTAAGGCAGATGCTGAGAAATAAAGCCCTGGGCTGAAGGTTAAGTGAATTTTTTCCCCTGAATATTCTATCAAAGTACCTCCCCCAAAGTCCAGGCCTTCCCTGTGTGTAGATATGCATGTCTACATATAACAAAATGCCCTAGACATCTAGACACTAAGGCAATACATTTTTTAAATTTAAATCCATGTTAGTTAACATACAGTGTAATAATGGTTTCAGGAGTAGTATTTAGTGATTCGTCACTTACATACGACACCCAGTGATCATCCCAACAAGCGCCCTACTCAGTGCCCATCACCCATTTAGCCCATCCCCCTACCCAACAGCCCTCCAGCAAGCCTCAGTTTGTTCTCTGTATTTAAGAGTCTCTTATGGTCCATCTCCCTCTCTGTTTTTGTCTTATTTTTCCCTCCCTTCCCCTATGATCATCTGTTGTGTTTCTTAAATTCCACATACGAGTGAAATCATATGATATTTATCTTTCTCTGACTGACTTATTTCACTTAGCGTAACACACTCTAGTTCCAACCACGTTGTTGCAAATGGCAAGATTTCTTTCGTTTTGATTGCTGGGTAATATTCCATTCTATTCCACATCTTCTTTATTCATCAGTCGATGGACATCTGGGCTCTTGCCATAATTTGGCTATTGTCAATAGTGCTGCTATAAATATTGGGGTGCATGGGCCTCTTCGAATCAGCACTTTTGTATCTTTTGGGTAAATACCTAGTAGTGCAATTGCTGGGTCGTAGGGTCACTCTATTTTTAACTTTTGAGGAATCCCCATATTGTTTTCTAAAGGGGCTGCACCAGTTTGCATTCCCACCAGCAGTTACGGCAATATTTGTATTTAAAAGTTGCGAGACTCCTGCCTTTGGGACTTGACGTTCTAACTTCTGAGTTCTCTGTTTCGTTGTAAAGTGGGTGTGAATCTCAGGCCACAACTCAGATGTGTGGGATAAGTCAGGCCATAGTCACAGCCGTGTCATTTCTGTATCAAGTCCCTGTTCTGCCGGGCACCTGAAATGAAGTGTCAGTCAAATTAGGGCATCTCTGCCCATTCCATGGGCTACTTCATTGGTGTGGGTGTGGGCTCCCCTCTGGTTTCCCAGGAGTCGTTGCTTGCCTGTGGTGGAAGACAGAGGCCCTAGTGGTGATGGCCTGCAGGCAGGCTGGATTCTGCCTCACTGTCTTCACTCCCGGCCCTCTGCTGGGGTGCTCCCCTTCCATCTGACCCTTGTGTCGCTGCTCCATGGCCTTTCCAGGCCTGGCTCTTTCTCAGCTACCACTGACCTCTTTGGGGTAGAGAAAACAAGCGTCCGTGCTTCCTTGCCACATTGGTACATGGAGAACTGCATCAGGCTTTGTGCACCGTGTCTATGCCGCCATGCTTGGTAGCCATGCTGCCTCAGCATGCTAGATGGCACCCCTGAAGCTTTCTCATAAGCAAAGAGGAGCAGGAGCTCTCCTTTCAGATCCCCCAAGCAAATCTATGGTTTCTTGAAACGTCTCGTTTGTCCTGGGCCAGGTGTGGGGATAGGGAGTGGGACCCATGTGTAGGGTGAACTTATGTCTGGGCTGGTTTGCCTGAGACAGTCCTGGTTTGTGCCTATGATCCCAGCAGAATTCAATAGCTCTCCGCTGTCTGTGATTTCGCCTTCCCTGGTTTCAGTTACTTGCCATCCACGGTGGCCCAGAGGCAGATGAGCTTCCCCTGACCCTGAAAGGGCGGGCCTACGCTGGCAGACTCCATCTTTTTCTATGTCCTTCACCTAGACCACGCCTCCTCCCCTTGAGTAACCTCCCGCTCACCCATTCAAACTTCCTGATCAAAACACGCCCAGCGACCTGCGTAACAGGACTCTGACCCTTCCCCAGCCAATCGGCTACCCCTAGACCCCTATAAAACCTTTGTGCTTTTGAAACTCGCTCTCTCTCCCTGGTATCTCACCGCTGCGTCGGTGCAGGTAGGGGACTGAGCTCGAGCTAGCTCGAATAAAGGCTCTTTTGCTTTTGCATCGGACTCGGCTCCCTGGTGGTCTTTGGGGATCGTGAATTCTGGGCATAACAACCCGTCATCAGAAGGTCGATTGCAGCGCCACGCTCTGTCACAATGCCTACGTCGCTCGCTCCACTTCATCTCGTGATGTAGCCATTTTATCGTCTCACATCATCGCGAGAAGACGAAGCGTGAGTACAGTACAGTAAGGTATTTTGAGAGACGGGGAGAGAGACCACACTGACATAACTTTTATTACGGTATGTTGGTATAATCGTTGTATTAGGAGCTATTGTTCATCTCTTACTGTGTCTACTTTATAAATTAAACTTCATCATAGGTATGTATGTATAGAAAAAAGCATATATAAGTTTTGGTGCTGTCTACAGTTTCAGGCATCCACTGAGGGTTTTGGAACATGTCCCCATGGATAGGGGGAGCTGGCATAGTAATAGAGCTCCCTTTCACTGTTTTTTTTTTTTTTTCTTAAATTTTGTTTTACTTATTTTTGAGAGAGAGAGCAAGAGTGAGGGTGAGGATGAGGGGTGTGGGGGAGCAGGGGAGCAGCAGAAAAAGAGGGAGACAGAGGACCCGAGGCAGGCCCTGCACTGCCAGCACAGATACTGACGTGGGGCTCGAACCCACGACCTGGGCTGAAGTTGGACACTTAACCAACCGAGCCACCCAGGCACCCCGCCCTTTTGCTTTCAAAAGTGAGCCAGTTTAGATGCTAAACCACATGCTCACCCTACCCCCACAGAATCTAATTTGTCAGTTTCCTTTCTAACGCTCCTCTTTTCCAACTGACAGAATCTGTATCTCATTTTGGCTTGCAAGACCTGACTTTTACCATCACCTCATATTCTTTCCAATCTAGCGTTTATGGCATAAAATGAATGCAGTGACTCTTTCAAGGCCAGGCTTTTGACACAGAAATGTCCAGATGTTTGAACCTCCAAAAAGCATTTCCTCTGCTTCTCCGACATACTAACCCTTCCCTGGGATGTACAATGGGTGCCTCACTGTCTACTTTGACTGGTAAAGGGCCATAGAGTAAAAATGAATTAGCAGTAATGAAAAACACATTGTGTAGGATTCTAAAAATTTACACCACCACGACCCTCCCTCCTGTCATTCCCCCTGAACTTGCAGAGAGAGTTGACTCCTTCTAGAGGTGTTCTCTGCTTCCATTCTCCCCAGGAAGTAAGAACTGGGTCTAAGCTGGGCTCTCTGGGGAGTCACTTCCACTGTAGGCACCTGGGTGCATGGCTGGCCTAGGACCCAGGTCCAAAAGTTAGACACAACCCTAGGGAGAAAGAGACTCTGAATTAACTGGAATGAAGTCTCTGCCACCCAGGAGAATGAGCACACACAAAAGAAACTAAATAGACTTACGGAAAAATGAAGCAAGTTACATTTTTTGCCTTTGAGTTGTGACCTGAGACTTACCCCGGCTGCATGTAGGGATTCATGTAAGGATTTGTCAGAGTAACAGTAATAAAGATAGTCAATATAATGATGGTAGTAATATTTATTGGCTGTTTCCTATGTACCATACTTTGTTCGAAGGATTTTGCATGTTATTATGCTGTAGATATCATCATTTGTCCCATTTTTACATAAGATAATTGAGTCACAGGGAGATGAAATTATTGCCCAAGGTCAAAGTACACGTTGGCTCTGCAGACTGATGACAAACTGTAGAATGGAATCTGGGACAGGTCACTCCAGGACATGAACAAACTGGTGTGCAGAGCTGAGGCAAGCTTCTCAGGAATCATTGTGGTTCTAGAAGTATCAGTGGACCAAGAGGAGACTGCATTTGAAAAAAATAGCATCTGAGTCGATGCAGGACAGCCAGGAGAGGAAGAAACGTAGGGGTAAGAAAAGGAGAATTTAAAACTCTTTGGTGAATTCCTAAGCGAACCGACCTTTTTCCTTTACAAAAGGAAAGTTTTGCAGCTTGTGGCTCCCAGCTCCGCATCGTGGACCCCAGCTCTGCCCGCCCAGGTAGAGGACCCCATGTCTCAGGCCCCCCAGCAACCCTTTAACCTGCCTTGCGTTCCTGAAGCCACGGCGGACCAGCTGCGCTTTGCAGGATCCCAGTTTCCATGCCAGAGGGAAAAAGCATCCCCCGTCCTGAAAAGGATGCGATGTTTGCTTTGTTTTGCCTTAAAAGTTTCCAGAAGAACAGGGGCGCCTGGGTGGCTCAGTTGGTTAAGCGTCTGGCTCTTGGGTTCGGCTCAGGTCGTCATCTCACGATTCATGAGATTCACGCGCTGACAGCCCGGAGCTTGATTGGGTTTCTCTACCTCCCTCTCTCTCTGCCCCTCCCCTGCATCCTCTCTCTCTCTCTCTCTCTCAAAATAAATAAATAAACTTAAAAAAAAAAAAGGAAAACAAACAAAAAAAGAAAGTTTCCAGAAGAACAGATGCCTTTCCTTTTTCTCCTGATTTCGTCTGTGGGAAAGGGAACATTTGGCAGTGGACTGTCACACAGAAGCTAAGGTGGGTACGGGACTTCTATGCACCGGAAGGGACCCCGAAAATAGCTAGCGTCTAGGCTCAGCCTGCCCCCCTTCCCTGGCCAACGCCCAGAGGGAGATGAGGAGGGGAGGAAGGCTTGGCTGGGCAGGCAGGATGACCAATCAACCCACATCACAGTTCCATGCTGCAAACTTGTTAATAATAACCTCCAGGTAAGCGAGGACATCTGAGAGGCAGTGGGGCTGGGGAATGACAGGCCTTGGGAGCCCCCAGGCAGCGTGGTTTGGGAGCAGTGGAGGACAGAGAGCCCCAAAGGGTCCCAGGGGCCCGGGGCCACCTCAGTGTCCCGGGCGCCCGGTGAGGCGCGTGGCAGCCGAGCATTTCCCTGTGTGTCTGCTGTGCACGCAGCAGAGAACCCAGGAGGGCGCTGTAACAGAGCCAGGGACTCAGAGGAGGCCGATGAGGTCAGGCTTCTCTTCCCACGGATGCTGGAAGTCTCCCCTGCCCCCCGTTCCCAGCCTTTAAATGCAGCCCTGGGAGAAAGGAGGGGAGTAACCTGTGCTGTGGAGAAACCATGATCCCAGCTCGCCAAGATTTCACTTTTGTCACCATGCAGAACGAGGCGTGGTGGTGAGTGGTGACTATCCCAGAGAAAAAAACGTTGCGGTGGAAAAAAAGTAAAGTCATGAACATTTCTTGTACACCTGAGTTTAAGATCTGAGTTCGGTACCCACTCTGTTTATTTTAGGAAGTTGGCTAGAATAGGCCCTTTCTTACTACAAAAGGAGTACCTGTTACTCTCCACGGAACCGGGACATCACCTTTAACTGAGAAGTGTGCATTGTGTACTCGGTTGAGTGTAGTTTTCTTTAAAAAAAAAAAATAAATAAATAACATTTATTCTTTTAAAAAAAATTTTTTTTAATGTTTTATTTATTTTTGAGACAGAGAGAGATAGAGCATGAACGGGGGAGGGGCAGAGAGAGCAGGAGACACAGAATCTGAAACAGGCTCCAGGCTCTGAGCTGTCAGCCCAGAGCCTGATGCGGGGCTCGAACTCACGGACCGTGAGATCATGACCTGAGCCGAAGTCGGACACTCAACCGACCAAGCCACCCAGGCGCCCCACATTTATTCATTTTTGAAAGGCAGAGAGAGACCGAGTGCAAATGGGGGAGGGGCAGAGAGAGAGACACACACACAGAAACAGAAGCAGGTGCTAGGCTCCCAGCCGTCAGCACAGAGCCCGATGGGCGGCTTGAACTCACGGACCGCGAGATCATGACCTGAGCCGAAGTTGGCCGCTTAACCGACTGAGCCACCCAGGCGCCCCAGTGTAGTTTTCTTGATTTGGGGTGTGAGCGGTGGGAGAGTCTTGGCTTGCCATGAATGAAGACGATGCTAGTTCCTAAGGAAAAAGGCTTTTGGTCAAGTCTCAGTTGTTGGTTCTCAGGTAGGAAACAAAAAGGAAGAACCAGAAGCATCTGTTTTTGAGACTTTGGGAGACCCCCCCCCCCACCAAAGGATGCACAGGTGCAGTGACCCGGGTGACAACGTGAGAGTGGATCCCAGCATCTCTCTGGTGGCCTCGGCGCGTTGTGTTAAAGGCTGTTGGCAGAGGTGCTGGTGACCTCGTGCAAGGGCAGCAGACAACATCCTTCAGGCAGCCTCGTGGGCAGTAGGCATCAAGGTGGAGCGAGGGGCAGGGAAGGAGGAACACGGCAGCAGGAAGACTTGCCCATGGAGATCATGGGAGGTCAGGCTTTGAGGGAGTTCCGATGTGATAGAAGACGCAAGACCAGGGAATGGGGGTCACAGATGATGGGTGTGAAAAGCTCCATGATGTAGAGACATTACTTTTCCACATACAGTAGCCCCCCCCCCCCCCCCCGCTGCAGTTCCTCTTTCTGTTGTTGCAGTTACCCTCGGTCAGCTGTGGTCCAGAAGCAGATGATCGTCCCTCTGACACGTCCCCGGAAGGTCAATTATAGCAGCCCAATGCTACGTCGCGGTGCCTACGTCACTCACCTCACTTCGCCTCATTCCCTGGGCATTTTGCCATCTCACGTCATCACAGGAAGAAGGGTAGGCACAGTCCAGTAAGATATTTTGAGAGAAAAAGAATGAAATCTTGCCATTTGCAACAATATCGATGGGTGAGAGGATCTTGTTCAATGAAATAAGTCAGACAGTGAAAGACAAATACTGTGAGAGTTTGCTTATGTGCGTAATCTAAAAAATAAAACCAAACAACAGTAAAAACCAGAAACAGACTCATAAATACAGAGAACAAAGTGGTGGTCGCTGGAGGGGAGGGGCGTTGGGGGATAGATCAAACAGACAAAGGGGGTTGAATAAATAAGTCACGGGGATGAAAAGTACAGCAGAGGGAATATAGTAATAATCTTGTAATAACTGTATGGTGACCGATGGAAACTACACGTAAGGTGAGCCTTTTGTAATATCTGTGATTGTCAAGTCACCATGTTGTACGCCTGAAACCAACATATGTCGACTGCATTTCAATTAAAAAAACATGTTTCGACAGCAGGCGAGAGACTGCATTCACATAACTTTCATTAAGTGTATTGTTATAATTATTCTATTGTATTATCTGTTGTCGGTCTCTTACCGTGCCTAATTTATAAATTAAACTTGATCATAGGTATGTATGTGTAGAAAGAAAGCAGAGTGTATACAGGGATTGGCGCTATCCGTAGTTTCAGGCACCTGCTGGGTGTATTGGAACGTATCCCCCATGGATAATGGAGAACTATGGTAAAATCAGATCAGGTTTAATGTTCGCTGACTTGGCTGACAGAATATTCCAGCCAGTCACCTTTAGGAGGCTGTGTCCCCAGGTGAAAACGTTTCTCTACAGGTGCCTAAACCTCTCAACAGAAACTCGAGTAGAAGAGGCAAATGGTTTTGGATAAGTGGGTAGGCATAATCTTGACAAGTCCCCTCTGCCACCACCTCCCCTCGAGGAGACCTGGCCAAGCACATCCCAGCTGGGGAGAAACAGCGGGGCTGGTGAGACCATATGCTGCATCACGGCAACATGTTTCTCCAGCTGGCCCAGGAGCTGGTTGCCAATCGACCATTCCTGCTCAACGGAGCCGCCCGCTTCTGGTGTTCCGATACACAATAAGGTCAGGGAATCTCACGGGCATTTGCCCATTGCTTGCTTCTTCTCTGTAAAATGAGCTCCTCGACCAGCAGCAATATTGTGCATGAGGCCGTGATAGGCCATAAGCCATTCGGCAGGTCTACGGAGAGGGAGTGCTGGCAGCAGCAGGACGACAGCCAGGGAAACCAAATCCAAATCCAGAATAAGTGCCTGCTCCGAAGAGAACAACGGAGCCCCCTGCCCCCCATAGAAAAGGTCCAGTGTAATCAACCTGCCACCTGGTAGCCGGCTCCTCCCCCAGGATTCCTCACTGCTCTAAACTGCCAGTAACTCAGTGCACCACGTCCAAATCCTAGGAGTCCCCTGTCCCTTCCTTCCCTTCACGCTGGATATCTGCCAACAGGTGCTACTGTTTCTACTTTTTAAATGGATCCCAAATCCGATCTGTTCTTCTTTTGTGTTTCTTAATGTTTATTTAGTTTTGAGAGAGACAGAGTGTGAGCAGGGGAGGGGCAGAGAGAGAGGGAGACACAGAATCCGAAGCAGGCTCCGGGCTCTGAGCTGTCAGCCCAGAGCCCGACTCGGGGCTCGAACTCATGAACCACAAGATCATGACCTGAGCCGAAGTTGGCCGCTCAACCCGCTGAGCCCCTCAGGCGCCCCTGATCTTTTTGCAATTACCTCCACCTTTATCACCAAAGTCCAAGCCACGGTCATCTCACCTGGCCCACTGCCAAAGCCTCCCAGCAGATCAGCCTGCTTCTACTTCGTCTTGGCTACACACTGCTCTCCACACCACAGTGACCTAAAAATGTTTGTAAAGTGTAATAAAATACACGTAACGTAAAAATGAACCATCATAGCCATTTTTAGGTGTGCGGTTCAACGGTGTTGAGTACATTCGCATCTTTGTGCAACCGGTCACCAGACTTTTATCTTGCGGAACTGAAACTTGACACCCATCAACAACCACAAGCCCTCTCCCCTTTCCCCCCTCCCTCCCTACCTGGCAACCACCATTCTGTTTTCTCTCTGTGTGAATCTGATTACTCAATGTACCTTATGGAAGTGGAACCACATGGTATTTGTCCTTTTATGACCAGCATATTCCGTGTAGCCTAATGTTGCCAACGTTCATCCATGTTGTACCATGTGTCAGAATTTTCTTCCTTTTCAGGGCTGAATAATACTCCACTGTAGGTACATGCTGGATTTTGTTAAAAAAATTTTTTTAAGGGGCGCCGGGGTGGCACAGTCGGTTAAGCGTCCGACTTCAGCCAGGTCACGATCTCGCGGTCTGTGAGTTCGAGCCCCGCGTCGGGCTCTGGGCTGATGGCTCAGAGCCTGGAGCCTGTTTCCGATTCTGTGTCTCCCTCTCTCTCTGCCCCTTCCCCGTTCATGCTCTGTCTCTCTCTGTCCCAAAAATAAATAAACGTTGAAAAAAAAATTAAAAAAAAAAAATTTTTTTTTAAATATTTATTTATTTTTGAGAGAGAGAGAGACAGAGTGCAAGCAGGGCAGGGCAGAAAGAGAGGGAGACACGGAATTTGAAGCAGACTCCAGGCTCCGAGCAGCTAGCACAGAGCCTGATGTGGGGCTCGAACTCATGAGCCATGAGATAACGTGACCTGAGCTGAAGCTGGATGCTCAACCGACTGAGCCACCCAGGCGCCCCTATGCCACATTTTGTTTCTCCAGAATGATTTTCAAAAACATATATATGAAACATATATATGTATATATTTATACAGTTTGTTCAACAAATAAATGCCATAGGAAATAGACAAATCAACCAATTTTAATTGGTGGATATTGCTTGCATACTTATTTGAATTAAACAACTATAAAAGATGTTTCTGAGATAAGGAGTAAACTTGAACAGGAAATGGTATTTTACTAGAGAAAGATTCTTAAAAATTATTATTTTTGTGTGTGTGATAAGGATATTTTGGCTAGGTTTTTAAAAACTTCATATTTTCTAGAGATACTAATAAAGTACCAATGAGTAAGATGCTTTGCCCTGGAATTTAAGTGCTACAGAAAAAATGTGTGTATGTAGTAGAAAAATAGATGAAATGAGATAAGGCAAATTGTCAATCATTGTTGAAGTTGAGTGATGCATAAATGGAAGCTTATTGTATTTTCTGTCTACTTTTGTATGTGTTTGAAAATGCCCATTCAAAAGTTCTTAAAGTCACCTACTATTATTGTATTGCTGTCTATTTATGTAACAAACCTAAAGAGGGAAATCGACACCAATACAATCGTAGTAGAGACCTTTAATACCCTATCCACATCAATGGATACATCATGCAGACAGAAAATCAATAAGAAAACAACCCAGGGGCGCCTGGGTGGCGCAGTCGGTCAAGCGTCCGACTTCAGCCAGGTCACGATCTCACGGTCCGTGAGTTCGAGCCCCGCGTCGGGCTCTGGGCTGATGGCTCAGAGCCTGGAGCCTGTTTCCGATTCTGTGTCTCCCTCTCTCTCTCTGCCCCTCCCCCGTTCATGCTCTGTCTCTCTCTGTCCCAAAAATAAATAAACGTTGAAAAAAAAAATTTTTTTAAAAAGAAAACAACCCAGATGGACTTAACAGGTGTTTACAGAAAATTTCATCCAAAAGCACCACGATACATATTTTCATAAAATGTGAGACAGAACATTCTTACAAAATGTGCACACAAAACATTACTCCAGATAGGTTGTATGTTAGGCCATAAAACAAATTTTAAGAAAACTGAAATCATATCAAGCATCTTCTTTGAACACAACGGTATGAACATAGAAATCAATTATAAGAAGAAAACCTGGAAAATTCACAAATATGCAGAGATTAAACAACATGTTCTGGAACAACCAATGGGTCAAAGAAGAAATCAAAAAAGACATGAAAAAATACCTTGAGGCAAATGAAAATGGAAATACAACATATCAAGTCATATGGGACACAGAAAAAGCAGTGAGGTTCAGAGTAATAAATGCCTACATCAAGACACAAGATAAAGCTCAAATAAAAACCAAACTTTACATTTCAAAAAACTAGAAAAAGAAGAACAAATGAAGCCCGAAGTTAGTAGAAGGAAGGAAATAACAAAAAGTAGAGTGGTGCCTATGTGGAATTTGAGAAACTTAACAGATGATCATAGGGGAAGAGGAGGAAAAATAAGATAAAAGCAGAGAGGGAGGCAAACCATAAGAGACTCTGAAATAAAGAGAACAAGCTGAGGGTTGATGGGGGTGGGGAAAATGGGTGAGGGGCATTAAGGAGGGCACTTGTGGGGATGAGTCCTGGGTGTTGTATGTAAGTGATGAGTCACTGGAATCTACTCTTGAAGCCAAGACTGCACTGTATGTTAACTAACTTGAGAATAAAATCAATAAATCAATACAGTTGAGTACCAAAAAAAAAAGTGGTAATAAATGAAAGAGAAACTGAAAAGATCAATTAGGCTGAGAGCAGCTGGTTATTTGAAAAGATAAAATTGACAAAGCTTTAGCTAGACTCACTAAGAAAAAAAAGAGAGAGGCCACAAATAAAATCAGGAATCAAAGACTGTATGTTTCTACTGTTATCACAGAAATACAAAGGATCATAAGAGATTATTATGAACAATTATATGCCAATGAATCTGACAATTTAGAAGAAATGGATAAATTTCTAGAAACATACAAGCTACCAAGGCTGAATCATGAAGAAATAGAAAATCTGAACAGACTGATTACTAGTAAGGAGACTGAATCAGTAATCAATCACCTTCCAAAAAACAAAAGTCTAGGACCAGACAGCTTCACTGTGAATTCTACCAAACATTTAAAGGACATTTAATACCAAACCTTTTCAGACTCCTCCTCCCACTCCCATCCCCCCAAATAGAAGAGGAAAGAACATTTCCAAACTTATTTAATGAGCATTACCCTGATACCAAATAAGGCATTCAGACAAGGATGTCATAAGAAAATTATAGGCCAATATCCCTGATGAACGTAGATACAAAAATCCTCAACAAAATATTAGCAAACTGAAAATACATTAAAAAGATCATTAATTATGACCAAGTGGGATTTATTCCAGAGATTCAAAGATGGTTCAACATCCACAATCATTCAGTGTAATATACCACATTAACAAAATGAAGGACAAAAACTCATATGATCATCTCAATAGATGCAGAAAAAACCACTTGAAAAAATTCAATATCTATTTATGATAAAAACTTTCAACAAAGTTGAATATAGAGGGATTATAAAGTTGGATATAGAGGGAAATTATCTCAATATAATAAAGGCCATATGTAACAAGTCTATCATAGTCGATGGTGAAAAGCTGAAACATCCTTGTTCAGACAAGGATGCCCACTCTTGACATTTTTATTCAACATAGTATTGGAAGTCCTAGCCACAGCAAGTAGGCAAGAAAAGGAAATAAAAGTTATTCAAATTACAAAGGAAGAAGTAAAACCTGCAGTATTTGCAGATGAAATGTTATATCACCCTAAAGATTCCACCAAAAAACTGGTAGAAGACAGAAATTCGGTATAGTTGCAGGGTATAAAATCAATATAAAAAATCAGTTGCATTTCTATACACTAATAACAAACTATCAGAATGGTAAATTAAGAAAACAATCCTGTTTACAATTGCACCAAAAAGAATAAAATACCTAGAACTAAATTTAACCAAGGAGGTAAAAGATCTATGTGCTGAAAACTACAAAACACTGATGAAAGAAATGGAAGAAGACACAGATAAGTGGAAAGATATTCATGCTCATGGACTGGAGAAATTCATATTGTTAAAATGCCACACCACAGATTCAGTGCAATCCCTATCAAAACTCCAACAGAAGTTTTCACAGAAATAGAACAAACAATCCTAAAATTTGTATGAAACCACAAAGGACTCTGACCAAAGTAATCTTGAGAAAAAGAACAAAGCTGGAGGCATCATGCTTCCTGATTTCAAACTATACTACAAAGCTATCGTGTTCAAGGCCGTGTGGTACTGGCATAAAAACAAGACATATAGATCAGTGGAACAGAGAGAGCCCAGAAATAAATCGTGCATATGTAGTCAGTTAATTTATGACAAAGGAGCCAAGAAAATACAAGGGAAAAGGACAGTCTTTTCAATAAATAGTATTGGGAAAACTGGAGAGCCACATGCAAAAGAATGAAACTGGACGACTATCTTTCACCATACACAAAAACGAACTCAAAATGGATTGAAGACTTGAATGCAAGGCCTGAAACCATAAAACTCTTGGAAAAAATCAGTCTATAATTCTTTGACATTGGGCTTGGCGATGATTTTTTGGATCTGACATCAAAAGCAAAGGCAACAAAAGCAAAAATAAGCAGGCAGGACTACATCACACCAAAAAGCTTCTTCACGGCAAAGAAAATCATCAAAAAATGAAAAGGCAAACTACTGAATGGGAGAAAATATTTGCATTTCATATATCTGGTAAGGTGTTAACATCCAAAATATACAAAGAATTTATGAAACCCAATAGCAAAACAAAACAAAAAACAGTCCATTTAAAAAATAGGCAGAGAAGGGGTGCCTGGGTGGCTCAGTCGGTTAAGCGTCCGACTTCAGCTCAGGTCACGATCTCGCGGTCCTCAAGTTCGAGCCCCGCGTCGGGCTCTGGGCTGATGGCTTGGAGCCTGGAGCCTGTTTCCGATTCTGTGTCTCCCTCTCTCTCTGCCCCTCCCCCGTTCATGCTGTGTCTCTCTCTGTCTCAAAAATAAATAAATGTTAAAAAAAAATTTTTTTTTTTAAAAATAGGCAGAGAATCTGAATAGACATTTTTCCAGAAAAGACATACACATGACCAACAAGTACATGAAAAGGAGCTGAACATCACTGACCATCAGGGAAATGCAAATCAAAAACCCAGTGAGGGGCACCTCGCTGGCTCAGTTGGTGGAGGATGTGACTCTTGATCTTGGGGTTGTGAGTTCAAGCCCCACGTTGAGTGTAGATTACTCGAAAGCACAATAAGATACCACCTCACACATGTTAGGATGACCATTATCAAAAAGAGAAGAAATAAGTGTTGGCAAGAATGTGGAAAAGGTGGATCCCTTGTGCACTGTTGGTGGGAATGTAAATTGGTGCAGTCACTCTGGAAAACAGTATGAGGGGGTCCTCAAAAAATTGAAAATAGAACTACCCTATGACTCAGCAATTCCACTTCTGAGTATTTATCCAAGGAAGTAAAGACACCAACTCAAAAAGATATACGCATCCCCATGTTTATTGCAGCATTATTTACAATAGCCAAGATACGGAATCAGTCTATGTCTACTGAGGATAAACACATAAAGAAAAGACCATATATATAAAATTATAAAATAATTTAAAAACCTATAAATTTAAAATTTAAAAATTATAAAAAATATGTATATATTTTTTCATATATATATATTCTGTTGTGTGTACACACACACACACACACACACACAGTGGAATATTATTCAGCCATAAAAAAGACTGGACTCTTGCCATTTGTGACAACATGGATGAACCATAGAACATTATGCGAAGTGAGATAAATCAGACAGAGAAAGCAAATAGTATATGATCTCACTTGTATGTGGAATCTAAAAACAGAAAAAAGAATAAAACTGAACTCATAGATATGGAGATCAGATTGGCAGTGGCCTGAGGTGAGGGATGGGGGTGTGTGTGAGCTAAATGGGTGAAGTGGATCAAAAGGTATACAATGTCCAGTAATAAAATAAGTAAGTCCTGGGATACAATGTGCAGCATGGAGACTATAGTTAATGATACTGTATATCTGAATGTTGCTTAGGGAGTAGCTCTTAAAAGTTCTCATCACAAGAAAAAAACCTTGTAACTAAATGTGGTGATGGATGTTAACTAGACTTATTACAGTGATCATTTCACACTAGGTACAAATAAATCATTATGTTGTGTGTTGAAACTGTTATATGTCAACCATATCTCAATAACAAAGTAATTACAGAATTGTTAGCCCATACTCAAAACAAAAACAAAGACAAAAACAGGTATGTGCTAATTACCACAAGTAGGTATAAAGAATTTGGTCATGGGAAATTCAAAGGATTCAGAAAGCAGCTATGGGAATGCAGATATTAAAGAGATTATTTTTAGCTCTAGCAGTCAAGGACATCTGGATGAGGCAATATTATCTGAGCTGAGCTCTGAGGCAAGGGTAGAACTCTAACAGGGAGGGGGATGGAGTGGCTTAATCTGTAATTTACAAGCTAGTAATAAATTTACAAGATATTTTATCTCATAAAGTATCTTATAAGACAAATACGTGTTTATGAATCGTCTGGGGATCTTGTTAAAATGCAGATTCTGATTCAGTAGGCACTGGATATGACATTTCTAACAAGCCCAAGCTGCCAGGTGCTTCTGGTGCTCCTGGTCCAGAGAGCAAGGGGTTAGCGTTTCGAGTGGATGGCGGCATGAGAAAAGGCACAGAGGTGGGAAAGTATAATCCGAGCTGCAATGGAGCCAGAAACAAGAACAGTCCAGTTCACCAGAGTTTCGTCTGTATCTGGGGAACGTGTGGAAAATAAACCTACGATGGCAGATCAGTTCTGAGCTGTAGAAGGCTCTAAATGTCAAGCTTCCAACTGTGGACTTTATACCAGTGATAAGGGAACGCTGAAAACTGTTGAGCAGGGGAATAACATGATCAGAGGTTATGTTAGTGAAATTAATCTGGCTATGGCACTCAGGAGCCAAGGAGATCAGAGAGCTAATTGTAACAGCCCACGTGAGAAGTGTTAAGGGCTTATGATGGAGAAATGCCAGCAAGATTGGGGAACAAAAATCATTTATTTATTTATTTATTTATTTATTTATTTATTTAATTTTCTTTAAGTTTATTTCTTTATTTTGGTAGGGAAAGAGAGAGAGAGAGCGTAAGCAGGGGAGGGGCAGAGAGAAGGAGAGACAGAATCCCAAGGGCAGAGCCCCACGCGGGGCTTGAACTCACGAACTGTAAGACCATGACCTGAGCCGAGATCAAGAGCCAGATGCTTAACTGACTGCACCATCCAGGAGCCCCAGGGGAAATTATTTTTATGTAGCAAATGGATGCTCAAAAACCATAAGTTAGATAAATAAATGAATCCGAAATGACGGAGAAAACTTACAAAGGAGGACTGAACAATGCATGGAGGCTGACATATGCCAGTAGTGTTGAAATACGGGAGAATATTGATGGTATTAAGAGAAAACTGAGGGAGGGGCACTCTTTTTCCTGGGAAAGTACAATAGCAATACTCACTGAATATTTGGGCTATGCCATTTATAGCTTTGAGGGCTTTTTTGCTTTGTCTCATTTAATCCTTACCACAGTCCTGTGAGGAGATACCATCGAAATGCCCCATGTTAATTTTAAAAATGAGGAACAGAGCAATTAAGTAACTCTTTCAAGATCACACAGCTAGTAAGGGGTGGAGCCAACCCTGGAAGCAGGCATTCTGTGTCCAGAAGACAACTCCTAATTATTGCCCTTCTTCTCATACCCGTTAGATGTATTTTGGGATGTCTCCCTCACCCATTTCCCTTGTGGGTCAGGAACCACAGGGCTCCCACCACACCTGGCCATAGCCACTTGTCTAGCAGAGGAGACCTGACAGGAAACCTAAAATCTGAGGACCTGGTGAGAAAGGTGAATTGGCCTGATCTCCTTCCTCTCTTGGCAACTTGGAATAGGGAAACAGATTGATTTTGGAAGACGAAAGGAAGGAAAACTCTGGTTCCTCCCTTGACTGAGACTATCCCTGTGCCTCTGCAAACCCTGTGCCTTTCATTTAAGTCTCCATTTTCCTGGGGTAACTGGATCTCTGTCCTTTGTACCCAAATGATCCTGACTTCAGTTCAGTAATTTACTTCCTTCTAAGAATTTATCCAGATCCATTGAAAAGTGAATAAATAACTTAGCTAATGCTGGGTGAGCACTGACCCTCTAGCTTCCTTCTGTCATCTTAAAAGTAGGTAAAACGGGGGTGGGGGACACCTGGGTGGCTCAGCCAGTTAAGTTGATTTCTGCTCAGGTCATGATCTCACAGTTTGTGAGATGGAGCCCCAGAGTTGGGCTCTGTGCTGATGAGTGTGGAACCTGCTTGGGATTCTCTCTGTCCCTTTCTCTCTGCCCCTCCCCTGCTCGTGTTCATTCTCTCTTCCCTTCTCTCTCAAAATAAATAAGAATTTTTTAAAAAGTAGCTAAAAAGAGTCTCTTACGCTTTGTTAAAAAAGAAAAGGTAAAATGGATGAAATAAAATGAAAGGGATTAAGAGTACACCTAATTTGATGAGCATTGAGTAATGTATAGAATTGTGGAATCGCTATGTTGTATGCCTGAAACTAACATAACGTTGTATGTTAACTACACTGGGCTTAAAATTTAAAGAAGGAAACAAAACAAAGAAAAACAGGGCTTCCTGGCTGGCTCAGTCAGAAGAGCATGCAACTCTTGATCTTGTGGTCATGAGTTCAAGCCCCACGTTTGGGGAAGAGATTACTAAAAGAAAATAAACCTTAAAAAAATTTTTTTTGAAGGTTTATTTATTTCTGAGGCAGAGAGTGAGCAGGGGAGGGGCAGAGAGAGAGGGAGACACAGAATCCGAAGCAGGCTCCATCTTTGCACGGTTTTGCTAGTGTTTTTGTAAGAGAGACGTGAGAATGAGGAATCATATAGGATGTTCACATAGAGTTATGATTTGCCTAATTGCTCTCCAAAAGTCATACCATTTTACACTCTAGCCAGCATGGTACATGACAGTTCATTTCCCCAGACTTTTGCTCAAACTAGATATTATAATTAAAAACAAATTTTCCATCTAATAAGTGAATATGCAGTAGTCTCCCCTTATCCATAATTTCACTTTCTGCCATTTCGATTACCTGAGATCAACCTCGGTCCAGAAGCAGATGATCCTCTTTCTAACATGTCGTCAGATGTATCATCAGAAGGTCAGTAGTGACCTAAAGCTATGTCGCTATGCCCGTGTCACTCGCCTCACTTCATCTGATCACGTAGGCATTTTATCATCTCATATCATCACAATAAGAAGAGTGAGTATTGTACAACAAGATATTTTGAGAGAGGGAGAGACCACAGTCATGTAACTTTTATTATAGTATATTGTAATAATTATTCTTTTTCCTTTTTTGAGAGAGAGAAAAAAGGGAGACAGAGGGCACAAGTGAGCAAGGGATAGAGAGAGAGAAGGAGAGAGAGAGAGAGAGAGAGAGAAGTGGAGCTCACCTGAAGCAGGACCAGAGCTCACGAATCACGAGATCATGACCTGAGCCGAAACCGAGTTGGACACTTAACCAACTGAATCACACAGGCACCCCAAGATTTATGAAATTCTTATCTTTTCTTTCCATAATGCTTATATGGGTTTTCATCTTGAACCTAGGGTCTGTGAAATAAAGTAAATTTTACTTCTTTTGATTATCTTCCTTTAAAGCCTACAGACATGGTGAATACTCAAGTGTCCAGGGGAAATTATGTTTTGGTGGTTACAAGTCTGAGTTCTATCAGTAGAATATGAGATATGTTGATAGTCTCTGTCCTCAGTATGTTTTCTGAGTGCTACTTTACCAAAACTGGTCTCTAGGAATTGTGTTATGAGATGGGTCCTGATTGCAAAGGATTTAATGTCTATCACAGACTAAAATCTTACATAACTTGGAAATGCCAGGTTAAGTCAAACTGGTGTTCAAGGCCGTATTTCCTCCTTTCTAAGTTCTCAAGTTAGGAATCATTTTTCCCGCTTAGATTCTGCACGAACTTGGACAAATATGTGAGAAACATCTCTTGTCAGCCTTGTAAGTTCCGGTTCCTTTATTTTCCATCTCGTTCGCCCTCTGCTGGTTTTTCAGAAGAAGAACATGGGTAAGAACTGTTCGGTCACCCTGTGAAATTTTTCTCGTCTGTTTTTGTTTGGGGAAGTCAAAATTCCAATTGAACACCCCCCCCCCCACACACACACATAAGTAACAAAAGATGTGAAAAGCAGGGGCACCTGGCTGGCTCAGTCAGAGGAGCACGTGATTCTCGATCTTGGGGTTGTGAGTTCAAGATGTTGAAAGAAGAAATGCACATTCTAATGGATTATATTAGATTGATTGATTAATTTGAATTACTATAGGTATTTGGAGATAAGGCATAGGGTAGAAGAACCCCCCCCCCCAAATCTCTTTTTATGCACTTTTTACTATTTAGTCTTCAGCTAAGGATTTTCTCATGTGTATAACTGCAGTTACATCATAAATTCAAGGAGGAAAATGTACGTAAATATATATATCCTGGAACCCTGCCAATCTGAGGAACCCAGAACTGAAAACTTCCTGAGACAATGAAACAGACACCTTCTACTTATTACCAGACTGATTAACTCAACAAAACGTAGCAAAGTGTTTTTGAATCCTAAAAAGCTCCATTTTACCCAGATTCTATACAGTAATTTTCCTGGACACCCTCAAAGCGTGTAGGCATTATAGTGTTAACAGTTTATTTGAGAGCTGATTACTTCAGGGGTTCACAGGACACGGGACAGCAAAGCACATGGAAACTAGTTCAGGGTAGGTGAGAAACAAATGGTAGTGCTCAGCAGTGTAGATGGCATTGCGTGCTCTTTACCCCATCCCCTTACACACCTACACACACAAAACCACACCACATTGCAAACATGTAGCAGTGACTCATCAAGTCTCTTAAAAATATTGGAGAGACTGTCATTGCATCCCCTGGCAGACAAATTCATCCCTCGGGTAAATACCCATTCGAACCCCAAATCGTGAAGATTGTAACACAAATACAGAGGGAGTCCTTGAGTATAAAAATGGAGGTATTATTCTCATTTCCACCTCTTGATTCTCCTCCGATCCACATCCAATGTTTGGGTACTTCTGTCAAGTCACCACTAATGCTGAATTAGCCAACACTGAACTCCAAGGGGAAATACAGGGTTTTCCCCTGGTCACAGCATTTGCTTCAACCAACACTCCACTTGTTCTATAGGTTTATTTGCCAGCATCCTTGTAAAATAAGCCAGTTTCATCAGCATTGAAAACCTGCTCTTCTGCATATAATCCTTTTCCTGTAAAACACTCGGCAGGTATTTAAAAAATTCTTCCGCAGCCTCCTGAGCTGCAGAGCCTCCACCTTGGGTAAGTTTAACATTTTTCATGCTGTATTGCTGTTTGGATTACGTGAGCCAGCATTGGGCCAGAAGAGTAACATTTTTCTGACCCTGGGCGATGTGGTTGTAAATTTCTTTGGTTTTTTTTTTCAGCCTTACAACAATGGTTTCCACTATGCTGCTTCTTTTTTTTTTTTAACCGGTTGCCATCTTTTTTTTTTTTTTTTTTAATGTTTATTTTTGAGAGTAAGAAACAGAGAGGGGCAGAGAGAGAGGAGCCACAGAATTTGAAGCAGGCTCCAGGCTCCGAGCTGTCAGCACAGAGCCCAATGCGGGGCTCGAACCCACAAACTGTGAGATCATGACCAGAGTCGAAGTCGGATACTTAACCGACTGAGCCACCCAGGCGCCCCTCGGGTGGCATCTCTGAATCCACAAATGTAGCCCCTTTCCCATAGTTTCATCACATACTAAAGATGCTACCTTAGCACTTTCTGGAGTGGCCTGAGATACAGATCATGGAAGTCCCTTGTTCTTTTTTTTTTTTTTTTTTTTGGATGTGCCACATTGTTGATTTCTTAACACTGAACACGCAACCACAGCACTGTAACTCATGCCTGAACAAAGCTCATTTAACACACACATTTTTTCCCTAAGGCACATGACAGCCTTTTTGAGCTTAGGAACACCAGACAGCACTTCAGCACTGTGCGTGGAGGCCGTTTCAAACACTGAAACCACAACAAAAGGCAGAGAATGTGAAAAACGTGGTACCACTCAGGTCACGAAAAGGACATTTGTTCAGCATGAGAGCTGAAACAGGAGGACAGTGTCGCCTTGCTCAGCTGGCAACATGTGCATAGGGCAACCGAGATGATTCTGCACTCTGGGCCTGTCCTCAGATGTCTGCAAAAGTGCTGTCAGTGTCAATGTCCCGGTTGCAAGTCAATCTTAGCAAGTGGGCAAATGCACAAATATGGAATCTGCCAAGGACGAGGATTGCCTTTCTTCTGCCTTTGGGAAGACCAATGTGTTAGCCCGTTCGGGCTGCTAGAGCCACATACCATATATCTGGGTGTCTTAAACAACAAATATTCATTTCTCACAGTTCGGGGGCTGGGGAGTCCAAGGTCAAAGAGCCAGATGAATTTCGTGTCTGGCGAGGTCTGCATCCTGGTTCACAGACATCCATCTTTTCATTTGGACCTCACACGGTGGAAGGGGTGAAGAAACTCAACGGGGTCTCTTTTCTAAGAGCACTGATCCCATTCATGAGGGCTCCGCCCTCAGGACCTAATCACTTCCCCAAGGCCCCGCCTCCAAATGCCATCATAATGGGCTTTCGGTTTCAATTAATGACTTTTGCGGGGACACAAGCATTCTGGGTATGGAATCAACACCATCTGATGTTAATTCGAAGTCCATAATACCAAAATCCTGTGGTGAGGCTGTAACATTACATCCGCTGTCTTTCAGCTGGTGCCAGCATGCTAGGCAGACCTACCTGCGATCCAGGTTCAAAATGTTCCCATCAGTCAGCTGGATATAATAAAGTGCCCAGGAGGCCATCCGCGTTTGGAGATTGAAGAGGTAATGGGCAGGAGTACATCTTCTGGGAATATAAGCTACCTATTCATGCAATTCATTTGTGTCTACAAGACCTGCTTGGTTCGGGGTAAGTATCTGATGCTTCCTTCCACTTAATAATGGAGTGTCTCTGGGCACCTCAAATGTATGGAGAAGCGCATTGGAAACAAGTATTTCGACATGGGCGGTTCTGTCACACGATCACCTCGTGATCCATGGTCAGGCGTCCAGTACCTACCAGGGTTTGGTAGCAAGCCAAGAGCTGTTTTCTGAGAACAGAAATTGTAACTAACATAATGTACCATAACTTTGCTCTGTAACTTATTATCCAGTCCTGGTTAGAAATCCATATAGATTTCTCTTATTCTGGGTCACACTTAAAGATGGCAACCTTCAAGTTCATACAGTATATGGACTGCAGAAAGACACCTAAAAGAGATACAGGTAGTTGTTATGGTCTGAATGTTTGTGCTCCCGCCCTACCCCTGCCAAATTCATGTGTTGAAATCCAAACCCTCAACGGTGATGGTATTAGGAGGTAGAGCCTTTGAGAGGTGGAGCCTCATGAGATGCAGAGCCCTCATGAATGAGATTAGTGTCCTTATTAAAGAGATCCCAGAGAACTCCCCTTGCCCCTTCCATAATGTGAACACACAGCAAAAAGGCTCGGGCTAAGAAGCAGGAGGAGGGCTCTCACCAGAATGCAACCGTGTTAAAGCTTTGATCTTGGACTTCCCAGCATCCAGAACCATGAGAAATAGATTTTTGTCGTTTATAAGCCTCCCAGGCTCTGGTATTTTGTTATTGCAACCCGAATGGACTAAGGCAATAGCCTCTAAAATCTCCAATATCCCTTCAAGGATTGTGCCTCTTTCTTACTGGTAGGGGTCCATATTTTCATGGGATTTATCTCCCACACTTGAGCAGATATTTATCTTAGTTGCGCATCTGAGGAACTTCCGAATTCTAGCTCATCAGGTCCTATCCGTATAAACGTCATCAAAATAATGGACAAGCAGGATATTGTATAGATGGTGAAAACATCAAGTTCCCAGAGGACTCCCTTGAATGAGGCCAGGGACGAAGTGAGGTTACATAATAAAAGTATCCTTCTCTCTCAAAAATAAATAAAACATAAAAAGGGGGCACCTGGGTGGCTCAGTCGGTTAAGCGTCCGACTTCCGTTCAGGTCATGATCTCACAGCTCGTGAGTTCGAGCCCTGCGTCGGGCTCTGTGCTGACAGCTCAGAGCCTGGAGCCTGCTTCGGATTCTGTCTCCCTCTCTCTCTGCCCCTCCCCTGCTCACGCTCTGTCTCTCCCTCTCTCTCAAAAATAAATAAAACATAAAAAATATATAGAGAAAGAAAGAAAGAAAAGAAAGGAAGGATGGAAGAAAGAAAGAAAGAAAGAAAAAGAAATTTTCAGATTAACAGCAGCATACCAGGTCCCAGGGTGTGTGCTGAGTCATTACTATAAAGGATCATATCCAGAAAAGCAATTCTAATTCTAATTAGCCTAATTAGGCTTCAGATAATCTGCTGTCATCTTCTAAGACCTTTCTCTCTTCTGCAAAGGCCCCATAGCTGGATTTAATGGGATTTAATAGAAGTGACACTTCTTCATCTTTCAAAGCTTTGAAGAAGGCACCAATTTCTACGATTCCTCAGGGCTGTGCTATTGCTTTTTGTTGACGATTTTAGCAGGGAGGAAGAACTCAAAGGGCTTGCACATGGCCCTTTCTGCCACAACTGTCCCGATTGCACGGGCCAGGGAGCAGTGTGGGGGGTTGCGGGGGGGGGGGGGGGGTGGGGGTGGGGTGGTGGGCTGTGCCAGTTGCCCAAGGCAGGCAGGAAGGGGAAGGATTGCATCTGTCTCTTCCATTTGGAAAGCAAACCCTTGCCTAGACACTCCCCACCAAATTGTCAGTGGCTCCTTGACAAAATCTTGCCACTGATCTCTAGCTGCAAGAGAAGTTGGAATTCGGGTATTTTAAATGTCCACTGTCTCTAGTGGAGAGCAAAGGAGGAAAGTTTGGAGAATGACCTGTGGGTTTACACCAACTTTTTGCCGGCCACGGCCTTATCACAGCTTTGGCGCTCTGACCCTTGCTACCAATTTCCCCAGGGAACTGCTAATTTCTGCCCTCCACAAACATTCCAGCCCTATGGATGAGACCCTGCCATCGGGAATCTTATAGTTTTGTGGGGAAAACAAATGCAATAGGGCAAAGTTTTGCTCTTAAATTGTCTTTGTCTGTTCTTTTACGTTACCACTCCCCTACCAATAAGAGAGCAGCAACGGCTCTCTATTCTGCACCGTCCTTGGGGGGAGGCTGGGTGTAGGCTGCCACAAAGCAGTCATTATTCAGCTTCGAGTTTCAGAGTATAATTTTAAACCCCTTAGCTAACATGTCAGTCTGAGAGACAAGCCCTTTTGATTTTCAAGAGGTAGGCTTGGGTAAGACAGAAAATGCAGGTCTTTGAAAATCAAGGCTCCAGAGTCAGGACGACTGGAGCACAGATTATATTAAAAATCAAATCTTGGGGCACAGTCGGTTATGTGTCTAACTCTTGATCTCGGGTCAGGTCACGATCTCATGGTTGGTGAGCTCGAGCCCCGCATCAGGCTCTGCGCTGACGGTGCGGAGCCTGCTTGGGATTCTGTCTCTCCTTCTTTCTGCCCCTCCCCTGCTTGTGCACTCTCTCTCTCTCTCAGAAATAAATAAATAAACCTAAAATTTTTTTTTAAAAACGAATCTATCATGATGTAGAAAATCATAGTTCTTCCTGAGCCCCATGGGATAACCTTGGAGGGATTAAATAAATTGAGAGTAAATTAGGTGCCCGAGAAGCACCTTCCCACCCTCCAGTTAAACCTGCCCCACCCAGGATAATAACCCCTGGGGAAGGAGAGTCATAAACACCCTAGACGTTCAAAGGATCTCAGGGTCCTTACATTCCAGGGTCCTCCCAGTTGATCAGCCTCTAGGGAAGCCCCACACCGAGCACAGGGTGACAAAACAATAGGTTCCTCGTGGCTCAGGGTGTCATCCAAGCAGCTGGGCCTGAGAACAGCCCCCGCGAAATCCTGCACACCACACAGTGACCAGAAGAAAATAGATCAGAGCCCTGAGCCGCGGGGGAGATAGTGGAGGTATAAATGCTAAGAGGAAGGGTACGGGGTCTGGAGGGAGGGGGTCCAGATGAGAAGGACGGAGTGGATACAATGGTTTTACCAGAGGCCAACAACTGATGCCGGTCCTCAGCGCCCCAAACCTCTTCAGAGGCCAGCCAGTATTGGAGGAAGGCACAGAGTCCACACACACCCTCCTTCAATGTCAGGATGTTGCCTAGGTCACCCAGGAAGATTCTGCAGAGAGAAAAGGTTAGCGGAAACAAAAGGGACAGGATCTTAAAACTGCTCGCACGTTTACTCAGAGAGAGTAGGTTGATCCAGAGATGACTCCAGGGTGGCAACAATATGTGTTTTCTGACGTGTGTGGATCTGCGGCTCAATGGTTAGTTGAGTTTTATTGTAGGGAAAAAAAAAAAAAGTTACCTTTCCTGCACATGTGGATTGTGACTATAAATTTTATGTCCCCTTCACAGGCACGGGAATAGATAATTACAAAGTCACATGGTGTGTGGTAAATTCAGGCTCGATGGGAAAGCCGTGGAGACCGAGAAAGGAAACGTCTAGCTTTCCTGGGGGAAAAGAGAAATAATTCAAAGAGGGCATTACATTTCAGATGAGTTCTGCCGGATTAGCAGGCTCTTGATAAGTGAGCAGTTGAGGAGCAAGTGTTCCAAGCAAAGAGGGCAACCTGTACAAGGACACGGAGCCACAGAAAGGCGAGGTGTACTTTGGGAAATGGCAAGAAATCGGGGGGTTGGATTTAAATTTTTTTAATTAAAAAAAATTTCAGATTATTTATTTATTTGGAGAGAGAGAGAGCAAGAGCAACAATGAGTGGGGTAGGGCTGAGAGAGGAGAGAGAATTCCAAGCGGGCTCCGTGCTGTCAGCGTAGAGCCCGCCGTGTGTCTTGAACCATGAGGTCATGACCTGAGGTGAGATCAAGAGTCGACGCTTTACCAGCTGAGTCAGTAAGGCACCCCGAGAAATATGGATGATTAGAATATGGGTTTTTCAGGGCAGTGGCAGATGATGATGGAGACTTCCCTGGTGTTCTACGGTGTTAAACACGATGATCTGCATAGAACAGAGGTAGCTAACATCTTTACCTGGACGTTATTCAGTTCCATCGGTCTCTTCAGAACAAGACTCTGGAGATGAAATGCAGAGAGAAGGACCAGGCCCCAGGAGGCCTGTGAAGAGGCTTACAGCAGCCCAGAGGAGGCTGGCCTCCACCAGTGCGTTGTAGGGAGGACAGAAAAGAGACACCGGATCCGGGAAGTATTTCTGAAACAGAACATCCAGGATTTCACAGCAGATTCCATACGGGGTATGGAGCGGGGAAGAGAAACATAATGACTTACTCAGAGATTTCCGGTCTTAGTGGATGGCGATATCTTCACGGATGGGAACAGAAAACAGGAAAAGGAAGTTTCAGAGGATATTATAATAAGCACATTTATTCATTTAATAAGTGTTTATTGAGGATTTCCTATGTGCTAGGCACTGTGCCAAGCATGAGCGAACCAGACACAGTCTCTGCCTTTGTGAAGTTTATAGTCTAGTGTGCGCTGTTAATATTAAGCAAACATTGGTGCGAAGTTAATTCCTTATAGTTGCGAAAAGATCACAGTGAATCACCAAATGTGGTCAAGGAAAAGTTCAGCAGAGCCAGGAGACTGTCCGTGAGTGAGACCTAACCTGGGGGAGGGAGGCATGGTGGTTTCCTCGAGAGAGAGAGACTTCTGAAGGGAGCTCTAAAGAATGAGTAGAGATTTCTCTAAGCAAACAGTGACGGAGTGGAGAGCATTTCAGGCCTAGGAAGAGCTGCAAAGCAGCAGGGAATTTGGCGGGATAAAGAAACTAAAGGAAGCTCAGTGAGCAAAGTAGAGGGGCCATTAGAAGAGGCTGGAGCAGCGGGACAGGTGCAGGGGGTTGCACATAGCATCTTAGGTTATGTTGACAGCAAGGGTCCCAATCGCAATGCAATAGGAAATCATCGAAAGGTTTTCAGGAGAGAACATAGGGGCGCCTGGGTGTCTCAGTCAGGTAAGTGTCTGACTCTTGGCTTCGGCTCAGGTCATGATCTCACAGTTTGTGGGTTTGAGCTCTGCATAGGGCACTGTGCTGACAGAGCCTGCTTGGGATTCCCTCTCCCCCCCCCCCCCCCAACTCATGCCATCTCCCTCAAAATAAACTGGTTAATTAACAATTTTCTTAAAAAAAGAGAGAACATACAAGGATTTTCATTTATATCAACTTCTCCAGCTAATGTGTGAAGAATGGATTAGAAGAAGTCGAGAATGTAACAAGGTGGGACCACCCCAGAGAACAGCGTCCAGGAGGATGAGCATGGCTCTGGAGAAGAACATGGGGTAGATGCACTGGCATGGTGAGCGCTGAATGAGCACAAAACGGGGTTGCTGGTACCGGGTGGGGACACCAGAAGTTCAGTTTATATGTTTGTTGATTTTGACATTCCTGTGAAATGTCCAAGTAGAAATGTCCCATTAGATATTCGATTCCCGAGCCTAGATGAGTGGTCTGGGCTGGAGATATAAATGAAAAAAATACTTGGCATGTGATGTGATCGGAGCCCGGGAAAGGGATTCTGTTGCAGAGGGAGCTTGTCTTGCATGCAAAAATAGTTTTGGTTTGCAACAATGTATAAGTGGTGTTGAAACCTGAGGTTAGACGAAATCGCCAAGAAGAGTGTGAGGACCAGGGACATAAGACAGAAACGAAGACAGAAGAAAATAAACGTTTAAAGGGGAAGCCAAAGCAAGCACAGCCTGAGAACAGAGTGATGAGTAATCGTCAGCGATGAGGAAGAAAATCAGGAAGGTGAAGATGAAAGGTAGAAAGAAGAGAGTTTCAGGAAGAGCAGATAAGTCAGAGCACGATCAAAAACAAAGCTTTGGTTTTAACTTTTGAAGATCATTTAAGGCTGAACAAAATAGGGGCGCCTGGGTGGCTCAGTCCCTTAGCAATCAGACTCTTTTTTTTTTTTTTTTTTTTTAAATTTTTTTTTCAACATTTATTTATTTTTTTTGGACAGAGAGAGACAGAGCATGAACGGGGGAGGGGCAGAGAGAGAGGGAGACACAGAATCAGAAACAGGCTCCAGGCTCTGAGCCATCAGCCCAGAGCCTGACGCGGGGCTCGAACTCACGGACCGCGAGATTGTGACCTGGCTGAAGTCGGACGCTTAACCGACTGCGCCACCCAGGCGCCCCAATCAGACTCTTGATCTCAGCTCAAGTCTTGATCTCAGGGTTGTAAGTTCAAGTCCCACGTTGGGCTCCACACTAGGTGTGGAACCTACCTAAACAAAACAAAACAAGACTTTAGCAAGATAAATTTCAGGTGTGTTTTACAGTTAGAAGCCAGATCATAAGGGGTTCATTAAAATATTGAGAAGTTAGGGGGCACCTGGGTGCCTCAGTCGGCTAAGCTTCCGACTTCGGCTCAGGTCATGATCTCACAGTTTGTGTGTTTGAGCCCCGCATCGAGCTCTGTACTGACAGCTCAGAGCCTGGAGCCTGTTTTGGATTCTGTGTCTCCCTCTCTCTCTGCCCCTCCCCTGCTTGCTCTCTCTCTCTCAAAAATAAGTAAACATTTAAAAATAAAATAAAATAACATCTATTAATGTTATATTATATAAAAGTATAGGGGCATCTGGGTGGCTTAGTCGTTAAGCATCTGACTTCAGCTCAGGTCATGATCTCGCAGTTCACGAATTAAGCCCCACGTCGGGCTCTGTGCTGACAGCTCAGAGCTTGGAGCCTGCTTCGAATTCTGTGTCTCCCTCTCTGTCCCTCCTCCACTTGTTCTCTCTCTCTCTTTCTCTCTCAAAAATAAATAAAAACATTTTACAAATTTTATTAAAAAAAAAAATAAAAGTGTATAATTATACTAAATGTTAATTTATATTTGTGTTAACATTAACACAATATTATCACATTATACATAGTCCACATTAAAGAATCTATACATTATTTACTAACAATATACAGATTACCTACACATGCTATTACATTATTAACCCCATTACCATCATCCCTCCTTATGTGCAGGGTTAGGGTCCAAGGTCTCCAGCGGATGCCTGAAACTGTGGATAATGCTGAACCCTATACATACTGGTTTTTCCTGTGATAAAGTTTAATTTGTAAATTAGGTACAGTAAGAGATGAACAGCGACCACTAATAATAGAACAATCGAAACAATATAGTGTCATCAACCTGATGTAAATGCGGTCCTCTTCTATCTCTTCAAAAATACTGTACTTACTCACCCTTCTTCCTGTGACGATGTGGGATGATAAAATGCCTACGTGACGACATGAAGTGAGGTGGGTGACGTAGGCATCGTGATGTGGTGTTAGGCTCCTATTGACTTTTTGACAGATATATCAGAAGGATATATCAATATATCAGAAGGAAGGTCATTTTTGACCATGGATAACTGAAACCATGCCAAGTGGGAAAGAGAAACCGCACGTAAGGAAGGGCTACTCCCTGTCAACATCTGACTGATAAAATCAGCCGGTTAGTTAACATAAGTATATGTTAATGTATTCATGATAATCATTTAAATAATTTAATTGTTTCGTGGGGTTAAAATTAATATTACTGGATTTATAAGAAAAAGGAACACGACCTAATTAAGAAGGGGTAAAGAATGTGTACCTGCAGTTCACAGAAAAGGATGTACAGAGGCCAGGAGTCATGGAAAAATGCAATCAACCTTACGGTCAGGAAATGCAACCAAAACAAAAAGAGGTGTCATTTTTCTTCCATCAGACTGACAAAAATTTGAGTTTAATAATATGGAGTGCGATCTACAAAGAAAATTCAGGGTGCTTGACCCACAGGGAGGGCTGACATTGTTGGCAATTGGGAGAAGCCCCACGTCGCATTCTTGGAATAATGGCTACCATGATAGGGAAGGTCATATGGAAGTCTCTGAAACAGATCCTAAGTCCCTGCTCAAAACACGAAACAAAACAAGTCTAGCAGTTTGGGGGAAAAGGCAGAGATTAGTGTTACTTTAAGGATCTTAAGCATACAGCTGTGGTGGCTCCTGTCATATCTCTAGTGAATTTATCAGACTGACCCCTGAGGACCCCTAGCAGAAGCTAGATGGATCCTGGAGAATAACTGTAGACTGTGAAAAGCTCCACCGAATAGTAGCCCCACCTGCGACTGCCATGCCAAATGTAGTATCTTGGCTAGAGTAGCTTAATACGGTTTCAGGCACACGTTCTACAGCCATTGACTTGACAAATGCCCTCTTTTTAAATTTAACAAAAATTATTTATTTATTTTTATTTATTTATTTATTTATTTTTGAAAGAGAGAGAGAGAGCGAGCGAGTGGGGCGGGGGGGGGGGCAGAGAGAGGGAGACAGAATCCCAAGCAGATTCTGTGCTCCCAGCGCACACGCACAGCACAACACGACACGACACGGAGCTTGAACTCACAAACTGTGAGATTGTGACCTGAGCTGAAGTTAAGAGTCGGACGCTCAAGTGACTGAGCCACCCAGGTGCCCTGACACGTGCCCTCTTTTTAATCCCAATCAGAAAAGAGGATCCGAAACAGTTTGTAATTACGTGGATTTATATACTATATGTTTGTTTGTTTCAAGTTTATTTATTTATTTTGAGAGACAGAGAGAGAGAGACAGCCAGGGAGCGGCAGAAAGGGAGAGAGAACCTCAAGTAGGCTCCACACTGACAGCACCAGGCTCAAACCCACGAACCAAGAGATCATGACCTGAGCTGAAACCAAGAGCCAGATGCTCAGCTGACTAAGACACCCAGGTGCCCCATACTATATGTTTGTGCAATAAATAGACAATACATATTACAGATTTTTCCTAGGGCTAATTTAATGCACCCACTGGCTGTCATAATATAATCAGGAGGGATGTGGATTCCAGGGACATCCTGTAGAGCATAAAACTAATCTTTCACATTGATGACGTCTGCTTGGGCAGGATAAACAAAGGGTGAGAGCGCCAGGAGGCCTTGGTAAGACACATGTGCACCACAGGGCAGGGGATAACCTCTAGGAAGATTTATGGACCTGCCACTTTGGTAAAGACGTTGGGTGTGCAAGGGTTGGGGTGGACCAGGACATCCCTTATTAAAAGGCTGGCTCTTGTGTCTCTTACAACAAAGAAGACAGTACTACCACCCCCGATAGGCCTGTTCACATTCCACACCCGGGCACGTGGCTCCAGGTCGCGTACTGAGTCACTGAGAAGACCGGCAGCCTGGAGGGATTCCCCTTCAGCAGAAGAGGGTTCCGCAGCAGGTCCCCTCTGCCCCGCAAGCAGTCCTGCCATTTGGACCATTCAACACGGCAGACTTGATGATGTGGGAAAGGTCGGTGGTGGGAAAAGATTCTGCGTGGAGTTTATGGCAAGCTCAGGACGAATAATAGCCCTTTTGTCTTTCTTGAAATAATCTCTGGTGTGTTACTGAGCCCCGGTAAAGGCAGAATGCTTTACCATGAAGCATCAGGTGGCCATGTGTCTGAAACCGCTCGCTATGAGCTGAGTTGTCTTGAACCCGCCAATCATAAAGACGGGGGGCCCAGAGGCAGCGCGTGATAAGGGGAAAGTCTGTGATGGGAGCCTGAGCAGGACACGCAGATGCACGAGAAGTTAGCCCAGACTCCCCTTTTCCACGTGACAGTTGTACCAGTTTGCTATATGGCCACGACTCACATGTTTGGCCATATAGCAAAGGAAGAGGTGCCGAAAGGGGAAGAAGAGCCTGAACTTGACCTGTGGATGGGTTGGGTCGGCTTGCTACATGCCCACGGTGAATGGATAAAACGGATAGCGGACGCATCGCAGTTACATTCAACCTTCAAAGAGAGTCTGGAGAGAAAAATCTCTCCAGTGGGTTGAGCTTTGAGTAATTGCTTGATCACCCACTTTTCACAGACAGAAAAGGTGGTGTAAGGTGAGAATTTACATGAGCTCATGGTAGCAGTGAGTAGACTGGTTGGCTGGTCAAGAGCCTGAAAGGAAAGGACTGAGGATGATGACAAAGAGGTCTGGAGTGGAGGCCTAGGAGAGGGCATTCAAGGTAGACATGACAAGCTTTGTATGTGTCCTTACAGCCATCCCATTAAGAAGTGGGGTCTTATCTCTCTCTGTCTTTTCATTTTTTTTAATTAAGAATTTTTTTAAGTTTATTTATTTTTGAGAGAGAGAGAGACAGAGTGCTAGCAGGGGAGGGGCAGAGAAAGAGAAAGAGAGACACAGAATCTGAAGCCAGCTCCAGGCTCTGAGCTGTCAGCACAAAGCCGGATGTGGGGCTCAAACCCACAAGTTGTGAGATCATCACCTGAGCTGAAGTCGGGTGGTTAACTGACCGAGCCACCCAGGCACCCTTAAATCACGGCAGGGCCATGCAGCTTTGGCCAATGCAGCAATAGCAAAAGCATAGACTTCAAAAGTGCCTGGACATTGGGACTTGCCCTCTGTTGCTTCCAGAAACTCCTCTTCCACTACATGCCCTAGCTTCCTGGAGGATCAGAAAGCATGGGGAGAGGCTGTGCATCATAGTTTCGCAGCCAATGTCCACAGGCATGAGCGAGCCTCACTGACATGACACGGGGCAGAGGCCAGCCACCTAGCTGAGGCCCACTCAAATCACCAACCCGTCGAATCAAGAGCACATAAATGTTCATTGTTTTAAACCATTAAATGGAAGGGTAGTTTGTCATGCAACAAAGGCTAACTGATAATATAGCTTTCTAGGCTTTGCTCTTAATCTGTTAATAGGATTTAAAGGAACTTTGCTGAAAACTGGCTTCAGAGACTTGTTTCCGATTCAGGAAAGTCAGGTGTGCGATACAGAATGGATTAATGCCTTTACCTACCTCGCTTTTCGAGGACATTAAGCCCCTTGCATCAGCCTTAGAGGTGGAAGTCTTCAGGGGAAAATGATTTAAGGAAGGAATTTAAAGGAAAAACACATTAGCCTAATATTTTCAAAATATTATTCCTATTACTGAAGTTGGCGGGAAGCCAGCGAAACAGTTACTCTTTTGCTCTGTTGGTGGTGGAATAGATTATACAGACATTCTGGAAGGCAAATGGTGATATCAACACAAAATTAACATGAACCTACTGTTTATCTAAACGATTCCATTTCTTTGTATCAGTTCTGGATACTAAGAAATGCTGAAATGATGTGTACAAAGAGACATGCACAAAGGTGTTAACTGACACATTTTAATAGCAAAAAATTAAAAACAGGAAAACAGCAATGCAAAGATATGTCTGTGTTGTGAAACATTATGTAGTAGCTAAAAAGAATGAGGCCAATCTATGAATTGGCTAGGAAAGGTCTCCAAGATATATTCTTTTTTAATTTTTTTTAACGTTTATTCATTTTTGAGAGACAGAGGGAGACAGGGCATGAGCGGGGAAGGGGCAGAGAGAGGGAGACACAGAATCTGAAACAGGCTCCAGGCTCTGAGCGCTCAGCACAGAGCCTGATGCGGGGCTCGAACTCACGGACCGCGAGATCATGACCTGAGCTGAAGTCGGATGCCTAACCGACTGAGCCACCCAGGCACCCCTAAGTTTTTAAGTTTATTTTGAGAGAGAGAAAGAGAGCCCGAGAGGAGGAGGGGCAGAGAAAGAGGGAGAGAGAATCCCAAGCAGGTTCTTCACTGTCAGCACAGAGCCTGCCATGGGGCTCAGTCTCACGAACCGTTAGATCATGACCTGAGCCAAAATCAAGAGTCAGACACTTAACCAACTGAGCCACCCAGGCTCCAAGATATATTCTCTTTTTATTAAAAAAAATTTCTTTTAATGTTTATGTTTGAGAGAGAGAGAGAGAGAGCGAGAGAGAGAGCGAGAGAGAGAGAGAGAGAGCATGAGCAGGAGAGGGGCAGAGAAAGAGAGGGAGACAGAATCTAAAGCTGGCTCCAGGCTCCGAGCTGTCAGCACAGAGCCTGACGCAGGGCTGAAACTCATGAACTACGAGATCATGACCTGAGCCAAAGTCGGATGCTTAACTGACTGAGCCACCCAGACGCCCCCCGCCCCCAAGCTTACCTTTGAATATGCTTTTCATTCCAAGAAACTGCAGGTGATCATTTGAAAAAGTGCTTACCGCTCCAAGCCACAGACTGGCAGTATTCCATTGTCCACAGCCTTCGAATATAACCACATCAAATACCTAATCCTAGAGCCCCATCCTGTGGGACTGTTTCCTAAAACCATTTCTGGGCACAATATTCCAGCAGTGAGGGTTCAGTCAAGAACAGAGAAATCATTCAGGTGGCTTAAACTGGAAAACATTTAATTGAAGGGATTCGGGGCTCACACAACTGTTGAAAGGACAGGGGAAGCAAAAAGTTGGGAAAGGCAATATTAACACTTGGGAAATCAGGACCATCAGGGATCACAGGAAAATGCCAGCGATGCTCTCAGCTGCCGGCAGTACCCAAGCAGGCAACTCACAGAAGGATGTCCAGAAACCGTGTTTGCCCACGAGCTATCCCTGTTTCTAAGGCAATAAGGGCCTCTGCTTCTCTTCTACCTTCCAAATATCAAGCAAGAGCCTGGCATTCATGGAAGCTAAACTGGAAATATGCTGGCAAGGGAGCCTGGGGAGTAGTTTCCAGATTTCCAGCCCCTGCATTGCAGGAAAAAAGAAAGAAAGAAAGAAAGAAAGAAAGAAAGAAAGAAAGAAAGAAAGAAAAGAAAGGAAAGAAAGAAAGAAAGAAAGAAAGAAAGAAAGAAAGAGATGGGAAAGGGGCACCTGGGTAGCTCAGTCCATTGAGCATCTGACTTCAGCTCAGGTCTTGATCTCGTGGTTCATGAGTTCGAGCCCTGCATCAGGCTCTCTGCTGTCAGTGCAGAGCCTGCTTCAGAATCTCTGTCCCTCTCTCTCTCTCTCTCTGCCCCTCCTCTGCTTGAGTGCTCACTCTCAAAAATAAATAAACATTAAAAAAAAAATAAAATGAAAAATAATAAATAAATAAATAAATAAATAAATAAAAAATGGGACAGGAAGGGCGCTGAGATAAATCAAGCTGTGGGGGGAAAATGGCTGTAGAACAATACGCACAGAATAATGCCATTCTTGGGAGAATGAACCCTTCACAAAATAAATCTATATTCTATGGTGAATCAAATGCACAGACAGAGTTCTAGCAGGAGACACCAAACTGATTACTAGCGGTGACTTTGTTGCTGGTGGGTATGGGTGAGTCATAGGCGGGCTTGAACTTGTTTCAAAGTTTTGACATTTTTTTACAGGAAGAATATACATTCAGATAAATGGAATACAATGGGACGGAGGGATACAAGGTAAAGATTTGAGAAGCGTCAGATTAAGAAAAGTTTCTTTAATTTTTTAAAAGAAAGAATGAAGAATCTTATACACGTATAATCTTATACATATATACACATATACGTATATATACGTATATATACATATATACGTGTGTGTATATATACGTATATATACGTATATGTGTATATATACGTATATATACGTATATATGAAGATTCTTCATTCTTTATATCTATATCTATATCTATAGCTATATATCTATATCATCTATAGACTAAGGGAAGGAGCCAAAGGTTCAAGAGAGTTTAGACATAAAGAGGAATTGACTGGTGGAGCAAGCTCTTGGTGGAGTCCAAAGAGGATGCGTTCTAGTTCAAGGTGAGGATCTCAGCCAAGGAGACTGAGGGTGCAGAAGTCAGTGCAGGTGCTGTTGCCAGGAAATGGGTGGTAAAAGGGACAAAAACTGAGACACTGAGCTTGATGGCCAGTGATTTCTCAGTGGAGTGTAAGGCAAGGCCCCCAAGTGATGTACATGGGCTGTGGGCAGTTATGGCCACTATCTGGGGTAGTAGCGTCACCTGACCCGGGATCTGCTAACGATGCCGAAGTACGCTTCAGGGTGTGCCGGTCCCAAGTCACCGGGTGGAGTGCTCTGAGTTGAGAGTTTCAGTCATGGTGTTTCTGAGAATTGGTAACCCCTCCCATGACATCACTATTTAGAGCAAGCTTTCTCAACCTCAGTATTAACACTGGGATTGGAGAATTTGCTGTGGGCGCTTTCCTGTGTGTGTAGGATGCTTAGTAGGGTCCCTGGCCAATACCCACTAGATACCAGCAGCACCCCCCACCCCCAACCAACATGCTAGTTATGACAACAAAAATATCTCCAGACGTTTCCAAACACCCCTTGGGGGAAGGAGCAAAATCTCCTCTGGTTGGGAACAACTGATTTGTAGTTCAGTGACCACACTCCAGGGCTGGGTCTCAGGAATGTGCAAGCCCGTCTGTTCCCGGGAATGGTCTGCCCTGCCTGCCTTTGTGGAGGGCGGGAAAGCCTTTGGCATCTGGGCAAGGTGTTCACAGGGAAGCCACGCCCAGACTCTCAGTGCTGTTCGGACCACAGGGGCCAACCAGCTTCGCCACAGGTGTCTTCCCCATCAAAGCCGAGAGTTACTCACTTAGCCAATCCTTCTCTTGAGTAATTTCTCACGGTCACCACCTTGAAGAAAAGGAAAAGAAAATTAAGTCAAAGGCGTGTATCACAATGGTCATCAAATCAGGTCACAAAAGATTCCTTTTTCCTTTCTAGAACCTTCCTGTTCCCCTCCCCCCCCACACCCGCCTCCTCATTTATGGAGAATGTTTTGACACCCCACTGCTTTCCAGGCATGATGTCAGGGACTGGCTACTCAAATCTAAACTACGGGTGCCTTTTGTTGAGCTCATCTCAAAGAAAGAATGACAGAAAGAGTGATAAATGTTAATGGACTGCCACACCTAGTATTTCAAAAGTGCACCAGGGAGGAGTCAGGGAGGTTCTCGGCGGGGTGGTGGGGGGCGGGGGTGGTGGTGGTGGTGATAATTTGGTTAACTCCTGAAGGGTGCCCACTTGTTCAGACAGCCAGCACAGGACGTGGATCTCGGGGACGAGAACGGATTATTCAGACAGCGAGGCATGACCGCGTGTGGTGTTTGGAAGGCTTCAAGAAGGTAGACGCGGCTGAAGTACAGTGAGGAGAGAGAGAGACTCAACCGGGGAGCAGATTAGGAAGGCCCCGGCCAGCTGCGGTAAGAAATTTGGGCTTTTCCTGTAAGTTTGACTGTTTTAGGCATGGGAGTTCCCCGGTTACCAGGTCCTGCGCTGATCTTGACTTCTCTGGGTGGTCCACCCTTTCCTCCTCCCTTTTGGTCCAAGACCCGACCCTTTAGCTTCAGGTAAATACTACCCAGCCCTCCATTTGATCTCCCCCAGAGAAATGTCTCCACAATCGTACTTTCCTTTCTGTTTTTACCTCCGTAAAGCAGACTCCATAATTTCCATCAATCCACCTCCTAGAATCTTCACAACTCAGTTACCCTCCGCTTTCTGCTTTTCACAATCCACAAGCCCCCCAAACCTCCTAGTTTTTAACCCAAATTCATTTCCCTTTCCCCACCAAAGTAACCAGAAAACCTTCCTTACGCCTACTAGGATATCACATTTAGAAGTGTTAAAGATTCAAAGCCCCAGTTTCTGGGCACGATTCTCTTAATAAAGTTTCCTTCTCCTGGTGTGTATTAAAAAAAAATGGATTCCTTAACCCTGAAGCTACCTCCAAAGAGCGAATACATGCTCACACCGTTGCCAGAGAATTCTTCGGTAGCATTGTATAGCAGCTGGCTGAGAGCAAGACGCTGTAGGAAGCGGGAAGGTTCAGAGATGCCAGAGTGCGGGGAGAAAGGGAAAGGGGGCGAGAGAGAAGGCCATGGAGGCCGACTTTCCCCACATCATAATCTGCCTGGGCCTGGCTCGTTGCAAGCCTTTCTTTCCTTTAAGAAACACTGATGCGGGGTGAGACGCAGATCCATAGTCTCATTCTGAACCCTGAACCCCGCGTGTGCCACTCTGTTTATCCACCATCAGTACCACAAAGGCATACCCCACTGGTGTTCCAGCTTGTGAGGACGGTGGGAGAGTTGCAGAGAACAGGGTTGGGGATGCAAGAGGGGAAAAATGGCGTTTTATAGCCTTTGATGACTTGCAGCCTGATTTCTGAGGTCTTTCCCTTTATAGTTTCCCTGTAATTTTTATTTTTATACTTCCTTCCTTTCCTCAAAATGAAAGGGATTGGAGGAACGAGGCAGTTGAGAGGAAGCTGGATTTCGGAAGAAGAGTCGGCAAATATGTAAGTTTCTTTCTTTTTTGATACGAAAGTTTTTAAAATGTTATTAGTGGGGCGCCTGGCTGGCTCAGTTGGTTGAGCACCCAACTCTTGATTTCGGCTCAGGTCATGATCCCGGGATTGTGGGATCGAGTCCTGCATTGGGCTCTGTGCCGAGTGTGGAGCCTGCTCGGGAGTCTCTGTTCTCGCTCTCGCTCTCTTGCTCTCCCTGTGCCCCTCCCCCCATAAAAAATACAAAAATAAACTGTTATTAGTAATTAGTACATCTTCGTACTTACTTGTACTTCCCAATTTCCATAATAATAATAAAGAAAAAAACCATGGAGTGGACAGAAAGATGCATCCTAAATTATAAGGTAATGAAAGCAAAATTAGGGAGGGTCAAAAGCTGAGAAAGAATTCTAAAAAGGTATCAATGCTTTTGTTTCTTTCTCTGTTCTCCAGTGATATAGCTGAATCCGGGGACCCATGAAAAATCTGGGTAGGCTTTCACATCTGCCCCCTGGAGGTTATCTCCCCACTACTGGAGATAACAGTATAGGCCTTGCTGGGTTGGTTCCAGAAAGACAGGGTGGAGGACAGACCAGGTATCCGTGGAGGGCTGTTCCCCAAGGAGATCAGGGAAATCTCACTTGCCCTCCAGGTTGTCCCTGGCCTTCCACTCTGCCCTGACCCCCTCCCCCTCCCTCACCTGGGGATACCCAGCCTCTCCACTCACTCTTATCTTTCCAAGGGTAATTCTCTAATAATTTCTATCCCTTTGTGTTTTGATCAGCATTCTAATAGAAATTCCTTGAGTTGATTTTTGAATTTTTCTTTCCCCAAAATGTTCATGATATTATTCATTCTTTTGTTTGAGGTTTTTTTGTTTTTGTTTTTAAATTCAGAAATGCAAAGAAGTTACAAAGGAAACAGTTAATGGACTCATCTAAATAGAATTTTGAAACTTCCCACTGTCAATTACCCCAATTCAAAAATTAGGTGGCTCAGTCAGTTAAGCTTCCGACTTCAGCCCAGGTCATGATCTTGCAGGTTCCTGAGTTGGACCCCCACATGGGGCTCTGTGCTGACAGCTCGGAGCCTGGAGACTGCTTCGGATTCTGTGTCTCCCTCTCTCTCTTTGCCCCTGCCCTGCTCGCGCGGTCTCTCTGTCTCTCAAAAAATAAAAATAAACACCAAAAAACATTATTAGACCAATGGATACACTAGAAAAATGTATTTGCTATATGCCAGAGTGAAAAGATAGATATATAATATTCATTAGTCATATATATAATTAGTGACTTACAAGTATTAGTAAATAGTATATATTAAAGTACATTAAGGGGGTGCCTGGGTGGCTCAGTCGGTTAAGCGTTCGACTTCGACTCAGGTCATGATCTCACAGTTCGTGGGTTCAAGCCCTGCATCAGGCTCTGTGCTGACAGCTTACAGCCCAGATCCTGCTTCGGTTTCTATGTCTCCCTCTCTCTCTGCCCCTCCCCTGTTCACGCTCTCTCTCTCTCTCTCTCTTATAAATAGACATTAATAAAGTACATTAAACTGTAAGCAGTAAGAGAATATAGCTGAACAGGAGCAAAAAAAGGGATTTAATAGGCAATTCATAAAGGCAGTGCTAAATCATAATGATCAACCATACTAATAATCATAGACACATCCACTGAGACCACTAAAAAAATGTTGAGGAAACTGGCATTCTCTTATATATTGGTAGAGGGAGGATCAAATAGTAACATTTTCTGGAAGGCAATTCAGTGTACAAACTCTTTGATCCAACAGTCCCAACCCCTGAACATAATCAAGGATGTATGTGCAAGAATATGGGTGTTTGTATTCATCAAGTTTAAAAAGGAAAAAACCTTAATGTCTAACCTTTAGAAACTGGTTTCAACTGCAATTTATAACAATAATTTGTAAGTTTATAAGTTATACTTTACAATTTAAAAATCTTGCAGAAGAACACAGCCCTTGAGGAAATGTTCAAAATAAAGCACTAAGCATAAATGCATTTTTAAAAAAAAAAATTTTTTTTTTCAACGTTTATTTATTTTTGGGACAGAGAGAGACAGAGCATGAATGGGGGAGGGGCAGAGAGAGAGGGAGACACAGAATCGGAAACAGGCTCCAGGCTCTGAGCCATCAGCCCAGAGCCTGACGCGGGGCTCGAACTCATGGACCGCGAGATCGTGACCTGGCTGAAGTCGGACGCTTAACCGACTGCGCCACCCAGGCGCCCCATAAATGCATTTTTTAAATAGATACTTTTACATATGTGTACAAAAACTAGGGGGTGCCTGGGTGGCTCAGTCAGTTGAGCCTCTGACTCTTGATTTAGGCTCAGGTCATGACCTCAGAGTTTTGTGACTTTGAGCCCGGAGCACAGGCTCTGTGCTGGGCAGTGTGGAGCTTGCTTGGGATTCTCCCTCTCTCTCTGCCCCTCCCCTGCTTGCACTGTCTCTGTCTCTCTCAAAATAAAAAAATAAACTTAAAAAAAAATACTGGAAGAACATGCAGTTCACCCAAAATTAATACTGATTATCTCTGGGCATAAGATTAAAGACGTTTTTAGTTTTTGACTTTGTGCTCTTCTATTATTTTCTGACTTTTCTAAAATTGTTTCAATTATGTATTACTTTTGTAATCGGGAAAGGAACAGGGGGCCCAAGTGGGTCAGTTGGTTAAGAGTCCGACTTTTGGCTCAGGTCATGATCTCACAGTTCATGAGACAGAGCCCCGCATTGGGGTCTCTGCTGCCAGCATGGGCCTGCTTTGGATCCTCTGTCTCTCTCTAAAAAATAAATAAACACTAAAAAAGAAAAAGAAAGAAAGAAAGAAAGAAAGAAAGAAAGAAGAAAGGAAGGAAGGAAGGAAGGAAGAAAAAGAAGAAAAGGAATGATACACACATATAAATATACATTTTTTAAGCAAGGGAAAGCTGGCTTTGGCATAGAGAGGTGGAATGTTCTTGGAGAGTTAAAACCAAGTGGACCCTAGGGCCAGTTAGACATGAATACATGGCCTTACTTTTACTGGAAGTACGACTTACTCATACTAGAAGTGAGCCAGTTACTAACCCCATTTGTCTCACTTTTGTCCTGTCAAAATGGGGATAATAATGACTTTCATTGGGTTGTTATAAGAACTAAATGAGCCACTTCATTCAAAGCACTTAGAATAGTGCCTGGCCCAGCGCCAATGCTCAATAAATGGTAGTAACATTAATTAATGATGCTTTGTGGGAAAACTTTATACTTAATTTATACCAGGATAAATTTCAAAGAGATTAAATTAAATGTTATAATGGGAAAACATAAAAATTAAGGAAATATGGAGCTGAGGTAGGTTGAATGCCTCATATGATATCCCGAAACCCAAGAAAAAGGATAGATATATTTGTCTGCCTACAATCTTTTTTACAAGATTTTTTTTTAACTTTATTTATTTATTTTGAAAGAGAGACAGAAAGAGAATCAGTGGGGGAGGGGCAGAGAGAGAGGGAGAGAGAGAATCCCAAGCAGGCTCCACACAGTCAGCCCAGAGCCTGACGCAGGGCTTGAACTCACAAACTGCGAGATCACGATCTGAGCCGAAATCAAGCGTCAGATGCTTAACCGACTGAGCCACCCAGGCACCCCTACATACCATCTTCGATACGGAAAAAACTCATAATAAATAAATGACAAAATGGAAAAAATATTTGTAATAGATAAGAGACAAAGGGTTATTCTCTCTGCCATACAAAGAGATCTTCCAAATGGCTACTCGCCTAAATCTATCTTCCAGAATGATCTCTCTAATCCTAAATGACCACCTCATGGCCCTACTTATAAACCTGTGACGACACCTTAAAACTTACAAAATAAAACCCAAATGGCTTAGCATGGCACGTGCCGTCTTCTGCAAGTTGGCCCCTCCCTCCTGCCTAAGCATCACCTGCCTTACATTCAATGTTGCAATAGTACTAAACTACTAGTACTTTCCGCGCGCTGTGTACTATCTCATGCCACTGCACCTTCTCATTCCTTCCACCAGAGTACCCTTTCCCAGCTTCCTTATACCACCTCCTATGCTAGGCTGAATGGGGACCCCCAAAGATGTTCAGCTTCTAGGACCTCGCAGCTTTAATTAAATCACAGATTGTGGCATGGGGAGATTATCCTGGATTATCTGGTGGTCACTAAATGCAATCACGCAAGAGGGGAGTAGAAGATTTGACCACACAGGAGAAAAGGTGATGTGACGATCAGACAGAGAAAGGTTTGAAGATGCTACAAAGCTGTCCTTGGCAATGGTGGAAGGGGCCATGAGCCAAGGAATGAGAGAAATAAAGTTCTAGAAGCTGGCAATGGCAACATATGGATTCTCCCCAGGGCAGCCTTCTCAAAATCTTGGTTTTGACCCAGTGTTTCCGGGGTCTGACTCCCAGAACTGTAGGAGAATAAGTATGTATCACTTTAAGCTAACAGCTTTGTGGTTATTTGTTACGGCAGCCATGGAAAACTACCTACCCCTCCCTCCCCTTACCCCTGCTGGGGCTGAGTGCCATTTCTCCTTGCACCCATCACATCCACTGCATCTTTCCACTACATTGTAGGAATTGCATATCTCTCATTTCCCAACTAAGGCATATGCTTCTGGAAGGCAGGGACCATGTATTGTTTCCCTTTATATCCTTGGCAACTAGCCCAGTGCCTGGGGCATAACAGACACCTTGTAAAGATTTATTGAGTTGAACTCCCTGACAGGCTGAAAAGCAGGGCAAGGGGAGCACCGAGGTGGGAAAAATCCACTTTTAGGTCAAGAAGTTATTCCTCCTATGATCACCGTTTTCATTGCTCTAGGAAGGGGGGAGCCCAGCAGAGCCGAACAGGTTGTGTGGGAAATAGCACTCAAATTATAAACAACCAGACTGCAGGACCTCTCCAGTGGAAAAAGAAAACTGTCCCAGAGGAAGATGATTACTTGAATGCATTTTGGTAGTGGGGCACCTGAGTGGCTCGGTCAGTTAAGTGTCTGACTTTGGCTCAGGTCATGATCTCCGGGTTTGTGGGATTGAGACCTGTGACGGGCTCTGCGCTGACAGCTCGGAACCTGGAAGCTGCTTGGGATTCTCTGTCGCCCTCTCTCTCTACCCCTCCCTTGCTCTCTCTCTCAAAAATAAATAAATAAACATTTTTAAAACATTGCATTTTGGTATGGCATTTTATAGGGAGCAATATTCCCAGGACAGCATTGGAATGTCACTGCTAGTCTATACCAACTGTGATTTTTCAGAAAGTGCATCAGCACAGGTGGAGATTTTTCTGCAAATGGCATATAGTAAGGACTCTGAATCCGGGCAGTAACATCCTCATACATATTCGCCAAGGAACGTGCAAACAAGATCAGCAGAACTTGGAAAAAGCCGGGAAAGGATTTCAGTCTAGAGGAAAAACTGTTCTCCTGGCCACACTGATTAAGGGTTTCCAGCAGCTCCCTAGTAAGGCAGAATTGGAAAGGTCTGTCTGAGTCCCGTTGAGGGCTAGATATAGTTAGATTGTGTTTCTTGTAGAGTAAAAACTGTATCAATTGTTATTACAAAATGTAATGTAACAATGAGTTACGATCAACCCGTCTTTTGTTGCCTTTATAAATTCTAGACTTAATGAACACTCTAAAATACATTATTGAAACTTACCTGGCCTGGACAGATCCTGACTCCTGTTGCCATCAGGAATCTGGTGATCCCGGTGAGTAAAATAAAGTAAGCAACTCCCTTTCCAGAAGGCACTTTCACGAGGCCATGCTCTGCCTGAGTGGGTCCCATGTTGTCCATATAGACCTCACAAGAGCTAGATAATTCTGTGTGTTGTGACCCAAATCATAACTGACTGTGTTAAAAGGCAAATGTGCAAATAATGAAAAAAATTCTGAACATAATACAATTGCTCAGACGAACTGAGAAAATGTAGCATTACAAAAATTAAAGGAAAGGGGGTGCCTGGGTGGCTCGGTTGGTTAAGCGTCCATCTGACTCTTGGTTTCGGCTGAGGATATGATCTCGTGGTTTCAGGAGTTCGAGCCCCACGTCAGGCTCTGTGCTGACAGTGCGGAGCCTGCTTGGGATTCTCTGTCTCCCTCTCTTTCTCTGTCTCTCCCCCACTCGCACTGTCTCTGTCTCTCTCAAAATAAACAAATAAAAAACGAAAACAAGAACAAAAGTTAAAGGAAAGGACAATACTAATAAAGTTCAGCTCTGATCACCGTGCCACAGCGTGTCAATCAGGACTCGGTGTTGACACTTCTTCTTCCCCCGGGGGCCGCCTTCTCACGTGACACAGCCTCTTGCCACCCACCACTTCTCTGGTGGAAACCAAATCCAAGTTCACCCTCTCTAAGAAGCGTACTGCCCTTCAGTGGTGTAGGACCATAAACACCCATCGCAGAAACAGGACTGGTAACGATGCCCAGTGCTGCACAGACTTAAAAAAACAAAACCAAAAAAAACCCAATTATTCAAGTAGACGTGGAAAACCAGAAGAAAATTATGCTAATCATTTCATTAAGAGTTCGTGTTTACAAATAGGAAGCCCCTGCTGCAGACTTGGTGAGCTCTCTAAGGTGCCTAATGTGCTGTAGGCGCTCAACAGAAATTAAATTAACATATCAAGACGTTGAAGGGAAAAATGCATTTTTTTAGACATAAGCGAACACAGCTGTGTTTGGGGTCTGTTGACTGTCTCAAGTTATTTTGAAAGTGTTTTGTTTTGGTAACACATTTGGCAAGTTCTCTTCCCCTTCATTTTTATACCCATGTATATTTAAGGGAGAATATAACCCATATGTTCCTGATTCAATTATACTTGACTCATCCCGGGATGGCTTTGTAAAAGCAATTTGAATGCCAAGAGCCTTGCAAGTTTCCTAACAAACTCTGAGGCTTTTGTGTTTTTGCAAGAACTCAGAAATTTACTTTTGTTCGTGCAAATGTCTGAGGCTTATTTTATTTTGTTTTTTTGAAGGAAACACGTGGAGTTTCACTGGTCACTGCATTAATGTACTTACTTACTTAGTTACAACCTGGGATGACGAGTGGCAAAATGATGACGTGTGCACGAAATGTTGATTATTTGGTATTCTTGTTACGTAACTGTCCAAAAAAGACATTGGCCTTGAAATTAGATCACTGCAGGAATTCTTAGCGAAGCTCTTGAAAGCTCTCTTCTTGGTCCAATTCGATGAAAAATGCTGAGCGTTGAGGAAGTACAGATTGCTTTGCTCTGATACCAGACAAGTCCAGGAATGTCTGGCCATCCCAAATGAATGGCCTCACCTGTTCCCCCTTCCAGTTCACAAGGGGGAACTTCAGGCATCGTGGCTGATTATTGGACTAAGTGGGCACTTGGCCCAAAGGGAGCCTGCCAGAGTCTCTCTCCTGTTGACAGTCTGAATTTGGAGAATGAGAAAGAGAGCAAGAGAGAGAGAGAAGGAGGGAGAAAAAGAGGAGGGGGAAATGCAGCAGGAAGATAAAAAGAAGGAGAACAGAGAGATTGGTTTAGTCTATTTGTGTGGCTTGTGTCTCTGTATCAGACAAACTCAAGGGCCAAGCGTGGGCATTTGACACAACCGGGTGTGCACAGAGTAAGTCAAGAAGCTAGCGTACAAAACCAGATGAGCCAGAAAATCGGTGTATATATCTAACAAGCAGTGTATTCTAGGATCTGAGAAATTCAGTATGCTATATTATACTCTGCTAGATGGAAGCAACAGAGATACTACTCTTGTCTTAAGGGAGTAGGAAGAAAGGATGGTCCACATTAATTGTGTTCAACATACAGGATAGACTTTGTCCCCAAAGTCTATCAGCATCCTGGTGTGTCGATGTGTTTGCCACCCTGGAAGCTCTCCAAACCTCTAAATTATTACTGGAGTGTTATGGAGGCATCCTCATGTAGGGCATGATCAATAATTGACTCCATTTCCAGCCCCTCTCTGCTCTCTGGAGGGTGGGCGGGGGGCTGAGGATTCCAAGCCTTTAAACATGGTTTAGTTTTCCTGGTGACCCCCACCCCCCAGCCAGGAGCCCACCTTCAGCCACCTCAACAGAACAAAAGATGCTCCTTGAGGATCAGGATCGTCACCTAGGAATCCCTTAGGAATTTCCAAGGGTTTAAGGAGCCTTGTGTCAGGGATGGGTTCAAAGACCAAATATCAGAACAAGATCCCAGTGCTCTTATCACTTCAGAAACCACAAAGATTCCTGTGCCAGGAACCGAGGACAGACACCAATATATGTATTTTCAATAACTTTATGTATATGCCAACAATATGATATATAACATATCACATAATATATAACATATTCACACCTAAATACAAATTTGAATAAACAAGGAAGCTATGGATGAAATGTCTTATGTCTTTACCTAGGAGAATGAAAGGAAATGTTTAATAGAAATGTCCTTTTCTATTAAAGGAAATTAATAGCCAGATGAACACGGATCTCAGAAAGCCACACTTGAAGAAAGTTCTCATGACAAAGCCATGATATGTAACACAGCAGGGTCCTACAAGAATTTACTGGCATATTGCCACATACATAATAAGAATCTCTGAATGATCAGAGAGGTTCAAAAAGCACCCAACGGAGGCAAGTACTCTCAGTTTTTCTTTAAGAAGAGAAAGATTCCAGAAATGTAAAACCAATGTGCTTATGCTCAAATCCTGGTAACATTATGTAACAGGTTGTTTAAAAAGTCCATTTGCAAACCTAAGAAAAGGAAGTAGTGTGGTGTAGCCACGATGGAAAGCAGGGTGGAGGTTCCTCAAAAAAATAAAAATAGAACTACCATATGATCCAGAAAATCCACTTCTGGGTGTTCGCTCAGAGGAAGCGAGAACAATCATGGGAAAAGCTATATGCATTCCTGTGGTCATTGTAGCATTGCTTACAATAGCCAAGGCATGGAGGCAACCTAGATGTCCATCGATGGATGAGCAGATGACAAAGAAAATGTGAGGGGCGCCCGGGGGGCTCAGTTGGTTGAGCATCTGACTCTTGATTTTGGCTCAGGTCATTATCTCATAGTCTGTGAGATCGAGTCCCGCGTCTGGCTCTGTGCTGTCAGCTTGGAGCCTGCTTGGGATTCTCTCTCTCTGCCCCTCCCCTGCTCATGCTATGTCTTTCTCTCACTCACTCTCTCTCTCTCAAAAATAAATAAATAAACATAAAAAATAAAAATAAAACCAAACCGTGATACACACAGACACTGGACTATTACTCAGCCATAAAAAGAAGGAAGTCTTGCCATTTGGGACAACACACTCGGACTTTGAGGGCGAAACGAGTCAGACAGAGAAAAAAAATGCTATGATCTCACTTACATATGGAATCTTAAAAAATTCCAAAAAACACAAAACAAGCTCATAGATGTAGAAAATAGATTGATGGTTGCTGGAAGCGGGAGGTGGGGGGCGTAATGGGTGTAGGGATCAAAAGTTACAAAATTCCAGTTATGAAATAAATTAAGTCGTTGGGTGCAATATACAGCATGGGGGCTACAGATAATAATATTGTATTGCATATTTGGAGTTGCCAAGAGAGAAGACCTTAAAAATTCCCATCACAAGAAAAAAATGTAACTATGTATGATAGGGGATGCTAAGTAGACACATCGTGATGATTGTTTCACAACATACACAAATATCAGATCACCACGTTGTAGACCTGAAACCAATATAATGTTATGTGTCAATTATACCTCAATTAAAAAAAAAAAAAGGAAGGAGGGATCGCAAAGTTGTAGACAGCACAGAGTGTGAAAGAATTAACCTCTCACTTTATGACAGAATCATGTTCCAAACGAAGAGTGGACCAAGTCTAATCCTGAAAATGACGGGAGATTGGTGTCAAGGGTTGCATATGATTTCAAAACCAATTGCACAGGGAGAGACATGGGTGGGAAAAATCGGGAGTCCGTGGTGAGTTGTGGCATGCAGAAGAGGAAGCAACTAATATTTACCATGCTCTTTGGAGCTCAGCGGGTGCCTTGGGCACTGTGTCCCGCTGGAGGGGCCGTGTTTTTTTTTGTTGTTGTTTTTTTTTTTTTTTGGTTTTTTTTTTTTTTTCAACGTTTATTTATTTTTGGGACAGAGAGAGACAGAGCATGAACGGGGGAGGGGCAGAGAGAGAGGGAGACACAGAATCGGAAGCAGGCTCCAGGCTCTGAGCCGTCAGCCCAGAGCCCGACGCGGGGCTCGAACTCACGCGAGATCACTCGAGATCTCGCGAGATCGTGAACTCCCGGACCGCGAGATCGTGACCTGGCTGAAGTCGGACGCTTAACCGACTGCGCCACCCAGGCGCCCCTGGGGCCGTGTTTTAAGAACAGTGACGAATCTTAAGCCGGACGCTGCTAATTATAGTTATCATCTCATGAAGTGCTCCCCAAACTGGGAAAGGATTTGTTATTATTACCCCCATTTTACAGGCGAGACAAGTGAGGAATGAAAAGATTAAATAGTTTGCCCAGGTCACAAGGAGTGGATGACAGGGTCGTAGGTGGAAAGAAAACAGACTGAGCCCAAAGTCCACTTGCCTGTGTGGAAATATTCAAACAAACGCTGTCGCATAGCACCGTTGTCCAGGATGCTTCTTTCCTTCAGAGGGACGTCCATGTACATTCTTTGAAAGCATATTTTTAGAACTCTGAGAATTATAAATTGGAAAGTTTGAAAGGATATGTTCCGAGATGCTACCAGGATTTAACACCAATTACTGGGATTAGAGGATATTTTTTCTTTTTATTTAAACTTTTTGGGGCGCCTGGGTGGCTCAGTCGGTTAAGTGTCCGACTTCAGCTCAGGTCGTGATTTCACAGTCCGTGAGTTCGAGCCCCGCGTCGGGCTCTGTGCTGACAGCTCAGAGCCTGGAGCCTGTTTCAGATTCTGTGTCTCCCTCTCTCTCTGACCCTCCCCCATTCATGCTCTGTCTCTCTCTGTCTCAAAAATAAATAAGCATTAAAAAAAAAATTTAAACTTTTCTATACTTGGTAATTTTTTTTTTACAGTGAACATACAATAATAATGTTGTAATTAGAAGGAAACTCTTGAGCTGTTTCCTTCTGAGCAAGGAAGAGGACCCGTGATTCTGTGTGCAAAAAAGTGAAAAAATGGCTTCTACATGGTTCAGGGGGTGTTGAATAGGCTTTACATGCAGAAATTATAAAAATGGTTTCCCAGAATCTGATTTTTTTCTGAAAAATTTTAATGACCTTCCCTTTACACACAGTTGTTTTTTAAGTCATTGCGTTGAAGAAGCAGAACCCATGGGGTGCCATATGGAGGGACTTTTATTCTCCTCCACTCCCCTACCCTACACCGCCTGCTCACCCATTTTGTGGGGTTATTTGTGGGTCCTTCAGAGCCCTCCTGGTCTCAGTGGGCATCTCTCATAAGTCGTTCTCTGAGATTTAAGCAAAAATACCTCCTCTGCGTCTCTGATTCTGGGGGAACAGTCCCAGTCTCCTCTGCTGAGATCTCCTGACGCCTCCAGGTCGCCTTGTCCTACAGGAAGGACTTAACCCCAGCGCCCCGGTTCTCCAGAACGGTGCCCATCTGACCCACGGAAAACGCTCACCTTTAATCCGCCACTAGATGGCGGCACAGTCACTTCCCAAACACACTTCTCCCCGCAGCCAGGGGCCGGTTCAGCCACACACTTGTTTCCAGATCATCTTTGAAGCATCATACATCAGACACCATGTGCATGGAACCAGTGCCAGACTTCCCATCCGGGACGTTCACAGCACATCGATAAATAACCCCCAGAGAAATCTCGCCTAATCTCCAGCTGCACATAGTTGACACCCTCGAGATGGGATCTGGATTAAAGTAACAAAACTGGTTCTAAATATCAGGTTTACAAGTTCTGGCTGGGTAAGGCAGCACCTCACTTTCCCAAGCGGCAGTGGTTAGCACCTATCTTTTTGGGGTCTCTGTAGAAACAAAGACTGAACATGAACTGTTCCATGAAGATTCCCATACCTTATTGGGGGCACTTGGGTGGCACAGTTGGTTAAGCCGTCCAACTCTTGATTTTGGCTCAGGTCGTGATCTCATGGTTCATGAGATCAAGCCCTGGGTCGGTTCCGAGCTGACAGCACAGATCCTGCTTGACATTCGCTCTCTGCCCCTCCCCCACTCATGTGCCTGTGTGCACATGCTCTCTCTCTGTCTGTCTCAAAATAAATAAAGAAGCTTAAAAAAAGATTTACATACATAGAATTGTGCGTTGTGTCATTCTTCGTGTGGAAAGGGAACGGAAAGAGGGAGGGAGAGATGGAAAACAGAAAGGACTTTATGTTTTTCTGAGCATCTATTATGTGCCTGCCACTATGCCTGGCCCTCTGAAATACACCTATGGGGGGTGCTATTCTTCCAGAGCTTAAAAATAAGTTTGCAACAGAAGTTCATGGAGGTGAGGGAACTGGCTTAAGATTCCACAGCTCAGACCGGGCACTGGGTCCAGGTGACTCTAAAATGCCATGTTTTCTCTACTATAACTATACTTCCTTTCTTGCCTATATCATGATCAATTGCTAATCTATTTGGCAAACCAACGACCCATGTTTTTAAAATTCGTAAAAGACCAGAATATTATTGGAAATTTTTAAAAAGGGAATGGGGACTCCTTTTAAATACAAAAGGCTGGAGGAACCATTAATCCCTTCTACCCTGTTGCAGGGACAGCCTAGACTGAGGCTAATCCTGTAAAGTCGTGCTCCTCAAAAGTCATTTGCAACAGAGTTGCCCAGAACTTGTTACAAATGCAAATTCCGGAATTGACTGTTATGTTGGTTTCCTATTGTCGCCTGTAGCAAATGACCACAGATTTAGTGGCTTCAAAGAACAGAAATTTATTGTCTTGCAGTTCTGGAGGTCAGAAGTCTAAAAAGGATCAGGCAGGGGGCACGCCTTTTGGACCATCTAGGAGAGAATCTGTTTCCTCACCTGTTCCAGCTTCTAGAGGCCGCTGGCTTTCCTTGGTTCACTGGCCTCATCATTCTGACCTCGGCTTCTGTGTCACATCTCCTCTGACTCTGGAGCTCCTGCCTCCCTCCTTCACTTACAAGGGCCCTTGTGAGTACGTTAGGGACACCCAGATAATGCAGGATCACCTTCTCTTCTCAAGGTGCTCGATTTCATCACATCTGCAAAGTCTCTTTGCCACATAAGGAAACATATTGACAGGATGGAGGGATTAAGATGTGGACATCTTTAGGAGACCGTTATTTTGCCCACTACAATGCCTTAGGGATTCCTTTTCAGAATTTGTTTTAATGTTTACTTATTTTTGAGAGAGAGAGAGAGAGAGAGAGCATGCAAATGAGGGGCAGAGAGAGATGGGGACAGAGGACCTGAAGTGGCCTCTGCACTGACAGCACAAAGACTGATGTGGGGCTCGAACTCAAAAACTGTGAGATCATGACCTGAGCCAAAGTCAGAAACTTAACTGACTGAGCCACCCAGGTGTCCCTCTGTTCCAGAGGTTTGATGTGGGGCCCAGGATTCGTCACCTGACAAGCCTCTAATGGTTGTCACACTGAAGTTTGAGAACCCTTGCTGTGAATGGATACATAGCCTCTTTGTTTTTTGAGATTTTTTTTTTTTTTAAGTAATCTGTACACCCAACGTGGAACTTGAACTCTCAACTCATGCTCTTCAGACTGAGATGGCCAGGCAGCCTCATATCTTGTCTAAAAACATTTTTTAGTTTATTTATTTTTGAGAGAGAGAGAGGGGGTGGGGGAGGGACAGAGATACAGGGAGACACAATCCGAAGCAGGCTCCAGGCTCTGAGCTGTCAGCACAAAGCCCGACGAAGGGCTCTAAACCCACAAACTGAGATCATGACCTGAGCTGAAGTCAGACGCTTAACCGACTGAGCCACCCAGGTGCCCCTCATACCCTGGTTTTAAAGGCGAGCATCCTAGGACATCTTATATCTTCCTCAACAACCTATTTTAAATTTAACTGTGTTTTATCAAAATTAGCAATTAAAAGAATTTAAAGTATGCCCTTGCCCTTATCTAACGTTCTTTTTTTTTATTTAAAAAAAATTTTTTTTTAATGTTTATTTATTTTTGAGACAGAGAGAGACAGAGCATGAACAGGGGAGGGGCAGAGAGAGAGGGAGACACAGAATCTGAACTGGGCTCCAGGCTCTGAGCTGTTAACACAGAGCCCGACGCGGGGCTCGAACTCACGGACCGTGAGATCATGACCCGAGCCGAAGCCGGACGCCTAACCGACTGAGCCACCCAGGTGCCCCTCTAATGTTCTTTTTTTTAATGTGTATTTATTTATTTAGAGAGAGCAAATGAGCAGGGGGGGGGGCGAGGGGGGGTTGGGCAGAGACAGAGGGAAAGAGAAAGAGAAAGAATCCCAATCAGGCTCTATGCTGTTGGTGCAGAGGCTGATGTGGGGCTCGAACTCATGAACCGTGAGATCCTTACCTGAACCAAAATCAAGAGTCAGAGACTCAACCAACTGAGACACTGAGACAACCAAGCATCCCCCTAATCGAATGTTCTAATGTCAGATTCTTTGATGGTGTTTTAAAACTTCCTGGGGCGCCTGGGTGGCGCAGTCGGTTAAGCGTCCAACTTCAGCCAGGTCACGATCTCGCGGTCCGTGAGTTCGAGCCCCGCGTCGGGCTCTGGGCTGATGGCTCAGAGCCTGGAGCCTGTTTCCGATTCTGTGTCTCCCTCTCTCTCTGCCCCTCCCCCATTCATGCTCTGTCTCTCTCTGTCCCAAAAATAAACAAACGTTGAAAAAAAAATTTTTTTTAAAACTTCTTGTTTTGTTTTCAACGCCCTGAACCATCTACTTTTTCTTCCTACTGGAGGCTTCCACGATTTATTTTACTTTTTCCCCACTAACATTTTTTTTTTTTATAATAAGGGATAACAAAATAAGCCAGCTGTAAGCGGTGAAAGCAGGATTCCTTACTAAGATTTCACAGCAGACTTTAATTATTTACAATATTGTGGTTAAGAAAATCAACTTTATGGCTAAATAGCCTTGGTTTGAATTCCAGACCCACCCTTTACAGGCTGTTTAACCTTGCAGAAGTTGTGTAATCTGTGTCTAGATTTTCTCACCTATGAAATGAGGATGATAGTCCCCATCTCAAGAGCGTTGTGAGTATCACATGAGTTAATTACACGCGCGTTACATGAGTTACTGCGTGGGAAGTACTCACACATGGTACATACTCGATCAACGTAGCTATTGTTCTTATTCTTGAATAATAATATGGCTCCCCATGTTTGTGTCTCTTTGTACATTCAGTGCTAGGCTTTAGGGGTTAGGGTATGTGCCCTCGCACACTAATTTTTGTCTTTATGAATAGCCAAGGAGAGAGAATAAATGGCATAGGTAGCCCGTGTTTGTTGGAGGGGCAACAAAAAAGAAACTTCATTTTCTCTGCGGCGCTTCAGCTGCCTAACGTGACAGGTGCCCAGAGAGAGTGAATTACGTGGTCATAAAGACTTGGGGGATGTGCGATGTGGTCCCGTAAGGAAGGACTCTCCTGTTGGAAGGAGGAAGGGGACGCCGTGAGACACTGGTCACTCTCAATTGAAGGTCAGGGGTCAGAGCCATTACATCCTGTCAGTGGGAGCTCCAGAGGGACGCTTAAAGGGGAAGGTTGCAGCTGTCAGGGTTTGAGCAGGAAAGGGATGGCACATTCAAACTGGGAGAGTTTTAGGAACATTTAATAAAGGGACGAAGGTGGTGAGGAGTAGGGGGACCAGGGATCAGTAATAGCAGGGTTGGCTTTACTACCTGTTAGCCTGAAGGGGCCAGGGAAGGGAGCAGAAACAGCTAGAAGTGTGGACGGGGCTCTGGGCCAGCTTGCAGCCCACCCAGGGCCCCCTCTGGGGAGAGTGTGGGGCGAGAAAAACCCTGACCTCATTCCCTTCCCTCTGATCTCCTGCTGGGGCCCTCAGAGCCCCCCCACCCCCACCCCCCAGCTGGCCTCTGTAGCACAGCCTCAGGTCTGCCTCTGGGGCTCAGAGCAGGGCCCGAGGGCTGGAGAGCAGGTGGGTAGAGGGGGAGGCGAGTGGAAGCTGTCCAGGACAAGAGGTGTTTTCACTCCTTGAGAGGTGTTGCTGCCCCAAGCTCTCTGCCCTGTGAGTTGGCATGCGAGCCCCAGGGAGAGGTGGTGGGGGAGTGTTAATCCAAGGGCTAACCAGCGGGGAGCCCCGCTCTTTGAGAAATGCAGAAAGTGCCAAATATGCCCCAGTGGGACAATTGACGGGGCTCCTGTGGGTTTGCTGTGTTTCAGGGAGGGTCGTGCTTGGAGTGGTGCTTAACCCTCAGGCCGGGCCGAGTCCTTGGGAGCACCGAGCTTTTGTGGGGAGCCACACACAGTATTTCACCCTTGTTATGAAAAGCCCTTTGCTGACAAGCTACGGTGTCTGGATGTGAAGGAGCATTGAAAGGCCCCACCGAGGGTGTTCTTAGATCTCCAGGCAGAAGTTGGGGCCCGAGCCAGGGTCCTTATACTGTAGGCCCACCTGGGCCAACAGCTACACTTCTTTATTACATTATATCCAGATGTTTAGAATGCTCTGAGGGAAGAAACATTATTCTTGGGAGCTTAAAGATGTCGGATGTGCAGACAGAAAGCACCTAAAGAAAAAGAGCAAGGAAGAGGGGGGTGGGGGATGGGCAAAATGGGTGAAGCGGGTTAAAAGGTACAAACCCCCAGCTATAAAATGAATAAGTCCTGGGGATGTAATGTTGAACATAGTAATTATGGTTAGCAATACCGTTTTGAATATTTGAAAATTGCCGAGAGTAGATCTTAAAAGTTTTCGTAACACGTGCATACATTTCTAGCTATGTGTGGTGATTAACTAGACTTATCGTAGTGATCATTTTACAAAGTACACAAATATCGAACTGTTAAGTTGTTATTGTAAAGCTATGCATTAATTATATCTAAATTTTTAAAATAACAAGAAAGAAGAAAAAAGGTTTTGTTTTGTTCTTTAGAGAGAGAGAACACGAGTGGGGGAGAAGGGCAAAGCAAGAGTGAGAATCTTACGCAGGCTCACACGGGGCTTGATCCTACAACCCTGGGATCGTGACCTGAGCTGAAATAAAGAGTTGGATGCTCAACCGACTGATCCACCCAGGCACCCTAAAAATAAAAGGCTTTAACCTAGAAAAAGAATGGAGCAATTTTGGAATCTGGGTGGAACACACAGTTGTTAGCGGCACAAACCTGCAGAATAGTGATGTCAAGGGGTAAAGGAATAACCAATGTCAGAAAACACTTCCCCCTTTGCATCCTGCCTCTTCTGTCTACTTTCCACCCAGCAGTGAGAGTAGTCTTCAAAAAATACAAATCTGCATGCATCACCCGTCTGCTTAGAAACACTCAGTAGCTTTCCACGGAGCCTTGGATAAAACCCAGACCCCTCACTCTGCCTGAAGTCCCTGGATGATGTCTCCCATACTTGCCGCTTCTTCCCTATGTGTCTCCTGCACTCTGCCTTTGCTCACTGTACCCGTCAATATTCACCATCCCATTCCTAAAACCGCATGCTCCTGACGGCAAGGTGTCTCCTTCTGTCTGGACTGTCGCACCGTTTCCTTCACCAGTCGCCACGGAGCTGGATCCTTCCCTGGCTACTTGATCTAAAGTAGGTGGCCCTCTGTCTCGGTACCCAATCTGCTTCCTTTGTAGGATGCATCCCAATGTGTTGTTTCGATTTGCTTGTTTACTTGTGTGCTGTCTGCCTTTCCCACAAGCCCCGTGAGCGCAGGGTTTGTTTCTTGTGGAATCTCTATTCCCCATGGAATTGATGGTTAGCTAGGTGGGTGGTTGGATAGGTGGACGGATGGCCCTGTCTTCTAAAATCTAGTCTTTGATTCTTCCGCTTGCACTAAAAAACTGCATTCTTTGACATAGGATTTGTTGGGCGTTTGCTCTGCCATGCCCCGCTAAAAATTTCGTGGCATTTCACAACTGGAGAGAAACCAAAACAATTAGAGATAAAGCAGGAAGTGGCTGGACACAGAAGAGAGGTGACATTTATTCATTCCTGAATAGTGATTCCAGAAATAACAGTTGGGAACTTGTTTTAGAAATTTAAGATTTGGGGCGCCTGGGTGGCGCAGTCGGTTAAGCGTCCGACTTCAGCCAGGTCACGATCTCGCGGTCCGGGAGTTCGAGCCCCGCGTCAGGCTCTGGGCTGATGGCTCGGAGCCTGGAGACTGTTTCCGATTCTGTGTCTCCCTCTCTCTCTGCCCCTCCCCCGTTCATGCTCTGTCTCTCTCTGTCCCAAAAATTAAAAAAAAAAAAAAAAAAAAAAAACCGTTGAAAAAAAAAGTTAAAAAAAAAAAATTTTAGAAATTTAAGATTTGCTTCGCCAAAACGTAGAAGATCAAAGGCCTACTTTCCTTGTAAGAGAAATCGTAGATGACCTTCTGTGTGCATGTACATGCATACATGTACAGCCTGCATGCACACAAATAACGGAAGCATTGGAGGCTCACAGAAATTCTGCCTGGTGCTTTTGTAGAAACAGAATTTTCCCTCTTTGCAAAAAAAGCTAAAACAATTTCAGGCCAATCTGGAAAATCTGTTTTCATCTAAAACCTCTTAGAGCACTTTCGCAAGGATTTATGATGTCTGAGAAATTTTATACCTCGAGACACTGAAAGCCAAGATGGACAAAAATTAGAAGGAGTGGTTGGAAAGAATTCTACCTCTATATACTATTCCACCCCCAAATTTGTTATTTAATATGGGCCTAGGAAAATATGCAAGGGAGAAAACCCTCTTTTTACCTGACTATAGAATTTGCAGCAAGGTGGTCCTGCAGAGGGGAAAAAAGGCCTATGACATAAAAAGCCATGGACCTGGGGGTGCCTGGGTGGCTCAGTTGGTTGAGCACCCGACTTTGGCTCAGGTCATGATCTCGCGGTCAGTTGAGGTCAAGCCCTGCATCGGGCTCTGTGCTGACAGCTCAGAGCCTGGAGCCTGCTTTGGATTCTGTCTCCCTCCCACTCTGCCCCTCCCCTGCTCACGCTCTGTTCTCTCTGTCTCTCAAAAATGAATAAAAGTTAAAAAAAAATTAAAAAGAAAAAAGCCACGGACCTGGACAGGGAATGGGGGAGAGGATTGGATCTCAATAGAGGGAAGGCCAGTGAGAGCCCTGCTGGAAGAGGGCTTTGCATTGTGGGTAAGATCATTCTGGCTTTGGCTTCTTACTAGTCTGGGTTCAAGTCCACACACAGTGACCTACTAACTGTGTAAGCTTGTTCCTTATTCTCTCTGACTCTCGGTTTCCTGATATGTAAAATTGGAATGATAATGAGGCATATTTTTAATATTGCTATCGTGGGGATTAAGCGAAAAACCGGTGCTCATAAAACCCTTAGAATAGTACGCATATGAAGTATCCCTTACTGGGAACCCAGTAAGGGCCCCTATTATTATTGAACGCAGCACTATTGAGAAGAAAAATATTGTGATCCACATATGTAATTTAATTTTTCTTCTGGTGGCCACGTTAAAAAAAAATGGAAGCGATGATGGTAATGTTAATAATGTTTTAATTCAATATATCCAAAATAGTATCACTTTAATGTAAGACCAATATAGATAACTAGCAAGATATTTTATAGTCTTTTTTTCATACGAAGCTTTGAAATCCAGGATTGTATAGTTACAGCGCAGCTCACTTCAGATGGGCCCCACTTCAAATGCATAACAGCCACCTGTGGCTGGGGGCTGCGGTATCGGACAGCACAGGTCTAACTTCTGTCCCCGAATCCTGTAGAATGAACCTAATTGCACAGAACTCCTTTTTGACGGTCACAAATTAAGATTCCAGCTGGAAAATCTCTTCATACCCTGCCACCAATCCCATTTTATAGGAAAGTAGCAGACACAACACCGTTGGGCATAAAGGCGACGCAATTTTCTTGGTTTGACTCATCCTCCCCATGTGCCATTCTCGTCTCTCTGGAAACGCTAATGTCAATGCTGTGAAACTAGAGCCAGATTTGTTCGTTTTCGGACTTCTCTAGGTCCTGGAGGATTTTGTTGCCACTCAGGAGTCTTAGAGCGCGCTGTTTGTTGACTCAAAACTCATTCCAGTATTGAGAGGCTGAATTGTAAGGCTAGGAACTGAGATAAAAGGCCTCCGCGCCTTCCTTCTTCAAGTTTACTGTGGTCTGAGGCAGGAGATGAGAACAGAGAAGGGGTGGGGGTGGGGGGGCTCTAAGTATCCCACCTTATTTCCCATGGATCTTGGTGGGGAACCAGCAGATGGCAGCCTGCTACAATAAGTTCCAGCCCCTTGATCCGGGAGAAGAGAACCTAAAAATATCAGTCCCACATATTTGCCGAGAAAGGCATTGGTTAGCGTTTGGGGTCGGCCTGGAGTTTTTGAGATAATTCTAGCACTGTGGTGACGATATTACGGTTAAGGCAGAGGTGCGTATTCCAACATAATTCTCTGTCTTCCCGGCCTCCCTTCCGTGCTTAAGATCTTCTGAACTACTTTTTGGATTATTTTTCGCTTTCAGCTGAAAGACTTATTTACATAATGGGAATCCTAGAATTCAAATACACGTGGAATAATATACGTTTCCCGTCATTAATCAATACTGATTGCTTTTCTCCTGTTTCTTCCGTACTGTTAACTGTGTGTAAACCTTTAAAAATGTTTCACTTGTGTATTGAGTGTCACTGAGGAACGCTTGTTTTGCAAAATCTGACACTTTGTTGAGCAACGTTCACGTTAGGCAAGGTTTTGAATTCCGTGCAGTAAAGCCATGGGTTCTTCGTTTTCCATAATTAAATGACTTTGCTGAGAGTGTGGCTCCTTAGAAGGATGCATGAGGATTAAAAACCAGCATATCAAAGATCAGATGCCTGGTTAAGTGAAACTCGAAATAATCACTTATGCGGGTCTGGTTTTCTTCCTGGCAAAAAGCTTTGGTTTATTTCAACGTAATAAAACAATTAGATAGTTAGATGATTTCAATGGATCGTTATTTTTGGCAAACTGATAAGCAGAGAGTACACACGTGCTTCCTTAAAGAGTTGTTTTAACAACAGCATTGGGGGAAATTAGCCAGTAAAAACTAGTTACTTTCCATTAAAAAGTAGAAGAATGAAGGATTCTTTTTTGTGCGTATATTATGGTCTCTCATTAACTTCTTTTCTTCTAGTGAGCACATTAAATATCGGCTGGGCATCTACTTAGTGAAAGGCTCTGTGCCGAGTATCAGCCATAGGAAGATGGTCCTTTCTCCAAAGCTTACAATGCAGTGGGGTTTACTAGAGGATATGGCCTTGAAAGTGGATGTTGTTGGGGCGACCGGGCGGTTCAGTTGGTTTAGTGTCCAAATCTTGATGTTGGCTCAGGTCATGATCTCGTAGTCATGAGATTGAGCCTCCTGTCAGACTCCTGAGCTTGGAGTCTGCGTAAGATTCTCTCTCTCTCCCTCTCGTGTTAATTAATTAACGAATCAATTAATTTTAAATGTCTAAAAAAATGGATGTTGTTTATCAGTTCACAACGAATACAAGTGTTGACTCACTATGTTGTGCCCATGAAACTAGTATAATATAGCATGTCAATTACACTTCAAAGAAATAAAAATATTATATCCATTTCAATATATTACATGATTCCACTTATATGAGATACCTAGATTAGGCATTAGATTCAGAGATAGAAGGGTGGTTGCCAGGGGCTGGGAGGAACCGTGGAGTGGGGGTTATTGTTTAATGGGTCCAGGGTTTCCGTTTGAAATGATGACAGGTTCTGGGAATGGATATAGTGACGGTTGTCCAACAATATGAATGTCGTTAATGCCACTGAACTATACGCTTCAAAATGGTTGCAACGGCAAATCGTGTATGATACGTGTTTTACCACACACGCACCAAAGTGGGGGTAGAAACTATAATCCTTCACAGGGATTTCTGGACAAAAGGAACAGTGTAACCAAAGGCTCCAGGGGCAGAAAAGATTGGGGGGGATATTTTTTTGGCAGAAACTGTCAAACCTCAGAGAGACTCCCAGGTGCCTTATGGGAAATTTGGGCAACACGAACGGAGTGTTGGAGCAGGTATGGAAGCGAGGGCGCGAGGCAGTAGCGTCTGGGGTCAGTGGGGTCAAGTCATGCTATCTCCGGGACCCAGGGGCCTTAGGTGGGTCGGGCGATTCAAGGAGGTCCGATTCAGTGTGCTGGCAAACTTAGTCGGGAGTCCAAGGCAGAAGTCAAGAGGGCTGGGCAGGGTCCAACTTAAATCTGGCCCAAGTTGTGCAGAGCACGAGGTCATCGTGACTGGGGGGGAAATATGCAGAACGGAGGGAGACAAAGAGCAGAGCAAGCCCACACACGGGGCTCAGAGCTAACCTGGGAGAGTTGGCACAGCTGAGGCTCACTCCGGGCTCCCTGGCTCCCAACACTGCGGAAGGCTGAGGGATGTGCCAGGACAGCGCTCGGGAGCCGGGGAAATCTGACCAGAGCGGCGGACACTGGCCACCGGGAAGCAGGAGCTAATTCCAAACCAGCCCAGAAGCTGGGCTCCGGCTGCTGATGCCCTTGGGTCAGGGTTCCCGTGGGAGCTGGGGAGAGCTACAGAAGAACGAGGCAGAGGGAGTGATGTGGGGCTGATTGGCTCACAGGAAACATAAAAGGAAAACAAGGAAGAAAAGACTGCAGAGAAGGTTAGGGCCAGACGGCGGACAAATTTCATGTAGGACCAGATAGTTTGAATTAAATTCTATGAGTAACAGGAAGACAGAAAACTACTGAATAGGGAAGTCATATAAAGAAACCTTGGTCTTAAGAAGGTTAATCTCGCACGTCCCATGGTTTTACATATAAGAGTCACTGTATCAGTGGGAGACCACAGCCAGAACAGGAGTGCGGGATGGAACGGAAGATACAGGTGTCTCAGAAATGCACAAGGGACTTTGTTGTTGTTGGGGGAGGGACGTATGTTGCGACTGGATTTTCCATGTTTCAATGTGTTGCAGTGAAATGAATTTTAAAATTCATTTATGTTTTTAAAATTTTTATAATGTGTATTTCAAGAGAGAGAGAGCGTGCATGTGCGTGTATGCAAGTGGGGGAGGGGCAAAGAGAGAGAGGAAGAGAGAGAGTCCCAAGCAGGCTCTGAAAAGTCAGCACAGAGCCCTACGAGGGGATCAGTCCCACACACTGTGAGATCATGATCTGAGCTGAAATCAAAAGTCAGACACTTAACCTCCTGAGCCACCCAGGCACGCTGAATTTTAACTCATTTAAAAATGAAATGTAAGGTCGCCTGGGTGGCTCAGGAGGTTAAGTGTCCAACTTCAGCTCAGGTCATGATCTCAGGGTTTGTGAGTTCGAGCCCCACATCGGGCTCTTTGCTGTCACCACAGAGCCTGCTTTGTGCCCCTCCACAACTCATGTTTTATCTCTCTCTCTCCAAAAATAAACATTGAAAACAATGAAATGTAAAATGTATTATGCATTAACAACATATTGCATTTGTAATATGTTTCCGTTGTAAACATTATACTCATAATAGGAAATTTGGAAAATCAGAAAAGTGGAAGGTAGAAAGTAAAGTTGCTCTCATTCCAGCCTGCACCCAGGATTGTATTTCCTTCTAGTCTTTTTTCTATACCTAGTTGTTTAGATCGTTGGTTTGCTTGTTTGCTTCCCACAGCTATGATCCCATTATGGTTTTTTTGGTATCCATTTTTCGTTTGTCGTGTGGTGGGAAGCAGCAGAGTAGAGTGGTGAGGAGTACAGATTCTAGAACTGGCCGCCTGGTTTCAAGTCTCAGCATCTGCCACTTGCTGACTATGTGACATTAGCCTCTCTGTGCCTCAGTTTCCATAGCTATAAAATGGTAGCGATCATAGTAACAATTTCATAGCACTGTTATGAGGACTAAGTGAATTAACAGGTGGAAAGCCCTCAGCATTGCCACGTAGTAATTCTTGCATGTGTTAGGTACTTTACCCCGTTGTTATAAATATGTGTGAAATATCTGAGGCTTTCAAGATGGAAAGTAGGGAAATTCACAAAGAACGGTGATGTCATTAACAGGTATAGGAAGCCAGGGAGAGTGGTTTGGAAGATGGCAAGGAATATATGTGGCTTTAATTGTATCGGGCTGGAGTTACAGGCAAAAAGAAGGGTGGAAATATGTAGGAGAGCTTGGAGATGCAATACAGAAGCCCCAAAGAGAAGTTATGACCAGATGTTACGGATTTGGAAGACATCTTCCTTTGGTGACTTCATAGTATAGGAAGAAATCAGATCACTAAAGGAAAGAAAACATGGTGAGGACAAAACTTTGGAGAGTGGGCATATTTATTTATTTATGTATGTACTTATTTATTTTTAGAGACCGAGAGAGAAAGAGAGAGAGAGTGCACTTTCGAGCGGGAGAGAAGTCAGGGAGAGGGAGAGAGAGAAAATCGTAAGCAGGCTCCATACTGTCAGTGCAGAGCCCAACGTGGGGCTTGATCCCACAAGACTGGGATCATGACCTGAGCTGAAATCAGGAGTCAGACGTCGAACCGACGGAGCCGCTCAGGTGCCCCAGAGAATGTGCACACTTAAAGAATGAAAGAAAGGAGGAGAACCAGGAAAAGTCAAAGAACACGTACAGAATTAGAGGGGGAAACCAGAAAGATGGGAGAAGGAAGGTTGTGTCAAATGTGTTTTTCATGGAAGCCAAATTTTCCTTGATGTGGCTGAGATGCGTCTTGGGGCAGCATGACAGAGAGATGGCTTTCCAGAGTCCTAGGTGGGCGGTTGGTGGTGCTGGGGGTGGGGGGCATTCCTCCAAGACCCTTGCCTTCTTACGGGATGGAGCCCAGAAAGGGAGCCATGAGGACACAGGTCTGCCCAGCCCTCTTTCTTCCCACCTGCCTCTCCTTGATGACCCCTAAGTCCTACTCTCTCCTCTGTGACTCCGCTTCCCTGGAACGCTGTGAAACCTGATGTTGATGAGGGCTTTCCCCGCACAACAGAATTCGAAGAATTGACCTCTGAGCCTGCTTGATTTAAAGAAATGTAATCAGTTGAGGTGGGGAGGAATAAAGGCTATCTTCTTGTTGCATGATCGTGTTTTGCATGTCAGAAGATGATTATGCCTCTCCTTTAGGCATTGCTACATTCCTGTGCTAACGATCCAAATTCCCCCCAAATTTACAGACACCTCAGGACAAGAACAGCAAAGGTCTGTGTACTGAGCGGGGCAAAAAGAAAGCAGAGGTGCCTGGGTGGCTCAGTCGGTTGAATACCTGACTTTGGCTCAGGTCACACTCTTAGGGTTTGTGAGCTCGACCCCCACATTGGGTTCACTGATGTCAGTTCAGAGCCTGCTTTGGCTCCTCTGTCCACCTCTCTCTCTCTGCCGCCCCACCCCCCCCACACCTCAAAATAAATAAGACATTAAAAAAAGAAAAGCATGTGAATTTCACAACAGAGCCCTGTTCCTTATTTTAAAAAGGTACAAGAAGGGTGTACAAAGAGGCATGAAACGGTCTCAGGAGGTACGGGAGAAAGGGACAGGTGCAGGGGCAAGGCTTGAAAAGAGTGACAGCGTTTGAGCAAATGTAGAGAAGACTGAAAATACATCACACAGAAGTTCTGGTGTGGAAAAGAGGATGATGGAAGGAGTTCATGTAAGATGACTTCAGTCAAGGGCACAGACAGACATACTGGTAAAGTGCATGAACTCTGGGGACAGACAGTCTGGTTCAAGTGCCACTTCAGCCACGGTGTAGCTGTGAGACCTCGAGAAAGTTCCTTCGTCTCTCTGCTCCGTGAAAAAAACGTATGTGTTAACTCTTTTCAGTCTAGATAATCAGACTAAAGTGTGCCCAAGAATGTTTAAAAATCCGATGACCGAGGCAGAAGAAAATCCATTTTGTAACTGTTGACAGCGATTTGGGCAGCCAGACACGCAGCACCGGGAGCGCCTGCTTTATTTTTCTTCTTTCTCCTTGTGCCTCTAGAGCTATTATAGTGATCAGCCTTCCACCCACTAAAACTGTAAGTCATCAGAGAACAGGGACTTTGGCTGGTTTTGCTCACGATTAACACAGTAAGTTTACAAGTAAATAACTAATTAAAAATACATTAACTTATAGGGAAGCTTGTTCAAAATTGAACCTGAGTTTCACAAGTCATGGTGTGGCTTGGGAAAGGAGGGTTGCGGATGGAAACGGAAGTGGAGACACAGGAAGGGCTGAAGCGGGAGGGGTCTGAGTGGGGGAAACAGGGTGGTTGAAAGAAAGGAGGAAGGGAAGGGTAGGAGTTCAGCCTGCAGAGATGGGAGCAGCGTTCTCGAATGTTCATGGGAAGGTTAAATGGGACCCCAGCCAGGGAAATACATTTCCTACTCAGTCTATTCCTGTTTTGCATCTCTTCTGGTATCAATTTTTTTTGAATTTACCTTTGTTTAGATTAAGATATTTATGAAATTGTTTATAATGGTCTCATTTAATCTGTTCATGGTTTTTCTTATTTTTTTTCTTATTATTTTTTTTTTCTTTCATTGTGTTTTTCTTTTTTTTAAAGTGGACTTCATGCCCAATGTGGGGCTTGAACTCACAACCCTGGGATCAAGTATCAGATGCTCTACCGACTGAGCCAGCCGGGCGCCCCCTCATTTGTATTGTTCTTGATGAAAATGTCAGGATTCATCTATTTTGATGGGGAGTGTTCTTATTAAAGGAGCCCCATTGGAATGTATTTGTTAATGTAAGTTATGTCCGGGTTTCTAATTTGTTCATTCATAAATCATATTACTTTCTTCCTTCTGATATCTTCAGGATTTGATTCTTCTTTTCTAACATTTTGAGTGTTTAATAATTTGAAAACAAAAGAATGCGTGGTTCCTGAAAGTAGCCGTGGCTGTGGTCTCCCCAGAGTGTGGAGGTTGGGCAGGGAGCTGTGGAGGGTTAGAGGCAGGCCTCGGCCGATTTGCATCCCAGATGCCCGAATGTTAAAATGGCACATGACCCCCAAACTACAAATTATTCCCTTTGCAAAGCTCACTTGCCTTGAAATGACTGCTTCTTGTAATTTTTAAAAAGCTTTTTTTAATGTTTATTCATTTTTGAGAGAGAGACAGAGTGTGAGTGGGGAAGGAGCAGAGAGAGAGAGGGAGACACAGAATCCGAAGCAGGTTCCAGGCTCTGAGCTGTCAGCACAGGGCCTGACGCGGGGCTCGAACCCATGAACCTTGAGATCATGACCCAGGCGAAGTCTGACGCTTAACCGACTGAGCCGCCCAGGCGCCCCACTCCTTGTAATTTTAAAGACAGTTTGGCTCTATCTTTTCTGCCTCCTTTCTATGATCTCGCCCAAATGCCATGCCCGACGCTGTATGCTGGGCTGGTTCGCAGTTTTCCCACAGAAAACTGTTTTACAGGCAGAATAATCTATCGTGATAAAAGGCCGAGAGCCTCGAATTAAGTTCACGTCACAGCTCTGCCGCTTCCTCACTGTGTGAGCTTTGTCGGGTTATTTGACCCAAGCCTCAGTCTCCTCACCTACTAAATGGGGGTAATGACAGCACCTGCCTCAAAGAGCAGTTGTGAGCCCTCGGGGAGAATGCCTGTCAAAGCTTTTATCACGAAAGGAATGTTCGCTCACCCCATCTGTTACATGTGTCCACGGACTTCCACGTGCAGGTGTTTAAATGTCTTCCACGTACTATGTTTGGGTAGGACAGCTCTTATTCTTCGTTCACAATGAGGAAAATGAGACACAGAGAACTCAAGGACAAGTTGTGGTTAACAACGGAAGGCTAGACTTTGAGCGCTAACTGCACGCTCTTTTTAAGAGGGTAGGTTAGCTTTTGGCAACAACTAGGAAATAATGGTTTTGTGCTCACGGTTCACAAGCACCCCTCCTCATGTTGTTAAATTCTTTCCCAGGGTCTTCCTCCTCCTGGTGAAATCTCTACAGATAAGGCTCAGCGTGTATTATCTCCCAGGGAGTGTTTATATTTTATCGGCGAAGACTTACAAGCTCAGAAAGCCTTCAAGGGGTGAAGAATGAGCCTCTAAAAGAAAATTTAAGGGCGCCCGGGGGGGCTCAGTTGGCTGGGCGTCCGACTTCGGCTCAGATCACGATCTCACAGTTTGCAAGTTCGAGCCCCGCGTCGGGCTCTGTGCTGACAGCTCAGAGCCTGGAGCCTGCTTCGGATTCTGTGTCTCCCTCTCTCTCTGCCCCACCCCTGCTCATGCTCTGTCTGTCTGTCTCGCTCAGAAATAAAGATTAAAAAAATTTGAAAGAAAGAAATTTTAAGTCTAGGAATAGTGTGGGGCAAGGGATCTTCTCAGTGAGTGAATTTTCTTATTGTATCTCATAGCAGATGGAATTAGGCCCCACAAACACGTCCGTATCCTAATCCCTGGAAGCCACCATGCCACTTAACATGACAAAGGAATTTTGCAGAAGTGGTTAAATTTAGCATCTTGAGGTGGGGAGATTATCCTGGATTATCCAGGCAGTCCCAGTATATTCACAAGTGTCCTAAGAGGGAGACAGGAGGGTCAGAGTCAGAAGGGGAGAGGTGACAATGGATGCCGAGGTGAGGGGTGGGGAGGAGAGAGAGAGAGAGAGGAATTTGAAGATGCTATGCTACTGCCTTTGAAGATGGGGGCGAGGGGGTGAGGGGGTGAGGGGGTGGGGGCCGGGGAGGGGCGTAGAGCTATATACCAAGGAATGCAGATGGCTGCTATAGGCTGGAAAAGGCAAGGAAATGGATTAGCCACTACAGCCTCCAGAGGAAACATAACCCTGCCGACACCTTGAGTTGAGGACTTCTGACCTCCAGAAATGGGAGATAGTAAATTTACGCTGTTTCCAGCCGTTGCGTTTGTGTTAATTTGTTACAGCAGCCAGGGGAAACTGATACACATCTCATTCTCCCTCTGTGGTCAAGCAAACTCATCTTTTCCCTTAGTCAACCATTTCCAACATAGACCAAGGGATTCAAAGGAACGCGGCTGCACAACTATTGCAAAATGAGCTGTATGATCAGAATTAACTAAGACTTCAAACACAAAACCAACGTCTTGGGAATTATCTGACCGTTCGTTGGGGAAGCATCACGATACAGGGAGGAAGCTGTTGATTCTGAGCCACTGCGCATTGCTCTGTGGGTTGGGCCCAGCCCAGGGGGTGCCTGACTGAGGAGGTAAGTGAGAGCGGAGCTCCAGGCCAGGCCCCGACTGCCGAGGAGCGCACACGAGCGTGAAGTGGCATTTTCCGAGAGGAAGAGACACCCCTTCTAATTTGCTCAAAGGTACTGGATAGGCTAGCAGCAGACCTAGAAGACTTACCCCGATTCTGTCAAGGATCAATGAGGTGAACTCACATGAGTCACTTGAGCTCTCTAGGTTTGTTACCAGTAATCCTTTTGGACAGAAGCTACAATTAATTGGGTAATTAGCCTTTTTGCCATTCAATTGCTTCACTCTAAAAGAAGGATTTCAGACGAGGTAAACTCACCCTCACTGACTCCACTCCAGCACTTGCCTTCTTGCCTGTAGCACACATGGCATATTGCATATTGCATATTGCTCCTTGCCTCAAGCATACATACCTAATGCCTCAGGTCCTTTGCACACACTGTTTCCTTTACCCAGCACATGTCTCCCTTCCTGATTTCACTTAAGTCTCTCCTGGAAAGGCATTTATTCAGAGAGTCCTTCCTTCACTGACCATTCTATTTAATAGCATCACCCTTATACTTAATTCCCTTATTCTGCTTAATTTCATGTATATGATTTCCCCCCATCGAACACTGTCTTGTTTATTGGCTTACTGTTTGTCTCCTCCACTAGAACGAAGGTCCATAAACACAAGAACATTGTTTTGTTTGCTGTTGCACCCTCAGCGGGTGCACACAGTAGGTGTTCAATAAATATTTGCTGAATGAGTGAAATTTTTCCTCGTGTAACCTTGCCTTCTGCAATGGGACGTGTGGATGTTTCATAGTGGTTTTTTCACGTGTGACTGTGCTCTGCGGCCCTGCATGGAGGTGAAGGTGAGGGTGACCAGTGCATTGCCTCAGGATTTGTTCTGGCCCCCTTATTAGTGGCATCATCATCTTCTAGGACATAAAGAGACACACAACAAAATGAAAATTGCTTAAACTTGATCCCTGTGCCGTGTCTACTTCCTGCCCCGTTTATCTTCACCTACAAACGACAAATTCTTTAGATTGTGGACCCATGCTTCCCCGTGAAAAATGCTTATGCTTTACAGTAATCATTTGAAGAGTCATCTCGAAATTTTTATTGCAAGACCCCAAGTTCGTTTTGGGGAAAGAGCCGCCCTGTTCTCGACCCTGCCGTGGGTTTTCCTTTGCAGGCACGCTTCCTGTCTCCGAACCCTCTGTTATCGTCTTCCTATCCTTTGGCACGGGTCTGGGGATCTCTTCGGGTGGGCAGAGTGCGTAAGCTCACCGTCTCCCTTCTTTTCCAAAGAAGCTAAAATCATTGTAGTTCCTACGGTTGGGGTACTCTCATTAAATATGCGCCTGAGGAGACAGATCATTTTCTGATTAGACCATTTTCTGATTCTCCTAACTGGGCATAGTTTCTCTTGGTGCCTAGGAATAACTTCTATGTCCGCTTTTTCACCCTTGTGACTTTCAGGACTCCCAGACGGCGGGAGCCCTAGAGAGAAACTTTACACCCCTCAGTCTCTCTCTTTCTCTATTTTGTGTGTCACTTATTCCTTGGAAGGTGGGAGTCTTCAGTGGTGACCCGGTGCACAGGCCCACACGTCCCCACTCAGTGGGGTCCCCTTGTTGCCATATCCCAGGGAGGCGTGGCTTTGTCTGGCAAGTTCGAATTGTGTGTAGTATAGGACGGGGATGGGTACCTGGTCCAGAATCACCGCTCTTTTCTCTAATGTTTTTCGGTGGATATTCTTTTTTTTAATTGTTTTTTTTTTACATTTATTTATTTATTTATTTATTTTTTTTTTTTAACATTTATTTATTTTTGAGACAGAGAGAGACAGAGCATGAACGGGGGAGGGGCAGAGAGGGAGGGAGACACAGAATCGGAAACAGGCTCCAGGCTCTGAGCCATCAGCCCAGAGCCCGACGCGGGGCTCGAACTCACGGACCACGAGATCGTGACCTGAGCTGAAGTCCGGACGCTCAACCGACTGAGCCACCCAGGCGCCCCTACATTTATTTATTTTTGAGAGACAGAGCCCAAGTGGGGGAGGGACAGAAAGAGAAGGAGACACAGAATCCGAAGCAGGCTCCAGACTCTGAGCTGTCAGCACAGAGCCCGACGCGGGGCTCGAACTCACAAACCGTGAGATCATGAGCCGAAGTCAGACGCTTAACTGACTGAGCCACCCAGGCGCCCCCGGTGCATATTCTGAAACGCTGGCCCGCCACAGGAAGATGTTGAAAATGTAGATTTGTATTTTAAATACTCTGTGAATATCAAACTTTTCATTGTGAATTCCTCTGTCAGTGGGAGGCAGATACATTTGGAGAGAACACTGAATCTAACTTTTATCTCATCAAAACAGTAGCATTCTTCTTTTTGGCCACTCAAAGGACTTTGCCCCTAACGGGCTGAGATCCCCATCAGTTTGAATTGTCTCGTGTGAAGCAAAAGTACGGATTTCGTGATCTGAACAAAGCAACTTGACCTCGCTGTGGAAAGCTCATTAATTCCACATGGAAAATAATCAGCTCAGAAAAGGATGGGTGGGATTCTGTCTTCCTCTTTTTCCTGTAAACTAGAGGAAAATGATTTTTGGCTGAAAGATGGCTTTGGCAAGAAGTCGGACTCTCCAAAGGAAAACCCCTGTTGAGAGCAGATAGGTTTCGGCCGCCCAGAAAGCCAGGAGGCCACCGGTCTGCTTCCATTTGTCTGTTACTTGAAATTGGCAGTTGTCTCAGCTGCTTACCTCACAAGAGGGTTTCCATCAGGCTCATGTTTTCCAGGAGAATGTTCTTGTAGTGTGCTCTGTACGAACTTAGGGACCAGTAGTGACTAGCTACAGATTTCCAGATGCCCATCTGCTTCTTTCTCTCGTTACCATTTTTCTGCTCTCCCCAGTTCGAGGTTAATGTCGCGGGTGGGTGAGAAGAGTCTGAGAGGGAAGTAAAGGAAAATGATAAGAATTTCTAGCTTTCGGAACAGTAACCATGAAAGCGAAAGTTGAAAACCGCTGGATTCTATGCCCCAGTCTGTAGAGGGAGAAGCGAATCACATGTAAACATTCTCTCTGCAGGGGCAGCTGGGTTTTCAGTCTCCTTCCTACACTTTTCTGTTAGCATTTTCTCTTTCTTCCGATTTTTTTTCCTTTTCTCCTATTTTTCCCAACCTCATTTTATTCCTCCACCAGCTCCTAGCTTCGTGTTCTTCCTTATTCCTTTCCCTTGGTGTCTTTCTTTTTTTTCTTTTTATTAAAATTTTTTTTTTTTTTTTTTTTTTTTTTTGAGAGGGAGAGAGAAAGAGCATAAGTTGGGGAGGGGCAGAGAAGGAGACACAGAATCCTAAGTAGGCTCCAGGCTCCAAGCTGTCAGGTCAGAGCCTGATGCGGGGCTCGAACCCACAAACCACGAGATCGTGACCTGAGCTGAAGTCAGCCACTTAACCGACTGAGCCACCCAAGTGTCCGCCCTTAGTTTCTTTCTTAGCTTCTTCTCCTTCCTCCATAATTTCTCTCCCCCACAGCAGGCAGTAGGGGAGAGAAATTTCTGGATTTCATGTCCCACCACCTGAGACTGGAACAAGATGAGAAGATGGTTTGGTTCAGAGCAAGATGTTGGTTCGGCAACAGTGTTTCTAAACATTTATGGGGACCCAGGGGAAAGCTTAAGAGAAAACTTCTTTTAATGTCCCCACTCCTGTATTAGGAATTTTTGAAAAAATTGTGCTGTTGTAATATTTACTAAAAACATAATTTAAGAATTTTGGGTAGGTTGGTGAAGCACCCAACTTCGACTCAGGTCATGATCTCGTGGTTTGTGGGTTTGAGCCCCACGTCAGGCTCTGCACCGGCAGCGAGGAGCCTGCGTGGGATTCTCTCTCCCTGTCTCTCCACCTCTCCCCCACTTGTGCTCTTTCTCTGTCTCTGAAAATGAATAAACGTGAAAAAGAAGAATTTTTGGTTTCCAAATATTTCAGTATTATTTGTAAATCAAGGCTGAGATACATGATACGTTCATACTTGCAAATGGATTTAGGTTTTATGTTACTTTTTGTTTGTTTTTTTTTTCAGTAGTTTTATGTAAGCTTTTCAAAATAATTGGTATGATAAATCATCACAGAAACCTTTGTATTAGGAAAGGTTTCTTGGTTATGATCATTAACGTGGCTAATTGTTCATTTCTTATTGTATTATCTGATAACGTCAGTAGTTCAAGGCACATTTTGTTTCATTCTTCTTTGAGACTGTTTTGTTAATTGTGTTGCGATGCCCTCTTACACGGATTCTGGGACGGCCCCCTCTTCTGCCCACAGGAAACTGGTCCTGAGTGCGAAGTTTCCCATCTTCCACAACAGCCTCTGAGTACCCCTTTGTCCACGTCTTATTTACCTGGACCCCCTGGGTCACTGCCTCGGACGGTGTGATGGTTCATTTCATGTGTCAACTTGACGGGGCTCGGGGATGCCCAGACAGCTGGCGAAGCGTGATTTCTGGGTGTGTCTGTGAGGGCTTTTCCAGAAGAGATTAACGTTTGAATTGACCAGCTGGGTAAAGCAGGTGGTCCTTCCCAGTGTGGGTGGGCATCGTCCAATTCCTCGAGGGGAAGAAAAAGGTGGAACAACGGTGAACTTGCTCTCTCTATTGAAGGTGGGACCTCACCCTCACCTAACCTTGGACGTGGGCACTCACTGGCTCTCAGGCCTTCAGACTCACACTGATGTGTGAGTGATCCTCTGGGCTGCAGACACAGGTGATGGGACTTCTTGGCCTCTAACAATTACACGAGCCCATTCCTATAACAAATCGCTCCATATACATGATCTAGGATATAATCGAATTTATGTATTGTATCATCTGAGTCTATATCCTATTGGTTCTATTTCTCTGGAGAACCCTAACTGATACAGGGAGGGGCCACCACTGTTCCCCACTGACTCAAGCGGCCGAGGCTGGGCCCCATCAATGTGGGACCCAGTGTGACTGCCTAGGCTGACTGGGAGTCCTGGCGCATATCAGCATTCTGGTGGGCCAGGTTAGCTGCCTTCTGTAGCTAATTCTCCCTTTTGTAGCTGCCCTTTTGCCCGCAGTAGAGCGTCTGATACATTCCTCATCCTCATAGGAATGTCTGTGGACTAAGAAAAATACAAAAATTAGATAATATGTGGTATCATCTTCCAAAGGTAATCCCTAAATAAAGTATTGTTTGCAATTAGCAGATATTTACACAACATAATGTTGACAATAAGTCCTTCCAATCATGGTCGGACTCATCTTTGTATTCTCAGGCACTACATGTATCTGGTGTATAACGGGACCTTCGTACGTTTTGAATGAATACAATGAAATAAATAGATGCCGATGGCATTCTAGAATTCAAGAACACAAGAGGGAGAGAGAATAAAGGAGTACAGTAATATGTCAGCATCAGAATGATTTATCCTGATACAAGACAACTTTTGCTACATACGAACAAAATAATTTAGTCAAATAAATCATCAGCGTACAAGCTTTCACTGAGAACATGAAACGGATTGCAAATATGCGGTTCAACAGCAGACATTTTTTTCTTAGGTGGATTAGATGACATGACATTTAAAAAGTGCTCTGGGTTTTTTTTTTTTTTTTTTTTTTTTTGTCTGGCTTCTTTCAGCATAATTATTTTGAGATCCCTCCATGTTGTTACCTGTATCAACACATCATTCCTTTTAAATGCTGAGTACCATTCTTTTGTACAGATAAGCCACAATTTACCTAGCCACCCGTTGCCAGACATTTGAGCTGTTGCCACTTTAGGGCTGTGACCCGTCAAGCCGCTAGAAACATTTCGTATGTGAATTTTTCTGAAGCAGTGATACCACTTTGCGTTCTCACTAGCAGCGTGTGAGTTACTCCACATCCTCGCCAGCCCTTGGCATGATCAGTATCGTTAATTTTAGCCCCTCACACAAGCAGGTAGTAGTATGGCATTGTGGTTTTAATTTCCATTTTACCAGTGACTCAGGATTTCAATGTCTTTCATGGGCTTGTTTGCCATTCATATATATAAATATATTTTTTTGGGGGAAGTGTCTGTTCAACTCTTTTGCCCATTTTTATTTTTATTTTTTAATGTTTATTTATTTATTGGGGGGGAGGGGCAGAGAGAGAGAGGGAGAGAGACAGCCCCCAGCAGTCCCCAACACGGGGCTCGATGCCCTGACTGCAAAATATCAAGAGTCGCTGATATCAAGAGTCGGATGCTTAACCAACTGAGCCACCCAGGTGCCCTTCCTTTGCCGGTTTTAAAAATTGGATTGATTATTTTCTTATTATTGAGTCTTGAGAGTTCCTTATATTTTCTGGATATGAGACCTTTATCAGGTACGTCACGTGCAAACGTTTTCTTCCAGTCTGTTTTGTTTCCATGCTACTGCAACAATGGCTTTCAAAGAACAGAAGTGCCTAATTTTCATGAAGTCCAATTTATTAATTTCTTCTTTTTTGGATCTTATCTAAGAAATCTTTGCCCAACCCAGGGTCATGAAAATTTTCTTCTACAAGTTGTTTTTTTTTTTTTTTTGAAGTTCTGTTTCATATTTAGGTAAATGATCTATTTTGAGGGAATTTTGGGGTATGGCATGAGGTTTGAATTAAAGCTTTTTTTTTTTTTTTTTTTTTGCCTTCAGTTATCCAATTTTTTCTGTACCTTTGGCTAGAAGAAAAATCCTTTTTGCCCTAACTTGCCTTTGTACTTTATTGAAAATCAGTTGACCTTATATGTGTGTCTTTCTTTCTAGAATCTATTTGGTTCTACTGATCTGTGTGTCAGATTGGGCTGTTTTTATTCTTGAGTTTGCTGGATTTTGTTTTTTACTTTAACAAGAAAACAGAGGACTTTTAAATAGTATCATCAACTAAGTTATTGGACGAACGATTAGTGGAGGTCAGTCATTATTAGAGAAGTTTTTATTAAAACAGATTGATGTCTGAATTTATTGGGACTTGTTTTTAAATAATCCAATTAACATTTACTAATCTCTCTACAAAAGGTTTCAAAAAGATTAATGGAGTTTTTCGGTGGGGCAGGTAAAGCAACCTTTGTCATTCTGGAAAGAAAAATACTGCAAAATACAAAATGGTGTAAGTATGGCCTGTTCTTTTTGACTAGAGGAAATGGTCTTCTCACTGCTTCACCGAAACACTGATGAGTGAGTGTATCCACGAACCACATTTTTAGTCTGGGATTCAAAGATGTAAAATATCCTTAATTTTTCTTACATTTTCAATGTGTGTATTCAGAGAAGCGTTCCATTTCACGTACTACTCAACAGATGCTTACGTGTGTAATATTAGTGGATGTTAATATTTCAGTGAGTGCTTTTATGCTTCATAAGAATGGATGTCCCGTAATGACAGATCCCTGATTACTCAGAATGAAGAGCAGGGGGAGGATATTTGCATCCTGGCAGCCGACAATGATATACGAGGATATCCAACAAGGATATGCCACAAAATCCTCCTTCCATGTGGTCACTGCTCTATATTATTTAATTTGTGCATACATAGGTATTTTCTCCAGCTGCTGATAGTTTAAAAGGGTACTGTTTATGCTGCCCCGGAAGGAGTTGATTTGAGAAAAATTAGACCACATGCATTTCCCATGGATGTATGAGTCACAGATCCACATGTTTCAACATTAGAAGTTTATAAGCCAGGGTGCCGGGGTGGCTCGGTCAGTTAAGCGTCTGACTTCAGCTCAACTGGTGATCTTATGGTTGGTGAGTTTGAGCCCACACGGGGTTCTCTGCTGTTAGCACAGAGCCTGCTTCGGATCCTCTGTCTCCCTCTCTCTCTGCCCCTCCCCAGCTCTCACACACACTCCCTCTCTCAAAAATAAAATAAACATTTAAAAAAAAAAGAAGTTTTAAACCGGGAGCAACTGAAAATAGTTGTTTTTCCTGTTATATAATTGGTCTGACATATGATTGTGGATAATACCTGCCTGCTTTCTTCTTTATAAGGTGGGAATAATTCCACTGGTATTTAGGGACATGTTGTGGGGATACAAGCTGTGTCACGTGACAGAAGACAGAGGTTACACAGTATTGCGTCATGGCTCTACACTTTGGCTGTTTTTAAAGGGCTTTTAGGGGGTGTCTGGCTGACTCACTTGGTAGAGCATGCAGCCCTTTTTTTTTTCAAGTTTATTTATGTTGAGAGAGAGTGAGCAAAAGTGGGAGAAGGGCAGAGAGAGAGAGAGAGAGAGAGAGAGAGAGTCCCCAGCAGGCTCAGTGCTGACAGCATGGAGGCCGACGTGGGGTTAGACTCAGGTCTCAGACTCACAAACCATGACATCATGACCTGAGCTGAAATCAGGAGTGGGGCGCTTAATTGACTGAGTCACCCAGGCGCCCCTAGAGCATGCAACTCTTGATCAAAGGGCTGTCAGCTCAAGCCCCAAGATAGGCATCGAGCTTACTTAAGAAATAAATAAATAGGTGGCTCAGTCGGTTGAGCATCCAACTTCGGCTCAGGTCATGATCTCTCGGTCCGTGAGTTCGAGCCCCGCCTCGGGCTCTGTGCTCACAGCTCAGAGCCTGGAGCCTGCTTTGGATTCTGTGTCTGCCTCTCTCTGCCCTTCTCCTGCTGTGCTCTGTCTTTCTCAAAGATAAGCATTAAAAAATAAATACATTAAATAAATAAAGAGCCTAACTCTTTTGACACTTTGACTCTCCCAATCACCAGCAAGGTAGGTAGGTGGAGACTAATATCCATTTCATGACTTTGGAAGGCAAGAGTAAATTAGAATTATAGACGTAATGATTGAAAAATAGGTGTCCAGGTGGTAGTCTAATTTATTATGATAATAGAAGACATATATGTCTCTGAGTATTTTCCTGTGTTAAATTATGTAAACTCATGAATAACAGCAAAAAATGATATATATTGTTTATGTAAGAGGTAATATGATGTCATGTTATAATCAGTGACCACATCTTTCATAGTCTATATATAAACTATATTATATTTTATATATACATATATACATAATATATAATATATTCTATTGTACTTCTGTATTCGATTCTATCTTTATAAAAGATATTTATGCCACCTGTTTTGGAAAAGGAAGGGGTGATGTGAAAGAGAGCTGACATCTGTTCTGAGAGGACTGAGGACCACAGGGAGGCAAGTGACAGAGGAACTGGCGATGAGACTGGAAGAGAAAGATCTGGAAACTTGGGGAGGGGAGCCGTGGGTGAAGTGTGGGAATGCAGGCACGGGATTGTGACGGGGAGGGAAGGTGCCGGAAAAGGGGCCAGTCATGGAGGAAATGACACAGGGAGGAACGAAGATCGAGCAGACGAGGGAGTCAAAAGGGTTACAGGAAATAGCACTGGTCTGGTGTCTGTTGCTTCCATTATGGTTCCAAATGGATAAAAGGAATTCAACAGATGTTTAAAAAAAAAAAAAAAGCCGGAAAGTGGGACAAACCATGGGACTATTCAAAGGACAGTTTGTTGTTTCTAATGAGCTCCCAAGAGGTCAGCTGTAGAAATCCTCATCATGAGATCTCAGCATGAGGCAGTATCATGAGGACCCATGGTGCCAGGCATGAAAGCAGAATTTAGGGACTCGGTCATTACTTAAGGAATTTCTTTTCTGTTTTTTTTTTAAGTGCATTTTTTTTTTTTGTTTATCTTTGAGAGAGACAGAGAGAGAGAAAGAGAGACAAAGAAAGAGAGCGAGAATGAGTGGGGGAGGGGCAGAGAGAGGGGGGGGACAGAGGATTGGAAACAGACTCCACCAGCTCGAACTCATGCACCGCGAGATCTTGACCTGAGCGGAAGTCGGACGCTCAACCAACTGAGCCACCCAGGCGCCCCTGCTTAAGGAATCTCTGACAGAGAAGAGAAAGACCACTGGTGGAAATCTGTCACAGTGCCAGGGGGCAGGCCGAGGACAAAAACCGAGGTCTCTCATTAGGTAGATGTGAGGTGGTTGCTGGAGATTCCAGAGCTAGGGAGTTAAAATGATACTGCAGAGTTGCCTCAGTTGAGTAGGAATGGACAGATACAGGGTAAAGAATGTCTATTTGTAGAAGAACTGGGGTAGAGAGAGTTAGGATATGCTATTTATCTGGTAGGCCTGACCTGAGTATGTAGAGACTATGGATATTTTTTTTTTTAAATGGCCCCATAAATATGCATTCTGAGACCAACAAGTATTAATTAACTTCATACAAAACTGCTTGTGTCAGGGGCTCCTGGGTGGTTCTGTCGGGTAAGCGCCCGACTCTTGATTTTGGCTCAGGTCACTATCTCGTGGTTCCGTGAGTTTGAGCCCCACGTCGAGCTTTCTGCTGTCAGCGCTGAGCCCTGTCAGATCCTCTGTCTCTCTCTTTCTCTGCCTCTCCTCTGCTTGTGCTCTCCCTCTCAGATATCAGTAAACATTTAAAAAGAAAAATCGCTTGTTTGAGGACAAAGGCTGGGGTGAATCGACCTGGGACCAGGTTTGGAAATGAAGCTACTCGGGGCGAGCCAACTGGCCAGCTGGTTGAAAATGGACCCCGGGCTGAGAAACCGCCCATGTCCTAAAGCCCTCTGGCTTAGGTCGACAACATTCTATGTTGGAAGAAATTGCATTGGTCGACCTCCTTAATGTCCATCCATTCAGATACTTCTCTAATGTCCTCAGGTTTTGCATCTGTAAAGAGAGATAATAATAGTGCCCCACCCCTCTCCTCTTCTCTCTCTCTCTCTCTCTCTCTCTCTCTCACACACACACACACACACACACACACACACACACGGCGTTTTTGTGAAGAGTAATTGAGATCATGAACAAAAAGCATTTGATGGATAGCAGGACTGTGTGATATGTGTTAGATTGTAAGCCCACAAGCTGTTTCCATGGAATCTCCAATGCATTCCACAGTGCCTGGCAAATGATAGGCATTCACTATGTACTTACGGAATGGAGGAATGAATGAAGGGCCCGTTGCATTCATCACCACAGCTCAGATCCTTGCCATTTATTTTCGGTAGCTGCACCAGCGGGTCTTCCCGACTCCAGTCTTGTCCCTCTCTGATCTCTACTCCAAAATGCCACCAGCGTTTTCCAAGCCACAAATCAGGTCATGTCACTTATTAATGAATTCTTAAGAGTTTCCGCATCGCACCCCAGATAAAACCCAATCTCCTTAGCATGGCTGAGAAGGCCTTTCATCCTTGGCCCTTGGTCAGTTCTCTCTTTCAGGAGAATTCCTTAAGAGCTTTGGGACTTCTTAATACATGACAATTCCTTCTTCTCAAGGTGTATCAATGAGAAATTGAACTTTGCTGGGCCACTTGGTTGGCTCAGTCAGTTAAGCATCTGACTCTTGATTTTAGCTCACATCATAATTTCATGGTTTATGAGTTCAAAAGTCAGGTTTTGTGCTGACAGCACAGAGCCTGCTTGGGATTCTCTATCTTTCAATCTCTCTGCTCCTCCCCTGCTTACGCCGTCTCTCTCTCTCTCTCTCTAAATAAATAAATAAACTTAAAAAAAGAAAGAAAGAAACCGAATTTTGCTGCCTGTAATGCAAACTTAATTAATTGGCTTAAATTTATTTTGTTCACATATTAAGAAATCTGGGGATGCCTGGATGACTCAGCTGGTTGAGCATCTGACTTCGGCTCAGGTCATGATCTCAGGGTTCGTGGGTTCAAGCCCCACGTTGGGCTTTGCGCTGACAGCGAGGAGCCTGCTTAGGATTCTCTGTCTCCCATTCTCTCTGTCTCTCCCCCAATGCCCCGTGTCAAAAATAAATAAATATTAAGAAAGAAAGAAAGAAAGAAAGAAAGAAAGAAAGAAACCTGGGGAAGCCCAGAGCTTGCTGAGTGGTTACGTTTAAAAAAAATGTTTTTTTAATGTTTATTCATTTTTTTGAGAGAGAGAGAGAGACAGAGCATGAGTGGGGGAGGGGCAGAGAGAGAAAGAGACACAGTATCTGAAGAGGCTCCAGGCTCTGAGCTGTCAGCACAGAGCCCAACGCAGGGTTTGAACCCATGAACTGTGGGATCATGACCTGAGCTGAAGTCAGACACTCAACTGACCAAGCCACCCAGGCGCTCCTGAGTGGTTAAGTTTTAATGGAACCAGATTCCTTCTAGACCCCTACTCACCATTGAGAACTGCCACCACCCTACATGGATCGTATAGCTACTAGGACTAAGAACTGTGACCACCCAGGTCAACTACTGAGTTACAAAATACGAATTTGAAAACAAAGACTGGGTGTGGAAATGCCCAACTAAGCATGGCCTGGTCGTTGCTTCTAGCAAACTTTGCTCGAGGGAAAGACTATAGCCATTTAGTAACTTCACTGTTGCTTTAGGAAATTTCTGCACATTGGTATATCTGAGGCAATAGTCTGCTCATCTGGGCCAACAACTCACTTTAACCAGCAGTCAGATGTGATAGCCACTAGCCAAATTGCCTCAACTGAGATACGCCGTTAGTATAAAGTACGCGAGAGATTTCAAAGACTTAGTCTGAGAAAAACAATGTAGAATATCTCATTAACATTTTTACATTGATTATGTGTTCAAATAATAATATAGATATGCTGCTTTAAATAATTTAATATGGCTGCTAAAAAAATTTAAATCCTATCTGTAGCTCTCATGGTATTTCTGTGAGGCAGATGGGTTACAGTTTTCTTTTACTTGAGGTATTATCTTTCTCTGATTTATAGGACCTCTTGATATATTGTTTTAATTTTTTTTTTAATTTGAGTGTAGTTGACACACAATGTTACATTAGTTTCAGGTGTACAATGTAGCAAGTCAACATTTCTGTGCATGATGCTGTGCTCACAGGTATAGGTACCACCTGTCACCATACAACCCTATCACAATATCATTGACTATATTCCCTATGCTGTGCCTTCTCTTGCTGTGACTTATTCATTCCCTAACTGGAAACCTATATCTCCCACTCCCTTTGCCCATTTTGCCCATCATCCCCAAGCAACCATCAGTTTTTTTCTCTGTATGTATAGGTCTGATTTTGCTTTTTGCTTATTTATTCATTTGTTTCATTTTTTTAGATTCCACTTATGAGTGAAATCATATGGTGTCTGTCTTTCCCTGTCGGACTTACCTCACTTAGCACTGGCATGAAACCCTCTATGTCCATCCATGTTGTCACCAGTGGGAAGAGCGTATCCTTTTTTATGGTTATCTAATATTCCACTATAGGTATATTTTATATATCATTTTTCTTGTCTACTCATGTATTGATGGACATTCGGGTTGCTTTCATATCTTGGCTATTATAAATAATGCTGCAGGAAACATAGGGGTGCTTTTTATCTTTTTGAACCAAATGCTGTTGGTATTTGGATAGGAATTGCATTGAATCTGTAGATTGCTTTGGGTAGGATGGACATCTTGACAATAGTAATTCTTCCAATCCATGAACATGGGACATTTTTCCATTTGTGTCATCTTTGATTTCTTTCATTAGTGTTTTATAGCTTTTAGAGTACAGGTCTTTCACCTTCTTGTTTAAGTCTATTCCTAGATATTTTCTTCTCTGTAGTGCCATTGTAAGTGGGACGGTTTTCTTAATTTCTCTGTTACTCCATTATTGGCATAAAGAAACATTACCAATTTGTTTTTTTTTTTATTTTTTTTAAACGTTTTATTTATTTTTGAGACAGGGAGAGACAGAGCATGAACAGGGGAGGGTCAGAGAGAGGGAGACACAGACTCCGAAACAGGCTCCAGGCTCTGAGCTGTCAGCACAGAGCCCGACGTGGGGCTCAAACTCACGGACCGCGAGATCATGGCCTGAGCCAAAGTCAGCCACTTAACCAACTGAGCCACCCAGGCGCCCCGAAACATTACCAATTTGTAGGTATTACTTTTGCATCCTGCAAATTTGCTGAATTCACTTATTAGTTGCAACAGTTTTTTTGGTGGAGTCTTTAGGGTTTTCTATGTATAGTATCATGTGTAAATAGTGACAGTTGAGCTCCTTTACTAATACAGATCCTCTTATTTCTTTTTCTTGTCTGATTGCTGTGGCTAGGACTTCCACTACTATGTTGAATAAAAGTGGTGAGAGTGCACATCCTTGTCTTGTTCCTGATCTTAGAGGAAAAGTTCCCAGGTTTTCACAATTATGTATGACATTAGCTGTGGGTTTTTCATATATGGCTTTTATTATGTTGAGGTATGTTCCCTCTAAACCCACCTTATTGAGAGGTTTTATCATGAATGGATGTGGTATTTTGCCAAATCTTTTCTGCATCTATTGAGATGATCATATGATTTTTAACTTTCATTTTTTTGTCTCTTGTTTAATTAATTATTTTTAAATTTGCATCCACTTAGCATATAGTGCAATAATGATTTCAGGAGTAGATTCCAGTGATTCTCTCCTATGTGTAATGCCCAGTGCTCGTCCCAACAACTGTCTTCCTTAGTGCCCCTTACCCATTTAGCTCATTCGCCCATCCACAGCAGCCTCCAGCAACCCTCAGTTTGTTCTCTATATTTAAGAGTCTCTTATGTTTTGTCTCCCTCCTTGTTTTTTTATATTGTTTTTGCTTCCCTTTCCTTATGTTCCTCTGTTTTGTGTCTTAAAGTCCTCATATGAGTGAAGTCATATGATATTTGTCTTTCTCTGACTAATTTCGCTTAGCATAATACCCTCCAGTTCCATCCATGTAGTTGCAAATGGCAAGATTTCATTCTTTTTGATTGTGGAGTAACACCCCATTGTATATATATCTACCACATCTTCTTTATCCATTCATCCATCAATGGACATTTGGGCTCTTTCCATACTTTGGCTATTGTCAATAGTTCTGCCATAAACATTGGGGTGCATGTGCCCCTTTGAAACAGCACACCTGTTTCATCCCTTGGATAAATACCTAGTAGAGCAATTGCTGGGTGTTAGGGTAGTTCTAGTTTTAATTTTTTGAGAAACCTCCATACCGTTTTCCAGAGTGGTTGCACTATTTACATTGCCACCAGCAGTGCAAAAGAGATCTTCTTTCTCCACATCCTCACCAACATCTGTTGTTGCCTGATAGGTGTGAGAGGATATCTCATTGTGGTTTTGATTTGTATTTCCCTAATGATGGGTGATATTGAGCATTTTTTCATGTGTTGGTTGGCCATCTGGATGCCTTCTTCGGAGAAGTATCTATTCATGTCTTTTGCCCAGTTCTTTACTGGATTATTTGTTTTTTTGGGTGTTGAGTTTGATAAGTTCCTTACAGATTTTGGAAACTAACCCTTTATCTGATATGTCGTTTGCAAATATCTTCTTCCATTCCACCAGTTGCCTTTTAGTTTTGCTGATTGTTTCCTTCACTGTGCAGAAGGTTTTTTTTTATCTTGATGAGGTCCCCATAGCTCATTTTTGGTTTTGTTTCCCTTGACTCTGGAGACGTGTTGAGTAAGAAGTTGCTGCGGCCAAGGTCAAAGAGGTTTTTGCCTGTTTTCTCCTCTAGGATTTTGATGGCTTCCTGTCTTACATTGAGGTCTTTCATCCATTTTGAGTTGATTTTTGTGTATGGTGTAAGAAAGTGGTCCAGGTTCATTCTTCTGCATGTCGCTGTCCAGTTTTCCCAGCACCATTTGCTGAAAAAACTGTCTTTATTCCATTGGATATTCTTTCCTGCGTTGTCAAAGATTAGTTGGCCATATGTTTGTGGTTCCATTTATGGGTTCTTGATTCTGTTCTATTGATCTTAGTGTCTGTTTTTGTGGTATATCTTTCATTTTTGATGTGGTATATCATGTTGATTGATTTGCAAATTTTGAATTATCCTTGCATTCCCAACATAAATCCCACTTGATTGTGGTGTATGTTGAATATATTGTTGAATGTGGTTTGCTATATTTTGTTGAAGATTTCTGAATCTGTGTTCATCAGGGATATTGTCTTGGAGTTTACTTTTTTTGTAGTGTCTTTGTCTGGTTTTGGTATCAGGGTAATGTTGGCCTTGTAGAATATATTTAGAAAATTTCATTTCTCTTCTTTTTTTGGTAATAGTTTGAGGAGAATTGGTATTAACTCCTTTTTAAATGTTTGATAGAATTCACCTGTGAATCATCTGGTCCTGGATTTTTAGTTTTGGTAGTTTTTTAAAATTATTGATTCATTTTTTTTTTTTTTTTACTAGTAATTGGTCTATTCAGATTTTCTATTTTTTCCTAGATCATTTTGGAAAATTGTATGTTCTTAGAAATTTATCAATTTCTTCTAGGGTGTCCAATTTGTTGGCATATAACTGTTTTGTAGTATTCTCTTATAATTCTTTGTATTTCTATGGTGTCAGTTGTTACTTCTCTTTCATTTCTGATTTTACTTATTTTAGTCCTTTCTCTCTTTTTCTTGATGACTCTGGCTAAGGGTTTATCAATTTTGTCTATTTTCAAAGAACCAGCTCTTGATTTCATTGATCTTTTCTATTTTCTTTTTTAGCTTTTATGTCATTTATTTCTGTTCTGATCTTTATTATTTCCTTCCTTCTATTCACTCTGGGCTTTATTTGTCCTACTTTTTCTAGTTCCTTTAGATGTAAGTTTAGATTGTTTATTTGAGCCTTTTCTTGTTTCTTGAGGTAAGCCTGGATTGCTATATATTTCCCTCTTAGAACTGCTTTCACTGCATCTCAAACATTTTCAACTGCTGTGATCTCATTTTCATTGATCTCCATGTATTTTTCAATTTCTTCTTTGATTTCCTCTTTGACCCATTGTTGTTTAGTTTTTTTAGTTGTTTAGGTTTCTTTCTCCAGTTTTTCTTTTGTGATTGACCTCTAGTTTCAATACCACTGTGGTTAGAAAAGATGCATAGTATGATTTTAGTCTTCTTAAATTTATTGAGACTTGTTTTGTGGCCTAACCATGTTATCTATTCTGAAGAATGTTCCATGTACACTTGAAAAGAATGTGTATTCTGTGGTTTTTGAATGGGATATTCCCTATATATCTGTAATGTCCAGGTCTCATGTGTCATTCAAAGACACTTTTTCCTTCTGGATTTTCTGCCTAGATGATCTATCTGTTGACATAAATGGTGTGTTAAAGTCTACTATTGTTTATCACCAGGACCTCTTGTTATATTGTTCGTATATATTCTTTGCTATATGGTGGTGGATATTTGTTCTCAGTCTGTAACTTATTTTTGGTCTCAAATGATGGGTTTCTTGTTATACAAAAATTATGAGTTTTTAAAAACCTGTCAATTTTTTCTTTATCCCTTCTGGTTTGTGTGTCTTGCTAAGGAAATATTTCACCATGCTAAGATTATAAATATAACACCCTGTATTCCTTTAAAGTTATTTCCTTCTTTAATACTGATGACTTTTAGGCATTTGGAATTAATTTTTTTTGTCTGGTGTGAAATGGGAAGTTTTACAACTTTTTGGTAAATTGTAGGATAAATAATTCGCACTACCTCCTTTCCCATTGATTTGAATTGCCTCCTTTCTCAGCGAGTACAACACTTTCATTACAAATGAAACATTTTGAATTCTTTCCTCAGTTTCCTCCATATGTTTGTTAACTCTTATGCCAGAATCTCACTATTTTAATTACCAATGTTTTAGAGAATCTTTTTATATCTAGGAGACCAAGTTGTTTTTTTTTTTTTTAATTTTTTTTTTCAACGTTTATTTATTTTTTTTGGGACAGAGAGACACAGAGCATGAACGGGGGAGGGGCAGAGAGAGAGGGAGACACAGAATCGGAAACAGGCTCCCGGCTCTGAGCCATCAGCCCAGAGCCCGATGCGGGGCTCGAACTCACGGACCGCGAGATCTTGACCTGGCTGAAGTCGGACGCTTAACCGACTGCGCCACCCAGGAGCCCCTATTTTTTTTTTTTAAACAATTCATTCATGGGCACATTCTCTTCCAACAAACTTCAGAATCCGGTTGCCAATTTCTGTATAAAATCCTGTTTGAATTTTGGCTGAGACTGTATTAGTGGACTTTGGGAGACAGCTTACATCTTTACAACATTAACCGTGTCTATGTAGAAACAAGCTATATCTCTTAATTTATTTATGTCTTTTAAAGTGTGGGGGTGCCTGGGTGGCTCAGTCGGTTAAGCGGCGACGTCGGCTCAGGTCATGATCTCATGGTCAGTGAGTTCAAGCCCTGTATCGGGCTCTGTGCTGACAGCTCAGAGCCCGGAGCCTGTTTCAGATTCTGTGTCTCCCTCTCTCTGATCCTCCCCCGTTCATGCTCTGTCTCAAAAATAAATAAACGTTAAAAAAAATAAAAAAAAATAATAATAGAGTGTGAATCCATAAAGCTTTACACGTCTCTTAATAGGTGACTTGCTCATTATGTATTAGGCCTTTTCTTAATTATTTTATTGTGCTTGTTGCCACTGTGAATCAACGGTTTTTACTCTACATTTGTTGGTCTTGTATCTAACCAACTTAACTGATTCTTCTTTGGTTCCATTAGGTTTTCATTTGATTTTCTTTGCTTTTATAGGTACACAAGTATATGATGTACAAATGCTGTTTATGCCAGCTCATGAGAGTCAATTTTTTTTTTAATTTTTTTTTCCACGTTTTTATTTATTTTTGGGACAGAGAGAGACAGAGCATGAACGGGGGAGGGGCAGAGAGAGAGGGAGACACAGAATCGGAAACAGGCTCCAGGCTCCGAGCCATCAGCCCAGAGCCCGACGCGGGGCTCGAACTCACGGACCGTGAGATCGTGACCTGGCTGAAGTCGGACGCTTAACCGACTGCGCCACCCAGGTGCCCCTGAGAGTCAATTTTTTACATAGTCAGGAATTTCGTCAGCTGATTGTTAAACATAGCCATTATTAAAGATTAAATTGTATAACTTTATAATGAAATAGATTTTATTAAAAACAAAGATAGAAGCTCAGTTCCTATTGTGTCCTAATTATTTTTACTTATTTCTACTCTTAAAGTTATTCATTTCCAATATTTCTGTGCAGTGGAAATTCTTTATAATAGTACTCTACTGTGTATCTTCTCCAACTTCACGTTGAGTGAGTTCACATTGGTAGCTTGAAATCAATCATGATGAGAATATTTACATCATGAAAATCAGCAAACACTTCAAGGCAGGTCCTGACTTATTGTTTTGTTAATTGTCTGGACTTAAAGTAACAGAGAAAAATGTTAATAATGGAGATTAAACTCAAACATGCATCATGTCTGGGGCACCTGGGTGGCTCAGTTGGTTGAGTGTCCAACTTTGGCTCAGGTCATGATCTCATGGTTCGTGGGTTCGAGCCCCACGTCGGGCTCTGTGCTGACAGCTCAGAGCCTGGATCCTACTTCGGATTCTGTGTCTCCCTCTCTCTGCCCTCCCCCATTCATGCTCTGTCTCTCAAAAATGAATAAATATTTAAAAAAAAAACATGCATCATGTCATACATTGTGAAATGCACAAAAAATTGGCAATATTTGAAAGCTATTTTTCCATTTCATCAAGAAGTAGCTCACATCATGGACCCACAGGTATAGTTAGGACAAATTGTTTCACTTTTGTTTTCCTCATTAATGTAAACAAAAACATCAACAACCAACATTCATGTTGGAAACTACACTCACAAGTATCAAAAGCATGCAAGCATTGAAAGTCTCCCCTCTTTTCAAAAATTACATCCCATTGCATGTTTTGGACCTACTGCATTGGTTAGGATTCTTGCACAATGTGGAATAACAGTAGTGTTACTTGGCATTCTTGATTTGATCCTTATTTTAATATTTCTATTTTATCACTAAGAATGAGGTTTGCTCTGGGTGTCTGTTAGCTACTAGTTAGAGCTCTGGAATGTCATTTGAATACTTTCCTACAGACTAATAGGAAACTTCTGCAGCCTGTTTTTAGTAAAATTTGCTCTCTTAAAATATTCTTCCATTTTCTACAAATCTCTCTTTTCTTTCCAAAATTTTATGACCATGTGGATTCCAGAGTCCTTGCAACATTTGGCACAATCTCGCAGTTAAACAAAACACCTCTTTAGAGCTCCTTGAAAAACTTGCCTCGTCTCATTGTTTCTATCTCCTGGCTTGCCATTTCTCTTTTGTCCTCTCCTCCCCCCTTCCCCCTCCACTACCCCCCCCCCCCCGCCCTGCACCGCTGAAACCACTGGTGCCGAAGTCCCTGGAGACTCCATTTTTCCAAATCCATTGGGCAATCCTCTGTCTTCATCTCAGTATTATTACTGTTATTATTATTGTTGTTCTACATTTGACCATCTCTTGTTGAGTCCTTTTCTCTTCTTGACATCTGGGACACAATATTCTTTTCATCTTGTTCCCACATCACCTGCCATTACTCTTTAGTTACCTTTACTTGCACCTCTTCCTCTTTTTGGTCCCTAAATGTGGAAGGTCCTGGCGTGCCCGGAGCTCACTTTTCAACCCTCTTCTCGATCACATTTGTGGCTTTGAGTACGACATGTTCGCTGTTGATTCCCACATTGATGTCTTTGCCATACTTCTGTCTAGAGTGTTCAAATGCTTACACTTATAGCCACTCGGATATTTCATAGACATTTCAACCTTAACAAACCAAAATTACACACTCAGTTCTTAGCTCCTTCCCCAAATCCACTGATTTTATATTCATCCCTTCCTCAGCTGGTGGCACAAATCGCTATTTCTACCACAACCTAAAAATCACAGTGCATTCCTCTCTGGCTCTCCCCTCCATGACACAACCCATCAGTAAGTACTGGTTTTTATTTTTTCTGTTTTTTTTTTAAATTGTTTTACTGTTTATTTATTTTTGAGAGACAGAGCATGAATGGGGGAGGAGCAGAGAGAGACACACACACACACACAGAATCCGAAGCAGACTCCAGGCTCTGTGTTGTCAGCACAGAGCTCGACATGGGGCTCGAACCCACAAACCGTGAGATCATGACCTGAGCTGAAGTCGGACGCTCAAAGAACTGAGCCACCCAGGCGCCCTAATTTTTTCTGTTTTTAGAATGCATCCCAAATGCAACCACTGCCCACCGTTAAACATCACTTCACGTGCTGGTCCAAAGCCCCCTTTCATCTCTGACCTGGACTTCTACAACAGTCTCAGAATACAGCAGTCCCTGCTCCCATTCTTCCTCCTTTCATAGCAGCCACAGAATATATATAGACATAGAACATGGCATTACTTTCAGGTGTAGAACATAATGAGTCAATATCTGTACATATTGGGAAATGATCACCACACTACGTCTAGCTAACATTCATCACCACCCCTAGTTACAATTTTTTTCTTGTGATGAAAACTTTTAAGATCTACTCTGTTAGAACTTTATATCTCTATCTCTGTCTCTGTCTCTGTCTCATCTCTATCTCTATCTCTCTCGTGTCATTTCTTCTGCAAAAAAAAAAAAAAAAAGAAAAGAAAAGAAAAAAAAAAAGAAGAAAAAGAAAAAATTCCCTAGTGACATCCCAACATACTTAGGAAAAAATATCCAAACTCTCTGGTGGCCTGCTTAGTCTCCCGTCTACCCCTCCAATCTCACCTTGTCTCACCCTCTTTCTTATCCATCGTGTTTTCACTGCACTAGGTTTCCTACCGTTCCTTAAAAATACTGAGCTTATTCCTGCCTTTAGGCTTTATTCTTGCTGGTTTCTCTATAGGGAATACACTTTCTCTAGAGCTTTCCTGTATCTGGCTCCTTCTCCTCATTCTCATCCCTTGTCACAGAGGTTTCTCCTAATCACCTTATCCAGATAACCACCGTCCATCACTCCTTGCTTCATTTCCTCATTGTACTTAACAGTATCTGAAACGAAAGGCTTTATTTATTTGACATGTTGATGACCTGACCTTTTCCATTGGAAGATAAGCCCCATAAAAGTAGGGAACTCATTTGCCGTATATGCTGGTATGTTCCCAGCTCCATAGTGCCTGGTGCGTAGGGGGACTCAATCAATGTGGGTTGAATAAATGAAGGAATAAAGAAATAAATGACTTCTTTGACTATAAATGGTCAATAACTAAAGTGGGCTTAAGCAAGTAAAAAAATACATAGGCTCAAATGCTTGAAAAGCCTAAAGGCAGTTGTAGCCTCAGGCTCATATGGATCTAGGAGTTCAGATATTGTCACAAGGTTCCCCTTTCCAACTCTTGGTCCTACATTCTTCAGCACGAGGCAATGATTCCTTCATGGTAGCGAGATGGTTAGTAGCATATCCAAGCTTCCTGTGTCTGGGTGACAATCCCAGCAGACCACGGTTATTTTCTCTTCTCAACAGATTCACAGAGTCTTAGACTTGAGTCTCAGTGCATCTGATGGTATAATGTGCCCTTCTGTGATCCAAACCCCGCGGCCAACAAATGCAGCGCTCTAACCGAGGAACTGGAAACTGCAGCCCACGGACCAAATCCGGTTTGTTTTCTGTTTTTGTAAATAAAGTGTTATTGGAAAATGCCATGCAATTAATTTATGTTCTGTCTATGGCTGTTTTGTGCGACAATGGCAGAATTAACAGAGTATTTGTACAGAGACTGTCTGGCCTACAAAACCTAAAATATTTACCATGTGGTGCCCATCATAAAAGGTATGTGCCTGTCGTTCTAATTGGCCAGGATGTCACTGGCCCAGCTGCAGCTACTGGACTGACAGGGTTTATATGCTGTGTATTTCAGTTGATCTATTGCTGTGGATAAAACTACCACAAAACATGGTGGCTTAACGCAATGGTTTGTGATTTCTCGTAATTTGTGGATTGGCTTCTTTCAGTTTTAGTTTTTATGTGTATCTTCTCTCTTGCTCTTGACTAGGCTTTCAAAAGCTTTGCTAGTTTTTGGCCTTTTTGTAGGAGCGGTTTTGGGTTTTATTATTCAAAAGTACTTTTAAAAACTCGTACGCCAGATAAAGGCTGAAATTAATATGAGTTTCCGTAATTACTTGAGTTGAATGCTTAGTTAATATATTTCCTCACATTCTGGGTTTTCTAATAATAAATTGAGGCTATATATTTTCCTCTGAGTATTAATTTGACTACATCCCTAGATTATTGTATCTAGGAGTCTCATTTTTATTTATCTCTAAATATTCTCTAGTTTCATTTGCTTTCTATCATTCAAAAACTCTCTATTTGTATAGATAATCTTCTGATGGCTAAAATTTCCCTTTTACTTTGCTGTTTGGGATTTATCTTTCTGTCATAGCCAGCCCCCAAGATAGTCCCCAGTGACCTCCTCATCCTGATATTCCCATCCTTATGTATGTAGTCCTCTTCCAACTGTATCACAGTTAATCTGTGTGGCTAACAGAAGACGACAGAAATGATAGCATGTGACTTCTAAGGCTCGGTCATAAAAGACATGGTGATTTCCATCTTGTGCTTTATGGCTTGGGTCACGCTCACTGAGGGAAGCCAGATGCCATGTCAGGAGGACCGCCCTGTAGAGAAGCCCACGTGGTGAGGAACTGAGGCCTCCTGCCCAGAGCCTTGAGGGAGCTTGACAGTGGACCCTCTAAGTCATCCAGTTTTCAGAAGACTTCAGCCTCCACTCATCTGGACATCATCTTTTTTTTTTTTTAATTTTTTTTTAATGTTTAGTTTTGAGAGAGAGAAACAGAGTGTGAGTGGGGGAGGGTTGGAGGGAGAGAGAGACCCAGAATCCGAAGCAGGCTCCGAGCTGTCAGCACAGAGCCTGACGTGGGGCTCGAACTCACGGATCGTGAGATCGTGACCTGAGCCGAAGTCGGACGCTCAACAGACTGAGCCACCCAGGCGCCCCCATGACATCTTGATGACAGCCTCATGAGAGACCCTAAGCTGGAAGCTCCCAGCTGACCTGCTCCTAAACTCCCACACAAACTGTGAGGTTCCAAAACTACTTGTTGTTAAAAGCCTCCAAGTTTGGGGATAAGTTGCTGTACAACAATGGGTAACAAATAGAATTGAAACATGTTTTATTCCGTTTCAATACTATTTTGGAAAAGGGAGAAAGACAATGCATGTATTCAGTCTGTCTTCTTGAACATAATCTCACTTTCTCTTTAACTTAAAATAATTCCTTTTGCCAGGGATCTAGCTATTTGGACAAAACGTTTATAGTTATAAAGAGAGGAGGGTGGGGAGAAATCGATGTTCATGAAGGGAAAACATTTAATATTAGAACTTCACAAAATATTTAACTCCCGTACGTTTGTATTTCTACTAAGGTACAGAATTGTATGTCCAAGAACAAACACCCAGCACATAGACCTGAATATAAACCCTGAGGGTGATGGAAAAGAACATTGAGGTGAAGGTGTTACTTGGCAACTAAAGAAAAAGAAACAAAACATCAGCTTCAATCAGATCCCACCACCATCGTCTCATCCTGGATTCAGCCGTTGGGCTGAACAGCTGGTTGAGTGTTTACGGGAGAAAAAAAACTCCACCTACGTTTGTTTTCTTCTGTTTTCTTTCCCTCAAGTTTTTCTTACATTTAGTGCTTTGAACTGGAGCTTTTACTCAGTCTCTTCTTCGGTTGTTCTGAAACTTGGTTTTAGAAGTTCGTCTTCCTCCATTTTGTTTCTTCTGTCCTCCCTTATCACCCCCTCCCACCAGCCACACTCATGACCCACTCCCCCCCCCCCACAGGTCTCTCTCAGCCCCACTTATATTCGTATAGCTGAGTTCAGATGTTTGAGAAGAGCCCTCTGCTTTTCCTTTGCTCCTAGATGGACTTTAAATTCCAGTTACTTTACACGTATTTCTTTTAAAAAATGTGTCCATGTGGGTCTCTTTTCAAATGGAAACTATTTCTTTGAAAGTGCTTGAAAAACTGATGTTCTAAGAAAGGAGATTAAAATTGTTTGCGTGGCCACATTTTTAGCAGACTTTAGCTACATTATTTCCTGTGTGATTTTAGTTTCACAAATGTATGATGTTACATAATGGAACATCTCGAGCATGTAACCTTTTCCTGTTACTTCTGAGTGGCAGATTTACTCCAGCTGAAGATTTATAATGTGTGCTATGTGGGGCCGTATAATTGCAGAACTCAGGAATTAGAGCAGTACATTTCAGAACTCTGGAATTTGAACACATTGAGTTAAATTAAGTAGAACTCTCACAGTGCCATGAGCATAGCCGTTGTAGCCAGAAACAAATGGGCTCATATCTTGGGTGGATGTATCAGCTGTTGGACGTTTGGCATGGTACTCACCCTCTTTACACCCCAGAGTCCTCCTCTGTAAAAAGGAAATGATAGGGGCACCTGGGTGGCTCATTTGGTTGAGCATTGGACTCTTGACTTCGGCTCAGGTCATGATCTCATGGTTCATGGAATCGGGTCCTATGTTGGGCTCCATGCTGGCAGTGTGGAGCCTGCTGGGGATTCTCTCTCCACCTCTCTCTTTGCCGCTCCCCCGCTCATGCTCTCTCTTCTCTCTCTCTCTCTGTCTCTCTCTCTCAAAAATAAACATTTTTTAAAAAAAGCAAATGATAGGGGCGCCTGGGTGGCTCAGTCAGTTGAGCGTCCAACTTCGGCTCAGGTCATGATCTCGTGGTCTGTGAGTTCGAGCCCCGCGTCGGGCTCTGTGCTGACAGCTCAGAGTCTGGAGCCTGCTTCAGATTCTGTGTCTCCCTCTCTCGCTCTTCCCCTCCCCCGCTCAGGCTCTGTCTCTATCTCTCTCTCTGTCAAAAATAAATAAACATTAAAAATAATTTTTTGGGGGAGCCTGGGTGGCGCAGTCGGTTAAGTGTCCGACTTCAGCCAGGTCACGATCTCGCGGTCCGTGAGTTCGAGCCCCGCGTCAGGCTCTGGGCTGATGGCTCGGAGCCTGGAGCCTGTTTCCAATTCTGTGTCTCCCTCTCTCTCTGCCCCTCCCCCGTTCATGCTCTGTCTCTCTCTGTCCCAAAAATAAATAAACGTTAAAAAAAAAAATTTTAAAAAAATAAAAAAATTAAAAAAAAATAATTTTTTTAAAGCAAATGATAATACATGCCTCACAGAATTGTTTGAGAGTTAAATGATCTGATACTATATTGTAAAATAAGTATTACGATTTAAGTGCACAATAAATGTTGATTTTATATATACACACGCAAGAAATACTATGATAAAGTCTTCTAGCTATAATAATTCTGACAGGCTTACACCATTCCTATTCTAAATTAATAGGTAGGTAATAAAATGTGTACAAACTCAACTGTACAATAGTTACTTTAAACCTCTTATGCTTCAAACTATATTAAATGATATCCTTTCAGTTTTAATCTTATATCATAATCCCTTGAAATGAAGTGACAGTGGAATATGGTTAGGATAGCACTTAGGGAATGGATAGGAATTGGAAATACTATACCAACGTAGGCCATTTGCAATTTGTTAGTCACACACACACGCACACACACACTTGACAAATTGACGATGTATGCGTCTCAATTATTACCTAAGTTGTTTAAAACATGATGAAATTAAGATTTATAGGTCATCGAACTGGTGTAAGTATAAAAACCTCTCAGTGGCTGGAAGGGGACCTCACGAAAAGGAATTGATCGAGTAACCCGAACCAGGACCACAGCTGAATAAACAAAGCAAATGCCTGTTCAATTAAGAGTGAGTCAGTAGCATCATTTTCCCTTGTAAAGGGTGGAACATATAATTTGTAAATGTCTAAAACCTGGAATTAGTGTCTATGACCTCAGTAATACCAAGAGTTGAAATATGAAGATAATAATTGTTATAATTTTCTATGTAAAGATATATATATTTTTAAAGCCTAGAAACTGCAAATTTCTTTGTTGGAGATCATCTTAGCTTGTATTATAATTTTCACTGCATGCTGATTTGCTAAAATATAGGTGGACAAGACCAGTTACTGGGGTTAAATATTGCACTATGTTATTGAGTTTGTAGTTCCTTGCCTTACAATTCGTATCATGATTTTAAGTTATAGTTATTTAAAATTGTTTCTAAAGGGGCGCCTGGGTGGCGCAGTCGGTTAAGCGTCCGACTTCAGCCAGGTCACGATCTCGCGGTCCGGGAGTTCGAGCCCCGCATCTGGCTCTGGGCTGATGGCTCAGAGCCTGGAGCCTGTTTCCGATTCTGTGTCTCCCTCTCTCTCTGCCCCTCGCCCGTTCATGCTCTGTCTCTCTCTGTCCCAAAAATAAACATTGAAAAAAAAAATTAAAAAAAAAATTGTTTCTAAAGACTTTCCCCAGCATTTTACATTAGGAACTTACCCTTAAAGCTATACTTGCTTGAAGCTCCTGTCCTTAGTGAGATTAGTGTAGGGAAGAAGAGATGATGGGGGGGTGCCTGGGTGGATCAGTCAGTTAAGCATCCAACTCTTGATTTCAGCTCGGGTCATGATCTCACAATTTGCAGGTTTGAGCCCCGCATCAGCTCTGCACGGACAGCATGGAACCTGTTTGGTATTTTGTCTCCTTCTCCCTCTGTCCCTCCCCCGCTTGCTCTCTATCTCTCTCAAAATATATAAAAATAAACTCAAAAAAAAAAGAAGAGAAGAAGGAAATCAGTTGAAGGCAGGATCCACTCAAGGAAGAGCTGGGCTAGTGAGAGAAGGTCTAAGAGAACTCTCAAGATGTTTCCCTTCATTCGCTCATTGGTCAAGTATGTATTGAGCACCTGCTACGGGCTACGGCCTGAGCTAGGTAAACAGTTCTGAAAAAAATTGCTCTGGGTGCCGTTGCTGAATTTATATTCTAGTGGCAAGACAGTAAAGAAGCAAGAAAAAAAAGACTTCAGTCCAAATTGGTATAAACATAGCAAAATGGATAGCGTGCTGTGTTGGAGAGTAACAAAGGAGAGCAACTTCAGACAAGGGAGGTCAAGGAAGGCATTTCTGAGGACGTGGCCTTTTGAGCTGATCCTCAGAGGAAAAGAAAGAGTCGGTCACCTGATGAAAACAGGAGATCATTCCAAGAGAGAAAATATTTGCTGTGAAGGTGCCCAAGTAGAAGAATAAGAACTCGCTATATTAGCGCCAGAATATATAACACTGGGCGGGGGGTGGGGGGTACAATAAACAAGATGAAAAGCTGTGAGAGACGAGATTGGGGAAACAGACAGGGTTCTGATTGTACAGTAAAAAAAAAATGTGAATCTTATATTAGCTTGGATGGAAGGTACTGTTTTAAATAGAAAAGAGTTAATCTGATTTATATGCTTACATGATAACTGGTTGTATGTAGAGAAAACACGAAGGTGGACAAGAGCGGGAAACAGACATATAATAAGTCGCTATTTCAATAGTTCAGGACAAAAGTGATGACAGCTTGAAATAGGCTGATGGCAGTGGAGATAGAAGAACCAGCAGATCTTGGGGCGGCCAGGTGACTCAGTCGGTTAAGCTTCCGACTTCGGCTCAGGTCATGATCTCACAGTTCGTGGGTTCGAGCTCCACGTCGGGCTCTGTGCTGACAGCTCAGAGCCTGGAGCCTGTTTCAGATTCTGTGTCTCCCTCTCTCTCTGTCCCTCCCCTATTCACACTCTGTCTATGTCTCAAAAATAAATAAACATTGAAAAAGAAAAAAAGAAGAAGGTTGAATGTAGATCTTGATAGGCTGAATGTAGGGGTGAGGTGAGAGAGAGGAATAAAAATTACTTCCGAGTTTCTGATAGGACATGACCAGGCAGATGGAGGTGCCATTTGCTAAGATGGGGGTGGAGAGCAGGTTTGAGGAGGAAATCAAGAGTTCAGCTTTGGAGATGAAGGAGCGATGCTTGCAGCTGATTTTTTGAGCTCTTCTACTGGGTCTGCATGGATGTGCTGCTTTCATTCAAAGGGACTGGAACTGGTTGGACAAGCCCTCACCTTGTCATCCCCTGTAAGTGTATTGCTTCTCAAATCTTCTGCTACCTCTTTGAGCATAGGCTTCCCACCTCCGGCCCAGTTTCTTTATTTCCTTAGTCCAACTCCATCTATACTTTGACCTTTTTGAAACTCAGTGGCCAATAAAATGAGCCGCTTTCTCAATAGTGCCCTTACTTTTCCTTGTCTTTTTTCTTTTTCCTTCCAGATTGTGTAATCATTCACTCAGCAAATTTTTGAGCGCTCTACCTTATTGGGGAAGTCGAAAGAGAGTTTCATTGACAAAACCAGGGAGCCCCCTCTGGTTTTGAATGCATACGCTTACATGCATACGCTTCTCACTTCTCGGGTATTTTTCCCTTCGTTTAGGATATTCTCAATGGGATCAGCAAGGATAATGCTCTCATTCATAGGGTTGGAAGGAAGTGGAGAGATGTTCTAAATAAAGCCGTTTATCCAGGAAGTGAGGTCTTCTGGAAGAGGTTTTAAGAGAGCTGTTTGGGAGACAGTTTGAGAGACATGAGAGACAGTTTGCCAACTGTGCGGAATCTAGACACTCGACTGAATTGATGAAATCCTGCGTTGGGATGAAGTCCTCAAAAACTGTCCAGCTATACCTTTTCCCTTGCCTTTCTTTCTTTCTTTCTTTCTTTCTTTCTTTTTTTTTAATGTTTATTTATTTTGAGAGAGAGAGCACAAGCAGGGGAGGGGCAGAGAGAGACGGAGGGACCAAATCCTAAGCAGGCTCCGTGCTGTCCGTGCAGAGCCCTGTGTGGTGCTTGAACTCACTAACTCTGAGATCATGACCTGAGTGGAAATCAAGAATCAAGAGTCTGATGGTTAAAGGACTGAGCCACCCAGTCACCCCTGCCCTTGACTTTCTTGGGTCTTTTTTTGTCTTTGTTCTTCAGAAGTTTCTTCTTTGATTTTTGTCAGATTGGATAATTTCCGTTGATTTGTATCCAAATTCAAAAATCCTTTCTTCTATCTCTTCAACTGCTGGGAAGCCCATCCAGGGATTTTCTTTCAGTTTAAATACTATTCTTGTCAGCTTTAGAATTTCTTCCTTATCCTCCCCCTCTTCCTCCTCCTCCTCCTCCTTTTTTGTATTCATAAAATACAGTTTCCATTTTTCTGCTGAGATTCCCTATCTGTACACCCATTATGACCATCATTCCCTTTGCTTTCTTGGAACGTATTTATAATAGCTGCCTTAAAATTTATATCTGCTAATTCCAACATCTTGGTCATTCAGAATACGGTTTTCATGATTTTTCTCTTAACTATGGGTTATACCTCTCTGTTTCTTCAAATACATAGTAATTTGGGGGGCACCTGGGTGGCTCAGTTGGTTGAGCATCCAACTTCGGCTCAGGTCATGATCTCACAGTTTGTGGGTTTGAGCCTCGTGTCGGGCTCTGGGCTGACAGCTCAGAGCCTGGAGCCTGCTTTGGATTCTGTGTCTCCCTCTCTCTCTGTGCCCCTCCCCCACTCATGCTCCGTCTCTCTCTTTCTGTCGAAAATAAATAAACATTAAAAAAATATATAGTAGTTTTTAAATCATACACAAGACATTGTGCACAATACATGTACTTGGAAATCTCTTATATTCCTTGAAGAGTTTTGGTTTTTGTTTTAGTATGCAGTTAAATTACTGACTGATCTATCTTAACTTTTGGAAGCTTGGTTTAATGTCTATTTAGGGCAGATCTATTTTGGTTTTGCCCTTACTCCTAGGGTGAACCCCTCAGTCCTGGGACATAACCTTTACTTGTAAGTCAGGGCTCTTCTATGGTTCCAAAATAACTCTGAGCTGTTTACCAAGCCCCTCTAACTTGGTAGGTTTCAAAATTCTAAACGTTGTTCACTCTGCAGTGGGCAACAGCTGGAGTTTCTGCTTAGTTCTTTCTAACTTCTAGCTTTTGCTTTCTGCTGGGAAACGTATGCACAGTTTTTATCAGCTGAGCATTTGAGAGGAGTTTATATTCCGATTTAGGACTTCCTCCTCTGTGGTTCCCTCTGTTCCAGGATTTCCACCCTAAATATTCAACCACTCAAGCAACCCTGTATTTCATCTTCCCTCCTTCAACCCAATCAGATCGTGGCTTTCTTCTTGAGTTGTAGTCATCTCGCACTGCATGAAATTTTCACCTACTTTCTGCCCATTTTTAGTCATTCACCGATGCCTTCAGATCATTTTTAAAAACTATTTCAACTAATTGCTATCAAAAATAAAGTTAGTTCGAGGGGCATCTGGGTGGCTCAGTCGGTGAAGTGTCCAACTTCCATTCCGGTCGTAATCTTGCAGTCTGTGAGTTCGAGCCCCGCGTCGGGCTCTGTGCTGACAGTTCAGAGCCTGGAGCCTGCTTCGGATTCTGTGTCTCCCTCGCTCTCTGCCCCTCCCCCACTCATGCTCTGTCTCTCTCTGTCTCTCTGTCAAAAATAAATGAACATTAAGCATTTTTTTTAAAAGTAAAATTAGTTTGACTAACTACTCCACTATTACCAACACTAAAACTCTGTGAGTGGTAGCATTATTTGGTGAGTACTGGCTGGTGTGCTTGGTAAATGCAGTGTAGTATCTATTGGGAAGCTGTTAATACCTTGCTTCAGTGTTTCATTTATCATATGTCACCTCAACTTAGGGAGGAAAGAGGAAGTACCACTCTTTCCATGTACAAAGTGACAACTTAAAGAGTGGGGGGGGGAAAGTGGTTATAATCAGAGAATTTTGGCCACTGAGTGGGGATAGACCCTAAACCTTGTATTTATTTTGTTCTTGCTGGACAGGATTAAAATCTGTAAAGCTATTAAAGTTAGTAAGATTTATAGAAAGGTGCATATTCTCAGATACAGCAAAACCTCATTATTTCAGACTCTACATTTTGATAATTAATTTTTTTAATGTTTATTTTTGAAAGAGACAGAGAGACAGAGAGAACAAGTGGGAGGGGCGGGGGGGGGGCGGACACAAAATCTGAAGCAGTCTCCAAGCTCTGGGCTGTCAGCACAGAGCCTGACATGGGGCTTGAAGTCATGAACCGGGAGATTTTGACCTGAGCTGAAGTCGGGCACTCCACTGACTGAGCCACCCAGGCGCCCCTACATTTTGATAATTTAAATTACATTTTGATATATTGTTTTTACAAATGTAATTCAATTTTGTGTTATTAAGGAAAGCTCAGCTGAAAAACTGTTAGAAAAATTGTAATATATATATATATATATATACACATATGGTAAAGCAGTTGGTCTTTAAGGTAATATGCAAAAATCAATACTTTACTAAACGAAAAAAAAACAAAAGTATCAGGTTGGAGGGACTGCATTCACTCAGACACAAAAACAAGCCAAAGACATTAACTACTTTGGAATGAACTTGATAAGGAAGTATTCAAGGAAGATTGCACATTTTTATGCTTTAGAACAAGCAATATTTTGAAGTAGTGATAGTATCTAAATTAATCAATGAATCAAAAGATATCCCAATCAACTGGAGGAGGGGGGGCAGGTAAGAAGACTTGAAACTACAACTTATTAAGAGTTTCAGGGAGTAGCCACAGCCACTTTGGAAAAGAATAGCAAAGATGAGCAGCATCTTTACAATACATCTTAATAGTAGTGTAGTGAATACATAACGTATTACGATATAGTACGGTGGCTAAAACAATGTGGGAATATAAAAGACACATTGACCAAAACTGTGACAATGAGAACAGTCATTGTAATGGAAAGGAATTGAGGTCCATGCATATATAAATGTAATGTATAATAAAAGTATTTCAGATCAGTGCCTTATTGTATTTGGACAAATGGAAAGCCATTAAGCAAAACTGGATTTATACTTAATGCCAAAATAAATTCCAGCTCCATAGAACATGTAAATGCTAAAACTATAACTACAAGGTATTATAAGAAAACATGGGTTGATATATTTATAAGCATGCAAATCCTCCCAGTGGAAGAGAAAAGCATATAAACCTTTCTTCTGTTAGGTAGAAAAATAAGATCAGAAATATGAGTTTCCCTATTCGGAACGGAAATCAACTCGTAATTAAAAAAGCACTCTCTAGTTAAGGAAAAGTCTCAAGATGGAGGCGTTTTTTGTTTTTCTTTTCTCTGAACTGACTGTGAATCATCTCCTGACACCCAGAGAGAAAAAACTAAGAATCCTACCAGCACCGTTCTACACTTATGAACCTCATCTGGCCATTTAAAATTCTGACCCACTGGGAAAAAAAAACCAAAAAAAAGGCAGCACTTGGATTAATGTTCAATTTCAAGGGATTAAAATTTTAGAAACTCCAGATGAGACCTGAAAAAACAATTACTCTACCCTTTTTAACATGTGAATTTCAACACTGAACCTATTTACATTGCACGTAGGTTAAAAGTTCTAATTAGATTTAATTTTACCTTTTATTAAAAAACTCAAAAGAAAATCCAGCAGAGCTGAGATTTTTATTAACCGGGCATCAAGACTCTATTATATTAATGAGGCACTAGAAATTTGAATCAAATAAGAAAAGCATTCATGGTTCTCAGGACAGAACAACACTGTACATGAGGACAAACACTTCTTTGCTGATTGGATGCAAATTGATTGCATCAGTTTCAACAACTGAAAGCTACAAAAGCATTTTCTTGTTCACCAGGTCAGGGGACTGAGGGAACCCCGAGTCAAATGCCACTTATTTCCTCTTATCTTGTAAGGAGTTATTATCTGAGCTATTTTTTGTCCATGGAACCCTTCCAATCACCTCTACTGTGTGTGATACAATCAGTGCGCACAGGCCAACATAATGTCAGTGCACAATGGCTGCTTAGTGTGCTGAGCGTCAAGGCTCTGGTCTGGGAATCAAAATTTCACTTGGGCCTTGACTTGCAAAATCACGTCCTAAACATGTCTGTAAATGATCAGAGCATGATTCACCCCCTCCCCCCCTTGGTAAAAATAGAAACCTCACTGGAACAATGGGACATGGATTCGACAGCTTGTTTAAAATAAATAATTAAACAAATTAGAACTCCGATAAATCTGTAAGTCTGAGTCTTTAGAAATTAATGCAAAAGCACATGTTTTCATTTCTCTCCTTACTCAACTCTTCCCATGAGTCCACGTATTGAAGAAGTTATCAGGCTGCCAGTTTTCTTGTTATGGTCAAATCAGAAGAAAGACAAATACTTTTTTTTTTTTTTTCCTAGCTGCAAATGTCTTTCATTCTTTTGCCGATGACAGTTGAATGAATTTGAAATAAGGTAGAATGTAAAATATTTGTATTTTAAGTCTCTCTTGCCATGGCAGCCTTTTATGATTTAGTGAAAACATTTTTTTTTTTTTTTTTTTACCTTTTTGGCAAGCTGAAATCAAAACCTGTCCTGCCCCTCGTTAGGGCTGTGCTGTATGATGAGCTATTTTTACCCCGGGCTCGGAGCCATCTGTGAAGGTTCTCGTTGGTATTTTTCAGGGCAGCTGGTCACATGTGCTCTTTTCCCAAGTCCGGGCCGGGTGGCCTGGGGGAGGAATGTGTGCAGACTCTCAGGCATCCTCTGACCTCACCATGTCCTCCTGAGACTTGATCCCCTGGCTGAGTGCTGGGCTTAGTACTTCAATCCCTCTTGCATGTTAGTGTTGAAGTTTTTTCTTTCCCGTGGGGTTTGATAGAATGTCAGCCTGACAGAGCTTGGGAACTGGGGTTCTCAAACCCTCTGGTGGATCAGGAGGCATTTACCTGGATGGTGTGACAGGGCACCTCCCGTCACTTTTCTGCTTTGCTGTTGGCAGCAGTGTGCCCTATGAATGTTAGGGAACGGAGTGCCTTGTTACAGGAAACATATGCTGTGGACAGGCGATTAGAGAAATGCTTTTACAAGGCAGACTTGGGAGAAAGGATAAATCATCTTCCTATGGTCCATTAGCCTCCGGTAGGGCTCTCCCTCTCACTGAGACCGTGATGGCTGTCACCCAACGCACGAAGAAAGCCTTTCTGATGATCTGGGCTCCGTTGCTTGTCTTTTTCCTTAAAAAAAAAAAAAAAAAAATTGAAACTAAAGTGTTGGCTGTCACCATTTGGAGAAGTGTAAGTCTCTTTACCTTATCAACACCTTTCAATTCGTTAATATTTATATAGTGCCTGCAGGCCCCACGCCGTATCCAAACCTCTGACTTCTCACGTTTATAAACGAGGGCAGAAAAGAATAGTAGCTGCATTCATTCTGAGCAACCCTCTCTGCAGGATGAACAGCGTTCTTTTTATTCTGCCGCAATGATTTATGTCCTGAGGGTCTTTGGGGGAAAGTGCCTCCTGGAAGTGTAGAAAAGCCCCCAGTAATTAATAAGGGGTTATACAAATAAAAGGAAGACATTTTCATAGACTCAAGAACACTTCTGTACATTATCACATCCCCCAAAGTCTGTGCTGTTTAGCCCCAGAATGGGTAATCACAGAGAGAAAGCAATGAACTTGTACGTGTCTCGCAGGAACAGGATATGCTACGTGCTGTGTAGTTGGCTTTATTGCTTCATACCAGATTTTTCCCTTTAAAGATTTTCTTAATACTGGTACAAACTCTTCTTTATCCTCTAGACATATTCTCCCCCTAATGCTTCCACTACTTATTACAATTACTACTTCCACCTACCAGCTAATGTTGTTGACCTTGACCATGAGGCAAGCCCCGAGCTAAGCCAGGCACTGTGTAGTCGTTAAGAACACAGGGCTTGGAACCAGATTATGGGCGCAGTTCTCAGCTCCAAAACTTATTATTCACGGGCAAGTCATTTAATCTCTCCGTACTCATTTTCCTCATCTGGAAGAAAAAGGAATAATAATACTTTATAGGGTTATAATCAGGATTAAATTAGCCCTGGGGTCCACAAACCAGTGGATTGGGGTTCCGGATGCCTGTGAACTTCAATAGGGATACTAATTGCGTTAAGGCTCCTCAGTGTTTCAAAGTTACAGTATTGTTAAACCTGTCACTAGACCTCATCATTGAATATGTTAAAAGAAAGAAGCACTTTATTACCGTATAGCTTTTTGTCTCAGTATATTTTGTTTCACGTCTTTTCCCGTGTATTGTGTTCTATGCTTTAAAAACCTGATTTTGAGAAGAAATCGATAGGCTCTACTAGATTGCCAAAGAGGACAGTGGCACAGAAGAAGAATCCTTGGTGAAAGCATGTGCCAAGTACTTGTCAATAATTCCCAGCATAGAATAATCATGATTATTCTACATCCCAGCCTTGATTGATGTAGCTCCTGGGCTGGAGACTGAATTTCTTCATCTGTTAGCTCCTGCTCATTTCACAATTCTTTTTTTAAGTTTATTTTGAGAGAGAGAGTGAGCAAGCAGAGGAGGGGCAGAGAGAGAGGGAGAGAGCCCCAAGCAGGCTCCACACTGTCCGCGCCGAGCCCGATGTGGGGCTCAAGCTCATAACCTGTGAGATCACGACCTGAACCGAAATCAAGAGACGCTTAACTGACTGAGCCACACAGGCGCCCCTCGTTTAGCAGTTCTTAAAACAGCAGTCCTTCTCAGAGTTAGAAGTTGTTTTTAGGGAAAACAATACCTAGTTTTGTCTGGGGACTAAAAATTTGTTTACAATTTACTTTTTTAATTGTGGCATAATTGACATATGGCGTTCTATTAGTTCCCAGTGTACCACTTGGTGATTTTATATGCGTATATACAGTTGACCTCTGAACGACATGGGTTTGGACTGTGTGGATCCACTTACATGTGGATTTTTTTTTTTTTGGTAAATACAGTACAGTATTGTAAGTGTATTTTCTCTTATGATCTTATTAATAACATTTTCTTTCTTCTAGCTTACTTTTTTTTGGTAAAAATACAGGATATAATGCATATTCCATACATAATATGTGTTCTTCAACTGTTCATGTTGTCAGTAAGGCTTCTGGTCAACAGTAGGCTATTAGCAAAGTTTTGGGGAAGTCAGTCGTTATATGAGGATTTTTTAAAATTTCAGTATAGTTAACATACATGTCGTTTGCAAATATCTTCTCCCATTTTGTAGCTGCCTTTTAGTTTTGCTACCTTTTAGTTTAGTCTTGTTTCCTTCACTGTGCAGAAGATTTTTATTTGTATGAAGTCCCAGTAATTTTGTTTGTTTGTTTCCCTTGCCTCTGGTGATGTGTCTAGTAAGACGTTTCTACAGCTGAGGTCAAAGAGATTGCTGCCTGTGTTCTCCTCTAGGATTTTGATGGTTTCCTGTCTCACATTGAGATCTTTCATCTACTTGGAATTTGTTTTTGTATATGGTGTGAGAGAGTGGTCTAGTTTCGTTCTTCTGCATGTCGCTGTCCAGTTTTCCAAACACCATTTGTTGAAGAGACCGTCCTTTTCCCACTGGATATTCTTTACTACTTTGTCGGAGATGACTTGACCGTATAGTTGTAGGTCCATTTCTGCGTTTCCTATTCTGTTCCATTGATCTGTTTTTGTGCCGATACCATACTATCTTGATGACTACATCTTTGTGATATAGCTTGAAATCCAGAATTTGGATGCCTCCAGTTTTGTTTTGTTTTGTTTTTTTCAAGATTGCTTTGGCTGTGTAGGGCCTTTTGTGGTTCCATACAGATTTTAGGATTGTTTGCTCTATCTCTGTGGAAAATGCTGGTGGCATTTTGATGGGGATTGCGTTAAATGTGTAGATTGCTTTGGGTAGTATAGACATTTTAACAATGTTTGTCCTTCCAATACGTGAGCATGGAATGCTTTTCCACTAGTTTATATCTCCTTCAATTTCTTTCATAAGTGTTCTATAGTTTTTAGAGTACAGATCTTTTGCCTCTTTGGTTAGGTTTATTCCTAGGTATTTTATGGTTTTTGGTGCAATTGTAAATGAGATTGATACCTTGATTTCTTTTTCTGCTGCTTCATTATTGGTGTATAGAAATGCAGCTGATTTCTGTACATTGATTTTATATCCTGTGAATTTGCTGAATTCATGTATTAGTTCTACCAATTTTTTGGTGGAGTCTTTCGGGTTTTCTACATAGAGTACCATGTTGTCTGCAAATAGTGAAAGTTTGACTTCTTCCTTGCTGGGTTGGATGCCTTTTATTTCTTTCTGGTGTCTAATTGCTGAGGCTAAGACTTCCCATATTATGTTAAATAGTAATGGTTAGAGTAGACATCCTTGTCTTGTTCTTGACCATAGGGGAAAGACTCTCACTTTTTCTTCATTGAGGCTGATATTTGCTGTGGGTCTTTTATATGTGGCCTTTATGATGCTGAGGTATATTTCATCTATCCCTGCTTTGTTGAGGGTTTTTATCAAGAGTGGATGCTGTATTTTGTCAAATACTTTTTTCTATATCTATTGAGAGGATCGTATGGTTCTTATCCTTTCTTTTATTAATGTGGTATTGTGGTAATGTTGATTGTTTTGTGAATGTTGAAGCAGCCCTATATTTCTGTGATAAATCCCACTTGACTGTGGTGAATAATTCATTTAATGTATCGTTAAATTGGACTTGCTGGTATCTTGTTGAGAATTTTTGCATTCATGTTCATCAGGGATATTGGCCTGTAATTTTCCTTTTTAGTGGGGCCTTTTTCTGGTTTTGGAATCAAGGTAATGCTGGCCTTCCTTATAGAATGAGTTTGGAAGTTTTCCTTCCATTTCTTTTTTTTGGAACAGTTTGAGAAGAATAGATATTACCTCTTCTTTAAATATCTATAGAATTACCCTGGGAAGCCATCTGGCCCTCGACTTCTGCTTGTTGGGAGATTTTTGATTATTCGTTCAATTTCTTTGCTGTTTATGAGTCTGTTCAAATTTTCTATGTCTCCCCATTTTAGTTTTGGTAATTTGTGTGTTTCTAGGCTGCCTGTGTTTATCAATTTGGTAATTTGTTTGTTTCTAGGCTGCCTGAATTTGTCAATTTCTTCCAGGTTGCCCGGGTTTTCATAATTTTTCATAATATTCTCTTACAATTGTTTATATTTCTGTGGTGTTGGTTGTGATCTCTCCCCTCTCATTAGTGATTTTATTTATTTGGGTCCTCTCTCTCTTTTCTTTTTGATAAGTCTGGCTAAGGGTTTCTCAATTTTGTTAATTCTTTAAAAAACTAGTTTCATTGATCTGTTCTGTTTTTATGTTTCTATATTGTTTATATTAGTATGTTATATATATGCTCTAGTCTTTATTATTTCCCTCTTCTGCTGGCTTTAGGCTTTATTTGCTGTTCCTTTTCTAGCTCCTTTAAGTGTAAGATTAGGTTGTGTATTTGAGACCTTTCTTGCTTCTTAAGGTAGGCCTGTATTGCAATATACTTCCCTCTTAGGATTGCATTTGCTGCATCCCAAAGGTTTTCGACTGTTGTATTTTCATTTTCATTTGCTTCTCTGTATTTTTTATTTTCTCTTTAATTTCCTGGTTAACTCATTCATTCTTTAGGGTGCTCTTTAATCTGAAGTATTTGTGGTCTTTCCAAATTTTTTCTTGTGGTCGACCTCAAGTTTTATAGCATTGCTGTCTGAAAATATGCATGGTTTGATCTCAATCTTTTTGTACTTGTTGAGGGCTGATTTGTGACCCAGTATGTGATCTATTCTGGAGAATGTTCCATGTGTACTTGAGACTAATGTGTGTTCTGCTGTTTTAGGGTGAAATGTTTGAATATATCTGGTTTTTTGAAAATGTTTATTTATTTTGAGAGAGATAGAGAGTGAGCATAAGCAGGGGAGGGGCAGAGAGAGAGGGAGACAGAGAATCCCAAGCAGGCTCCATGCTGCCAGCGCAAAAGCCGACTCAGGACTTGATCTCACAAATCAAGCTCCTATATACATCTGTTAAGTCCATCTGGTCCAGTGTGTCATTCAAAGCCAATTTCCTTGTTGATTTTCTGTTTAGATGATCTGTTCATTGTTGTAAATGGGGTGTTAAAGTCCCCTACTATGATTGTTATTATTGTTAATGAGTTTCTTTACATTTGTTATTAATTGATTTATATATTTGGGTGTATCAAATCGGGAGCATAAATATTTATAACTGTTACATCTTCTTGATGGATAGAGCCCTGAATTATGATTTAATGCCCTTCATCATCTCTTGTTACAGTCTTTGGTTTAGCATCTAGTTTGTCTGATAGAAGTATGGCTACTCTGGCTTTCTTTTGGAGTCCATTAGCATGAGAGATGTTTCTCCATCCTCTCACTTTCAATCTGCTGATGTCTTTAGGTCTAAAATGAGTCTTCTGTAGGGGGCACCGGGGTGGCTTAGTCAGTTAAGCATCTGGCTCTTGGTTTGGGCTCAGGTCATGATCTCACAGTTCATGGGTTTGAGCCCCGTGTCAGGCTCTATGCTGGCAGTGCTGAGCCTGCTTGGGATTCTCTGTCTCTTCCTCTCTCTCTACCCTTTCCCCATTTGCACTCTCTCTCTCTCAAAAAGAAATAAACATTTTAAAAAAATAAAATAAAATAAAATGAGTCTAGTGTAGGCAGCATATAGATGGATCTTGTTTTTTTATACATTCTGACACTGTCCTCTGACTGGAGAGTTTAGTCCATTTACATTCAGAGTGATTATTGCAAGATGAGTTTATTGCCATCATGTTACCTTTAAAGTTGGTGTTTCTGACGATATTCTTTTTTTCTTTCTAGTCTTCATTACTTTTGGTCCTATTTCCTCCATCCATACCCCTCCCCCCCCTCAAAGATTCCCCCTTGAAATTGCTTGTGGGGCTGGCTTAGTGCTCACGAACTCCTTTAGTTTTTGTTTGTCTTGGAAACTCTTTATCTCTCCTTCTATTCTTAATGACAGTCTTGATGGATAGAGTATTCTTGGCTGCATATTTTTCCCATTCAGCATGTTGACTATATCCTGCCACTGCCCTCTTGCCTGCCAAGTTTCTGTGGACAGATCAGCTGCGAACCTGATCTGTCTTCCCTTGTAGGTTAAGGACTTTTTTCCCTTGTTGCTTTCAGGATTCTCTCCTTGTCTGTGTATTTTGTGAATTTGACTATGATATGCCTTGGTGATGGCTGGATTTTCTTGAATTTAATGTGAGTTCTCTGTGCTTGTTGGATTTTGATGTATGTGTCCTTCCCCAGAATAGGGGAATTTTCAGCTATAATTTGCTCAAATAAACCTTCGCTGTCTCTTCATCTTCTCAGTCTCCTATGATACAAATGTTATTCTGTTTTAATAAGTCACTGAGTTTCCTAAGTCTATATTTATGATGTTACCTTTGGTTCCCTCTTTTCAGCTTCATTATTTTCCATAATTTTATCTTCTATATCACTGATTTGCTCCTCTGCTTCATTCATCCTCACCGTCCTAGCATCCATTTGGGTTTGCATCTCAGTTTTAGCATTTTTAAATTTCAGCCTGACAAGATTTTAGCTCTTTTATCTCTGAAATAAGGGATTCTCTGTGTCTTCTATGCTTTTTTTTCAAGCCCAGTTAGAATCTTTATAATGGTTGCTTTAAATTCTGGTTCCGACATCTTACATCAGTATTGATTAAATCCCTGGCTGTGGTTTCTTCTTGCTTTTTTCATTCCTTTGGGATGAATTCCTCCATCTTGTCATTTTGGAGGAAGAAAAAAAACCCTAATATCAAAAAATTTTAAAAAATCAAATAAAGGGAGCTAGACCCTAGGTGTGTTTTGGTCTGCTTGTTAGAAATTGGCATGTTCTCTCCCTCAAAGTATGCAGATTGTTCTGTTAATCCTCAGATCGATTTCTTAGGTGTTCAAATGGTTTGATGTTGATCTAACTGTGAGGGACGAAACAAGCACAGGGTCCCCTTACTACTTTACCACCTTAACTCCTCTCACACTATGTCTTTTGATTGAAGCATTTCGTACATTTGCATTCAAAGTAATTATCGACAGGTATATACTTATTGGCATTTTGTTTTATTGGGGTTTTTTTTTGTAACTCCTCTCTGTTCCCCTCTTCTCTTTCTTCTGTCATGATTTGTTGGCTTTCTTTAGTGATATATTTGGCTTTCTTTCTCTATTTTTTGCATATCTATTACTGATTTTTGATTTGTGTTTAGCATTAGATTTTTATATAACATGTTATGTATATAACAATCCATATTAAACTGATGGTTGCTTAAGTTTGGACCCATTCTTTGATCCTCTCCCTCTACATTTGGTGTCATACTTTGCGTCCTTTTAGTTTTGTGAATCCCTTGACTGATTTTTGTAGATATGCTTAATTTTACTGCTTTTGTGCTTCCTACTTTTCCTATTCCTACTTATGGTTTTTCCTTTCCACTGAAAGAATCCCCTTTCACATTTCTTTCAGGGCTGGTTTAGTGGTCATGAATTCCTTTAACTTTTGTTTGTTTGAGAAACTCTTGATCTCTCCTTCTATTCTGAATGATATCCTGCTGGATAGAGTATTCTGGGCTGCAGGTTTTTTTCCCTTCAGCACTTTGAATATATTATGCCACTCCATTTTGGCCCACAATGTTTCTGCTGAAAAGTCCACTGATAGCCATATGGGGTTTCCCTTGTTGAGAACTGTTTTCTCTTGCTGCTTTTAAATTCTCTCTTTATCAGCACTTTTTCTGATTTTAATTACGACATGTCTTGGTATGGACCTCCTTTCATTGATTTTATTGGGGGCTCTCTGTGCCTACTGGATCTGGATTTCTGTGTCCTTCTCCAGATTTGGGGAGCTGTGAGCTGTTATTTCTTCAAATAAATTTCCTGCCCCCCTTTCTCTCTCTTTTCCTTCTGGGATCCCTATAACGGGAGACATATTATGCTTGATCGTGTTGCTGAGTTCCCCAAGTCTACCACTTTTTATTATTATTTTTCCTCTCTTCTGTTTCACTTGATTGCTTCCCCATTACTCTGTCCTCCAGGTCACTGATCCATTCAGCTTCCTCTAGTTTAGTATTCATTCTCTCTCGTGTATTTTTAATTTCAGTTATTGAGTTCTTCATCTCTGAGTGTTTTTTTTTTATATTTTCTGTCTCTTTGTTGAGGGTCTCACTGCACTCGTTTCTCAAGTTTAGTGAGTATCTTTATGACCATTACTTTAAACTGTCTGTCGGGCATGTTGCTTATCTTCCTTTCGTTCAACTCTCTTGCTGTGATTTTGTCCTGGTCTTTCATTTGGGATATGTTCCTCTGTCTCCTAATTTTTTTTTTTTATAACCCTGCGCCTGTTTCTATGTATTAGGAAAGCCAACTACGTCTGCTGCTCTTGAAAATGGTGGCCTTATAAAGAAGAGATCCTCTAGTGCCCTGCAGTGCAACGTCCCCTGTTCACCAGAACCTGGTGCTTCAGGGGTGTCTCCTACTGCGTGTTGTGTGCACGGTATTGTTACTGAGCCACGTTTGCGTGCCCCTAGTGGTCTGCGGTGGTCTCTTTGCCCGTCGCTGGCCGAACCGGTTCCTGTCGGGACTTGCCTCGGGCTTGAGTTGAGTCAGACCAAATGTTGGCCACAGATGCAGTCGTGTGACACTGCAGGGCGCTTTCCCTGTTTTGTCCCCTGAGAAGCTCCCATCGGTGGGTGGGGCCTGCAGTCAGACCCGATGTCTACCCCCAGTCCACCGCAGGGGCCACAGCCAGAGTGGTACGTGTGCTTATGGTCCCCTCTGCCAAAGGGCAGGAGACACTTTGGAGCAGTGCTGGCCCCTATCGGGGCTGCTTGCACACCGCCGGGCTTGTGGTGCCGCTTTGGATGGGCTGCGGCCAAGGGCAGATTGGACGGGGCAGCTCTGCGGGAGAAGAAGGGGCCAGGTGCTTGATGCTGGCAAGGTTTGTGTGGGTCCGCCGTGGGAGGAGACCTGGAGCTAGGCCTGGCTGGAGGGGTGTGTCCGCAGGAGAATGTAGGGGTGGGGCCCTGAGTGGATCGTGTTGGGGCTGCTCTGATTCTTGGAGGTGTCCCCGTATCTAGGCTGCGGGGCAGGGGAGGGAAATGGTGACTGCCAGCTCCTTTGTTCCTGTCTCCTAAAGATGCTTGCCTTCCAGCACACGTTCTGAGATTAGTAAATAAATCTCCTTCCCGTCTACCCCCAGGTGTTTTTCAAACTGCTGCTTCCATGCTGTATCTCCATGGGGTTTGGTTGTACTGTCTTTTTAAGGGCAGGGACTCGGTTTCCTATCACCCTCCATCAGCTCTTCCAGAGCTGAGCCCGCTGATTTTTAAGTCCCAGATGTGAAGCCCTGCCTATCAAAAGAACTTTAGAAATTGGGCCCCTCTGGTTTTCGAAACCCAATGTTATGGAGATTTGTCTTCTCTGTGTGGGTTCCCCTGTGGTGTCTGAGGCGCTGGTGTAAAGATCTGTTTCCCTTCCCTCTTTGTGCCTGCAGTGTCCCTCCCTCCTGGGGATAGTCCCACACCTGTCCATTTAACTCCTGACCAAGTCTCTACCCTTCCTACCCTCTTTGATGTGCCCTCCTCTCTACAATTAGCTGTGTAGAGTCTTTTCTGCCAGTGTTCAGGTCATTTTCTGGGTTATTTACACTGTTGTGGGTGTTGCCTAGTTCAAAGGAAGGGAGCTTAAGATCTTTCTACTCTGCCCTCTTCCCAGGAAGTCTACATGTGAATTTTTGACTGGGGGCGGGGGGGAGGGTCAGCGCCCCTAACATCTGCATCATTCAAGGGGCAACTGTATTGTGAAATGAAGACCACGGTAAGTCTAGTCAACACCTGCCACCATACACTTCCAAATTTTGTTTCTAGTGATGCGAAATTTTACGATTTACTCTCTTAGCAACTTTCAAATATGCAACACGGTATTATTAACTATAGCCACCATACATTGTCTGGGACTTCTTGACAGAGAAATGGAGGGAGAAGAAGGCATTGAGATGATATGCAAAACTGAGTAATCCATGACATGTGAGAGTTCATAGCTTGGCCCTTTTATAGCTCCTAATGGGAATTCTGCCTTTCTCAGCTCCTCCGTTCCTGGGCTTTTATGGTGCGGGATTTGCATTCAGAGAAAATGGAGAAGTTACAGGGATGTGTTCCAGGAAGGAATGAGTTTTGCCCATGGGAGAGGACAAAGAGTAGAAATTAAAGGAAAGAGACAGTGCAAGGAGAGACAAGATCTACAAGGAAGACCTGAGAGTGACAGAGACAGAGAAAGTTTTGGGGACTGGCCACCGGTTTTAAAACATATAAAATGGCTGTTAAGGATGGGAGAGAGGATTTTTGCAAAATGTCTTGCCTTCCCTGCCCTACCTCACTGAGTCATGAACATTTATTTTATTTTATTTTTTTAATGTTTATTTATTTTGAGAGAGACAGAGTGTGAGGGGGGCAGGGGCAGAGAGAGAGAGGAAGACACAGAATCCGAAGCAGGCTTCAGGCTCTGAGCCATCAGCACAGAGCCCGACGTGGGGCTCAAACCCATAAACCGTGAGATCCCGACCTGAGCCGAAGGTGGATGCTTAATCGACCCAGGCACCCCAAGTGTTTCTTTTAAAGAAAAGTGTTAACTGCTAAGTCTCTGAACTTATGTTTAGTTTAATACTACTTCTTCAGGGCAGGGTCTACAGACATTCTAGCTTTTATGTGGGTTATAATGTCTCATCTATTTTGGTCAACACAAGGTCTCCTACTCCTATTCTCCTTGCCGGGGTCTCCTTGCCTGCTAAGTGGCTCCCAAGGCTTGGAGTGCAGGGCTCCTTACACAATGTGGAAGATCAAACTTCACCCTGGCTTTGTCACATGGCCCCGGGGTGCCACAAAATGCAACCAGTGTCTTTCCAACTTTCTTAGAAAAACAGGGTTTTTTTCTCTTCTTTATCCTCACAGTTAAACATACACCTGGCTACAAAAACAAGTAATGGGTTGCAGGTACAGTGCAGTCTAAATATAGTCTTTAAAAAATTTTTGATGAAGAAAATGTAATCTGAAGGGTTGAGAGTGACAGATAAGGGTTTGGCTTTGATGTGAGGCAGACAGGTTTGAGCCCTAGCTCTGCCAATTATTAATTGCCTACATTTGGGCAATTAATATCGATGTTCTAGCCTCAGTTTTCTTATCTGTAAAACAGCGACAATGATATATGCCCCATGGTGTTTATTGTGAGGACTGAATGACATAATCCAGGCAAGATACTTAACAGGTGTTTCCTGTTTAAGACCACTATTTAACATGGAGATTTAGACGTTTGGAGCAATAGCATGAAAAGACCTTTTCTCTGGCGCCTGTGGCTCAGTCGGTTAGGTGGCCGACTTTGGCTTAGGTCATGATCTCGTGGTTTGTGGGTTCAAGCCCCGCGCTGGGCTCTGTGCTGACAGCTCAGAGCCTGGAGCCTGCTTCAGATTTTGTGTCTCCCTTTCTCTCTGCCCCTCCCCTGCTCATGCTCTGTCTCTCAAAAATAAAGGAACTTTAAAAGAAGAGAAAAGATCTTTTCTCATTTAGTGTCTATTTTCATATCTGTAATTAACCTTTTCTTGGTTTTCCAGAATAGTCTGCCCTAAAAACATACCCTGGTCTCTAGCTTTTGCAGGATATAAAACTGCTTCCATATTTGAAATGTTGGCTTCCCTCCCCCCCCTCCCCCCCCCTCCCCCCCCCCCCCCCCCCCCCCGCCGGGTTTCTACTCACACCGGGAAGGTTTCAGACCTCCCAGATCCAAGTTCTGGGCTGGATTAGGCTCTGGGAGTTGTGAGCTTCCTGCATCTCCGTGGGAAGGAAGCTTCTTGGAGCAGTGTCTCAGAAGACAAGCTGAACCCTGAGCTCCTCCTCCTGGCATACTTAGCCCTGCCTTCTCCTGGGTTGCATCCCAGTTATAGTGAAGGGGCGGGTTCTCACCACGGACCATTCCTACGACCTTCCTTTACAGCAAAACAATCACTCAATCAAACAAAGAACCTCACATTAACAACTGAAAATGGAGAGATAGATGGTTTGAGGTAGAAATCAAGTAATTATTTTAAATGAGTGGAAAAATGCAACTATACATTAACAATTGCAAAACCAAGATTTGGGCCCACCCTGAATAATTAAGAGCATGGGGGGCGATTTGAAAAACAAAAAACAAAAACACAAAAAAACCCCAAAACATTTTTTTATAATTTAAAAAAAAATTTTAGTGTTTATTTTTGAGAGAGAGAGAGAGGGAGAGAGAGAACGAGCAGGGGAAGGGCAGAGAGAGAGGGAGACACAGAATCTGAAGGAGGCTCCAGGCTCTGAGCTGTCAGCACAGAGCCTGACTCGGGGCCTGATCTCAGGAACCACGAGATCATGACCAGAACTGAAGTCGGCTGCTTAACTGACTTAGTCACCTCCCCAAAAAAAGTCACCTCGAAAAAAAGAATCTCAATTAAAAAAAAAGGGGCACCTGGGTGGCTCAGTTGGTTAAGCATCTGACTTGATTTCAGCTCAGTTCATGAGCTCATGTTTTGTGAGATCAAGCCCTGTGTCAGGTTCTTTGCTGACAGTGAAGAGCCTGCTTGGGATTCTCTCGTGCACACTCTCTCTCTGTCCTTCCCTCTCTTTCTCTTTCTCTGTATCTCAAAATAAATACATAAACATTTAACAAAATCTTACAAGAGCATGGAGGGCGAAATGGTAATAATTTACTATGACCCTTTCCCACTATCGATAAGTAATTGGTAACTTTAACAGGTTTTTTTGTAAAGTATGCTTATTATAAGGGTCCTCTTTCTCACGAGTATTATAAAATATACAAAAAAATAGTTTCAATTACTTTATTTCGAAATAGTCTTTTCTCCCCCTACGGGATTGAGTTTTGTAAAATGCCTTTTTCCTTACTAGGTAAAAGTCTGGTGACCCCTTAGGATCTGGCCCAAATATCTTAGCCTGGGGAATGTAGATGATTCAGCTGTTGTCCAACCCTTCCCTACAGAAGTCTTTTGTTTCAGCTCATATCCTTCTTTTCCTCTAAATATATGTAAGCTCATTGCTCCCTCAAAGGTTTTATTCATGCCGAACCCCACATGGAAGGCCCTCTTCCAAGGTACTTTCTTGGCCTATGTATTTCTTCTCCCTCAACTCATTTCTTTGCCTTCAATTCATGCTGATCTCTCATACTTTTGTTTTCCAGTCACCAGACTCCTTCCTGAAGGGAGGACGCAGGTGTGGCTGGGGGGTATAAATAAAGAGCCTCCCAGAGTATCTTAACATACAAGATATGTTAAGGTAGTTTTCCTACCTGAGGCAACAAAGGACATCAGAAGAATAATTTGGATGGAGAAAAATGTGTATTTTTATGAATGACATTTTCAATTTTCCATATTTAATTACCCCTCTGAATTTATGTTTTAACTTTACTTCACTGTAGCCCAAGGTCACTCATAATACAGTTAAGATACAAAAAAAAAAATACAGTTAAGATACACAATCTCGATTTGAGTAGATAAATAAAGCATGCAAATATTTTTCAAGGGAAAAAAAAAGTCTTTGAAATGGAGTTTAAAGTTTCATCGCGTTCCATGTAGAAGCTGGTTCTTTCTTTCTTTCTCTTCTTTTCCGTTCTTTTATTTTTTGAAGTAGGCTCCACGTCCAGCATGGAGCCCAGTGCGGGGCCTGAACTCACGACCCTGAGATCAAGACTTGAGCTGACATCAAGAGCCAGACGCTTATCTAGCTGAGTCACCCAGGCGCCCCTAGAAATGGGTTCTTTAATACACAGAAGTCACACACTGCTTCTCGCGATAATATAATTTGTGAAGAGGAAACACACACTGTCTGCAGGTGGTGCATGATATTTGGATTTGACTTCACTTAAGCAAGGCAGGTGAAAACCACTGTCTTTCTGCACACAGAAATGTAGGACTGTATGTCTGAGACACTCACAAGAACAGGCCTATGGCCTTTTTTTTTTTTTTTTTTAATTTTTTTTTTTTAACGTTTATTTATTTTTGAGACAGAGAGAGACAGAGCATGAATGGGGGAGGGGCAGAGAGAGCGGGAGACACAGAATCTGAAACAGGCTCCAGACTCTGAGCTGGCAGCACTGAGCCCGACGCGGGGGGCTCGAACTCACAAACCGCGAGATCATGACCTGAGCCAAGTCGGCCGCTTAACCGACTGAGCCACCCAGGCACCCCATCAAGGCTCTAAAAACGTGAAACTTGCTCGTAAGAGACAATGGCACCCAGAGTGACAGCGTGTGACTGTGCAGCTTGTACAGTACACAGGCGCCTGAGGTCACATCGTAGGTATCACGCATTTGAATTTTCACAAATTCCTGGCAGGTGTCAGTGAACTGTCTTGTTCTAACAAAAGCAGCACATTGTGATAGTTTTCCAACAAATGGAAATGAAGTGTCCCGAGGAAGGGTGTCTTCCGAATTTGTGCCACGGCGCCAACAACCTGAACTGGTGTAAGGTCAGCGACCCTTCCATCACTAACTATTCCGTGGATCGCTTAGCTGGTCTGCGTTGGACTAGTCTCCCTTCCACTCTATCGGTGTATCAACGTCCGTGGTTTCCATTACTGTGCGTACTCTTCGACTTTCCTGTAATACAATTTTTAAAAAGTAAAAGGAATTGTGCTTAGACGTCTGGAGAGTTAACTTGAGTATTTGGAACTGAATCAATTTTTGCAGAAAAAATAGTTGTTAGAAATCTTCATTTCATAAAATTTTGCAAATGCCACCGAAGCGTTCTTAGTATATAGAAATGGCAAATGTAAACGGCCATGATGCTGTGCCCTTGTTGTAGACTATGGGGCCTTATGTTTTAGGATGTTGACCTCATCAGCTAAGCTTCTTTTTTTTTCTTTTAAAGTTTTTCAAAAAAACTTCTTTATATTTATTTATTTTTGAGAGAGAGAGTGAATATGAGCAGGGGAGTGGATGAGAGAGAGCGGCATAGAGGATCTGAAGCAGGCTCACGAACCGTGAGATCATGACCTGAGCCGAAGTCGGATGCTTTAACCAACCGAGCCACCCAGGTGTCCCTGGCGAAACTTCTTCTCTTTCACCATCTTCCACAGAATTGCCGAGCTGAGAGGGGTCTGTCTGGCTCCCAGATCTTCCTCCTTTTATGAGAATGGTCACTTATACACAGGCATGGGTACGGTGGCCATGATTCTTACATGGAACCAGACCCTGGGTAGAATGACTAGATCCAGACTTTGATTCCTACCCAGGCCGAAGCAGTGGACTTTCTTTGAGGGAGGTGAAATGTGGAACTGAGAAATGCAGTGCCTGAGGCATGACAGAGCTGAGTCGTACTAAAGGTAGTGCTGTGGATAAAATACACTACAGCAAACCTGACCTTTTCTGCTCAGCCTTGGGGGTCCAAGTCTTCCACCAATCCCTCGAGCTAATTCGGTGTCCTTCTATACATGTATTTACACATGCACATACATATATAAAATATTTTTAAGGTGAACTTTTTTTAAGAACACTTCTAGATTGATAGAAAAATTATGAAGACAGTACAGAGAGTTCCTATATACCCTGTACGTAGTTTCCTCTATCAGGAACATCTTACGTTACTATGGTACATTTGTTACAATTAATGAAGCAGTATCTATACATTTCCTTAGTTTTTACATGATGTCCTTTTTCTGGGCCAGGATTCCATCTAGGCTACCATATTACATTTATTTGTTTAAAAAAAATTTTTTTTAACGTTTATTTATTTTTGAGAGACACAGAGAGACAGAGCAGGGGAGGAACAGAGAGGGAGGGAGGCACAGAATCTGAGGCAGGCTCTAGGCTCCGAGCTGTCAGCACAGAACCTGACGCGTGGCTTGAACCCACGAACCGTGAGATCATGAACTGAGCCGAAGTCAGTTGTTTAACTGACTGAGCCACCCAGGCACCCCTACATTTACTTGTTATGTCTCCTTAGCTGCCTCTTGGTTGTGATAGTCTCAGACTTGTCTTGTTTTTGATGACCTCGACAGTTCTGAGGGGTACCGGTCAAGTATTTTGTAGAACGTCCCTCTATTGGATTTGTCTGATGTTTCTCTCATGATTAGACTAGGGTAAGGGACTTGGGAGGAAGACTGTACATAATGTCAACATGAATTATCATCACTGTTGATGTTGGCCTTCATCACCCAGAAAGGGTAGCATCATCAGGTTTCTCAGTTGCAGAGAAACTCTTCCTTCCTTCCTTACTGAACTCCTTGGATGGAAGTCACTATGCACCGTCCACACTTAAAGAATGTGAGGCAAATGCCTCCTCCTTGAGGGTGGGGCATCTGCATACATCATTTGGAATTCTTCTGTATGGGAGATCTGTCTTTTCTCCCTATATCATAAATATTTTAAATTTATATTATCTTGAAACCGTGCCAATAGCTTTCATGACAACAACAACGAGCCCTTAAAAATTATCCATTTTGAGAGATGCAAACTCAGATAACTACAGAGGTCAGCAGGTAGCAGAAAGTAAGAGTGAAGCAGGTGGGATGTGGTCCATGGCAGATTGGAAACCACACGGCAGCTCTGAAGGGGGCACTGTCTGTTCTTGGCAATTGTTACTCTGTGGGAGTGTGGGCCAGCCTTGCCATAGCTTCCTTTTGTAAAAAATAGAAACTGGTGTCTCCTGATTTTGAACAGTTGGCAACTCATCCAAATTTTTACAAAATTTGTGCTCACCCCCGACATAACGGTAGTTTGCGACTTCTTGGGTGGATTAACAACTACACATATTAGTGGTAAGGAAATAGCCTTAGAAAGGTAGATGAGATGGCCAAGGTCACACCTTTAGCTTTAGTGTCTAAATTGGGATTGACACTCAGGGTTCTAATATTATTCTATAATTGTCTCCTTTGGAGATTCTTCAACAGTTTGTTCGCTTTCTCAGAATCATCTGGACTTTGTTCTAAATTCACTGCCCTCAATGAAATATGTGGAAACTGGAAGGAACTCCTTTAACACCACATCTTTGATTAAACCTACTGCAATAGGGGCTCCTGAGTGGCTCAGTCAGTTAAGTAGCCAACTACAGCTCAGGTCATGACCTCACAACTTGTGGGTTCGAGCCCTGAGTCGGACTCTGTGTTGACAGCTCAGAGACTGGAGCCTGCTTCGGATTCTGTGTCTCCCTCTCTCTCTCTGCCCTCCCCCTCTCTGTCTCTCTCTCAAAAATAAATAAACATTAAAAACTAAAAAAAAAAACCTGCAATAAATTGGTGCCATTAATCCCATTCATGCACTATTTGCCTTATTTTCGTGTGTTTCTTTCTAGATTCCATGTTCATTTGTTTCTATAATCCATATTACATTGGGGTGCCTGGGTGGCTCAGTTGGTTAAGTGGCCAACTTGAGCTCAGGTCATGATCTCATGGTCTATGGGTTCTAGCTCTGCATTGGGCTTTGTGCTGACAGCTCAGAGCCTGGAGCCTGCTTTGGATTCTGCGTCTCCCTCTCTCTGCCTTTCCCCTGCTCGTACTCTGTCTCTGTTTCTCTCTCTCTCTCTCAAAATAAATAAACATTAAAAATTTTTAAAAAAATCCATGTTGTACTAGAGTTGAGCCGGGGCTTGCAAATGCACAAATTGGAATTCTGTAATCTTCTAGAAACTACTAATTTCTCCTTAAACATTAAAAAAAATTGTTTAATGTTTATTTATTTTTGAGAGAGAGCGCGAGTGGGGAGCACAGAGCCCAATGTGGGGCTTGAACCCCCCCACTCTTGAACCCCCCTCGCTTGAACTGGGAGATCACAACCTGAGTTGAAGTTGGTCGCTTAACCCACTGAGCCACCCAGGTGCCCCGCCCCTTTAAAAAAATTTTTTTAAATGTTTTTTATTATTTTTGAGAAAGAGAGAGAGAGAGAGAGAGAAAGAAAGAGCACAAGCAGGGGAGGGGCAGAGAGAGAAGGAGACAGAATCTGAAGCAGGCTCCAGGCTCCCAGCTGTCAGCACAGAACTGTGAGATCATGACCTGAACCGTAGTCAGCCACTTAACTGAGCCACCCAGGCACCCTGTGAAGACATATTTCAATAAAAGCAATCAAGGAAAAATGCTCTATTTTCTGGGGCAGAGAGAGAGGGGAACAGAGGATCTGGAAGGCTCTGTGCTGACAATAGCAAGCCCAACCGAACTCACAAACAGTGAGATCACACCCTGGGCTGAAGTGAGACACTCAATCGACTGAGCCACCCAGGTGCCTCTTATATTTTTTTTGAGAACTCTCTACACCCAATGTAGGCTCGAACCCACCATCCCAGGATCAAGAGTCACTGCTCTACTGACTGAGCTGGCCAGGTGCACCTTATGGCTTTCTATCTTGCTAGTGCTTCTCTTTACATGCTTCTTAATCTTCTTTGCACAATGAAGAGTTACTCAGTTTTTAAGCGGGGAGAGGAGGAAGCTTCTGCTTTCCAGGTCAGCACTAATTAATGAATGATGGTGTAGTTTCTGGGGAACCTAATAGCACGAGAGCAATTATGCTTGTGATGTTCCCTGGTGAGCTCAACAAGGTAAGTACAAAGATGACTGAGATTAATTAAATATAAGTTCTGACTAACTCATGTCAGTATAAGGGTGTTTTTTCCTCAACTTTTGTATCAATGCCCTTGTGAATGCAAAATGCCTACTCTGATCGTGCGTATTACAAAGCAAAGATGTTCTTTGTTCTTTGGGAAGGTGGCTAAATAGTGACAAGATGGTTTTTTTGGTAGTTATAATTGCTCTCACTTTATACTCGTGGCCGAAAGGTCTTTGATCTTTTTTTAAAATGCTAAATGCAATTTAAGAAAAAATGGTTTTCTTATCCTAACTTCAAATGTCATGGGTATGAAGGATGTTCTAAAACTACTCCAACTCCTTCAAATTTGCAGCTTTACAGACATGGGCAGATGGGAGCAAGGGAGGGGTGTTTTGGTTAGTATGAGAAACTTTAAGTGATTTATGTCTATCTATATCTATCTGTATCTATACCTATACCTTTGATACCTATGCCAATATCTATATCATCTGTATATATCTACATCTTTTATTTTTATCTATACCTATGTCTATAGCATCAAATACATTACAGGGCACATCTGATTTGAACGACTGGAGAATAGATCACAGGCTGAGGCTCCTAAGTTAAGCACACCAGCGTGAGTCAGCATCAGCCTACTGACAAGCTATTATCAGAGTTCCATCGTTCCAGAGGTCTTGTTTTACTCTAACACGTATGGTAATATACTATGCTGAGGCCCGCATACAGGTTCGTGTAAAGGTTTTCGTGGAATCACTGGTAATCAGCGTTCAGATGCCCGAAATACCTGTTGTCACCCCTCCTACCCCTCAGAGTTATTGAATGGCTCTCAGTTTACACACTTGAGGGGGCGGCCAACCGCTGATGTCATCAGGAACCCATCTTGAAGCGTTACCACGTAAATATGAATAGAAATAGCGCCCTGCCAGTGCTAACAGTTTAGACGGGTGCTGCTTGCCTTGGTACAACTGGTGGATCAAAACTCTGCCATTTTGAAATTAGTTCCAAATTTATTACTGCAGCAAATGTCCACTGGGCACTGGCTATGTGCCGGACCTGGTGATGCCACCGGAGATACCATGGTGAATGAGTCAGACAAAGCCCCTTTCATCATGGGGACAGCTTCTTTCATTTCTAAGCAATAACAAGCCAGTGTTTTTAGCGAAGAGAAAAAATATTCCTCGAACTTCTGGACTTAGAATTTTGATCGAGGGCCTTTCAGATTAGTGAGGGATGAAGGAGAGTTTCTTAACCTCCTCCCATGAACACACCGGAAGGTACTCTTCCCTCGTTAACAGGATCCCCGCTGTAACGAGTTAGTCAATTATGTATATCCGGGGAGGGAACAGTAGGAGGGATTGTATCAATTTCTCAGGGCTCGTGTAATTTGAAAAAGCTCCTCAGGTAATTTTGATATCCTTTAATACGTTCTCTTTTTGCTAGTCTATAGAGGTTATTGTTCCCACGTGCGCACACGTTCATGGTTTTTTGAGTGTTCTACGATTGTGGCTGCAGGATTCGGGAGGACTCTGGGGATGGTACGCTGGTGGTAGTGGGGTTGTGTGACTTGGTGCAGTAAAGGGAGATGCAGATATAAAGACAGAACCTGGGAAAATGCGAGCTAGTAACTTGATCTGGGAAGAATTGATCATTAATGAGGAAGTCCAACAGTCCCACACCACCAGAGACAAACCGAAGTCTAACTTACTTAGGTTAATGAACTCGTAACGGGACAGAGTGTGCCAAGGGACCCAGGGAGGGCCTCACCAAAAAAGGAGGAGGCAAGGTTATTGCAAGGTGCGTGGGAAAGGTGGAGTTGGGTAAGATTTAGACGAAAGAGTGTTACGATGGTTTCAAAGCAGAGCAAAGCTGTGAGTAATATTTTATAAACATTTAATAATATTCTTAGCAACATCAGGTCTGGGCTGAACGGCATACTCGGAGTCCTATTTCCTTGGATTAATGCAGAATGCTGTGTGTCCAAATCCTTTACCTGACGGTCTGCACCTCGGCTGAAAATCAAGGCTGCTTCTTTGTGTCAAAGTGACGCACAGGCTCCCATCATTCAGGCAAGAGCAAGGGTTCCGTTCTCACTGATACTCAACTCAGTTTCCCACAGTCTGTGATTTTAGAGAACGAGTTTTCTTAGCCCTATGTCCTTGGTGTTAATTAACAAAAGCAGTTTTTGCAGGTTCACACGGGTGTGACAAAGTGCAAAAGTACATTTTTTACTGAGGCACCAAGAGACAATAGATGTAAACTTCTAAACTTGCCAGAGCAGGAAGCAAATCTCAAAGGAAATATCTCAGCTCCTCGTTGACTCTTAAAAATCCCTCACTCGGGGCGCCTGGGTGGCGCAGTCGGTTAAGCGTCCGACTTCAGCCAGGTCACGATCTCGCGGTCCGTGAGTTCGAGCCCCGCGTCGGGCTCTGGGCTGATGGCTCAGAGCCTGGAGCCTGTTTCCGATTCTGTGTCTCCTTCTGTCTCTGCCCCTCCCCCGTTCATGCTCTGTCTCTCTCTGTCCCAAAAATAAATAAACGTTGAAAAAAAAATTAAAAAAAAAAAAATTAAAAAAAAAAAATCCCTCACTCAAAACAGGATCGTACAAAGGCAGCGGAAGTGGGGTTTGGGTAGGATCTGTGAGGAAGTTTTCTTCCGAGAAAGCAATGCTGAGTCCCACCTAACCTCTGGTCCAAGGTCTTCCTCCTTAATCTCCCTGAGGAGGGGTGTCAGGAGGATCAAAGTGGGTTTGTGTTCTCTGGTTCTTGGAGTCTCTGGCTTTTTCCTAAGATATCTAAAATGGAGAGACTGAAGGTGTTCGCTTGAGGCGTTAGTTCAGAGAGACAGCAGGGAAGGAGAGGGAGTACTCAAGACCCGTGTGCTCTGAGAATCCACCAAGCTCTGGCATCTGGGTCGGTGGGAGTAAAGTATGTGTGAAGGTTTCTCGAGGACCCGAGGAGAGCCGTTTGTGAGAGAGAGCTGTGCTGGAGATGTGTAAATCTTTTTTATTTTTTTTTATTTTTATTTTTAACATTTATTTATTATTGAGAGAAAGAGAGAGACAGACTGTGAGCAGGGGAGGGGCAGAGAGAGAGGGAGACACAGAATCCGAAGCAGGCTCCAGGCTCTGAGCTGTCAGCACAGAGCCCGACGCGGGGCTCGAACTCACAAACCCAGATCATGATCTGAGCTGCAGTCAGCCGCTCAACGGACTGAGCCACCCAGGCGCCCCTGGAGATGTGTAAATCTTGCCCAAGAGCAACAACTGGAGAGGTGATCAAGGGGAGAATTTGTAGAAAGTAGCCTTCTGGGAACCAGAAACTAAGGGTCCTCCTGGGCGTGGGAAGCGGCAGCCAGAGAAAACTGCATTGACCAGGACAGGAGAGACAGTCAGATGTTTCAAGTTCAGGTCTCTAAGATTGTTAGAAAGCACCTGAGAGGGGAAGTGCTCCGTGTAGTCCTTGGCCAGGCCCAGAGCAATGTCTCGCCGTCTCCCCGCAGCAGGAAGAGCTGAGCACGGATGCCGGATCTTTGGAGTACTCTCCTGTCCTTACCTTGTGAATTTGGAGGCGGTTCCTTCTCCCCTTCCTGGGAGGACCCAGCCTGCCTGGGACCCTGGCTGAGGGAGTGGAGGGAAGGCCTAACTGAATGAAGCTTGAAGTGTTGATCAAAGTGTATTGGCATTCGTATGAAAATTTCTCAGTGAAAACTATATTTTATGGCTTAAACTGATCAAAGGATTTTTATTATCTAAAAGCTATCAGAGAAGTTATGGGACTGCCCACATGTTCATCTAAGTGTCGAAGGAACATGGGCAGGTGAAGGTCCACCTTCTGCTTGTATCGTTTCATTGGTCCTGACTGTTCTACGTGCTGGTTTCAGCTGAGCCGAGAGCAGTGTTCACGGATATTCACCAACCTGGCAGGTGCTTTTGCTCTTTAGGTAAATCAGTGTCAAGAGGTATACTTGACACAGGGAAATTCGGAATCAGTAGAAGACTTAAATGGGAATAGCAGCTCAAAAGTGGAGGAGACAGGGGTACTTCGTGTCTGGAAGCCAACTGAAATAAACAGATTTCAAGAAAGCGGGCAGTCACCATCGAAGACTTTGGTCTTGGCCTCTGGGCCTCCGTCTTAGTGTGAAAGGACAGGCAAAGACTTTCACTGAATAGATAATGGAGCCCCACTGACTGACTCCACAAAACGTTGGGTGGCGGGGGCGGGATGCATGCCTATCTGGCAATCTGTCTAGTGCCCGTTCTCTGGGAAATCACTGGCTGTCAACAGAGATGGGCCCTGGCAGCCGTGTTGGTGGTCCCCACTCTCCCCACACCTCCATGATCACAGGTGGTGGGGCAGAGTGGAGACGGACCAGGCACAGCCACTCGTATTTTCTCTCCATAGAATTTGGGATTGTGTCAAGGTAGTTGATTAGGTTGGGGGTTGGAGAGCACTAAGGTAGCTTTACTTTGACTACTTTGGAGCCCCGAAAGCTGTTTTCTAGAGAATGGGAGAGTAGAAAGAGGCTGGTTTGAAGACAGAGAAAACTACAGCCAAGTTCCTCTTGTCTTTCAAGTCAAGACTGACTTATCTTTGCCCTTGGAGTCTATGTTACCCCTCTGTCTTAAGCATTAATCTTTGAACTCTATTATTGGGGCACAGAGATTACTTTTCAGTGGCTTTGAAGCATTGTGCCATACATTTCAGTGGTTACATTTTTTATTTACTTTTTAACTTATTTAGTTGCTGCATCTTTTGATTCACCTGCCACTACCAGCTGGATGCACCAAGATATTTTGACATTCTCAGCATTTCCACTGATTAGCCCTCCACAGTGCAGGGTCGGGGGGCGGGGGGCTCTCTTTTCTTACAGATATCTGGTAATGGTGTGAGTTCAACCAGTAAAGAGAAAGCCATGGTCAGAGGCACGCGAAAGGCCGGAACTGGTAGAACAGATCTCTCACTCCGAGGGCTTCAGCTCTGTCCTAATTCTGGCCAAATAGGATTAATACTGTTAACTCATTACTATCCTAAAAGGAATGTCATAGTTATAAGGGTGTGTGTGCAATTTTTAATGACTTGTGTTGAAGAAACAAAGGAGATAATGTGAAAAAACAGTCTGTTTCTTCTCATGCTTTGCTCAGTTCTTATGCTTTCAGAATGCTACTTCTAATTGGATTTTTGTTTCCACATTCTGGGCTCATCCATGCTAGGCAAACTTGCGATGTAGGGAAAGTTGATTTTTTATGCAATGCTTTCTAAGGCTTTGCCTTAGATTTCCTTCTTCTGGACTGTGACCCAATGTTCCTTTGTTGTGGCTCCCTGGATCTAGAACCTGTAGCCTTTCACTGGGATGATGCCCTACTGATTCAGTGATTCCTCATTTCTTTCAGGATGATCTCCTTCGCCCTTTCTGGATTCTGTTCCCATAGCACCCTTGATTTCCTAACCACTTGTGCAGTAACAATTTGTCTGTAGATCCACCTGGGTTGGTATCATACTCAATATTATACCCCCACAGCTAGCCTATCCCTGCAAAATAGTAGGTTCTTACTAGATCTATGCCTGATAGGCTGGCCTGGTGAATGAATGTCCACTTCTTTGGTGACTCTGAAAAGGGAAAAGAAAATCATGATTTTATTCCAACATCCTGTTACCTTATCAGGAATCTATGATAAAATACAAACTTCCTACCACTGCCTACAAGGCCCTGCCTCCCTCTCTGACCTGTCTGGGATCACTCCCTCCCTGTGCCAGTCTAACCACACTGGTCTTCTCTCTCTTCCTACAACATTAATCTTCTTCCTCCTTCAGGACCTTGGCTCTTGCTGTTTCCTCTGCTAGGAATGCCATTGCCCTCGGGTTCTGTAGAGCTGGTTGGTGTTTTCTGATTTCAGTGGCAGCTCAGATCTTAGAGTATTTCTCTCTCCCTTCCCAAATTCAAGAAGCACCTCCATCCCTTGGGTACCTGTTTTCTTCTTTGCCTTTATCCCTTTCTGTAAGTTTATCTGTTGACTTGTTCATTGTCTTTCTTTTACTGATAAATAGCTCCTACTCTGCCTTGTTCAAGGCAATGCTTAGTAGAGTGACCAGTTCACTGAAGGAACTAGAATTTGATGATTAGTATTATTACATGTTTGTTGACTAAAGGAATAAAATAATATATTTTTTAACTTTTTTTTTTTTTTTGAGAGAGAGCGAGAGACAGAGCGCATAAGCGGGGAAGAGGCAGAGAGAGAAGGGGACAAAAGGTCCAAAGTGGGCTCTGTGCTGACTGGCTAGCAGCAAGCCGGATGTGGGGCTCGAACTCACGAACCGTGAGATCATGACCTGAGCTGAAGTCAGAGGCTCAACAGACTGAACCACCCAGGTGCCCCATAAAAGAATAATTTTTGATATAAATTACTTAATCCCAAAGAAAGAATGTTAGTAATGGAATGCCAGGCATTATTGTGGGAAAACTTTTGGAGAGTTTTCTTGCCAATTTGGTCATAGTAGGCAGTGAGTGCTAAGTTCTTTTTTTTTTTTTTCTTACATATTTACACATAATTAGATCTCAACAGTAAGTTACTTGCTTAGAGTATACTGGGACATCTATTTTCAGACTATTGTTTAGGATTCCATTTACTGCAAAGGTGATATAAAAAATTGTTAGGTAATGAGGTTACTGCCCTCCAAAGAGTTTTATCGTATTCTCAGGAAAAAAGAGAAAAAAGGGGATGTGCCCTATTCCTTGTATTGAGTTTCTTGTCCTTCTTTTCAAGTTCATGTTTACCTTAACATTCCTTTCCTTCCTTAGTTTTGAATTTTGCCAGCTTCCATTTTTTTTCACTACTGTATAATTCATGGAGTTGTTGGGGAAAGGGTTTATTTCAAACAGCCTATTTCTGAACCTCATGGGAAATGACAAGAAGAACAAATAGAATAGGGAAGCAGCCAGAGAGTTAAGGGAGTATGGTCCCCAGGTGAGTTATGCTTCATTCCCTTCTAAACTGGCTACCATAACACAGGGCCAGCCTACTCTGGTCTGAGAGCTCAGATTACCTTAACTCTAGGTCACTGATCATTCTCTCTCTCCTCCTCCCTCGACTTTCAATTTTCAAAGTTAAAGTCACATCTTGAAGTTCTGTCACATCCCTTTCTTTAATTCCCTGTAGTGGCTGAGTTTTCCAATTTATATCTTCCGAATTTCTTTCTGTATACTTCCTTTCTTTGTTTTTTGTTTTTTTGTTTTTGTTAGTGCTTTATGTATTTTGTCCTTTGGATTCTAAATTCTTCCTGTCAGGGAGTTTTCCTATAAATCTTTTGAGAGTGTGATGCATTCTACATATGTGTAAGTAGCGTTTATTTACTCAGGAAAGAGCATGGGTGAGCCTCAGTAATACTTAGTGATACTTGTAAAGTTCTTAGAAGGGGCTGATACCAGTTCATATTGTTTTGATGACCATCATATGTTGCCTGTATTACTATTTTTTTTCTACCGTGAAAGAATTAGTCTCTTGGATATCCCGAAGGTTTGCTTTACCATTCTTTGCACTCTACTTTCTATTTAAAAATTATTTCTAATTATAAAAGTAATATATGCCTCATACACAGGTAAAACGAAAAAAAAAAGTGACGCATAATTTTGCCAGGAGCGAAAACATTTTTTTGCCTTTCCTTCTCTTAGGACAATTTCCCTTTGAATCTTATGAAGTACTTAAAAAATACCCAGGGAAAAACTCTCTAAATCCTAGCTAAATTCACGTTAAAGGTTAGCTGTTACTCATCAAGTTCATTCGGGAATCAAAGAATCTCTCGCACCTGGCAAAGAAACCTGGGTATCCGGGTTCCTTCGCTTCGGAGACGTTGCAGGTCTGTAAGACAACGCATTCGGCAGCCACCTGGGAACCGAGCGGGTAGGGGCGGAGCTTCCGATGATTGAGGGGAGAGGGAGAGGAGCTACAGAGCTCTCACCAATCAGACCTCTGCTTTGTTTTCCCTTACCGACCAATGAGGGAGCTCTGCTGTCGAGGCCGTCTTCAAGTCCGAGACGCCTACCTCCGTCGCAGCCTATAAGCAGGCGCGTCTTACGAAGCGTCTGAGGAGCTCCGGCCTCGCGGGCGTTACGGTCCCGCCCCAGCCCGCCCCTCCAGCCGTGGCCCCGCCCTTCCGAGGGAGGGGGCCAAGTCGGTTACTCGCCGGGCTGAAGGTGGGGGCCGGGCTCCCGCTGGGCTCGTGCGTTCTGCGCCCGCCGAGGCGGTGCCGAGCCCGCTGGCTCCTGATTGTCCTTTGCGGCGGCTGCGGTCGCTGCCTCCTCGTCTCCCGACCCGGGGCTGCAGGGGCCAGAGCGATCGCGCCTCCCGCCGGCCGCGGCTGCCCGGAGCAGGTAATGGGGCGCCGGGGCTGCGGCGCCTATCCGAGCACCGGTGCGGCACAGGCTGTGGGGTCTGCTCCCCTTGCTGTTCCCGCGGGCGGCGGCCGGGCCAAGCCGGGCCGCGTCACCCGGAGCCTCCCGCCAGCCTCGAAGCGCCTCCTCCCGGGAGCCCGCGGTGGCGGCGACACCTTGCGGGGAGGTGGGGGCGGGGTCGGGCGGGCGACCGGGAAGGGGAGAGGGGGCAGCGGCGGGTGGGACCCCTTGGGGACTCGCCTGAGGCGGCTGGGCCCAACGGAGGGCGCGAGGACGCGCAGGTGGAGAAAAGCTGCGGAGTTGAGTCAGAGTCAGGCTCGCGAGGAAAAAGGATCTACTGATAAGTAGCGATTAGCTGAGTGGCTTTTTTTTTTTTTTTAAGCGAGAAAGGTGTCTTGGGTATTGTTAATTACATATTTCCTAAGACAGGCGCATTGCAGTGCCACTTACACATGAACACTGTTTACTTATTATTTTTTAAATTAGAAGTCTTTAACGTGAACTTGTTTGGGGACTTTCCTGAAGTGACAAGTAGACCCAGCAGTGTGACTCACCTTTGTCTGGGCTGAAGTGGGGAACGGTGCGATGGGAGTGAGGGGGAGGAATGTTCACGAGGAATGCCTGCGCAGGTTTGAAAGGCTTGAGGGGGTGGAACCTTGTTTCTGTCACTTTGTCAAACTGGGATTCTTTTTTCTTGTAATTTTTTAAACATTGGCATTCAAATACAAAAGCTTCTCTGAAAACCATCTCTGGGTTTAGCTTTTAGGGATGCACCTGCTTGGTACTCATGCAGTAATATTTTGCATAGAAGCCAAGCTATTCATTATATGAATTGCATTTTGAATTGTTATTACCTTGGACTTGCTTAATAACCTTTTTCCATTCACTATTAACAAGTGAAATGGTGAAGGTCACCGGGTGTCGGTGGTAATGGCACAGTGAGAACTCTTGGAGCAGTGTTCTGCCCCTCCAGGTGCACTCCAGTTCTACAAACCAGTACAGGTTTTCCCCGCTCTCTGAAAACAGCGTTCCCGTGAAACCTTTTCTAAGCTGAAGTGCTGCAAAGCAAAGCAGCACTTACTATTTATATGGCAAACATTTTTAGTGTTCCAGATGCACGCCCCCCCCCCCCCCAAAAAAAAAAACCTCTTGGGCTTTTCTGATACCTTAGGACACGTTTTGCTAGTGGATGCATTAGAATACGTCAAGATACAGCACAGATGCTCGACACAGGTCAAGGCTGCGGCAGCGTGATGCTGGATGCTGAGTGTAGTTCCCAGGGAAGGAGCTGGGCAGAGCCACTTCTGATGCTTGGGGTGCATCCTGCCTCTATACCAGCCAGTGCAAAACAAACACTGAACGTTATTTTCGCTTTTCCATTTAAAAAAAGGGAGAATCCTCTGTTGGATTTCTTTCGGTTAGCTAAGTAGGTCTTTCATAAAAGCAAAGTAGTGGTACATGAACTTGTGAAAAATGGGGGATAACCTGTATTTCCATTTAGGTCTTTTAATGAGACTCTCATAGACTCTATCAGTTCTGTAATCCTTCTATTCAGAGGCTGGTAATGCATATCATGCCCATTTTACAAGTACCTAAATGAAAGCCCCAGAGATGAAGAGAATTCTGTTCCAGGTCACCTGGCTCCTACTTTATTTTACACCTGTAATGGATTTAATCCAGGATCTACTAAGGTTCCCACCGTCTGCATACTGATTTGATCATGTGATACAAGAGTCACAGATGGAGGTGGTTATTTCCAAGTAAAGGAATATTGTCTCTTGGGTTTTTTTGTTTTGTTTTTTCTTTCTCCTCGAGGTTGCTAAGATAGTTTAAAGCACACCAGAAAGGCACTTTCTCATACAGGCTAAACAAAACAAACTCCTTGTGGTGCTATGTGAAGAACCTCTATTTTAAATTTTGGGAGGTTTTCCAAATTAGAGAACCATATCTTATTTACGTTTGCATCTGTAGCTTAGCAGTGGACTCCAATACTGTTTTTTGAATTGAACCAAAACAATTCACATGCAGAAGGCAGAGGAAAATGAAGCATGATGCATTTTGGTCATGACTTATGACTTCTTTTTGCAGAAGGTTTACTATAAATTTAGTGGAAAAATTGAAAATGTAAAAATCCTTCCTTAATTAGAATAACACAAGGGAGTTTGGGGGTTAACGGAGAGCAGGCTTAGATAGATAGTTGGGAGGAACCTTTTGAATGATGTCAAGGCCTGGGGAACTTTGGAGAATTGCTCAGTTATGTTAAATTTAGTAGTCATCAGGAACATGGAAATGTCTTATGAATTAATGGAACTGTTCTAACCATGAAGTTGTCCCTTTACATGGGAGATGTATCTGTTGCATGTAACATGTACATTTTGACATAAGTTTTCCTTATAGGGTATGAGGCATCCCTTACACAAGCCCCATCAGCCTAACTCTGATTGTTTGTTTTTGCAGTAATGTCTTAATTTTTAGTCTCCTGTCAAAATTTTCGACACCCAAGCAAAAATTGCCACTAAGAAACCTTTATCAGCCTGTTAGTTTGTACAGAAAATGAGTCCTCTTTTCTTATGAACACAACCCTCTTGCCAAGTGGGAACCAAAGAGATTTAGGCTGTTTGTATATATAGTATTTGTTGTATTCTTATCTAAGGTTTCTTCCTTTAAAAAAAAAAAAAGAATAATTACAATGTTACACAACTCCCACTAGGTGGTGCACTGGGTGCTGCTTCATAGAGCGTTCAGATTTTTTTTTTTTTCCTTATAAACATTTCACTGACAAAGATGCAAATGTACTGTAACTGTTCCTGTTGTAATGGCAGTTCAGAGATAATTGCAATGAGTGACTTAAGTCAGTTTTATTAAGTGAGATTATTTGGAAGGAAGCAGCAGCTTAAAGTGAAGGATACTGTTAGTAATTTTAGAAATAACTTCTAAAAACCTTTCTGATTCTCCCTGTGATCAGGAACCAGGAACCAAAAAACCACCAGAGTGTGGATTTTTGGTCCTACATTTGATTTGCACTTTTTTTTTTTTTTAAATGGCTGTGTTTTAACTCTTAATGTGAACTAGGAGCTATTTGAGCATAGTTTTATGTTTTGTTCTTTGATTACTGTTTCCTCAAAAGTAGTGGTAGAATTAAAGTGGGCACGTATAACAAGGATATTCAAGTCTTGAGTATGAGCAAATTCTTAAGTTATAAATTTTTTTTCCCCAGGCACATAAAACACTTTTGGTTTTTCTTTCTTGAAGGCTCCCATAATCTGTTCTTTTAGGAGATCATTATTATCAGCTTACTCCACTTACAAAGAAGGGAGTATTCTCCCTCTGATTGTAGAAGCTAACAGGCTTGTTTGTTACTAATTGCTGTTACTGATTGTTAGTTACAGTAGGGGGCTGAGAAAACCTACCTATTGCTTTCATAAAGGGTGCCAGTTTTAGATATAGAAATGGCATTGTTACTGGAGAAGGACTGTTTGGGACGATTGCATTTCAGGAGATGTTTTGCAGAAAGCATTGGACTTTTAAAAGGCAGGATAAGAACTTAAACAGGAAGGTCTGTAGGTGGTTGGTGCGTGTGTGTTTCAGTTCCAATGAACTCTGTGTGGTGAGAAGGGCTTTGATAGTTTGTTTCTTGGAACCAGCTGGGATTCTCAGGGGATTTGATGGTGCTTTGGGGGGGGAAGATAAATAGGTATCATTCCTTCTAGGATGCTAGCTCCTCCAGTGCTGCCAGCCCTTGGGTGAGTGTGGGTGTGGAAAGCTGGCAGATTACAAACTGAGTGTGGGCTTTCCAGAGCTCTCTGCATCTTTGACTTGAATCAAGTCAATATGTGTCTTAAGTCAGGTTTATAGCTATCCCATGGTACAGACTTGGGCTAGTTAACTCTTTAGTCTCTAAATTTATGTTTTTAATGTTTAAAATAAGTGGAACCCTGAACTTCATAAAATTGAGTACACACATGAATAGCTTACAAGAGTTATTAGGCATATAGTCGGTTCTCACATTATGGTAGGTGCTTGAATCTGTATATACTTCTGATACTGTCTTCCACTCCCTTAAAAAAAGGAGTCAATAGGGCGCTTGGGTGGCTCAGTCGGTTAAGCGGCCGACTTTGTCTCAGGTCATGATCTCGCGGTCCATGCGTTCGAGCCCCGAGTCGGGCTCTGTGCTGACAGCTCAGAGCCTGGAGCCTGTTTCAGATTCTGTGTCTCCCTCTCTCTGACCCTCCCCCGTTCATGCTCTGTCTCTCTCTGTCTCAAAAATAAACGTTAAAAAAAATTAATAAAAAGTCAATAGAAATAGGCACATTTAAGTACACACACACAAATTTAAGTAATCTGTTATTACTTGAACTGAGGACTTGAGTTGGGATAGGAAAGAAGGCTCCTGGTCTAGGTACTGCTTTGAAAAGAGAAGGGTCAGGTAGGATGCCTTAAAGCGCAGGCTCAGTAAGGGGGTGGGATTATCGAGCACTTTTGCTCTAGTATGCATGGTGAAAACCTCCCATTAGCTTGACTCATGATAAAAACGTGTTTGGGAGATGGTGCCTATGTGTGTTTATTTAAAGCACTTTGAATCTTGAGAATGCAAATATTCCTGAAGGTTGTTATTTTTTTCTTTTTTTGGCAATTGGAAGTGTGTTGAGGGGTGTTGTAAGAATCTGGAGTGGAGCCAGAGATAAAAAGGATTATGGAGCTGTGGACCAAGATTTGTCAAGCTTCTGCTGCTGATAACTCAAAACATTTTTGTCCTCTTCCTAATATAGCTTCTGATTCAACTTCTGAAGATTCTGTTTGGATCTCTGTGCTCTGTTTCATGTTTGGAATTTAAAATCCAGTTCCTAGTAAGTCTCCTCAGAGTAGACTTTTTTTAGGCAGTTGAATCAGGGTACAGATTCGGCATTTTGTCAGGTTGGGGAAGGAGTTACTGTGTCTTGAGAAAATGAATGAACATTATTTTGATTTATTTAGAGTCATTTTAAATAGGATCAAAAGTTTAAGTTTTGAAATTTCCAAAATGGTGATCGTTTCCCTTTTAACATGCATACATTGAACATGAAAACTGTAGACCAGTGGTCCTCAAACCTCAGGGGCCTTCAGCTCACTTGGAGGGCTTGTGAAAACCTAGGTGGCTGGCGCCATTCTTATTGTTTCTATGTTTATTTACTTGGAGAGGGATAGGGAGGGAGACAGTCTCCAGTCAAGCTGTCAGCACAGAGCCTGACGTGGGGCTCTATCCCACGAACCATGAGATCATCACCTGAGCCAAAATCAAGAGTAGGACGCTTAACCGACTGAGCCACCCAGGCACCCCTTACAGTTTCTGACTCAGTGGGTCTGGGGGTGGGCCCGGAGAATGTGCCTTTCTAATAAGTTCCAAGGTCATGGTGATGCTGCTGACACTTTGACAACCACTGAGGAGATGCCAGGTGGAATATAAGCGTAGTGGTTAAGAAAAAAGGCTTTGAAGGTTGAAAGATCTGGATTTGAATCCCTGCTCTGTCACCGACTACTTCTTTGTCTTCAGGCCTTTATTCCCTCTGTTTTTTCCTTTAAAAAAAAAAATTTTATTCTACCTTTATTTTTGAGAGAGAGAGAGAGAGAGAGAGAGCACGCACAAGACAAGAGTGTGAGTTAGGGAGGAACACAGAAAGAGGGAGACACAATCTGAAGCAGGCTCCAGACTCTGAGCTGTCAACACAAAGCCTGAGGCCAGGCTTGAACTCGTGAACTTTGAGATCGTGATCTGAGCCGAAGTTGGATGCTTAACTGACTGAACCACCAGATGCCCCCAGAAACATTTTTAAGCGACATAGAAGAGACATTAGTGTTTTTTTTTTTTTCCTCCTAAAAAGGTTTCTTTGGTCAAAATATTTTGGTTTCTTACAATAATCATTGAAGTGCACGTTTTATACAACAAGAATTTTAAAGGTTCCTGAGAGTTCAATTACAGGAAGTACCCGAGAGTCTTCTTTAGAAAATGGTCTTGCCGGTATGCGTCTGACCCTTGGTTTCAGCTCAAGTCATGATCTCACAGTTTGTGAGTTTGAGCCCCACATCGGGATCTGCGCTGACATTGGGGAGCCTGCTTGGGATTGTCTCTCTCCCTAGCTCTCTGCTCCTCCCCTGCTTGTGCTCTCTCTCTCTCAAAATAAATAAAGTTTAAAAAAAAATTTAAAAAAGGAAATAGTCTCCCCTGTATTATGGGGACTATGTTTGATGACCCCCAAATGCAGTTCTTGGAGATTCTTCCCCCTTTGGCTGCCTGCTTGGTTAATTCTCTGTCTGCAGGTCTCTGAGATTCCGCCCCTGTGGAGCAAGCCTCTGAAAGGTTGTGCTTCATTCCTGATGCTTCCTGTCACAGTCACCCATTTTACTTCCCTCCGTGCACTTGTCACCCTCTTTTACAGTGTTAGCTGTTGACTTTTTACTGTTTCCTTCACTAGAACGTAAAGTCTGTGAGGGCAGGGCCCAAGTGCAGCACCTGGTGGGTTGGGGATTTAGCACTTACTGGTTCCATGACGGAACGCATGTGGCTGGGACTCCCTTGCCAGGTCAGGCGTGCAATTAATTAATTGCATTAATTAATGCTCCCTTGGTGGCCCACTGTCGTTATCGGTCCACGTGAAGGCTCTCTGTTCATTTCATTGTGTATTGCCCCTTCGTCTCCTATTCTATTCCTGTTTCTCCTCCCCGCCCCCTCCCCACCTAGGACCCTCTCTTGGGCTTGTGCATGACTTCATTAAATTCTGCCAGATTATTATCTGGAATGGCTGTGCCAGTTTACAAGGTTGCCAGCTGTCCTTCCCACATTCTAGGTTTTTTCTGACCTTCTAAGTTTTTACAGTCTGATGCAACGGATGGGGCCAACTGGGCACAAAGTGATACATTATCATTGTGATTTAGAATTCTGTGATTACTGATGCAGTTGAGTATCCTATCATATGCTTCGTAGTTGTGTGGCTTTCCCCTTTTGTGAATTGGCATTTATATATTCTTAACCTCTTTTTCTTTCTTTTTTAATTTTTTAATGTTTATTTATTTTTGAGAGAGTGCTAGTGGAGGAGGGGCAGAGAGAGAGGGAGACACAGACTCCAAAGCATGCTCCAGACTCTGAGCTGTCAGCACAAAGCCTTACAGGGGGCTTGAACCCTTGAGCCGTGAGATCATGACTTGAGCCAAAATCGGTGGCTTAACTGACTGAGCCACCCAGGCACGCCCCTCCCCCCCCCCTTTTTAAAAAATTTCCTCTTTTTCTATTAGATTTCTATAGCCCTCTTCCTGCTTTTCTCCCCTAATTCACAGGAATTTTGTGTATATTCTAAGTGTTAATCTGTTGGATTTTAAATGGTGCAAATATCTTCTCTTAGTTTTTTTTTTTCCCCCCACCATTTATTCTAGTTGCTTCTTTGAAATCCTTTATTGAATAGAACCTTTAATTTTGTTATAGTTAGATCTGTTTTTTCACCATCTAGGGTTTGTTTAGGAAATATTTCTCCATTATTAGTTAACAAAGGTATGTTTTCACAATGTCTCTTCCTGTTCTGCATCCACAGTGGTTTTTGTTTTATTTTCATTTTCATTACTGTAACCTGTTTATAGACATTGGTATGTATGTGGGAGTGTGAGACCCACCTGTATTCTTTTCAAATGCAGTTAAGCTGGTGGTTTCCATCCCTGACTTTACAGTAGAATTACCGAGGTAGCTTTCAGAAACCTATGCCCAATTTACCCCGTATCAACTGAATTGTAATCTAGAGAGAGTGGAGAAACCTAGCAGTTGTATTTTTTTTTTTTTTTTTTTTTTGTAGAAACTCCTCTGGTGATATGTAACAATGGTTAAACCATGTATAAAAAACAAAACTCAACTGAGTAAATTTTTTAATGTTTTTATTTATTTTTGAAGGAGAGAGGATGAGCGGGGGAGGAGCAAAGAGGGAGGGAGACATAGAATTTGAAGCAGGCTCCAGGCTCTAAGTTCTCAGCACAGAGCCTGATGCGGGGCTCGAACTCAGAAACTGTGAGATCATGACCTGAGCCGAAGTCGGATGCTTAACTGACTGAGCCACCCAGGCACTCCACAATGGAGTTAATTTTAAAGGTCTTATTTACTTTATTCAACGATTCATGAACTGGGCAGTAACCCATCTAGCAAACAGAGAGGAGCTCTGGAAAGGAGCTATACTAACAAAAAGTGGATTGGTTATGGCCAGGTTGGCTTCCTTTAGGAGATGTCTGTGGTCTATCAGGCAGGTTACCTCACTAGCACTGATTGGGCAGTCTATCTTATTGTATCTTAATGACTAGCATTTCTTTCCCATGTTCTGTGAAGTTTATTCTTTAAATAACGGCCAACTGTCTTTTTCCTTCTAGTTCTTATTACCTTATCTTTTGTATTTCCTTGCTTTTATCGCACTGGTCTGGAATTGTGGTGACACATTGAAGAGTAGCAGAGATGGTGGTGTCTTGATCCTGTAATAACTTAAGGAGATTCATCTTGAGTTTCACCTTTAATTGGGAGATTTATTTATTTTTATTGGTTTTGATTTTACTTTGTTTTGGGTTATATGCTCTATATTTGATTATTTCATTTTAAAGTTTTTTTTAATCTATGTAATCTCTACACCCATTGTGGGGCTTGAACTTGAGACCCTGAGATCGAGAATTGCATGTTCCTCTGACTGAGCCAGCCAGGTGCCCCTGCTCTAATTTTTTAAGTACTTTTTTTTTTTTTTTTTAAATTGCTTGGCTTCATTGGTTTTGAGAACTTGAGAAATAAACACAGAATTCTCTTTCTGGTAAGGTAACTGTCATGGTTGGCATATGGACCTCTTAACCCTGAAAAGTTATAGAGGTTTTTAAGTTACATATTTCAATTATTTTTTTGAGGCTTTTCCAAAGTAAGTTATGTGTAATGATTCTGCTTAGTTGAAAGCCAGCATGTGTTTGGAAAAACAAAGCAGAAATGGTTATGTATCTTAAACTGAGTGAAATTTTTTTTTAATTTTTTTTTTTAACGTTTATTTATTTTTGAGACAGAGATGAACAGGGGAGGGGCAGAGAGAGGGGGAGACACAGAATCTGAAGCAGGCTCCAGGCTCTGAGCTGTCAGCACAGAGCCCGATGTGGGGCTCGAACTCAACGGACCATGAGATCATGACCTGAGCTGAAGTCGGGCGCTTAACTGACTGAGCCACCCAGGCGCCCCATTAAACTGAGTGAATTTTTTTTTAAAAAATGGAAGTGTAATGCATATTACACTTAGAAAATTGAATATACTAGGATATGCATATGTCCTATATGTGCAGCTCACTGAATTATCACAAACCAAACGCACTTGTTTAAGTAGCATTCAGATTGAGGAGACAAAACATTAGTAGGACCCCAGAAGTCACCCTGCTGCTCTTTTCTGTGACCTTGACTTGTAACTGTGGTGATTAGTGGTCATCCGTCACTGGGTTCTTGTTGGACTCTTGATTTGGGGTGTTTTGTTCAACAGGGAAATCAAAGAATAAGGCTGTATCTGAAAGTTCATTTGAACATTGGAGCCTTGACTTAGGCTGCAGTCCTTGGGCTTGGCAGTTTTCAAATGTGTTATTTCACTACACTTCACACTCTGAAAAATTATGAAGGATCTTTTGTTTCTGTGAGTTATATCTAACAATGTTTACTCTATTAGGAATTCAAACAAATTTTGGAGTATTAACTCATTAAAAAATAATAATCCCATTATATATAAACAAAAACACTTCAGAAAAATAACCATTAAAGTAAGAAGAGTGTCATCATTTTATATTTTTGTAACTCTTTTTTTTTTTAATGTTTATTTAGTTTTGACAGAGAGAAAGATAGAGAGACAGAGCATGGGTGGGGGAGGGGCAGAGAGAGAGGGAGACAGAATCCGAAGCAGGCTCCAGGCTCTGAGCTGTCAGCACAGAGCCCGATGCGGCCCTCGAACTCACAGGCCGTGAAATTACGACCTGAGCTGAGGTCAGACGCTTAACCGAGTCACCCAGGCTCCCTGTATGGTATTTCTATTTTTAATTTTTTGGGAGACCTCCATACCGTTTTCTACAGGGGCTGTGCCAAGTTATATTCCCATTCAACAGTGCATGAGTGTTCTTTTTTCCATTTCTTCACTGAAACTTGTTACTTCTTATCTTTTCGATGCTAGCCATTCTGAGAGGCGTGAGGTGATACCTCACTGTGGTTTTGATTAGCATTTCCCTGATAATTAATGATGTTGAGCAGCTTTTCATGTGTCCATTGGCCATCTGTATGTTGTCTTTGGAAAAATGTCTCTTCGGGTCCTCTGCCCATTTTTAAATCATACTAGTTTTTTTGATGTTGTATGAGTTCTTTATATATTTTGGATATGAACTGCTTTCAGATCTATCCTTTGCATGTATCTTCCCCCTTTACATTTCGTTGGTTTTCTTTACTGCACAGAGGCTTTTTATTTTTGGGGTAGTCCCAATAGTTTATTTTTGCTTTTATTTCCCTTGCCTGAGGAGACATACCTAGAAAAATGTTGCCAAGGCCAGTGTCTAAGAGATTACTGCCTACGTTTTCTCCTAGGAGTTTTATAGTTTCAGGTCTCATATTTAAGTCTTTATTCCATTTTGAGTTAATTTTGTGCACGATGTAAGAAAGTGGTCCAGGTTCATTCTTTTGCATATAGCTGTTCAGTTTTCCCAGCATCACTTATTGAAGAGACTGTGTTTTCCCTATTGTATATTCTTGCCCCTTTTGTTGTAGATTAATTGACCATATCAACATGGGTTTCTTTCTGGGCTCTCAGTTCTGTTCTATTGATCTATAGGTATCCGTTTCAGTATGCAGTGTTTTGATTGATGTGACTTTGTAGTATAGTATAAAATCTGGGATTGTGATACCTCCAGCCTGATCTCCTGTCTCAAGATTGCTTTGGCTATTTGGGGTCTTTCATGGTTCCACACAAATTGTAGGAGTATTTGTCTTTGAAAAATATTGTTGGACTTTTGATAGGGATTGTATTGAACCTGTAGATTGCTTTGGGTAGAATGGACATTTTAACAGTAGTTTTCCAGTTCATGAGCTTGGACTATCTTTCCATTTGTGTCATCTTTAGTTTCAGTGTCTTCTGGTTTTCTGAGTACACGTCTTTCACCTCCTTAGTGACATTTATTCCCGGATATCTTATTCTTCTTGATTGTAGCTCTTCACGTCTGCTTAGTAGAAGCTGGATTTTTCTGTTGTGATTGGTTGTTCGGTTGGAATATATGAAGGAAATCCAGTCTCCTACAGACTTGTAGTTGGAAGACAGGAGTGTTGTAATGATCTTTTTAGATAATCCTGGGTATTCTCTTTGACACTACGTCAAAACTCTGTAAGTGACAGTTTCTTAAAAATTTAGTTGCAGACTAGAATCTTTTAACCCGTATCAAACTTTTGTCATTCTGTTACATTTAATTCTGTTGGTATATCTTGTCCTTTGAATCTTCATATGTGTTTTGGAACATATTGGTTCACGGAATTACATAAATCTCCCAAATGTTGGCACCGTTTATGATAACCATTTGAAAAAAGTCACATTTGTTAAAAATCACCCGTGATCCTAGGAGAAAGATCTGTAAGTACTGAGAAAACTGTCAATGTTCGTGGCGCAGATGTAATTTTTGGAAAATCCCAATTTTTGCTTGAAAGGTTGAATTTTCTCACGGTCAACACCAATGTTGGGTGTTTTCCTTCAAGCGATAAGTTCAATTTGTTAAAAAAAAAAAAAAGGTCTGTCACATACCCCACTTTCAATACTCAATTTGCCTTACCGTTGTTACTTCCTATAAGATGATATTCTGTGGGGGGCAAAAACTGCCAGCCCAGCTTGCAGATCACAAGGTTGGCACAACGTCTTTCCCTGGAGACAACCATCATACTTCAGCGTGTAGCATAAATTCTTACGCACCCTTCCTGTTTCGTCACAGAACATTAAGAAGACACGTATTCAAGGGTCGAGATTTCACGCAATTGTTAATTTTCACTGTTTCATCAAGGATGTTCTTTTTAAAAAAATGTTTATTTTTTATTTTTGAGAGCGAGGGAGGGTGAACACAAGCAGGGCAGGGGCAGAGAGTGAGAGGGAGACACAGAATCCGAAGCAGGCCCAGGCTCTGAGCTGTCAGCACAGAGCCCGATGCGGGGCTTGGACTCACAGACTGTGAGATCGTGACCTGAGCCGAAGTCAGATGCTCAACGGACCTAGCTACCCAGGGGCTCCAAACACCTTCTTATGTGAAGGTGGCATATTTTTTTTTTCTCACTGAGTGGAGAGGACTGTCCCCACCTTACTTCCTGCTAAGGTGCCGGCAGTTATACACACTCTTGCTTTTAGATCATCAGTACAAATGTCAGTACAGTGAAAATCGCAAACAACCTCTCAGCATTAATTATAAAAATCATTTGACGTCACGGAAGTCCTGAAAGATCCTTGAGGACCCCCGGGGTTTAAGGATCATTGAGAACAGCTGGCTGATTGTATCTCTTGCCAGGGCAGTTGAGGGTCAGATCGTGCTGATCTGTGTCCCCTGAGGTTGTTCTGTTCTGTTGGTTCTGAGCCAGATCCAACTTTTCCTTTGCTTATTTTCTCCTAAAGCTATCTTCTTAGAAGCCGGGAGGGACCTGCTGCTACCTCTTGGCTCAGCTGTTTGTTGTATTTTTCCAAGTGAGGGAAAGTTTAGTAACACTAGGAAAGAAAATAGTTCTGAGATTAGCAACCCCAGACCTGTGTGAAGCTGTTAATTTTGCCGTCTTATCACAATAAATACATCTGTTCACATGCCGATACTTAGTGTAGTTTCCTCATCTTTTAAGATGAAGATAATCGCAAAGAGAAGTTGAAGAAATGTCCCGTACATTTATCAAGAAATATTTGTTTGGTAATGTCATCATAATTAAGAAGAATTATAACAAGTGGTAACCTGACGGAATGCTTTTCATTTAATGTATGGTTTAACATGTTCTTCTTTTATTTCCTGTAAATAGTAATCAGAGCTTGATTTGATTCAGTTTTTTTCTTTTCTTTTTTTTTTGCAAAATTGCTTCATAAGTGGTAAGGTATACTTCTAACTGGAGTCAGGCAGTACGTGTTTTTTTTTTTTTTTTTTAAAGTTTATTGATTTTTGAGAGAGAGAGAGACTACGTGTACATGCAGGGGAGAGGTAGAGAGAAGGGGAGAGGGAGAATCCCAAGCAGGCTCCGCGTTTTTAGTGTGGAGCTCGATACGGAGCTTGAACTCACAAACCATGAGATCATGACCTGAGCCAAAATCAGGAGTCAGAGGCTTCGGCTGAGCCACCCAGGTGCCCCGGGGGTAGGCAGTACTGATTGTCTTTTTGTGATGTGCCTGGTCAATGATAATCGTTGCCTACATTTAATATTTTATTAGTGGTTTGTGAAGTGGTCACATTTTAATTCTGTCTTCCTTATTTATTAGGATATTTTTATAAAGAGGACATTTCCCGCATCAGTTATTTGAGATGTAGTTGTTAAGAGAAGGCAGGTTAAATGTTTGATTTTTTTTTTTTTTTTTTTTTTTTAAATCAGTTGTCAACATTATGAGTTGGCCCATTAGATTACAGAATAAATGTTCAGGATGAGTAAATTGGTCTTTCATTTTTCTTTGAAACACTAAGTGAAATTGCACTGGTTTTTAGAAATAAGTAAATCCAAAGGAAACTGAATAGAAAAATTCTTTTGTTGTATTCTGAAAGTAGCCTAATCCATTTGAAATTAAAAAAAAAAAACAACTATGGTACACACCTATTGATGCTGTTAAGAAAATTAGGAAAAGGTATATCTGGTACAATGTTTCCCCCTCTTCTTAAAATTTACAACATGGAGAAACGGATGCCGGAAAATACAAGTTTTTTTGGAAAAAAGGATAGCAGTAGCCGAAACTGGTTACGGGAGGGGTGAATCAGATCGAGCAGGAGTGTCTGTTGGAATTCTGGGGAGAACAGGGGAGGCAAAGGCCTTTAGTCTTAAGCTACAGATTCTCACCTTGATGTTGGCCGGGACTTGAAACAGGTCCTTCTGCTTCAGGCTGGACCTGTTTCAAGCTGTTCCTCCCTTCCTGAATTCCTTCTCGTAATTTGAGTGATTGCTGAACACGCTTGGTCCCTGGACAAGAGATTATGTAAACATCTGTGCACGTTTGTACCCGCCTCCTGGGAACTGATTGACAGCTGTTGCTGCTCAGCTGTAGGGTTCCAGCTTTTCCAGTATTTTCCCTCTCGTGCGCATTTCAGGATGGTCCACACCGAAGTAGTTCATTAGTGATGCGCGTACTGACTCTTTAGCCCCTGAGATCTGTTCAGTCGTCTTCAGTTCAGCATCTTCTACTTCACCTAAATGATAACTAAAGTGAGTTTGACGTGGCTTCTGTTCTTGTTGTTTCTAATCTCCACCTGGGCCTACAGCTGGGGAATTGAATTTACTCTAATTTTTGCATAGGGAGCCTAAAATATCCCTAGGGGAAGACTGCGAATGGTATGGCTAGGTGGCTTACCAGAATAGACATTTTTCTCTCTTTGAGTCATTTTTAACTTCATAAAAGCTTGAGAATGCTTTAACATAATCAGATAGGCTTGGAGTTTACAGACAATAGCTGCCATTTATAGATCCTTCACTACACATCGAGCACTGTGTTAAGCCAGTGGTCTCTGATATTCGTGTGTAATTTTCACAGCAGCCCTTTGAGTACTGTCTTTTTTTTCTTTTACAAATGGAGAAGACTGAGTCATGAAGTTACGTACTTTGTCCTGAGTCCTATGATTAGAAAGTGGTGAAGCCAGGATTTCAAGCCTGGCCACCCATTCTCCTATATGTCCGAAACCAATGTGTGAGAGTATCATATGATTTGAATTCCTACTGGAATTTTTCTCTCTTTTATGCATCTTCAGTCTCTCTGTGACTCCTGGTGTTAGTCTGAACAAGCGCAAGGCTCACGTGCTTTGGCCAGTACGCTAAAAATTTATCCACCAAATCGCACCCCTGACGGCAGACGTTTGCTTAGGAGTCAGAGGGCACTTCAAAGAGTCACCCACGTGAGAATGCAATTGTTCTGAGGTTTTATGTTTGATCTAACAGATTAAATATCGCTTTCCACTGTTTAAAATTGACACTCCAGAAAGAGGTGTCATTTTTATGCCCACCCTTGAACCTCCACAAGTGCTTCAGTTTTGGAAACAAGTCTCTGGGACTTTGCGGTTAATGTCCTGTCCTAAGGGTAATCCACCATGTTGGTACAGTGGGGGTCAGATGGGAAGGTCACTGACACGGTACAGATGGACAGTGGTGAGGGGTTGAACGGAGGAGTAGAGGGTGGTGCAGGATGAATTTTCTAGAGGTTCAGGCAGTGTGATAGAACAGATTTGATGACCGGATATTGGGAAGTTTGGTTCTTCTAATTCTCAGACAGTTGAGTGTCTTCTTGGCTTCTGCCATTGACTCTTCTTTTTGTTCCTGTCCCTTAACTATGGGAGTGTCTTCAGTCCTTGACCCATTTTTTCATGCCCCTCACCCCTGTTATGGTGCCTTTGTCCATTGTCTGGGTTTTGGTCTGTTCGGTGACTTCTAAACTGCCAGTGGCTTTGGTGAGCTCCATCTAGTTTATTGAACCCATCTGAGCCCTGATTTGGTGAAGCAAGTTAGCAGGTGCTCAGTGGTATCTCCTCACTCTTTGAATGTCTTACGGTTCCCATGTTTGGTTTCAACTGCTCTTCTCTCTGTAATGATAACGTTTTTATCATGAGCCAAATTGGTAGAACTAGAGCCAAATTGGTAGGACTAGAACATTTCCACATCCACTGTAGATTAGATTCACATCCCCTCAGGGTCCAGAACTCACTGGAAGGTGGGCAGTCACACTGGCCAGGACACAGGGTAACGTGGCATTCCTTCCTCTGGCCCCTTGGTTCCCAATGAAGCGCGCAGCCTGTGATAATGTCAGGGATTACATCAGGGTTCCACCAGAACTGACAGGAGCTATCTGTGTACCTCCTTTCAAGGGAACGCTCATAAACAGCAGGTTCTCCTAGTTCTTCAACTAAACGTAGCTTCCGTAAGTCCAGAAGCCTCATTGTGAGCAGAAGGAATGGTTGATGTTCTTAACCATGACTGCTCTCTTCCTTGTATAATCAATGTTTCTTGCCCTGGTCACTGAAAATCTTAAGGATATGTAAATATATATACAGATATATTTTAAGTAGGCTCCATCCCAGGGCAGAGCCTACTTCGGGGCTTAAACTCACGACCTGATGAGATCAAGAGTCGGCTTGACCAACTGAGCCACCCAGGTACCCCGAGGCAAGATGTCTTAAATGGTTGTGAACTATAAAACAAACGTTTTGTTTTTTTTTTTAATTTCTTTATTTAGGTTTGATTGACCGACAAAACACTGAGCACATTTAATGTGTCCAACTTCGTGAGTTTGGAGAGAAACCCCTGGGACCCCATCACCACCATCTGTGCTATAGACTTTCTCATCACTTGGAAAGTTTCCTCCTGCCCTATTTATGATTAGGACTGCTCTTTGTTTTTACTTCGTGATATGAACACTCATGTGCGAGTTACCCTTTTACAGGACTGTGCGGTTGGCTGCCGGGACTGTGCCCTGCAGTAGATCTGCAGAACCTGTTTGTGTAACTGACACTTTGTGCCCGCAGCCCCTGGCAACCAGCATTCCACTCTGGGCTTCTCTGAGTGTGTTAGATTCATCCCATAAGAGACACCATGTAGTATTTGTCCTTCTGGGGCTGGCTTCTTCCACTTGACATAATGTCCTCTAGGATTTGGAGGATTGTCATAGATGGCAGGATTTCCTTCCCTTTTTCCTTTTTCTTTCACTTTTAAGATTTACTTAGTAACTTAGCAACTTTCAAATACACAATAGGGTATTAACTGTAGTCATCATGCTCTGCATTACGTCCTGATAATTTATTTATTTTATAACAAGAACTTTAGATCTTTTGACCCCTTTCAAACCCATTCAGCTACCTCCCCCTACCTGGGGCAACTGCCAGTCTGTTTTTGTATTTTGTGAGCTTGATTTCTTTTTAAAGTTTATTTATTTTGAGAGCGGGAAGGACAGAGAGTGAGGGAGAGAGAGAATCTCAAGCAGGCTCAGAGCCCTATGTGGGGCTCGAACCCATGAACCGTGAAATCATGACCTGAGGCAAAATCAAGAGTTGAATGCTTAAACACCCAGTGCCCCTCTTTTTTCTTTTTTAGATTCCACATATAAGTGAGGTAAGATATAGTCTCTGTCTGGCTTGTTTCACTTAGCATAATGCCCTCAATGTCCATCCATGTTGTTGCAAATGGCAACATTTCATTAGTTTTTAAGGGCTGAATAGTATTTGTGTGTGTGTGTGTGCGTGTGCATGTGCGTGTGTGCACTCACAATTTCTTTATCCATTCGTCCATTGGTGGACACTAGGTTGTTTCCATATCTTGGCTATTGTGAATAATGCTGCATAAACATGGAGGTGCATATGTCTTTTTGAATTAGTGTTTTTCGTCCTCCCGTCCTCCCGTCCTCCCGTCCTCCCGTCCTCCCGTCCTCCCGTCCTCCCGTCCTCCCGTCCTCCCGTCCTCCCGTCCTCCCGTCCTCCCGTCCTCCCGTCCTCCCGTCCTCCCGTCCTCCCGTCCTCCCGTCCTCCCTTCCTCCCTTCCTCCCTTCCTCCCTTCCTTTCCTCCTTTCCTTTCTTTTTGATAAATACCCAGAAGTAGAATTGTATCCTTAGGCAGTTCTGCTTTTTAATTTTTGGGGGAACCTCCATACTATTTTCAGTAGTGGCTGTACCAATTGACCTTCTCACCACCAAGGCACAAGGATTCTCTTTTATCTATATTTTTAGTGACCTTGTTATTACTTGTCTTTTTGATAATAGGCATTCCAACAGTTACAAGGTGACATCTCACTGTGGTTTTTGATTTGCATTTTCCTGATGGTTAGGGATGTTGAACATCTGTTCGTGTATCTGTTGGCTATCTGTGTGTCGTTGGAAAAATGTCTGTTGACATCCTCTGCCCGTTTTTTAATGAGATATGTTTTTGCTATTGAGTTGTAAGAGTTCTTTATAAATTTTGGATATTAACTGCTTGTCGGATATATCATTTGCATGTATCTTCTCTCAGTAGGTTGTCTTTTTTGTTCTGTGAATGGTTTCCTTTGCCATGCAGAAGTTTTTTTTTTTTTTAATTTTTTAGTGTTTATTTTTAAAAGAGAGAGAGAGAGAGACAGAGCGTGAGCAGGGGAGGGGCAGAGAGGGGGAGACACAGAATCTGAAGCAGGCTCCAGGCTCTGAGCTGTCAGCACAGAGCCCGAGACGGGGCTCGAACCCACAAACACAAGATCATGACCTGAGCCAAAGTCAGATGCTCAACTAACTGAGCCACCCAGATGCCCCTGCCATGCAGAAGATTTTTAATTTGATATAATCTCATTTGTGTATTTACTTTTGTTTCCTTTCTCTTTGGAGTCAGTGCACAAAAATATTGCTAATATTTTTATTAGCAATAAAATTATTATTTTTTTGCTATATTTTGAGCCTATTTTTTTGCTATATTTTTTGCTATATTTTGAGCCTACTGCCTAGGCTTTCTTTTAAGAATTTTATGGTTTCAGGTCTTACATTCAAGTCTTTAATCCATTTTGAGTTAATTTTTGTGTATGGTGTAAGATAGTGGTTCTGTTTTATTCTTTTGTGTGTAGCTGTCCTGCATTCCCAGCACCATTTTTTGCAGAGACCATTCTTTCCCCATTGTATATTCTTGGCTATTTTGTCATAAATTAATTGACCGTGCATGCTTGGGTTTACTTCTGGGGTGTCTGTTCTGTTCCATTGATCTGTGTGTCTGTTTTTAAGCCAATATCATACTGTTTTGCCTACTGTAGCTTTGTAACATACTTTGAAATCAGCCAGTCGGATGCCTCCAGCTTTGTTCTTTTTTCTCAGAATTGCCTTGACTGTTGGGGGTCTTTTGTTCTATACAAATTTTAGGATTGTTTTAATTGTTCAAGTTCTGTGAAAATGCCATTGGAATTTTGTTAGGGATTGCATTCAATCTGTAGATTACTTTGAGTAGTATGGACATTTTAACAATATTCTTCCAGTCCATGAGCATGGAATATCTTTGTGTTGTCTTCAGTTTCTTTTATCCGTGTCTTACAGTTTTTAGTGTACAGATCTTCTACTTCCTTAATTAAATTTATGGCTATATATTTTATTCTTTTTGATGCAATTCTAAATGGCATTGTTGGCTTAACTTCTCTTTCTGATACTTTGTTATTAGTGTATAGAAACAAACAGATTTTTGGATATTGAATTTATACCCTGCAACTTTACTGAATTCACTTACTGGTTTTAACAGGTTTTTTTTTGTTTTGTTTTGTTTTTTGTTTTTTTTTAGTGGAGTCTTTAGGGTTTTATTTATACATAATATATATATATATATATTATATGTATTTATACATATATGTCATTTGCAAATAGTGACAGTTTTACTTTTTCCTTTCCAATTTGGATGTCTTTTCTTTTTCTTGTCTTGTTGCTGTGGCCAGGACTTCCAGTGCTGTGTTGAATAAAAGTGGTGAGAATTGGCATTCTTGTCTTGTTCCTGATCTGAGAGGAAAAACTTACATCTTTTCATCACTGAGTATGTTGTTAGCTATGAGGATTTCCTTCTCTTTGAAGGCTGAATAGTGTTCTAAACCTTTTTGGATTCAAATTCCTGCTTTGTTCATTGCTAGTCTTAAGAATTTGGGAAAGTTATTTAATCTCTCTAGGCCTCAATTTTCTTACCTGAAACAGGCTAATAATCGTACCTACCTCAAATGATGGTAGTGAGAATTAAATCAGATGACACATACATAGCACTTAGTACAGTGCCTGGCGCAAATCAAGGCTCAGTAAATGCTAATTGCTATTCATTATCAATAAACGATATTCCTCAGTACCCTAAAATGCTGACTTTTTTTCCCTCATCTCTGCCAGCTAGTCAACAACCAGATGCTGTCATCTTCCTTATCAGTGTTTCCTGGGTGTCATTCTTCTTTCTATATTCTTACTGTTGTCAGCTTAGCTTAGGTGTTCATTGTCTTGCGTAGATTGCAATAATCAGCACTTAGTTGACTAAATGATTCCACTTAGTTATAAATTAATTTACCATATATGCTTTGGTTTACTTCTGGGTTGTCTCTCCTGTTCCACAGATTCCACTTTTCTATCCATGCAGAAGTGTCTTCCTTTTTAAAAATGTCTTTTGATTCTTGGACTGTACCACTCTGAGTCTAAATTACTCCATGGGACCTTCAAAGCCTATTATATTTAGGCCCACGTATGGTTATTTTTCATTCTTCATGCTTACATACCTTCTACTCTAGTGAGACATAGGAATGTGTTCCAAGACATGCAGTTTTTTCTCTTGTCTACATTGACGTGCTGGATCGCTTCACAGGCGCATGCCCATTTGGCTCTCATGGTTTTGACTCTGTCCTTGGAAGTTGCAGGTTCCCTCCACGTGTGTGTTTTTCCTGGTCGCTAATGAGCAGGGCCTGCGTTGTCACACCTTCCTCTTGGCGGGCGCTATGTAGAGGTCTAGATTCTAAGACATTCCATTGTTCTTTTGCTGTTATTAATGTGGAGCCCAGAGTACTCGAAATTGTCTCCTTTATGCTTATACCCCATTGGAAGGAATTTTGCTCCCTGGTTTGTAAACTACAACATCACGATACTTCTTTATATCTGGTGTGCCTAAAACTAGCATGTGTAGTGGAGTGGGTGCATAGTAATGTTTCCTTTTTATTTATTTTGGTCCTCTTAATTTAAGGGGTCTGGGCAGTTGCTAAACTGAGTCTCTTGTTGGTTAAAAAACAGAAAAATGGACTATATATGAGCACGTGTTCCCTTGTTCTCTGTCATCTCCAGGGTCCTGGGAGTAGCCCACGTCAGGCCTGCCCCTTGTGGTGGGGACACAGTGTGGAGGCTCCGACCTGCCTGAGGGTTTGGCCTGTTCACATCACCTGATCTCACTTTGCACGTCCTCATCTTGGCTCACAATAGTAAAAATAATTTTAAGGGATCATTAAGCCACAGTTTAGACTTGAGTCTTCTTGGATTTGATGATGGAAACGTTTTAAGACTAAGACATTGAGAGGAGGAAGAATCAGTAGAGGTGTCTTTAGGAACTCTGTCCTGCTTAAATCCCTGGTGCCCGTATGGTATGATTATTGAGTGAATGCATGGATTTCTTTTTTTTTTTTTTTTTTTAATTTTTTTTTCAACGTTTATTTATTTTTGCGACAGAGAGAGACAGAGTATGAACGGGGGAGGGGCAGAGAGAGAGACACACACAGAATCCGAAACAGGCTCCAGGCTCTGAGCCATCAGCCCAGAGCCTGATGCGGGGCTCAAACTCCCGGACCACGAGATCGCGACCTGGCTGAAGTCGGACGCTTAACTGACTGCGCCACCCAGGCGCCCCAGCATGGATTTCTTAAAGAGCAGGCTGTGCATTTCCAGAGCAGCCTGTGCATTTGCAGAGTGTGTAAATGGCTAACCCAAAAGAGTAATTCAGTAGTTCTCAAGGACTCACTGCTCTATGTCTCTGCAGGTGGCTGGCTTTGGAGGAAGAAGTCAGAAGAGGGAATGGGGATCATGATTGGGGTAGGAGGGGAGACATTGGACTTAGAATTGTCACTCTTCTTCCGGCGTCTTCCTCTTCGCTTCCTTAGGAGACACTGAGGCTGGTGCCTCTTTCTAGTTTCTACCACAGTCAAGGCCCACTCTTCTCGATTCATTTCAGGAGATCAGACCAGAGTTTAGAGTTGCTAACGAGTCCATTCTTTTTCACAAAATAGATTAGGAGTCCAAAATAGAAGTTGGCTGCTTGGTGAGGAAGTGAACTTCACCCTGTTCACTTGGAGTTACTCAGGCAAGATATGTCAGCTGTGTTCTGTGTGATATTGCAATTGGGTGAGAGAATTGAACCCCCCCCTTTTTTTTAATAATTTGGGCAAAATTTAAAACCTATTGACTAGCAAAGAAAGCACAATAAATGCCATAGGACCTTCACCAAAGTGAACAGATGTTCTCGTTTTGGCAAACTTGTTTCAGATTTTTTTAATGAAAGCAATGAAACATTGTGGATAAAGTTGTATATATTGTTCCCCTTCCTACTTCTATTCCCCCTTCCTCCCCACAAGCAGTTGCTAATAGGGATTTGCATGTATCCTTCTGTCTTTTTCTAAATATGCTTTTGTATATGGATGTTCCTATAATTTAAAGGACATATATGATGTAAGTGATCATTAATGTAAATCATACTGCAGGTTTCATTCTGTTATTTGCTTTAAAAGAATCATGTGTTGATGGTGTCTGGTTCTGCAGATTCAGAGACTGGATGCCATTTTCCATTCGAATTTCTTTGTGTTGTCCGCAGAGGTCGTCTTTATGTATCTGGTTGCTTATGGAAACCTATCCTTGGTTCCCTGACATTTAGTACACATTCTTATTTGTATGTTAAATTGATGAGCATTTTAAGAATTTACACCATTAATAAGTTGAAAGCCTCCTTTTTTTTTTGGCTAAGATTTCCATAGGCATGTTAGCAGACAGTCTCAATATTTTGTGTTCCAAAAGGATGCTGCAGAGATGTTGCTGTGGGTGTGGGAGAGTTTGCAAGGGACATGAGTAGGTGGCAGGGAGTTTTTGGCTAGAATGAATATAGGCAGAAAAGCTGTTGCTAGGGCCATTTTGGGAACTTGTCATCGAATGGGGAAGTGTTAGGTTATCAAGTTTTTTTTCTTTTTTTCTTTTTTTTTTTTTTTTTTTTTGGTAACCGTTGTTAGTTTTCTAATTGGAACAATGTCCCCCTTTGATTTAATATGCATAAACATGAAATTAATATTTAATTAGTAATGTTGATCCAGCCCTGTTCTAACGAAGCTCTGGTCTCCTTGATTGCACTGTCTTTTGGTTGTTTTCACTTGGGTATCTCATCTTGACCTCATTCAAAGATCAGAAGTGGAAAAACGGGTTCCACTTTTTAATTTACCCAGCTCCTGTTTATGGCGCCACTGTCTTGCGTGTCTAAGATCCGGAGCTGTGGAGCCATTGATTCCTAGCATGTCTTTAATGTTTTATTCTTACAGCTGGTTTTTCCCCTTACCATCCTGTCCTGCCCTAGTCTTTTGTCCTCCAGGCTCCATGCTGTCATTCTAGTTCCAGTACGCTCACCCCTGACCAAGGTAACTGTAGTCGATGCTTTGCTGAATATGCAGCCATCAGTTTACCCTGGATCCTGTTATCAGATTTTAGAACCTTTCTTGCATTTCTTTATTTTTAAAGAGGACTTCTTCCTCGTGGGTTTTTAAGGGCCCTGAAGTTGCTATTTGTTCCAAGTCAGTTCTACCACTTACCAACTCTAGGACCTTGTGTAGATTGTAAACGTTTGTAAGACTCGGTTTCCTCCTAGGTAAACTGAGGCAGTCATGATAATATTTAGGTTATAGGGCTGTAGTAGGTTTTAAATCCGAGAATATGGTACCTGGCACGGTTAGATATTAGGGCTGTTATTCTTAATGGTATCAAGCCTTAATCCTTTTTCCCAGATTGCATTGTTTTTCATCTCAAGCTACTCTGAATATTCAGGTTTAACCTTTTAACAGTGCAAACCTGTTGTGTAATGAGATTCACTGAGAGAGGATGTGCTGGCAGAAGATCCCGTTTGGAAGAGGTAGCAGGATGATAGGTTCATTTTTAGATACTCTGAGTGTGAGTGCCTGCACATTAAGAGGACTCTTGGTTGTATGATGCATCCGGGGTAAGGATAGGGAACTGAGGAGCTCGGTTTACAGACGGTAATTGCAGATAAATTTGTTGTTACTTAGTGGCGACATATTCAGGTTCAACAATACCTCTTTAAGTCCGGACTTAGCCTTCTTTAAATAAAGATTTTAGCTGTTTTATCAGGATTCACTGAATACCCATTGTTGAAAGGCACTGCGTTAGGCACTGAGCAGACGCAAAGAGGTCTGCTATCCGGCTTCTCTCTTGGGACCTTAACATCGAAGGCCATAGAAATTGCAAGAAAGCAGAATGAAATGTGATTAAAAGACAAATATTTAGAGTAGCTGTGTTGCACGTCATTTAGGATGTAGAATTTGAAGGCATGTGGGAAGCTAGGAGGGGGTGGTGATGAAGATAGCTTATTTTCACAAATGTTTAGGTTTCTTTATGTTTTGGTAGCAGGATGTAGGGAGGAGGTTTTCCAGGCAGCCTCCTACGTGCTGTGTGATTCGAGGAGTGTCCCACTCAAGTCAGTCTGGTGTAGACATCGTGTAAACATTGGATGGCTGTGATTTTTCTATCAATCCGTTTTATTGGTTTTGTTAGTTCTGAGAGCCAAAGAGCCTTCTGATTTATTAGGTCATTAGAAAATTGGTAAATTTTATGAGATTTTGTAGATCCTTTATTTTGTTTCCATGGTGTCAAATGTCCCGTGAAATACATATTGATGGCTGAGTAATATTTTATGTTTTTTTTTTAAATTTTTTTTAACGTTTATTTATTTTTGAGACAGAGAGAGACAGAGCATGAACGGGGGAGGGTCAGAGAGAGGGAGACACAGAATCCGAAACAGGCTCCAGGCTCTGAGCTGTCAGCACAGAGCCTGACGTGGGGCTCGAACTCACGGACCTCGAGATGGTGACCTGAGCCGAAGTCGGCTGCTTAACCGACTGAGCCACCCAGGCGCCCCAATATTTTATGTTAAAAATAAACTCTGTGGGGCACCTGGGTGGCTCATTCAGGTAAGTGTCTCTTGATTTTGGCTCAGATCATGATTTCACGGTTTGTAAATTCGAGCCCCAAGTAAGGCTCTGTGCTGACAGTGTGGAGCCTGCTTGAGATTCATTCTCTCTCTCCTTCTGTCTCTGTCTCTGTCTCTCTCTCTCTCTCTCTCTGCCCCTCACCTGCTCACGCTCTCTTTTTCAAAATAAATAAATATTAAAAAAAATTAACTCCTTAGGGACTATAAATGTACTTTGCAAATCAACATTCTGAGATTCATACAGCTTTGATAATTTGCACAGGGTGAGAATAAAAATCTGTGAGGTCTAACAAATGCAGAACTTTAAACTGTGAATGCAAAGAATAATTGTGTTTTGGTGGAGAGAAACTTTTATGTGTTTGCATTTTTTGATTGCCCTCTTGATGCCTCTTGTCTTAAAGTAGACCAAAGACTTAAATTCTTTGCTTTCATAGTCTCTGAATACTTATCCCTTAAGTACTAAGGTAGTTGTGGGTGAGTGAACTGGAATGTGAGGGTGGGTAAGAATTTTCATATTTCATTGAGCTTAGTCTTCCGCGTGAGAGGACCTACTGAGTAATTGCTGATGTATGTTTCCAGTTGCTTGTCACTGTATCAATAAAGAGGTTGCCTAAGAAATTGTGACAGAATTCACTAATGTGAATACTTCCAAATTTTCTTCAGCTATGTTTTTTTTTTTTTAATTTATTTTTTGATACAACATTCTTTTGTAATTGCACCAGAAGACACAGAAAAGACTCCCTGGTTAACTTAGAACACATCAACTTAACAGTCTCTTTTAGACAATGCGAGACCTCATTTGCACCATTAATACTGGATAATTTTTTTTTCCACTAGTGAAAGAGAAATCTTTGTGAATATATCAAGTTACCACGTAAAGAAATACAAATAGATTTTTATACATAATTAGGTAGTAAAAAGTAGGTTAACTTTTTAAAATTGAAGTATAATTGACATACAATATCCTGTTAGTTTCAGACGTACCTCATGGTGGTTTGATATTTTGATATATTGCAAAACGATCCCCTTAAGTCTAGTTACCATCTGTCACCATAGAAAGTCATTACAATATTATGACTGTATTCCCTATGTTGAACATTCTGTTCAGTGACTAATCTATTTTATAATTGGAAGTTTGTACCTCTTAATCCCTTCACGTATTTCACCTGCCCCTCCCGTCCCTACCCCTCTGGTAACTAGCAGTTTGTTTCCTGTATTTTTTAGTCTGTTTCTGTTTGTTCATTTGTTTTGTGTAAGAGAAATCCTGTAGTACTTATCTTTCTCTGACTTATTTGACTTAGCATAATACCCTTTGGGTCTATTCATGTTGTCACAAATGGCAAGATGGCATTCTTTTTGTAGGGCCGAGTAATATTCCAGTGTGTGTGTGTGTGCATGCACGTGTGTGTGTGTGCATGCACGTGTGTGTGTATGTATATATACCACATCTTCTGTATTTGTTGATGTACTTAGGTTGCTTCCACATCTTCGCTACTGTAAATAGTACTTCATTGAACATAGAGATGCATGTATCAAATTGGTGTTTTTGTTGTCTTTAGATAAATACCCAGAAGTAGAATTGCTGGATTATATGATATTCTAATGGACCACCCAGGCACCCCTTGTTGTAGTTTCGATTTGGATTTCCCTTATGATTTGTGATGTTGAGTGTCCTTTCGTGTGCCTGTTGGCCATCTTTACGTCGTCTTTGGGAAAGTGTCTTCAGATCCTCTGCCCATTTCTTAATCAGATTTTTTTTTTTTTTTTTTGCTATTGAGTTTTGTAAATTCTTTCTGTATTTTGGATATTAACTCCTTATTGGCTGTATGATCTTCTTCCATTTAGTAGGTTACCTTCCATTTTGTTGATGGTTTCCTTTGCTGTGCAAAAGATTTTTAGTTTGATGTAATCCCATTTGTTTAGCTTTTGTTGTTGTTGTTGTTGCTTTTCTTGTCTGGGGAGACTGATCCAAAAAAAAGTTTAAGACCAGTGACAAAGAGCTTATTGCCTGTTTCCTTCTGGGAGTTCTCTGGTTTCAGGTCTCACATTCAAGTCTTTTAATTCATTTTGAGTTAATTTCTGTGCGTGGTGTAAGATTTTGCATGTGGCTGTCTGGTTTTCCCATCATTTATTGAAGAGGCTGTCTGTTCCCCATTGTATATTCTTGCCTCCTTTATTATAGATTAATTGGCCATATGTCTGGGGTCTCCATTTGTTCCATTGACCTATGTGTCAATTTTTTTGTTTCAGTACCATACTGTTTTGATCACTGTAGCTTTGTTGTATAGTTTGAAATCAAGAGAGTGAGATACCTACAGCTTTGTTCTTCTCTCTTTCTCAAGATTGCCTTGGCTATTTAGTCTGTTGTGTGGACATTTTAACAATATTAATTATTCCAATCTATGAGCATGATATATGTTTCCATTTATTTGTGATCTCAGTTTCTCTTATCACTGTCTTATAGTTTTCAGAGGATAGGTCTTTCCTAGGTAATTGTAAATGGGATTGTTTTCTTGATATCTCTTTCTGATAGCTTATTATTAGTGTATAGAAATGCAACCGGTTTTTGTATGTTAATTTTTGTATCCTGTGACTTTACTGAATTCATTTATTAGTTTTTTTTTTTTTTTTTAATTTTTTTTTCAGTGTTTATTTATTTTTGGGACAGAGAGAGACAGAGCATGAACGGGGGAGGGGCAGAGAGACAGGGAGACACAGAATTGGAAACAGGCTCCAGGCTCTGAGCCATCAGCCCAGAGCCCGACGCGGGGCTCGAACTCACGGACTGCGAGATCGTGACCTGGCTGAAGTCGGACGCTTAACCGACTGCGCCACCCAGGCGCCCCCATTTATTAGTTTTAATAGTTTTTTGGAGGAATCTTTAGGGTTTTCTGTATATATAGCGTGTCACCTGTAAATAGTGACAGTTTTACTTCTTCTTTACCAATTTGGATGCCTCTTATTTCTTTTTCTTCTCTAATTGCTGTGGCTAGGAATTCCTACTGGGTTTGAATTAAAGTGGTGAGAGTGGGTATGCTTGTCTTGTTCCTAATCTTAGAGGAAAAGCTTTCAGCTTTCACCATTGAGTATGATAACTGAGGTTTTGTCCTGTATGGCCTTGATTGTGTTGAGATATGTTCCCTCTACACACACTTTGTTGAGAGCTTTTATCAGAAATAGATGTTGAATTTTGCCAAATGCATTTTCTATATCTATTGAGACGATCATATGATTTTTATCCTTCATTTTGTTAATGTGCATCATGTTGATTTGTGAATATTGAACCATGTTTGCATCTCTTGAATAAATCCCATTTTATCATGGTTATGATCCTTTTAATGTATTATTGGATTCAATTTGCTAATATTTTAGTGATGATTTTTGCATCTATATTCAGTAAGGATATTGGCTTATAATCTTTTTTTGTGTTGCATTTTCTGGTTTTGGTATCAGGGTAATTAATGCTGGCTCATAAAGGGAATTTGGAAACATTCCTTCCTGTTTAATATTTTTTGGAATAATTTGAGTAGAATAGGTACTAACTCTTGTTTAATTATTTGGTAGAATTTACTTGGTCCTGGTTTTTTTTTTTTTTTTGAGTGCTCAATGAGTTTTATTACTCATAATCAGTCTATTCATATTTTCTATTTTTTAATGATTCAGTCTTAGAAGGCTCTGTGTTTCTAGGAGTTTATCAGTTTCTTCTAGTTTTTCCAGTTTGTTGGCATATAATTGTAGTAATCCCTTATGATCTTTTTTGTGTCAGTTATAATTTCTCCTCTTTCATTTTTGATTGTATATTTGGGCCATGTCTCTCTGTTCTTGATGATTCTGACTATAGGTTTATCGATTGTTACCTTTTCAAAGAACCAGCTTTTAGTTTCATTGATCTTTTCTAATTTTTTTTGCCTCTATTTCCACTGTGATCTTTGTTATTTCCTCCTTCTAACTTTGGATTTTATTTTATTTTACTTTACTTTACTTTTATTTTATTTTATTTTATTTTTTATTTTATTTTTTCTAGTTCTTTAGATATGAAGTTATATTGTTTACTTAAGGTATACGTTGTTTTTTTGAGGGATGCCTGTATTGCTATAAACTTCCCTCTCACAACTGCTTTTGCTTCTGTCCATAGATTTTGGTATGTTGTATTTCCATTTTCATTTGTCTCAAGTTATTTTTTGATTTCTTCTTTGATTTCTTAGTTGACCTTTTGGTTTAGCAGCATGTTGTTTTTGTCTCCATGTGTTTGGTTTTTGCAGTTTTCCATTTGTAATTGGTTTCTAGTTTCATGCTTTTGTGGTAAGAAAAGATGCTTGATACGATTTTAATTTCTTGAATTTATTGAAACTTGTTTTGTGGTCTAACATGTGTTCTATCTTGGAGAATGTTCCACGTGCACTTGAGAGGAATGTGTATTTTGCTTTTGGACGGAATGTTCTGCAAATATCTGTTAAGTCCATCTGGTCCAACATGTCTTTTAAGGCCAGTGTTTCCTTGTTGGTTTTCTGTCTGGATGATCTGTCTATTGATGTGAGGTCTTAAAGTCCCCTACAATTATTGTATTGCTGTTGATTTCTCCCTTTATGTCTGTTAATATTTCCTTTATATATAATATAGCAAGTGCCTCTGTGTTGGGTGCATACATATTCACAAATGTTATATCCTCTTCTTGGATTGACCTCTTTATCATTATGTAATGCCTGTCTTTGTTTTTTTTACAATGTTTGTTTTAAAGTCGAATTTGTCTAACAAGAGTATTGCTACTTCTGAGTATTGTTTTCATTTGCATGGAATATCTTTCTCCATCCTTTCACTTTCAATCTGTATGTGTCTTTGGAGGCAGCATATAGATGGGTCTTATTTTCTTTATCTCTTCATTCACTATATGTCTTACGATTGGAGGCATTTACATTTCAAGTAATTACTGAGAGGTATGCACTTATTGCCATTCTGTTAATTGTGTTCTGGTTGTTTTTGTAGCTCTTTTCTGTGTCTTCTTTTGGTCTCTTCCCTTGTGGTTTGCTGGTTTTCTTTAGTGTTATTTTGGGTTCCATTCTCTATTTTTTGTATATCTTTTATAGGTTTTTGGTTTGTGGTTACCATGAGTTTCATATCTATCTACCTATATATATATATAGCAGTCTATTTTAAGCTGATAGTTGCTAAAGTTTGAATGCATTCTCCAAGTCTTACATTTTTACTCTCCTCATTCACATTTTATGTTCTTGTGATCATATTTTCCATCTGTTTTTGTATCCCTTAACCACTTATTGCAATTATAGTTGATCTTACCATTTTTGTCATTTAATGTCCAAGGTAGCTTTTTAAGTGGCTCATCCACTGGCTTTATGAAGTATTTGCCTCTACCAGGGAGATTTTTTTCCCTTTATTTTGTTATTTCTAGTTACAGCCTTTTCTTTTCCCTTTTTTTTTTTTTTTTAAATAGGCCTTATGCCCAGCATGGAGCCCAATGTAGGACTTGAAGTCATGACCCCCAGATCAAGACCTGAGCTGAAATCAAGTAGGCCACTTAACTGACTGAACCACCCTGGGTGCCCCTAGTCACAGCTTTTTCTTAAAGAAGACCCTTTAACATTTTTTGTAAGATCGATTTAGTGGTGATGAACTCCTTTAGTTTTCACTTGTCTGGGAAACTTTGTCCCTCAGTTTTGAATGATAGCATATAATTTTGTTAATGATGTAAAATGACACTTTGTTCCATTTGGTTGATTTTTAAAAACCTTTTTCAGGGGTGCCTGGGTGACTCAGTCAGTTAAGCATCTGACTCTTAATATCGACTCAGGTCATGATCTCATGGTTCGTGGGTTCGAGCCTGCGTCAGGCTGACAGTGCAGAGCCTGCTTGGGATGCTCTCTCCCTCTCTCTGCCTGCCCTTCCCCTGCTGATGCTCTCTCTCGCTAAATAAATAAACATAAAAAATAAGTCTTTTTCATAGGAAATAAATAATTAATAAGTAGTGTAGTAAATTTTTTTTCAACGTTTATTTATTTTTGGGACAGAGAGAGACAGAGCATGAACGGGGGAGGGGCAGAGAGAGAGGGAGACACAGAATTGGAAACCGGCTCCAGGCTCCGAGCCATCAGCCCAGAGCCTGACGCGGGGCTCGAACTCACGGACCGCGAGATCGTGACCTGGCTGAAGTCGGACGCTTAACCGACTGCGCCACCCAGGCGCCCCATAGTGTAGTAAATTTAAAAAAGGAAACTACTCTAACATTTTCCAGGCTTCAGGATCCATGTGTCCTTTTTCCTTCCTTTTCTGTCTTTTAAAAATATTTGGAGTTTTCGGGCACCTGGGTGGCTCAGTCGGATAAGTGTCCAACTCTTGGTTTTGGCTCAGGTCGGGATCTCACAGTTCTAGGATTGAGCTCCGCATTGGGCTCTGTGCTGACAGTGCTGAGCCTGCTTGGGATTTTCTGTCATCCTTTCTCTCTGCCCCTCCCATGCTCACTTGCTCTCTGTCAAAAAAAAATTTTTTTAAGTTTTTTTTTTTTTTTTCAAAGAGTGGCTATAAAATTAAAATCCAAGCAATTCTTTATGAAAACTCAGCGAAAAGGTCATACCTAGTTGAGGGAATAATTTTTCTATAATTTTTCTATATATATGCATCTATATCTATATCTATGCATCAGCTGTTGCTCCTGGAACTTATTTTCTAGATGTTTCCACATTTTAAATGGTTGTAAATAATAATTCCATAAATATATAATTTTTTTCATTAGTTGAGTATCAATACCTTATGTTATCTGTTTATTATTTTTACATACGTGTGTATATAAACGTATACGCACATTTAATATATATAGATATAAATAAAATTTTTAATTTTTAAAAAATGTTTATTTTTGAGAAAGAGATCAGAGTGCGAGTGGGGGAGTGGCAGAGAGAGAGGGAGACACAGAATCTAAAGCAGGCTCCAGGCTCTGAGTTGTCAGCACAGAACCCGATGCAGGGCTCGAACTCATGAACTGTGAGAAAATGGCCTGAGCCAAAGTTGGACGCTTAACCGACTGAGCTACCCAGGCTCCCCAAAAATAAAATTTTTAAAAGTAAAATGCACATATACACATCCATGGGTATACCTTGATGAAAAGTCATACATTCAATACATCTGTGTAGATAGCACATTTTGGAGAACATTTTACAAATAATGTTCCTTGTTTGTGCAAGAGGAAGAAACACCGATTCACGTCATGAATCTACACGTACACTTTAGGTTGGCTGAAGATGTCTGGTTATTTCTCCCTCAGGCGTTTTTCTGACTCAGATGCTCAAGGTCAAGCTATGTGTCCTAGAATATTGGCATCTTGATCATCCGTTAGTCTGCCTGATTTTCAGAGGAGAGTCTTGACCTTGCCTGTTTTAGTTTCCCCAAAGCTGCAGTGAGCTGGCTTTTTATTCAAGTCTGCATTCCTGTAATGCTCCTCAGCTTTATGGAAGAATCTTCGCTCTGCTCTTAGACTTCCTGTTAAGGCAAGTGGATTTGTATTTGTCCTGCTACTCCAGACGTGTCCCTAAGGGAGGATAAACAAGCTCCCTGCCACCCAGTATTTATCAATGCCTTGTTTGAGAGAAGCAGTATCGAGGGAGATTGCTCAAAAGATATGTAGCTCATACATTATACGAGATAGTTCTTTTATTTTTTATTTATTTTATAATTTTTCTTTAGTTTTGAGAGAGAGAGACAGTGTGAGTGTGGGAAGGGGGAGAGAGAGAGAGGGAGAGACAGAATCGGGAGCAGGCTCCAGGTTCTGAGCTGTCAGCACAGAGCCTGACTCGGGGCTCGAAGCCCCGAACGGCAAGATCATGACCTGAGCCAAAGTCAGACCTTTGGCTGAGCCACCCAGGTGCCCCTATGCTAGTTTTAAATATACTTCAGGATCAAGTCAGATTAGCAAAGAACAGCATCTTGATATCATGTTTCATTGACATCTAACAGACTTTTACTGAATTCTTAGTTGATGTGATATTTGAAGGTGTTGTCGTGGCCAACTCAGGACATCCCCTAGAGGTGTTGTAGATCCTCTGGCTCTGTCACCTGATATTTTTCTTTCTCAGTGCCAGCAAATGGGATCGATGATCTGTGACTGTCATCTATCTGTCCTTAAGTAAAGTATTCTTCAAGTTTCACTGCTCCTTTCAGAATGATAGTCTATACTTCGGCAAAGAGGAAAGGCATAGTTCAAATCTTGATTCAGTCTCTTTTGCTTAGAAACCGTATATGTGAGCTTTTTTGTGTCTTTGTGAATTATGCACATGCAATTAAAATTTTTTTCAATATTTTATTGATTGATTGCAGTTTTCAGGTTCACAGCAAAATTGAGGGGAAGGTACAGAATTTCCCATCTACTCTTTAACCCCCGCATATCCACAGTCTCCCCTATTATCAACACCCCCTCCCCCCGCCCCCCAGTGCGCTGGTACATTAAGAGTTGATGAACCAACATTGAGACATCATAATTCCCCGAAGTCCATAGTTTACATTATGGTTCATTCTTGGTGTTGTGCATTCTTTGGGTTTGGACAGGTGTACAAGGACATGTGCACATCATCATGGAGTCGTGCAGCGTGTTCCCACTGTGCTCTGCCTAGTTATCCCTTCATCCCGAGCCCTGCAACCACTCGTCTTCTTACTGTCTTCATGGTTTTGCCTTTTTCAGAATGTCCTATACTTGGAATTATACAGTAGGTAGCCCACTCATATTGGCTTCTTCCCCTCAGTAATATGCATTTAAGTTTCCCCCATGTGTTTTCGCAGCTTGAGAGTTCATTTCTTTTTAATGCTGAATAATAGTCCGCTGTCTAGATTACCACAGTTTATTAATCCCTTTACCTACTGAAGGACCTCTTGGTTGCTTTAAGGCTTTGGCCATTGTGACTAAAGCTGTTACACAGGTCTTTGTGTGGACGTAAGTTTTCAACTCCTTTGGGTAAATACCAACACGCATGGCTGCTGGATAGTGTGTTTTCTTTTTTAATGTTTGTTTATTTTTGAGGGAGAGTGAGCAGGGGAGAGGCAGAGAGAGAGGGAGACAGGATCTGAAGTGGGGTCCACACCGACAGCAGAGAACCTGATGCGGGCCTCCAGCTCACAAACTGTGAGATCATGACCTGAAGTCAGGTGCTTGACCGACTGAGCCACCCAGGCGCCCCTGTCGGACGGCGTATTGAGAGTGTGTTTAGGGGCGCCTGGGTGGCTCAGTCAGTTGAGCGTCTGACTTCAGCTCAGGTCGTGATCTCGCTGTGAGTTCAAGTACCACGTCAGGCTGTGTGCTGACAGTGCAGAGCCTGCTCAGGATTCCCTCTCTGCCCCTCCCCTGCTTGCGCAAGCGCTCTCTCTCTCTCTCTCAAAATAAATAAACCCAAATTCTAAAAAAAAAAAAAAAAAAAAAAAAAAAAAATGTGTTTAGTTTGGTAAGAAACTGCCAAACTGTCTCCAAAGTGGCTGTACTGGTTTTGCATTCCTACCAGCAGGTGAAGGAGAATTCCGGTTGCTTCACATTCTCACCAAGATTTGATGGTGTTGGTGTTTCGGGTTTTGGCAGTTCATGTGAATGGGTCATGGTATCTCATTGTTACTTAATTTGCATTTCCCAAATGACCTATGACGGGGAGCATCTGTTTGTAGGCTTATTGTTATTATTATTATTTGCCATCTGTATATCTTCTTTGATGAGATGTCTGTTAAACTCTGGCCCATTTTTTAAATTGGATTCTCTGTCTTAAGAGCTTTTGGGGGGCACCTGGCTGGCCCAGTCAGTGGAGCATCTGACTCTTGATCTTGGGTTTGTGAGTTCGAGCCCCCTGTTGGGTGTAGAGGTTGCTTGAAATCTTGAAAAAAAAATTCCACATTTTTGTGTACTTTGTATAACAGATCTTTATCAGCCGTGTCTTTTGCAAATATCTTCTCCCAGCCTGTAGCTTGTGTGAGTCTGTTGATACTGTCTTTTGCAGAACGGAACTTTTAATTTTTAGTGAAATCTGGCTTGGGGCACCTGGGTGGCTCAGTTGGTTAGGCGTCTGACTTCGGTTCAGGTCACCGTCTTGAGGTTCGTGGGTTTGAGCCCCGCATCAGGCTCTATGCTGACAACTCAGAGCCTGAAGCTTGCTTTGGATTCTGTGTCTCCCTCTCTTTCTCTGCCCCTCCCCTGCTCGCATTCTTTCAAAAATAAACGCTAAAAAAGATTCAATGAAATCTAGCTTATCAATTATTTTATTCATGGATTGGGCCTCTTTGTTGTATCTAGAAAGTCCTCACCCTACCCGAGGTCATCTAGATTTTCTCTCGTGTTATCTTCTAGGAGTTGTATGGTTTTGCCTGTTACGTTTAGGTGTGTGATTCATTTTGTGAAATATTTTGATTAATATAATTCTTTAAAAAAATAGAATATACCCAGTTGCAGTTCATGATAAAGTAAAATGATTCTGCCTTTAATTACCTGGTCTGTTTCTACTGATCCTGCCAGCCATTTGGCTTCCTGTTGTACTGAAACATCCAAGAAGCAGATGGTTGGGGGCCGTCCCACAAGGAGATCCTCAGTGTCCTTTAATGTCACTAGAGGAAAAGTAACGTGCACTTAATTCAAAGGACTGTGGTCTTCCAAATGGCTCTCAAGCGTCATAACTGTTTCTCAAAAACAGCAACCCAGACAGTATAGCTGATGTTTTCTGATAAATTCCAATTTGGTAGGTCTTCGCCTCCCTCAAAGACTAGCTCTGACGTCTCTTAGTCCTTGAAGCTTGTCACCCTCTTGACTGGCCATGTCAGAGTCTGGTGGCATCTCCCAACCTAGAGCCATGGAATGGAGAAACCGTTATGGACCTTGGAAATCATCGGATTAATCCCTTTAGCCTTTATCGGGGAAAACCAGGCCTGGAGGACTATAGGGCTGGCTGTGGCCGTGTCACTGTTACTAGGAGAACCCCGGAACCCGGACTAGACCCCAAATTCCCAAAGGCCAACTCCCGTCTCTTTCCATTCTGGTGTCCCATCCTTTTGGAATGCTTTAGTCTTCTATACTCTGAATCAAAGTTTCAAATAAGATGATCTGTGTTTTGTTTGTTTTGTTTTTTGCAATTTGAAGGACTCCTTACTGGTTTTATCTTTAAAATATTCAAACTTTGTGGATCAACCTCTGTGGATAATTCATGATTTTATGTTGGTGGGGATTTTGTTAAGAATGATGATGGATTGGGGCGCCTGGGTGGCTCAGTCGGTTAAGTGTCTGACTCCGGCCCAGGTCATGATCTCACGGTCCGTGAGTTCGAGCCCCGTGTTGGGCTCTGTGCTGACAGCTCAGAGCCTGGAGCCTGTTTCAGATTCTGTGTCTCCCTCTCTCTCTGCCCCTCCCCCGTTCATGCTGTGTCTCTCTCTGTCTCAAAAATAAATAAACGTTAACAAAAATAAAAAATAAAAAAAAACGATGATCGATTCACTTCTTTGCTAAGTGATTTTGCTTCTTTGGTATCGAAGGAGGACGGAGACTTATGCTCAAATTGGTTCGTCCTAAGCCAGACTCGTGAAGTGCAAAGTCGACCACAGTTTACTGAGCATTTACTGAAGTCAGGCCCCTTCTTGGGCATTGAGGACGTGGCATTGACCAAGCCCCGTGTAGTACCTGTTGTCATGGAGCTTTCCTAGGAAGGAAGTAGCAACCCCTAATTGGTTCTCCTTCTGCACTCTTAATCCTAGAGCAATGGAATTGGAACAAAGGGGAAATGTCTCTTCCCTCTGACAAAGCTCCTAAACCAGTCAAATGTACAAGGTTTTATACAAATGGAGTAGTATTTATATAATCCCTGATTCCATAGACTCAGCAGCCCAGAGGAACGTGTCTTGACCTATACAGTATGTGGTATAAGCAGAACAGGAGCTTTAGAATAAACATGCCGAACTTCTTAATCTCATCTTCTGTAAATGTGAATTGGGACTAATAGTAGCTTGTTAGGAATATCCAATGAGGTTACTAAGGTGGACGGACTGGTGTAGCGAGTGAGAGATGCTCAGTAAATGGTCACTGCTATTGTTGCTCTCATGAAGTTCAGTATAGTTGAGGAAATAAAGATCAGCGCGTGCTTAGGTTTTCTTCCCATAGTAGTGCAATTCTTAAGTCTTTTTTGTTTTCTCGTGGTGCAAATTAAGCTCCTGGGGATAATACCCTACTTCCAAGAATGTATCCAGGAAACCAGCTGAAATCCCACCTCTAAGGAAAGAGCCCAGGAATGAGGGTGACATCATTATTGGGAGGTGTTGTACCCAGTGGTTAAAACCTGGGCTGAGTCTCCATGGGCAAGCTACTTAACCCATCTGGGCCTAAATATTCTTATCTGGAAATTAGGGATAAACATATATTACCTATTGGATAGGGTTGTTATGGAAGTTGAATGAGTTTATATGGGTGAGGTGCTTAGAAATACTATTTATTGTTACTGAGAAAATCTTGATTTTTTTTTTTTTAATTTTTTTCTTTTAACACTTATTTATTTTTGAGAGACAGAGCACAAGCAGGGGAGGGGCAGAGAGAGAAGGAGACACAGAATCCAAAGCAGGCTCCAGGCTCTGAGCTGACAGCACAGAGCCCGACGTGGGGCTCGAACTCGCAAACCGTGAGATTATGACCTGAGCCGAAGTCGGACGCTCAACCGACTGAGCCACCCAGGTGCCCCGAGATCTTGATTCTAACAGGAGTAAATCATAAGCTTCAGTAGTTCCTTGGTAACAAATTTCAGTCTCCTCTTAATACACCAGTTCCTTAGGTCCTGTTCCCCTTCCATATTTAAATGCTATCTGAATGGAAGCATTACTTTTGTGTTTTTTATTATGTAGATTAGTTATATACAATACGGTTTGTGATTAGGGAACACTTTTTTTGCGGTATTATTAAAATAAAGATGTATCAGTCTGGAATTAGGAAAAAAAATATTGCCTTTGCAATAGTTGATTTTTTTATTTTTTTTATTTTTTTGAGAGCTTGAATGCTTTATTCATTGTAACTGTCAGTGGGTAAGTACAGGTGACTGAATGCGTAAGGAAGTCCTGATAGTTACAGGAAGAGAAAGTCCTCTCTCGAGTAAAAGTTAGATGTAACCAGAGATGGATTTGTTCACTGTTACTAGTAATAAGTACAGTTGTGTGAGTCTAAAAGATAAGCCCCTAACTTTGCCTCAACTCTTTAAAATTGCAAGTGGTTTTTAGGCACTTAAAAATTAAAATACAGACAATAAAATGGCTTATAAGGCGCAGTATGATCTAACTCCTCTATTTCCTTCCTGATTTTATCAGAATTTCTCTGTGGCTCATTGTGTTCCAGCCACGCTTTCCTTCCAGTGTGCTGGGCCCTTCCTCAGAACCTAAGCTCAGGATGGACCTTCTGCTAGAATTCACTCCTCTCTTACCTGACTGTCCTCTGCTCACCCCCTTAATTCGGGTCTGTTTAATTTCCCCTTTCGGAGAAACTTTCTCCTGTTAAAAAACAAAATTCAGCGAAGTAAATTTGAAGATCTAATTGGCTTTATTAAATGATTCAAGAATTGGGGGTGTCTGGTGGCTCGGCCGGTTGAGTGTCCAACTTCAGCTCAGGTCATGATCTGAGCTGATCATGGGTTCAAGCCTCACGTCGGGCTCTGTGCTGGCAGTGCAGAGCCCGTTTGGGATTCTGTGTCTACCTCTCCCGCCCCCCACCTCAAAAGTAAATAAACAAATAAACATTGAAAAAAAAGATGACAACAGATAGTTCCCTAAGGTCACAACAGAAGTACTGGCTTTTTTTTGCTATTTTTAAAAAAGATTTTTTTAATGTTTTTATTTTTGAGACAGAGAGAGGCAGAGCATGACAGGGGAGGGGCAGCAATAGAGGGAGACACAGAATCCAAAACAGGCTCGAGGCTCTGAGCTGTCAGCACAGAGCCCGGTGCGGGCCTTGAACACACAAGCTCAGAGATCATGACCTGAGCCAAAGTCGGATGCTTAACCGACTGAGCCATCCAGGCACCCCATTGTTGCTATTTTTAAAGACCCGTACACTTGAGCCAATAGGTTAAAGATGCAAAGAGTAAAACTGGGTAAATGTTATATATATATATATATGGACTAATTAAAGGACAGAATTAGGAGGTAAGGCCACATGAAAATGCCTTTATACCTAAAGCAATAAATTCTTTGAATTTCAGTGTAGAACCCGATGCGGGGCTCGATCTCACAAACCGTGAGATCATGAGATGAAATCAAGAGTTGGATGCTTCACTGTCTGAGCCCCCCGGGCACCCATGTTGTCCTCTTTTTATGCATAACTTTCCAATGGGCTCTGTGTCCTGAGCCCTCCTGTTTCTTCAGCACATAATCATGGTGTGTGACACTGATGTTTCCTTCCTCTCTGACCACTTTCTATTTGCAGAGATGTTTCTACCCGGTTCTACCTTCTCACCCACAAACTCCGTGCTAATAAAACTGGTAGAGAAGATGTCTTCTAAACAGTATTTTTATATTAATATTGACCGCATTTCTACTGTTGGTGCCAGCAAATTAATCTTTCAGATGTGGTTCAGCACATGCCCTTTCCTTCCTGCCCACCCCCTCCCCCCCCATATAAACTCCTTAGGCTGGCATTTAAGACCATGCTTTTCTAATCTTATCTCCCAGTTTCGTTCCAACATTTACCTTTTATTTTATCCCAACTGTAATAAACAGTTTCCTTAACATGTCTTCTGCGTCCCACTTCCATATGTTTGCTCAAGCTGCCGGGAATGTCATAGATTAATACTTTGGCTCTGTAGCCAGACTCTCTGTACTTGTCTTTGATAGCTTGAAATTATGTAGTTTTTTAAAAAACCCTCCAAGACCAGGGCTGGTGTCTGTCTTGCTTATCTCCACTCTTAAATCCGTGATCACGACAGACGCCAGGCGGGCGGGATTTAAAGCTCAGCCCCTCATTTGCCATGAGAACTGGTCCTCAGCCACCGGTCTCCAGGCCGAGCACTGGGTGTGCCCATCGTACTTACTTTCTTTGCTAACCAGACGGGCAGCCGGTTCTCGGGTCCCAGTCCTCCTTAGGACAGGGCTCCCCTCGGGTCCCCGCAGCCCTGTCTTCTCTGGAGACGCCTTTTCTGGGGACTGGAGCCCCACCTCTGCGGTCAAGTCCAGGGCTCAGGGCTCCATAGAACTGCCTTCCCCAATGGCCTCCTCGTTACCTGATTCCCAAGTGTGGCCACATCTCCTAGTGATGCTGTTTTGAATTGGTGGTGGGGTCCGAAGCTGACGGCCAAGAAAGAATTCTTGTGACATTTTTGGTGCAAAAGGATGATAAAAATTTTAAAGTTTATTTAGTTTTGGGAGAAGGAGAGAGAAAGAGCGTGAGTAGGGGAGGGGCAGAGGGAGGGACAGAGACACAGAATCTGAAGCAGGTTTCAGGCTCTTGGCTGTCAGCACAGAGCCCAACTTGGGGCTCAACCTCGTGAACTGTGAGATCATGACCTGAGCCAAGGTTGGATGCTTAACCGACTGAACCACCCAGGCACCCATTAAAAAGGTGTTTATCACCTTTTTTATATTTTATCAAAGCATGGGGACAGGACCTGTGGGCAGAAAGAGCTGCCCTGGGGTTGTGAAGAGTGACTGATAATGTATACCTGGGAGTTGGGGGAAGTAAGGAAAAAGGGAGGTCTCCAGAAGGACTTTCTTATGCTAATGAGGGCTCAAAAGCTGCTGGAGACCTTGTTATTGTCAAGTTGGGGTGGATTCCCCTCGAGTAAGGCATTAACATTAAGACAAGACAGTTGGGAGTTTATTGGAGGAATGTTTTTACTCTATCTCAAATATTTGTCAATGGGCTGCAGATTATAAAGAAATTTAATTAAAAAATGTTTTTAATGTTTATTTATTTTTGAGAGAGAGAGAGGAAGAGGGGGGGGGGCAGAGAGAGAGGGAGACACAGAATCCGAAGCAGGCTCCAGGCTCTGAGCTGTCAGCACAGAGCCTGACACGGGGCTCGAACTCAGGAATCGCGAGGTCATCACCTGAGCTGAAGTGGGACGCTTAACCGACTGAGGCATGCGGGCACCCCAAGAAATTTAATTTTATTTGTATTTTCATCTTGCCTTTGTTCCCCACATCACCGTGGAGGGGAGGGTGATCTTGGGGGCTCCAGGAAATTAAGTGTGTCGGTTTTTGGAGGTTCGGCTGTTGATAAGATTGCCTGTTTCTTGTCATTTATTAAGACCGTTGTAAACTGATAGAGACTCCTGTCTTCTATGGCTTTGATCTCTATCAGTTAACCATTTGTTTTCCGTTTCCTTTGTTCTTTGGAGGCCAGGAGTGTCTGAGGAGTGTCACACGGGTCCCACCTGGGGAGGGTGGCTGGGCATTTGCAGGGTGTCAGCTTGCTCTGTGCTCCCTCATCACTGTTGCTTGATTCACTCTGAGGGATTTGGAGGAAACACTCCCCTGCCATGTGTCTCCTCGCCCTTCAGTGGTTCACTGCAACACCACCTGACTTCTGGTACCAGACGTGTGGGTTCCACACATCCGGCGGTTCTGTGGTACCAGTCCTGACGCTGCCGGGACACGACACCAGACTAGTCCCACTGGACTGTCCCTCTCCTTCCCCTCCTCCGATTCGAGTGCAGGGTGTCCCCTGTGCTTCTGACTCCCCAGCCATGCATCAGAGGTTCCCACCACCCCCTCCTCAGGTTTGATTAATTGGCTGGAGTAGTTAGTTCACTGAACTCAGGAAAACAGTTTACTTACTAGATGACCAGTTTATTGTAAAAGCTATAACTCCGGGGCCCTGAGAGGCTCAGTCGGTTAAGTGTCTGACTCTTGGTTTGGGCTCAGGTCATGATCTCACGGTTCATGAGATTGAGCCCCGCATCGGGCTCTGCACTGATCATGCAGAGCCTGCTTGGGTTTCTCTCTCTCTCTCTCTCTCTCTCTCTCTCTCTCTCTCTCCTGCTCATAGGCATGCCACACTCTTTCTCTCTCTCTCAAAATAAATAAATAAACATAAAAAAAAAAAAAGATACAACTCAGAACAGCCAGATGGGAGAAGATACATAGGGCAAGGTATCAGGGAAGCATCGTGGAGCTCCCATATCCTTTCATGGGGCACCACTCCCCACACCTCCACGTGTCCACCAACCTGGAACATGTCTGTGTTCTGTCTTTTTGGGCTGCCTTTGGTAATTGGACTCCATCTCTAGCCCCTCTCCCCTCCCTGGAGGTCAGGTTTGGACTGAAAGTTCCAACCCTAATCATTTAGTTGATTCCCCCTGGCAACAAGCCTCCACACTTAGGAGTTTTCTAAAAGTCACCTCATTAACGTGAACTCTGGTGTGTTTTCAAGGGGTGTGGAATGCTGTGAATAACAAAAGACATCTTTATTGCTCTTAATCACTTAGGAAATTCTCTGGGTTTTAGGAGCTCTGTGCCAGGAATCAGGGAGAAGACCAAATATATATTTATTACCAATCACAATATTGTTTCAGGGTCGTTGAGCACAGTGGCCAAGAAAGAATTCTTGAGATGTTCTATGGTGCAACTCAGTAAGTCTGTTTGAGTAGCACGGTGATAGGACCCGTGGGCAGAAAGAGGTGCGTTTTTGCTGTAAGAAGCTGGTGGTTATATGCTAAGTGCTTGAGGGGGAAGAGACTTGCAGGGAGTATTACATCATCAATGTCTTCGAATTTCTACTCCTAAAACTACTCTTGCAAGATTTCTCTGGTGCCCATCATTCAGTTCGATATGAACACTTGGTGCAATTTACAGGCAGTCATGAGATCCTTTGCAACCAGTGCTTGTTTGATCCATCTGGGAAGTATGCATAGGATAGGCTTCTGGGCTAACGGTGAACATTCTTCTGCTTCCATCCCTCATCATCTCCCCGCTGACCAGTTTTTGGTCCTTAAATCTTTAAGGTTGTTGAAGGTTGAACGCCTCATCTTCTGTGACTTCTTCAAGCTCACAGGGGTCATAGAGATGTCTCAACCTATGGACCAAACTTCATCACCATCTGTCCCTGCAGCGAACTATTAGAAAAGGTCATTGCTTTAGAGTCCAGAGTGGACATCGGGGTGAATTTGTTTCAGGTAGTAAGACTCATCTGTGCGCTGAGTGAAGGAGTCAGGAACTGCTTGCATGTACCTGGCAATAGAGGAGAAAAAAGCAAAAGAGACAACACGTGAGGATTATGATTATAACGGAAATAGGAAGAGCAATGAGAAGACTCTTGAGGGTGAACCATAGTCCACCTCCCAACCAGGAGTGTCACCGGTCATTAAGTGACAAGGTAGGGTCTTTAAGAGCACCGGTTTCCTTCTTCTGATCAGTAATCCTGTCATATTTTTGTCAGAATCTGGAATGCAGACACAACCCTCCTCTTTAATAATGGGACACATTCCTCCTTGTACGGCTGTCAAGACATCGGATGCCATTCTGTTTTGTAGAACTGCTTTACACATTTGAGTTATTTCATTGATAATGTAATGAGACTTTGAGAGTCATTTAAGGCCTTCATTGTGTATGTAGTAAGGGCCTCCGTGTGTCACATTGATGCAGTTTTGGAGTGGTGGGGGGCTTCGGGAGCTGATGGCCAAGAGAGAATTCTTGAGACATCTTTGGTGTAAAAAGGTGATTTTATTAAGGCACGGGGACAGGACACATGGGCGGAAGGAGCTGCACTGGAGTTGTCTAGAGTGACTGATTATATACTGTGGAGATGGAGGTAAAATCCAAGAGGATTTTCATATGCTAAAGAGGACTCAGAAGATACTGGAGGCCTTGTTATTAAGCTAAGGTGGTTTTCCCTCTAGTAAGGCATTAAGACAAGACAGGAGTTTATTGGAGGAATGTTTTACTCTGCCTACCTCAAATATTTCTCAATGGGCTGAATTTATTTAAAATTCTCAAAGAAACTTAATTTTATTTATGTTTCCTTCTTGTCTTTATTCCCCACATCACCATGGAGGCGAGGGTGATGTTAGGACTCTAGGAAATGGAGTCTCTGGGTTTCTGGAGGTTAGGCTATTGATAAGATTGCCTTTTTCTTGTAGTTTATTAAGACATTTGTAAACTGATTGACTCGTCCTGTAGGGATTTGTCCTGTAGGACTGTGATCTCAATCAGTTAACTGTTGGTTTTTCCCTTTCCTTTGTTCTTGGGCAGCCAGTAGTGCCTGAGGAATGTCACATATATCCCACCTGGTTGGGGGGAGGGGGTTTGTGGGGTGTCAGCCTGCCTTATGTTTCCTCATCAATATGACGTCTTCTAAATCTACTGATGGAAGAAAAATAAATGTCAGATGGTCATACCCATGGGACACGGATCTTGTCTTTCATTGTCTTAGCTATGGAAGATTAGCTGAACTTTTGATAGTCTTAGTGCTACAGCCCTGCATCCAGCCATAATCTAGCACATCTTCCAGTCCAGCCTGGTGGAAGCCATGGCCACAAATTTGGCCCATGTCACCATTGTGTCCCATTAGGTGCTGGCCATCTCATGCCTGGTCGCCTTGTCCAGTCAGTAGCAAAAGAGTTGATTGATGGCCTGTAAAAAAAAAAAAAAAAAAAAAAAAAAAAAAAAATGGTACAAAGGCTTCTTGGGGGGAGCCATCCTATTTGGTGAGTACTGTTGGGCCATGAATCAAGGGTATGGTTTTTCTGTTCCCAGCATTAAAGGGCCTTTTGGTTTATTTGTCCTATTGTGGGAGTAAGCCACATATATCCATCTGATATTTGTCATAATCCTTTCTAGGTATATCAATAGGAAGGACTATGTAGTTGGGGAATTCATTGTTGTGAGCCTATCTGTGGGTTGGCATATTCAGTTACAATGTTGATGGTTTGAGGATAAGAGAAAGGCTTCTTATGGCCTGGAGAGTCCCATGTGACATTGACTATAGGCCAGCATGAAACATTTTTAGTAATAGAAATATCCCTATATGTGCTGGTGTTGGGGTGATGTATCCTATTGGCTATGTATTGATGTAAATAATGCCAGTCTGCACTTGGTCATGGAGAAACCCACCAAGGGAGGCCTGAAGTGCTTGATACGGATGGCAAGTCACACACATTCAGCACAAAGATTGGTTTTGTAGCTCAGCGTAATGTGCCTATTGTAGAAAAAAGAGTTACCATTTAGGTATCGTGTGTAGAGAGCAAGTGAAAGAAAAAAAGACCTTCATTTTTTCCTATCTTGCTGTTTGAAGGGGAATTTGAGGTCTTCTGATGGTTCATAGGAATATGAGGGCTCATCAAGTCAGTTCATTGTCATCCTGTATTGAAGGGGGTAGGAGTTAAATTCTAGAAACATGAGTCCATGTCAAGTGGCCTTCTGATTTGCTGCAGTGGGAGTGCTTGCTATGACCCTGTAAGGTCCTTTCCACTTAGGAAGGCAAACAATGCAGGAGAACCAATTCCTGTCCTTTAAATAGACTAGTTCCATAGGGTGTACTTACAAAGAATTTTGAATTTCATTAGGGTCCAATTTTGGCCGTACTTTATTAGCATCTTCATTAAGAGTTTTATGGGTTAATCCAGACTCAAATGAAAAGTGTATCAGGGGCACCTGGGTGGCTCAGTCGGTTAAGCTCAGGTCATGATCTCATGGTTCATGAGTTCGAGCCCCGTTTCTGGCTCTGGGTGCTGACAGCGTGGAGCCTGTTTGGGATCCTCTGTCTCCCTCTCTCTCTGCCCCTCCCCTGTGCGCACGCGCGCCCTCTCTTTCTCTCTCTCTCAAAAATAAACATAAAAAAAGTGTAACAGATTATTATAATCTGGGTCCAAGGATAAGTCAATGGTAAGGAAGGGTCTACCATATATTAATTCAAAAAGGCTTAACCCTCAACTTTCCCATGGGGTGGTTCTTATTCTTAAGAGACCTACAGGTAAAAGAATTATCCAGTTTTCTTGTGTTTCTAGGCTCATCTTAGGTGTCTTTTAAGATTATGATTAGCCTTTTCAACTTCGCCGGATGATTAAGGGTGCCAGGCTATATGTGCAAAATACTTAATTTTAAGGGCTTAGGCTACCTGTTGAGTTATTTGGGCTGTAAAGGATGGGCCATTTTCACTTTGAAGAGGTTGAGGGAGTCCAAACTTCCTTAATAAAGTCTTTGTTACTTTAGTAGCCTTTTCTGTCTTACGTGGGAAAGCTTCCACCCATCCAGTAAAGGTATCTGTCTAGACTAATAAATATTTATATCCTTTACAAGGTGGCATTTGTGTGAAACCTATTTTCCAGTCTTTCCCAGGATATGTCCCATGTCTTTGGACAGGTGTTAAAAGAGAGAGTGGTCATAAGGTACCTTCTGGATTTACCTGGGCACATATTGCACAAGATTTACCTGCCCTTATCTATCTATCTATCTATCTATCTATCTATCTATCTATCTATCTATCTAGAAAGTGAGCGTGAGGGAGGGAGGGACAGAGAGAGAGGGAGAGAGAATCCCAAGCAGATTCCACTCTGTCAGCGCAGAGCCCAATGTGGGGCTCAGTCCTGAAGCTGTGAGATCATGACCTGAGCCGAAATCAGGAGTTGAAGGTTTAGCCGACAGAGCCACCCGGGTGTCCCTACGTGCCTTTTTAAAGATGCTCTTAATCCTTTTCCATCAAACACCAGTTTGGTGAACTTCTGTAAAGCTTCTCTTCCCATATGAGTAGCCTTGTGCAGGCCTCTTGCAAATTTCCACTGATTTTCCTTAGGGACAGAGATTTTTCCTTTATCATTTTTATACCCTAGGCCATTTTAGTGTGTCCTTTCCCAAGTGCTCAGGTGTCCCCTAGAGTGTAAGTGCTTAAGGGATTAGAGAGCGATAGAAGACTCCTGTAACTAGTTCAGTTCCAGCTGCCAGTTTGGCTGCCCAAGTGGTGAAGTTGCTTCCTTTGGATCCTAAATTTTCTCCCTTTTGATGCCCTTTAAGATATATTACAGCAGTTTCTTTAGGGAGATTAACTGCTGCTAATAGAGTTACAGTTTTGGGTCCATATTTAATGGAATTATGACTAGTTAATAATCCCCTTTCCTTGGTTCAGTCGATTAAGCGTCCGATTCTTGATTTCAGCTCAGGTCTTGACTTCACGGTTCGTGAGTTCGAGCCCCGTATTGGGCTCTGTGCTGACAATGTGTAGCCTGGTTGGGATTCTCCCTCTCCCCATTTCTCTACCCCTCTGCCACTGAAGCTTGCGCTCTCTCTCAAAATAAATAAACTTAAAAAAAAAAAAATCCCCTTTCCTTCCAGATGGTACTATATGCCTTCAGGCATGGAGGCATATTTTGAATTTGTATATGTATTAATTCTTAGGCCTTTAGCTAACTGAAGAGCTCAAGTGAGACCTATCCGTTCTGCCTCTTGACCTCAAGTACTGGTCGGTAACGGGTTGGCCTTAGTAGTTGAAGTTAAACTAATAATCACAAAGCCAGCCTTTCTGTCTTCCTTGTGTAAAACTACTACTATCTGTAAATCAGCCTTCTGAGGCATTATCTGTGGCTTGACCCTTCAGATCCAGACGGCTGGAAGAGACTGATCCTGTTACCTCTTTCCTGTCATGTTCAGACACAACAGTAGCCTGGTTTCGTCCAGGCATGAGAGACACTGGGTTTACGGTTTGACAGGTTTTGGGAACACTACTGGGGGAGTCTAAAAATATAGCCTGATAATTTAGTGAGTCCGCCCTCTGTCATTCACTGATGGATGGCCTTTAGTTTCTAAAATTCCTTGAACCCGATGAGGAGTCCTCACTGGCAGGGGCTGTCCTATTGAAAATTTAGATGCTTCTCCTAGCGTAGGAGCTGCGACTGCTCAGAGGCGTGCTGGCCGTCCTCAGGCCATGTTGTCAACGACTTTGGAAAAAATCCTGCCTCCTGCGGGTCTCCATTCATGCCTTAGTTTTTGGGTTGTGCTCCTAGGGCTTGGCCCTGTTTTTCAGCAGTGAATAGGGTAAATGACTTTTCTAAGTTTGGTAGAACCAGAACCTAGGAGAGTTTAGGTTTTAGTTGTTGAAAGGCCTCCTGCTGTTTCTTGTTCCATTTTAAAGGCTCTTAATCTGGCCCTTTAGTGGCCTCATACCAAGGTTTGACTAAGACTCCAAACCCTGCCATCCATAGAAAGCAAAATCCAGCCATTCCAGAAAAGGTTCAGAGTTGGTTTTTTGTTTTTGTGTGTGTGTGTGTGTGTGTGTGTGTGTGGCAGGAGGTCCCAATTTTCTTATAGCTCTTTTTCTCTCGATTGACAGGGAACGATGTCCAGCAGTTGATTTCATATTCTTTTTTCTAAAAAAAAATTTTTTTTAATGTTTATTTATTATTGAGAGACAGAGCATGAGCATGGGAGGGGCAGAGAGAGGAGGAGACACAGAATCTGAAGCAGGCTCCAGGCTCTGAGCTGCCAGCACAGAGCCCGATGCGGGGGTCGAACTCACAAACAGCGAGATCATGACCTGAGCTGAAGTCAGACACTTAACCGACTGAGCCACCCAGATGCCACTGACTCCTATTCTAAGTACAGTACCTTCTGTTTAGAAATTTGAGCCTTTTTAGATGATGCTCAGTATCTTCTCTCCAAGAAGGACAATGGTAGAATTATAATCCGAGATGTCTTTCGTGGGGTACATATTGCAATATCATCGGCACATTGTACTGTTGTTCCCTGAGGCAACGTAAGGTCCCTAAGTTGTCTACCGGGTGCATTGCCAAACAAATGGGGACTTGCTCTAAATCCCTGCAGAAGGACTGTCCACGTAAGCCAGCGCGTTTGAAATTCCCCTTCTAGTCCAGTAATTTTAGGTTTAGAAAGACGAGTCTGGCTGGCGTGCTGAATCAGGACAGGGTAAGTAGCTCCCATAACAATAAGAAAACAACGGACTTCCCTCCCATGTCCAGGGTGACCTGGGGCTCGGGCATCTTGATGTTTGCAGGAGCCGGACCAGCCCCAGGGCCCCATCATGTCATCTCCTCAGGTTGTTGCTCTTGGGCTGGAAAATGAGTTTCTGTCTTACTCTCTGGAGATGAGGGGAGTCCCTTTTCCAGTGTCCCTGTGCCTCGTAAGTGGGACACGGCCCTGGCAGAGAGTGTTCATTCGGATATTCTTTACTCCAGCGTCCACACCTATAGCAAGTGGTCTTACGTGAATTTCTGTCTCATGCTGGCTTCTTCTCTTGCCCCTGAATAGCCTGGTGGTGTGGGGGACCCACGCTAGCGGCCCCCAATATTTGAGCCTATGTTCTGCCCTGTGTTTTAGCCCTCGGTTCTCCTGTCTTAGAGCCGTATCTCTGTTAAAGACTCCAGCGGCCACTTCCAGCAGCCTCTGGGTTGGTGTTTGAGGGCCTGGGGCTGACTTTGCCAGTTTGTGGCGAATGTCTGGTGCCGACTGGTTCATAAAACGAATATTTAGGACAGCCATCCCTTCCGGTGTGGTTGGGCCTACATTTGTGTATTTATGAATTGCTTCTACTAAATGGCCCTGAAATGAGGCAGGACTTTCATCATTTGCCTAGGTTACTTCCTTAATTTTATCAAAACTGAGGTTCATTCCCTCCACCAAACAGGTGACCATGTGGTCTCTTCTTTCCCTGGCAGGTGTCTCCTCTTGGTAGTTCAGTGGGGCTCAGCCTTGGGAACAGCGCCTCTTCCTACTGGTTAATGATTTCTGTCCCTAGTTGCCAGCTCATCTACAAATTCCTGTGCCCCAGCCCAAATTTGGACCTTCTTCCTGCTGGGGTACAACAATGCATTAGAATAATGTAGATGTCCTGCCAGGTTAAGTCAAATGTTAGAGACACTTGGTGAAATCCACCTATAAACTTGGATGGATCCTGTGAGTATCGTCTTACTTGTTTTTTCATTTGAGCCAGATCTGGAGCATAAGAAAGAATTTTTTAGACATTGTATGGTACAGTTTAGTAAGTTTATTTGAGTAGCATGGGGACAGGGCCCATGGGCACAAAGGGTTGTAATTTTTCTGTATGCTTCGTGTGCAAGGGGGGAGGAGACATGCAGGGAATATTAGATCGTAAATGTCTTCTTTGAATGTCTACTCATGAAACAACTTTTGCAAGATTTCTGTGGTGCTTCTCATTCAGCTTGATATTAACAGTCAGTGAGATATACAGGCAGTCATGAGACCCTTTAAGAATGTAGCAACCAGCGCATATTTTCATCCTCCTCAGAACCATGAAGGCTAGAGGCTAGAAAGCTTTCTGGGCTAAACGTAAACATTTTCCTGCTTCTGTCCCTCAGCATTGCCACATACCCTCTTTTGAAAACTTACTACCATTGCTTGAAACATGCCTAAGTGTCCCATATTTGTCAGATGTTTTCCTTGCTCCTGGTTTTCTTTAGAAAAAATACGGTTCAAACAGTTAAAAAAAATATTCTTGAGACTTGTTGAAAGTAAGGGAGACTTCATTCAAGGGAGGCCATCGTGACGGTTGTGGGGACCACAGCAGTGGGGTCTTGTAGTGAGACAGAGGTTGGACTCCATTCTGAATGAATGTGAGCCCGTGGCAGTTCATAGCCAAGGAGCCGGGTGGAGGTCCCCGGATGGGAAATTACTAACAGGAAGCATCAGGGGTGAGGGGGTGAGGGAGCGAGTCTGGCTCAGCCGACCTGACAGGATTCTTGCTGAAGGTAGGCCACGGTGGTCAGACTTCACCTGGGGGTCGGTGGAGGATGAGGACCCCAGTTAGATCCTCGGGGGTGGAAGAGGGTCTGGTTAAACTGATCTATAAGGATTCTTGCTAAAATCGGACAATGCACAGAGGACTGTGGAGGTCCAGAAGTCAGGCCCAGCTGAGAAAGAATTCAGGGGGGCCTGAGTTTGGTCAGTGAGAAAACCTTTGTCACTGCTTTGGCTGCAGCTTCTCAGTCTGCTGCTGAGCTGGGCTAGACTTGTCACCTTCACCGGGCTAGACTTGGCATCTCCACCCTTCCCCTCCCATCCTTTTTCCTCTGTGGCTTATGGGCCAGCTCCAGCACCCTCCCCTTCTCTTCTGGGTGCCGGGTCTTGCTTCACAGCCAGGCCCTAAGGAGGGGAATGCTTCAGTGCCGATTTAAAGATCGCCTGTATATGTCTCATGAGCCAAACTCATTCTTCATCCCAGTAAAAACCCTGATAGAAAAATGTGACTCTAGCCACAGATCCAGCTGACAGTGGTGACAGGATAGGAGGGGCACTTTTGGGCCTTTGGCTCTTTCATAATACCTCCCCTCCGCCAATATTTGATAAGAACAATTGCCGTTTTCTCGATATACTTGGAGGACTACGCAAACCTAGTGTGTGTAGCCTGTGACTTTCCTCCTCTGCCCCATCAGATCACATCCCTAAGGTCTAAAATCCTCAAGCTGCTGCCACTAACAGGTTTAGTTTTTCTTGATGGTATTGTATAATTGCTCCTGATTTGCATGTGATTGCAGACTTGTGGCATTTCTTTCCAAATGTGACGTTGTGGCCTTGTGTTAGCCTTCTCAAGCCACTGGAGCAAGAATTCTTGATCTGGGTAGATTTCAGAGTCTTCGGGCTCCGTGGCCTGCCTAGAATAGACACAGCTTTTTTGTGTGTCACGTGAATGTTTCTGAGGACAGAAGGGTCCGGAGTTCTGTGATTTCAAAATGTCTGTGGCTTCTGAAAGGAGAGTATTACTTATGAAACTGAAATAGTAACCTACAACACAGATGATGGTTTTTAGGGCACTCAATTTAGGCCCCGTGACAGTGGTCCCTCGCTCAGTACACGGTGCCGACTTCTGAGCTATAATGGTAGTTGCCCCCTGATTTACTAATAGAGTCAAAAATTACAAAGGGAGAGATACGGAGTAAGACTAATAATCTCTCTCAGGACAGAGTAAGCTTTTTTATTAGTGTATCACCTGACCAGATAGTATCACTTAACAAGTTGGAGGGTATTCCACATAATTGTTGTTGGGGTGTTTCCGATGGCCACTCTCTCTATACTCAAGGGTTCCCTGAGGGAGGAACCTGTGCTACTGAGGAGAGAGAGATTCGGAGGGGAGAGGAAGAAGGGAGGTGTTGTTGACCGTGAACAGGCACTGTGGCTTTTCTCTCACTGATGGTCCTAGCCTTAAGGAGTAAAATCCAACTGAGTAAATGTTAAGGGTCTTATTGGCTTTTTACTCAGTGATTCATGTTCGTTTATTTATTTTTATTTTTGAGAGAGAGACACACACACAGAGTGCAGGTGGGAAAGGGGCAGAGAGAGGGAGAGACAGAATCCGAAGCAGGCTCCAGGCTCTGAGCTGTGAGCACAGAGCCCTACACGGGGCTCAAAACCACGGACCTGAGATCATGACCTGATCTGAAGTGGGATGCCTGACTGAGCCATCCAGGTGCCCCTTATTCAGTGATTCATGAATCGGGCAGAGAGCAAGGAGCTCTGAGGAGCTATACAAGGCAAGAGATTTTTGTAGACCAAAGTGAGCAGGAACAAGGGAGTTATACTGGGCATTTTCTGATAGGTTAAAGCGGGGCTACTTTCCTGCTTTAGAACTAAGAGAAGTCTTGGAATCCAGGTCAGGTATCTTGTGTGGACTGGTTGACCTAGGCCTCCCTTTTCTGGGAGAGCCGGGCACAGAGACGTAGTTAAGTTTTTGTTTGCTGATATGCGGCTTAGCATGAGCGACTCCATCTTGGACCCAATCCGATTACTTTTATGCAAGGATGACCATTTCCAGGATATAATGGGAGGGATGGTGATTTGCCTTACTTGAGTTCTTGGGGAAGTATAGGCAGTGACTCCTTTTGGATCTAGCCTTTGACCTATTCCACCATAAAGAGCACTGGCTAGTGGAGTGCAAAGCCACCTTTGTGATAAACACCACGGAGTTGCAGCCCTACTAAGTGATTTGCAGAGTCTTCTGTGAATCATGGCCCAGTGTAGCCGTACTCACTGCAAGTAAGGGAAGTGTTGATTGTTGTTTTCCCACCTCTGTGTAAGATCTGCTTTGCTACTGAGCATGTGTCTTTCTGACTGCTGAAATGCTGTGTTCTGGATTGGGAAGTAATGAGTTAAAGGAGATAAGAACAATGTTTCTTAGTTGAAAGATTAAAGATAATTGAATTGAGTATTCATCTTGACTTTGTGGTTTGCTGAATTGGCTTAAAATTAATTTGCTTTGGTAAGGAACAAGGCTAATTAAAAAATAATCTTACAGTGTAATTGTTTTGGCAATGGTAATTGCAAATATTTAAATTCTCTCACAGGAATTGGGCATAAAATGAACCTCAACACTGAGTTCAGATGTATCATGTACATATCCTGTACGTATCATGTAATGAAAACAGTGTATTCCTTTTCATTTTAAGTGCATCAGAAGGAAGATACTATTTGGTGAGAACATAGTTAAATGTGGTATCTGGTATTTTTTCATGTTTTTGATTTCTTTATCTTGACAGGTGATTGAAGGGAAAAACCATCTGCAGTTGTCTGTAGGCATGAGGAAGATTTGTATAACTCTTTCAGATTATTCACTAATAATTAGATGTAGAGAGCATGCTTATTATGGAGAGCTAGGGTGACTGGAGTAGAATGGATTTCCACCAGAAATAACTGTGTACTTTTTAGGTAATAAAGCCTATATTAATTCACAAGTAGAAAAGGGAACTGACGCTGATGTAGTCACATAATAACGCTGTAAATATTTACTTACAAATAAAGAATTTACAAATAGTTGCTAATAGAGTTAAAAAAATACCAATGTTTCCTAAATGTGAACATGCAGGGTTTATTTTAGCATTATTCATAAAAACAATTTTTGATTTAAACACTATGCCTTTATTTTCATGTATATTAGAAAGCTTAACTAGCTCATCAAACTCATTGTTTCAGGAGGATCCAAAGTGGGCATTTCAGTTAAAAACAGAACAAAACTTGATTCAAGCAAAATGTTAAGAGAGGGACGCCTGGGTGGCTCAGTCGGTTGAGTGTCCGACTTTAGCTCAGGTCGTGATCTCATGGTTCTTGGGTTTGAACCCCGCATCGGGCTGACTCCTGTCAGCATAGAGCCTGCTTTGGATCCTCTGTACCCCCTCTCTGCCCCTCCCCTGCTCATGTGTGCACGTGCGCCCTTTCTCTCTCAAAAATAAACATTAAAAAAAAGTTAAGTGAAAGAATAGTTTTTTATGTAATGTAAATGGTGGTGGTATAAGTGACCCAAGTTTGGAAACTACTGATTTAAATTACTGATACATAGCTGTTTCTGTTTAATTTGGAGTTGCTGTATTTTAAAGAGTAATAATAAACTGGGAAGGAGGGTGGGATGCCACAGGTGGGGAGCCCCAAGACGTTCGATCTGAGTAGAAATTCTGTTCGGATTTCCACTTGCTCTCTTTTATTTCCCTTTCATAGCTGCTTAGTGTAGTGAAAACTTCGTGTCTCCACAGCCTCTTGTCCCACTCTTCCTTTTCACGTGGAGCTCTCTCGCCCAGTCCCCAGATTGTTCCTCACGACAGGGATACTGTCATTTTTACCTGTGCCTCCAGTGTTGGGCCTGGTAGTTGCTCAGTAAGTGGGTCTTTGGATGCATTGAGTTGTTATTCGGTAAACCAAACAGGAGTAAAAGCACGTATTTAGTCTGTCCTAAGTAACACGAAAACTTACCAAATAGTTGTACATATAGACAAACTGCAGAACCTTTGGTAGTAATAGCTGAAAACCATTTTTTAAATTTGGTTCACTTTTCTGTCATCTTGGTGGTGTCAGCTTGGCTTTGCCGGAAAGACCGCACGCGCATGCTAGTGTGGAAGGAACACCGAGTTCTAGTCCTGGGTCTTCCTTCCTCCTCTTGTTGTTTGGGTCTGGTACAGGAAGGATCAAAGGGGTGGGGGGTCAAGCAAAATAATGCTTGCATAAATACTATTGCCAAGATCTACAGAAGTGTTATGGTTTTAGGTATCTGCTGTGTCTCGTGACCGTAATATCTTGCCTAGAGACTTTTGTATCCGTCTTCCATCATAGTCTGTCCTTTTCTCATTGGAAAAGAGAAACAATGCCCTGGGGACAAACTGAAGTCCTGGTTTCTTGTTTATATGTTGGTAAGCTACCTCCGATCTTTTTTGGGGGAAGGAGTCAGAGTAGGAGTTAATAAACTTTTTTTTTTTTTTTTTTTTTTTTTTTTACTGTTTACAAAATACTTTCTCGAAAAAGTATTGGTAGTTCCAGAATACAATATTGGTGATTCAAGACAAAACAAAAATAGGCGTAATTTTTTTTCACATGAAAGATACTTCTGTACCGAGTTGATAGCAGTGTATTACTCTGCTATATGAAGGGGGAGTGTGCAGGGAATTACTTAGTCCTGGGACAAGGTAATCCTGATATAACTACTCTTGACCATCATACATGACTTAATGTTTACTGACTATTATGTTAGACACTATGCAAGACACTTAGCTCTTCCTCATAGTGTTACTGTGAAAATTCTCCCTGTTTAGGGTGAAAAGAAAGCTGGTCGGTGGTAGAGCTTGGATTTGAATCTAGGTTTGATGAACTAGAAAGTCCGGTGGTTGTCTACTCCGGTTGTGCATTTCATTCGCTTGGGAACTTTGTTGGTGCTGGCGAAATTGTCCATCATGGTTGAAATTTTCTTCAGTAGAAACTGTGGTTAATTATGTCCGTATCTGATGATTCCAGTATCTGGATTACCTCCGAATTTCTTTCGATTATCTTTTCCCGTTGGTTCTGTCTCTTGGTATGTCTAGTAATTTTTGATTAAATATTGGTTATTATGGAAAATTGAAGAGGTTCTGATGATAGAATTTCCTTTAGCGTCTGACAGGCAATTAGAATAGGGGGAATTGCCTTAATCCACTCAGAGGTTGAGCTGATTGAGGGTGGGAACCCCTTTGTGAGGCCTCGTGTATTTCCAGCTTTCCCTTACCACCCAGGGGAAGTTCTTTAGAGGTCTCAACGGGCTGCAGTCCTTTAGGGGTCCAAACTGAAAGCTGGTGGGATTCAGTTGTGCACATCTGCCTTGTTAGGCCCCTACCTCCAATTTTTGTCTTTCCTGTCTGATGGGACAGACTGTCTCTGCTCAGCTTCTCAGTCTCTTAGCTGCATTCTGCTCAGCTTCTTTACCCCATGCATTTGTTTGCTTATGAATCAGTGAATACTTGAAGCAGAAAAGTAGCTCAGGGTGCTGGATGCGCTTTTTTGTGTTTTTCTTTTCTCTGGAGTCTTGACCTCTCGGGTCCTCGGCGCCTGACTTGTCCTGAACTCCAGGTTTTGTCTGCCCAGCCCTGTCAGACTGCCAAAGGCTGTCTTTAATGCCTCTACTATCTGACAGCTGGCTTCCCTCCTCAGCCTTGCATCTCTGCTGCTTATGAGTTGGGAATGTGCTCAGGGGGAAGCAGTGTGGAATGTTGGGTACATCTTCAGGTGTTCTCCTTTTCTTCTAGATCTTGGCCATTCAAGCCCCACTTTGGAAGGCTTTTTTTTTTTTTTTCCTAGTTGTTCTTTTTCTCCTCCTCTTTCCTCCGGTACTAGGTAGTGTTAAGTAGACTATAAATTGATTTTGTTGATTTCCATAGCCGCTACAGTTACTGTCCTTGACTTCTGAACTCAAGAGCCACGGACTGATCTTGACGAGATTTATGACTTTTTTTTTTTTTTTTAAAGAAATAAAAATGTTTATTTCTTTTTTTTTTTTTTAATTTTTTTTTTTTCAACGTTTATTTATTTTTGGGACAGAGAGAGACAGAGCATGAACGGGGGAGGAGCAGAGAGAGAGGGAGACACAGAATCAGAAACAGGCTCCAGGCTCTGAGCCATCAGCCCAGAGCCCGATGCGGGGCTCGAACTCAGGGACCGCGAGATCGTGACCTGGCTGAAGTCGGACGCTTAACCGACTGCGCCACCCAGACGCCCCAAAAATGTTTATTTCTAAAAACAAATAACTGAATTTCCTTCATTAAGGGGCCTGGTAAAATTTCAAGGGACCAATAACCTCAGAGCTTTATAAAAGTAATTTTCCCAAAGTTTTGATTACATGTGAATGTAATTTTATAATGTACTACTTTTTGAGATTTAAAAAAAAAAAAATTTTTTTTTCAACGTTTATTTATTTTTGGGACAGAGAGAGACAGAGCATGAACGGGGCGGGAGGGCAGAGAGAGAGGGAGACACAGAATCGGAAACAGGCTCCAGGCTCTGAGCCATCAGCCCAGAACCTGACGCGGGGCTCGAACTCCCGGACCGCGAGATCGTGACCTGGCTGAAGTCAGACGCTTAACCGACTGCGCCACCCAGGCGCCCCGAGATTTTTAAAAATTAAATGGAAACTAACATTTTATCTTTTCCCATTGTACTTAATATTTTAAACATTCATAGAATGAAAGTAACCTGAAAATACTTTGGAAAAAAAAATTGATATTCTGAAACTGTACATACCAACGTCCCGTTAAATTCTTCCTATTTTAAATGATTCAAGTTTGAGATACTTCTCCTATCATAATGAAACACTTTTGAATTAAAGCCTGAAAGTAATAAATTAACAAGATAAACATAGAGGCCTAAAATTCAGAGTTTGGCATTCATTAGGTAATAAAATAAAAGATGAGCTCACATTTGGACTTGTGTACCTTGATAATTCTTTCTTAACCTGAAAGCCTCATTTGCATGGAATGTTATTACAGGAAGCAGAGTAGCTGGCAGGTTATTCTGGTACTTTAAAACAAAAATGTTCGTGTTTGGTTATAGGTTTGTAATGGTTTAAAGGCCTGGTAGGGCAACATAAGCAGGACTCCTGGGGCGCCGTTAAGCATCCGACTCTTGGTTTCAGCTCAGTGATCCCGCGGTTCGTGGGATCGAGCCCCACGTTGGCCTCTGTGCTGACAGTGTGGAGCCTGCTTGGAATTCTCTCTCCCTCTCTGTCTGCCCCTCCCCTGCATGTTCTCACTTGCTGTCTCTCAAAATAAATAAATAAAACTTAAAAAAAAAAAATCAAAACACCAAAATTGTGAATTCAGAACTCTTCTGAGGCTAGCTAGTTACAAGGCCACACAATTCCTTACTTAAAGCCCAAATACATTCTAGAATTCAGAATTGCTTAATTTGCCACTCTGCCAGGAAACTTTGAACACAGTGTTAGGAACTAGTGAGGAAAATTTAAAATGTTTTACATCTGAATAATATTTTTAGTAGCCCTGTTGATGACAAGATTACATAGAGACAACATTTATCCAGAAGGTTATGAAATCAAAACGTTTCATTTCAAGATGAATCAACAGGGGTTAAGATTTACTTATAGTATTCTAGGGAATCTTTAAAGACTCTTGGAAGAATGTAATTTACACCCAACTACCAACATACCAATGAGTTTAAAAAAATTCTTAATGAATATGGGATTACTATACCAATCTCTGCTATTTCATACCTTAAGTGTTAATACACCAAAAGTAAGGTTTTGTCAAGAATTTGCATATAAAAAGAATTCTTTTTGGTTTTTTTTTTTTTTTTTGGTGTGTGACTGATTCTCTGTAGATTTGTGGGAAGATGGTTATTAAGTTAAAGATGGAACATCTTAATGAATTTAACAGAAAATTTCAAGAACTGCAGAGATTATGTATTATGTTTACTGATAATTCCAAGTAAAAATTAAACTCAGGAAAAGTTAGATTAAAAGTCTTCACTAATGATGTTCAGTGAACATTGACTACAAAAGGGTGAATGACTAAAAAAGCATTTATTCTTGTTTGAAGAAGAAATATTTAAAAAATTTTAAAAATAAACTATTTTTCAGGGCAGTTTTAGGTTTACAGTAAACTTGAGTGAAAGGTACAGATATTGCCCCCACACATGCGTAATCTCCTTTATTTTTAATATATTCCACCAGAGCGCTACATTTGTTACACTGATGAACCCACACTGTCACCTGATTATCACCCAGAGTCTACAGTTTTTTTAATGTTTATTTTTGAGAGAGAGAGAGAGAGAGAGAGAGAGTTGAGTGGGGGAGGGGCAGGGAGAGAAGGAGACACAGAATCCAAAGCAAGCTCCAGGTTCTGAGCTGTCAGCACAGAGCCCGACGCGGGGCTCGAACCCACAAACCGCAAGATCATGACCTGAGCCGAAGCTGGATGCTTAACCGACCAAGCTACCCAGGTGCCCCCAGAGTCTAGTTTATATTAGGGTTCACCCTTGGTGTTGCACACTCTGTGGGTTTGGACAAATGTATAATGACACGGATTCACTATTTTGGCATTCTAGGGAATAGTGTCACTGCCCTAAAAATTCTGTTTTCTGCTAATTTATGCCTTTCTCCCCCTTACCTCTTGAAAACCACTGACTTTTACTGTCTCCATAGTTTGCCTTTGCAAAACGTTAATTTAAAAAACCTGATATGAAAAGTTTGAATTTGAAGTCTATTTGCATTCTCACAAAGTGCATTTATTTATGAAAAACTAGGAAATATGCAATCCTATTAAAATTGTTGAATGATTATAAAAGTGATTTAAAATGTTTAATTACATTGTATGAATAAAGTTTATTGTCGATGGGGGCCCATGAGGAATTTAGAAGAAATCCCGTGTCTTGGTCAGTATGTGGTCAGTATAAGTCTAGAACCTGATGTACAAAAAGTTATATTCATAGAAACAAGCTTCTATTTCTCATGAAAAAAATCTAAGAAGATTTTCTTTGGGAGTTTCATAAAAATTCTTTATTTAACTAAGTATTCCCTAATATTTTTGTTTCCTGATCATCCTTATAGAATATAAGGGAAGTAGTATTGATTTATATCACCCAAGCCTTGATTTCCCTTCCAGGCACCAGATAAATAATAATACTCACAATTTGTGCCATGACATGTATCACTGATCTCTGTTGGCTTCTTTTACATAGTGGAATTAACTCTCCAGATGAGTCGTTTGATTTTTAATCTACTGTGGGTAGTCTTAGTGAAGGATAAATTCGATCTAGGGAACCTAGAATCTTCTAAGGGATTATGGAACTTTATGAAAGTGTACAGTTTCTGAGAACTATCTTTCTCCTTTCCGTTGGTCAGGGTGACATAGCTCAGAGAACTTACAATGGTGACTTTAGCCAAATGCCTATGTCGTTACACATGTAGCCTTAGGTCAGATGTACTTTTATTTAGTTGTTCACTCAGTATATGCTTAATGAGCACTGCTGTGCATGGAATGTGGAAGGTAATTTATTTATCTTTGTTCTTAAGGAATTTATAGTTTAATGGAGGGGAAAGACACACAGATGCTTATATAAATGTGTTAAGTACAATGCTAGTTTAAATAGGCTTTGAGACCTGTAATGAAATCATGGGTCATGATTGTCGTTTGATTTAAAAAATAATTGCCTAACATGCATACTTCTCTGTTTTTAATTAGGTCAGTAAGACTTGAATGAAGGACTTGTGAAATTGAAAAAAGGACAAAAAACAGTCTGAAAATTTAGCTCCATTTTGTATTCCAATTCTCCTCCCTATTCCACTTTTCATTCATTTTTTAAAAAAATTTTAAATGTTTGTTTTTGAGAGAGAGAGACACACACACAGAATGTGAGTGGGGCAGGGGCAGAGAGAGAGGGAGACACAGAATCCGAAGCAGGCTCCAGGCTGTCAGCACAGAGCCCTACAACGGGGCTCGAGCTCATGAACCGTGAGATCGTGACCTGAGCAGAAGTTGGATGCTTAACTGACTGAGCCACCCAGGCGCCCCCAGGTTTTAAACCATTGCCTGATTTAAGAACATTTTAGATCATTACCTTTTTTTTTTGTTTTTTTTGGTCGCCAATGATGATTAAGTTTTCGTGTACATCTGTGTTTTCAGACACATGTAAATTATGTATATAGTGAAAAGTCCTAGGAGTAGAATCCAGGCTGAAGAATATTTCTCTGGTGTATTTGCCTGTTATTAGAATCCTTAGAATTAATACGCTTTTCCTTTTAAGCTAACTGAAAACCTGGGAGGCGTTAGGGTATATGGAATTGGCAGAAATAGCCTGGAAGACAGTAATCCTGATGGCTTAGATACAGCACCTGCAGTCCTCATCTGGAAGGAATTATACGTGCCCCTGATTCCTCTTCAGTCCCTCACCTCCCCTTCCCGTCATGTGAGCCACCACTGCCCTCCCTCTTCCTTGTCTACACGTGCTCTCCCCGAATGTCCCGAATTCCAGAATCTCCCTTTTCACGGTCCTCGTGTGCTAAGCTGACCTTCAGTTAGGTGTGCTTCTGATAGTCATAGCAAGAAAATCAACTGTGTACAGATAGCATTTTCAGGGTCTTCCCTGAAGTCCAAAGAATAGTTTATATAGAATAGTTTATATACAATAGGCTATATAGTTTATATAGAGTCTTAAAAGAAGTAACATACTTGAACTTAAATGTGATATTTACCATCCCTCTCCTCTCCTTCTCCCAGTGCTTCTCCACAGACTTTTTTTTGGATATAGCTACCAACGATTAGAAATATTCCTAGTTACTTAACCCACAAATATGAGAGTGCTCCTGTATTTTTCTGGATCAGGATACTCTGATCCCTTGAGCTCTGTGATTAGAATTTTGTTAATTCATAGAATTGACTAGGAAAGTATTTCAATAATAAATTTGTAGACTTAAGAAAGAATAAATTCCTAGGGGCGCCTGGGTGACTCAGTTGGTTAAACATCCGACTTCCTCTCAGGTCATGATCTCATGATTCGTGGGTTTGAGCCTCTTGTCGGGCTCTGTGCTAACGGCTCAGAGCCTGGAGCCTGCTACGGATTCTGTCTCCTCTCTCTCTCTCTCTCTCTCTCTCTCTCTCTCTCTCTGCCCCTCCCCGACTCTCACTCTCTCTCAAAAATAAATGAACATTAAAAAGAAAATGCATTTCTATCCCTTTTCTGTACTTCTCCCTACTCCCCAAAGTACCTGTGGACTGTATTAGAACGACTGTGTAAATTTAGGGAATAATGGGGGGTGGGGAATGCTGAAAATTCAGTTATTTCTAGTTGCGATTTTACAACACATTCAGGTATCATATTTGATTCCCAGATTCCTGCTGGGACCTTCCCCCCCCCCCCCCCCCCCCTTCATGCCCCCATTCTCTAATCATTTTCAGATTCATACAACATAGCAATTCCATGTAAGGCCTCAACAGTTTCTCCCTTAATTCTGTGCGGGTTTCCTGATTGTATTAATTCAACAGCTCTCCCTTAGGTCGTCATTAAGTTGTTTGTGTGTTTGGGCAGGCTGCCTTGATTTCCAGCCAGCGGTGAACTAGCGATGAGTAAGACAGCAGGTCTCACCTTGTTTTTTCTCTCAGCCATTCCTCTGCTTGCAGCTGTAAGAACTACTTAGAGTGTAGGCAGCACAATTACTCAGTTAATATAATCTGCCCAAGTTTTCATTTCAGGGTAAATCTCTTTTATGACTATCTATGTACTACTTATTGCTCCTAAGGTTAATTCTGTCTGGTAGGTTTTAAATATGATCTCTAGTCTTTTTATTTACTACGTAAGGTATAGCGAATCTAGGGATCCTTGATTTTCAAAACAGTAGGACCAAATGATTAACTCAGGAAGATGCAGTCCCAATTTATTTAGTCATATTTGCCATAGCCTTGCAAAATTAGGATTTAGGAGCAGAAGCCCAATGGTTTTAGGTAATCCCTCGCTCATCTAAACATTTGTTACAATAATGTCACTGCTTTCCAAACGGTAACCTTTTATCAAATCCTTTCCTTGACTCTTTCCTCTCCATAGCAAATTACTCTTCACGGATTAGGGCAAAGAAGCAACCCTTGAACCACAAGACAAGCTTAGCAAATTTTTCTTGCTAAGAAAATCTTGCTAAGAAATTTGGACAGCTGTGATTTTTCTCTTTGAAATCTTGGCTAGTTGGTGAAATTAGTGGTTTTAGAAATGTTCTCAGGTTGGTTTAGGGGAGAGTAAAAAAAATCTTCTTGAGACCTTGTCATTGTCTTAATCCAAAGAGATTAGAATGCACTGAAGATAATTCACATAGACCTTGCAAGAGTATCTTTTTAATAATTAGGAAAGGATGTGTGGAGCTATCAAGTGGACACATTGCTTGGTTCACTTTGTGTAACTGTTGCAGAGATTAAGGAGGAAGAATTTTTCATTGAAAGTCGTGAGAGAGGCCTGTCCCAGTAGTCAGGAGAAGTAATTAGCAAACCCATTTTCTACGTGATGTTTACAGGTTTCCTTGATGTTGAGATAGTGGTAGCACGAATTTATTTGTTTTCCTCTTTCTGATCAATCCAGTCCTCTAGTCTGGCCCAATTGCTTAGGCTGCAGAGAAGTAGCCATAGAAAAGGTCTTTTATAGGCCCTTTTTCTTTTTTACGTTTACCTGGCTAACCACATGAGCTTTTTTCCGGCAACGCTTACACCGTTTATAGCTGACCGCTCTCCTCGGCGTTTTAGTACATCTCTCCCTCTCAGCTTAGTTTTTTTTTTTTTTTTTCCTTTTGCTAGACATAATAAAAATTAGTCTAACCTTTAAAGACATGCAAATAAGAGACTCTTTTTAGGAATCAGTATACACTTATAGCTGTCAGGTGTGTGGGGGTTTCTGCTGGACAGGTGTGTTAGGAACGGTCACTTTTCTGATCAGAATATTATTCACTTTGTAATGTCATCTGCCTGCTCAGATTTCAGATAGTCCTAAGTGTCCCTTGAGTTTTTCACCCGTAAGAGATGGTTTTGCCAACTTGGAAGACAGTCTTACCTGGTTGCCTGCTGATGCTTTTCACATACAGACACAAGTCTTGGATTTTTTTTTTTTTTTTTTTTACCTATTACCTGTTGAAGAGAACAATGACTGACTAGTAGCAAGTTGTCTGGAAGAGTGGAGGACCCTAACGGGGAGACTGTATGCATGAGAACTGATGCCAACTTCCTGGTATGATGACCTAGGCTTGAGTAATAACTGATGCTTAACATCTTCCAGAAAGCTTAATAAACTTCCTGGGTACCCTGGTGGTTCCATTCTTTTTCATTCCCAACCTCCATCCTTCCAGATGAGGCTGAACTGTAACAATGATTACAGTTTATACAGGGAGATGCCTGCTTCAGAATACTCGAGTAAGACGTGCCCTTGTGTGCTTGAGTCCCCGAAGGTAATGAGTGAAACCACAGAATAAAACCTAGATGGATAGATCTGGAATTTTAGAAGTAGAAATTGATTTTAAGATAATCCAAAGTATGTTTATAGTTTGGTATATACCCTATTGTAGCCTGATAAAATACTGTGTAGATTATAGGATTTTGATAAATTATAACAACTATAAGCAACATACACGTTAACTCACAAAAGGTGCAGATGAATTTTGAAAGTACCAGGAAGATCTGATATCTACGGTCCTGTCTAAAACGTAGTCACTGTTAGTCGTCAGTACCTTTCTGGAACTGCAGAACCAAAACTAAAGGTGGGCTAGGAACTAGCTTAGGAAAGTACAGACCAGAAGGCCAAAAATAAAACATCTTAAAAATTTGAATAAAGAGGTAGTGTGGTGGGGAGTAGAGGGTCCTTGCGTTGGTGTGGATAGATTGAAGTCAAAATATCGGTCAATGCCTTACAGTCCATTCCACGTTGATATTGTGAATGAAGCCATAACTCTGCAGGGAAGACAGTGTCATTAACAACTCGAACCTTTTCTCATTGTATTTTTAGATTACTGCATACTTCTGTGATTATTTCTTAGGATAAATTCCTGCAACTTAAATTGTTGGTTCAGTGACGTTTCTTTTGAAAACAAAACAACTCCATTTGTTCAAATTGACACTGGATGTTTTCATTTTCAAATCCCCTCTTTGTTAGGAAAATATTTTTTTTGTAGCTTTAACGCCGCATATGAAGTCATGCAAGTTGCTTTTGTTAGCAGACCTTAATTTTCCTTGTTAAAAGTGAAATGATGGCGCCCTCTGCTGATGTCGAAAGGAATTGCTGAACGATAATCTACAAGTTTGAATAAGAGCAGATACAAATGTGTACTGTAGACTGTCTTGTCCCTCATGATGCTCCTTTGTGCTGATGCTGCTCAACATTAGGCCACATTATGACAAACATGCAGTTACGTACAATTTAACCCATATTTTGATGCAAGTGGAGGAACTAGAGTGAGCAAGTTACACAGAGGCATGAAATAACATGGCGTGCTCAGGGATCCGTGGGTAGCTTTATAGGAAACTTGAGAGGGTGTTGCTGTGCCTTTTGCAGTGAAGGAAACTGTTAAAGACAGGGGGCACATATCCTTTTAGGGAATTTAAACTGTATCATAAAAAGTGCCCTTGAGTCTTCAGATAGTTCTGTTTCGAATAATAATGTGATCATTTAGGTGCCATAGAAAGATGATGCAGACAGCAGATGGGGGGGGGGGGGAGGGGTTGACGTGGGGACTGACCAGTTCTAGGATAGGACTTGGAAGTTTTTTGTTTTTGTTTTTTTTGCAAAAAGCTTTTTATCACAAAACTTTCAAACATACAGAAAAGATAGAACAGTACACTAAATACCCATATGCCCAGCTTAGAGCCAACAATTGGTAACATTGTGTCACATTGCACTTCCTATCTCCCTCGCCCTCTCCACCGACCCCCCCCCCCCCGCCCTATCTTTCTATGGAAGTATTTTAGAGTAAGTTGCAGATCTCATTACTCTGTATCCCCAAATATTTAAGCATCTCTCCAAAATAAGGACATCAGGGGAGAGATGTTCAGGGATAAAAATCAGGAGAGTTTAGGATTTAGGGGTAAAGATAATGCTTTCTGTTATATCTAGTAAGAGGTGCCACACAGGCACAAAGGCTTGGTTTGCCATGACTAATTTGTGGTTTCTGTAGTATTTTTCCTCTTCTCTTTTTGAGACTTTTAGGAGATGGAAAAATGGTCCATGCTATTCCGTTTTAAATGGAAACTTAAACTTAGAAAACTTTTTAATCAGAAAAAAAAAATTCAAATACAATAGTAGACCGTGGGCATTGTTCTTGGCTGAGGCAATGGTCCATGCCAAGCTTCTCCATGGAAGGGAAAAAAAAAAAAAGGTGATTATAGAGGGGCTGACCAGCCTTCTCCCACAAGGAGGAAGAAGGGCCGGGCCCTTGAACTGTGTGAAGGCCCAGATCGGTGGATGTTTGTGTGAGAAAGGTGTGCATCGAGCACGGGTGTGATTCAACCCCCGTGTGATGCAGAGAGTGAAAAGGAGGCAAGCTGACTGGCGCCAGCATAGGTGGCGGTGGGGAGAGGAGGAAGCCGGAAATGCCAAAGGGCACCGGACATAGGGGCCAGTCCTTAAGTATCTTTAATTAGTAGGGGAATTTGCCTGCTACACCTTTGGTCTAGTAAGTGTTTTACGTTATGATCAGTGAGATTAGGAAGTCTTCCTCCTTTGGGCGGGACGACTGGGAAGGGGATAAGGCACACAGAACAGCTCGTATGATATTATCGTAGCTGTAATTGGTAGAGATGCCAGACGCTCATTCCTTCAATGAATGTTTGTGGAGCCAGCTGTTAACGGCAAGCAGTAGTGAGCAACAGCTAAAAGTCCCTGCCCTCTTGTCGCTTACGTCGGAGTAGGAAAGACTGAACGATAGACAAGATAAATGAAATCTACATCACAGGGTGTGATAAGCACTAAGAAGAAACATTAAGTGGTGGGGGGAGTGGGGGGGGGTGGAGATTTTAGGAAGGGACTCCGCTAAGAGGCCATTTGGGGAAAGACCTGTGAGACTTGAACCACTTGAGCCATGTCGATGTGCACAGTGCGCCATGCGCCATTTGTTTCCTGTGTGTCTGTCTCAAGAAATGTGTGAATAGGAGGGGCACCGGGGTGGCTCAGTCGATCAAGGGTCCAACTTTGATTTCAGCTCAGCTCATGATCTCATGGTTCATGAGTTTGAGCCCCACACTGGGCTTTGTGCTGTCGGTGCAGAGCTGCATTGAATCCTCTGTGCCCCGCCCCCCCTTCTTCCTCCCTCTCAAAAATAAACATTAAAAAAAAAAAAGAATGTGTACATAGGTGACAGCTGGCTTCCATGCGGTATTTAATTTTTTTTTTTCCTGTCCCTGCACACACTGTCTCCTCAGTCAGACTTTTCAGTCAGACCCTTCCAATCCTAAGATTTCTTCACGTAGATAAACTGCAAAGTGAGTTTTCTCCTTATCATGTTGTATCTTTCCAGAGCGTGTTGGTGTAAGACAGTGTGTCTGAGTCCCCTCAAAGGCTCAAAAGCTCTTGAAAGGTTCTCTTGTGTCCACGTTTCCCATGGTTTTGAACAATGACTGGCATGTTACTTTTCTTGGCAACTTAATTTTTGTTCCATCTTCACACGAAACTTTGGAAATGGTAACTTTTTCCCTTTTCCATTCATTTGTTTCACTCTGGAAATGAAAATAATCCTTTTCAGAGCTGTGATATGCGAATTGGAGATTTACAAAGTAGATCCCAGGAACTAATATTAAGGAAGTCTAAATATTGATGGAGGAGTTGAAGAAAACAGCATTAAAAGGTGTATGAACAATGAAATACTCTCAAAGCTACCCTTGGGTATAACAGGCTCCAAGCATGAGATTCTCTGTCATGTAACACGTGAACGGCCAATGCAGAACAGATTCTCTTTTTGTTAATACAGCATTCACTATTTTTCTGTATAACATAAGAATAGGGTTTTGAATTCTGCTCTAAGGGACTGACTCCCGTTTGTTTTCAGTTTTGGGAACTGTTAAAGTAAACGAGTATGTTATGAACATAAACTCCTATGCAAGAAAATGAGGATTTCCTTTAAGAGTGTAGGGACAGGCCACCATGGACAATATAAAGTTGTTTGTAGTATACGTGAATATTGCTTTTGGATTGCATATTTTCTTCTGTCATGATCTGTGATAGCTTTAAAAAATACATATGTAAATGTGCATGAACAACCGCTATGTATTACATTTAGTTTCTCTCTTTAGTGCTGTCCCTAATTAGAAAATAATGATTAACATTTAGAGGCACATGGGTGGCTCTGTTGGTTAAGCATCCAACTCTTGATTTCAGCTCAGGTCTCCTGCTTGGGATTCTCTCTCTCTCTCTCTCTCTCTCTCTCTCTCTCTCTGCCCCTCCACTGCTCACACTGTCTCTCTCTGTCTCTCCCTCAAAAAAAAAAAAAAAAACACAAAAAACACAAACAAAACTTAAAACAACATTGATATCGTAAATATTTTACAAATAAGAATTGATTTTTGGAAAGCTTATTTTTTATAGCTATACTTTAGGGCCCGAGAAACTAACAAAACTGGACAATTTGCATGATTTCTGTTGTCAAGTTAGTAAACACATGAAATCACATTTGTAAATATCCGGGTTCATTGCAGAGGTTTTTAGCAGACTATATTTTTGGGAACTATTTTTCAGCCACACAGTATTAATTAGTACCTAGAAAATAACAATGTAAGTACTTAGACTGGATGACTTATATCACTTAAAAATTATATATTTATTTTTGCAAATGACCAACATGTCAGGAGGAGTTAGGCTGTGCTTTAGCGACAAACAACAGCAACAACTGTTCATTTCTTGCTCGTGCTGTCTGTCCCTTACACGTTGGTGGGGCGCTCAGCTCCATGGCATTCTCTGTCAGTACTTGAGCTGATGGAGGTGCCATTCTGTTGAACACTGGACAGCTTGGGAAAGAGGAGATACGAGAATCTCGTCATGGCTCCTAAGTGTTGTGTCTTCCTGGGAGTGACCGACCTGATGCTTTCTTTTTATTAGTCGAGGCAAGTCCTAAGACCTCAACTTCGAGGACATGGGGAAACACACTTCTCTTCCCATGTGCCTGGAAGGGGAGAAGTCACAGAAATATTGTGGGGTAGGCACCACTGTCTAATCACAGTTAGAAAAAAATTCCAAAAATAAACGAGTGTCATTAAGTTTACTACATTATCTACTTTGGTATAGCAATTGGGTTGTCATTTATAATTGGTAGGGATGTTTAAAACCGTTTATTGTGCCCCAATTTATAGTCTGATCCTCTGGTATTAGTACCTCCTGTCTGACAAAGTGTTTGTGAGTTTAACTACAACAGTGATTTGTGTGCTTCAGCCTTGAGTTCCAAGACTGCCGTGCGGGCTCCGCTATGAAGGCTGGCTTGTATTTGCAAATGTTGCTTCCGTCCATTTGCTTGTTGCTAGAATTAAGCTTTTCCATCTCTGATAATCTTTGGGTTATTGGGCAACTGTTCTGGCTACTATTAGTTTGCAGTGATTTCGTTTCTTCCTTAGCCTGTCTTCAAGTGTTGCACTCTTTTTTTTTTTTTTTTTTTTTTTTAGTTGTGGCAAAGTGCATAACATAAAATTCTCCCTATTAACTGTTCTTAAGTGTACAGTTCAGGAGTAGTAAGTATTTTGACATTGTTGTGTAACAGATCTCCAGAACCTTTTTATATGGCAAAACTGAAACTCTGTACACATGAAACAACTCTCCATTTCTCCTATCCCCTAGCAACCACCATTCTATTTTCTGTTTCTAGGAGTTTGGCTACTTTAGATACCTTATATAAGTGCCATCGCACAATAGTTTTCTTTTCCTGGCTGGCTTATTTCACTTAATATAATGTCCTCAAGTTTCACTCACATTGTAGCACGTGACAGGATTTCATTCTTCTTTAAGGTGAATAATAATTGTGTGTGTGTGTGTGTGTGTGTGTGTGTGTGTGTGTGTGTGTATGCTGCATTTTGTTCATCTCTTGATGAGGATTTGATTTGTTTTAACCTCTTGCCTATTGTTAACGCGGCAATGAACATGGATTTGCAAATGTCTCTTTGAGATCCTCCTTTTGATTCTTTTGGGTATATAAACAGAAGGGGTTGTGTTGGGTCATGTGGTAATTCCATTGTAAGTTTCTTGAGGACCTTTCATACTGTTTTCCATAGTGGCTGCACCATTATAAATTCCCACCAACAGTGTGCAGGGTTTCAGCTTCTCTACATTATTCCCAATAGTCCGTTATCTTCTAGGTGTTTGTTTTTTTTTATAGTAAATGGGTGTGAAGTGTTATGTCTTTGTGATTTTGATTTGCACTCTTTAATTAATGATGTTGAACATCTTTTCATGTGCTTGTTGAAGAAATGTCTGTTCAAGTACTTTGCTCATGTATTTATTTTTTTGAGTTTTAGGAGCTTTTAATATATTTCGGATATTAATCCCTTATCAGATATATGATTTGCAAGTATTTTTTTCCATTCTGTAGGTTGTCTCTTCACTCTGTTGTTTACTTTGGTTCTGAGAAGTTTTTTTAAGTTTTCTGTAGTTCCATTCATTATTTTTACCTTTCTCGCATGTGCTTTTGGTGTCATATCCAAGACATCATTACCAGATTCAATGTCATGAAGGTTTTCCCCTGTTCTGTTTTTAAGAGTTTTCTCATTTTAGGTCTTATGTTTAGGTTTTTATTTTGCGTTAGCTTTATATATGATGTATAGTAAGGGTCCAACATAATTTTTTTGCATGTGGATATTCAGTTTTGCCAACACTTGTTGAAGAGATTGTCCTTTCCCTGTTGAATAGTCCTGGCACCTTGGTTGAAGATCATTTGACTACATGCCTGAGAGTTTTTTTCTGGGTTCTCTATTCTGTTTCATTGGTCTGTATGTCTGTCTTTATGTCAGTACCACACTGTTTTGATTACTGTAGCTTTGTAATATGTTTTGAAATCAGGACTTGTGAGGCCTTGAACTTTTTTCTTCTTTCTCAATATTGTTTTGGGTTTTCAGAGTTCTCTGAGATCCCATGTGAATTTGAGGGCAGTTTTTCTATTTCTGCAAAAATGTCATTAGGATTTTTTTGGTAAGGATTGTAATGGATGTGTAGATTGTTCAGGTAGATGGACATTTTAACACTTAAGTTTTCCAATCAGTGAACACAGATGTCTTTCTGTTTATTTGCATCTTCTTTAATATCTTTCAGCAGTTTTTCAATCTTACAGGTCTTTCAACCTTTCTGGTTGAATTTATTCCTGAGTATCTCATTCTTTTTGATGCTATTATGAATGTGATTATTTTCTTAATTTTCTTTTTGGGTTGCTTGTGGTTTGTGTTTGAAAAGTCAGTTGATTTGTGTGTGTGTGTGTGTGTGTGTGTGTGTTGATTTTTGTATCCTGCAACTTTGCTGAATTTGTTTAGTACTAATAATTTGTGTCTGTGTGTGGAATCTTTTGGGGTTTCTGCATATAAGATCACATAATGTCATCTGTGAACCGAGATAATTTTCCTTCTTCCTTCCTAATCATTATGCTGCCTTTTATTTATTTATTTTTCTTGCCAAATAGCAAAGCGATTATGGCGTCTAGTGCTATGTTGAATAGAAGTAGCATGAGTTGGCATCAATACTTTGTTCATCTTAGAGGAACAGCTTTCAGTCTTGTACCATCGAGTATGATGTTAGCTGTGAACTTTTTATATATGGCCTTTATTATGTTGGCCCACTGGTTATTTAAGTGCGTTGCTTAATTTCCACATATTTGTGGATTTTTATTTTTCCTTCTGTTTTTGATTTCTGCTTTCATTCCATTGAGGTCAGAAAAGATACTTGGTATGAGTTCAGACTTCTTAAATTTGTAAGACTTGTTTTGTGGTCTAACATGTGGTCTGTCCTGGAAAATGTTCCATGTGTACTTGAGAAAAATGTGTATTTTGTTGTTGAAGAGAGTGTTCTGTATAGGATTTTTAGGTGCTTTTGGTCTACAGTATTGTTCAAGTCCTCTCTTCCCTCATTGATTTTCTGTCTGGTTGTTTTTTCTATTGAAAGAATGACATTGAAGTCTGTTACTGTTGATGTCTCTTTCATCTGTCAGTTCTGTCACTGTTTGCTTCATATATTTAGGAGTTGTGCTGTCAGGGGTATTTATAACTGCCATAGTTTCTTGGTGAATTGACTTTTTTATTATTATATACTGTCTGACTATTTCATTACAGTTTTTGACTTAGTCTTTTTGTCTTTTAGTATGGCCACCTTGCTGTCTTTTGGTTAGTATTTGCTTGGGATATCTTTTTCTCATCTTTTCACTTTCAACCTGTGTGTGTCCTTAGATCTAAAGTGAGTCTCTAGTAGACAGTATGTGGTTGGTCTTGTTTTTTTAGTCCATTCAGTCATTCTGCTATTATGTCTTTTGATTAGAGAGTTTAGTCCATTTACATTTAAAGTGATTACTGATAAAAGAGGGTTTATATGCCCATTTTCTTGTTTTCTCTGTCTTATAACTTTTTTGTTCCTCTTTTCCTTTATTACTACCTTTTCTTTATGTTTTAATGAGTTTTTCTTTTATAGTCACTTTGATTCCCTTTTCATTGGCTTTTGTGTATATTCTATAGATATTTTCTTGGTGGTTTTATGGGAATTACATAAAACATCTTTGGGTTTTAACAATCTATATTATTTTTTTTTAAAGTTTTATTTATTTAAATAATCTTTCCACCTAATGTGGAGATGACCTTGAGATCAAGAGTTCCATGACCCTGAGATCAAGAGTTCCATGCTCTTCCAACTGAGTCAGCTGGAGAAAAAAAAAAAAGACACTAAACAACAACACAAAACCATATGAAAATATAAAGCTCTCTGGTAGTATCTGGGCAAATATAGAATCCTATGGTATTGTAATGTTGGTGCATAAATCCCTTCGAATTCTTTTGTAGAATTTAAAAGGCAAAAGCATTAAAGTATAAATCTATGTTAAAAGACACACAAAATAGAAAGATGCAATTTGTGACCTCAATAACATACAGTGGGGAAGGGGGGACAGAAACGTAAAGGAGTAGAATTTTTGTATACAATTAAAGTTATCAGTTTAAAATAGATTGTTAAAGGTCTTTATATTGTTGTCAAGTTTCTCCTAAGGGAACAAGGACCTGGGGTTTTCTATTCCACCATCTTGCTGATGTCAGTTCCTGCATACATTTGGTTTTTAACTCCTGTCATTGTTAGGGTATTTTACCTGTTTTACCATACCTGTACAGATAATCGAGACTGTGTTACTATTAGAGGCTTTATTGCTAAAGGGCTAGATTTTTGGTAATTTATAATTTGATGTTAAATGTAGCTCTTTAGTAAACATAGGTTTATTCTATTTTTGTGCATGTTAACTTAAATAGGAAGTGATATATAATTTTAATAAGGCTTGTTTTGTTGGCTGATTTATTTTCAGGCTTTTCATGTAATTTTGAAATTACTAGGAATTGTAGACAGCGCTGTGGCGACATTGTGTTAATAAGAAAGATTCAGTAGAGTCTGAATCATGTTCTTGAGCTTCTAACATATTCGATTATTTACTGTATAGAACAGAGAAGAACAATATCCTTAGCCGCCTTGCAAAATGTGACAGATTTCTGGAAATATCTGTGGCTATAAATAGGGTATGAGGTTTGTAGATGTGGTGTCACCCTAAGTGTTCAAAATCAATGGGTGGAAGGCTGGGAATATTGTTTTCTGAACCGACTGGAGGTTTTGGGTGGTCAGTCCGAGAAGGCATGATCAGGGGACTGAAGAGCAAGCTAGAGAATGTGGACATGAAATGAATTTTCTTATTTATAAATAAACAGCATAACATAAAAACAAGGGTATTAAAGGAAAGGTTGTGGGAAGGAGGGAGCTAATGTTTGAGCATCTAATGTGTTTCTCATGCCTTAGATACATTGTTTCATATAGCCCCCCACCCCCCAAAAGTTGAGTGAGTCAAAAATGGTATTTCTGTTTGACAGCTGAGAAAACTGAATGGGAGCGGTTAAATAAGAGAGTTAAGGGGCAGCGTTGTGTAGGGTGATTGGCAGTATGGACATTAGATCCATACATACTGACATTAGAATTTTTTCAAGCTGTGGGCTTAGGGCAAGTTGCTTAAAATTCAGTTTCCTCCTCTGTAAAGTGATAATAGTGCTTACATTATAGGATTATTGTAAGAATTAAATGAAATAGTACATGTTGAGTTTTTAATCTAATGTCTGGGAAGTTGTATGCACTTAATGTCACTATATATATACAAATATATAGTTATACTTTATATATGCTTATATACAAACATATATATAACTTAAATTGGTATTTTACTGGTTTCCCAAGATCTCATATCTTGTAAGCTGTGCATATAGTACATGGTAGAATCAAGAGACCGGTCTCTCACCAAAGCCTGTATTCTTTTTATTATAGGACCTTTAAAAGTTTGGTAGATTAGAGGAAATGAGAAATAGATGAAGTTGAAGTTGAAAGTGTTAATAAAGCTGTCATCTGTTGATTGGCTGTTGTCAGGTGTTTTACTGATGTCACTGCATTTAACCTCATTTCGTTAAATAGTCTGGCCAAGACCAGGAGTCAGTATGGCAGAGCAGGTCTGTCTCATTTCAAACTCTGTGCTCTCATTAGGTGGTGCTTTCTCCCTATAAGTAAACTCCTGGGGTTATTCTGACCTTGCAGGGAGAGGGAGTTCGTGGAGAAATGGAACCGGTCACGTATAGAAGTACTTCTGAATAAGGTTCATTATGCAGTCTTTTATTTAATGTTTATTTTTGAGAGAGAGAGAGACAAAGTGTGAGTGGAGGAGGGGCAGGGAGAGAGGGAGACACAGACACTGAAGCAGGTTCCAGGCTCCAAGCCATCAGCACAGAGCCCGATGTGGGGCTTGAAATCACGAACTGTGAGATCACGACCTGAGCTGAAGTCGGATGCTTCACCAACTGAGCCACCCAGGTGCCCTGCTTCAGTTTTTAAGGACACATGATGGTATGGCTTCCTTCCTTAAGGGAATCTAGTGAGGTGATTTAAGCCCGAGAAAAATAGAAAATTATACTGATGTATCTTAATTATCGAAAACAACTACAAGATTGTTTTTTTTTTTTTTCCCATAGAGAAGACTTAAGAGAAAACAGGTGGAATGCTGGGATGGGTCTGAAATTGAGAATTGGTCAAGGAAAATAGGAAGTTATCATTCTCCCCTGCCCTGACAATTAGAGGAAAGTGCTAAAACACAGAAAAAAAAAAGTGGGTCATTTATGGTTCATGGTATACTCTTGAAGACTATCCATGACTCTTCAGCAGTGGATGGTAGGGCATAAACATAATGAAAAAAAAGCCGTCGTCCAAAAAAAAGCATCCCATTGTGAGAGGTGGGGGATGTGCACAGCTCTAGAAATGCTGCCGGTTTTACTTGAGAAAGATCCGAGGGAAAACACTGGGCTCGTGATGCACTAATTTGCTGTAGATGGTTTGCAGAGTCTGGAAGGAGCTCATTGCTTGTGAGTGTCAGTTCATGCATTACACCTGTACTTCCGGTGGAGGGGGGGCAGGAATTGAGTGTGACAGTGTGTGCCTTCTCTCCAAGACCCCTGACCAGGGTCAGCTCTGCCATGTGCTTAATGCCCCTTTTGGGCGAGCAGGGCCAGTGCTCCTTGTAGACTTTCCTGGTGGCCTTACAACCTGGTGTCTTGGCCTGGGGATTCTAAAGCAGCATTTCTCCTCTTTTCAGTCTAAAGTTTTACAGGATTCTTTCAGTGGGATTCTACTTTTTCTGTTGCTTCGGTATTTATGGAAAGGAAATAATAATGAAGCTTGTGTCATATAACAATGGAACCCTCTTGAGTTTGTAAAATGGAGGGTGTTTTTAATTTTTCATAATTTTTCCCTTTTCCTGGAGAGCTAGGATTTTTTGTGTGTGTTGGGTCATAAAAAACATATTTTCTTAATGTAGAGCACCCTAACAGGTTGCCAGTTTTAAATGAGTCTTAGTTTTCTATGTGTACGGACAGATTATAATATTCCTGGAATAGATGAAATTCAGATATGATTTTGTGTATGATTAGGAACGGTCTAGTTTGCAAATCTGTATCTGTTATTTTGCATGCATTTCTGCATTAAACAATGGAAGTGGTTTTAAAAAACTCATTTCCTTTGAATATTTAAATAATTACCAAAAAAACGTTACTGGAAAGCATGCTAATTTTAGATCTTCAAGTCACTAGCAGATTAGGGTGTCATGGCATAGAATAATGGTCAGCAAACTCAGCCCCTCTCTGTTTCTGGAAATAAAATACCACAGGAACAAAGTCATACCAAACTCATTTATGTGTTGTCTATGTTGAGACCAACACTATAGGGACCACAAAGGCTAAAATATTCACTGTCTGCCTTTTGCAGGAAATGTTTGCTTATCACTGGCATAGATTAGCAGTTCTCAACTTTTAGGGTCCGTGAACTTTTTACACTCTTTTTGAAAATTTGTTTTTATGTTTAGAGAGAGCATGAGCTGGAGAGAGGGGCAGACGGTGGAGAGAGGGAGAGAGAGAGAATCCCAGGCAGGCTTCACGCTCAGCACAGAGCCCAACGTGGGGCTTGATTGCACGACCCTGGGATCATAACCTGAGCCAAAATGAAGAGTCAGACGCTCAACCAACCGAGCCACCTAGGCACCTCTGGACCTTTTTATACTCTTAAAAATTATTAAAGACTTCAAAGAATTTTATTTATGTGCATTATATGCTGTTTACCATATTGGAGATTAAATCTGAGTAAAAAATTATTTCAGTGCATTTAAAAATAAATATTAGGGGTGCCTGGCTGGCTCAGTCAGTAGAGCATGTGACTCTTGGTCTCAGGGTTGTGAGTTCAAGTCCCACATTGGGCGTAGAGATTACTTAAAATCTTAAAAAAATATAGCAATATTAAACTTGTTACGTGTTAACATAAATAACACTTTTATGAAAAATAACTTGCTTCTCAAAAGGGAAAACATTAGTAAGTTGGGAATTTCTCTGGTACCTGGATTAATAGACTATTATTTCCATATCGGTGTATTTTTTAATTTGTTGCTGTGTATTTTGTATGAAAGATATGAAAAAAAATCACACAGATCTGCAGATGGAAAAGGGAGAGTATTTTAATAGCCTGTTCAGTGAATTGTGGACATTCTATGGTACAACCCCAAAACTCATTGCCTGGTTGTTTATTAAAAGGAGTTTCAATGTGGAATCTGAAAAATATATGAATAAGCTTATCATATTGGAACTTTTGAAATCCATTGGCCCGCCTTGCGCTTTGAATGAATCTTCTATTCACGCATGATTTTCTAATACCACGTATTGATATTTTCAAAACTACTGGTTCACAATCCACATGTAGACATGATTTAAAAAATCACATTTGTTGGGGTGCCTGGGTGGCTCAGTCGGTTAAGTATCCGACGTCAGGTCATGATCTCGTGGTCCGTGAGTTCCAGCCCCATGTCAGTCTCTGGGCTTACAGCTCAGAGCCTGGAGCCTGCTTTGGATTCTGTGTCTCCATCTCTCTCTGTCCCTCCCCGTTCATGCTCGCTCTTGCTTGCTCTCTCTCTCTCTCTCTCTCTCAAAAATAATAAACATGAAAAAAGATCACATTTGTCAATATCACCACTGATCTCAGAAGAGCCTTTGGGTATTGGGGAGCTACTGGAACTATGCAAAATGGGGGCTGGGTTGTAGTATGTTTGCATTTGTCAGTGAACTTGGTACCTTGCAAAGTGAGGACAGGACAGCCTATAGTGGAACCAAGTTTTATAAAATTTTATTTTGGGGGGCACCTGGGTGGTTCAGGAGGTTGAGTGTCGGACTCTTGATTTGCACCTCAGGTCATGATCCCGAGGTTGTGGGATCAAGCCCCATGTCAGACTCTGCAGTGAGCACATGGAGCCTGCTTAAGATTCATTCTCTTTCAGGACACATGGATGGCTCAGTCGGTTAAGTGTCCAACTCTGGATTTCAGCCCCGGTCATGATCTCACAGTTTGTGAGATCGAGCCCCACAACAGGCTATGTGTTGATAGTGTGGAGCCTGCTTGGGATTCATTCTCTCTCTCTCCCTCCCTCCCTCTCCCTCTCTCTCTCTCCCTCCCTCCCTCCCTCTCTCTCTCTCTCTCCCTCCCTCTCTCTCTCTCTCTCTCCCTCCCTCCCTCCCTCTCTCCCTCCCTCCCTCTCCTCTCTCTCTCTCCCTCCCTCCCTCTCTCTCCCTCCCTCTCTCTCCCTCCCTCTCTCTCCCTCCCTCTCTCTCTCCCTGCCTCCCTCCCTCTCTCTCTCCCTCCCTCCCTCTCTCTCTCTCTCTCCCTCCCTCTCTCTCTCCCTCCCTCTCTCTCCCTCCTTCTCTCTATCTCTCTCTCTCCCTCCCTCTCTCTCTCCCTCCCTCTCTCTCCCTCCTTCTCTCTATCTCTCTCTCTCCCTCCCTCCCTCTCTCTCTCTCCCTCCCTCTCCCCCTCCCTCCCTCCCTCTCTCTCTGCCCCTCCCCTGCTCAAGTGCACTCTTGTCTCTGTCTCAAAATAAACATTAAAAAAATTAAATAAACATTAAAATAAACACTAGATTCTCTCCCTCTGCCCCTCCCCTGTTCACATACACGTGCATACTCTTTCTCAGATTAAGAAAAATTGTACTTTTATTGCTTGAAAGCTTATGTTTTATCATTAGCAACACACACTGTCAATTTTTCTTGAGTCCCAGACTCCCTTCATTCATTTGCCAGACAATATTTAGCAAATACTCGAGCCTGACGAAGGGGACCAGCTGAATAATTTGCCTTTCAGTTGTCTTTTCAAATACAAATGGTTTCTCATGAAACACACGGCTAGTATAGTTTACTAAAAAGCATCGCACAGGTGTTTTTCTTTGAGACAGACATGACTTCATTTGAAGGCAGCTTCGCTTTCTGCATACTTCTCGTTTCATCACACAGAACGTTAAAAAGATGGATACCGAAGAGGCAATTATTTAGTGATTGAATTAAGAACTTTTTACTTTATTAAGAGCATTCTAGAATGACCCCCCCCCCCTTGTCTTTGTTTTCTTCCTTTTTCACGAGCATGCTCGGCACTGAAGAGCACAAGGATGGGCAGTTTCAGTTCGGTGCCGGTGGAATTGCCCACCGTTCCTTTTCGCTGTCAGTGAAGACGGGCACGGAGCACAAAAGGCAAATGGCACCTCAGAATTGCTATGAAAATAATTTGACCTACTGAACGCCTCTGAGAGGGTCCTGGAGACCGCTGGGGGTCTGCAGACCACACGCGGAGAACAGCTGGTGTAAACAGCATAAATACCATTTTACATAAACAGATCTATGCCACTAAGCCACACGTTGCCTCCTTTATTTTCTTAGTTCTATCTCAGGAGGTTTTGAATAATGTTAACAGATACCAGTTGGCTGCTTGTACTGGCCAATATAACTAGTAAATCTTTCAGATGGAGCGTCTAAAAATCATCAATGTAATTTTTTTTTTTTAGAAGAAGTTTACTCTGTGCTATTTTATTGCTCTCTTCAGATTTTGGAAGTGCAACTTGGAATATTTGTAACTGGTGAAGTTACTGGACGACTGGGTACAGTTGCAATCTCCAGCAATGGTAGCATATTACTATGATTAATTATTTATGATGACAGTTAATTAGACGTTTTCATGTTCTTGAATACTCCGCCCCATTGAGAGGAAATGTGTTTGGAAACTAGGTCCACTGCTTGATCTCTTGCTCATCTGCCTAAACTTCGTGGGTAGGTGTAGTATGGTGATTTATAGTAACAAATGTGTATTTGGTTTTCACACAGAGCTCCTAAAAACCCTTGGAATTAAACCCAGAGTGATAAACGTATCTTGTCAGTGATGACATGCCCCTTTCAGACACACCTGAGATCATGGTAATGCCATGACTTGTGCGAGGGAAGCTCCTGAGAATGGGGGCAGGTTGCCAGCTGACCAGCCTCGAGTAGGTTAGCGAGTTGGAACCCGGCAGTCCCACCTCTGGAGATGCGAGGAGGGCTAGGGGCGGGGCCGATTGAATCAACCATGCCTATAAAATGAAGTCTCCATAAAAACCCCGTCGGGAGTCGGTGCACCCCGAGAGGGAGAGGGCATGGAGGCTCCGTTCTCCTCCGCACACACCTTGCCCTTTGCGTCTCCTCCATCTGGCTGTTCCTGAGTTGTACCCTTTCATAATAAACCAGTGATCTAGTCAGTAAAGGTTTTTGAGTGGTGGCTCTCACAAATGAATAAAAACCGAGCAGGGGTTCACGGGAACTTCCGGTCTGTAGTTCATCCATCCGAAGCACAGGTGACGGCCTGAATTGGGATTGACGTTGGGGGGTTGGGGGGAGGGGTGCGAGTAGCGGCAGTCTTGTGGGACGGTGCCCTTAACCTGTGGGATCTGATGCTGTCTCCAGGTAGATAGTGTCAGAATTGAATTAAACTGTAGGACGCTCAGCTCGTGTTGCAGAATTGCCTGCTGTGTGGGAAACCACGCTTGGTGTCCGAAGTGACGTGTTGTATAGTGAAGTATAGAGAGGAAGAGGCACACAGGAAGAGTGTGTATTTCTCTAATAGTGTGTATGTGAATATTAATGAAAATTTTTGCAGGTGACTATGTCGCTAGGTACAATTAAGACCATTCTTGCTTTACTGAAAACTCCAAAAAAAAGAAAAAAAAAAAAGGAAAAAAAAAAAAAGAAAAAAAAAACTTTCAGTGACAAACACTTGCACTTCCACGGTCGACCATTAGGTGTCACGAGTGCTACGGGAGCCCTAAGGGTTACCCGGGGCCAGTAGAAATTGAACATTGTAAGCTCATAGACCTTCACGTATTTCTCTGTTTCCACATGATCGATGCCAGAAGAACCTGATACTGTGTGATATATAGAAGCAAGGTACAACTGGAATAATGAAATTTCAAAAATAAGCCTTTTTAAAGGAGGGTTGTAATAGTTCTATTGGGTATTGTAAATGCTTCAGGTGCACTTGATACCGCTGTTAGGTTCCTGGCGTTTGGGTCTCTCTCTCTTTTATGGAAAGATGGATTGAACTTCAATTTAAGAATATTCGGTAATCCCTCTCAGGACATACTGTAACAGCTGGTATTTTTGTGTTGTAGTAAATCGATTCCATACAACAGTCAGTAATAATTATGACTGGGTTCTGACAAATTCCAAAGTATTTTCAATAAATTTAGCCAAAGAAAATAACATGATTACTAGAAAAATTGAGCTCAGTTTGAAAGTTAAACCCAGCAACTCTGCTTCATTCCACAAAATAGTAAGCATTTTACTGGTTGGGATTTTATCAAGCCATTTATTTTTTATGAATATACTTACATATGTTCTGAGAAGATAATTACTTTGTAGCGTATATTTCTTAGGTGATACGGCTTTGGAAAAATTTAACCGCAAGTGTTCATTGTGAAATAAAAAATGCGAAATGCTAAGGTCTTTCATAAGTGGCTTTATATGTCCAGCAGCATCAACTCAGAAGGGTGTTTTGATGTGGGAATGTGAGGTTGTCTTAGTATTGCTAGAATGTTTGATATAAGCAGAAGATCACTTATTATACAGTGTTGGCGATTTATAAAAGTGAAGCATTGTAAGTTCTCTAAGGTGTGAGGAAAGTGGTAGTTTGCAGGGTATAAACTGTATCGTGTATATATTTCTATAGTTAAACAATCTGTACCATTGAAATTATGACTTATGGCATAAAGAGCTTAAGTTATCTACACACACATGTGATAGCTGTCTACCCACATACGTGTACATATTGCCTTAATGGGAGAAAGGTGTGTGCCTACACTTTCCAAATTTCAGCCGTTTCCTCCTTTTTTCTCAGCAAAACAGAGAAGTCTTATTGAATGCTTTCTTGAAATTATGGTCTGGTTTTTTTTTTTTTTTTTTTACTTTGAGTTCCAATTAACCAACACTTGTATGTAGCTGAATTTTAATCCTGATTGTTTAGAATCATTTATGAAAGCAAAGGCAGAGTTACGTTTTAAAATTATTGGGGAAAACAGCCTCATGGGTGGGCGTTAGTGACACTTAAGTCTTTTTCTCTTATTTTTAGCTTAGTGATTTATATTTTCATTTGGTATTGAAAATAACTGCTCTTACATTTTTAATTAATAGTCTTCTCTGTATGGATACGTCTGCATATTTTAACTTTGCCAGCCTTCCTAATACGAAACAAAATGCAGGCCGTTCCAACAGATAGTCTGGTTCAAGAGAGTCTGGTGAGTTTTTTCATACTAAAGTTCACTTTGATAATTAAATAGCTAATTTAGAAGGTCTTAATAGAATTTTACAGCTTGGACTTTTTCAAGTGAAGTTTGGCAAGTTCATTTTTCCTTACTCTGTAATATGAATCAGCAACTTAAAGGCTTTATGAATTGAAGTGAGCCAGTTTTTTGAGTGTTTACAATATCTGTTTTTCTTGTTAATATATGTTAAAATATGCTTTTAAATTACTGACTTTGCTTTATAGAGAACTGGGGAAAATGCACTAAAAAATGGACCTAAACGCATTGTGTGGGTCTTCTGATTTCTAAAAAGTGTAAATGTAGTGTATTTTTCCGTGATTAGGCAGCCGCGGTCTAAATTTAAACCACATGGCCTTCTCCCGGGTGTCAGGCCAACGTAAATTTTAATCTTGCTACTTTCTTTTATGTTTGCATTTTATAATCTTACTGCTTGAGCTAAACAACTCCAGTTATAACGGCCAGCGTTTCTTGTTTGCTTGTTATGTGCCAGATGCTGTGTTGAGAGCCTTAGCGTGTATAATTATCAAACAGTCCTGAAGTGCTGTTCTCTCCGTTTGTATGTAAGGAAATTAGGGCACAATAAGGTTCAATAACTTGTCCAAGATCACAGACTCAGCCGAATGAAAGGTCAAGTCAAACTCTGGAGTCCTTGCTCTTTAGCTACTATTCAATAGCGCCTTGCTAATTATTTCAGGATAAACCTTGGTGAAAACAGCTTTTGAAAAAAAAATGGATATTTTTCAAAGGTGCATCAAAGCTTAGTTTTTACTAAAAGAATTTACTTTCATACGTTAGCTCGGATTGGTAGGTTTCGTTGAGATTACTAACACTTCTGTGAATCTCTAACATCGTCAATTCTAGAAGTTTTTCAGGGTGATTTCGCAGCTTTCAGGCAGAGAACTCTGCAGTTGTCTTATTAGGACGAGCTGTTGAAAAAATTACAATTACTTATAAGTTGTTGACAGTCTATAGAGTGTCTCTGTTCTGCATTAGGAAGATAGCGTGGGATCGCAATAATAGAGGCAAAGGATTTTAGGATAGCATTGGCGTAAAAATCTTTAAGTTCTCAGTCTGTGCATTCAGCACTCCAACTGTGAAAATCTTTAAGGAAGCCTTGATACATGTAGGAGGAACTTTAACGGTTTTAATTAGAAACCTCCCATCAAGATAAAAAACTCCCGCACTTAATATTTACACGTAGCGGAGACGTGTAAACTTTGGAAGATCTGATCTTTCTGGTAAGTGTGTTGGAATAAGAATTTCGAGTTAGTTGCAGAATGTCGCAGTTTGGTAGTCTCCCCTATTATTATTATTTTTAAAGCGTTTCTTCTCTTTTTAGAAACGGCCTGCACGATAAATCTTGGTCGACAGCGTGGCTGTTGGCCACGGACCTGGACTCCCCTGTGGCTTTCTAAGTGGAGAGCGTTTGGTGCGCGTTGTCCCAGCCTGCGGCTTGCATCATGCCGGCGTTGTCAACAGGATCCGGTAGTGACACAGGTATGTGAACCAAGAGGGGCGGTTTTCCTTCCGTCCTTGCATTTTCTTGTTCGCAGTGAAAAACAGCATTGCTTTCAGTAAGTGCGAACAGATCATGCCTGTTTTTCCGTAACCAGCAAGAGGGGCACAAAGGCAACTAGGATGCCTCCTTCCAAGGTAAACGTCGTCAGGGGACCTTGACTGAACACTGCTTTCTCCTGGTAGCGATGGCTTGTGCTGATGCTCTTATATGGTCTTCCCCTTTGTGATAATGCCATGCATTTAAATTTCTTTAAAAAAAGCGAATATTTTAAGCATGCAATAAAGTATGGCAAATCCCATGATACTCCTGGTACTCTTCACTCAGGTTTAATAACCTTCAGACCTGACACTGTTTTCCTTTAAGAAGTACAATATTGTCCCTACCCCATTCTTGCGTTTTCTTTCTTCCTGTCACCGGAGGGGGTGGGGGGTGGCAACCAACTATCCTGAAGTTGATATGTCATTAAGGGATTCAGTTAAAACAAGCATATTTCACCTTCCTATCCGTTGTAAGATTTAGTGATACTTAGAATAAAGAGTTCCAAAAAAGAAAAAAACCACATGTATGTGTAAAGTCCTCTTCCTTCCGACCTGTTTCAGGAGGCGGGTGAAGGAGGTCAGTGCCCCTTTGAGGTCCTGTTCTGAGGTTCCCCGGAATCAGCACTCTTTGGTTTTAATTAAAAAAAGTTTTCATAGTATGCTTGACATACGATGTTACATTAGTTCCAGCTTTACAATACAGTGATTCAGCTTCTGTATATGTTAAGCTGTGTCCACTGACTACAAGTATAGCTGCCATCTGTCACCATCCAGTGACACCATATAGTATCATTGACTATATTCCTATGCGGTGTCTTTTATTCCCGTGACTTACTCATTCCTTAACTAGAAGCCTGTGTCTCCACTACCCTTCGTCCATTTTGCCCACCCTCTACCCACTTCCCCTCTGGAAACCATCAGTTTGTTCTCTGTATTTATAGGTCTGAGAATCAGCACTTGTTAAAAATGTAGATTCATGAACCCTTCCCAGAACTTTTTTTGGGGGTGGAGAGAGAAGAGTATTTTAAGCAGGCTGCATGGCCAATCCCAAGACTCGGGGATCATGACCTGAGCCGAAATTAAGAGTCGGACGCTTAATGGACTGAGCCACGCAGGTGCCCCCCAGAACTGTTAAAACAGAATGTGAGTGGGGTGGGGGAGCTATGCCTTGTACTTTTAAGACCTCTCAAAAGAATGGCATGGTATGTGACTAAAAAGAACGTCTCGTATGTTGCACTGACCGTACTGAATTTGGTTCCATCACTGCCGTTCCGTAAGCAGCTGAGATAGTGGTCTCAGTGTGGGCAGTTACTGGTACCATGATTTTCACAAAGCTGAATCACAAATTTGGAAATATTCTTGCTATTTCAAGCATATCCATCCTTACGTTTTGGCAAGTTTTGTCTCATCTTTGTCCATCAGTAATGATTTTTTTCCACTGTAATTTACACTGAGGGTTATTAGTTTTTCTGAGGAAGTAATTTTGATGTTTAAATACCTGAAAATCTTTTTTTCTCAAGACATTAACTTGGAAGCCAGCTCCTTTGGAAAATTTTTTTTTCTTCGTTTTAGTTTTTATAAAGTCCCACATTGTGTTCTACTATATAAAATGAATGATTTAACTTTCCATAGTGGTTTGGGAAATTATAGATAAAATTTATTTGAGCCATAAATTTACTACAGTTATGTAATGAATAAGTTTCATGCCTTGCTGTTTGCCAAAAATGCCTTAGTTTAATTGAATGCAAAATATTGTTGCTTACATCTTTCTTAAGGAATGATTAAAATGGAGTATTTATAGTTTATGGGGCAGTTGAAGGGTCAGTCATGAAAATAGCAGAGGCTATTCAGAATTTAAAAAGGACTTTTCCACACGTAGCTGGCTCCCTTGATGCGGATCTAAAGTGCCTGTGTCATTCACACCTGGCTTTGTGATATTTTTTGACCTGTATGCCCAACAAGGCTTGAGTCCAGCAGAGAAGACCTGCTCCAAGAGTCACTGCATTCAGGGAAGTTCCAAAGTATGGTGCACGCATCAGATGCTTATGGTTCCCTTCTAGTCCCTTGCAGACCAGATGCAGTTTGCCAGTCAGGGGTCATTTTTACCCTAAGCAGAGTTGCTTAGCAACATCCTCTCCTGGGTACAGAGCTAGAGAGCGTAACCGAAGGGCAGAAGCAGAAGCTCGGGTGGCAGGGGAGTGGCTCCCAGCGGCCCCTGATGCACATAGTCCTCGTGTGGGACTATACTTTCAGTGTAAAGCTTATACCACTTCTCCCTCTCCCCCTTTCTACTGATTTCACCAAGGGAAATAAATGCAATTACACAGGTAATATATAAAAACATCGTCGTTGTCAAAGATGCATAGATAAAAAAAGAAAGGACTTCTTAATTACCCACCCATTCTCTGCCCCAGTCTCATTTTCTTTCTCATTTGATGAGTTTCCTTCAAGAATGTTGTATACATTAAACACTTACACACGGATGTACATAAGTGTGTTGTTTTATGTCTTTGTTCCTTTTTAATCAGATTCTGTTCTACTCTGTGGATTGTTCTAGAACCTTTTTTCCTATATCAAGTAAGATCTCAGAGCTGGAATTCCACAGGGTGTGTGTGTGTGTTTGTATATGTATACATACGTGTGTGTGTGTGTATATATCTATCTATATATATACACACACACACACACGTGTGTATACATACACGTATGTGTGTGTGTATATATATATATACACGTGTGTGTGTATACGTGTGTGTGTATACGTGTGTGTGTATACGTGTGTGTGTATACGTGTGTGTGTAAACGTGTGTGTGTATACGTGTGTGTGTATATACGTGTGTGTGTATATATATATGTGTGTGTGTGTGTGTATATATATATATGTATATATATATATATGACCTATCTATCTATACAACCATTTATGTATCTACCTCATTCTTTTAAACTAAGGCATACTTTTCTGTAGTATCACAGTGTAATGAACCATACTTCTGTTGATGAAAACCCTAGTTTTGCTTCTTTTATAATATTTTGGGAAAAAAGATGTGAATATTTAATGGATGTTATCAAATTGTCCTCCAGAGTGGTTAAGGCACTTAATGATCCCATGGACAGTACATTGGGGATTCTTTCCCCCATATTCTTGTCGAGCTTCAATATCATAAGCCTTGATAATTTTGCCTATTTGATGGATAAAACATGGTATCTTAAGTGTTGAATGTGCATTACTCCTGATATTGAGCAGATTTCCATTCGTTTAATGGCCGTTTATTCCTCTGATTTGTCGATTCACATCCTTTCCCGTTTTTTCTATCGGTTACCATTTTTTCATGTTTTTACAGAATTTCTTTTATTTGTATTTTGTATATTATGGGACATTTTAGGTTGAATCCCATTTTTTCTGGTCAGCCATTTGTCCTTTTTTTCTTAAATAGTATTTCTTTTATTGAAGTTGAAAAATTTTATGTGGGCAAATCAATCTTTTCTGTATGGTTAATGCTTTTTTTTTTTTTCCTTGTGCTTTCCTACCTACTGCAAGGTCATGAAGATATTCTCTAAGATTTTTTTTTCCAATAATTAACACAGTTTGTATACATTTGGAATTTTAGTCCAACTGTAATTTATATGTGGAGTGAAATAATAATTGTCTAATTTTATTTCCCACATGAACAACCAGTAGTCCCCAAATAACTTATTCAGTAGTCCATTCTTTTGACATAAATTTGTAATATCCCCTCCATTGTTCACCAATATATGTTCTGGATTTTCTTTCTTGGTTTTTTTTTTTTTTTAATTTCAATGGACTTTATTTTTTAGATTTGCAGAGAGATTATGAAGATAATACTGAGAGTTCCAGTATACCTTATACCTTGTTTCCCTGATTAACATCTTACCTTAGTTTGGCACATTCACTTCAATTAGTGAATCAATATTGAAACCCTATTATTAACTAAAATCTATACTTTATTCAGATTTTCTTTGTTTTCCCCTAATGTCTTTTTTTGTTTGTTTGTTTGTTTGTTTGTTTTTGCTCCTGGATCTCCCATTACATTTGATTGTCATGGTCTCATTCGGCTCCTCTTGGCTATGAGGGTTTCTCAGACTTTTTTTTTTTTTTTTTTTTTTTTTTTTGTCTTTGGTGACCCTGGCAGTTTTTAGGAGTTCTAGTCAGGTATGCTATAGAATTCCCCTCTGTTAGAATCTGTCTGATTTAAGTGCCATTGCTATCATATCAAGGGTACATACTCTCAACTTGATTTATGACTATTGATGTTGGTCAACTGGCTAAAGTAGTATTTGTCAGATTTCTCCACTGTAACATTATTCTCTTTTTCCATTCTTTCCACACTGTACTGTACTGTGCAGTCTACACTGTGTGTTATGGTCTCCCTCCTTTAGGCTAAAGTTTCTGTATAAAATATTTGGAATATTTTGTCTCTTTTCTCCTATTTATTTATTCGTTTATTCGTATCAGTATGGACTTATGGATATTTATTGATATTTTGGGCTATAATCCAATACAAATTTATTTTGTTGTTCCAGTCGTTCCAGCTTTGGCCCCTTTGATATTCTCCTGTCAATGTGGGCCTGCTTGTTTCTTTCTTTTTGGCACTACAAGATGTCCCAGGTTCATTTTACAGTGCTCCAGTCCTGGAATCAACTATTTCGCTAGGGAGACCCTACCGCCTTTTACTGGGGAATGGGATTAGAACCCAGGATCTGGGTGATGGTTTGCATATGGCTATCAGAGTGTTGTTTCTTTCAGGTCTTCTCATGTGTCAGAGCAAAGAAATACATACATGTACACTAACCCATGTAGATACACACATCATTATAAACATTTTTGTGTGCAATCAGCTATAACTATATTAAGCTAAACGTGAATTCTTACAGATGTTGCCAACTCTAATTAGCAAATGGATCATTTTCGCCTTCTTCCCTTTCTTATTTGTAAATTCCCACCCCCAACAGTGAGAAACCTGGCCGCCACCATCCATTTACTTAAATTAATCGGTTCCAGGTACATGTCATTAACCTGTACCTCATGGGAAACAACTTTTATGAACTAGAGAGTTGACCTTGTTTTTATTCCTCTGATAGTGCCGTTCTTTTTTTTAATCTTATGAAATCATTCCTTTTGTGCATAGTACCTATGTTAGTTTTAGTTTTATAAATTCATTAAGTATGTTTTTTTTCCAAAAATCATATAATGTGAAATATATATACAGAAAAACACATAAAACTTTTATAAGATAGTTCTAAAACTGGTTACAATGCCAACATCCACGTGATCACCATCTGGTTCAAGAAATCAAGCATCCTGAAAGCAGCCTGGGTATTTCTTCTTTTCACAATCGCCTCAACCTCCTTAGAGATGGACATTAAAAAAAAAAAAAAACCAGAAAACAAAAGGTTGCAATTTTACACTCTATATAAAACATAGTTTATGATTTATGTAAGCTCCCTAGGCCATATAGTTTAATTTTGCTTGTTGAACTTTATAAGTGGAATTATGTCATATGAATTAGATTAGTTCTATGTGTTACAAGCACCTTCTCTTGTTGTATGACTAGTCTTCTCATTTTTGCGCTTTCCTCCCCTGTTCTATATGCAGAAGTCATTAATTTCCAATCAGTCGAGCACCATTTTCCTTTAGGTTAATGATTGCTGAATTGTATTCATGAAGTATTTCCTTAACTTACCATCAAAAAGTTATTCCCTTTTCAGTTTCCGTTTTGATTTTGATATTGCAGATTTTTGTTTGTAAGGTGTGAAGGCTCCATATTAATTTTTCCCGTGTGGGTATCCAGTTGGCCCACCATGGCATAATAAAGACCGTGCTTCCCTTTGCTTGCTGTGCTACTATCTGGAACCTTTGTTACAATGTCGAATCACAGTGGTGATGGTGAACATCTTTGCTTTTAGTTCTGGGTCTCAAAAGAAATTACTTCAGCATTTCTTCTTTGTCATATTTGCTCTAGATTTTTTCATATATGCCCTTTACTGGATTAAGGAAGCTTCCATTTATTCTTAGTTTGCAAAATGATTTTTTTAATGACTAGCCATTGAATTTTGTCAAGTGCTTGTTAATGTATGTATTGTGATGATCATCTGTGTCCTGTGAATCTCAACACAGCAAATTTCATTGATATTTGACTATTAAACCAACTTGTATTTTAGAGAGAAACCCAATTTGTTCATATAATCTGCTGGATTTAGTTTGCTCATATTTTATTTATAACTTTATGTTTTTATGAATGACTTTAGCCTGTAATTTTGTTTTGTCATTCTAACAATATCACGTTAGCCTCGTGTAGTGAGGTAGGAGAAGTCTTTACTCTTCTGTGGACAAGTTTGTGAAAGACTGAAATTAGTTTTTACTTTAGTGGAATTTACCTGTTAGGTTATCTGGGCTTGGACATTTTCTTTTTGATAAGAATATTGGTAATTATTTTAAAGATTACAAGAATGTTTAGGTTTTCTCTTTATCCTTGAGTTAGTTTATATTTTTCTAAGACTCGGTCCATTTCACCTAAATTTTCAAATATCTGAAAAAGTTGCTCATAATTCTATTTTATGTGTGCGGTTTCTATATTAGTGGTTTTTTTTTTTTTCTTTTTGGTCCTGGTATTGGTAATTATGGTCTTTTCTTCTCTTTCCTTCATATTGCCAGAGTTTTGTCAATTTTATTAGTCTTTTTAGATATATAACTTTTGGCCTTATGAATTTTCTTCATTGTATATTAGTTTTTATTTCACTGACTTTTATTCTTTTTCTAGTTATGAACATTTGTTCATAAATTTTAACCTTCTTCTTTGCCAAATATTAACATTTAAGGCTGTTTCTCCCTAGGTACCGGTTTTATTACCTTAGAATTATTTTGTAATTGGTTATTTAGAATTTCCTGAAGTATACAAATAAGAATTTTTTTTTTTTTTAATGTTTATTTATTTTTGGGACAGAGAGAGACAGAGCATGAACGGGGGAGGGGCAGAGAGAGAGGGAGACACAGAATCCGAAACAGGCTCCAGGCTCTGAGCCATCAGCCCTGAGCCTGACGCGGGGCTCGAACTCACGGACCGCGAGATCGTGACCTGGCTGAAGTCGGACGCTTAACCGACTGCGCCACCCAGGCGCCCCAAGAATTTTTTAAATTTATCTTTTGTTCCTGATTTCTTCCTTAATGGCTTTGTGGTCAGAAAACTTAATTTCCATTATTTCAGTCCTTTGAACTTGTTTAGATTTTATGGCCAGCTGTATGGTCAATTTCTGTAAGTGCGCTGTGTCTAAAAAGAAGGTATATTCTGCAATCATTGAGTTTAGTCTTCTATATAAGCCTACAGATAAGGTTTTTAATTAAGTTACTCAAATCGTCTGTATTTTTACTGATTTGTTGTTTCTTTTCTCAGTTATCAACAGAAGTATTTTTAAAAGTTTCCCTTTATGACTATGTTTTTGTAGTTCTGTTCAGTTTTTGCTGTATATATTTAATTTTGTATATTTAAATTTATTATTAAATACAAATTTGTTATTTTGCAGGTAAATTAAGCCTTTTTAATGCATTTTATCTGAAAGTAAATATTTTTTTCTGTAAACGTTTGCATGATACATCTTTTTCTATGTCCTTTTACTGTGACCCTCTCTCTATTCCCGCAGTCTTACAGCTTTTGTGAATTCGAGTTGGAGCTTTCTGAAGTAATAAGTTGGACAGGCTTTGCTTCTAACTGGAGAATCTTCAGTTAGTTATAATGTTTGATTTTTAAAGTTTAAAATCTTAACCTATATTGTGTTTTTTTAATCCAAATTTTTCTAAGTTTCTTTTTCTCTTGTGTTTTCTTTTGGATTGATTAGGGTTTTCCTTTTTCATTTTGGTTTTCCCTTTTCACAGTTTTGAAATTAATACATTATCTTTCTGTTCTTTTAGTGACTACCTTAGAAATTACAGCATGCATCCTTCATTATAAAATCCTGTCTTAATCTGGACCTTTATTATCATCCTGAAAAATCCAGGGATCTTAGAACACTTTTGCCTTGTATACTTCCCTCCCAAGTTCAGTGCTATTATGCATGTATTTTAATTCTCTCTAAACCCCCCTCCACCTTGAAGACCTCATTATTTTGCTTTATATTATCAATATTCATTTGGAGTTCCTCCCATATTACCATTTGTTTGTTCTAATCTCCATCTCACAACTCAGCCTTCTCACCCAAGATGATTTTTCACCTGTTTAAAAAAAAACAAACAACTTAGTCTCCTATATTAAATAAAGGTTTATGGCCTTCAAACTCTCTCTTTTAATGTATCATAACATGTTTTATTTGCCTTCACTTTTTCATTATATTAAAGGATGTTTGATATGTGGCATATCAGTTTCAGGTGTACAACATGATTTGACATTTGTATATATTGCCAAGCAAGCAGCACATTGAGTCTCGTTAACATCTCTCTGCATTCAGAGTCACAGAATTTTTTTTTTGTAATGAGAACTTTTAAGATTTACTTTCTTTTTTTGTTTTTTTGTTTTTTTTTAAATTTTTTTTTTTTCAACGTTTATTTATTTTGGGGACAGAGAGAGACAGAGCATGAACAGGGGAGGGGCAGAGAGAGAAGGAGACACAGAATCGGAAACAGGCTCCAGGCTCTGAGCCATCAGCCCAGAGCCTGACGCGGGGCTCGAACTCACGGACCGCGAGATCGTGACCTGGCTGAAGTCGGACGCTTAACCGACTGCGCCACCCAGGCGCCCCAAGATTTACTTTCTTTTTTTTTTTATTTTTTTTATTTAAAAAAAATTTTTTTTTTCAATGTTTATTTATTTTTGAGACAGAGAGAGACAGAGCATGAACGGGGGAGGGGCAGAGAGAGAGGGAGACACAGAATCGGAAACAGGCTCCAGGCTCTGAGCCATCAGCCCAGAGCCCGACGCGGGGCTCGAACTCACGGACCGCGAGATCGTGACCTGGCTGAAGTCGGACGCTTAACTGACTGCGCCACCCAGGCGCCCCAAGATTTACTTTCTTAAAGCAACTTTCAAATTTTCAATACATTATTATTGACTAATGTCACCATGCTGTACATGACTTCCTTTTATAATTGGAAGTTTGTACCTCTTGATCCTCGTAAGTCATTTCACCCCTTGTCCCCCCACCCTCTTCCCTTCTGGCAACCACCAGTGTATTCTCCGTATCTATGACTTTTGTTTGTTTGGTTCTTAGATTCCAAATAAGTGAAATCATAAGATAGTTGTCTTTTTCTGTCTGCCTTCTTTCACTTAGCCTAATATCCTTAAGGTTCATACAAGTTGCAAATGGCTAGCTTTTTATTTTTTTATTTTTTTATGGCTGAGTAGCATAGTATTCGTGTGTGTGTGTGTGTGTGTGTGTGTGTGTGTGTGTGTGTGTAAATTGTCTTTTTGTCCATTCTCATAAATTTGTGAAACTATATCTGATTTCTTACATGCCTTCATTAAGGTTTAACTTGGTAATACATATACATATTTTGTTATAAGAAGTTCTGTTTAGTTCTTTTAAAAATTTTCGGCCAACATTCAAATTGTTTATACCATAGGTTAGTCTTGTTAGGAAATCTGATTAACCTTATTTCCAACATCTAAATCATGATGTTTGATCCTTAAAGGGATAGAGTCAAGTTACAAAAGATTTTGAATATACCGTTGCAATATACCACCACCAGAAGCCCTTTGAAATAACCAAAATGGACTTTATTGGCCTTGCCAGTGTCCTAAAAATGTTTTTGTTTTCATCTTTCATTTAAAAGATGAATGTGGTTATTTTTCCTCTTTGCCAGTGTGTATATTCCATCATGGAAAAGCCATCATGGTCTTTAACTTTCGTTTCCAAAATGAAGTATATTCTGCAGTTTTGAATTGACCATATTTATATTTTTACAGTTCTCTTCCACAGCAAATCAAGATCATTAGGCGTGTGGTTGACTGCTCATGTTCCATGTGAATGAAACACAGTGTACGAATTAGCATTTGGGTCCTTTGTGTGTGTGTGATAGTACACACAGCATGTGCTCCTTAAACTGAATCCATACCCTTAATTCTCATCCTTGTTACTGCTCATGAAGTATTTATGAATGAAGAAGTCTTTCATGTAGTATGGGCTTTTCAGTGATAAACGAAAAGTCACTGAGCGGTATTTTCTCACATTGGCTCTTACAGGAACAGGGAGTGTCTCTGCTTCTGTCCTATTAATAGTTTTCTTCTGAGGTCAATGCCCACTAGCATGCTACACGATAGCAGTTACTCTTCCAAATTGCATGCTCTCGTGTTACCAAAAGTCCAAGAATCTGTTTTATTTTTAAGTTTTTCAAATGAGCGGCTTTATTTATTACAAAGTCAGCTGCAACAAATACTGTTAATTAGAGACAGTTAAAAGTTTGTACACAAAGAAGCAGGTAAGTCAGACTAGACCATGTGCAGGGGGGACACCATACAAATTCTCTGTTTGCTCTGCTGTGGTCGTTAGAGTTAACGTATCATCTTGTTGTGATTACATTGTAGTCTTTACACAAATGCTGGGTAAACAAGTTGCTGAATGTTCTGTATCTCGTGGAATTGTGCGGACACTTTGTATGTCCAGCAGTCATTCCATACAGGAGTTTTGCCAGCAGTTTTCATTCGCTGTGGAATATTTGTCTTTTATTTTGAGACTCATTTTATAATCTTCATGGCAATAGTGTGATTCCTGTTTTAGGTGTAAGGAGTGCAGCGTTTAATCATGCATTTGTGGTTTATTTTTTAGCTAAGTTTTCCTTTCAGGTGAAATTGATATAAAAGCTTCTATTTTAACTATTTTAATTATACAATTTAGTGACTTTAAGTATATTCACAGTGCTGTGCAAACACCACCATTTCTAAAACCGTTTCATCACCCCAAACAGAAAGTTTGTGCCTGTTAAGCAGTAACTTCACTTGTTCCTCCTTCCCCCAGCTCCTCACAACCACCATTCTACTTTGTGTCTCTAGATTATTACTATTTTAAATATTTCACTTAAATGGAGTTACACAATATTTGCCACTTTGTGCTTAGCCAACTGAGCCACCCAGGCACCAATATTTGTCACTTTGTAACTAACTTAGACCACCGAAGGGTTTCAAGGTTCATTCACGTTGTGGCGTGTACCAGAACTTCATTCCCTTTCATGGCTGAATAATGTTCCATTGTGTGTATGTACTACATGTAGTTTCTGCATTTATCTGTCGATGGACACTTGGATGCTCCCAAGCTCCCAAGCATGCTCCCAAGACCTGGTGGCTCTTGTGAATAGCACTGCAATGTACATTGTTGTACAAGTATCTGTTTTGAGTCCCTGATCTCAGTTCTTTTGGGTATATTCTTAAGAGCTGAATTTCCCGCATATGGAATAATTCTGCATTTAGCTTTGCGAGGAAGCACCAAAATGTTTCCTGCAGGGTCTGCACCATTTTACGGTCCTTCCAGCAACGTACGAGGGTTCCAAATTGTCCATATCCTCATGACTACTTGTTTCATTCTATAATTTTTGATCGCAGCCATTCTAGTAGGTATGAAGTGGTACCTCATTGTGGTTTTGACTTGTATTTCCCTGATGACTAATGATGTTGAGCATCTTTTCATATGCTCGTTGACCATCTCTGTATCTTATTTGGCAAAATGTCTATTCAAGTCCTTTACCAACTTTTTTTTATTAGATTGCCTTTTTGTTGAGTTTTGGAGTTCTTTATATATTTCGGATATTAAACCCTTACCACATTTTCAACTTTGCAAATATTTTTTCCCCATTGCGTAGATTATCTTTTCACTTGCTGTATCATATCCTTTTTATAAAAGTTCTAATTTTGATGAAGGTCAGTTATCAGTTTTTTCTCGTGTTGCTCACGCTCTTGGTGGCATATCTAAAAATCTATTGCCAAGTCCAAAGTTATGAGGAATTACCCCTTGATTTAAAATTTGAGTTAATTTTTATATACGGTGCGAGATAAGGGTCTAGGTTAATTCTTTTGCATGCAGAAATCCAGTTTTCCTAGTATTATCTATTTTGTTTTCATCTCTATTTAAATTTTTTTTAAAAATGTTTATTTTTGAGAGAGAGACAGAATGCAAGAGGGGGAGGGCAGAGAGAGAGAGAGAGAGAGAGGGAGACACAGAATCTGAAGCAGGGTACATGCTCTGAGCTGCCCTCACAGAGCCCGATGTGGAGCTAGAACCCACGAGCTGTGAGATCATGACCTGAGCCAAAGTCAGGTGCTCAAACGACTATGCCACCCAGGCTCCCCTTTTCATCTCTATGTCCTTGGTTTAAAAATTACTGGAGAACTTTGATGGCCTCATGACACTGAATTTCTTTTTTTTTTTTTTTTTAATTTTTTTTTTTTAAACGTTTATTTATTTTTGGGACAGAGAGAGACAGAGCATGAACGGGGGAGGGGCAGAGAGAGAGGGAGACACAGAATCAGAAACAGGCTCCAGGCTCTGAGCCATTAGCCCAGAGCCCGACGCGGGGCTTGAACTCACGGACCGCGAGATCGTGACCTGGCTGAAGTCGGACGCTTAACCAACTGCGCCACCCAGGCGCCCCAACACTGAATTTCTTAATGCACAAAGCACTGGGGATAGGGGAAGTTGGCTCTCAGATTAAATAAAATCCAATTCTTACTGTGCTTTGTATTCTCTGTTTTGGTGGCTTATTTTTTGGTTGTCTTTATGAAATAAAGGCATTTTTCCACTTCCAGCATAGATAGATTCACTATCCGTTAAGTTTGCAATCCTGTTAACTTTCTTTATTGATGCTATTATTCTGAGATCCATCTTCTCTAGTAATAGAGAGCAGGAAAAGGCCAATTAAAATTAATCCACATTAAATAAGAGTATGAAAAGAGCAAGGAAATGGTAGGGAAGTCATCAGAACTTTATCTAGAAAAAGGAAATACAAATTGTGGCCACATTTTAAATATAATCAAGAACATTGCAGGTTATAATTGTAACTGTGCTAATTCTTAGCATGAATGAAGACTGCATCCTGCTGAATTTTCCCTTATTTGCATAAAATTGCTGACAACGTTTTATAATAACACTTTGACTTTCCAGTGGATAATAACTAAAATATTTGAAGTCTTTAGTTTCTCAGTAGTAGTTGTTTATTGTTTGTTTTTAAAATTTAGTATTCAGATTGTTCCCTTTTGAAATGAAATGTATTATTGGGTTTGTTATATTTTCCTTGGTTGTTGACTAGCAGGCCTCTTTCAGAGAGGCTCGGTCACCACCATCATTGCTCACCACTGAGCAGCTCTTTGACATTACGTTTTGTCAGCCTTGTAAAATCCTGTATTTTTTAAAAAAAATATCTATTCTTTATTTTTGAGAGAGAGAGAGAGAGAGAGAGAGAGAGAGAGAGAGAGAGAGGCAGAGAGAGAGGGAGACAGAGAATCCCAAGCAGGCCCCATGTTGTCAGCACAGAGCCCAATGTGGGGCTTGAGGTCAACGAACAGTGAGATCATGACCTGAGCCAGAATCAAGAGTTGGGTGCTTAACCGACTGAGCTGCCCAGGTGCCCCAAATCCTGTATTTTTGCAGTGATCTTGATGGCATCCAAGATGAAAACCAATGACATTAGCGTAGTGGGCACGTGTTAAGTGGGAAGAAATGTTTAAATGAGGGCTGGCATTTACACGGTCAGATTATTGGTGAATATCATGTTTATTTTCCTTTGTAACCTTATACCCTTTGGGACTTAGATCATAAATATGCAGAAGATTAGAACTTCTCTGTTTGTATTACTGTTTTCAATGGCTAGCCTTCTATGAGCTAGTTTTAAATCTTTGGTGTATTTCAGTTAATTGAGTACATGACTAGATATACTTGTGTAGTGTAAATTTTCGAAGCACAGTGGTGATAGGCAAATGCCATGAAAGCTGATTAGAAAAACTCTGGCAAGCGTAACCTCTGTAGCACCGGCACAGCCTTATGAAACAGTCATGCAAAAGTCATAATCCTGTTGCAGGTGTGAACCTAGGTGAACAAAATCTTAATTTTTTTTCCCCCTTTGATAGTGCTAAGTTGCCAGTAGAAACTGTCACGTAGCCCATGACAGACTACTGGACCCTGTAATGCCCAGCAGCCTGGACCTTAAGAATTAATGTGTTCTCTTGCATTGGTTCCCATGAGGCTTGGAGCCCACTTAGCAATTTGGAAAATTTCCCTCCTTGTTCTCCCTGCTGGTTCTTGATCAGGAGATCGTGCCACATTGACATTTAAATTAAAGGGACTATCTCTTGGTGGTCTTCTTATGAAATAAGAGTAGTTACATCTGGAGGCAATCTTTGTAGCCCCGTTTTCCGTTTATGCTTGTGTGTATATGGTGCTCGCTAAAATTAGCCAAATTGCTAGGTTTTGTATTCTAAATATTCTTCATTGTCCCAAAAGACCATTCATCTTTTTTTTTTTTCTTAGAAAAAAATCTTAACACAGTCTTGGGGTTTTAGTCAGTTTAAGGGTTTGACAGTTCGAGTGACCCATATATAGTAAGGATTGTCTTGCTAGCTTTCAGATACTTGTGCTGCAGAATTGTTCAATGTGAAGTATTCTTTTATCAAAAATAAAACAACACACACAAAAAACTGGGGTAGGCAGGCTGAAGACTGGACAGAGACCAAGGTCCAGGTCAAGTCAAAAAGAGGATTCAGAGCACCCTGACCCCCCCCCCCCCCCCGCAAAAAAAAAAATCTTGTAAGGCGTTATCTTTAAGCATTTTCAAAAAGTGAAAACCATCATTGGAGGAAAATGCAGTTCTCATGCATTCCTAGTCTAAAACTGGGATTTATAACTGTGTATTCAGGTCAAAATTCAAATTTGACTTTGAGAATTCAAATGAATCATGTTAGACTTACACCTTCTGAGAGTCCTTCAGTATAAGTGAGAAGCTGTCTCTTTAAAGAATAGAGGCTAATTTTCTCAGGATCCTGAGAAACTTAACAGAAGTCTATGGGGGAGGGGAAAAAAAAAAAAAAAGAGAGGTTAGAGTGGGAGAGAGCCAAAGCATAAGAGACTCTTAAAAACTGAGAACAAACTGAGGGTTGATGGGGGGTGGGAGGGAGGGGAGGGTGGGTGATGGGCATTGAGGAGGGCACCTGTTGGGATGAGCAATGGGTGTTGTATGGAAACCAATTTGACAATACATTTCATATTAAAAAAAAATAGATGCTAATTTTAAATGTTTATTTTTGAGAGAGAAAACAAATGGGGGAGGGGCAGAGAGAGAGGGGGACACAGGATCCAAAGCGGGCTGTGGGCTGACAGCAGCGGGCCTGATGTCTCACGAACTGAGATAGTGATCTGAGCCGAAGTTGGATGCTCAACTGACCGAGCCACCCAGGTCCCCTGCAAAGGCACCTTTTTAAAAAAGCCCTAAAATGGGGCGCCTGGGTGGCGCAGTCGGTTAAGCGTCTGACTTCAGCCAGGTCACGATCTCGCGGTCCGTGAGTTCGAGCCCTGCGTCAGGCTCTGGGCTGATGGCTCAGAGCCTGGAGCCTGTTTCCGATTCTGTGTCTCCCTCTCTCTCTGCCCCTCCCCCGTTCATGCTCTGTGTCTCTCTGTCCCAAAAATAAATAAACGTTGAAAAAAAAATTTAATAAAAAAAGCCCTAAAAATGCCAGGGCACCTTGGTGGCTCAGTCAGCAAAGCATCCGACTCTTGATTTCGGCTCAGGTCATGATCTCACAGCTTGTGGGTTCGAGTCCCATATCAGGCTCTGCACTGACAGCACAGAGCCTGCTTGGGATTCTGTCCCTGCCCCCCCTGCCCCCCCCCCCCCCCCGGCCTTCTCCGCAGCTTGCTCTCTCTCTGTATCTGTCTTTCTCTCAAAATAAATAAATAAACTTAAAAAAAAAAAGCCCTAAAAATGTCAAAATTCTCAAAACAAATGGAAAGATAGAAGCATGTGCTTTAAATTAAAATCTGACAGAATGCATGTTAGAATCAAAGTTTTTGGAGACTAATGTATGGGCTATTAACACATTACACATCTGAGTGTACGGCTGGCCTTTCCCCTGTGTTCCCATGACTTCCAGAGCTATCCTGTTTTTTGAATTAAGAAATTTTTCATGCTAGGCGAGTACTTGGTTCTTATGGGAAGGCTTATTTCTTTATGAATTAGTTCATTATTTATTCAAGCGTTTACTGAGCATGCATGTGCCGGCAGCATGGAGGATATGCATCCATCTCACTGCCTACAGAACTGAGTACAAGTGTCTCAGCAACAAGGCTGACTATGGTCGGTATCTTTTTTTTTGTTTTTAATTTGTTTTTAATGTTTATTCTTTTTTTTTTTTCTTCTTTTCAACGTTTTTATTTATTTTTGGGACAGAGAGAGACAGAGCATGAACGGGGGAGGGGCAGAGAGAGAAGGAGACACAGAATCGGAAACAGGCTCCAGGCTCTGAGCCATCAGCCCAGAGCCTGACGCGGGGCTCGAACTCACGGACCGTGAGATCGTGACCTGGCTGAAGTCGGACGCTTAACCGACTGCGCCACCCAGGCGCCCCTTTAATGTTTATTCTTGAGAGACAGAGAACTGGGGAAGGGGGCAGAGAGAGGGAGAAACAGAATCTGAAGCAGGCTCCAGGCTCTGAGCCCTCCGCACAGAGCCTGATGTGGGGCTCGAACTCATGAACCTTTTGATCATGACCAGAGCCAAAGTCAGATGCTTAACCGACTGGGCCACCCAGGCGCCCCTGTGGTCAGTATCTTACGAGAGGGGGAGGCAAAGTGAGATGAAGTTCAGAGTCAGAAGAGATTGAGTGCCAGTTTTTGGGGGGTAGGTGAAATGAAGGGCACCTGAACCGGGAATTAAGAGATGAGTAGGATTTGGACGTAAAATTCTTTTATGTGGCAGAAAATTGGAAGTTTCTCCTAAAGGAATATTTTCCTTAGGAAAATGAATTACAGCTTTTGAGTTCCACGGAAATGAACTTTCACCTATTCCAGTCACTTTTGAAATGTGAGCATTAATAACAATTCAGATACTGTCAATTCTTGATCAATTTCTGTCCTTTACATATGAGATGCCTTCTTTCTTCCTCAAAATACTCGTCCCTCTCCTGACCAAAAGTAGTAAAAGGTGAGGAGGAATAACCATTTTATTCGTTCTCTCTGTCCCTATCTTTTCCTTAGTCACCAGTGCAATTCACTTGATACTTATTGTGCGCTTACTGTATACCATACACTCTTCCAGGAGCTAGAACACAAAAATGAACGAGTACATATGACGATTTTTCTGAGAAAAAGCTTTCACTGGGATGGAGACGGCTAACTAAGCAACAGAACAAAAACTCTTGATGTCCAGTAAGAGAAGCAGGACACCACAGAAGTCAATAACCTGTCTTCTGGTATAAGGCAGTCTGGATTCAAATCTGGGTTCCACTGAACACTTAATCATCCCAGTTTTTGATAGAAATATATTCTGAGCTTAACTGAAAAAAAAAAAAACTTTTCTCTTTGGTAATATCAACTTTATTTAATTGGTTTATATTACTTTTGGAATTTGTCACTCAGAAGACATGACTTTTTTCTCTTTTAGAAGAGAAGTTGAGGCATACGTGGTAAGTGGTTACAGTAAAGATGGAGATCAAACTAAGAAGATGGTTCCATGACATTAAGATGTAATGAAATAGTTCTTCTATACGGCCATTGAAATTGATACAATTAAAACATATATATGTAATTAGCCAAACCTCACATTAAACATTAAACTTCTCTGATGTAGTGCATTTGAACCTCCTAATTTTTTAAAGCTTATTTATTTTCAGAGAGAGAGAGAGAGAGAGAGAGAACATGTGTGCATGTGCTGGGGAGGGGCAGAGAGAGAGAGAGGGAGAGAGTCTCAAGCATGCTCTGTGCTGTCAATGCAGAGCCCCACTTAGGGCTCGAACGCACAAACCCCGAGAACATGACGCGAGCCAAAATCGAGAGTCGGATGCTTAACTGACTGAGCGACCCAGGAGCCCTGAACCTTCTAAATTTTTCAGTACTGTTCAGGAAGCTCAAGTGAACATGTGTTAAGGTATAGGACAGAGTACCTAAAGTCTGTATATTTTGCTTTGCTGCTGCTTGAGAAGTGAGGATTGTGGGATAAATTGCCCTTGTAAATATTATGTAAGGATTTTTATAATAGCAGATGTCTCTTAGACTGAATTTTTATAATGCAGTTTGCACGTTAAAAGATGATTAGGGATTGGCTTCGTTATGTACGGATCCTAATGGATTTGATGGCATTTTTTTTCCTGAATAGTAATACAGGGATTCAGCACTCTTAGCAGAATCATGTCTCACTACTTTAATGATTTGCAATGGTACCTTTGTCTTCTACTCAATTCTTTATGTATACCAGCTCTCTTTCCAGATATTCCGTTATGTTTCAGCAGACTTAGCTGGCCAGTCATAACACTGATGGTTATGATTTCTGTTAGAAAGGAAATTTCAAGCTGTTTAAAGAAGACATGTGTGGGTTGAAGGCCGGGAAGCACTTAGGTTCGTGGTCAGCAGTTGCGAACCACCAGTTTATGACTTTTTGCTTACAAGTAAAATAGAGTTACTGCTTAGGTTATTCCATTTGTTATTAAAATTCATGCGTGGGCATACCATAGTTTAGGAACTCTTGAACCTACCATCTCTTTTCCCCACGAAATAAGAGTTTTTACACATTTTTGATAACATGAAGTTTCTTAGGAGTGCAGCTGTTGTATTTTTGCGTAACAGATGGTCCTCGGGGGAAGATCAGGAAGGCTCTTTCAGGAGAATACCTGAAAAGAAAGCCATGGAAAATAATTCTGAACACTCCCAGGAGCTTTTCTTTGACTCAGTTGCTTATTAATTCACCTAACAAGCCTCTGAGAGGAAACGATAATGGCAGCTACTATGTAGCTACTGGGGACATCCACGTGCTAGGTGCTTTTTAATGTATCCGTGGCATTACACGACGTGGAGGCACAAGTTAGGTGCTAAGAACTCATTCCTTATCTCTGTTGACTCTTGTCGTAGTCCGGTGAGAAATACCTGTTTGTCTTTCTACAGCGCCATTCTCTACCACTAGTAGGCCGGCTTCTATTTACATGATTTCGCTTGCTGCTTTCTTCCTAATTAACGTTCGTGTACCCGTTGGGCTGTCCATTACTTACCGTTAATGCACTGAATGTAGGATGATGAGAATTAAGATTTAGGTTGCTGCTCTGCCATGAAAGCCAAGAGGCAGATAACCTCTTTATTTGGCTTGGCCTAACTACATGTTAGTTTAATTTTAAGTATATTGGAATAAATGAAGACAAATCCTATCATGCTATTGACTGCAATAAAACAAATACAGTACTTCACCTGTAATAGCCGACTAACTATTCCAGACTAGGGGGCCCTATAACTGGTTACATGTAGTGTAAGTGTAACTCATTCTTCTAAATTCATAAGAGTTTTAGAAGTAATTTTCATTTTGCCATGGCTTTCTCTCCTGGATGAGTCTTCTAAGAATCAAGGTACAGTTGACCCTTGAACACTGGTGGGGGTGGAGTGAGGCATCAGTCCCTCCCCAACACTCCCCCCTCCCCCACACAGTTCAAAATACATGTGTAACTTTTGACTTTCTAAAAACTACTAATAGCCAGCTGTTGAGCAGGAGCCTTACTGGTCACGTAAACAGTCGATTAGCACGTGTTTTGTATGTTACATGTATTCTATGCTGTATTCTTACAATAAAATATGCTAGAGAAAAGATGTTGTTGAGAAGGTCAGAAGGGAAAAGATACTTAGGGGAGCGTGCTATAAAAAAAAATGCACGAATAAGTGGACCTGTGCCCTTCAAACCGGTCACCTGTGTGTCATACTCACTCTGATAGGGGAGGATACGCTGCGTAGGCCATGGACTGCTAACACAGAGCTAATTACAATTTGGAATCTATTTAAAGCTTGGCGCTAGCTTTTAAAAACGGGAGCTCTGTACAGGTGTATGGCCTCGCCCGCTACTACCTTGCCCTGACTTTACAGACTTCTAGGTGATTGCATAAAATGTTATTAACAAACTGCAACATTATAATGACTGAGATTGTTTGCATATATAAAACAGAGCTTGCCAAATGTTTTAATAAGTTACTTGTAGTGGAGGGAGAGTGTAAGAAAGAGAACGGTTCTGTCGGGGTTGTATTAGAGTATTTTATACTTTAGCATAGGTAGTCTTGGAAATAAAACCTATTTTAAATGAGAAAAATCAAGGCCTGTTATGAATGGCACTGAATAGTGCTGATTACTTTACCTTTGACAAAGTGGAAAATTTAAAGCTTGGTGTATCCCATTTTATTAATATAATAAAATTTTATAGTGTTGCTCTGGGCGTCGATATATGTCCTTTAGTGTTTATTAGTCCTTGGTTGTAGTTAAATGTCTTGGTCCTATGCCTGGCCATACTGTGCAGAATACAGGTATCAAAACTAGGAAAAATAACAAATAAATACATGTTTTTCTCTCTCTCAAGTCTTTTTCTGTAGGATTTCTAAATATTTGGGTTACTTATACGGTCTAATATGATTGAACACAGAGAACATCTTTTTTATCATTTAACATAGGTTTATAGCTTCCCCAGACTTGTTCTAATAATGAAGCTATGAGGGATATGACAAGAATGGTGATATTAAATTTCTCTAGACTAACAGTAAATTTTTCCATCCTGATGTCAGGAATGCAGAGCATCTGGAATCTGCAAGAAGAGTGAATTGTTCACTGCGGGAACACTTTCATCAAATTCTGAGCCATTTATTCTCTTAGGAACTACTGTCTTGTACAGAATATTATATTTTTACAGAAGCAGTTTTCTGGACCTGGAAAAATTTCTCCACTTTACACTTTGCTATTTTTGTATGCTTTCACCATTTAGAGATGTTCTTGCTTTGAGAATTAATGTCACATTTTAGTATTAAATTCATTGTCTTTGGTTTACTAGCAATAATTTATATTTGTCCAAATACAGTGGAAAAGCAATAGAAAATAAATTGTCCTCAACAAAGATTTCTTAATAGTTCCTATAGATGGATCTGTGATCCATACTTTGCAAACTTTTTCCTTGAATATTCAGAACAGCTACAATATGTATCTTAGTATCTTTTCCCTTGATTATGGCATAAATGAATTTCTACAGAAGTGCTGTGGAGGTGGAGGAAAGGAATGTGTGACATTCTCTGTTAGTTTTGGTTAACACGTTTCCCAGGTTAGGAGTTGAGATTCTAATTAGCCCTGGATCATGCTGGGTATTTAAAGTAAGAAGTACAAGTTGGTATAAATTTTCTATTCTTGTTTTTTTTTGTTTTTTTTGATTCCAGCCTTTTTATTTTTCTTACCAGAAACCTTACCTCTACTTAGTAAATTTTTATTCTGAGTTCGAGTCTTCTGTGTCCTGATATGTATCTGTAGCTATCTATCTGTATCTATCTATCTATCTATCTATCTATAATGTGTATCTATATCTTATCCAGTTCCTTGTGTTTGGATATAGTATTGCTGATGCTGGGTTTGACTATATGGCAGGAGATCTCATTGCCTAAGAGATGGGCCAGATTTTTTGATTTCACCATTTCATTTTTGTGCCTACTAGTTAGTGTCTTCGTGTTCTGTGGATACCTAATATATGATTATAATTCAGTAGTTTGCTTAAACTGGGATATTCTTCTTTCCCTCAGTTTCGTAGAATTTAGTCAATCCTGTACACATTTGCCTCCCCTCATGTTCTCTCATCAGCTCAAGCTAAACACGGAACTGTGACGGGGACCTTCCTTCCATGCATGGTTTGGTTATTCAAGTGCACGGGGACGTGCTCTTCCGAGTGTATGAACTGTCTTAGTATCATGTTGACCTTTTATTTGGCAGATTCATTCCTCTACTGCTAAATATTCTGCCCTGCCCCCAACCACGCCCCTCCCCCCTCCCTACCCCCCCTTCCCAGCATCTCTTCCTTGTTACCCATCATTGTCTCAGGTGAGCCATTGCCCTGTCTGCAGGCAGACCGGGGGTGGGGGGGGAGTCTCCTCACTGATCTGAAGTGAATAGTCCAAAGTGGCAAGGATGATTTGTCTGCTCCTCACTTCGGGAAGGCCCTCCAGTCACTTTAAACTACATTAAGCATTGTTATTTTCATTTAGGCTTCAAGTCTCCATAAGCAGATGTGAATCCTCAGTATAAGTCAGTAAAATCATAGTTCACATCCTTTATCCGCCTAATTCTCCTCAGGTTTTCTGAACCACAAACACTTGGTTAAGCTGGAGGCTTTTTATTCTTTGCTTCGCCCTTGGATTGGTTTTGATGTAGTCCAGATGGCGTGTCTGTACTTGGTAGCTTTCTTGATGAGAAGATCCTTCTCTATCGTTTGCCAAATGTGACAACTCTGCTAATTTTCCTCTTTTGCAAAGCATTGTGACTTTATTCTTGTCTGTATAGGAAATAAATAGGTTTCCTGGCTCCTTTTTTATTCATTACTTCTTATTCCCGTCTTCCATCCATCTTAAAGATTCAGAAAGTAATTTTTATAATAAAGGTGAATTTTGTGAAGTGGGTCTGTACCAAATGGTAAGCCTTTATGTGACTTTTTGGTGTAAGTTTCTGCCTGATGCAGTTTGTCGTCTGAGAATTCGTATTTTTGTGTGAGGGACCTCCTTGTGAATTTTCAAATCTCAGAATCTTTTGTCTTCCTCTATAACTGTATCACTTTGAAATGGAAGATAAAAGTTTGTCCACGATTTTCAATCCCTCAAATTGTAAATAGAAAGCAAGCAAGAGTTCTTGACATTTTTCTCGTGAATATGTTAATTGTATCAAGAGCTCTTGTAGAAACTGCAGGGAGACCGGATGTTAAAAGGTTTAAAAGCAAGATCTGTTTTAAAAAAACAACCGATCAACCTCTTGAGATGAATTACGCCGCTGGCTGGTTTGCCACCATCTCTGGATGTAGCCAGAGTTCCCCAAGGTTTAGTTCTGCCAAAACGACAAGGGGATGACAGTACTTACAAGGACAAATTGATCTTGTAGCTGATGAACCATCTTCTAATGTCACTTCAAAAGTTGGGGGGCCAGAGATCCAGAATGATTAAATCATCTGAGTGGAGGTTTGTTGTCAGCTCTGAGTAACTCTGTTTCCATTAGGCAATGCCAGCATGGTATAACTGATCACCCCCACTGTGTTTCTTTATTACGTCCAATGCTGGCAGCCTGGAGGGGAGTGAGAAGCCTGTACAATCATCTCAGTGAAGGAATTAATATTATTTTTCTGTTGCCACTTGAAGCATTTTGCAAGATTAGTGCACGAGTATTTCAGCATGTTTCGTGTTCATGACAAATGATTTCTTCCCGGGAGCCTCACTCAGGATTTTGAAATAGGACCGTGCACTTGCACAAAGGTTACATAAGGCAATATTGTCAGAAGTCTGTCAATGAATATGTAATATTGATATCATCATAATTACAGCGACTGAGGTTTTTTTTACAAGTGTTTGTCAAATAAGTTTATCTTGAACATCAGATGATATGAGATACCTTGAACTTAAGCTGCTTGAGAACAGAGCATTTTGTTATGTTCCTTTACTATGGAAATGTTCTAGACTGACTCAGGTCTAGGACGTGTGATCACTTCTCCTTTCTTTCTAGTTCACTCTTTACCCAAAACATGGGGCTCTGACTGTTTTTTGTTTTTGTTTTTGTTTTTTGTTTTCTTGTTTTTTGGCCAATTGTGGAAAGCCTTTCTCCCCTTAATGTATTTCAGCAGGATAAACTTAAATTTTGTAATCTGTCTCTTTAATGCTTGGGCATATTCCTGTGTTTTAGCATTTAATTTGGAATTTATTTTATTTATTAAAATTTTTTTTTGTTTTACTTATTTTTAAAAGAGGGAGAGAGAGAATGGGCGGAGGGGCAGAGAGAGGAAGGAGACACAGACTCCAAAGCAGGCTCCAGGGTCTGAGCTGTCAGCACAGAGCTCAACGCAGGGCTTCAATCCATGAACTGTGAGATCATGACCTGAGCCGAAAGTTGGACGCTCAACTGACTGAGCCACCCAGGCGCCCTTGGAATTTATTTTTATTTTAAAAATGCTCACATAGATTGTATAGCTAAGTGAGGTGTCATTCTAAGCTTTATGAAAAAGCCATTCAATCCTCATTACAATGCTGTAAGGTTAGCGCTGCTGTGTCTATGTTGCAGATTAAGACATGGCTGCACAGAGCTGTTAATTACCAGTTGCGCGGTTGGCATTGGTAGTGATGTCATTTGGCTCCAGAGTCTCAGCATCCTACCACAGGGCCTTTGTAAGCGTGGTTCTTTTCTACGAGATTTTTCTTCTGTCCTCATTAATGTCTGTGCTTCCCTCAATGCAGCCCACTTGTCTCCACTGGGGAAGCTTCCCCTGAGGTCATTCACATCCCTCGATTACACTTTCACGGCACCACCATCACTCCCTTATTAAAGCGCCTTTCCCAGTTACATTTTTACCTTTATTTTCCCTGTAGTTTCCTACACTACACCCAGGGGACGAATTTGCTTGCTCTTTTCCTTCCCGTCACCTTTGTAGCCCCTGTCCTTACCAGTGCCTGGCACGCAGTGAGCGCCTGGTATTTGTAGACTGAGGTCAGAAAGGAGCAGGTGGCATTTTGAAACGCACAGGGTCTCCGGACTTTGCCCGCTTCCTACACACGCTCCTCGAGATATCGTCAAGTGTGTTATGTTAAACCTTTCATGAAACTTTGAGCTAAGTATGTTACCATGCTTGTTCTGTCTTTCAGATCATCTCCGGGGTCCTGAAGGAGGGGAATAAGGCAGCAGTAGCTGTCACCAGGAAGTTAATTATTGAGTGAACTGGTGCAGGATTGCGTGGATGCAGTTCTGCTTCCTGGGGATAGCAAGTAGCAGTCCTCTGTGGCTGGAACGGAATTTCGGGGGAAATTGTGAGCCCTATGGCTGGAGAGAGGGTTCTACCAGATCATTACCCAGAAGCGAAAATTTTAAAATGATAAAAGTAATATCAATTTTGTAAAAACTCAAGCAGTGCAGAAATGTATACAGCAAAAATGAGAGTAATTGTTGCCTGTTCTGGTTTTTCTGTGTAGATTAGACGCTGAGAGCCCCTGGAGACTGGTCCTGAGGATGGCCCTCTGGGCTATCTAAAAGTATAATGAGTGAGTGAATAAATGAGTGAATCGCTGGATCAAAGGGAATGCAAGCTTTAAATTTTCATATTGTCAATAATGTGTACCAATTTATGACTTCCCTGCTTTATTCATTTTCCCATTCTCCCAGATGTCTCTTTAGCCTTTTTTTTTTTTTTTTTCAGAAGCAAGCACTTTCTTCCCTATCCTCACTCTCAGCAGGTGACCATGTTTCATGGTTTACTGAATACGGCAGCGATCATAAGGGAATTGCCACATGTTCCCTGTACCACATTTCCAGAGTATTCTGCCTTCCTCCTTGGGAGTGTAGGTGAACCAGCCGTACTTGTATCTAATGCCATCCCTCCGCTTGTACACCAGACCCCCATCCTGCCCATCTGCTGTGGCAGATCCTGCCGTCTCTTACGTTGTAAAATTTCTTTGTCGTGGATCGGTGCCATTACCACACAAATATGCCAGGCTTTTTCTTTTCCATCTTAAAAACATCTTCACTCCCCATTCCCTTACAAATACCCGTTCTGTTTGGTAAGAGGTTGTAAGGCTGATCTATATTTACAGTTGTCATTTGCAACATGTCTCTGTTTTTAGTCCCCTTCATCCAGGCTTCTTCATTCTTCATGATGCCAGAATTCACAAGCTGCATGTTGCCAAATACAGTGGTTGATCCTCAGTCCTTATTCTGCCTTACTCAATCACCTTCTTGGTGCAAATAATTTTTAGCAGTTTCTCTGCAGACCTCTCTCTTTTTTTTTTTGGTGGGTGAAAATTTTGTTTATTATAAAGTCTGGCATTGTCATTTTTGGTTTTTAAGTTCTTTGTGTGCTAAGAAAGCATTTAACTCCAACATGACAAATATGTTCTATGAAATCTTCCTCTGTAATTGGGGTGTCAGGCCCTTAACTTTTATAGATCGCTCTTGAAGGTTTTTGAGTAGGAGATTTAAATATTGGGCTCATTATCGAGACATAGGCAGAGTTGAGGCTAAGTCCTGAATATGCCCCTTTCTAGGCTAAATGCATTTCCTCCTGTAAAATGAAGGTAGTAATGGAACCTACTTATGAAGAGCATTAGGTGAGGTAACATGCAAACCACATGCCCACCTTAGCTCTGTGTAAGTATTAGGTATGATCACTACTAGGAATTGCATCTGGTAGTAATTATTACTATTATTTTAGGAAGCTTTATTCATTGGTGATGGGAAGGATAGATTAAAGAGGAGAGAAAAAATAGAAATAGGCATAATTTTTAATAACTAGTTTGTTTAGGCAAGGTGAAACTGTAGAGGCTTCGACTATGATGGCGGGAACCTTTCTTTACGGTTAAAATGACTATTCAAATCCACTGATTTGGGTAATCTTATGAAGTAATGAAATCTTAATCCCAGATGAAGACTCCTCATAATTATCTTTTGATTAGTGTGTGTGTGTGTGTGTGTGTGCGCACGCGCGCCCGTATTTTTTATTTAGAGCGCGTGAGTAGGGAAGAGGGGCAGAGAGAGGGAGAGAGAATCCCAAGCAGACTCCATGCTTAGTGTAGATGCTATGCAGGGCTCGATTCCACGATCCTGGGATCATGACCGGGGCTGAAATCCAAAGTCAAATGCTCACCCGATGGAGCCAGCCAGATGCTCCTCTTCTGATTAATATATCATAACTTTGGATGAATTGTTTACTCAAGGTGGTTACATTTCCTTACTGTTTAGGTCAGTGCTGTCTACGTTCCCAGACCTTGATCCAAGCGCCTGCCTGTTATGTGATGTGTATTTTACTATGAAGATAATAAGATTATTAGAGAATTAGGACTTGAGCTTTACAACACTACTTCTATATATAAAAAAAAAAAATCGCAAGACAACCTGAAGTTGCTAAAGCATCGAAGTCTTTCAGTCTGTACGTAAAATGCTACCACTGCCCCTCTGTCACTCGTGTTGCTCAGGGCTCAAAAAGCCTCGAGAACATACTCTGACCAGATGGTGTTGCTGAGGGGGAGTAAGCTTTTCGGTTTTTATCTTTAAGGAAGATGACCTATGTTCATCCTTCAGCGTAGTAAAGCTACAGAGAAGCCAGCTGTAGCACATCTAACTTTAAGTGAGTTAGTGAAGTTAAATCAAGATCATGGTCTTTGTATGCAGTGGCTTAATGAACTTGGCTTGCAGAGTGGCAGTTTAGTCTGTATTCAGAACATTCCCGTTAGTATATTATTTTTCATGATTTCAGACAGCCAGCATCTGCCATCTAGCATTGGGGAAGGGGGGAGTAGGCTTCAGTGACCAAACTAAAAATCTGAAAATATCTTTGCCTCTCTCTGCAGTTAGCTCCTCTTGCCATAAACGCCTTCCTTAGCTCCTAAGATCTTGCTCTCTTTGTGCTTTGTATTGTTTTCCCAGATTTAGTTTTGTTGTTGTTGTTGTTGTTTTTAATTGTTGGAAAATGGCACTCTGTCTCTGCCCTCTGCCCTCTTTTATAAACACTAGGCCTTTTTGAGGACATTGAGGTTAAGAGACTGCTCTCTGGATAGGCATGAGTGTTCTTCATTTGTCACCTTTGAACTTAGAACTTTGACTGAATTGACATCCTCTAACTGAGCTTAGAGGCTTAGCCTACTGCTAAAATCTAAAATAGGCAATATTGTTTCCCTTTGAAAATCCTTATTTGTAAAATCTTTACCTTTACTAACCACTGATTAAATACTTTTCATGTGTTCCCACCGCCAAACAACAGAAAGTCACAGAAGGATAAAAGGAGGGGCACCTGGGTGGCTCAGGCGGTTGAGCGTCCGACTTCGGCTCAGGTCATGATCTTGTGGTCCATGAGTTCAAGCCCCGTGTCGGGTTCTGTGCTGACAGCTCGGAGCCTGGAGCCTGCTTCAGAATCTGTGACTCCCTCTCTCTCTGCCCATTCCCCCACTTATGCTCTGTCTCTCTCAAAAAATAAGCGTTAAAAAATTTTTTTTCATGTATCCCCACTGCCAAACAACAGAAAGTCACAGAAGAATAAAAGCAGAAAGACAGCATTCTTCTTTCTGCAAAGAGGAGAACTGCCCCACCCTTGATGCGTGCACGCACGCACTTGCATCTACACGTGGGAGACTGGGCAAGGTATCGTCGTATTGCCTCTCAGCCCTAAATCCATACTTCGGTGCCTGCCCTGTGAAAGTGAAGTCGGGCCCTTTAAGTATCCTTCCTTGCGGCTGGCATCAGGGGAGGGCACGAGTGGCACACTGCAGGAGGAAGAGGTGTCTCTTCCTTGCTCTGGTGTTTTTCACGTCTTCCTGTTCCTCCCATGGGACTGGCAGCAGCCCACGTGGGCAGCATCCAACGGTGCTTACCCCCTTTGGTTCTGGTGGCACCCTGGCGGACGGCTTCCTCTTGAGTCTCAGCGACACCCCTTCAGAGGAGTTCCTGGTGGGTCACTCGGGCACCCAGAGGTCACCTTACGGGTCTTGACCAGCTAGCCCCAAGGGGGCATTGTCTGTTTGCCAGTCCTTTCCCCAGTTGTCTGCCCACCTGCAGGGATTATTTCGGCTTTCTGGTCCTGGCTGTGGTTTCCTGTCACCCAGGCTCCACCCACCTGTACTGTGGTGAAGCATTTCCTGCTTGACGGTCCCAGCCGTGGTTTTCTGTCCACCTGCACACCTGCAGGGGAGTTTGCTGCTGGTCCAGTGACAGTGGACGAGCTCGGACCCAGGGAGACCAGCCACCGGGTGGGTGATAGTCCCACCACCTCCGGCCAGCTCTGAATCCTCGTCTTGGGGAAAGCGCTCCTCTTTCAGTGGTGTTTCCTCCTGGGTCTTCTCCTTCATCCCCAGGTATTCTTGAGATTTTGCTTTACCACTTTATACGTCATCCTCTGTTATATATTTATATTAGACTCTCCCCGTTCAAATGACCGCACGGCTCTCGTCTCCGGATTGGACCATGACTGAGGCAAACGTACAGGGCAGAAATGTGAGTTTGAGTACTTGCTAGTGTTTTCTTCAGAATTTTGGTGCATTTAAAAGTCTACCCCTTTGGGGCGCCTGGGTGGCGCAGTCGGTTAAGCGTCCGACTTCAGCCAGGTCACGATCTTGCGGTCCGTGAGTTCGAGCCCCGCGTCGGGCTCTGGGCTGATGGCTCGGAGCCTGGAGCCTGTTTCGGATTCTGTGTCTCCCTCTCTCTCTGCCCCTCCCCCGTTCATGCTCTGTCTCTCTCTGTCCCAAAAATAAATAAACGTTGAAAAAAAAAAATTAAAAAAAAAATAAAAGTCTACCCCTTTGCATGGTTATTGCTGACTTTCAGCTTGGGTATTATCCACCCCGGCAACGCACCCTTCCGGGCCCAATTTTCTTCCTTCAGACCGTAGCTCACATCCTGCCAGCTCTAGCATAGCCTTCTGTGACCTTTATCGATCGTTCTCTCCTTTAAATCACTGTGATTATTGTACATATTAATCACATGACCCTTGTCATATTTTAGTTTTTCCGTTGTTGCCTTTTGTCTCAGTATATAAAATACCCTAATACAAAAATACTGCTTTTTTTTCCCCCTGCTGGAATATTTTTGTGAGATAGTTTATTCACATGCATCTTTGACATTGTCTTGTACCATATATACCCAAATATAAGGTAGGGTTTTTTTCCCCCCACTATTAAAATTTTCTCTCAGAAAAGAGAGAGCTGCCTTACATTCAAGCCCTGACAAAGTTTCTTTTACTGACTTACACAAAAAAATGTGTTGATTGGAGAAGCCACAATTATTCTCATATAACCTAAATTCCCATTTTTTTTTTGGAGTCATTGAGACATCACTTGACAGAATTGTTGTTCTTGTTTTAAAGAGACAGGATAGTTTCAAGGTTTAATTTTTTTGTTTGTTTGTTTTGAGAGAGAGGGAGATAGAGTGTGAGCGGGGGAGGGGCAGAGAGCGAAGGAAACAGAATCCAAAGCAGGCTGCAGGCTATGAGCTGTCAGCACAGAGCCCGACACAGGGCTCGAACCCACGAGTTGTGAGACCATGACGTGAGCTGAAGTCGGACGCTTAACCGACAGCGTCACCCAGGTGCCCTGAGACAAGGTAGTTTAAACTAGGCTTCGTTATTTTTTCTTGGAGAGGGGTTAAAAACCTCACACCTGCAAATGTTAAAGATACTTAGAGAATAGGTTAGTGGTTTTGTTGTGGAGATCAAAAACCTAAAGCTACAGGACAGGTGGAAAAGCAACAGCTTTACCCAGATCCTTAGTAATGACATCTCCCACACGTTCAAAAAAGTGTTGTGTCTCAAGTAACTAGAAGCGAAAATGATCTTCTTCAACTCTGCAAGTGGCACTGATGATGAGGAAGTCATTGTGAAGGAATTAAACAAAATGGTTGTATGAAACATGCAAGCGGGGCAAGACCCAAATATCTAAATTACCATATTTGTACTTAATAGGTAATTCAAAATGTGTGTTCCTAATCAAATTATAATTTAAATATTTTAAGCAGGGCATGGGCATCTTATCAACATCCCTGACGAGTAATTCGGTGTTTGAAGATTGTATCAGCAGCCTGAACGTCTGTTTATTTTACTTAGAAGAAAATACGTTTTGAATCTCGGACAAATAGAGGAGATCATTATATTTAGGGTTGCCTTTTGTTGGGGAGTAGATAACAGGTATTGTTTGTTATCGAAGCTGTAAGATCTCTGGGGTAGAGGTGGTGGCATAGTCTGGACCTACCTGTCCTTAGGAACCAATATAGTGCTCCGAATGCGAGAATTCATAAATACTGATTCTTAGGAACATGGACCTTAAAGATGTAACTCGGGTGGTGGTCTTTGCTGAAGCCTTCCCTGATGTCTCCTTGCTCCTTGCCTCACCATGCAGTCTAACCCCTCTCTGTACTTTATAACAGATCTGTGTGTGCCTGTCCTTTCCACTGTACAGTCCTGAGGACGGGGATCGTGTCTGATTTATCTTAGACCTTTAGAGCCACGAACAGTGCTTGGATCATAGGTACCATAAAGGTGGCCTGGAATGAAGCCCTCATGGGCTGGAATGACTACATGGGAGGTAGTCCCTGCCTTTGCCCAGGGACCATGTACATTTAGGTAACGTTGTTCAAGATATCTCTTGTTATTTGAACTCTCATTACTTGCTCTCTGAATCTCAAGGACCAAAAACATTTGGATTTCATAGTGTTCTTCACTATTGGAACTCGAGGAGCTAAAATATAAAAAAGCACGCGTGAGAGCACAGACCTGGTTTTTGCCATGGACGGCAGTGGTTTCTGGGGCCCCTGTGATGCATATGAGAGGAAATGATTGTCCGTGTTACCTGCGTCGAGGCCACTTGGCCCACCTTCCTAGCTCTTCTCACCCTCTTTCATTTCTGGCGGGCACTGTCTTGTCTCTCTTGGCTTCGGTCCATGACTACCAGTTGTGGGGGCTGAAGAGTAGTGACTGCTGTCATCTCTGGAGACCCAACTAGGTGGCGTATAAATTAGGATTGCATGAAGCCAGGAAAACCCAGAAAACTCAGGTTTATGAGCTACTGCTAACAGAGAAATTATTTTAATTTAAACATAATATGGTTTATTCCCACAAAAAGGTAAGCAGTACTGGGTAAAGCTAACACTTTCCATATGTAAAAGACTGGGGTGGTTTTATTTCTGAGTCTGGCATTGTGTCCAGGGAAACGTATACCTACATTTTCTGTTGTTTTGACTTTGAACCATTGCAATGGTGCGTGCGTGTGCGTGTGTATTTAAATCAAATGCGTATTCTGCGCCAGCCACAGGGCTCAGTGCTGCCATGTGCACGGTTCCCTTCAACTCTTATAACAGTTGTATTTATGATAATATCTTCTTTTGTTTCAACTTCATTTTGAGGTAATTGTGTAGGCACGTGTTGTAAGAAATAATACAGATCCTACGTACCCTTGACCTTGCTTCCTCCAGTGGTAACCTCTTGCATAACTATAGTAACCACAATGGGCAAGATGTCACTGATAGAATCCATTAACCTTCAGACTTCACCTGTATCACATGCACTTATTTGTGTATGTGTGCATGTTTGTGGTTTTTTTTTTTTTTCTGTTTATTACATGTGCAGATGACTGTCTCTTTTTCAACATGTGAGGGAAACAAGGCTTAGGTAAGTTATGTGAAATAATGAAGTATAGACCTGGGGTTTGAATCTAGGTCTGTTTGACCCAGAGTTTTGCTTTTTCCATAATAGTAATGACGACTAACAGTAATAATCAATAACAACAATGGCCGAAGCTCACTGAGTTACATACGGAACAGGTTGAGTATTTACCATGTGCCAGAGACTATTCTAATATATTACCTCATTTAACTTCCCCCAACAACTGTACCTCATAAATTATATTCCATTTCAATTAGTACCATTAGTTAAACTAACCGTATTACCAAGGAGTGAGGAACTAGTTTTACTGCCTCTGAAATCAATAATAAAATAGTGAAATTCTACCTTCTCTTTACATAATTTTAAATTTGAACCTCTGACTTTAACCACTGATCTTGGCAGTTGTCATTATTTTGTGGGTATGTATGTATCTGTGTAAAGTGAGACCTATATTATACACTGAATTAGGTTGAGACACCTTAAAAATGTTTCTCCTAAATTATGAATAGGAGCTAGTTCAGGCAAGATGCCAGGTTTTTAAGGGAATAAACATAAACCATCAAGAATACTTAAGAATGTAGTTGGGGTAAGTTTGTTTTTTTGTTTTTTGTTTTTGTTTTTTTCCTGGGGTATCCTAGATCTTTTTGGCCACATACAGCTCCAGGAATGTTTGAGTTTAATCTCTCAAGTTACAGATCTGACATTCCAAGTGAAAACTCATACATTTGGTTGTGAATTATCATTGATTATCAGAATACTATAATGCTCTTGGAAGATAATAGGTATACTAATCAGCAGTCCATAGTTTACAATTCTTTGCTAGTTAAATATCTTGTAAAGCTGTCCCTCTGATGAACAACAGCACTTATTCAGAGCAGGAATAACAACAGTCCCGTGTGTTGTAGATCCCAGGAGGTCTTGGTGTTTTTGTAGACAGCAGACAGAAATAAAAGGAAGTTTGTCCTTTTTACCTCATGTAATCCCACTGGAAAGTGAAGCATGTGCTATGAGTTGATACTGACTTCTGCCAGGTCACCTCCCTGAAGAGTCCCGGGCAGGCACTGTCGCAACATTTCTTGGACAGGCGTCTGACGGCCCCTGAAGGAGATGGATGGTTTATGCAGTACGCTACTGTGGAACACTGTGCTACTGTCTACCCCAAGGAAGCTTCTAGTGAGCAGTGCCTCCAGTGACCTCCGTCTTTGACCTTAACTCTTTCAGGGGGTATCCCATACGCTCAGATTAGAGTCAGATTTCAACTGAGTTTTGTGTAGCTTGTCGTCGTTTTAAACAGGCAACGACATCAAAGCAACACCAAGTGTGGTTTAATCCGTCTCACTTTTTAGAACTTGATTTTGGAAGTTAGATAATGCAAATGTTTTTGAAGCTATATGTTATTAGGAACTATTTGGAAACCACAAAACCTTTTTAATGGACCACTCTATCAATTTTCTGCTCTTCTAAGGAAGTTTTTCCTATTCATGACTCATTTCACTCTTTGGCTAACATTGAGGGAAATGTAATAACGATTAAGGAAAGGAATGTATGCGTTTTCTTCTTCTTCTTCTTCTTCTTTTTTTTTTTTTTTCTTGAACGTTTGTAGACATTTTCTGTCCCGGGTTATGTAAACTTGGATGGCTGTAGAATGTTGACAATTCAAAGGTAAAAACTCGCCTGTTGATACACACTTGCGTGGAATTTAAAAATCCAAAAGATTCGTTGGCTTCTTTGGAGAAGTGTTTTGCTTGATGGCCCAGAATACAGATCCAGTAAAAACGACATGTTCCAGCTGTCATTTACACACACCTTAAAGCGAAATTAATGAGATCACTCTAAGATTACGCTTTGTGTTTTATTTTCGTTTTATAGGTCTGTATGAGCTGTTGGCTGCCTTGCCAACCCAGCTGCAGCCACATGTGGATAGCCAGGAAGACCTGACCTTCCTCTGGGACATGTTTGGTGAAAAAAGCCTGCATTCACTGGTAAAGGTAAACCATGCTGATGTCAGATTCTCTTTGCGGAAAAACATATGGGAAAATATGTTGAGCGCCATCTAGTAAACCAGAGATCAAATTGTTGCTGTCTGAAAACAAAACAGCCTTGTTCCATTTCCCTGACGGGCGTGGAAGTTGTTAAAGATCCCACCAAAAATATATAGATGATTTCACTTAATGGTGGTGATCTCGCTGTGCATACTAATGCAGCAAACATGTGCTTGCCCTGTTTAGAAAAAGAATATGAAATAGTAGCAGGAAGGTTTAGACTCTTTATGGTCGACAGTCATGAGCTGGAGTTTAACTCGAATAAATAAGTGTTCACAGCAAAAATTAGAAGGAATATATTTTCTGAGGTTAAGGATGGCAGTGGTTCAGTAGCCACATTAATTTAAAATAATTTCCTTTAACAAAGTCAACTGAAATTCGAGCAAGCTGTTTCTTTTTTGGTGCAACGCCATTGAAATGGTATTTTGTGTATAAATATCCCGATGCTAAATGCGAGTAAAAACAGTTTCTGGAGACGGTTTTGGTGAAGCATCAGGCCATGGAAATTGATCAGCCACCAGAAATGAGATCTTGCCACACAGCAACCCTGGGAGTGATCAGAGCTCTTAAAATAGTAAAATGAGAACAAGAAGCTTACTGGAAAATATGCCACTTTTGCTTCTGGAAATATGAATTGCGTTTTCTTTCATTTAACTCAAGCTGAAAAAAAAATTGTGAGTCCCGCTTGAGTCTGTAGGAGATGGACCCCTCTGACGCCTTAGCTCCAGCTGGACCGACACTGAATTCAGCTAAATTTGTTATGGTTGCTGGTCGTGATAGCAGGCTTTTACTGATGCATAGTGTTGGAAAATGAACCACTTCTGAAGTGCTGTTGCTTCACAGGATAGAATAATTCTTAATACATTTTGTCTAATCTGCTGAAATTCGCGTGCCTCAAGAGGTGGCAATTCTCAGGAAATGAAAATGTTGAGAAGTGGCATCTTCTTAGCAATACATGTAAAGACTAGCGTGCTTTGTTCATTTAGTTTTCATATAATCGCCAAGGTATCTTTATCTTTGTGTTCTGAAAAATTTGGGGGAGTTCAGTTGCTCTGTTGGGGTGTGTCAGAAGTGGTCTTGAGATTATAATTGAATGACGTTTATGATTTCCAGAGGCAATCATGAAAATATTCCTGTGTGGAATGTTTGGAAGTTAGATACCTATGGGTTTGTTCAAATTGATTTGATCTAGGTGGAATAAGACGGATTTCAAATGACTTCATCACCCCCTTAATCATTAAATAGACCTGCCCAAAACAATGCATGCATTTGTGATGTGGCTGCTATCTCAGTTTCCTTACCTATCTAAAATGGAAATTGTGGTATCTGTTGACAAGACCGTTTGTGAGTTTCAGATAAAAGAGTGAAGCGCTTAGTTCTCTGAATAGTTACATCGGTTTGGCAAGCATAAGCAGGCATTAAGTATTAAAAAAATTAATATCATAGTATGTAAAGGACCAAAAAGTAATGACAGAGATGGGTATGATTTCTATTAAAAGAACACTAATGTTTTAAAAAAAAAAATCTTAGTTATTGGGGCGCCTGGGTGGCTCAGTCCGTTAAACATCCAACTCTTGATGTCAACTTAGGTCATGATCTCATGGTTTGTGGGTTTGAGCCCCACATCAGACTCTGTGCTGACAGTGTGGAGCCTGCTTGGGATTCTCTGTCTCTCCCCCCCTCTTTCTTTGCCCCTCCCCTGCTTTCTCTCTCTCTCTCTCTCTCTCTCTCTCTCTCTCTCTCTCTCTCTCTCTCAAAATAAATAAATAAACTTAAAAAAAATCTTAGTTACACTAGCTTTTGAGTTTCAGGCCTAGATGGTTTTTCAAAGTAAATGCGAATAACAAGTGGTTAGGGAGCATACAGTTATTGATGTCTGATTTTATTAAAAACAGCGAATGGAATTTAATTCCAGGTTGACGTGGCCAATATTTAAATAGCAAAGTAACATGTGTACTATTGCAAATGTCTTTCAGTAATTACTATAAAATGTATTTTTAAAGTGAGGTTTACAGTGTCCCCCCCCCCCCAGTCCATTCTCTGTTTCTAACTGGTTACCCCCCTTCCCAGCTTCTGTCACATGCACACCTCGAGTGTGTCCTTTGACTGACCCATTCTCTTTATTTTCAAGTATGTAAAGTCTAAAATGCCTCCAGGAGGCAAGCTCATGGGATCACACTTTAAACACTGGAACAGTCTGCTTAACTGTATTCCAAGTGCCTCTATTGGAGGATAGAAGCCTCCAGCTTTTGTCCATAAATCTTGGTAGAGCAAAAGGAATCGGACAAGATGTGTTTCAGAGTGAATCAAAATGTGCTTTGATGTTAGGCTCTTTTGCCTGAAGTTGTAGCTGCCGGGACGTGATTGAAAGCTAGGTACAGGCAAAACTGGATTTTATTCCAGCACAGAGTTTTCATAGCGGTCACCCTATTTTATGCTTACAAAAAAAAAAAAAGATGGTTGTTATAACATCGCACGGTTTTAAATACGCGTAGCTTTCTGGTCTAACGTGAAATATGCTTAAGAAGAGGCAGTTTGGCGTTAACAGCCTGTGACAGGTATGGCATGCCACCTTAGTTAGGGTCACGAGCGGTGCTCTGGCAGGGATACTGTAGTTACGAGCTTGTCACCGAAAAGGAAGTGTTATGATCCTAGAGAGTGTTAGCCGCAGCTATTTTTTAAAAAGAAAAACTCCTAAATTGAGGAGGTGGATAATCAGGACTGTGAGCATGAGATTTTAGAAGTGTCTGAAGAAAGGCGGTCCTGATAGAAGATGTGGGAAATATCCTAGAGAAGCCGTGGCTCTACGACAAGGATAGCAGTGTTCACATGACACAGTGAATGTGGTAGACCACCAGTAAGCAGAGAGCCACAGTTTTGAGAGAGAGAGCGAGCCGAGGAGAGGCAGAGGGTACGAGAGAATCCCAGGTAGGCTCCACGATCAGCACGGAGTCTGGCATGGGGCTCAGTCTCACGACCGTGAGATCATGACCCGAGCTGAAATCAAGAGTCAGACGCATAACCGACTGAGCCACCCCTGCACCCTGAGAGCCACATTTTTGACCCATCATGTACAAATAGAACCATGCAGCATATAGTTTGTATCCCTATCTCATTTCTAAATTTATCTTCTACCACTGTGGTTTTTTTCTGTTGAGATTTCTTTACATTTTATTTTGCTTGTTTGTGATGTATGTGTTTTTGTAATCTGGTTTAAGTTTATTTTTTATTTTATTTTAGAAAGAGAGCACAAGCAGGGGGAGAGGGGAAAGAGAGAGAGACGCTCAAACAGGCTCCACACTCAGCTTGGAGCCCAACACTGGGGTCGATCCCACAACCCTGGGCTCATGACCTGAGCTGAAATCCAGAGTCCGGTGCTCAACCAACTGAGCCACCCAAGCGTCCCTAAGTTTAGTTTAGAACAAGATACGGCATAAAGACTTGCTTAAATGTTTATTTTAAACAAGGTTGTTACTTCTGTTTCCTCAAGAAATTTTTGTTTGTATTTCACAATTGTGTTCGGTTTCCAGGAAAAGAATATCACAGTTTTTGTTAAATAGTTGCGGACGTTTTCGTTACCCTTTTAAATAGTTGCATATACGTGTACGAGCAGGAGAAAAAAAGGTAGCAGCTTTTTTTGGGATTCCAAATTGTTTCAACAAAACACAGGTTGATTATTTTTAAGAAAGTTTTTTGTTTTTGTTTTTTGAGTGACAGCGAGAGCAAGGGAGGGGGCAGAGGGAGAGAGGGAGAGAGAATTTTAATCAGTCTCCACACTGTCAGTGCAGAGTCTAACACGGGGTTCCATCTCACAACCATGACATCATGACCTGAGCTGAAATCAAGTCAGATGCTCAACCGACCGATCCACCGAGGCGCCCCAAGAAAGTTTTTTAATGTGGCTTAATTACTGTATTTCTGTGATTTCGGTCTTAAAGAGTAATGGTATAACACTCAACCACACCCTTACAGCATTTAGTTACATAATTTTAACTTTTGATGTTTTCATCATCCTGTCTTTGTTGAGTTCTTACTCTTGCCACACTCTGTATGGGCCAATAGGGCTACCATTTTCTGTTGGACAGTTCCTAGCCTGCAGTCTCCAGTCTCCCAGAGGGGTTATAGACGAGGGGACGGGCAGTTACAGTGTTCTGTGGTTAAGTCACGTGAGAGAGAGTGAGCAAGCAGGGGAGGGGCTGAAAGACAGGGAGATAGAACCCCAAGCAGGCTCTGCGCTGTCAGCAAAGAACCCGATGTGGGGCTCGAACTCACGGAACTGTGAGATCTTGACCTGAGCCAAAATCAAGAGTCAGATGCTTAACCAACTGAGGCACCCAGGCATCCCATTTTATGTGTAGAGCTTTTTTTGGTGCCTAACTCAACACTGGATCCAGAGGCTCATGGAGCATTTGATATTTTAAGGTGAAACTTGAATGTTGACTAGGCATTGCTCAAGTAAGAATTTATGGGGGGTTGGCAGGGTTAGGCAGAAGGAATAATCTACACAAACACCTGCAGGCAAGATGGAGCCTTGTGCCTTTAGGATGGAGACTGACAGGTTCTCTGGGCTGGTACATGGAGTAAGGAAAGGTGTGGGGAGCAATGCAGTGTGGCGAGGAAGGTAAGCCAAGACCCATTCTTGAATGACTTTGACTTTATCCCAACGCAGTAGGACCCAGCGCATAGAGAGGTTTAAATCAGGGGAATGAAGCTATCATTTTTTTTTTTTTAAAGAAGTAAATTAGTGTGCTATGGAGATGGGAAGGGATGTGAGAGAGGGGAGGTGATTTTAGTGTGGAGAAAGGGAGGCTGATATTCAGCCTGTCCTCACCAGCAAGCCTGCCCTTTGTTAACATACGGAAACTTCTTCCCCTTCCTTGGTAAACAACTGCTGACCTCTGCCCCCGGACACCCCCACACCCCTAATCCAACCACCAGCTTGTTTATGCCAGGCCATCAGGGGTTAGGAGAGGGCTCCAGGAGATCTGTACCAGCCCTAAGTTACCAATTCTTAACGTATTTTGAATCTCTCCTCAGAAGAAAGGTGATTTTAGTTCTATGTTCATTTGATATTTGGGGGATAACCAAAGAGAACTGGCTACTGTATAGTTGGACCCCTAGATCTTGAATTGAGGATAATGATGTTCTAGGTTGGAGATAATAGATTTGGGAGTAGGGTTGCCACATGAAATCCAAGGCCTCCATCTTAATTTGAACTCCAAATGAACAGTATTTTTTTTTCTTTTTTTTTTTAGTCTAAGTATGAACCATGCTGTATTTATATTTGTGAAATCTGGCAACTGTTTGGGAGTCATTGATATTTAGATGGTAACACTTTTTATACAGCTTTTTTGAGATCTAGTTTACAGTATATCATACAATTTACCCATTTAAAGTATATGCACAATGGTTTTAAGGGTATTCACAAAATTGTTCAGCCATCACCGTAATCAGTTTTAGAATATTTTCATCACCTCCCCAAACCCCCTATCTCAGGTAGCTGACATTCCCTAATCCCTGTGTCCTCCTACCCTTCCCCACCCCAGCCCTAAGCAACCACTAATCTACTCTCTGTCTCTATATTTACCCATTCTGGATAATTCATGTAAGTGGAGTGTAGAACATGTGGATTTGTTTGTGATTGGCTTCTGTTACTTAGCTTAATCCACATGATAACATGTACAATACTTCATACCTTTTTATGGCCCAATAGTACTCCATGGTATGACTATACTAGTTTTGTTTATCCTTTTATACAGTGTTGGACATTTGGCTTGTTTCCACCTACTGCCTATCATGAATAATCCTGCTAAGAATATACATATACGGGGGCACCTCGGTAGCTCAGTCCGTTAAGCGTCCAACCTCGGCTCAGGTCACGATCTCACGGTTCATGAGTTCAAGCCCCGCGTCGGGCTCTGTGAGCCTGGAGGCTGCTTTGGATTCTGCCTCTCCATCTCTGTCTCTCTGCCTCTCCATCTCTGTCTCTCTGCCTCTCCCCTGCTCATGCTATGTCTCTCTCAAAAATAAACGTTAAACATTTTTTAAAAAAGAATGTGCATATACACTTTTTTTTGTGGACATGGTTTCATTTCTGGGGGGTACCTACTTAGGAGTGGAATTGCTGGGTTAAATGGCAGTTCTGCGTTTAATATTGTGAAGAACTGCCACAGTGTTTCCCAAGGTGGCCCCACCATTTCATTCCCACCAGGAGTGTGTGAGGCTTCTGATTTCTGTGTCCTCGTCAACGCTTGTTTTTACCTGACTTTTTTCTTCTAACTTTCCTAGAAGGTGTGACGTGATACCTCCTTGTTGTGGTTTGCGTTTCCCTGGTGAATGACGATGTTAAACATCTTTTCATGTGTTTATTGGCTATTTGTGTATCTTCTTTGCAGAAATGTCTGTTTCTGGATTCTTTGCCCATTTTTTGCTCATTGGATTCCTTTGAAAAAATAGACTTTACTTTTTAGAACAGTCTTAGGTTTACAGAAGTGTCTCTTCAGATGTTTTGCCCATTTTTTAACTGAGCTGTGTTTTTCCCTGGAGTTTTATCAGTTTGTGTGTTTTTTGGGTTTTTGGGGTTTTTTTTTTTTTTGGCTTTTTTGGATATGAGTCTTTTATCAGATATGTGTTTTGCAAATATTTTTTTTTTCCAATCTGTGGCTTGTCTTTTCATTCTCTTAATGGTGTCTTTCACAGAGCAGAAGTTTTTACTTTTAATAATGCCAGTTTAACAATTTTTCTTTTATAAATTGGGCTTTTGGAGTTGCATCTAAAAACTCATTGCCATGCTCACGGTCAGCTAGATTTTCTCCTCTGTTATCTTGTAGGAGTTTTACAGTTTTGTATTTACATTTAGTTCTGTGATCTACCTTGAGTTAATTTCTGTGAAAGGTGTAACTTTTGTGTCTAGCTTCAGATTTTTGCTTGTGAATATCCAGTTGTTTTCAGCATCAGTGTTTGAAAAGACTGGCCTTTCTTTCCTGAATTGTCTTTGCTCCTCTGTCAAAGACCAGTTGATTGTAATTGTGTGGGTTTTATTTTAGGCTCTGTTATGTTCTGTTGATCTACTTATCTATTCTTTCACCAGTATGACTCTGTCTTCATTCCTGTAGCTGTGTAGTGAGTCTTGAAGTTGGTTGGTGTGAGTCTTCCGACTTTGTTCTTCTCAGTATTATGTCAGCTCTTCTGGGTCTTTTGCCTATTCATATAAACCTGAGAATCAGTTTGCCATATGTGCAAAATAACTTGCTAGGATTGTGTTGAATATGTAAATCAAGTCGAGAAGAATTGACATCGTAAAACTATTGTGGATTCTTGTCTGTAAACATGGAATTTCTGTTTGTTGAGATCATCTTTGATTTCTTTCATCAGAGTTTTTGTACTTATTTAGATTCTGTCCATATTTTGTTAGATTATACCTAAGTTTTTGTTTTGGGGGCTAATGTAAATGATATTTCGGTTTTAATTCCCAAATTCCAGTTGTTCATTGATAGTTGTGTAAACCAGTTCAAGGCTGTCTTGGACAGATCTGTCTTGACAGCTGTCTGTGATCTGAAGCCTTCTGGAACACAGCTCCCTCCCATATTCTTTCTTTTTGCCTAGTCACACCCTTAAGTACACCCTTGGTGCATAGTGTCATAATGTCCTTCATCTGCTCCGGAGATATGATAATGATTCTCAAACATTTTCTCCCGGGTGGTCCCCCAGCACTTCCCAGTTTCTTAGTGGAGGTGTGGTTGTGGAGACCTACTCATGTTACAGCCAAGACACGCTTCTGCCCATAAGTCCTCTTAATAAACCCATCTCTCATCAAGCTGGGCTTGTCAGCCTTTTTGGTCTTATAGCATCTTTGGCCTGTGGAGATTGTTTTGCATATAACTCTCTTTCACAGAACACAGGTACATAGAAATATAACTGATTTTTGTACGTTAAGTTAGCATCTTGAATCCTTGCTATAATCACTTACCGGTTCCCAGAGTTTTTTTATTGGATTCTTTGGGATTTCCTACATAGATAATCATGCTACTTGTGAACAAAGGCAGTTTTCCTTCTTCTTTCCCAATCTGTATGCCTTTTATTTCCTTCTCCTGTCTTAGAGCATTAGCTAGGATTTCTAGCTAAGTATTGAATATGAATGGTGAGAGGTGACCTATTTCCCTTGTTACTGATCTTAGGTGGAAGGAGTCTAGTTTTTCACCATTAAGTATGATGTTACCTCTAGGTATTTGCTACATGTTCTTTATCAAATTGAGGAAGGCTTTTCTATTCCCAGTTTGCTGATTGTTTTTATCATGAATAGGTGTTGCATTTTTTTTTCCATCTATTGATATGATCGTGTGTATTTTTTTTTTTTATCCTCTTGATGCGATGTGATTAATACTTCTGAATATGACATTTCTGGAAAAAAAACCCACTTAGTTTTGGTATATAATTCATATTCTACATTGTTGGACTTGATTTGGTGATGTTTTATTGAGGATTTTTGCATCTCTGTTCGTAAGAGATACAGTCTGTAGTTTTCCTTTCTTGTAATGTTTTTCTCTAGTTTTGGTAATAGGGTAATGCTGGCCCCATAGAATGAGTTAGGAAATGCACCTTCTGATTCTGTTTTTTTTCTGGAGGAGTGTGAGGATTGGTATAATTTTTTTTCTTAAATTTACCAGTGAAACCATCTGGGCTCAGAGCTTGCTGTTTTGGAAGGTTACTAATTGTTAATTTAAGTTCTATATTAGAAATAGGCCTATTTAGATCACCTATTTCTCCTTGTGTGAGAGTTTTTGTCACTTGTGTCTTTTAAGGAATTGGTGCATATCATGTAAGTTATCAAATTTGAGAGCATAGGATTGTTCATTATCTTTTATTATCTTTTTAATGTCCATAGGATCCATACTGATGACTCCTCTTTCATTTCTGATAATAGTAATTTGTGTCTAATTTCATTTTTTCTTGACTAGCCTGCTTGTAGGTTTATCAGTGTTATTAATCTTTACAAAGAACCAGCTTTTGGTTGTGGTGTTGTTTTTTTTTTCTATTGTTTCCCCGTTTCAATTCCATTGATTTCTGCTATTTTATTCTTTCCTTCTCCTCGCAATTCTTGCTCTAGTTTCCTAAGGTAGAAGCTTACATTATTGATTTTAGTTCTTTCTCTCTCTCTTTTTTAAAGTTTAACTATTTTGAGAGAGAGAGCAAGCAGGTGTGTGCAGGCAGGGCTGGGGCAGAGAGAGAATCCCAAGCAGGCTTCATGCTGTCAGCATAGAGCCCCATGTTGGGCTGGAACCCACGAACTGTGAGATCATGACATGAGCTGAAATCAAGAGTCGGATGCTTAACTGACTGAGCCACCCAGGTGTCCCGTTTTTGCCTCATGTATTGTGACGCTCTTCTTATTAGGTACATACACATTAAGAATTGTTACGTGTTCTCAGAGAACTGACCCCTTTTATCATTATATAATACCCTCTTTTATCCCTGACAGTTTTCCGTGTTCTGCCATCTGCTTTGTCTGAAATTGGTATAGGTTCTTCAGCTTTCTTTTGGTTAAGATACGTATGGTTTATCTTTATCCATTTCTTTACTTTTAATCTACCTGTGTCTTTATATTTAAAATGGGTTTCTTGTAGACAGCATATAGTTGGATCTTTTTATCTACTCTCTCAGTCTCTTGTTTTAATTGACATATTTAGACCATCCACATTTAGAGTCATTGTTGATGTAGTTGGGTTAATATTCACCATCTTTGCAACTGATTTCTACTCATTACACTTGTTCTTTTTATATTTTTATCACCCTCTCTTACTTTTCTCTCTCTGCTTCTAGTTGGACTTTTTATATGATTCAATTTATTCTTTCTTAGCATATCCATTATACTTTTATTATTTTTATTGTTTTGAGAGAGAGAGGGAGAGAAAGAGAGAATCTTAAGCAGGCTGACATGGGGCTCGATACCACAACCCTGGGATCATGACATGAAATCAAGAGTCAGATGCTCAACCAACTGAACCACCCAGGCACCCCCTCCATTATACTTTTTTACAAAGGTTTTTTTTAGTGCTTGCCCTAGAGTTTGCTACATTCATTTACCACTAATCTAGGTTCACTTTCAATTTCACAGGTAGTAAAATTTCTTTCTTGTAAGAAACTACTCCCCATTCCTATTTTCCATCCTTTATAACATTGCTTTAATCCATTCATTTACTCATATTTTTTTTTTCAATGTTTATTTATTTTTGGGACAGAGAGAGAGCATGAACGGGGGAGGGGCAGAGAGAGAGGGAGACACAGAATCGGAAACAGGCTCCAGGCTCTGAGCCGTCAGCCCAGAGCCTGACGTGGGGCTCAAACTCACGGACCGCGACATCGTGACCTGGCTGAAGTCAGACGCTTAACCGACTGCGCCACCCAGGCGCCCCATTTACTCATATTTTTAAATAACTCAGCACATTGCTATTTTGAAGTTATCTGATCAATTAAGAAAAAAACATTTTTTTTATGTTTATTATTCCTTCTCTCAGTGCCCTACCTCTATCATTCTCCTCCTCTCTGAATAGCTTCTTTTACTACTTGTTGCAAGATAGGTCTACTGGGCACCAGATTCCTTGAACTTCTGTTTGCTTATTTCAGTGTTTTGTTTTTATTTTTCCTTCATGTTTGAAGTACAGTTTCACCAGATACAGAATTCTAGGTGGTGAGTTTTTCTTTTAACACTTTATTCCCCCACACCCCTTCCATCTTGCTTGCATGCTTTATGATGAGTTGTCCGATGTAATTCTTATCCTTGTCCTCTGTAAGTAAGGTGTTTCCCCACCTCCCCCCACTTGGGCTTTTTTCAGTCTCTTCATCTTTGGTTTTTGCTGTTTCAGTATTAATGCAAGGTGTAGATTTTTTTTTTTTGGCATGTAGTCTATTTGGTGTTCTCTGAGCTTCCTGGATCTGTGGTTTATCTGTGGTTTATAATTTTTATCATTAATTTTGGAAAATTTTCAGCCATCATTACTTTGAATGTTTCTTCTCCTTTCTCTCTTTGTTCTCCTTCTGGTGTTTCCATTATGTATTTGTTATACCTTTTGTGTTGTCCACAGCTCTTGGGTATTTCGTTCCTTTTTGCATTTTAGTTTTGGGAATTTCCATTAACATATTGTCAATCTTACTGATTTTTTCCTTGCCCGTGTCCAATCCACTGATGAACACATCAAAGGCATTCTTCATTTCTGGTGCAGTGTTCTTGATTTCTAGCATCCCACTTTAATTTTCTCTTAGAATTTCCATCCCTCTGCTTACATTATACATTGATTTTGCATGCTGTCCACTTTTTCCACTAGAGCCATTAACATGTTAATCAGACTTAATTTAATCTCCCTATTTATTAGTTCCATGAATCTGTGTCCTGAGTTTGGTTCTGATGGTTGCTTTATCTCTTCAGACTGTGTTTGTCTTTTATAATGTCTTAAAAATTTTTTTTGTTCAAAGCTGGACATAACGTATTGGGTAATAGAAGCTGACGGAGTTAGGGTTTTAGTGTGAGTTTTTATGTTAATCTGGTTAGGAGCTGGACTGTGTTTAAAGTTTGCTCTAGCTGTCAGTGTCAGAGACTTCAGAAACCTGTGTGTCTCTTCCTTCCCCTGCTCCCTTCTCTGGCTTTCCTTAGGAGCTCTCCGGGAGTCTGTGCTGTGCAGCTCTCAGTTACAATCTATTGTTGTTTCACTGGAGCCCTGTTGGTGGTGAGTTGTTCTGTGATCTCATGATTAAACGTCAGTTATTTAGTGGACCTGAGTCCCTGGGCTCTGGTGACCTTCAGGAGCATTTCCTAGCCTCTTGTTTTCTTCTTTCTTTCTTTCCTTAGTTGGGACAAGAAGGCTAGTAGGGGCTGGGGTTGACCTCATTGTTTTTTTCCCCAGGTCAGATAGGGCTCTAGTAAAGCAACCTGTCTTAATTGGCAGGCCTCTGCTATGGAGAAGGCTCTTGGCCTATGCATTTCAAAATGGTTATTTCTTGGGGCGCCTGGGTCGCTCAGTTGGTTAAGCGTCACTATCTCCCTGTTTGTGGGTTTGAGCCCTGCATCGGGCTCTGTGCTGACAGCTTGAAGCCTGGATCCTGCTATGTATGGATTCTGTATCTCCCCCCTCTCTCTCTGCCCCTCCCCAATTATTCTCCTTCTCTTTCTCAAAAATAAACAAACTAAAAAGAAACGGTTATTTCTCCATTCTCCTATTTGAAATACTAGACAGGATTTTCCTCCTGTCTTCACCATGAGAACGTGGTGGGAGGAAAGTGCAGAGGCCTCCTTGACAACTGGGTCTCAGGAGTTTTTAACTCTCAAACTAGTCCACATTCGGCCACCATCAATGCATATGAACTACCATTTAAGTTTTCCTACAAGTTTCTGGCTCCAGCAGCTTTTGCCTCTGCTAAGCTGATCTTGGCCACAAATCTCTCAATTCCCCTGTTCTTGCTGATTTCCCAGTGGCAGTTTGCTGTGTGACTTTCATTCGGCTTAATTAGCTGAACTGAAACCAAAAGCCTTTCTTTGTCCACCTTTTAATTTGGTTGTTATTTTATTACTGATTTGTAACGAGTTCTCTGTGTATTTGGAACACCAGCTCCCTACCAAATTATACTTGAATTGGAAATAGCTTCTCTTCTTAAAGAGATGTCCTGTAATTTTGTTTTTTTGTTTTTTGTTTTTGTTTTTGTTTTTATTTTTTTTCAACGTTTATTTATTTTTTGAGACAGAGAGAGACAGAGCATGAACGGGGGAGGGGCAGAGAGAGAGGGAGACACAGAATCGGAAACAGGCTCCAGGCTCTGAGCCGTCAGCCCAGAGCCCGACGCGGGGCTCGAACTCACGGACCGCGAGATCGTGACCTGGCTGAAGTCGGACGCTTAACCGACTGCGCCACCCAGGCGCCCCTGCAATTTTGTTTTTAATGAAACATATGATAAATCTTGGGCAGAGTATTGACCAGTGGACGCAAGAGATGGTGGATAAATTAGTGGGCGTTTATTTTAAATCTCCATATCAATGTGAATCTGTAAATTTTTTAATATTTGTGAATTTAGGTAGAGTTTTAAAAGTAAAAGTCTGCTTAGTCTGGGTCTAAAAATAAGTCTTGAATAGATGCTCAGAAGGCAACCTCTGAACAAGAGTATACTTAGAAAATTTTATATCTCCAACCTGGAAACTTTAGAAAATGAAAAGCCAATTTGAAGGTGATGTGTGATCTTAATCTTTCAATAATTCCAATTTTCTTAATAACTAGCACCATGAGACTTGCTTGGAAAGGAGTTATTTCCCAGATAATTGATCCAGTCAAGCTACAAAAAAAAAAAGAGGGATCACGTTTTGAGCAGTGGTTTTATAAACTGATTTTCTGTGCAGGCACTTTGGATTCCTCTTTTCTTTTAATCTAGAAGCAATGAAAAGCATCATACTGGGCGGGGGAAAGGTGATATTTTCATAGTAGTAAATCAGATTCAAGGCTGAAAACCTATTTTATAAGATATTTGTGGGTACAGGGCTCGTTAGAAACAAATTGTGCTGTTTGAGAGGGGAGAGGTGGTGTTAGGTTTAGAGAGTAAACCCGTTGGGGAGGTTATGTTACTTGACTCTGCAATACTGTTTGCCTTGGGTGGGAGGAAAAGGAAAAGACAGCCAGACATTGCGAATGATCCATGGCCACCTGGTCTGACAAAGTAGAGAACTGGGTATCAGCAGCTGGTAAAGCTCCTTGGCCAATCAAAGGTAATTGTTCAGCCAGCTCTGTTGGAGGAGCCAGACAAAGTTATTTCTTACGTTATAGTTTACATTTTTTCAGGCACAGAAACATGTAAAGTCTGCCGAAGATAGGAATTCCTGAGACCCTGGGTGAATTGTTGCCTTTGTAATTCATACTCTCAAAACAGAGGCCATATGTAACCCTTCTTTGAGATTTGCGTGGGACTGGGGATGAGTGAATAGAAGCCAGGTTTGTGAATGCTCCACGGGGCTGTGTCCTACTGTGTCCCGTGTTCTGTGTCCTACTGTAGTCTGTGTTCGGTGTAATGGATCGGTGTCTTCTGAGAGTTAAATCGTGAGATTTAAACGATTGTTCAAATACACTAAATTTCAGAACAGACCTCTTCAATTTGCATTTATCATCGTTTAATTACAAGGAGTCTGTTCACTTTGTAAAAATGCATGTGGGGTGTTTCCTACCTCGAAACACTTGAGAACTGTTCATGCACTAGAATTGGGTGGAATCAGAAAGGCGGTAACTTTCTCCCTTTCCTTGTGGAGGTGATTCCTGTGATTCTCCAGTTCCAGAGACTAGGAATTCTAGTGGGGAAATATCCAGCTTCTATAGCTAGTATACTTAACAGTGGGTTTGCTGGGCCACAGAGACATGCATCTCCCACTTTATTCGTTTTTTTTTTTTTTTTAAGTTTATTTATTTATTTTGAGAGAGCACAAGCAGGGGAGGGGCAGAGAAGAGAGAGAAAGAGAGAATCTTAAGCAGGCTCCGCGCTGTCAGTGTAGAGCCCCACGAACCATGATCTTAATGGTCAGTGGAACCATGATTGATCTCATGAACCATGAGATTGTGACCTGAGCTGAAATCAAGGGTCGCGCTATTCTTTTCAGTATCCCTTTGGCTACATTTCTGGTTGTTTTTTCTTCTTTTTTTTTCACGATGATACTTTCTGGCCTTAATAAGCTTCCGTGTTTGGTTTTTTTATTTCCTTGCTCTCACTCTGTAAAATTGTAATGAACATTAACAGCCTGCGATTTGAAATTCGTGAAAACCTCCTTGAGTTGGCTGAAAGTGCTTCCTAATGTTTCCTTCACTTAGAAGATGTTATGGAATGGTTTGGGCAGTACAACGGCAGATAACAAATGTTGAACACCTAGACAGTCACCACACAACTGGAGAAAGAATATTAGATTCATTTGAAGCCTGAGTGTCCCGTCTCATTCACATTCCTTTCCCCTCACTGGCCAGAGGTCACTTCCGTCTTGAGTCTGAATCCCTGAAAAAAAAGGTGGTATTACTTTGTATGTTTTATGACTTTTTATCATTTGATTCATCCTTAACACATTTGTCTGCAGCTCACTTTTTACTAAAGATTTGGTTATATATGTTGAGATATATTTAGGGTGATGCACAGAGTTTTGATCCATTCATTTCCATTGTTGGTATGGTGTTATAAGACTAGATCACAAATTACTTATTCACTTGTTGATGGATATTTACATTGAAAGGTGTCCTATGGGTACGAGATTCCTTCATCTGGAAACCACCTTTACCTCCATGTCAGTGTTACAAATGAAGCAGGAAACAGCCTTTGTGTAGACCCCCCTTGTGCACATATGGGGCCGTTTCTATAGATATTACACCAGAGAATGGGGTTGCTGGGCCACAGAGATGCACACGTCTGCTCTTCTAAGACTGTACCATATCACACTCCCACCAGTAGGAGGAGAGTTCCAGTCACTTCACACCCATGTCAGTACTTAGAATTGTTAGATTTTGATTTTTGTCAACAGGATCAATTTGAAATGCTCTCTCCTTGGGGCACCTGGGTGGCTTAGTTGGTTCAACACACGACTCTTGATTTTGGCTTGGGTCATGATCTCGCAGTTCATGGGTTCGAGCCCCACGTCGGGCTGTGCGCTGATGGTACAGAGCCTGCTTGGGATTCTCTCTCTCCCTCTTGCTGCCCCTTCCGTATTTGTGTGTGTTCTTTCTCTCTCAAAATAAATAAACTTAATACAAAATTTGAACTGCTCTCTCCTTTTGGTTTATATTTATTTGAATATTAGAGGGTCAGCATATGTTTATGGGCTGCCCCATTTTCCTTTTTATGCTTCTTATATCCTCTGCCTATTAGTTTTCTTTGGTTATTTGTCTTTTTCTGGTTGATTTGTTCAGATTACTTTATGTATTCTGATACTGGATCTTTGTTTATATGCATTGTAATTATCTTCTGGTCTGTGCTCAGGCTACTCTCTTAATTTATTGTCTTAAAGCATGCATATACACAGTCTCTTTGTCTTAAATGCGGAAGACAGAACCATCTTGACAGACCCACTGTCCAATACAAAACCTTAGCTCAGCAGGTCTTACGGAGAGCATGTATTAGGGTCTGAGGTGTATATAGTCCCCAGCCAAGTCTGAGGTCTGGTTTATTTTTTTATACGCTGGCTCTAGAGAGGTCCTCCGGGACTGTTTGCTCTGATCTAATACTCCCATTTATTTGTAAGCATGTACACATAATGTAATTTTGGCACCTACTGTAATGATGGATATAGTTGTCCATTTAGTCCCGTTCTTTTGGACGGGAGATCTGTGTGCAGTTTATCCCCGTATGTTCCACATTGCCTAGAATCGTAGCAAGTGTTCGAGAAAAACCGCTATTAAAGGAGATGGCAGCACTTTGCCTCCAGGCTCTGTCCTGCCCAGTTTGTTTTCCATTCATTTCACGGTTGCTTGAGTGCCTGCTGTGGGCATAGGAATAGGCGCTCCCATCAAATTGGGTTTATTTATTGCGGTGTTACGGTTTTTCGTGAATAATTGATAATGCTGTTTTTAAAAAAAATCATGTTCGGCCAACTCCATTTGTTGCATAAGTCACGTTTTGTTACAGATAGATGACAATAAAGTAAAATCTTTTTATCCACCTGTTTAAAAAAAGAAAGCTATTGTTAATATTGCTACGTGTCAGTAAGGGGAGTAGGAGCTAGGGGTATTCTCTGGTGGTCATGATTTGTAAATAATGTACCATCAAAGGAAACAAATTGAATTCGATTGATTTTATAATTCTATTTCACATAAAATATTTGGAAAATCTTTAACGTTTTCAAATAACCACTTTTAGAAGTCTCAAAATGGTATTTAAAAATGCATTAGTATAATTCTATGAATCAAGACATTAATGGAAATGTATTATAAAATACCTAGAAGTGACGACATAGGCTTTTGTGTGTGTAATACAAAATTAATTACTGTCAAATGATTCCCTTTGCATCAAAAAAGTATTTTGTGTATTGTTGTTACCGTCCACCCTGCCATCCATCCTGCCATATATTCTGTGATAATGCTGTTCACAGACACATGTATGGTTATGTTACTCATGGCCATGTGACTTGTGTAGTCAATAAAATGTGTGGAGAAGTGAAGCATGTCTGCAGAGCAGAAGCCTTTAAGATCTAGTGCACAGTTTGCTTCATCTCTCTACCCATCCACTCTCCCTCGGTGACTGGTGATGTTCCAAACAGTAGAAGCTCTCTCTCCAGGGTCCGGAAATGCAGGAAGGCGGAGAGAGTTCCCAGAGGACATGCGGTGGCCACAGAGTAGAGTGAGGAAATAAAGCTGCATTCTCACATGCCACGAACCTTTGGGAGTTGTTGATGACCACTGTTTATGTTCTATTTTAATTCTGTTTTTTCTGACCGCAGAGCTTAGCCGTGGAGAAGTTAAAATAAATGCCATTATTAACATTCCATATCAAGTGGTTGCTATTGATCTGAGAGTTGCACTGTAAGCAGCTAATCCTTATTTTCTAGTCCGAACTGTAGATTTTATTCGTTCTTTCCTGATAGACATGTACTTCCCTCCTCACTGCTGTGCCGGGCCTGAGAAGGGCTGGTAGCGAAGGTCTCACCATTTGATGTGATTTTTCTGACACAGTATAATGGCAGTGGAGTGTGCCATCTTGGGTCGTACCTTGTCTAATTTCATGTTCTCTCTCGGAACCAATATAAAATGGAAGACCAGAATGTCTATATTACTTTCATATTCCCTTGTTTTCTTATTAAATTTCATGAGGTTATTTTGACTTACCAAGCAAAGGCTTTCAATATCAAAGTATAACATACTTTCCTAATTAAAAAAGTCTCCTTTAATATATTGAACAGCGTATTTCAGATGCAATTAGTGTAACTTCAGTGTCTTTTACACTTTTGGCATATTGCAGCCCTAATTGCTTTTTTCTCCTTGTCATTTCTGTGTTTACTTCAGTTAAAAGTTCAGTTAGATGGTCTTCACTGACCACTCGACAATACATTTTATTTATAAATTTTATTTAAATTGGTGTGTTATAAATTATAGAGAAGATAATTGATTGTCATTACTTAAAACTTGAAACACATCTTCGGTTTCTAGTTTGAATAAATATTTTATAGGTCACTATTGTGTGCTTAGTCATTTTAGAGAATTGCCTCAAGCATTTTTTTTTTTAAATCTTCTATCCTTCCACTAGATGGTGCTCCTTCCTTTAGGAAACCTGAGACTTCCTTCAAGCAACTTGTCAGTTATGGCACTGATGGATTAAAAATAAAAAGAAGCAAACGCAGGCCAAAGCTCTATGAAAAACTTGTGAGATTTCCTTATGTCGTGTAAAGAGCCTTAGAACTTTGTGGTAGGGGTATTTACGATTGATCATGTATTATATTTCCAAGGAACCAGTGATTTTATGAAAGTACTTAAATGCTTATTGTATTAGCTGATGGGGATACAATAGCAAAAAATAGGCATGGTGGTCCTCAGCCACGTGACTCTTGAAATCAAAACTCAAATAATACTTAAATATGTGTAAACTGAGATACAGTCAGGTTTTTGGTACTTAGAGCATGTAATGGGAGTGGGTGGGGTACTTAGAGTATATAATGGGAGTGGGTGTGTTTGCTCACATTCTGGGGATGGTTCATTTAAGAAGTGTCTACTCAGCTAGTTCAATGACATATAAAGGTTGTTTAAGAAAAGTAATCTGGTAAGCCTGGGCTGAAGCAGAAATTTCACAAGAAGTGTCAGTGCTGGGAGTTGTCTCTAAGCCATTGTGGTGGTTGGATCCACTGGGCATTTTTAGTTTGGAGACTTGTGTTCTTCTGTTCTTATTTCTTCAGTAATTTTCTTCCCTGGCCTCTTTCTAGAAATTCTTTAAGTGCATATTGATCTTTCTGGTTTTAGTAGTCCTTTTGTTTTTCTTTTGACTGCTTTCTGAGAGGTATTCTCAACTTTTACTTTTCAGCTTTATTTACTTTTTAAATCACTTGATATAATTTTAAGTCAATAATTTTTGGTGGGGGAAGGGAGGCTGGAGTGTGTCTGTTCCTTTTTCATAGCATCCTAGTCTTATTCCATGGATACAATATCAAATGTTTTTAAGAATAATTAAAACAAACCAAATGAGAAGATCCCTTATTTATTGATTCCTTACTATGTGCCATGTGCTTTTAAAAGTTCTAAATACCTTGTTCTTCCAGCAACCCTAAGAGATGTGCACTAATCTTTATCCCCGTTGTAAAGATTAGAGGAACAAGGTATGCCTTTGGGTAAAGTTATACAAGTAGTTATGTGGTGGAGCTGGCCTTGAACCCACATGGTCTGACTCAGGTTTGTTCTGTGCTTTTAACATGAAGCCGTTCTCCTGGTTGATGGATTCTCAGCATGTGGTTTTGCTTTTATTTTAAATTTTCTTTTGTTTTGTTCAAAGTCTTTATTTACTCTGGATTTTTTTTTCCTTTTGGTGTTTATCCTGCTGAAGGCTTTGTCAAATGTCTGTTAACTCTTGGTCATCTGCCTGGTGTTAATAGTGAGTTTTAAAAGGCTGATTGGAAGCTCTGAAGCTCTTTGTGCCTGGGCAGGGCTTGGTGCCTGGTGGGCTTCTTAGAACTGTGGCGGGTTGTTAGAGGGGTTAAAGGGGGAAAGGGGTGATTTTGCAATGCTTGGAGACTTCAGGCACTGCTATACATCCTGTAGGGCACAGGCAGCCCCTGTGCATAACAAAGAATTTTCCAGCTTAAAATATCAGTAGTGCCAAGATTGAGAAAGCCAACTTTTGAGTGAAGGGATTATCGCGCGCGCGCGCACACACACACACACACACACACACACACACACACACACACACACAACTGGTCATGGGAAGAGAGGTTGCAAACTGCAGAATTCAGAGGACTTCTTTCCTGTGGCTTCTTGGGATCTGCGGCCTGGGGGCGAAAGGAAAAGAGCCCCTCTCGGTGTTTAGGTGTTTGGCACCCTCCTGCCCAGCATCTCTGAACCCTGAGTGTCACTGTGTTCTGGCCCAAACTGGCCCTTTCCTACACAGTCTCCCAGTTTGTTCTAATTCCTTTTTCTAGAAATTCATTCTAGAGATTACTCTTCTGACTGTTTCATTTCCACAGTTTTAATTAAGAAAAATATATTAAGGCATCTGAGGATGAAGAAGAGATTCATATCTGTTAATCACTAAACTTTTTAAGTATATTTTTTAGTGGCATTATTGTAATTCATCAACTGCTTTTATACTATCATTTCTTTACTCATTTCTTATAGTTAGAATTTTTCCTTCTTAATTCTGTGAGGTTACTTTGAGATAGAGTTCTCTTTTTGAGGTTACTTTGAGACAGTTGATACAGCGCAGTAGGATAAATGCTTGAGTCCTTCTTTTTCTAATTTGCAGAATACTCTTTTGGTATTCACACATTCTCCAAAGTTAGTCACTAATCTTTCTTTTCTTTCTTTAAGTACTATCATAAACTCAGGGCGGGCATTCTTTTTGATGCTCAAATTACCTGGGCCTGGGGAGCCCCATCAGGTTGGTTCTGGTGTTTGCCACAGCTCTGTTAGGCTGTGATCCCTACTTTGCTTTTTGTACTGACAATCCTTTCCATTGATTCCTAACAGTGAGCAATAGAAACTCCTTTCTCCTGCTCTTCTCAACTTCGAGTTTGATGTACTGTCTTTTTACTTCTGGTTAGTACCAGGAAGGTAACCAATGAGCTTATTTTATTTTCCATATACTCTCTCCTCCTTCTCTTCCTAATTTTGGTACTTGTATTCAAGCTACATTTCCAGATCTATATTTTACCCTTAGCCTCACCATGTAACCTCAGTTAAGTATATAGCTTGGTAATCATTAGTCCTTGTATGTAACAGTCGTTATCCAGAAGCTTCTGTGATTGTTTCAGAAATTCATTCTCTGGTAGCTTGCTCGTGGGTAGGGCTCATGAGAACAGTCTTCCCTGAGTTCCTGCATGAGTGAGTGTGTGTGTGTGTGTGTGTGTGTGTGTGTGTGTGTGTGTGAGAGAGAGAGAGAGAGAGAGAGAGAGAGAGAGAGAGAGAAAGAAGAGAGAGAGAGTTGTGTATGTGTACGGTCTTCTTATTAATATCTGAGGGTCAGTTTGTCAGAAATTAAAATCCTGGGTTTCCACTTTCTTTTTGAATGTCTCAAGTGTGTTACTCCTTCAACTTCTGGCATAAAGTGTTCGTGTCTAAGTCCAGTGTCAATAAAACTTTTTTCCTTTATATGTGTTTTTGTCTTGATATTCGAAGGATATTTTTCTTTTTATTTTCAAATCTGTAAAGAATATTTTTCAGTTTGGACTCTTCTGTCAGCTTTCCCAGATATTTGGTGTACCCTTTTAATCATATATGTTCACATACTTCTATACCATGGTAGCTTTTAAATTCCCCCCCAAATACCCTTTGATGCCCAGCGTGGCTGTTCTCTCACCAACAACTCTCCTTCCTTCTTTGCCTTTAAACTTTTGCTGTGGAAATAGAACCACACAGTATGTGTCTGGGTCTGCCTTCTTTTACTCAGATTGTGTTTACATGATTCTCTTATGCTGTGATTAGTTCATTCAGTTTTGTTGCTGCAGGGTGCTTCATCCTGTATATCACAGTTGATCTATTCATTTTGCTATTTCTGGTTTTTGACTGTTGTGGATAATGCTGCTGCCATACATATTGCTTTACAAAGGTCTTTGGTTTATATGTGGATGTGTTTCTTTTGGGTGTAAACTAAGGAATAGAATTGTTGGGACATAGGGTTTTCATGAACTATTTGTATTTGTATACGTATTTATGTGCGGTATGTATTTAAGAATGCTGGTGCTACATAATAGGGTGTTGTTCCAAGCATATATTCAGTATATACTTAAGAATGCTGGTGCTACATGGGGCACCTGGGTGGCGCAGTCGGTTAAGCGTCCGACTTCAGCCAGGTCACGATCTCACGGTCCGAGAGTTCGAGCCCCGCGTCAGGCTCTGAGCTGATGGCTCAGAGCCTGGAGCCTGTTTCCGATTCTGTCTCCCTCTCTCTCTGCCCCTCCCCCGTTCATGCTCTGTCTCTCTCTGTCCCAAAAATAAATAAACGTTGAAAAAAAAAATTAAAAAAAAAAAAAAAGAATGCTGGTGCTACATGATGGGATGTTGTTCCAAGTATTTGTTCAGTTTTTTTTCCCACCAGCAGCCTTGACAATTGCTGCTCTTTCACATTCCTAACTAGCCTTCCGATATAGTAGGAATTTTTGTTTGTTCTGTTTTATTTTTCAACTCACTTAGGTGGATTATGGAGCTGTTTCCTTGTGTTTTAAGTTTGAATTCCGGATGAGCATTAAGATTGAGCACTTTTTCATATGTTTGTTGGCTAATAGGATATCCTTTTAACAAAGTGCTCATTTAGGCATTTGGTTATCCCCTTCTTACTGATTTATAGAAATTCCTTGTAGATATTTCATAATGCTTGATTGTGGATCAAGTGCTTTGTTGGTTATATGGATTATATATATCAATTTGGGTAGAATGGATATTGTCTATCTTTACTGTTACCAACTCCAAAAATTCACAAGTATGGTTTATCTTTTCATTTTTTCATTTTTGATTTTTAGTTTTTAAATTTCTCTCATTGATATGTTATAATTATCTTTAATAGATGCTATGTATCTTTTATTAGAGTTTTTCCTAAATTAAAAATTCTGTTTTTTGTTTGCTCCTGCGACCTAGAACTGCATTATGTTGATGCAGTCTAGTGTTCTTGTGCTTTGCAATTTGCTAAATTCTCTTATAACTTTAATTAGTTTCTCTGTAAGTTTTTCTTGTTTGTAAATAAGGGCGGTTTTATTTTTTCCATTATAATCCTTATACTATCATCTACATATCTATATATTCATTTGTGCCTTTTGCTCGGTTTCGAGCCTCTAGTATATTATTGAATGGGCATTATAATTAACAATGGGTCTCTTTCCCCATGAATTTGTTTTCATTGCTACTTAATTTAAATTTTATTTCTTCATTTTATCATTTATTTCCCTTAGTGTAACTTTTCGTGTCTTTGCTTCTTAGTGTTGCTTCTAGTGTAGTCTTCATTACTAAAATAATTTTCTAACATGTTCCAACTCTCTCTCTATCATCCTGTCTTCTAATCATCTCATTTCTGATCCTTTTCCGATTCGAGTTGTGCTATATTTTTATAGCTTCCAATGTTTTCTTTGTTCCCATTAGCTCATTTAAAAATGTTAGGTTATGGTTTTCATCTGCTTTCTGGTCATGTTTTTCTGGTTTGTCTTTGTTGTGTTTCTATATGTTCTTCATTCTTTGTTTTTCGACTGTCTCCCCATGTTTGAGTGAAATGAATCTTTGTTTACCTTGATAGGATAAGAGGAGATGGCAGCTGTCCAAGGGTTGGTGATGTGAGGGTAACTTCTAGATTTGCGCCTCCTGTTGCTTCTGTATCTGTTACTGTGAAATATATTTTTTTTAAATGGCTGTCTTGGTATAGGTTTAATTTTACTATTTTATAAGATTTGTTCTTTTCGGTTCCCTCCCATAGTGAATCTGAACCTTCTTTTTTATACCTCCAGTGTTGCTGCCCTGCTCACATTGGTTCTATCTCCACCAAATTTCTCCCCTCATCTAGTGTTATTCTTTGGAAAGGAGCTTCGGCCACCGTCTTGCCTCACCTTGGCTTCTATTTATTTTAAAAATGCAAAAAAGTTATTTCCTCTCAACTATGGCTAATGATATTCAGACAATTCATAGTGTGGAAGATCATAATGCTTATAGGACTGTTGAGAACATTTAAAGCGGCTAGTCCACCTAAAGTACCCACAAAGCTGTTTGGCTACAATAGGCACTCAGTGTGTGTTGGGGTTATAATTAGCAGTAATAATTAGAAAATGCCATATTCATTCATTCAACAAGATAAATTACTATTTGAATAAAGTATTAAATTTTATAGTGATTAAAAGAAAGAGGTAGAGAATGAGACTAATTTATTGCTAGTTTGACTCCGTTTTTGGGCAAGCATGTGTAATTAGATATATGAGGAGCAAATCAGGAGTATAATTGGTGTAGTTTCTATAACTCCGAAAGCCCTTTTTTGGAATGTTGGTAATGTTTTATTAGATTTATTTTCCTTCGTTGGAACTTGATGAAAAGCACTATTTTATCTTAGCTGGAAAAGCAGCCTTCTGCTATGTCTAATTGGTAAATATTTGTTATACCCACATAATCTGAGTTGGTATAATAGAATCTTGATAGCTCAACAGTAGCTACTTTGGCAGAAGTAGAAATATAATATGTGTGATGTCTAGGGCAGCGTAAGGGTCTAGAATGAAGTAAGATTTGTGCATATGTTGTACAGAGCTTTTTAAACCTTCCTATATAAATCAGAGTGGGAGAGCATTGAATAATGTCTAGTTTTTGTTTGTTTTGTTTTGTTTTTTTGAGGTTTTCCATACAGTTCCAACAATTTCTATTTCTGAATCACAGATTTTACCTAGTGATATATTTATTTCTACTATATTAGAAAAATGTCCTTGGTATGTTGAAGTTCTGACTTCCGTTTCGGTAAAATATATTCTTGAAATTCACAGGACAGGTTGATTTGGTATCTTGCAACTCCACGAAGCTGTGCTGCCAAACTCTGTGACGTCATCCTCTCCACAGGCCAGTGAAAGGACATTGCGTCATCTTAGTTCTGGCAGTTTGTGAAATTTGCAGAGACATTAGCACACGCTCGCTTGTGCTGCTCGGATGGCGATGACTGCTGCAATCAAAATTATTGATTGCAACCAGGGATCGCGGGGGTAGTGGAGCCACTGGTGGGAAGATGTTTAGTTCTGGAATAACCGCATGAGATGGAGAGGCCCGCCATCCTCCCGTTAATCTCTTTCCCCCAAACGTCTTTTTGGAACATGACGTGAACAAGAAATGAGACAAGCCAGAAAGGAAAGACAATACAAAACCATAGAAAGTCTGCTGTATGGAAGGACTGTAGAGAGAAGGAACTATAGACACGCAGTGCAAGAGTACAATATCTTAATCCAGATTTACACAGACTATGTGCGCTCTTTGCCAGCGGTTCCTTTTGTCTAAAGGATTCCATAAAATACTTAACCTGCCAAATTTAAAATGTGATGTGCTTAAAAAGTTTGGTTCCAAGCATAATCTTTTGGCAATATACCTGTTAAAAAGGTTCAGTGTATATGTAGAGAAGACCCAGGAGATGATAGTTTGTTTCCAGTGAGATGATATACCTTTACTTTTTTTTTTTTTTTTTAGTTTACATCCACGTTAGTTAGCATATAGTGCAATAATGATTTCAGGAGCGGAATCCAGTGATTCATCCCTATGTGACATACCTTTACTTTTTAAAATCTCTGGTCTGTCTTGAAATGCCTTTGATGTTACAATTCGGCCGCCTCCACCTATCGCCACTAAGTCTAACCGACCATTTTTTTCTTCAGCTATTAAAATATAAAACCATAAGGAAAATAAATTTTCCCACAGCCTAGGATGCTGAGGTTAAAAATAAAAAAAGGAAGAAAAGTTTGAAATAGCTATATAAAACTTTTCCTTACATTACTGTTTTTGGATTTCATGAACTTCATTAATTTCCAATTTCTTTTGTTTGTATCTGTTTATTTTCTTTTTGGAGAAAATTGGTTACAAAGCAAGTTAAAACAACTAATTAATTAATTATAGTTAGTTGCTTAATGTCAGTCTCTCCAACTAGTGTGTTATATGCTTCAAGGAAGTATGGTGTTTGTCTTCTATCCCTTCTGTAGCTTTGTTGATGGGGCACATTACTCACCACTAAGTAAACACTCATTAACTTAAATTTTTATATATAATATGACATTCTCAGAATTTTTATAACTTAATTTATCTTTTGGAATCGTGGTGGAATGCTAAAGTTGTTTAAATCAACCTGGAGTGATCAAGTTTTTAATTATATGATTACTCTATATAATAGTGTCAGAGAACACCTTTCTAAGCCTATGATCTGAGTCAGAAACTAAATGGGAAGAAAAGAATAAAGATCTAAAGGCCACAGTAGCAAAGATGAGCTGCATTTAGAGATTACTGGAAATGAACAGGCAGATTTGGGTGGAAAATGGAACTTCTGAAAGATGTAATTGTTGAAATAAATACCTCAGTAGATTTAATGGCTTAAATTGCAAATTAAATACAGCTGAAAAGAATTAGTGAACTTTAAAATGTATCTGAAGTATCAAAGCAGAGGTATATATCTAAAATGATATTTTGCTATAAATTCCTATATTAGGAAAGAGTGATAGAGAATATGAAAGAATTACTAAGAGGGCTGCAGGTTAGATTGAGAAGGTCTCACACATGCTCAACTGGAGAACCAGAAGGCGATAATGGAGAGGTGACATTTGAGAGCCAATAGCTGCAGCTTTTCTAGAACTGAAGGAAAACCCTGACTTCACAAATTCAGGAAGTACAGCATATCCAAAGATACATTTTTGTAAATGTTTATTTTTGAGAGGGAGAGAGAGAGAGAGCCAGGGGAGAGGTAGAGAGAGGGAGACACAGAATATGAAGCAGGCTCCAGGCTCTGAGCTGTCAGCATAGAGCCCAACATGGGGCTCGAACTCACGAGCCGTGAGAACATGACCTGAGCCGAAGTCAGACACTTAACCGACTGAGCCACCCAGGCGCCCCTATATAAGATATGGTTTAAATATTTAAAAATATGTTTATAAATATTAAACGAAAAAAATCTGTATCGCTGTGTAGATGCATTATTATGGAACCACAGAGTCCTAAAGGGAAAGAGAGGATCTCAAATATATCCAGAGAGAAAGGACAAAGAATAACCATTCAAATGTGAGCAGACTTCTCCAGAACAAAATAGAATCCAAAAGAGAGTAAAATAAAATCTTCAAAGAAGTGCTGCGGGAAAAGTACTGTCAATCTAGGCATATCCAGACAAAACTATTTTTAGGAATCAAGGTGAAATAAAAAATAAATATAACTGACACCAAAGAGTTTATTGGCATGAGGCTTTTGCACTCAAGGAACTTCTAAAGGATGAACTGAAGGGGAAACAAAAATCCCAATTGGATGTCCTGAGGCCAAAAGGCACGGTGATCAGATAAGAATAATATCATGTATTAAACTAACATGTTTATGTAAAATCGTTTTGAAAAAGTCAAATTTGGTTATCTGAAATAAAGGCAGAGCTAGAATATTGTGAGTACTGTATTTGGATGCAATACCCTTTGACCTGGAGGTAAGTGATAGGATTTAAAGTTCTTTTTTTTTTTTTTTTTTAATTTTTTTTTCAACGTTTTTATTTATTTTTGGGACAGAGAGAGACAGAGCATGAACGGGGGAGGGGCAGAGAGAGAGGGAGACACAGAATGGGAAACAGGCTCCAGGCTCCGAGCCATCAGCCCAGAGCCTGACACGGGGCTCGAACTCACGGACCGTGAGATCGTGACCTGGCTGAAGTCGGACGCTTAACCGACTGCGCCACCCAGGCGCCCCTAAAGTTCTAAAGTTCATGTAGTGTTTGTGAGGGGGTCCAAGATACTGATTAGCTTTTTTAAGTTAAATATCCTTGGAAAAATTCAAGGTGACCTTTTATATAATAGAGTTCCTAAGTCTCAAACCATTGGTAAATGGGAGGTAACAAAGACAAAAACATTAAAAATGAGGCAATCAATAATACAGTGAAGGCAAAACCAAAAGTCATAAAACTAGAAACAAAGTTAGACATAAAAATAAAATCCAAATGTAGCAATAGATACAAAAGTTACCAAACTTATGAGTAAAAAAAAAACAAAAAAAAAAAAACAAAAAAAATTGTGCTTTAAACTACTAAAAGGAATCATACCTAACACATGGAAAGGATGAAAGTGAAAAATAGAAAATGATCACAAGGGCAAAGACCAAACCAAAGAAAAGTGAAGAGGGGTTATTATAATGTCACACAAAGTAGCTTTGGAGATAAAAAGTGTTACTACAGATAGAATGAAGGTCAGTTAATTTATTAAATATAAATAATTCAACAAATTCATCATCACAGTAGGATTTTAATACATGGAACTATATAAATCCATAAAGTGGGTCTTGACAAATGTCAAATACTAGGTATCCCACAGACTCCATTTAGTAACCCTTTATCAGTCAGGGTCATTTTAGGAGAATAGAAAACCATGGTGAGTAATTCAGAGGCAATCTGACAGGAGATTTTCCTTGCATGCATGCCGGAAGGCTGAAAGAAACCAAAGAGGTGAACTCAGATTTGTTACTGTGGAAATTGGCCCCCACTGGCCAACTTTAACAGGAAGACTGCAGACAAGGGAGTCTGGGAAATGTACTCTCCCGGCTCCAGGACCCCCACCAAAGAGCTGAGAGAAAATAAGTAAAATAATCGACCCAGACCCCAGTGCATTTAATGCAGAAGTTAGTAGTAAACAGGAATAACCATATATTTTAAATTTAAAAATGCATACATGGTTCTAGAACTCATGGACCAAACAAGACATCTTTAAAAAACATTTTTTTTTAATGTTTATTTATTTTAGAGACAGCACAAGTAGGGTCAGAGCAGAGAGAGAGGGAGACAGAATCTGAAACCAGCTCTAGGCTCTGAGCTGCCAGCACAGAGCCTGATGTGGGGCTCGAACCCATGAACCATGAGATCATGACTTGATTCGAGGTCGGACACCCAACCCACTGAGTCACCCAGGTGTCCCCAAACAAGAAATCTTAATGAGAGTTAAATACTGAGAACTGAATGCTGATGTTTCTATCAAAACTCACAGAATGAAATCATGAACTATTTTTAAGGAGATACTCATAAAATGCCTTAAATGCTTATTTTAGGGAAGAAGAAAGGACAAAAATAATGAGCTTAGCAGTCAGCATACATTTTAAAAGAACAGCAGAACAGTCATTCCCCTAATGCAGAAGGAAGGAAATTGTGAAGATAAGAGCAAGTATCTATGGAATAGAAAAATAAAGAGAACAAATGAGGCCAAAAGTTGTTTTTGAGAGTAATGAAATAGTCTGATGGCTCAGTAGATTGAGAGGATAAAGAAAAAAAAAAGTGGAAGTAAAGATTATCAATGCAAAGGGGGAGTATAACTACAGATTTAGCAGAGATGAAAAAAATGCTATTAATAACTGTAGGGCACTTAATTTGAAGACAGGTGAAATGTAAGAGTTTCTAGAGCACCACGATTTACAGAATTATCAGGAAGAAATAGGTAGTCAAAGTTTATCTAGATAAAGAAACCAGGCTCAGAAAGCTTTGAGTGTTGCCCTCTACCAAACTCTCAAGGAACAGGTCATTCCAATCTTGTGCAGATTCTTCCAGAAAATAAAGAGACTATGCCTTGGAGAGGACAGAGCAAGAACAGCGCTAGCAAATAGTGAATCCACGTACAAAAGCGTGGATTTGGATTGCCACTTCCCTTCACAATGAAAATCCATTGTCAGTGGGTGACAAATCTAAATGTGAAAAGCAAATCTTCAGCATTTTTGGAGGATGAGATGGGAGAATTTTCAAATTAAAAATTTGATTGTAATCACATTTGATGTATCAGAACTAAGAAATTCAGTTCACCAGAGTATCCCTTAAATAAGTGAAAAGACAAGCAATGCATTGGAAGAAGGTATAGTAATACTTATAACTGAAAAAGATTTAGTTTTCTGGAAATATGAAGAATATCTATGAACGTAAGAAAAACAGTTGAACAGAAAATGGGTGAAAACAGCAAACTCATAGGGCCGGTGGACGTGTCATCCAATATAATCCAATAAGCAGGAGACGCAAATTCATACCACACTGAGCTACTTAATGTTTCCAATCTTCTAGATTGGCGAAAATTAATCTGTTAATACCGTGTATGTGGATCAACTTTCACTTTTTGCTAGTGGAGATGTAATAGATAACCACCATCGTAGAAAGCAATTTGACATGAACTAAACAAGTTAAAAATAATTCGACTCAATGAACCAGTATTTCTTCTCATAAGGATATGCTATAAGGAGCCTCATGGACATATGTGCCCAGGACTGTTTACAAGAATGTTTATAGCAGCAGAGTTCTTAATAGCAGAAAAACTGGAACTAATTCAGATTCCCATTGACATATAATTTGTGTTTTTCTTTTGCACAATGAAGTATTTATGCAGCAGTGGAAAAAAAAAAGGGACATACCACAAAATGGGTAAGCTTTAAAACATAATGTCGAGGGGAGATAGAAAGCAAGTCCCAGAAAACTACTTATACTTATTATCATTTTTGTGAAGCTCAGAAACCAGCAAAACTGAATGTGAACATTATGTTATTGAATGTCAAATTTTTAATGAAAAGGTTTTGTCGGTTTGCCTGGCAGGTAAGCACTTCAGGGCCATGTGGGAAATGAAATTCCAAGTGTACTTTTATTTTGATCAGTCTGACGAGTCTGTGCTTATCGGAATGATTTTTGCAAGATGTCATGCGCATGTTCCTTTGTGTTTGCTGTGATGAACTGATAATGGCTGCCTTTAAAAGTGGAGGCCAAAGTCATCTGGTCCATTTCATGGAGAGTGGGGTTTATTTTTAACGTAATCCCCTGGGGACCATTTCTTCCAAATTCTTTTTCTTTCCTTTCCTTTTCTTTTCTTCCTTTTTTTTTTCTCCTTTTTTCCCCCAAATACTTTTCTCTCTTTGCCCTTCTTTGATTTTCCTCATTTATTTAGTGATCCTTCAATTTTAAATATGGGGGTCTGGTTCGACAAATGTAAATAGGATGGTACGTGGTAGCTTCCTAGGGTGAATGGGCCGAAGGGGGTCCTCAAACCTCTGGATCCCTTCAGTTAAGATGTGTGGGGGAGCAGGAAGTTTTCCAGAACCCAGGATACTTTGTTATCTTTGCCAAGAGGATATTTGGGGCAAATGCTGCAGTCTGCTATGCTGATACAGTCCCAAAATTTCTTCAGTCTGTGTTCAGTATTACCTTCCTGCTGCTGCTGTGACAAATTATACCAATCTTGTTGGCTTAAAAGAAGGCACATTTATTCATTGTTTTTTTTTTTAATTTAAATTCAAGTTAGTTAGCATACAGTATAGTCTTGGTTTCAGGAGTAGAACCCAGTGATTCATGTCTTACAGACACCCAGTGCTCCTCCCTTAATGCCGGTGACCCATTTAACCCATCCCCCCGCCCCCACCTCCCCTTCAGCAACCTTCAGTTCTGTGTATTTAAGAGTCTCTTATGGTTTGCTTCTCTCTCTGTTCTTATCTTATTTTTCCTTCTCTTCCCTTATGTTCATCTGTTGCATTTCTTAAATTCCATATATGATATTTGTTTTTCTCTGACTGACTTGTTTCACTTAGCCTAACACACTCTAGTTCCATCCACGTTGTTGCAAATGGCAAGATTTCATTCCTTTCGATCACTGAGTAGTATTCCATTGTGTGTATACATCGCCTCTTCTTTGTCCATTTGTCTGTCGATGGACATTTAGGGTCTTTCCATAATTTGGCTGTTGTTGATAGTGCTGCTATAAACATTGGAGTGCATGTGCCCCTTTGAATCAGCATTCTTTTACAGTCTGGAGGTCAGAAGTCTCACTGAGCAAATAATTAAGGTGTCCACAGGGCTGGTTCCTTCTGGACTCTCTAGAGGAGAATCCATTCCCTTTTCCTCCTTCTAGAGGCTCTCCTCATTCCTTGCTTTGTGGCCCTCATCACATCATTTTTTTTCCCCTGTGCGTCTATCCCCTCACAGAGCAGTCCTCTAATTTTCCCGTATCCCTCTTACATGAATCCCTTTGATTACATCGGAACCACCTGAATAATCCAGGATAATATTCCCATCTCACCATCCTTAACTTAGTCACATCTGTAAAGTCCCCTGGACCACGTAAGTGGCAACAGAGTCACAGGCTCTGGGATTCAGATGCAGATATCTTTGGGGGCGGGGGGGGGGGGGAGGTTATTCCGCGATCACAAGCATCATTCCCTGGCACATCTTCTGTAGCCTCCGCAGCTGGGAACTATGATGTGTGTGCATTTGCAGCCAAAGATACTAGTGGGAAGTGGAAGAATCAAAAGGTCAGGCTTTTGTGTTGTGCTGTTCCTCCCTCCGCCCTCCCTTACCCGGCTGGTTTTGTGATGGAAGCCTGTAAGTGCCAGGTGACTGCTTTTTGCCTTCTCTGCCCTCCTGTGTTAGGAGCCCCTTGAGCAATGCTTTCTTTCTACCAGGCAGTTCCACCAAGTGAGGTCCAAGGGTGAATGGTTATCTACACAGTGTGACGAGGTACTAGGAACTTCTTCATTTTGTCTCTTGATAAATTTCCTTCAACACTCTTCCCCTAGGACTCAGAGACACCAGAGGATTCCAGGTCTCCCCTACCTCTCCAATTATTCTCTTATAATCTCCTCTCTACCCATCCCCGCCCCCCCCCCCCACCTTTTTAAAGTCCATTTAATTTTTCTTTTTCTTTTTTTTTTTTTTTTAGTAATCTCTACACCCATCGTGGAGTTTGAACTCACAGCCCCAAAGTCACGAGTCACATGCTCCTCTGACTGGGCCAGCCAGGAGCTCTACCCATTCTTTAATGTTGGAGTCCCCTGACCTTATGCCCAACCATGTCTCTTCTCAAACTGAGTACAGTACTTTCTCCTGGGGCTGCCATGTATATTCCCTGCCTCTTCAAATCTTTGTTCAGTTTTGGTCTTTCTTTAAAAAGCCAGGCCTATGTATATATAGTCAACTACCTATTCCCCTCCTCCTAGGTATCTCTCAGGACTTCACAATTCTGTATTTCGGTAAATGACATAATTTCCACCATTCTTCCTTGTGGAAACACAGGACTTGTGCTAGACCTTTCCTTCTCCCACTATTAACCAATCAAACTCCAACTGCTTTTTATTCACCTCATTTATTTATTTGACAAATATTTGAGTGTGTGCTAACTCTCTTGTACTATCCTAGGCCCTAGGCAAATAGGAGATAAACTGGGGTCCTCTTTTCTCATGGGACTTATATTAAAGGCCTAACAAATGAGCAGGATAGTATCTAATACTGACAAGTGCTAATATTGACAAGGTGATCGGAGAAATGTTAATTCAGGATTATGGAAGACCTCTCTGAAGAGGGAGCATTTCATCTGTTGTAAAATTTGATACATGTACAGACTGCAAAATGATTACCACAATAAGGTTAGTTAACACTTCCGTCGCCTCGCATAATTACAGTGTTTTGCTGGTGAGAGCATTTGAGATCTGTCTGAGCAACGTTCAAGTATATATAATAGTGTTGTTAACTGTAGTCACCGTGCTGTGCATTAGATCCCCAAATTGAAGAGGTAACAGTTTGAGACCTGAAATATAAGGAGTCCTCCTTAGAGATCCGGAGGGCCAGAGTGTTCTCCAAACAAAAGGGAGGCAGGTACCACATCCCTGTGTTGGGAAAGACTTTGGTGTATCGAAAACGCAGGAAAAGCCTGATAAGGCCAGAGTGTGGTGGGTGAGTGGCAGTGGTAGGGCATGTGTTCAGACGGGAAATAAGGACCAAATCATATGAAGCATTGGCAGGCTAGTATGGTGGGCGGAGTGATGCCTCCCCGCCTCAAGATGTCTACGTCCTAATCCCAGAACCTGTGAGCATGCCACTTTATGTGCCGAAAGGGGCTCAGGTGTGACTGAATTAAAAGTCTTGAGGGTCACCTGGGTGGCTCAGTCGGTTAAGCGTCCGACTTCGGCTCAGGTCATGATGTCATGTTTCGTGGGTTCGAGCCCCGCATCGGGCTCTGTGCTGACATGACAGCTCAGAGCCTGGAGCCCGTTTTGGATTCTGTGCCTCTTCTGTCTCTGCCCCTTGCCGGCATTCTCTCTTTCTCTCTCTCTCAAAAATAAATAAACATTAAAAAAAAAAAATCTTGAGTTAGGAAGATAATCCTAGATTATCCAAGTGGGTCCAGTGTCATTCCAAGATGCTTCTAATAGGAAGCAGAAGGGTCGGAGTCCAGAAAGAGATGTGTGGGTGGAAGCAAAGTCAGAGTGTGTGTACGTGAGGACGGAAGTCATGATCTCTCATAACCTAATCTCAGAAGATACTGTATCCCTTTTTCCTATTTCTGTTCATTGGGGTTAAGTCCCTAACTCCAGCCCACACTCAAGGGGAAATTATTACATGACTGAGTCAATGAGGGGAAGACCTTTGGGAGCCATTTTAGAAGCAGCCTAGCATAGCATTTGATAAATTATTGTTGAATAATGAAGATTAACATTTTACTTCTCTTTTTCTGAACCTCTGCTTTTCTGAGCTTGGAGTTCTGTGGACCTCTCATAGCAATAGGCCTACTTTTTTAAGCAGGGCCCTCGTTGTGAGTATAGACTATGAAGATAAGCTTTCCCTAGTACTTTATCTTCATATTTTCTAGAAATGTTCATGTTTCCTGATCTTTGGATGGCATTTTTCTCTGCTATTACCATGCATTTTAAAAAGTTTATGTATTATTCGGTCACATCAGTGGGATCCTGAGAAGGAATGGATAAATTTGCAGATGCAGTTCACCATCTTGAATATGGAAGGCCTTGCTCTGCATTCAGGGTTCCTCTTCTCTCTTTTAGTGGAATTGTTGATATTTCCAAATGTAAAATATTAAGTTGATGGAAAAACTACCCTTTTGTTCCTTCAGAGAGTTATCTTTGCACCTCTGAGGTCCGAAGCTGCTTTCATTCAGGTTTTAGTGTTCAAAAATACTTTAATTGATCGGGGGAGGGGGGGACATTTCAGCTTGATTTCTGAGTGGTAGATTTTGACAGATTCAACCCAGAATATTGAATTCAGTTGCTTTGTGAATTGTGACTTGGAATTTTGGATGCCTGAACTATGTCAGTAATAATGTATTAACCTTCTGTCATTTAAAAGTAATCGGATTTTATATACCTTTGGTATGAACTATCAGAGATAGTTTTAAAGATTGTAGAAACATAAAAATTTTACAATTGTATTTCTGTAAAGATGTTTAACATATACTCCTATGACTGTAAAGACTTACTAGCATGAAAAGTTGGGAAAATAATCTTAGGAAATTGAGGTTTCACTTTTTTTAAATTAGAAACAAATTGCAAATATTTTAGCTCATACTTTAGAAGCCTAGGATATGTAACTTTGAGATGGTAGGAAAATTTGTTTTGGAACAAGATTAAAATAGTTAATTTTGGTCTGAGTTCCTCTGCCCGCCCAGGGACCATCTTCCTCTAAGCAAAGTCATTACAAGTGTTTATTTCTTACTGACCAAGAGATTGTTTATTATTTTCTTATCGTTCATGTTGGTGGAACCTCATGTATAACCACAGCTCTGTTTTTCTATTAAAAAAAGGAATTCACAGTGAAAAATGTTTTTTCATAGAAAGACAAACATTTTAGGTAGGAGGGGAAAAGTTAGTTGTGTTTTATATGAAACTTAAGAAAAGAATGCCAGTTTTTAGATATGATCCAATTACAATTAGATTTACACCAATTGCAAATGTGACTATAGTACATTAAAATGTCCCAGTTGTGAGGGTGGGAATATAAGCAGATAACTTTTTATGTAATTATGCAAAGCAGGAAAATAGAACAGTATTTTAAAACATAAAAAAATATAAAGGCGAAAAATATATCATTGAAAGGAGCGCCTGGCTGGCTCCGTCAGTTAAGCACCTGACTCTTGGTTTCGGCTCAGGTCATGATCTCACGGTTCTGTGAGTTTGAGCCCTGCATCCAGCTCCACACTGGTCATGCAGAACCTGCTTGGGATTCTTTCTCTCCCTCTCTCACTGTCTGTCTCTCTCTCTCTGTCTCTCTCTCAAAATAAATAAATATATAACAGTAACACAAACCTATACCTGTGGTTTCAGGTAAAATGGCAGACTCTAAAGGAATGTCTATAAGATCAAAAGTATTAATATTCTTATGCTAGAGTCATGGAATTCACTGTGAGAGGTGCGGCCACAAGGAAATGTTAGATTTCTTTTCATTTATTATGGGCACTCAGAGTCTGTATATAGCGGTGGTTTTCAAAGTGTGTCCGTGGACCCCTGAGGTCCCTGAGACTACTTCAGGTGTCTGCAAGGCCAGAACTGCTTTCAGAATAATATTATGATATTTGCTTTTCTCATTGCTCTGGCATTTGCACTGATGAAGAAAAGCAAAGGCAGGTAGGACCGCTGGCGTGCTCCCCCGAGGCACTGGCGCCAAATGGTGGTAGTGCGGTAGCCATCCTGTTCTTCCCCAGCATACACTCCGGTAGTAAACAGATGCCAGTTTTAATTAGGAATGTGCTTGGTCGGGGGCGCCTGGGTGCTTCAGTTGCTTAAGCATCCAGCTCTTGATTTCGGCTCAGGTCACGATCTCACGGTTTTGTGAGTTTGAGCCCTGCATCGGGCTTTGCGCTGACCGTACGGAGCCTGCTTCTGATTCTCTGCCTCCCTCCCTCTCTGCCCTTTCCCTGCTCACACTGTCTCTGTCTCTCTTAAAAAAAAAAAAGTGCTTGATGAAGCAGTAAAAATAATTAATTGCATTAAAACTCTCACATTGTCTTTTTACTCTCGAATCTTTTAAATGTAGAAGAAATGAGACGTGTTCAGAAAGTACTTTGCTGAGTATCACAGTTCCTGCCCCAAGGGAAAGCAATTACAGGATTGCATGATTGGAAAGCTAAGCCAGCTACCTCTTTTGATAGGTTACCTTTTTTTTTTTTTCTTTTTTTTAACTTTAAAGGATGCCTGACATAGAAACTATGTTTATCCGGGTTGGGTGATGGTGGGAAGACATTTCCTCAAACGGTCAAAGTGAGCCTGTCGCTTCAAAGATAGCAACCAACCATACTGTTGCCAGTGATATCCAGCTTTCAAGCAGTCATTGAAATTCTGAAAAAAATTCTGCCGCTGTGAGGTTGCCAGCTTCCCAATATTTAAAGTCTTGTTTGGAAGAGCTCAGTGGTGATATTAACAAATGTGACTTTGTTGTTGTAATTGTCGTACCAAAGGGTGTAAAGTCAGGGCCGGGTACCATGCAGGAGAGACCAGTCATTGTAATGTATCAGAGGATAAAAGGCTTATTGATAAGGCTTCAGAGTTCACACTGCAGCTTGCCTCTGAAAAAACTACCGCTGCTTGGGTTTTGGTGTAGTGTGGACAAATACTCACGATTAGCTAAAAAGACAACTACAGTGTTACTCCTGCTTCCAACCACAAGTCTGTGAGAGGCTTGGTTTTCTCCAGTTGCTTCAAGCACAGCAACATATCCTGACAGATTGAACGCAGAAGCACAAAGGAGAATTGAGCTATTTTCTTTTCAGCCAGAATTGAAAGATATTTACAGACGTGTAAAACAAGACAACTCTCCTTTCTAAATTCTTCTTTTGGAAAATATGTTTCATAAGACATGTCATTTTAACACACTGTTTTTGGGAGGCCTGAACATTTTTCTTTTATTTTTTATTTTAGTTAACATATAGTGCAATATTGGTTTCAGGAGTAGAGTTCAGTGATTCATCACTTACAAACAACACCCAGTGCTCATCACAGCAAGTACCCCCCTTAGTACCCATCCCCCATCGAGCCCATCCCCCACCCACGTCCCTCCATCAGTCCTCAGTTTGTTGTAGACGCATACATTTCCAGTTGTTGGAAGTTTTCTTTTCTTTTCTTTTTTTTTAATGAAATTTATTGACAAATTGGTTTCCATACAGCACCCAGTGCTCATCCCAAAAGGTGCCCTCCTCAATACCCATCACCCACCCTCTCCTCCCTCCCACCCCCCATCAACCCTCAGTTTGTTCTCAGTTTTTAAGTCTCTTATGCTTTGGCTCTCTCCCATTCTAACCTCTTTTTTTTTTTTTTTTTCCTTCCCCTCCCCCATGGGTTCCTGTGAAGTTTCTCAGGATCCACATAAGAGTGAAACCATATGGTATCTGTCTTTCTCTGTATGGCTTATTTCACTTAGCATCACACTCTCCAGTTCCATCCACGTTGCTACGAAAGGCCATATTTCATTTTTTCTCATTGCCACGTAATATTCCATTGTGTATATAAACCACAATTTCTTTATCCATTCATCAGTTGATGGACATTTAGGCTCTTTCCATAATTTGGCTATTGTTGAGAGTGCTGCTATGAACATTGGGGTACAAGTGCCCCTATGCATCAGTGCTCCTGTATCCCTTGGATAAATTCCTAGCAGTGCTATTGCTGGGTCATAGGGTAGGTCTATTTTTAATTTTCTGAGGAACCTCCACACTGCTTTCCAGAGCGGCTGCACCAATTTGCATTCCCACCAACAGTGCAAGAGGGTTCCCGTTTCTCCACATCCTCTCCAGCATCTATAGTCTCCTGATTTGCTCATTTTGGCCACTCTGACTGGCGTGAGGTGATACCTGAGTGTGGTTTTGATTTGTATTTCCCTGATAAGGAGCGACGCTGAACATCTTTTCATGTGCCTGTTGGCCATCCGGATGTCTTCTTTAGAGAAGTGTCTATTCATGTTTTCTGCCCATTTCTTCACTGGGTTATTTGTTTTTCGGGTGTGGAGTTTGGTGAGCTCTTTATAGATTTTGGATACTAGCCCTTTGTCCGATATGTCATTTGCGAATATCTTTTCCCATTCCGTTGGTTGCCTTTTAGTTTTGTTGGTTGTTTCCTTGGCTGTGCAGAAGCTTTTTATCTTCATAAGGTCCCAGTAATTCACTTTTGCTTTTAATTCCCTTGCCTTTGGGGATGTGTCGAGTAAGAGATTGCTACGGCTGAGGTCAGAGAGGTCTTTTCCTGCTTTCTCCTCTAAGGTTTTGATGGTTTCCTGTCTCACATTTAGGTCCTTTATCCATTTTGAGTTTATTTTTGTGAATGGTGTGAGAAAGTGGTCTAGTTTCAACCTTCTGCATGTTGCTGTCCAGTTCTCCCAGCACCATTTGTTAAAGAGGCTGTCTTTTTTCCATTGGATGTTCTTTCCTGCTTTGTCAAAGATGAGTTGGCCATACGTTTGTGGGTCTAGTTCTGGGGTTTCTATTCTATTCCATTGGTCTATGTGTCTGTTTTGGTGCCAATACCATGCTGTCTTGATGATGACAGCTTTGTAGTAGAGGCTAAAGTCTGGGATTGTGATGCCTCCTGCTTTGGTCTTCTTCTTCAAAATTCCTTTGGCTATTCGGGGCCTTTTGTGGTTCCATATGAATTTTAGGATTGCTTGTTCTAGTTTTGAGAAGAATGCTGGTGCAATTTTGATTGGGATTGCATTGAATGTGTAGATAGCTTTGGGTAGTATTGACATTTTGACAATATTTATTTTTCCAATCCATGAGCAGGGAATGTCTTTCCATTTCTTTAAATCTTCTTCAATTTCCTTCATAAGCTTTCTATAATTTTCAGCATACAGATCCTTTACATCTTTGGTTAGATTTATTCCTAGGTATTTTATGCTTCTTGGTGCAATTGTGAATGGGATCAGTTTCTTTATTTGTCTTTCTGTTGCTTCATTGTTAGTGTATAAGAATGCAACTGATTTCTGTACATTGATTTTGTATCCTGCAACTTTGCTGAATTCCTGGATCAGTTCTAGCAGACTTTTGGTGGAGTCTATCGGATTTTCCATGTATAATATCATGTCATCTGCAAAAAGCGAAAGCTTGACTTCATCTTTGCCAATTTTGATGCCTTTGATTTCCTTTTGTTGTCTGATTGCTGATGCTAGAACTTCCAGCACTATGTTAAACAGCAGCGGTGAGAGTGGGCATCCTTGTCGTGTTCCTGATCTCAGGGAAAAAGCTCTCAGTTTTTCCCCGTTGAGGATGATGTTAGCTGTGGGCTTTTCATAAATGGCTTTTATGATCTTTAAGTATGTTCCTTCTATCCCGACTTTCTCAAGGGTTTTTATTAAGAAAGGGTGCTGGATTTTGTCGAAGGCCTTTTCTGCATCGATTGACAGGATCATATGGTTCTTCTCTTTTTTTTTGTTAATGTGATGTATCACGTTGATTGATTTGCGAATGTTGAACCAGCCCTGCATCCCAGGAATGAATCCCACTTGATCATGGTGAATAATTCTTTTTATATGCCGTTGAATTCGATTTGCTAGTACCTTATTGAGAATTTTTGCATCCATATTCATCAGGGATATTGGCCTGTAGTTCTCTTTTTTTACTGGGTCTCTGTCTGGTTTAGGAATCAAAGTAATACTGGCTTCATAGAATGAGTCTGGAAGTTTTCCTTCCCTTTCTATTTCTTGGAATAGCTTGAGAAGGATAGGTATTATCTCTGCTTTAAACGTCTGGTAGAACTCCCCTGGGAAGCCATCTGGTCCTGGACTCTTATTTGTTGGGAGATTTTTGATAACCGATTCAATTTCTTCGCTGGTTATGGGTCTGTTCAAGCTTTCTATTTCCTCCTGATTGAGTTTTGGAAGAGTGTGGTTGTTCAGGAATTTGTCCATTTCTTCCAGGTTGTCCAGTTTGTTGGCATATAATTTTTCATAGTATTCCCTGATAATTGTTTGTATCTCTGAGGGATTGGTTGTAATAATTCCATTTTCATTCATGATTTTATCTATTTGGGTCATCTCCCTTTTCTTTTTGAGAAGCCTGGCTAGAGGTTTGTCAATTTTGTTTATTTTTTCAAAAAACCAACTCTTGGTTTCGTTGATCTGCTCTACAGTTTTTTTAGTTTCTATATTGTTTATTTCTGCCCTGATCTTTATTATTTCTCTTCTTCTGCTGGGCTTAGGCTGCCTTTGCTGTTCTGCTTCTAGTTCCTTTAGGTGTGCTGTTAGATTTTGTATTTGGGATTTTTCTTGTTTCTTGAGATAGGCCTGGATTGCAATGTATTTTCCTCTCAGGACTGCCTTTGCTGCGTCCCAAAGCGTTTGGATTGTTGTATTTTCATTTTCGTTTGTTTCCATATATTTTTTAATTTCTTCTCTAATTGCCTGGTTGACCCACTCATTCGTTAGTAGGGTGTTCTTTAACCTCCATGCTTTTGGAGGTTTTCCAGACTTTTTTCTGTGGTTGATTTCAAGCTTCATAGCATTGTGGTCTGAAAGTAAGCATGGTATAATTTCAATTCTTGTAAACTTATGAAGGGCTGTTTTGTGACCCAGTATATGATCTATCTTGGAGAATGTTCCATGTGCACTCGAGAAGAAAGTATATTCTGTTGCTTTGGGATGCAGAGTTCTAAATATATCTGTCAAGTCCATCTGATCCAATGTCTCATTCAGGGCCCTTGTTTCTTTATTGACCGTGTGTCTAGATGATCTATCCATTTCTGTAAGTGGTGTATTAAAGTCCCCTGCAATTACCACATTCTTATCAATAAGGTTGCTTATGTTTATGAGTAATTGTTTTATATATTTGGGGGCTCCGGTATTCGGTGCATAGACATTTATAATTGTTAGCTCTTCCTGGTGGATAGACCCTGTAACTATTATATAATGTCCTTCTTCATCTCTTGTTACAGCCTTTAATTTAAAGTCTAGTTTGTCTGATATAAGTATGGCTACTCCAGCTTTCTTTTGGCTTCCAGTCGCATGATAAATAGTTCTCCATCCCCTCACTCTCAATCTAAAGGTGTCCTCAGGTCTAAAATGAGTCTCTTGTAGACAGCAAATAGATGGGTCTTGTTTTTTTATCCATTCTGATACCCTATGTCTTTTGGTTGGCGCATTTAATCCATTTACATTCAGTGTTATTATAGAAAGATACGGGTTTAGAGTCATTGTGATGTCTGTATGTTTTATGCTTATAGTGATGTCTCTGGGACTTTGTCTCACAGGGTCCCCCTTAGGATCTCTTGTAGGGCTGGTTTAGTGGTGACAAATTCCTTCAGTTTTTGTTTGTTTGGGAAGACCTTTATCTCTCCTTCTATTCTAAATGACAGACTTGCTGGATAAAGGATTCTCGGCTGCATATTTTTTCTGTCTAGCACCCTGAAAATCTCGTGCCAATTCTTTCTGGCCTGCCAAGTTTCAAAAGAGAGATCAGTCACGAGTCTTATAGGTCTCCCTTTATATGTGAGGGCACGTTTACCCCTTGCTGCTTTCAGAATTTTCTCTTTATCCTTGTATTTTGCCAGTTTCACTATGATATGTCGTGCAGAAGATCGATTCAAGTTACGTCTGAAGGGAGTTCTCTGTGCCTCTTGGATTTCAATGCCTTTTTCCTTCCCCAGTTCAGGGAAGTTCTCAGCTATTATTTCTTCAAGTACCCCTTCAGCACCTTTCCCTCTCTCTTCCTCCTCTGGGATACCAATAATGCGTATATTATTTCTTTTTAGTGTATCACTTAATTCTCTAATTTTCCCCTCATACTCCTGGATTTTTTTATCTCTCTTTTTCTCAGCTTCCTCTTTTTCCATAACTTTATCTTCTAGTTCACCTATTCTCTCCTCTGCCTCTTCAAGCCGAGCTGTGGTGGTTTCCATTTTGTTATGCATTTCGTTTAAAGCGTTTTTCAGCTCCTCATGACTGTTCCTTAGTCCCTTGATCTCTGTAGCAAGAGATTCTCTGCTGTCCTGTATACTGTTTTCAAGCCCAGCGATTAATTTTATGACTATTATTCTAAATTCACTTTCTGTTATGTTATTTAAGTCCTTTTTGATCAGCTCATTAGCTGTTGTTATTTCCTGGAGATTCTTCTGAGTGGAATTCTTCCGCTTGGTCATTTTGGATAGTCCCTGGCGTGGTGAGGACCTGCAGGGCACTTCCCCTGTGCTGTGGTGTATAACTGGAGTTGGTGGGCGGGGCCGCAGTCAGACCTGATGTCTGCCCCCAGCCCACCGCTGGGGCCACAGTCAGACTGGTGTGTGCCTTCTCTTCCCCTCTCCTAGGGGCGGGATTCACTGTGGGGTGGTGTGGCTCGTCTGGGCTACTTGCACCGTGCCAGGCTTGTGATGCTGGGGATCTGGCGTATTAGCTGGGGTGGGTAGGCAAGGTGCTCGGGGGCAGGAGGGGCAGGCTTAGATCGCTTCTCCTTAGGTGATCCACTTCAGGAGGGGCCCTGTGGCAGCGGGAGGGAGTCAGATCCGCTGCCGGAGGTTTGGCTCCGCAGAAGCGCAGAGTTGGGTGTTTGCGCGGATCGAGCAAGTTCCCTGGCAGGAACCAGTTCCCTTTGGGATTTCGGCTGGGGGATGGGCGGGGGAGATGGCGCTGGCGAGCGCCTTTGTTCCCCACCAAACTGAGCTCTGTTGTCAGGGGGCTCAGCAGCTCTCCCTCCCTTTGTCCTCCAGCCTTCCCGCTTTCCGAGCAGAGCTGTTAACTTATGACCTCCCAGACGCTAAGTCGCGCTTGTTGTGGGAACACAGTCCGTCAGGCCCCTCCGCTTTTGCAAGCCAGATTCGGTGGCTGTGCTTGGCCGGCGAGCCGCCCCTCCGCCCCGGCTCCCTCCCGCCAGTCCGTGGAGCGCGCACCGCCTCACCGCCCTTCCTACCCTCTTCCGTGGGCCTCTCGTCTGCGTTTGGTTCCGGCGACTCCGTTCTGCTAATCCTCTGGCGGTTTTCTGGGTTATTTAGGCAGATGTAGATGGAATCTAAGTGATCAGCAGGACGTGCGGTGAGCCCAGCGTCCTCCTAAGCCGCCATCTTGCCGCCGACCCTGGAAGTTTTCTTCAGAATGTGGGACTTACCACTTCTTTCCAGCTTTGGCCATAGTCATCAGTAGGAGGGCAGGAAGAAGAAAACAGACACATTCACCATCCTCTTAAACATGACTCTAAACATGGCTAGAATTGCGAAGATTCATGTATCCATTTATCATTAATTAATTGCAACTTTCGAGGTACTATTTTATGTGCGGTATTGGGTCGTCAGCAAGGGACATAGTGGTCAACTCTAGGGACGTTGTCCCTAGTCTGTGAATTTCATTTTCTAGTGAGGACAGGTAAAAGCTGGTAAATATGATAAATATACAAATATAAAATCTGATAAGAGTGATAAAAAGAATAAGGATCTCTCAGAACTAATAAAGGAGTGTGAGCTGGATTGGATAGCCCTGTTAGGGGCAGGATAGCCCCTGTATAAGGGGCATTTGAGTTGAGACCCAAAGATGAATACACATACCCCCAAGACTCAGGTACATTGCAGACAGAGAGAATGCCTTAATGTGAGAGGGACCCTGTAGGCTTGAGGTACCAACATTAGGTCCCTAGGGTTGGAACTTAGGGGGAGAGTAGCTTGAGATGGAAGCCAGCAGGAGCTAGGTCATGAAGGACAGTGCATTGGCAAGCATATCCTGAGTCTTGAGTGCAACGGCAGGCCACTGAACGTTTTGAATAAAGAATTGACAGCCAATTTATGATTGCTGGGTGTTTCCACCGTGACTGAAATCCGGCTCCTGGCCAACACCCATTTTCCATACAGTCACATTGAAATGCACTCCACATTCCCTAACCAAATCAAAATTCTGTGTGTCTTCACTTCAACACTTCAGCAGAATCTGGGGTTGGGGACAAAAGGTCTGTAAATTCCCATAGGGAGATGAAAGCTGACAACAATAATAGCTAGCTTTTGATGGTCTTTAAGGTAATTCGAATAGCTACTCTTTCTAAGAACCCTTTTATCTAGCTGTTACATACTTTTTCCTTTGTGAGGATTTCATTCTTCTCTCTCCTAAAGAGAGAACTTTCTCCTTTGAGAAGAGGGAAACCAAGACTTGGATTACTTTAAGATGCGACCTTTTGCATGTATTCATAAATGCGTAGATCTGGCATTTTCAACACAAACCATATTCTGCCTCGAAATTTCATTGTGATGTTCCTAGCTTGATCTTGCACTCTCTGCCTCATTTGACTTTTGCTGTGGAAAAAAATGAGTTTCTGCCTTTTCTGTGTCCATCCAGACTTTCTTAACCCTGCAGCCACTCACTACCTTCGTTCATGATTCTTTTCAGGTCTTTTACTTTGACTGTTTTTGAAGAAACGTCACGGGGGATGTCGTTTGGTTCAGGGTCCCTCAGAAATGCACATTCTTATGTGAGCATAGAGTTCTGCTTTGATTTTATCACTAGTCATTGATTGTGTCCTATGTGCGTGATGTGCTATAGTTAAGGGGGACCTAAAATCTCCTTTTCCTAGGAATATCAGTGGAAGGCCTGAGGGAGAGTCAGGACCTACACTACCGTTCAGTGGGTATTTTCTATTTTCTAGAGATAGCGTGTAACTCTTTAATGTGATCTTATTCTCACAATAATGCTATGTAGCAGGTACTATTATTATCCTATTCTAAATAGGAGGAAACTAAAGTTTTCAAAATTAACTTAATCCTTTTGGGTTGCTATAACAAAACCCTATCAACTGGGTAGCTTATAAACCATAAAAATGTGTTTCTCACAGTTCTGCAGGCTGGGAAGTCCAAGATCAGGGTGCCAGCAGATTTAGTGTTAGTGACAGCCTGCCTCCTTGCTCATAGATGGCTGTCCTTTTGCTGCATCTTTATGTCTTTACATGGTGGAGGGGAGGAAGGAGCCCCCTTGGGGTCTCTTTTATAAGGGTACTAATCTCATTCATGAGTGTTCTGTTCTCATGACCTAATCACCTCCCAGAGGACCAACCTCCTAAACCCATCACGTTGGGGTAATAGGTTGCAACATATGAATTCTGAGGGGGGGGGGCGGGGGAGGGATATGAACACTCAGTCCATTTCGAACGTTAGGTAAGTTGTCTAGTGGCAGAACCGGGATTTAAACTCAGACATGTTTAAGTTAAAGGCTCTTAATCAATTACATTGATGCTTCAGTTTCGAAAACTGTGAGAATGTTATAAATTCCTCGTGTTTATTTTTCTTTGCCCTTGTCCTTGTCCCCATGTGGGTAGCAGTAAAATCCCTAAAACGTAATGGGCCCATATGCTTTTCTTTGGGGACCGCAAGGAAAACAACAGTTGGGCAGAGTGTATCCGATTTCACAGTAGCTTGGGGATGGAGGCTGTAGTGGCAGCTACTGAGAGGTGGAGTCCATTGGACTCTGCTACAAAAATGAAGGGAAAGCCTGAGGAATGTGGCAAGTAACTTGCACTGAGCAATGAAAAGTCCTTTGGAATCCTCTTCACTGGTTTCCTCTTTCTCGGCTCCCACCCCACACCCCTCCCCCAATCTCTGCAAGGAAAATGGACTGAAGCACAAGTTCAGCCTTGTGTTTCATACTCAGACTTTTCTTTAGAGGGGAGGAGGAGGAGGAGGGGTAAAGTCTAAGCTTCTTGGCACGAATCATCCCTCTGTATTTGGAAACCTAAAACAATAGTTTTAATCTTTCTTTGGATCATAGACCCATTTGAGTTTGTTGGTGAAAGTTTTGGATTATTTTCCTAGAAAAATACATGCCAGCAGTTTATATACAGTTTTCCAGGAGGCCGTGATCTGCTGAGAACCATCCATGACTCTTAGGCATAGACCCCAAGATATGCAACTTGTCACTATTTAAGACCCCTCATTCCATCTTTTGTTACCAAAAAAAAAAAAAAAACCCCTTGCTTTTACAGCTCTTAATTACAGTGCTTGTTTCTTAAAATGTAAACTACAAATGATTGACTGCTACTTGTATATTGAAACCTGTCCAAGTTACATGGTATCAAAGCAACCTATTTGCCATTTGTGGTAACACCCACCATCATCCTGAAAAAACATTAACAGTTCCTGGTTCTTCAGTGATTATTGAATATAGGTTTCTTTCAAGGAGAATCTGATCATTATACAATGAGGGATGTGAAAGATGTATGTACAGATGCTGGGTTATTTCAAAGTGGGGCAGTTTAGGGACTTCTGGATTGGATAACTCAAGTTTAGTTTTTGTTGAATTACAAAATGTTTACAAAGAAACGTTTAATGCCCCGGCTACTTTCAGAATCTTGTTCGAGGAACTGAAGTAATGTGATCTGCAGAAAAGGTTCTGGGACTTGATTTCAAATACAATCACTGCGTATTCAATCAGAATCGAAAGTTTGATGGTTTGTTCATTTTGATAATTTAACCTAAGCCTAAAAAGTGTTACTGGTGCTTATAACCACTTCATAGCCATATGTATCCCTTATAAGAATTCATCTCTATAGAGATGTTGCGAACACCCTGGCCTGAATTGCAGGCACAGTACCAGCTTCCTATTTGAAGGCTCCCCCAGCCCCAGCCCCCACCCTTTTGGCTGTATCACTTGAGGCAAAGTTACAGCCTCAAAGTTTTGTTTATTAACTGTGCTTGTGAGTACAAGTATGCTCATAAATTCTACATCCTACGGAAGCAAGTCTGAAGACCAAAGCATTCTAAGGATCTCTGCTTTAACCCTGAAAAAGTTATTCAAAGCTAGAAGAACTATTATTTTCAACTTTATAAAGATACATTGAGATCAGGTAGAAACACAGACCAAAATGTATCTCACAAGCCAAATGAATATAAGTCATGAAAGCTCAAGTATAAAAGTACCTAGAATCTCCTCCTGCTAGTAAGAAGTGAACCCCCCCTTTTATAATAATACTGTACAAGGAAACTGGATGCTGCCTTTTTAGAAGCCAGGATTAATTTACATTAAATAATCAACCCAGCCTTCTACTTCCTACAGTAAGTACCTAGACATTCTAGGTACATAATTGCAAACATTCTTTTAAATGCGTAACTAAGCTTGTTAAGAGAGTAAGGGAAATCCACTTAAGAAATGAAGAGGAAAGTAAATACTGGGAACTGTTTAAGCTCATGATACAGCTATGTTGGAGAGGTTGTCCAGAGACTGGGGATGGGGGAGGTGTGGGGGGCACTGTCCTGACATTAGGCTCAATATAGGCGGGGCATTGCTACTGAGTCACACATGTAAAATGGTTCCTTTTCTAGTGTTACTCTGTTAGCGAATGGGAAAATGAGAAAAATTCCAACTGCCTTTCTAGAGAGAAAGCCAAGAATTTGGGCTGTCTTGTTTTGGGATTAGGTATAAACTAAAAAAATTCTAGTTTCAGTCTTTGTAACCATGAACTGGTTGGTCCATGGTGTGGAGTTTTAAAGCCATTTTTAATTTTTAGTTGAAATGTGGTTGACCTACAATATTATATTAGCTTCAGGCATACAACAGTGATTCAACTATTACATACATTATGAAATGCTCACCACAATAGGTGTAGTTACCATCTGTTTCATACAATGTTATTACAGTATTATTGACTATATTCCCTATACTGTACTTTTCATCTCCAAACTTATTTATTTCATAACTGGAAGTTCAGATCTCTCAATCCCCTTCACGTATTTTGCCCACCCCCCTACTCCCTCAACTCTGGCAACCACCAGTTTCTTTGTATTTTTGAGGCTGTTTGTTTTGTTTTTTAGATTCCAGATATAAGTGAAATCATACAGTGTTTGTCTTTCTCGGACTAACTTATTTCACTTAGCATAATACCCTCTAGGTCCGTCCATGTTGTCATGAAGGGCATGATTTCACTCTTCTTTATGGCTGAGTAATATTACATTGTGTGTGTGTGTGTGTGTGTGTGTGTGTGTGTACACATGTGTGTGTGTGTGTATATATATACACACACGTGTGTATATACACACACACACATATATATATACATATCACATTTTCTTTATCTGTGCATCAGTCGATGGACCCTTAGGTTGCTTTTGTATTTTGGCTATTAGAAATAATGCTGCCATAAAATAAGGGGTATATATATCTTTTCAAATTAGTGTTTTTATTTTCTTCAGGTAAATGCCCAGAAGTAGAATTACTGGATCATGTGGTAGTTCCATTTAAAAATTTTTAAGAAACTTCTACACTTTTCCACAGTGGCTGCATCAATTTACATTCTCATCAACAGTGCACAAGTGTTCCCTTTTCTGCGCGTCCTGGCCAACACTTGTTTTGTGTCTTTTTGATGATAGTCATTCTGACAGGTGTTACATGAAATCTCATTGTGGTTTTGATTTTCATTCCCCTGATGATTAGTCATGTTGAGCATCTTTTCATGTGTCCGTTGGCCATCTGTATATCTTCTTGGATAAAATGCCTGCGTAAGTCGTCTGTCCATTTTTTAATTAGATTGTTTTTGGTGGTATTAATTTGTATGAGCTCTTTAAATATTTTGGATATTGACCCCTTATCAGATGTATCATTTTCTCCCCTTCAGTAGGTTCCCTTTTCATTTAGTTCGTTGCTGTGCAGAAAGTTTTTAGTGTGATACAGTTTTACTTGTTTATTTTTGTTTTTGTTTCCCTTGCTTAAGGAAATACATCCAGAAAAATAGTACTAAGATCTGTGTTTTCTTTTATGAGTTTATGGTTTCAGTTGTTACACTTGGGTCTTTAATCCACTTTGAGTTAATTTTTGTGTATGGTGTAAGAAAGTGGTCCAGTTTCATTCTTTTCCATGTGGCTGTCTTGTTTTCCCAACACTATTTATTTATTTGAAAAAGTAATTATTATCCTTTCCCCATAGGATAGTATATTCTTGCCTCCTTTGTCATAGATTAGTTGACCAGGTACACATAGGTTTATTTCTGGGCTCCCTATTTTGTTCCATTGATCTCTGTGTCCATTTTTGTGCCAATGACCTACTGTTTTGATGACGATAGCTTTGTAGTATAGTCTGAAACCTGGGATTGTGATACCTCCAGCTTAGTTCTTCTTTTCCAAGCAAGATTGCTTTGGCTATTCTGGATCTTTTGTGATTCCATACAAACTTTAGGATTATTTGTTCGAGTTCTATGAAAAATACTATTGCATTGAATTGATAGGGATTGCATTGAATCTGTAGATTGCTTTGGGTCATATGGATATTTTAACAATATTAATTCTTCCAATCCATGAGCATGGGATATCTTTCCATTCATTTGTATCTTCTTCAGTTTCTTTCATCAGTGTCTTATAGTTTTCAGAGTACAGGTCTTTTACCTCCTTGGTTAAATTTATTTCTAGGTGTTTTCCTCTTTTTGTTGTGATTGTAAATGAGATTGTTTTCTCCATTTTTTTCTGACAGCTTATTATTACTGTGTAAAAACACAACAGATTTCAGAGTATATAATTTTGTGCCTTGCAACTTTACTGAATTCATTTAATAGTTTTTTGTTTTTGTTTTTGTTTTTTTTGGTGGAGCCTTTAAGATTTTCTATATATCGTATCATGTTTTACCTCTTTCTTACCAACTTGGGTGGCTTAAAATTTTTTTTTCAATGTTTATTTATTTTTGAGGGAGAGAGTGCACAAGCAGGGTTGGGGCAGAGAGAGAGGGAGACAGAGGATCCCACATGGGCTGTGCACTGACAGCAGAGAACCCGATGTGGGGCTAAAACTCCCAAACCACAGGATCATGACCTGAGCTGAAATTGGATGCCTGACCAACTGAGCCACCCAGGTGCCGCCCCCTGCCTTCTTTTGTCTGATTGCTGTGGCTAGGACCTCCAGTACTATGTTGAATAAACGTGGCAAGCGTGGGCATCCTTGTCTTATTCTTGATCTTAGAGGGAAAGCTTTTAGCTTTTACCCTTGAGTATGATGTTAGCTGTGGGTTTTGTCGTATGTGGCCTTTTTTATTTAAGTTCTCTCTCTATCCACTTTACTGAGAGTTTTTATGATGAATGCATGTTGAATTTTTTCAAATGCTTTTTCTGCGTCCTGTTGAGATGATCATATGATTTTTACCCTTCATTTTGTTAAAGTGGTGTATCATGTTGATTTGAGGATGTTGAACCACCCTTTGATCCCTAAAATAAGTCCATTTGATTATGGTGAATAATCTCATTAATATATTGTTGCATTTGGTTTGCTGATATTTTGTTTGAAGATTTTTGCATCTATAGTCATCAAGAATATTGATGACATTTATAGTCATCAAGAATAAAAAATTAAAAAAATTTAATTTTTTTTTTTTGTAGTGTCTTTATTTTGGTATCAGGATAATGTCCTTGTAGAATGAATTTGGAAGCGTTCCTCTGTCTTCAATTTTGTGGAACATTTTGAGAAGGCTAGGTTAACTAGCCTAGTTAACTACGTTAACTCTTGTTTAAATGTTTGCTGGAATTCACCATGAAGCTATTATTGTTATTGTTATTGTTACTGATTCAGTTTTGTTACTAGTAATTTATCTCTACAGATTTTCTATTTCTTCCTAATTCAGTCTTGGAAGATTGTATGTTTCTAGGGGTTTATCCATTTTTTCAAGGTTGTCCAATTTGTTGGTGCATAATTTTTTGTAGTAGTCTCTCATAATTCTTAATATTATATTACTTATGTTTATATTATTTATATATAATTAATATTCTGAATAATAAATAATTTTGTGTTTCTGTGATATTGGTTGTAACTTCTTTCATTCTGACTTTGAGTCCTTTCTCTTTTTTTTTTTTTTGATGAGTCTAAAGTTTTGTCAATTTTGTTTATCTTTTCAAAGAACCAGCTTAGCTTCATCAATCTTATCTATGTTCTCTTAATTTCTATTTCATTTACACTCTGATTTTTAGTATTTCCTTCTTTCTGCTGGCTTTGGGCTTTGTTCTTTTTTCCTAGTTCTTTTAAGTATAAGGTTAAAGTGTTCATTTGGACTTTTTCTTGGTTCTTAAGGTAGTTCTGGATCATTATAAACATCCTTATTAGAAGTGCTTTTTGCTGTGTGGCAAAGATTTTGAACCATTGTATTTCCGTTTTCATTTGTTTCCAGGTGTGTGTGTGTGTGTGTGTGTGTATACACACATTATTTTTTACTCTTTGGCGTCTCCGTTGACTGGTTGTTTAGCCTCCACTTTGTATTTTTTTCAGTGTTTTCTTGTAATGGATTTCTAATTTCATAGCATTATGGTCAAAAAAGATGCTTGTTATGATTTTAGTCTCCTTGAACTTCTTGAGACTAGTTTTGTGGCTTAACGTGTGATATGTTTTGGAGAATTTTTCACATGCACTTGAAAATATATTCTGTATATATCTGTTAAGTCCATGTGGTTGAATGTATCATTCAGAGCCGTTATGGATTTTCTGTCTCAGAGATCTATCCATTGATATAATTGGGGTATTAAAGTCCCACAGTATTTTATTATTGTCAGTTTCTCCCTTTATATCTCAGTATTTCCTTTATAAATTTAGGTGCTCCTGTCTTAGGTACATAGATATTTACAGTTGTTATATCCTCTTGTTGGATTGATCCCTTTATCGTTATGTGATGTTTTTGTCTCATTACACTCTTTAAAAACAATTTTTTTTTTTTAACATTTATTGACTTTTGAGAGACAGATTGTGACTGGGGGAGGGGCAGAGAGAGAGGGAGACACAGAATCAGAAGCAGGCTCCAGGCTCTGAGCTGTCTGCACAGAGCCCGATGTGGGCTCAAACCCACAAACCGTGAAATCATAATCTGAGCCAAAGTCGGATGCTTGACTGAGCCACCCAGGCGCCCCTGTCTCATTGTTTTAAAGTCTCTTTGTTTTAAAGTCTATTCTGTCTGATATGGGAATTGCTACCCCAGCTTTTTTTTTTTAAAGGAGGCTTGACACACAGTGTGGGGCTTAATGCAGGGCTTGAACTCATCACCCTGAGATCAATACATGAGCTGAGGTTAAGAGTCATGCTCTTAACCAACTGAGCCACCCAGGGACCCCTTAATGACCATTACTTTGAACCGTTCGTTAGGTAGATTCCTTTTCTCTGTTTCTTTTAGTTCTTTCCCTCAAGTTTTATCTTGTTCCTTTGTTTGGAGCATGTTCCTTCGTCTCCTTATTTTGTCTCTCTTGTTTGTTTCTATGCATTCGGTAGGTCAGCTACGTCTCCTGGTGTTGAAGGCAGTGGCCTTATATAGAAGGCATCCTGTGGGTCCAGGAGCACAATACCCTTTGGTCACCAGTAGCAGGCACTTGTGGGGTGTCCCCGTGTGGGCAGCATGTGCCCCCTTTTGTGACTGGGCTGTGGCTGCGGTAGGCACGCTGGTGGGCAGGGTTAGCTCCCAGCGAGGCTGGCTGAGAGTCCTGGCTGCAACTGCTTTGGGCACGCTGGTACGCATGACTGGCCCCCCTTTCTCCAGGACAGGAATTGTTTTGGAGGGTGCTGTGCCCACTGAGGCTGCCCACCTGGTTTGTCGGAGCAGGAGCTGCTTTGGAGGGGCACCTGCCAGGGTGGGCAGATCTGGTGGGCTGGGTTCACAGGGAGCGCCAATGCAGGGCAAGCAGCGCGAGCAAGGTAGATGGAGACTGGCAGAACTGACTCACTCCCGTGTCTGGCCAGCTGGCTGGTGGAAGGCAAGAGAAAGGGCTCCCGCCAACACTGCTGTTCTGCAGAAGGTTTGTAGAGATTCCTGCTTCTCCAGCACATGCTATAAAATAAGTCAATTAATTTCCTTCATGTATAACCCAGGTGATTTTCAAACCGCTGCCTCTGGGCTGGGTCTCAGACTAAGCAATATAGTGCATTGGCCCTTGAAAGAGCACACTCTTGGTTTCCCGTAGCCCTCTGGCTCCCACAGTTAAGCACTGCTGACTTTCAAACCAGGCTTTATGGAGGCTTGTCTTTATGGGGCTGATTTCCCTCTCTTCTGAGAGAGCGTCTTCATGCTTGTAATATCCTTCCTGGTGGGTCATGGGTCTGGGGATTTCGTTTCCAATTGTATCTCTTTCCCCTATCCTTCTTCATGTGGCTTCCCTTTAACTGTTGGTCTGTGGAAGATGTATTTTGCCAGTCTTTAGATGATGTTCACAGTGAGTTGCGTCTTCTGTAGTTCTAGTGTTGATGGATCTGTGAGAGGTGAGCTCAGGATCTCTTCCTCCACCATTTTCCCAAGATCTTTCCTGTGGCTGGAGTTTTTGCCCACAAAGCCCAGGAATCCCAAATTGTGAAAGTAGCGAAGCGGCTGGCGATCTGGCAAACTCACCCATCAGAAGCAAATAAAAAGGCTTTCTGAAAAGATATACCATCAACCTAGGACTTAATATGACACCCCTTGGAAGATTTACTAACAACCCCAGATTACAAAACATTTGAGAATACAGTCTACCCTCAGCTACAGTCTGCAGGCATCGCAAATAGCAAGATGAAAAGTCAAGCACTCTATGTAATACAACAATTTTATAAAATAAGTATGCTTAAATGATATCAGCTATAAAGAAGGCTTTAAGCATAAGAAGAACATGAGGTGCTAGGAAAAAAAGAACAGAGATTTGTAAAAAGAGTCATATATGAACTATACAAATAAGATGCAGAGTTATTTTAAAAAAACACTCAAAACACTCTGTGACGGGCACCTGGGTGGCTGTCAGTTAAGCATCTGACTTCGGTTCAGGTCATGTTCTCACGGTTTGTGAGTTCGAGCCCTGTCTTGGGACTCTGCACTAACAGCTCAGAGCCTGGAGCCTGCTTCAGATTCTGTGTCACCCTTTCTCTGCCATTTCCCCCACTTGTGTGTCTCCTCTCTCTGTCTCAAAAATAAATACTTAAAAAAAAACACTCTGTGAATAAGTTCTTTAGAGATTAGACAGTTTAAGAGAGCAAAGTGATTGGAAGATAGATTTCAACAAAATTCCCAGAATGCTGGGAGACGGTTAAGATATCCCAACTTCGTTTTTCACGGAATATGTGTAGCTGGCAAGCTTAACCCAAAAGCCGTGTGGCAGAATAAAGGGCTAAGAAGTTTTTCCTTACTCTAAGTGTCAAGTGTAGATAAAAGTATAATAACAATATTGGCTCAAAGAAACAAATTAAGAATACAGAATAGAGAGCCCAGCTACAGATAATTTGTGTACGGGAGTTTGATAAGTAATATTACAGATCAGTGGGAAGAGATTAAATGGTGCTATCCTTTTGGACATAAATCAACTTAGAGCTCTTTCACTATACGAAGTCAAACTGTAAAACTTTAAAGAAGTCACAGCAGAATCTCTTTATTAGGACAGGGAATATTTTAAGAAACAAAATGCGCAACCATATAGAAAAAGCTGGATGTCTTTGGCTATGTTAAAGTAACTTCTGTGTGCCCAGGGCTGCTGTATTTTTTAAGGTAGGGTGGACAATTGACAAGTAGTCGAAAAAAATGTAATAGTTTAGGTACAACAGAAGTTGATTTCCTGCTCAACGATCATTTAGAGGGATACGTCAGATTGAGGTGTCGCTGTCCTCTGTAAGGTCTTTTGGGGACCCAGATGCTTCCATCTGGTGGCTTTGCTGTCATTTAAGGCCTTGTCATAGTCTGCAGGCAGCTGGGGGAGGGGGAGAGTATGGAGGAAGCATCCCAATTTCTTAAAAGCCTCAGCCTGGGGGCGCCTGGGTGGCGCAGTTGGTTAAGCGTCCGACTTCAGCCAGGTCCCGATCTCGCGGTCCGTGAGTTCGAGCCCCGCGTCAGGCTCTGGGCTGATGGCTCAGAGCCTGGAGCCTGTTTCCGATTCTGTGTCTCCCTCTCTCTCTGCCCCTCCCCCGTTCATGCTCTCTCTCTCTCTGTCCCAAAAATAAATAAAAGTTGAAAAAAAAAATTAAAAAAAAAAAAAAAAAAAAGCCTCAGCCTGGAAGTGGCACTTAGAACTTCCCTCTCGTGCTTGACAGCTGAGCTGTAGGGGGAGGGGTGGAGGGTGGACATGACAGGAAATGTGGCTTCACTAGGCAGTGGCTGTCTAGCTACAGTTCTTCAATGGCTGTGGAAGAGGACAGTTTATGTTGGGAGCAGCTGTCTCTGCCTCTGAAACTACTGTGAAAACAGAACTCGGAAATTGGAGAAGATAGACATTAAAGCCATAGGGAGATTCCATTTCCTATCCATTTGATTAGCAAGATGTCTGGTAACACCAAGTGTTGGCAAGGGTCTGGGCACTCAGGAAACACTTGACGACTGTTAGGCATCTCTCACAGTGCAGGGAGGAGTGGTGTGAAAAGGCATTCAATAACAAAGAGCAGAAACAACCACCGTGTTCTCAGTTTAAAAAAAAAAAAAAGATAGGGAAACTACTGTTTTTTTGTGTTTGTTTTTAATGTTTAGTTTTGAGAGAGAGAAAGAGCACAAGCAGGGGAGGGGCAGAGAGAGAGGGAGACAGAGAATACAAAGCAGGTTCCAGACTTTGAGCTGTCAGCACAGAGCCCGTTGTGGGGCTCGAACTCATGAACTGTGAGATCATGACCTGAGCCAAAGTTGGATGCTTAACCAACTACGCCACCCAGATGTCCCATGTAAACTACTGTTAATTAGTATGACAGAATATCATCGAGCTGTTAAAATGGATGAACGACATACACATGTATCAAGCTAGATATCTCAATGTCGTATCGAATGAAAAATCCAGTTGTTGAGGAAACAGTGCCATTTATGTACAAAAATAGCTTTCATGAGCGCTGGCTGTATATGGAAGTGATGAATCACTAAATTCTACTCCTGAAACCAGTGTTACACTATATGTTAACTAGAACTTAAGTAAAAATTAAAAAAAAAGAAGCTTATGATGCTTATCAATATATATATGCTTAAAAAGATGAAAATGCATATGGGAATATATCTGTCAGTGTCAACATAATGTTTTGTTTTCTTGGCAGAAAGGAAAGAGGAGGGGACAGAAGGACGGGTCCCTAGCCTTATCTCTTATGAATTACTTTAAGAGATATTTGAAGCAAATATGCCAGGCTAATAGCGCTTTAATTTTGATGCTGGGTATGCGGTGAAATACATTTGCTTTATTTTCAAAAAACATTTAACGTGTTTAAAATGGAACATTAATAATTAAAACATTTCAAACATTTTAGAAGTTAAAGAATGGGAAGGTGTGGTGTATATATACAATGGCATATCAGCCAGTCCTAAAAATAATGAAATCTTGCCACTTGCAATGACTTGGATGGAGCTAGAGAGTTATTAGGCTAAGTGAAAGAAGTCAGTCAGAGAAAGACAAAAACCCCATGATTTCACTCATATGTGGAATTTAAGAAACAAAACAAATGATCTCAGCTGCCCAGCTAATGGGCAGTGAATGAAACAGGGGCAAATACTATTCTCACTTGCTTGAATAGGTCAACTGAAGTTTTCCCTTTCTGTGGTCTGTGTCCTCATCTTTCCCAGGCTATTACCTTTCTAAATGGACAAGTTTAAGTGACGTACACTCTTGCCATATATTTTTTTTCCCATACGGAGTATCTTTCTCCTAGAATGGGTGCTTGCCTTAGTCAATGTTGTGTGAATGAACGAAACTCCAGTTAGGGTAGTTTGCCTTTTCTTTCGTTTTCTTATAATTTGTGTGAGGAAGTGTTATGACTGAAAGGTTACGAAGGGCTGGATTACAGAAAGAAGGAATGAACTAAGATGAAAGCAGAAAAATACTAGAAAACAAAAACAGTAAAGCTAATCTAAAAGGTAGTTCTTTGAAAATACAGTGAAATCAATGTTTCTTCACTAACAGAGGGATAAAGGGTAGAAATAGAGAAAGCATGGATACAGCAACTAAGAAATGGTGCTAAAGAAAATGTGTAATAGAGGAAATTCAAAGACTCGCAAGAGGCTATTTTGCTTCAATGGATTCCAAGAGAAAATGAATAATATTCTGGGAGATGGTATTTTTTAAGACCAGGAAAAAAAAAACGAATAATTTTTCTAGGAGATAGTATTTGCCACAACTGACAATAGAAAAGATAGAAAAACCTACATGGAGAAATTGCCTGAAGCCACCCAGAAGAAATAAAGTTGAGGGATAAAGCTACCCTCCAAAATATGTCAGATCCAGCTAGTTTCTCAGGGGAATGCAGTAAAATATTTCAAGAAGAGATTACTCCAGTAGTATTGAGATGTTTTCAGCCCATATAAAAAGATAGAAGCTTCCATAGTTTTAAAAAAATGAAGTTAGTAGAATATTGTTATCAAGACCTAAGAAAGACAGGACCAATGGGGAAAAAAATAACACAGCCTCAGTCAAGAATATTGATGGAGAAAGTCTAAATAAAATATTAGCCAGTGGATTCCACAGCACGTTAAAAGATCAATATATCCTAATCGAGCAAGGTTCACCGTGGGAATGCCAGGATGAGTAGTAGTTTGAAATCTATGAATAGAATTCCCATATTACCTTGTCAAACAGGAGAAACAGTATGGTTGTATCTAATGGAAAACATTTTGTGAGATTGAACATTAAATTTTTTCATATATATATCTTAAAGTGTATTTTCAGAGGGGGGATAGGCGGGGCTGCAGAGAGAAAGGAAGAGAGAGGATCCCACGCAGGCTCTGCACCCAGCACCGAGCCCAACGAGGGGCTCCATCTCACAACCCTGAGATCATGACCCAATCCTATGCTTAACTGACTGAGCTACCCATGTGCCATGAACATTCATTAAAAAAATAATAATAATAATATAACTCTTGCATGGGTATTAATTTCACATGATACTATGGATCTATGGCAGTGGAAAGCCAGAATTCATCGCATATTAAAGACAGGGAACAAAGCATTACCCCTCATCAGTTTTAATAATTTTATTTTTTTGGAGCTATTGGCCAAGAAAATTCGCCAAAAGAGAGAGTAGTGCTATAAAATTGGAAAGAAGGACATACAGTTGAGCACTGTTGCCTCTGTTCTGTTGATGTTTTTCCAGCTTTAAATTTCCTCTTTCCTAATAAAATGGTTTTTTTTGGAGAAAGATTATTATTTTTTAAAAGAGGATCCTCGCCATTAGTAGAATATTTTTATTTATTTATTTTAAACCCTACACAACATAGTTCTGTCATTCCCAGCTCCTCCTGGCTGGCATTGTGTCCTGTGGTGCTTCTAATACTCGGAACTCTCTCTTCTCCGTGTTCTAAATACATGAGGTAGCTGTGTGGGGGGTGGGGTGCGTGCAGTGCTAATTCTGGTTTGGCTGCTTGCTGTTAACATAGAGAATCCAACTACCGAGCGGGTGTTTTCACTGCTTTTTAATATTCATAATAGAAGGCAGGAAATGGATTTTTACAGCTTTGGTTTATTTAATACCATTCGGGTAACCATGATTGGGTTCTTCCGTTTACCTCTACACGTCACTGAGACGTTTCAAACAAATAATTGTGTTGAGATTAGCCAAGATTTATTTTATACATTCGCTATTGAAGCTTCGTTTAAAACCATCTCTGCGATACGTGTACAAAAATTATATTATCGGCACCAGATTCTCTTACAAAAATTAAACATTTATTTTCAAGATGTGTGTAAATGAAGGTAATTACAGCTTTCCTATAAGAATTGGTTACATGTAGAAATGGTTTTTATTTTAACTGACTTTTTCTGATGTAAGTATAATTACAGAAGACGGACCCTTGCGGCCACGTGCATAATCACTATTTAGTGGAGCATAAATGTCTCCGTTTTAAAACGTCCCTTTTTCTTAATAGTGTATTTTAAATATTTTAGCATGCCATTTTTTAGGACCTTACTTTTGAATAATTGCCTGTTTTGCTATCGTATGAAACTAACCAGTCTCCCCTTTTCGCCAGTCTTTTTTACTCCTGACTCTTTTCTTTCTGCAACTCCTTCCACTTTTGCTCTCTTCTTGGTGTTCAGAGGACAAAAACGAAGTATGCTTTGATTGCATGGCTGAGTCTGCAAAGGGAAGTGTTTAAGTTAAAATAAATGAGATTTTGTAGGTTTGGCAATACATGACATTTAGTAATTAGATGCCGTGTCTGCGGTTCTGTTTGTCTGTTGGATTCCAGAATGTTAGCACTCAGGGAAATTGACTAAACTATATCAGAGTGAATTTTTCTGGTGTGTAAAGGTGAACTACAGCATTTAACATAAAGCTGTGCCATATCATTCAATATGAAAGCCACTAGCCTCGTGGGCATTTAAATTTAAATTAATAAAAATTACATAAGATAAAAAAATTCAGTTCCTTAAGTAAACTAGCCACAGGACAAGTGCTCACTAGCCACATGTGGCCGGTGACTAACCATGTTGGGCAAGCAGGTACAGAACGTTTTTTTTTTTTTAATTTTAAGTAGGCCCCACGCCCATCGTGGAGGCCAACTCAGGACTTGAACTCACAACCTTGAGCTGAGATCAAGAATTGGATGCTTAACTGACTGAGCCATCTAGGCGCCCCCAGAATGTTTTCAATATCACAGAGAGTTCTGTTGAATAACCTTGGGGTGAAGTTTATACGTCTTACCTGTTTATTAGTATTTAAAACTCATTTTTGTTTTTCATTTTCTTCCTGGATATTATAAATACCAGTAAAAGTCAATTATTTGGGAAACAACAGACAACTTAGAACTACTTAGAATAATTTTTACTTTCCTACCAACTTAATTTTTAAAATTCTGTCCTGAAGTGAGACATGTATCAACATAGGGTTACCGGCAGTTAGAAATTCTAGGAGAAAAAAACACAAAAAAGAAACTGTAGGAGAACATTTGAAAATTCTTGATAGAATACAAAGTCCCAGGGTGGGCAGGGTGGGGGCAGGTTTTCATATCACTTGGCTGAAGATCTACAGAAGATGATGTGGAGAGAGGGGCTCACAGGTTTTAAAAGACACTCAGAAGCAGCAAAGTAAGTGGAGAAACAATACATCTATTTGGGGCATGTAATTTCAGGCTGTGATTACAGTAGTGTATCAATATAAATTAATCTGGAAAACCGAAGAAATGTTGGAAAGAAAAAATAAGGGGAGGGGTGCCAAGGGACCATCCTGTGGTCATTGGAAACAGCCATTATTATTTGTCACGTATCTGCCCAGCCTCCTCTCTGTCCTGTTCAGCCAGCAGTGAACGAGGTCCGTGAGGAAGGCAGAGGAATGTTAGTCTGAGAGGCAGGCTTCTGGAGCAGTGACGAGCTCAGACACTAAGCCAGGTGGCCTGACCTTTAAGTCCCAGCTCAGCTGCTTCTCTATGGAACCACAGCCCATTGCTTAACTCCTGTGTATCTGCTCATCTGTAAAATGGGATGCTGTTGCATTCTGCCTCTTACTATCCTTGTGAGGGTTAAGGAATTAAAATACTGAACTCCCTGAAGACTGTATTACTGATAGTACTGATCACTGTTACATAGGGAATACAGACACACGGTAAGTCCCTAGTAACTATGAGCCTCTGTATTTATTATTACAGGGAAACAGACATTTAAACAAGTAGTTGCAATAAAGCTAGGCGAGTCTTCCGAGAAGGGTAGGTTCAGCATTCTATGATAGTATTTGTTGAGGTGACTGAATTTTTGATACTGACTTAAGCAAAATTAATTTAGCTCTTAGGTGGGACGGTTTTGTTTTCGACCATACTGTAATAGTTTCTCACATCAAATCTTGCTCCTTCTATAGCTTGTAGTCTTAATACAATAATTTGTTTATTATCCTACCGTGATTAATATTTAAATGTTCCAGTATTTTAAGCAAAACTGTGGTCCTGATCACTGGTAATATCATAAGTGTCAAAATTCTTTCCCTGATACTTTGCATTGTGGACCAGCTTGCCAAAAAGGTAATAGAATCCTCTCTTAGCAGTAGCATCTGGCTAATCAAAATAAAATCTATCTTCCAGACATTTTACAAGAGAGTTTGGTTAGCTTTCAGTATAATTAAAGAGTATATTACTGGATACCTAAGAGTGTATTACTTGATACCTATTAAAAATGGGAAATTCTGAAGTGCAACTGTTTTTTATATATAGTGAGGGGCAATTTCTTCAAGTGTAAATGAATAAGTAGAGGCTTAAGTAAGTTTTCAAGTATAACATTTTAAGGGCACCTCTGTATGAGCTGAAATCGATCAAACTGAAATCAATCAAATGCTTTGCGTTTGTCAAAGCATCTTTCATCTCTTGATAGTACTCGGGTTTTTTCGTTTTTTGTTTTTTTTGTTTTTTTTTTTTTTTTTTTTTTTTACAGAACGCTGTCTTATAATGCACTAAACTATCTTCTGGCCTTTGTGTATCTTGGGTAATGATGGGAAATGAAGGACCAAATTATTTATTATTTAACAATATAATTTTACTGGTTTTACAGTACAGAAAATTATTTAAGCTTAATAGTTATGAGACGTGTCTCTCTAGCTATGAGAACTCTCTTTGTTTCTTAGAAGTTTGACCCTGGGCGGGGGAGACGTTGACAATTTGGGGGGAAAAAAGACTCAAAGGAACAGCATGCTCAGAAAGGCGTTCCCAGAGTGCTGACCACTGGCCCACACAGTGCCAGCCCCCTCGCTCTTCGTGGTTATCACAAACCAGGCTGGCAGGATGTAGCTGCCAGCTTATCACTTTGCTTTAATCATAATTGATGTTTTTAGCAGGAATATAAATTACAACCAGTACTTAAGGTATTGAAGCAGTATGTTTTAGAAATTACAGATTTTATAAAACTAACAATTATTCGGGGGAAAAACTAAGGTTTAGCTTTGCTGTGAGTCCTATTTGATAACGATTTTTTCCCCCATTTGACCTCATGTTAGAAACACTGGACCAGAGATGAATGATGCCCACATACCTGTCATCTCTAGGTTTATCGAAACATACAGTTTTTGTTTAGAGAGTCGAGCGGATCAGTTTTCTTGGCAGAGATAAAAATCTTACAGTATCTTCCTGTTTGCCAGCAGGTGAACTTATACTCACTTGTTTTTCTTCCAGATTCATGAAAAACTCCACTACTATGAGAAGCAGAACCCCGTGCCCATCCTCCACGGCGCAGCGGTCTTGGCCGATGATGTAAGTGTGCCTTCCTGAGCTCCCTGGGACATGGCTCCCTCGGGCCTGGCCGGGACAGAGCTCATCCCGGTGCAGACAGACGCGTGTGATCCAATGAGCGAAAACCAGAAGAAGCTGCAAACGTTTCCAAAAGTCCTGTCATCACAGAGCTTATGCTGACATTATGCTGATTTTCATTCACTCTCCTGCTCTAAAAATTTTGCATTGGAGATACCATCTTGTTCTGCCTTGGTAACTACGTAACAGAAATTTTAGGCTCGAACTCTCCGGGGAGAGAGAAGCTGTCAGCTATTAGCGTTCTGAGAAAAGTCACAGGCAGGAGGAATGCTTTGGAGAAATAAAGACAAATGAGATATGTCTATTGCTGACAGTGCTAAAAAAAATGACAGATACTCGTATAGGAATGAGGCATATGAAATACATAAAAAGACAGGGTTGTTTTTAAAATGGATTATAAAGCATAGTAATGATTTATGGATATTAGACCTTTCCAAATTACCTTCATAACCAAAAAATAAATTTTAGAAGCAGTTGGCATTGATGGAGTAGTTAATTTCCTGTGGCTATAATTTTATTTTCGATCTGGGGGAGGGAGCTAACTTGCTGTTTCTTACTGTTAACTTTCAAACTCGGATGAATTGAGAGCGCACCTGGATAAACTATAAGACACCAAAGCTGCACAAGAAATCGGTTGTGTGTGAAGGCTCGTTTTAGTGATGTCCTGTTAACTTACCTGTTGCCTTTTAAACTTTTTACTTTGTTGTGATAAAACAAGCAGTAGTTCACTTGAGTAAAATATCAGGGCCATAAGTATAATTTAAGAAAACCAACCACCTTCCGAGGTTGATTTTCTTATATATATTTTATCTCCTAATTTAGATAATAAAGCATATGTAATAAATCTCTCAGATGTTTGCCGCCTGGTGAGTCCCCAGCCTCCCTTCCAGGTTTATCCAGAGATTACAAATTATCGGGATGTTTCAGTGTATGTGTTTTATGAGGCGACTCACTCCTGTGCATCGTAGAACCACAATTTTTGAAGTGAAGGTGTAGATAGAATTCTACAGCTGGAAGCTATAGTTGCCACTTGAGAAAGTCTTAAAAATCACCTTAAAGACATTGACTCTTGAGGGTTTGGGGAAATATTTGTTGATATCCAATGTGATTGAGGCCCAATCATATTACAGTATTGCTTTTAAAAAAAAATTAGAGACTTATACGGTAAATGTAGCATTTTCTAATTCATCCCAGCAATATGTTTAAATTTTTAAAAAGTGACTAAGGCATGCAGAGAGCCTTTTATGCCTTTTTGTAAGTTAGCGATTATTTCTAAGAATTATTTTAACTTGACAAAAATTTTACCTTGGAAAAGTAAAATCACTTTTTGAAATGTAACCAGTGAATTTATCAATTTTATCAGATTTTATTTTTTGTGTATAATTTATATTATGCCCTTCTTTTAGAGAAAAGTCCTTTTCCAGAGATAAGAACAGCTCTTTTTAAAAACCTTGGTGGAAACAAAAAGAAATTTCGTGCAATATCTTAAGAACGGTTTTTAAATGAAAATATATGTACATATTTTGAATTCTTTACTGAGTATTTCACAATTTTTTTTTCTTTTTTTAAATTTCTTTCTTCTAATGTTTATTTAAGAGAGAGAGGGAGGGGTAGAGGGAGAGAGAGAGAGAATCTCAAGCAGGCTCTGCTCTGTCCGTGCAGAGCCCGATGCAGGGCTCCAACCTCACAAACCATGAGATCGTGACTTGAGCCGAAATCAGAAGTCAGATACTTAACCAACTGAGCCACCCCAGCACCCCTGTAATTTTTTTTTTCTATTTGTTCTTGCTTTTCTTCTTTCGAAAATATATGATCCTTACCATACCTGAAATGGAACAGAATGTTGATAGGAACATCTCTAAGTGAAGAACATGAGACAGGTTCAAGGTTCTAACCCTTTCTTTAGCTAGAATCATCTACGGGCATTCTCGATCATTATAGTAGAATACAGTCAGCATTTTGGTACCAGAGTACTTGTCAACCTATTGTAAGTCATTTTATGATTAGCCTGGTTCCCATTTAACGGACTTCTTAGTCTGTGTAGGTACACATAATAAAAGTTTCAGACCATTTGCTCTTATTAGAGACATTCTAGTTCTTTTTCAGTTCAGCTCTAAACAGCAAGCTACTGTGGGCTTTTGGAAACCCTGTGGGTTTCACCACCTCATTCAGAAACTTTTTTTTTCATTTTTGTCTTTTTCTTCCTCTCTCTCTCTTTTAAAAAATCGTGTCAAAGCCTGATCCAGTCCTTTTTACAAGTGGTCCTTTGTTTGCATGCAAAAGACCATTCCTTAAGATGAAGTGCTGGGATTTGCCCTCATTGCAATAAATCAGAAGGTGATCTGGCTGATAGGATTTTTTTTAGTTCTACTCTCAGCCAAGATCCCGGGGTGGGACCTGGGCTACCAAGGGCCTAAAAAGAGGAGCAGTGATTGATCGTCTGTTTTCTTTCATGCTGACTTTTCCTTAATCACTGGAAAGTGGCAAGATAGATTCTCATTTGTCACACATGGAGCTACACAGTGCTCTTACTAAATGCTCTCTCTGTCCATGTGATCTCCCTTACAGCTGGCCGAAGAGCTTCAGAACAAGCCATTAAACAGTGAGATCAGAGAGCTGTTGAAACTGCTGTCAAAACCCAATGTGAAGGTGAGGACATGTAATAAATATCTTCCAGAAGAGCCACTTTCTGAGACTTCAGATGAATTTTGTTTCGAGCATCAATTTTCAGTAAATATCTTTTCAAATGGTGCCCAGCATTTTAATAACCTAAATTCCATTAAGGACAAAGAGTTGAGCTTTTGATGATAATGTGACCAACTACAAAATACTTTAATTGGGAAGCTCAGGGTTTAAGTTGGTGAATGTAATGTCACTTCAAGGTCAATTTCTCATTAAATGAAGGTAAGAGTACCGAATACAGAGCCTATTAGTGGTTTTGTTCAGGTTCATTTTACTTGGCTACTTGATGGTATTCCAGTATACTTGACAACAATGTCTATTTTCCTATAGGATCATTTTCGCTTTCCTCTTCCCTCCCTTCCCCGTCTTCCCCATCTCCTCTCTCTCTCCTGATTCATGTTTTAATATATGCTACCATCTTACAGAGCAGAGCAGTTTTCCAGTATAAAATATTAGGAAAATATTGGTAGGCAGATTTCAGTTCTCCCTACCATTTTTTAATTGAAGAATAATTGACATAACAATATTGTATTAGTTTTAGGTGTACAACATCATGTTCTGACATTTATATATATTATAAAATGGTCACTGTAATTAGTCTAGTTACCATCTGTCATGATACAAAATTGCTACATTATTATTGACTGTATTCCCCCTGTGGTCTACGACATTCCTGCATCTTATTAGTTTATAACTGGAAGATCGTACCTCTGAATCTCCTTTATGTATTTCACCCCTTCCCTGCCATTTTCTTTCCAGCTGTATCAGTTATCTTTCCTTCAAGGGTGGTTGGTCAACAGAAGTCATTTAAAAGTCTTCCTGTTAATTCAAAGGTCATTAATGCACTAAATCCCATAACGTGTACATTTTGGACTTGATACTCCTGTAATTACATGTGAAGTATTTTTCCATGAGTGAAAATTACGTATGGACAATGTGATTAGAATGACAATTTCTATTATCTATCTATTGTTTATCTTACGACAGTTTCTATTAAGCATACGTAGGCTGTCAAATGAATATTTCTGCATAGACACCAAAATTGGTTTTTGCCTTCCTTGAAAAATCTCCCGTGGAACTGTGCTATAATGGTCTTAAATTGGTAGTCAAAAAAGATGGTATTAAATAAAAGATGAAGCTAAAACAGGCACAAGCCATAATTCCTAATCCTTGTAAGTAAAAGAAATACATGAACATATTGTTAAAAATAAATGGACCCTGATTAGTAATTTGGAGTCATTGACTTGTACTGGTACAGAGGAGATTGAATTTTAGTTCTGAAAGAATAAGGAAATTAAAGACACAGTGTTCAGAAAGGTGAAGAGCTCAGAGTAAGAGATTCATAGGTAGAGAATTTTCTGAAAATGTCTTCATTTGGTCTCAGAGTACACATGAGAATTTAATATTGAACCAGAAAATGGTGAGGTTAGCAATGGAAGGCTTGTTAAACTCCTACTTGAGAGTGTTATCTTGGTTTGAGTATTAGAAATCAAAGAAGAATGTTTCTGACAAAAACCAACAACATGATTTGATATTCAAGAGTGTTTGGAATGGAATAGTTAGTAAAATATTATACTGGATGGAAACTGGTATTTACCTTGAGAGGGAGGTATGATTTTAGATGGTATTCAGCACCATTGGCTACAGCCTTATAATTGGATATTGAAACTTCGTTATGGTGAAAATATTTTAGATGAAGACTTTTAAAACTTTTTGTAATTATATAGCCATGTGGTAAAAGAATGGGTGGGAAGTCAGATTGAAAGGTGTATTTTCAGGAAGTTATGTGTAGGAAGTGGGTAAGATTGCAGACACATGACGTCACGATTGACAATGACAGTTTCTAGTTAGCCAGTCTTGGGAAAAAATCTTCCGTCCCATTTTGACCTAACATTTAACATTGATTTCTTTGAAATCATTTATATTAACTACCATCAATTTGAATTTCACTTTTTATAGGTAATTACTGTAAGAAGTCGTTTAGTAAACTAAAATATTTGCTTATCTTTTTTTCAAAGCAGAAGCAAGGTACAGTAGAATATGACAGGGGTCCCTGAATTATAAGTTGAACTGACAGTTTTAAATATGAAAAATGTAACTCCCAGATGTTAATTTGAATACTGTTTTTAATTTTTTAGTGGTTAAGAGAAATAATTATTTGCTAGTTAAAGATGGCTGTTCCATTTAAAATACTTAGTGCACAGTAGTGAAAAGAAGCCTGAGGTGTACCTCCAAAGCAATAATGATGTTTATAAACAGACGCGGATATATACAACCAAATATATAGCCACTATGAGAAGGCTACTATGTGTGTCCTACAGATCTGCCAGCTCTTTTTTGAAAAGTTTTAAAACTTTCTCTGATTATTTATAATGTTGCCAGAGTCAGATCTTCATTCATTCGTTCTCAAATGTCCCATGCCTACTCTGTGCCAAGCCCTGTAGATAGAACTTGCAGAAGGTACATGAAGGCTAATGCAGCTGACAGGAGAAATGTTGGGTAAAAGGATGCATAGAAATACTGTGGAACACAGAGGAGAGGGGTGGTAAATCTAAATTTGGGAAGTGGGGAGGGGGCTCAAGAGAACTTTGCAGAGGCAGTGACATAGAAGTTGAGCCCTGAAGATTGGCTTCGAGGTCACCAAAAAAAGGAAAAGGAGTGAGAGATGAGTCAGGGGGGGAGATGTGAAAACCGATGTTTTAAATAAGGTGAATAGCATATGAAATCCCATCAAGTAACTTGTCAAGTTTGAAGACACAAAATAAGTTCAGTGTGGTTGAGCAGTAGCTTGTGGCAGAGGGGAGGGGGCGGGAGTTCAGAGCTAGACAGGGGATCCTTTGAGTGGCAGGGGGTGGTGGGGGGGGGCATATATGTCCTGGTTTGCCCAGGAAGTGTGGTTTGTGCCTGTGGTCCCAGCATGATTATTAATAGCCTCCTTCCCATTCTTTTGTTTCCTTCTTTAGATGATAAATTAACATGGCCGCCCTTACTGTGAGCATCTTAAAAAGTTTGGGTGTCATCCTAAGAGCAGTTGGAAAGCCACTGAAAGGATTTAAACAGGCAGGCTACACAGTCGCTTTCGTGAACAGGTTCTCAGAGTGGAAGGGGGTGGTAGGGTGGGAGAAGTGGAATGCTGAATGGAGGAAGGCCAGCCGCGAGCCTGAGGAAGTAATCCAGGTGAAGCACGATTATGGCCTTAGTGAAGGATGTGAGGGGATGGCAGTGGGGGATGGGTGGAACTGGATGTAGCTTCAGTACGTGGTATTGGCACAACTGGTTGATTACTGGGGGAAAAAATATATATATCTAATGTGTATTATATATAATGTAATACATAGTGAATTCCAACTAGATTAAAGATTTGAGTATAAAAATTTGGACCATAATCATGGGATCAAGAAGAAACCTTAATAACCTCAGGAACAGAGGGACAGATAGACACCCACACACAGGAAAAGTACAAAAAAAAATCCGTGAATGAGGTTAGAAGAAATTGTTTATTTATGTAAATAATTTATATTGGTCTTTAATAAGGTGTGATAACTTATTACTTTGACTCTAATTTTCCTTTTTACAAGGGACTTGCTGGAGACTTAAAAATAGGACATTTTTTGAGACTATGTACTTGCATTTCTAATTCAAACCGTGAAGAAAGTAGAAGTTCCTATTTCCATTGCTCTGTTAGTGAAGATGAGCATCATGCCGTATGTTTAGTGACTTTTTGTTTTGTCCATGAACTGTGTGACCTTTCAGGAATAGCTCCTGTCCACTGGCTGCATTAATTTTCCTTTTCTGCATGCAGAAATATTACATATATATTTTCCCATTATAAATAGAGTGCACTACTTTTTGTTCTGTGCACTTTTAACATTTTGATATTTTGTGGACTTCTGTTTGGAGTAACACTTATCTAACTTCTCTCTTAGAGGTAGATATTTCTGTTTTTTGTTTTTTGTGGGTTTTTTTTGCTATTTAAACAGCACTATAATGCACATCTCTTGTATATTTCAGAATTTTATTGGGGATATAAATTGTTGGGTTAAAACGTGTGTATCTTTGAAATTTCAGTAGTGATTGCCAGTTGTCCTTAGCAATGACCTGGACAGGTCCTCTCAGCGTACATTGCCGGCCTCACACGTGAGAAGGTCCTTTGCTGCATGCCCTTGCAAGCCCTGTGCAATTAACGTTCTTTTTCATTTTTGCTAATTGATCACCACTGGAATATATGTCAGTACTTTTCCTGTACAGCTTGTTGCCCTGGGGTCTCCAATAGTTAGGAAATGACTTGTCATTTTGTAACAGTTGTCTCACATGAAGGCTGTCAAAGATGTAAAGATTATACCCAGTCTTGAAATCTCTGAATCAGTCAGTTGCCACATACGAACAATAAATAATAATTACTCTTATTACTCAGTAGTGGTTACAAGATACAGTCTTACTGTCCAAATCTTCAAGTAACGAAGCATCAAAGAAACAACAGATGGTGAGAACAGGGAAGTGGTATAGTGAATAGCACAAGGCGTCAGTAGAAGCGATAGGATGTGGGAGCTTCCTGTGGTGATGGGGTGGGCAAGAGCAATAGTGGTGGCCTTTGGGGGCACTCCTCTGAAGGGATATGGATCTCTACGGCGACTTTTTTTCCCGGGAGGCAGAGAGTCATTAATAAATAAGATCCACTCCTAGGCATTGCATGGCCACATTATAGGCAGATCCACCTCTCCAAGTCCTCATTCAGAGGCTCATTTTTTGATAAAACAGTGAAGTGACATCATCGCTAGAGCATGGTATTATAATTTAGGGAAGTTGGGGGAAATTTGGTGGGTTTTAAAAAGGCAATAAAATAAGAAGATTTGTTGAAATTTTTAGCTTTCCAAAACATGTCCTTACCAGAAATTACTCATTGCCTGAGCATGTAGAATGGATGAGACTTCATTAAAGCATGCAAAAGGGACAAGTTAAGCTTCCTTCTGGAGGAATAAATCAGTGTTTCTCATTCTTATGAGTTAGACACTTAATTCTGTGGACCTGACAGGTACTTTGAACATACAATTGACTCCAGGGGGTCCAAAGCAGTGAGAGCCTGTGTGCCTGATGGGTTAGAAGGCCTAGTGTTCAATTTCCTGCATATTCTTCTGAACAACAGGTAAACCCATCAGTTGTGATTGGGTGATTATGGCATATGGAAATACAATTTTCTTATTTAGGTGTGTTGCCTTTCAAAAGGACAATCTGTATATTGAAGAATAAAGTCACCACAGTTAAAAAACAGGAAAATAGAATACAAAGTTACTTTTAGTTCAGAATAAAAATGTTGGCTAACCAAAAATACTTGTAAAGCAAAGCTATTAAAAATTAGGAACTTAGTATTTGTAAATCTTGGAATCCAGACATGGAGATGAAAAGCTAAAGAGGAAAAAATACATAGCTGGTGTTACTAATATTGCCTATCAACCATAATAATCATTTTATTTTAGAAGATGTTTATTAGTGATCTCTATTAGTCTTAATTATGTGCAGGATAGTTACCATAGATACCCAGATAATGGACATTTCTGATGTTCTTCATTCAACTCTTTATAAACCCATATTCCCATCTATTGTCATTCCTATCTTCCTGTCTGAAAGACTTCCTGTACCATTTCTTGTAATGCAAGTCTTCTGGTGATCTATTCCTTCAGCCTCTGTATGTGTTTAAAAACTCTCCAATATCTCTTCTTTTCTCAAAGATATTTTTGCTAGGTATAGAATTTTCGGTTGGCGGTTTCTGAGTATTTTAAAGATGCTGCTCTTTTATCTTGTGGCTCACGTTTCTGAAGTGTGTTGTCATTATTATCTTTTTTCTCTTGGCTGATTTTAAGATTTTTTTTTCTTTCCAACTGGTTTTAAGCAATACAGTGTTATTTTTTTTATGCTTTTTGTGCTTAGATACAGATAGAGGCTTTTTTTTACCCCATCACATTTGGAATATTTTCTACCATATTTCTTTAGATATTTTTTTAGCACTTCTCCTTTCTTTGGAGATGCCAGTTAGGTGTATATAAGTTGTCCCATGGCTCAATAATGTTCATAATTTTTCACTATGTCTTCTCTTTGTGTTGTTTCATTTTTGATAGTTGATAAATTGCTTTAACTACAAGTGTTAATCTCATTCACTGTACTTTTTTGAAGTACATACATTGTATCTTTTATCTCTAGAAGTTTGATTTTAATCTTTCTTGTGTATTGCAAGTCTCAGTTTTCAGTCTTCCATCTAATTTTTTAAGCATTTGGGATACAGTGATAGTAATTGTTTTCCTTCCCTTGTCTGAAGTCTATTTGTGTAATTTCAGGATTTGGTTCCATATAATTCTATCATCTGTGTAATTTTCAGGGTTTAGTTCTATAGCATTGTTTTTCTTCATTATAAGTAGTATTTCCTTCTGTCTTCATATGCCTGATAACTTTTGTTAGTAATTGATTGACTCCCAGTCAGTATGAGTTTTACTTTGTTTGATGCTGAATGTTTTTATACTTTTATAGATAATATTCTTGAGGTTTTTTTTTTCTGTTATATAATTAAGTTACTTGGGAACATGTTGATTCTTCAGAGTCTTGCTTTTTAAGCTTTGTTGGGTGAGATCTTAGCTGTGTTTAATTTTGGGCTATTTACCACTATTAAGACAGTATTCCTCTCTTCACTATCCTCAGTGCCCTGCACATGCCAAGCCTTTTTCCCCTGATGGAAACAGGAGTTCTTCCTGCCCTGTGTGAGCTTTGCCAGTTGTTCTCTGCAAGGCAGAGTTTTTTAAACTTGGAACTGTTGACATTTGGGGGTGGAAAATTATTGAGGGAAGGGATGGCAGGAGAGGGCAGGGGACCATCCTGTGTGCTGTCAGATGTTTAGGTGCATCCCTGACCTCTGTGCACTAGATGGCAGTAGCATCCCCCACACTGAGACAACCCAAAATGTCTCCAGACATTACTAAGTGGCTACTGGGGAGTAAAATTGTTCTCTACTGATAACCACTGCTCTAATCCTTTCTGGTAGTTTTTTGGGTTTTTTTGTTTTGTTTTGTTTTTGTTTGTTTGTTTTTTTGTATGTATGCCTTGGCTAAGGATTCAGGGGGGACCTACTGAAGATCTCCGGAGCCCTTTGCCCATCCCGCTGTCTTCTCTTTCATACCCTTGAGACCCTGAGAACTTTAGTCTCTCATCCTCCCAGTGTTCCCAGCTTTGTTGTCTCAACTTAGGAAGACCAGTGGGTTCTACCCAGGGCCTTCTCCCCCAACACAGCCAGCAAACTCTGGGCTTAAGAGGCTCACATTTGTATCCTGTCTTCCGGTGATCACTATCCTTCATTGTTTGGGTCCAGTGTTTTCCAAAACCATTGTTTCATCTTTTTTTTTTTTTTTTTAAGTTTTCTGTTTTTTAGTTATTTTCCGGTGGAGTTCTTAATAACTTCAACTTGGCTCTCATCCTCATTCTTGAACGATGCTTTTCCTAAATACACAATTTTGGGCTGGCTGTTATTTTTTCTAAGCATTTTCCAGATATTTTAACTGGCTTCTAGCTTCCACTGTTGCCAATCAGTCATCTCTCAGTCATTTTGTTTGTGTTTCCTTTCTGATGTTCTTCAGGTCTTCTCTCTTCAGTCTTCGGTGTGCTGTAGTTTCACTATGATGTATCGAATCTTGCATTTCTTTTTATTGTTCCTGCTTCCTGATGGATACATTGGGTCTCCTGACTCTTCAGACTCCATCTGTCATTACTTGTCAAAAATTTCAGCCATTGTCTCTTCAGATATTTCTTCATCTTGATGCTGTTCATACTTTTACTTTGAAACTCAGGTCAGATGCAAAAAACACCAGCCCCCAAGGAAAAAACATTAATTAGGCTCGTTAAAATTTGGATTCCTTGTTAGTCAAAAAACCCTAACAAGAAAGGGAAAGGGAAGCTACCAAACATGAGAATACATTTGCCGCATATGTAACCAACAAAGGCTTGGGTCCAGTATGTTATAAAGAATTCTTACAAAACAGTAAGAAAAAGACAGATGGAATATAAAAATGTGTGAGGATCTTGAACAGGCATCTTACAAAAACAGATTTCATTAGTTATAAGAAAAATGGAATTCCAACCATAAGAAGATACCATTATGCATCCAGAATGGCGAGATTGAAATTACTAATGTGAAATGTTGGGGATCATTTGATACAACTAGAACTCACTTAAGTTGTTGGTAAGAGTACAGTTGGGACAAGCACTTTGAAAAACTGTCTCTTATCTGGTAATGTTGAATATACTTAGAACCCATGACCCAGACTTTTCTTTCTCAAATATACTTGACCTTTGAACAATGCAGGGACTAGGGTCACTGACTCCCTACATGTTAGAAATTTGTGAACTCGTGTGTAACTTTTGACTCCCCAGAATTTAACTACTGATAGCCAACTGTTTCTTAGAAGCCTTACCAACAGCAAAATATTTTGTGTGTTATATGTATTATATACTGTATTCTTCCAATAAACTAGAGAAAAGAAAATGTTAAGAAAATTATGAGGAAAATAAAATACATTTATTATACTGTATTTATCAAAAAATATCCACATATAAATGGACCCATGCGATTCAAACCGATTGTTGTTCAAGGGCAAGCTATGCTTAACCCATATTGTGTGTGTGTGTGTGTGTGTGTGTGTGTGTGCGCGCGCGCGTGCACACACGCACACATGTGCATGCATCAAAAGATAAGAAATATTAATAGTAGCACTATTTATAATAGCCAAGAACTGAAATCATTCTAAATGTCCCCCGAAGGCATAGAAAATGTGAAATATACATACTTGGAAAAATGGACCATAGGTGAATGCACCTGGACCATTAAGAGGCTATTGCAATTCTCCAGGTAAAACACAATGACATCAATGAGCTAGATCAGGTATCCCCCAACTTTTCCTATAAAAACGGTCTCTTGCTTCCACTCAGTTTTTGTTCTTGTAACATGACGGCAGCTATAAACAATACATAAATGAATGAAGAACATGTCACAGTAACATTTCATTTACAAAAACAGATGGCATAGTTTGCCAGTGTCTGCTCTAAGAGCTGAGAGAATAGAACACATTTTAGGATATATTTTGCAAGTAGATTTAACAGAATATAGATTGGGTGTTGAGGAGTGTAGGGTGGAGGAGAGATTTGTTTCAAGGATGATTTCTAGGCTTCTGGCTAGAGTAATTTATGGATTGTGGTGGTGGTGATAGAGAACAAGTTCGTTAAAAGTCTAAAACCCACTCTCCTAAAATAATAGTGACATGTCAAGATTTGAGTGTTTTTCTGGTCTTTGGTCCAGAATGACAATGTGACTGTATTTTGTGGAGTTTTAGCCACCATGACAGTAATGCCTAGGAAAACTTTTATTTTATTCTTTAAAAAAATTTTTTTTTTAACATTTATTCATTTTTGAGAGTGAGAGAGACAGACCATGAGCAGGGGAGGGTCAGAGAGAGAGGGAAACACAGAATCCAAAGGAGGCTCCAGGCTCTGAGCTGCCAGCACAGGGCCCGACGCGGGGCTTGAACTCACAGACCACGAGATCATGACCTGAGCCGAAGTCGGACACTTAACCAACTGAGCCACCCAGGCACCCCTATGTTATTCTTTTATACACATATTACTTAACCTGTTACACAACAAATGAAAAGGTGAGAAAACAGGAGAAGAATGAAAGTAAATTGCATTGGTCAGTTCCTTTTGTGTTTTCTGCTAACAGTAGAAAGGGAAAAATACAGTTTTCTCAGACTCCTACTGGCTCATTGACAATGTACCTGTGGCCTCATTTTCTCCCTCCTAGCCAAAGTACTAAGCCCCCACCCCTGTCCCCAGCTGCCACCCTTATAAGGATGAACCAGAGAATATACAGGTGAGAGTACTTTTTAAAAAATTTTTTTTAATGTTTATTCATATTTGAGAGACAGAAAGAGACAGAGCATGGCAGGGAAGGGGCAGAGAGGGGGAGACACAGAATCTGAAACAGGCTCCAGGCTCTGAGCTGTCAGCACAGAGCCCAACGCGGGGCTCGAACTCACAGACTGTGAGATCATGACCTGAGCTGAAGTCGGATGCTCAACCGACTGAGCCACCCAGGCGCCCCAGGTGAGAGTACTTTGATGCTGATCTTGTCCTCCATGAGGGTAGGCAGCTAAGCAGAGCTGCTGTTGGCTGCTGTATGTACTCCCATTCCTAAGATGCTCTTTTTCAAGTAGTTGCCTATGACCATTGTTATGTCAACACTGTAACCCCAGTTTGATTTTCTTTATAGCTTGATGTGTTTGGGATTTTAAATTTGATTGATTTTTCCCCCCAAATTCTGACTTTGATAGGCTTTGCTCTCTGTACACGATACTGTGGCTCAGAAGAATTACGATCCGGTATTACCTCCTATGCCTGATGATATCGATGATGAGGAAGATTCCGTAAAAATCATTCGTCTGGTCAAAAATAGAGAACCGCTGGTGAGTTTTGGTGTACGGTTTATGCTCAGACATGAGTAGGTACCATGATAAAACCAAATCTGATGGGGCCACACCATTTATTCCTCTCTTTAAAACATAATTTTTCTGCATTTTTAAGCTTTAAAATAAATAGAGCATACATGTCTAAAAAACATTATTTAGAAAAATGAAAAAAAAAAGCCAAATAAAACGGCAGCATTTTATTGGTTAGAGCAATAATTTGTAAAATGTGATGTTGACCTTTATAAAAGAAAGCATACCATGAGCCAGTCACAGCTGATTTAAGACTAAACGGTGCAACTAAAAATAATTGCTCTGGCTTTTCTAGAAAGCTGATTTATTTTAAAGTAAAGGAGAAATTAATCAAATGTCTTTTATTTCAAAATGTTAATGTAGGGGCGCCTGGGTGGCTCAGTCGGCTAAGTGTCTGACTTCGGCTCAGGTCCTCATCTCACAGTTTGTGAGTTTGAGCCCTGCATTGGGCTCTCTGCTGTCAGCGCAAATCCCACTTTGGATCCTCTGTCCCTCTCTCTCTCTCTGGCCCTCCCTTACTCTCTCTCTCTCAAAAATAAATAAACATAGAAAACTGTAAATGTACCAATTTATTTTAGCACCGGAATTTATACAATGTCAAATTGCATCAAGGGGTCTGTGGTGAGCAGAATGGTGTTCCCCACCATGCCCAATGATGTCACGTACTAATCTTCAGAACCCGTGAAATACTACTTTAAATAGCAGAGGGACTTGTCAAGATTTGGTAAGGATCGTTTGATGGGAAGATTATCCTGGGTTATCTGGTGGGGCCCTTGTCATCACAAAGGTTTTTACTGAAGTGGGAAGGGCAGCACATCAGAATTACAAAAAGGAGACGTGATGATAAAAGCAAAGGTTGGTGTGATGTTGCCATGAGCCGCGGAATGCCAGAAGCTTCTAGAAACTGGAAAAGGGGAGGATCAGATTCTCTCCTAGATCCTCCAGGGGGAACACAGCCTTGCTGACACCTTGACTTTAGCTCCAGGACCCTCAATTGGCCCTCCTGTCTCCAGAACTGTAAGGTAACAAATCTGTGTCACAAAATTTGTGTGGCACATTTGTGCGGCACATTTGTCATGGCAGCAGTAGGATAGTAGTACAGAGTGTGTCCATATTTTGCTGAAACTGCATTCAGAAGAAAAATAAATTCCACTGTCTAGCAGTTGATTTTAAATGTGTTGGGGCCCATTTTTTTTCTAATTGAGACATTTTGGTATTCTTAAAGCAAATAGCAGGGGATAATGCAATACTTGCTGGGCACTGTGTGAAGTACTTTACATATGTTACATTTATCTTCATAGTTGGTATGTCTTTTTCCATTTTTATAGACTAGGAAATGGATACGCAAAGAAGTGAAGGAACTTACTTATTACAGCTAATGAGTGGTAGAATGGAGGTCCGGGCCCTTTACCTGCAAATACTAGTTTTTTTTCTTCTACACCATATTGTATCTGTCTACTTGTCCCTTACAGGTTTTTTTCATGTTCTTGTTTTGTTTAAGGGCAACTTTGGTACGTTGATAACTGCACTGGATACTCCTACCCAGAAAAAAACACACAGATAGATTTCGTGTGATACAAAGGAATTTATTGAGACCCTAATGCCCACCCATGGATGTCCTCGGGCTCCCTGTATTCCTGGTTAAGATTATTTAATGTAGATTATAAGTTTGTGCCTTTAATATGTGGTTTATAACTCTGTAATGTCTCTTGGTATTTATTAAATAGAAGGTGATATACTTAGCAAGGATAGATGGCATGCATTTTGGATGTAGAAAGATCTTTCTCAGGGTCTATCACCATACAGTGACTAATTCTTGGTGGCTTCTGTGCATCCCTCGATAAATACATTTTTTTGTTTTGTTTTGACAACTTCAGGCACTTGGATAACCGAAAGGCTGACCATCTTGAGGAGTTCAGGAATTCATTAGGAATAATTTCTTTGATCAGTTGTAGTTTTCCCAGGGGCAGTGGCTTTTGGTGTGTTGGCTTCGTGGGCTAACATTTAAAGCACCACCAGCAATGTTTATGTCCTGAGCCTCTCTTGATCAAAGAACATCTTCAAAATGTTTGTCAAAGCAATTAGGCATGCACTGCACTGAGATTTTTTAAGTTTTAACTGGACCTGCTGCAAATTAGTTTCAATTTAAAAAGCAGTCGAATGAAGTATAGAAAATAACCTACAGTTGTGTTATCATCCTTTGTTACTGAGTATATCACATGCTTTATAGCTAGTCAGCATGTCACAGCTTAAATAATTAGATCTAACTTTGACATCATCATCCTTTGTTAGCTCTCTTTTGTCCAAGTTTATATAATATAGAATATTTAAGAGGAGAATCTGAACTGGGGTAAATGGCAAGTTAGAGTTGATCAGACCAGGCAAATTTTTACATACACAGTGCAAGAGAAGAGAGGGAGTACAAAATACCCACAACGTTGTTACTTAGGTGAGGAGAAGTACCATGCATTCAGGTAGCAAGAATAGAAGGAAATGCATGGGAGTGAAAATTTCAAGTTTCCTTATGATTATTTGGAGCCTGTGGGGCTCGGCAGGTGCTAGGAAGAGGCTAGAGATTTAGGAAAGGGAACCAAGTAAATTTAAAAATTGGTTGAATTGTTAATTTGTTTAAAAATTATTTCTCTTAAGCATGAGGATGTTTTCCGGATTTGTAACATTTGTATATGCAGGGGCTATCTTCAGCATTTCTTGGAATTGTTCAGTTCCTTATTCATGTACCATGGTTTAATTTGACAACTTTGTAATATACTTGAAAGCAACTTTCCTTTCTACTTCATCTCAAATGTGGGGTGTTTAAAAATTTTAATGCTGTTTCATTTGGATCCATAATTTTTATTCTGCTCTTTGCCTATTTTACATGAATTAAAAGTTGTCATATTCATTTTTCCATTATTTAAAAGTAAATTAATAAAAGTTTTTTTCCCCAAACATATGCAGTTAACGTCTCTAAACTAGGTTTATGTTTTATATTATTTTTATGTTTAAGGCAATCTAAAGCAATTTCAAGTACTTTGAAGTTATTTTACTTTAAAAAATTACTGTAGTTACTTGTCCTTTGTCTTCCTTCTGAGCCACAATTGTGTGTTTCTTGTTCAAGGAACTGTATTTAAAAAAAATAAAAATAAAAAACTTCATATAGACAACAACATCTACATGGGACGAAGAAATTCCCAAATTATTTGTTAGGATTTCTGAGAAGAGTATTAAGATTTCAGATGTCATTTCAACCTTGGAATATGAAATCAAGTGAGGAGAATTACTTATCTTGAACTTTATTTCATCCAAATGATAATTAGTGTATTATTTTTAGTTTGACAGTTACAAAGGTAAAGTAGGATTCTTGGGTGAGTACATTTAAGGTTTAAAAAATGTACTACTCAGAAAAGTAGGAAATGGTTATTTTCAACAAACTTGTCATTTTACATTTGTCAAATGTCACTTGTCATTTTGGAGAGGTTCTTGGAAAAGCCACAACTACCAAAGGGGTAGAAAGTGGGGGAGAAGCAGAAGCCGAGAGAAGATTGAATCTAAGGCATCCTTAGGAGAATGAATCCAAGTGGTAAGAGTCAGAAATAGTTAAGACGCGAGAAGCAATGCTGAAGTAAAATTCTAGTGATTGGATCATCAGGAAATTTTTGGCAAATGATTCCAGAGTAAAGGCTATAAGATTTAACAATGAAGGGGGGTTAGTTTATCCATATGATTTAAGAGTTTACTTTTGTCTGTTAGATTGAGGCATAATGTGGTGAAATAAACACCAGGCTTGGATTAGAGGACCTAAGTGGGAGGTACTCTGGTGTCCCTTCTTTGCTCTATATCCTTGCAGGACCAAGTCAGTTAATCTCACAGGCTGAGGCTTCTTGTGTGAAAATCAGGAGATCTGCCTCTTCAAGAGTGTTTTGAATGTCAACTAGCATATAATGTACTTGAAATGCTTTGTATGCATTATGCAAGCACTATATAAATGTTGTATAGAATGATACGTAGAAGCTCTCGATGACGGTTGTTGGAGAGGACCATTTCCAGGGAAAAGAGGCAGTGAGCACAGATCATGTAGGTGTTTGCAATGGAAAGGTGAGATGGTGATAGTTTAAGGGGAGGGATGGATAAATGAATTGAGAGAAGGAGAGAAAAACAATGGTCAGGATGCAGGGAGCAGAGCTATCCTCCCTCCCCATGAATTTGGAACAATTTGTATCTGTTTTATGCAGAAATAATAATAAACATTATTTTTTAGGCACCCTTTAAGAAAGTGACCTTCACTTAGTGAGTGAGTGGATTATGATCTTAATGTTCAGTTTCTTGTATGGGTTGTCCTTCTTGCTTCTTTTAGAACAGTGCTGCTCCAACTTTGGTATCCTAAGAATTACCTGAGGTGCTTACTTAAAACGCAAACTTCACCACCTCTACCCCCAGAGAGTCTGCATCAGTAGGTTTCAGGTGGGACCTGGGAATCTAGATTTTTTAAATGTCTCAGATGTTCTTGATGCAAATGTTTGGTAGATGATGCTTGAAACCACTTTGATTTCAAAGGTTCAACCTGGAATCAACAGCGCTACCTGCTTAAGGAGGTCTTAGAATATTGGCAGTATTGTAGGACATGCATTTTTTATGGAGACATCATGATAGCATGGGCTCATCAGGTCCTCTTTTATAAACCATTTTACAGCAGTAGCAAGACAAACGTAACCAGAATTTTAACTTCTCAATCTAACCCAAAGTTCTCTATACTCTATTTTTTGGGTCAAAATCACATAGAATAAATTCAAAATAATTACATAAGGAAATATGTAAGTACTAAAACATTAGATACAACTTTATTTTCCTTGTGCTATCTGCACCATAGGACTGTAGACTTTTGTACAAAATGGCATGTAATGTGTTCTATTTTAATGAGTTTTGATCTTCTTTTCACGCAAGTACGTTCCACTAAGAATACCTCAAAGAATTGTGGTAATAGGAGTTTGGAAAGAAAGACGGAAGCGGAAATCTTCAAGAATGAAGGGATCAAAACGAAGGTTGAGTCAAGGGCTAGCATCATGTAGAAAGTGGGAGATCATTTCTCAGGGTCCATAGTTCACCCTCCGGGGATAGGTAGAGTCAGCAGGTTGCAGGCACCCCTGTTTCAAGGTTTGTATCTGCAACAGAGTAACCCTTCAGTGTGGCAGTGCTATTCTTTACACATTCTAGAAGTGATTTCATCCAGCCCCTGGCTTTAAAAATCATCTGTGTGTCAGTGACTCCCAAGTCGATTTTTCTTCCAGATCTTTTTTTCTGAGCTTTAAATTTGTATGTCCATCTGTGTACTTGATATCTCCACTGGAATGTCGAATAGACATCTCTGTCTTCACGTGTCCAAAAGTAAACTGATCTTTGTCCCCAAATTCATTCCCCTCCTAGGATTCCTCCTCTCAGTTGATTACAATCCCATCTTCCTAATAGCTCCGCCAAAAACCAGAGTCCGTCTTTGATACCTTTCTTCTTTCATGTACCCTTTCCAGTCCTTTGGGAATCCTTTTGGCTGTACCAGTAATATATCCAGACTGTTCATCACTTCACCTCCTGCCAGTCAGATCCAAGCCTCCTTCATCTTTTTCCCGGATTAGTTTAACAACCCCCAATTTGTTTCCTTGCTTTAGCCCTTGCATTCCTGCACTCTTTTCTTAACACAGTAGGTGGAGCGAACCTTTTAGATTATGACACTCACTCACGCCGTTCAGCTTCTCCTTGTTTCTTTCAGAATAAAATCCAGAGCCCCCACGATATAATCTACAAAGTTCTACATGATCTCCCTGATGCCATCTACTCTCACTTCCTCCTGCTTCTCCCCTTTTACCTTACTCCAGCCACATTGGCTTTTTTGCTCTTCCTTGATCACTCCGTTCCATTTACAGCCTCATCCTAGCACTTCTGTACTGTTTTCATCTATTCTTTCTCTTTGGCTAACTCCTTCGTTTCCTTTTTATCTTTCTTTACTCAGATTTCATCTTCTCATTGAAGCCTGTGTCTTTACATTGTCTTCCCTGCCGCTCTCATACCCACAGTAGTAGCCACTTTCTAACATACTATATGTCTAATTATTTCATCATTTGTTTATTGTCTTTCTTTCTTGTTAGATGTAAGTTCCATGAGGGGGCAGAAATGCTTAGTTTTTTTCACCAATACATTACATGCCCTTAGAACCTTGCACAGAGTAGGCTCTCAGTAAACATTTGTCAGCTTCATTGAATCACGGAATAAGTCAAAAGGACTAGCATTAAGCACAACAAACTGGATGGTCCTATGTTGAAAAATAGTATAATTCATAGTGAAGCAAGAGGTTTACTCCAATTACCTAATTCTGTGTTACAAACCACCCCCAAATTTTGTGGCTATACAACATTATGTATCATAGTTTTAGAGGTTGATAGGCTCAGTTGGGTGGTTATTAAGTAGAGTCCCTCATATGTTCAGTTAGGTGGTGGCTAAGGCTGGGGTCATCTGTGAACTTCATTCCTATGACTGATGCCTGGATTGGGATGGCCAGAAAAATGGGGGCTGATCAGACAGCTCTTTCCAGATGACCTCTCCACTTGGCTGCGTGGGCCTCCTCACAGCATGGCAGTAATCATTTCTTACATGGTGTCTGACTTCCCACAGAGCAAGTATTTCAAGAGGCCCAGCTGGCAGCTGCAAGCCCTCCTATAGGCTTACATGCCTTAGGACCATTTTCACCACTTGGTATGGGAATAGGGCATATGCGCATACAGAGAAGGAGGGAATTGATGATGTCCATCGTAGATAAGCTAATGCAAGGGCAGTGAACTTATAATTTGTGAATAAAAAGTTAAAGATATAGGGTAAGCAATATCGAATAGTTAAGACTAAAAATAGCATTCTGATCAGTTTGCCTTGGATAGGTCCTGACTTCACTGTACGCTAATTTTCTGATCTTAGATCATAGCCGTTTGTGATTATTTTCTCATCTATAAAATATGGATGAGCAGAGACTTGGATTCAAGGTGGTGGTGTAGGAAGATTCTGAACTCCTTCCTTCCCATGAATACAACAAATACACAACTCCATATAGAATAATTTGAAAAAGACTAGAAAACTGGATGAACAGAGCCTCTATGATAAAGGACAAAAAGGACAGCATTGGATAGGAGAGGCAGAGACACCGACTTGCAAGAAAAACAAAAAAACACACATACACACACACACACACCCCACGGTAGGTGCAGTGATCCACAGCTAAGGAGGATCTCAAAAATATAGAAGTTTTCCTGGAGTGAGGGGTTTGTGCTCCAGACCAGGCACCCAGCCCCTTAAATCCTGCATGAAAGAGATGAGCCCCCTAAATGCCAGGCTTTGAAAACCAGTAGGGATCATGTGCAGGAAAATCATAGAACTGTAGGGAAGGGAGAGCCTGCTCTTAAGGGCTCGTGGGCAGACTCACTCACCCCAGGACCCAACACAAAAACTCCAATTTGAAAAGCACCTAGACCATATGCGAAGGAGACCCACTTACTGATCTTAAAGTGCTTGCCAGCGAGGCGGGAAACTTTTGGAACTTTCCCCAGGGACGGAGTCACAAATACGAAAAATAGGACGGTGCCATGTTTGTGACTGCATCTACTTTGTTAAAGGTGGTGAAGGTGGGAGTCATTTTGGAACTTTTTCTCTAATCTGCTGGAGCTGAGGGGTGTGCCCAGCCAGGAACCCTGCCAATCCCCACACTGTGATTGTGCGTAACAGCTGGGCCAGGCAGTAGTCCCGCCCACCCCTTGGCCACAGTGCAGCCTGTGCCACTCAGTGCAGCCATGCATCACAGCCGGCTGGGCACCAGCCTGATACATTCTTGCATCGCAGACGTAGCCCTGCTACAGCAAACAGGTTCATAACATACCACACAGGGGATGCTTCTTAAGCACCTAGCTCTGGTTAGAAGGGATTGAACTTCTGGGCTCCACATGACTCTCCTTTGAAAGGTCACTGCTTCAATACTAGGAGAGGTGATTGATAGAAATGAGCACAGAGAGTCAGGCAAAATGAGGAGACAGAGGAAAGTGTTCCAAACAAAAGAAGAAAACAAAATATGAGAAAGGGGCATTAATGCCATAGAGATAAGCAATATGTCTGATAAAGAATTCAAAGTAATGGTCGTAAAGATGCTCACTGAACTCAAGAAGATTGGATGGACACGGTGAGATCCTCAACAAAGAAAATATAACAAAATTCCCAACAGGAGTTAAAGAGCTGAAGAATACAGAACTGGAAAATACCCTAGAGCAGTTCAGCAGACTGGATGAAGCCAAAGATCAGATCAGCAAGCTGGAAGAAAAAGCAATAGGACTCACCCACACAGAGCAGCCAAAAGAAAAGAGAAAAAAAAAAAGGTAACTTAACGTTTGAATCAATATCAAATAGAATAACATTCACATTATAGGGGTCCATGTAGAAAACAGGGCCAGAAAACTTATGTCAAGAAATAATGGCTGAACACTTTTCTAATCTAGAGAAGAAAATGGACCTATAGGTCCATGAAGCCCAGATAGTTCCAAATAAGAAGAACCCAAAGAAATCCGTATCAGGACACATTATAAATAAAATGGTGAAAGAGAGAATCTTAAAAGCTACAAGAGAAAAACAACTTCTTATATCAAGGGAAACCTCATAAGGGTATCAGCAGATATTTCTGAAAAAACTTTGCAGACCAGAAGAGAGTGGCATGACATATCCAAAGTGCTGAATGGAAAAAACTTCCAACCTAGAAGTTTCTACTGGTAAGTTTAGTACTCACATTTGAAGGAGGGATTAAGAGTTTTATGTATAAGCAAAAGCAGAAGTTGTTCATCGTCACTAAACTGGCTTTATAATTAATGTTAAAGGGACTTCTCTAAACTGAAAAGAAATGGCATTAAGTAATAAAAAGAAAGCGTAGGAAAGTAAAAATGTTGCTGGAAAAGTAAATATATAGTAAAGGTAGTGGATCAGTCATTAATAAGGCAAGTGTAAAGGTTAAGATACAAAAACAATAAAATTAACTACAATAAAATAAATAATAAAAACTACAATAATTAAAGGAGGCACAAAATAAAAAGGTGTAAAGTGTGACATAAATATAAAACATGGGAGGCAGGAAGAAAAAACGTAAAGTTTTAGAGTATGTTCAAGTTGCTGTCAAAACAGACCATTATATACACAGGAAGTTCTAGGTGAACTTCACGGTAACCACCAGGCAAAACTTACAGTAAATACACAAAGGGAAATGAGAAAGGAATCTAAATGCAATGTAAAAAGGAAGAGAGAGAAAAGAAGAAAGGAATAGAGAGGAACTCTGAAAACAGCCAGAAAGCAATTAACAAAATGATAGCAAGTATGTACCTATCAGTAATTACTTTAAATGTACGTGGACTAAACCTTCCAGTCAAAAGACACAGAGTGGTTGTATGGATAAAAAAAAAACAAGACACATCTGTATGCTGCCTATGAGAGACTGACTTCAGAAGTAAGAACACACATAAACTGAGAGTGAAAGAATGGAGAAAGATATTCCATGCAAATGGAAACAAAAAGCTGGTGTAGCTATACTTATAGCTGACAAAATAGACTTTAAAATAGACTTATAGTAATAGGAAAAAAGGGCATTACATAATGAAAAACAGTCAATCCAACAAGAACGCATAACATTTATAAATATATATGTATCCAACATAGAGGCACCAAGATATATAAAGCAAAAATTAACAGGGAGAAATTGTCAGCAATACTAGTAGGGGACTTACAACACCCCACTTACATCAGTGGATGCATTATCCAAACAAAATCCATGAGGAAACAGTGGCTTTGAACAACACATTAGACCAGATGGACTTAATATGTACAGAACATTCATTCCAAAAAGAATAGAATACACGTTCTTCTCAAGTGCACATGGAACATTCTCCAGGATAGATTACATGTTCGGTCACAAAACTTAGTGAATTCAGGAAGATGAAATATCAAGCATCTTCTCCACCCACAATGGTGTTGTAAAATCAGAAATCAATTACAAGAAGAAAATTGAGAAAACCACAAAAATATGGGGATCAAACAACATGCTACTGAACAGTGGGTCGTTGAAGAAATCAAAGAACAAATTAAAAAGTACCAAGTGACAGAAATGAAAATAGGAACACCACAAACCAAAATTTTTGGATTTAGCAAAAGTGATTCTAAAAGGGAAATTCGGAGTTAATACAGGCCTACCTCAATAAACAAGAAAAATCTCAAATAATTGAATTTTACACTTGAAGCTCAAAGTTAGTAGAAGGAAAGAAGTAAAAAAAGATCAGAGCAGAAATAAATGAAAGAGACAAAACAATAGAAAAGGTCAATGAAACTAAGAGTTGGTTATTTGAAAAAAAGTAAGTTGACAAACCTTTAGCTAGACTCATCAAGAAAAAGATTAAAATCAGAAATGAAAGAGAAGTGTTACAACTAACACCACAGAAATATAAAGAATCATGAGACTACTATGAACAAATTATATACCAACAAATTGGACAACCTAGAAGAAATGGAGTCCCAGAAACATGCAATTATCCAAGACCAGTCATAAAGAAATAGAAAATCTGAATAGACCAATTACTAGCAAGGATATTAAATTAGTAATCAGAATTTCCCAACAAACAAAACTCTAGGACCAGATGGCTTTACAGATGAATTTCATCAAACTTTCAATGATTTAATCTGTATATTTTTTAAACTCTTACAAAAAAACTGAAGAGGAGGGAGTACTTCCAAAGTAATATTATCAGGGAAGCATTACCCTGATACCAAAACCAGACAAGAACACCACGCACACATACACACACAATTACAGGCCAATATCATTGATGACACTGATGAAAAAATTCTCAAGATATTAGCAAACTCAGTTCAATGATACATTAAAAGGATCATAAGCCATGAGAAAGTGGGATTTAGTCCAGGCATCCAAGCATGGTTCAATGCCCACAGATCAATCAACATGACAAACCACATTAACACAATGAAGGATAAAAATCATATCTCAGTAGATGCAGAAAAATCATTTAACAGTATTCATTTATGATACAAACTCTCAACAGAGTAAAGATAGAAAATACCTCAACATAATAAAGGTAAACTAACATCATACTCAATGGTAAAAAGCTGAAAGTTTTTCCTGTAAGATCAGAAACAAGAAGAGGATTGCACACTCTTGCCACTTTTCTTCAACACAGTGCTGGAAGGCTAGCCACAACAGTTAAGCAAGAAAAAGAAGACCTCCAATCAGAAAAGAAGAACTAAAGCTATCACTATTTGCAGATGATCTAATGCTATATATAGAAAATCCAAAAGACTGCACCAAAAACTGTTAGAACTAATAAATGTACTCAGTAAAGTAGGAGGATACAAAATTAACAAAACAAATCTGTGGCATTTCTGTACACTAATAATGGATAATCAGAGGAATTAAGAAAGCAATCTCATTTAAAAGTGCATCAGAAAAAAAAATACCTAGGAATAAATTTAACCAAGGAAGTGAAAGATCTGTACACTGAAAACTATGACATTGATGAAAGAAATTGAAGACACAAATGGAGATAGTCCATGCTCATGGACTGGAAGAATTAATATTGTTAAAATGCCCAAACAACCCAAAGCAATCTACAGATCCAGGGCAGTCTCTCTCAAAATTCTAAGGTCATTTTTCATGGAACTATAACAAATAATTCTAAAATTTGGAACCACAAAGGATCCCAAACAGCCAAAGCAATCTTGAGAAGAAGAAAGCTTAGGGGATCATGCTCCTTGACTTGAAATTATACTACAAAGCTATAGTAATCAAAACAGTTTGGTATGGGCATTAAAAAAGACACACTGATCAATGGAATAGAATTGAGAACCCCAAATTAAACCCACACATGCATGGACAGTTAATTTAAACAAAAGAGCTAATAACATGCAGTGGAGAAAGGGGAGTCTTTTCAATAAATAGTATTGGAAAAACTGGACAGCCACATGTAAATGAAACTTGACTACTGTCTTGCTCTATACACAAAAATTAACTCATAACGTATTAAAGACTTGAATCTAAGACCTGAAACTGTAAAATTACTAGAAGAAGAAAACATAGGTGGTAAGCTCCTCAACATGTGTCTTAGCAATGTTTCTGTAGATCTGACTCCAAAGTCAGGGGAAACAAAAACAGAATAAATAGGACTACATCAAACTCTGCACCTCAAAAGAAACCATCATTGAAATGAAAAGACAGCCTACTGAATGGGAGAAGGTTTTTGCAAGTCATTTATCCGATAAGGGATTAATATCCAAAGAACTCATACAATTAAAAAAAAAAACCTAAACAACACAATTAAAAATGGACAGAGGATCTGAATAGACAGTTTTCCAAAGAAGGCATACAGATGGCCAATAGGCACATGAAAAGATGTTCAACATCACTAATAATTAGGGAAATGCAAATCAAAACTGTAATTGACATCACCTCACATCAATTACAATGGGTATTATCAGAAAGACAAGACATAACTGTTGGTGGGGATGTAGAGAAAAGGGAATCCTTGTACACTGTTGACGGGAGTGTAAATTGGTGCAGGCACTATTGAAAAAACTCTGGAGATTTCTCCATACTCTTAAAAAATAAAGAATAGAACTATCATATCCATCTATTCCACTTCTGAGGATTTATCTGAAGAATATAAAAATGCTGATTTGAAAAAGTATATGCACTCCTATGTTCATTATAACATCGTATACAATGGCCAAGATATGGAAAGGACCTAAGTGTCCATTGGTGGATGAATAGGTGAAGAAGATATGGCATATACATATGCATACATACACACATACATACACACACATATCCACAGTGCAGTATTACTCAGCCATCAAAAAGGAATGACGTCTTGCCATTTGTGACAACATGGATGGACCTTGAAGGTGTTATACTAAGTAAAATAAGTTAGAAAGTGACAAATTATCATATCATTGTATTCATATGTGAAATTTAGAAAAAAGCAAATGAACAAACAAACTCATAGATACAACACATTAGTGGCTATAAGAAGGTTGGGGGTGGGGACAAAATTGGGTCAATTATATGGTGATGAGTGGTAACTAGACTTATAGCGATGATCACTGTGTAGTGCATACAGATGTCTAATTATAATGGTGTATACTTGAAAGTCCTATAATGTTACTTGCCAGTTTTACCTCAGTAAAAAAAAAAAAGAAAGAAAAAATTGGTTAAAAAAAAAACACTGCAAAAAAAATGGGTAATTAATCTTAGGTTATCAGACCCTTTTGCTATTAGCCATACTTTGATGAGAAAGTTGGAGATATTGTTAAGGAAAATTAAAGTTTATTTAATCATACCAGTTTTATTAAAAATATTACATTTCTAGTCATCTTAGCTCTAAGTAAACTATTTAAATAAAGGCAAAAATTACCATTAATTGGTGGGTCTTTATGGGTTTGGTTTTTATGATTGTGGAGAGATGCTCATTCAAGTCTTTGGATTTGAATGGATGCTTGGTGATGAAGAATGCCACAAAATACTCAGATTACTTAATTATTTGATTTGTTTTTACTACTATTAGATATGCATGTGATAGCTGTCAAATAAAATATACTTTTTACAAATTGATTCCTAATTTTGTTTACATAACTAATTTTTAACGATATAAACATGTTTACTGACCTGTGGGAAAATTCCACTTTCTTTTTCAGGGTGTGAATTCTGCCGTCACCCAATGTGCATCTTTTTAGCTGTGTGATGCCATGTAGAACGCTTTCCCACACCAATGCCAGTTTCTTAGAAGGAAAGTCATAAAAAGATGTTCAAAGTAACCATTTGTGCTTGATGTTGTTATAAGCAGCATTCAGTTAGCTTCTGAACATCCATAAATGAAGAATTTCTGGACTCTTTAAAATTGTTTCCTAATCTTATGCCAGAATGTTAGTTCTGCTTGTTCTTAGCACAGTCCTAGTACATAAAGACCTTGGAGTAACAGATCTTTCTTCTATTAATTTATCTTAGCATTAGGTAAGGAATGCGACTAATTTTGGAGTTTTCTCTCTCTCTCTTTATCATTATGTCTGAGTTCCTTTGCTATAATGCTATTATAGAAGTATCACTAAACTAAAAGCCAGATGGCCTGGGTCTTAGTTTTCTAATTTTGATGAGATTTTTGTATTCACTTAACCTTCTCAATATGGCCTCCCTTCTTCATGGGGTATTAGAGGGACAAAGTGAAATGAGCCAATGCTGTCAAGGGGAAAAAACAAATAGTATTCAAATATAAAGTAGTATAATGGAAAGAGGAGATTTCTACTTTTCATAATGTTGAAGAGCTTACAGATTTGAAAAATCTTTAAATTGTGCTGAAAACCTTACATGATGTGTCTGATTGAAAATCTGTACCAAGTCAGGAGTGCTTTGTAAGATAAAGGGGCATGATGTCTCTTTGTCCTGCCTCATACCTTTAATTTTTTGTAATTGCTTTCACTTTTTCCAGATGAATCTTCTTATTTCTGCCTCCTTTCCTGCCAACCACTATGCACCTTTACCCACAAGTACTTTTTGTTCTTTTTCTTAAAAGGGAGCCACCATTAAGAAAGACGAGCAGACGGGGGCCATTATTGTGGCCAGAATCATGAGAGGAGGAGCTGCAGACAGAAGTGGTAAGGGTTTCAACACTAGGCGCATGGACAGGCCATGGTGCATTTCATGGGCAACATCTCCAACATGTAGTTAAGAGGATAAGTGATCTTTGGATGTAATCCATCAAAACAAGGAATAAGAAATTTTCTTCTGTTGAACCGTGGGAATCTGTTGAAATAAACGATAAATCTCATTCTGCTTTACAGTTACATGGACTTCTGAAGCTATAGTAAGATATGCTTCAAGTGTTCCTCACTTGAAAAGTACTACTGAAAGTGTGCAGCCTTTAAAACAAAATACAGATTCTTTTATTAAGTGAAAATAATGTACATTTCTGGACAAAGACCAGGATGCTGATGTCTTTTCTTTTGCCAGCGTTATAATGTGGTAGTCTTTGGTTCTGCGGTTTAGAGGCACAGAATCTGAAACCTGAGAAGCATAAAGGTCTCCTCAAATGTATTAAAGGAACCAAACAATGCTTTAAGTATAGATACAATTGCAAATTGCAGTTCTTTTGTAGGTAAGTCTGTTAATTTCCCGAATTTGCTACTTCTCAGGTCTTATTCATGTTGGTGATGAACTTAGGGAAGTGAATGGGATTCCAGTCGAAGATAAAAGGCCTGAAGAAATAATTCAGATTTTGGTAAGCTGAAATTTGTTTTAAAACTGCAATAAAAAATGAAATTGAATCAGTATGTTTCAGACTTGGTTATAAACACAGGATTTGGATTTGGCAGTCTAGAGTTCAAATCCCATCTTCATTACTTAATCCCTGTATGTCCTTGGAAAATACCTTAATCTTTGCATTGCCTCAGTGTTTTCATTTACAAATGAAAATAAAAGGTAAATATCTCACTGGAGTGTTTTGAGGATTAAATGAGCTAATGTATGTGAAGAGTTTATTACAGGGCCCATCCCAAATGAGGTACTTAATAGAGGGGATCTACTTTGTTGTTGGTGACGTATTTTTCTTTTCCCTTTTCCCATCGACATGGCCAGACTGTAGGCTATGCTTTCTAGGCATATAAAACAGTGAAACTAACTTAGATGTCCTGTGAAATCTAAAACGAACAAAATTATTTTAGGCCTTGACAGTGTAAATTCTCCAGTTCATTTGTAAGGATAAAATGCAGGGAGACTGTCTCGGTTAATGTATGAAAGCATAAACATACAGAAATAGAGTTTAGTATCTTCAAGCAGACCTCCATATTTTTGAAAATTTTATATATGATTAAGATAGCATTTTAAATCCATGGAAAAGCTGTGAAATCCTTTTATAAATGTTATTGGATGAATTGATGATTCAGTTAGAAAAAATAGTTCCTGTTTTACACTACACGCAAAAATAAACCCCAAAGAATTAAATATTTAAAGAAATCAGGGGCGCCTGGATGACTTAGTCAGTTAAGCATCTGATTCTTGATCTGGACTTAGGTTATGATCCCATGCTGAGTGTGGAGCCTGCCTGGGATTCTCTCTCTCCCCCACTCTCTCTACCCACCCCCCCCCCAAATAAATAAATTAACTTAAAAAAATAAAAAAGTAAAGAAAGACTTTTTAAACTTGATGTGAAATTCAAACAGAAAAATAATTGCTGTGATTACTAGAATTGAACACTTCCTGTACAGAAAAAGATGCCATATATAGCTTGAAAGACACATGAGACTTAGGAAAAATATTGTCAGTGTATGTGACAGAAGGTATTTTAATGTGTAGAGAGTTCATAAAAATCAATAAGAAAACATAGAAAAATTTATAAAAGAAACATGGTGTCTGAAAAATATGGGATTAGAGGGATTTAAAAACTTGATAATGGCTACAGTCAGTCAGATTCTGGGGACATAGATGCATACTTATATGCTTCTGGTAGTAAATCCTTTTGAGACAGCTATCTGAAACTATCAAAATTTTTAAATTTACATATCCTTAATCAAGAAATTCAGTTTTTGGAAATAACCCTGAGGACGTAATTTGGCAAATGTATTATATAAGTAAGATTTAAAAAATATTTAGAAATAGCAGGAAGGTTGCATTGATTGACTAACCATTCACCCGTATGGTGCATTACTATGAGCCAATCACAATGGCTGATAGACGGGTGTGACTTAGTAATACTAGTAACTGCTTATGGTGGTTGAGCCCTTAAAGGTCACTGTTCTAAGGGCATTGTATTATACATTAACACACATACACACTAGTAGAATGGGAAGGGATCATAAAGAAGACTTGCTTTCTCTCTACCTATGCAATTCAGTATTATATGAATTCCTAATAAGAGTTGTGAATTCTTGGGGCATCCGGGTGGCTTAGTAAGTTAAGTAGTCCAACTCATCTCATGGTTTGTGAGTTTGAGCCTCACATTGGGCTCTGTGCTGACGGTGCACAGCCTGCTTGGGATTCCCTGTCTCCCTCTCTCTGCCCCTCCCCTGTTCGCTCTTTATCTCTCTCAAAATAAACATTTAAAAACTTTTTTAAAAAGATTTGTGAATTCTTTTATGGTAAGCAACAACAATGATAGTGCCATTTTGAAATCACTCCTGTTATAAAATTCTGGTATTTGTACTGTTAAAACCTCACTATACTTGAGTCTCTGTGCTGTACTGGAGCTGGCTCTTTACGTTTGCACGACCTGAGTCTATGCGGCTTTTCCCAACTTGACTTAGGTACGTCACGCTGGTAAATGGAAGCTGGCTGTGGTCCATGAAAATTGGCAAACAATACAAATCGGGGCCTTTTCTTTTATTTTCTTTTTTCTTTTACACAGCAGAGCCCTGGTTTATGAGCACACCATTGACAGTAAGCCTCAGAGATATCCCCCCATTCTCCTGTCTCTCCCTGCTTCCTGCCTCCTTCCTTTCCTATCTGCCTCATGCTGTCTTCCTCTTTGCTTTCCTCCCTCATTCTTCTCATATATGTGCCAGATATTCAGTGCTGTCGCAGAGCTGACAACTTAGCAGGGATAACAGATGTTAAGAAATAATTGCAATAGACCTACCCTATGACCCAGCAAGAGCACTGCTAGGAATTTACCCAAGGGATACAGGAGTACTGATACATAGGGGCATTTGTACCCCAATGTTTATAGCAGCACTCTCAACAATAGTCAAATTATGGAAAGAGCCTAAATGTCCATCAACTGATGCATGGATAAAGAAATTGTGGTTTATATACACAATGGAGTACTACGTGGCAATGAGAAAGAATGGAATATGGCCCTTTGTAGCAATGTGGATGGAACTGGAGAGTGTTATGCTAAGTGAAATAAGCCATACAGAGAAAGACAGATACCATATGTGTTCACTCTTATGTGGATCCTGAGAAATTTAACAGGAACCCATGGGGGAGGGGAAGGAAAAAAAAAAGGTTAGAGTGGGAGAGAGCCAAAGCATAAGAGACTCTTAAAAACTGAGAACAAACTGAGAGCTGATGGGGGGAGGGAGGGAGGGGAGGGTGAGTGATGGGTATTGAGGAGGGCACCTGTTGGGATGAGCACTGGGTGTTGTATGGAAACCAATTTGACAATAAATTTCATATATTTAAAAAAAAAGAAAAAAATATTTTGAAAAAAAGAAATAATTGCATAAATGATTATTTAAGTACAGTTACGATAAAGGCTAAAAAGAGGAATAGACAATGACATGAGAGTATATTAAAGGGAGACCTGTTCTCATCTGACATGGTCAGAAAAGAATTGCACGTATTGTTTTTGCTTGCCTTAATGAAATTAGAATGGATGTCTTTTTACCTTTTTTTAAAAAAAAATTTAATGTTTTTATTTATTTTTGAGACAGAGAGAGACAGAGCATGAGCAGGGGAGGGGCAGAGAGAGGGAGACACAGAATCGGAAGCAGGCTCCAGGCTCTGAACTGTCAGCACAGAGCCCGATGCGAGGCTCAAAATCATGGACTGCGAGATCATGACCTGAGCTGAAGTCAGACACTTAACCGACTGAACCACCCAGGCCCCTCTCTTTACCTTTTAATTAAGCTATTACATTTGGTATTTTACTCACTGACCAGAATTTAATAGCACTGGATGTTCTTCATTATTTTTTTCTGATGAGCCTTGCAGCTAATATATATACAATTGAATCATGTATTTATAACTGCATTGCTGACAGTTCAGGTATTTTGACCCTAAAAACATGGATGCCGATACTTAAATGTAATAGCCTGAACCTTGCACATCATCTGTTCTCACCGTATAATATTGTCTGTAGAAGGCACTGTGCATATTCTGTGTTTCTATGAAGTTGCTCAACATGGATGGTAATATGTTCATTGGCATTTGAAAAGTGCACAGGAGGTAAATGTGGATTTGGTGTTTCATGTTTTTTAACTTGACAAACTTGAGTGCTTTCTCATATTACAGGAATTTCTACAAAAATAGTTTCCTCAGTTTGGTTTAAGAGTAGAAACCCCAAGCTTGTAAATTTTCAGAATCATTCCATTTTCTACCTTTTTTGCCTGCCTTCTCCTTGGCTCTACAAGTGTTCTGATAAGTCTTTCCTCTGTTATCAGGCTCAGTCTCAGGGAGCAATTACATTTAAGATTATACCCAGCATCAAAGAGGAGACGCCGTCTAAGGAAGGCAAGGTAATCATTACTTAAGTAGCTTTTGGGTTTGTTTTGCGGGGCGGGGGGCGGGCACTAACGTTTTTCCTTCAATACATATCCTCTTTGTCACAGCAAGTGGATTTTAATAATCTCTTTTTAAAAAAAACGTATTCTTAAATCAAAGGAGAATGTTGGCCCCTCCACATTTATTTTTTTGTATTTACTCCTTTTAAATGAAACTTTCTTCCAGATGTTTATCAAAGCCCTCTTTGACTATGACCCTAATGAGGATAAAGCGATTCCATGTAAGGAAGCTGGGCTTTCTTTCAAAAAGGGAGATATCCTTCAGATTATGAGCCAAGATGATGCAACGTGGTGGCAAGCGACACATGAAGGTGACGCCAATCCCAGGGCAGGCTTGATTCCCTCAAGGCATTTCCAGGAAAGGTGAGCAACTGGTGCACCATTACTGGGCTTTTGCTTCAAGTGACCTTTTGTTCTCTGCAAAATATCACTCGAGGATAGTTGTGGTAAAATAAGCACTGAAACCTTGCTTCGGAATCCTTTATCCCCCCCCAGGTTTGGGTTTCTGTTTTGTCTAACTAAGTATGAATAATGACCAAAAATAACACGACAGTACCGGGGTCATATTCGGTTTTTGTTATGAAGCAAATGGAAAAATAGCACATTAATATCCGAAGCTGTACTGATGTGAAAGACGGAAAAAGAAGAAGAGTGATTTGGGAGTGGGGAGGATTTCTAAAACTTGGGAAGTTAGAGGACTCATTTTTTAAATTTGAATAGATTGCATTGTGTCCATTTTTCCCCTGGCTTCCCGCTTTTTTTTTTTCCTTGGGACTTTTAATATTTTGGTGTTATATTAATCTTGGATCTGTACTGAAAATTGATAGGCATTGACCTTCTTTTTCCCCCAGGAGATTGGCTCTGAGACGACCAGAAATATTAGTTCAGCCCTTGAAAGTTTCCAACAGGAAATCATGTAAGTTTGTTAATAAAAATGCAGAGTAACCAAATCTTGCTGTTTATTTTTGACTATTAAAGCAGGTGTTTGTGGTAGAACGAGAGCTCGTATTGCCCTGTGATAGCTTTGGGGTCATCGTTTCATGGCAGCCAAACAACTAAGAAATTCATAGTAGAATACTGAAGTGAATCTTTGGAAGACAGGGCTGTTTGCAGGGTTTGTAATAAACCCATGGCTCACACTTTAAGAAAACAACTACTACTCTCCTTGGCTCCTGAATGTAGGTGTTTTACAAATGTAACCTAAAGTGCAACTCTTTGATTTCTCCCAAGCTGGAAGGTTTGGGGAGGATACTTCTTGGTCAAATTAGGGGGAGAAAACCCACCACTCTCTTGGGCACAAAGGCTGTTGTGCCCAAGAACCGTTGTTCTTCTTTCTTCCTTGCTTATCCAGAAATCACAGGAACTCTGACCTTTAACCTGCCTGTTTGGAGTTGTTACGAGACTAGGTTAAAACAAAGTAAGAAAAAGGACGAGGTAGGATTACTGAAAAAGATAGTGTGGATTTAGATGCCTTTCCCTCCCCCCCCCCCCCCCCCCCGCTTCATACTGCCCTTCTCTCAGCTTCTCTTTACTCCCCACGCCTCACCCCTGTCAAATCCCCGTCCCATAAATTCCCTACTTCATCTCCTCTAAACGTTTCCTGGTTCTAGGCATTTTCAGAGTAAAAAAAGCCTTTTGTTTTCAACACAGAGATTGTACATTAAAAGGCAGAATGCACAAATAAATGGTCCTGGAATTTTACACCAACATCTGGTTTTAGTATTGTTGCATTTTTCACATCTCCTGTTATTTCTGTCAGTTTGTAGACGCGTATAGCCCAGGAATTACATTATAAGAGAGCCAAACTACAGTCGAGTATAAATCTCACAGAGCAAGCAAATACTTCAAGTGGAGCACGGATTCAAAAGCCTGCTTGTTCTTGCTCCGTTAAGTCTGGGCAGAAGGAAAACACACTTGTCATAGAATGCCACATGGATTGTGACATCAGAAAGCTTACAGCTTAACCAGAATGTTGCATCGTTTTTAAGTGTGATGAATTTTCGCTGGCAGGGGCTGTGGGGTATCCACCTGACTTGCTCTTTGAACGATTTCTAAACTGGGGCCTGCCCCCTTCGAAGATATTTGGTGCATATGGGATAAAGTGCGTGTAACTGGAAAAGGAAATCGATGTAATTCTACTTGAATCTGAATCCATACTCCCAATTTGTTTGAGTCTTAGGCAGCTCAGAAATGTCTAGTTTGATATAATTATGAATTCTCATTTAGTGAAAGTTTTTATAAATATGTTTCTTTAAAGAACTACACAGAGTAGGTATGTATTGTCTTTGTAATAGCTCTCCTCAAACTGGTTTTAGTATAAATGTGTGTGAATATGAGAGGGGTTGTGTGTGTGTGTGTGTGTGTGTGTGTGTGTGTGTGTGTGTTTATGTAGAGGTGTTAATTTAATGAATGGTTTTTGTCTGTTAATATGCATAGTTTTTTATATGACAATACCCTAATATTTGAATCTGAGAAATACTTATTCCAAAATTACCTAAATGCTTTTATCTGAATGTGTTAGGGTTTTTTGTTTTGTTTTGTTTCGAGGGTTTTTTTTTTTTCTTTCTTTTTCTGCCTCTTAAAAATACCATTTAGGAATGTTCACTGATTCTCCATTCACTTCCATCTTTTCTCTTGTTTTAAAACTAGACTTGAGGGGCGCCTGGGTGGCGCAGTCGGTTAAGCGTCCGACTTCAGCCAGGTCACGATCTCGCGGTCCGTGAGTTCGAGCCCCGCGTCAGGCTCTGGGCTGATGGCTCAGAGCCTGGAGCCTGTTTCTGATTCTGTGTCTCCCTCTCTCTCTGCCCCTCCCCCGTTCATGCTGTGTCTCTCTCTGTCCCAAAAATAAATAAATGTTGAAAAAAAAATTAAAAAAAAAAAATAAAACTAGACTTGATTCATGGAGAGACACATTAGTTCTCATCTACAGATGTTCTCTGGTTTTAAATAAAAACAAATCTGGTCAATATTATCCAGATCACTAGCGAATAGAAAATATGGCCTTATTCAAAAAGACAGTGTAGTTCTATGGAGATTAAACAGGAATCTAGGACTTTTATTATCAATTAAAATTCCATTTGAAGGGCACCTGGGTGGCTCAGTCAGTGAAGCATCTGACTTCGGCTCTGGTCATGATCTCACAGTTCATGAGTTCGAGCCCCACATCGGGCTCTGTGCTGATGGCTCAAAGCCTGGAGCCTGCTTCGAAATCCATGTCTCCCTCCCTCTCTCTGCCCCTCTGCTGCTCACATTCTCTCTCTCTCTCTCTCTCTTAAATAAATTAACACTTAAAAAAATTAAATAAAATTCCATTCGAAGTTTTTTTTTAATGCTGTCTCCTAAATCTCTGAACTCAAAAGTTATGCCAAAATTATCATACTGGTTCTGAACATTTTTAAAGTCATTTAAAAGCACTTTGTTTTGTAATCTGTGTATTTGTTAGTGATTGTTTATATAACTACACTTGTAAAGGCCATTTGACCCAACACTTCCTGGACTTCAACATTCGGTACTTGGATTTTTAGGATAAGACATCTATCTATCATGCTCTTTGCTAAATTACAGAATAATGCTATGAAAAAAAATAAAGTTGATATAAAATCTTTTATTTACATGACTTTGGGGTTTTTTTTAAGTTTATTTTTTGAGAGAGAGTGAGAGAGCGAGCGAGTGGAAGGGTCGGAGAGAGAGGGAGAGAGAGAATCCGAAGCAGGCTCTGCACCGTCATCATGGAGCCCGATGAGGGGCTCGAACTCACTTACTGTGAGATCATGACCTGAACCAAAGTGGGATGCTTAACCAACTGAGCCATCCAGGTGCCCCTTATTTATATGACTTTGACTAATAATTCACAGACTAGGTGTTAAGAAAAGTTTCTAACTTAATGTAAATGTTTTTAAAAGAATTCTGTCATGGTGTTTATACACTTACTAAAAAATAGTCACATTGATAATTTTCTGTACTAAATTTTACAAGTACACTTAAAACCTAGGAGATAGTGTTAAAATTGAATTTTAGGATGATGACTCAGGTAATATATATCAAGTTGGCCAGTTAACTTTTTCACAGAATAATTGCTTGTATTACTATGGGTTTAGTCTTTATTTGACTCACAGTGTATCATCATAACTAAAGTTTGCATGGAGGAAAAACTCTGAAACTATAGGGCTTCAGTCAATGTCAAGATAGAAACAGAGGATCCAGGACTATTATCTTTGCATTTATGTTTCTGCTACAGCTCTAGACCCTGGCTCCATGGTAGATAAAATCAAGAGCCAGAATACTGACTTCTTCAGACTTTAAAGCTGGCATTCTCGTGCAAAACTCTGTGGTAGTCATCTTTGGTGCTTGGTTATTTCCTACCCCGCACCTCTTTTTTAAAATTTATTTTTCTAATCTTTATTTATTTTTGAGACAGAGACAGAGACAGACAGAATGCAAGCAGGGGAGGAACACAGAGAGATGGAGGCACAGAATCTGCAGCAGGCTCCAGGCTCTGAGCTGTCAGCACAGAACCCGATGCGGGGCTCAAATTCTCAAGCTGCGAGATCATGACCTGAGCTAAAGTCGGATGCTTAACCGACTGAGGCACTCAGGTGCCTCTGGTTATTTCCTCTCCTTAAGTATCATGGCATATCTAATACAGACTGAAAACATAGGCCTCTCAAAGAAAATAATTTGTCCCTTGAAATTAAACATTCCTGAAAAATACAAACTCTTAAAAACTAGAGCGTAATTAAATCTTAGAAGCTTGAGAGAGGGACTTATCTCCTTTACTCACCTCCTATTTTTTTCGAAGAATAGTTTACCCAACAAAGACATTTGTCATGGAAGTCTGTGTTCCCTCCTTTCATCTGATGGTAGGTTCTTACACAGTAGATTTACATTAGTCACGGAGAAGAGCAGACCTAGAAGTATGATAGGCTTTCTGTGACACAGCCAACTCAAAGATTATTACATGCAAGATACAGGTTAAGTGTTTTGGAAATGAGTTCAGAGTATATCTTATTGTCAAGTAACATACAGGAGTAGTTTTCGTGATTGACGCTTGGCAGCTTGCAATTCTTGTGTCGATATAATTTAAAGTGCTCTATATGGTTTTCTGCCAAAACCTTATTTTTTATAGTTCAGCTGCATGTATATAAAGCAGTATGATATCAGCTAACATTTAAAAAGAAACAGGATTTTCTTTCTTTTTTTATTTTTTTATTTAAAAAAAAATTTTTTTTTCAATGTTTATTTATTTTGGGACAGAGAGAGACAGAGCATGAACGGGGGAGGGGCAGAGAGAGAGGGAGACACAGAATCGGAAGCAGGCTCCAGGCTCCGAGCCATCAGCCCAGAGCCTGACGCGGGGCTCGAACTCACGGACCGCGAGATCGTGACCTGGCTGAAGTCGGACGCTTAACCGACTGCGCCACCCAGGCGCCCCGGATTTTCTTTAATCAAAATATTGTCTGTTCCCTTTTGTTGAAGTTAAACTTTATAAGTTAAGAATTGTCTTCCTAACAGTTACAAACATTAATAACTTTGACCTCAATAGCATATGACTTCTTTCTTTCTTTTTAAAATATTTATTTTGAGAGAGAGAGAGAGAGACAGAGCATGACTGGGAAGAGAGGCAGAGAGAGGGAGAAAGAGAGAGAGAGAGAGAGAATATGAGAATCCCAAGCAGGCTTTGCACTGTCAGCACAGAGCCCAGTGCGGGGCTCAATCTCATGAATCGTGAGACCATAACCTGAGCTGAAATCAAGAGTTGGATGCTTAACTGATACAACCACCACAGTGTCCCATAACATATTTAAATCTGGTTTACATGGTATTCAGAAGGCTCTTCTTATTCAAGTAGTATATTTTACAGGAGAATACTCCATATGATCTTCATTTACAGTAATTAATTTCCTTTTCTAGTTATCAAAGCATAAATACCTGAAAATTTCTCATACTGGTGATTGAATAATATGAATTTAAAATTTTTCTTTTATAAAACAGTTCTTTAGAATGCTTTAATTTTTTTTAATGTTTGTTTATTTTTGAGAGAGAGAGGGAGACAGAGCACGAGTTGGGGAGGGGCAGAGAGGGAGGGAGACACATAATCCAAAGCAGGCTCTAGGCTTTGAGCTGTCAGCACAGAGCCCGACGCGGGGCTCGAACTCAGGAGCCATGAGGATCATCACCTGAGCCGAGGTCGGATGCTTAGCCGACTGAGCCACCAGGTGCCCGTATAGTACTCTTAAAACCCAGAAGGTATGATTTTTTGACCTTTTAAAGATTAGAATGTAAAAACACAAAATGCCATATTTAGAATTTGTTTTAGCCAGTTGTGGCTGCTGTCATGTGGATACAAAAGAAAATATTTAATTGGAGCCAAAGCCAATATTTGTTTAATTGGATAAATACTTAATATTGAATTCAAACAGGATATAACTCAGTTCATTCAAAGACAAGCATTTTGGGGATTGAAGATCACAATCAACAGCACAATTTAAATGTTTTAGTTTTAGTTTTGTTTTTTATTTTTATTTTTGAGAGAGAGGGAGAGAGAATCCCAAGCAAGCTTCACACTCAGTGTAGAACCTGACACAGGACTTGATCCCATGACCCTGGGATCATGACCTGAGCCGAAATCAAGAGTCAGATGCTCAACTGACTGAGCCACCCAGCCACCCCTGCCAACAGCATGATTTAAACACTGAGTAAGCAAATGAATTCTCTCTCCATGGTACCAGTATCTTGGAAGGCCAAAAATTTGAGAATAATATACATAACCGTACTCTACAGGTTGTTATAATACAACTTTTCAAGTTGAGTAAGCTCCTTGCTCTTGGCATCTTAAACAATGCTTATTTATTATGTTCCTACATAAACTTAACTCAGAAATTAATAAGTAGATTGCTTATGTTCTTATGTTAAATTTGTATGCCTGAAACTTTGGCAAATATTTTCTCAATACTGGTGGGGTTTTAAAAAATAATGAATGTGGCTTTTTTTCCCCTAATGTTTACTACTTTTTTGGGGGAGATGCCAGAGGTCAGAGTTTGTGTGGACAGAGGTGGAGATGAACTAAGCTGTAAATTGCATGTCTGACTGCTCATGCCACGAGATGGTTGAGCTGACGGCCTAGTTATTGTTGCTCACTTTTCATCTCAGTAGACTGTGTTCTACTTCCATAAATGAAGATGTTGCTTCTAAAACACTATCAGGGTGTGTGCGTTTAGCCTTTCCATATGAAGGGTTCTAATGCCATACTGTTTCTTGCCTTTTGTCGTGGGGACCCAATACCATGCAGGTAAGAAAGAGTTGCTTAACAATTAGAGGTGTGGTCACTGGTCGTGGATTATTACAGACTTTTAGGGAAGATTGCATAGGGGCAGAGCGGGGCATAAGAAAGCAGCTTCTAGGGTGAAGATTTAACTTTGCCCCCGTAAATGCTATCATACCTATATAGACACAGTTTCTCCTCTTGTCAAGAGTATCTGACATTGCTCTACATAGAGTAGCATCCAGCAGCGTGGAAAAGTTCCCCCTGCCCTGTTATGTTGAGCTCATCAAATGCTCTTCACGAGGGCCTTTCCACTCTCTTCTCTTTGGCCAAAATTACTCTTTGTGACCCTGTTGGCCTCTCCTCGGTGATTTTTGTAATTCTCCCATCCAGCTCTTCAGTGTTGATGTGGAGAGTGGACTCCTGGTAATGCTGGGAAGAGTCTCCTGTACCTCTCCGGTCAGGAGACACGCACTTGGGTGGTTCAAGCTCTGGGGGAGGAGGGGGCGAGAGGCTGGTGTGCTGGGAGATGGTGGGAATAGACAGGAAAATTAAAAGAAACTTACTTCATTTGACCTCTCCCCTGATTTGTATTTCCTAGCCTGAAGTTAGAGTAATTTAAAAAGTGATTTTGGCGTGATTGGTATAGTATAGTAGTTAAAAACACAGACTCTGTAGCCAGATCGTGTGGGTCCACACCCAAGAGTGTTTTGCTTCCCTGTACCTCTGATTCCCATCTGTAACCTGGAGATAATAGCACTGGCTTCAGAGTTGTTGGAGAATTCAGTAAGTTTATGCATTTAAAGCGCACAGAACAGTGCCTTACCATAGTTGAGAATCCTGCAGTAATCCCAAGTGTCTTCTGGGATCAGCCTTTTGTATATTTTCCTCTTTGTTTGAACTTGCTAAGTGTTAAGGAAAAGTGTTCTTTGCTTTTCCTGTTGGATGTCTATTAAGCATGATGCTTGCTTGGGTATATATGCACGTGTGTACCATGCAGAAAATATCATTCTCTTCCTACGTAAGAGTGTGGAGGAAATACTCTTCTGAGAATGTACAACCTTTTATTAGAATATGAAACATACCATACTCTATGTGATATGGCGATGTTTGTTTTTTTGCACGTGTGTGTGTGATCCATGGCTTTTGTCATCTGATTTACACGACACTGTTTCTGTAATCGGGGTGCAACACTCAGTCCTGTTGTTCCTATTAGAAAACATACTTTCTGTTTAACAGTCCACTTAATGGTGGCGTGTCTGAGTTTGCAGATTGACCCATCTGAAGCACAGCTTGTGTTATTTCCACTAAGCCTAGGTTGCTTGGCTTGTCCTAATCCACATTGCAAAGTTTATTATTTGTTTCCTGATAACTTGCCTTAGATGCACATGGCATTTCACAGCTACTAAGAAATGAGTGTAGATAAACTCACAACTTGGGGTGACTTATCATATGAGCCTGAATAGCATGATATGCTTGTCATTTTTACTAATGCTGTTCAGATAGAACCAATATAGTTGGAGGACCCATAGGTATTTGAAAGATAAAAATAAAATGGTGCACACTCTCTCGTAAGTGTTTCCTTTGGCCCACTCTGCTGTTTAGAGAGAGAAGTGAGCAGAGAACTGTCCTGTTCATTCTACAAGGTCTCATAGCAAAATATGCTCTCCCTTGACTCATGGTTACATTTTGCTGCTATTAAATTGCCAGATTTTGTTTCCCACCTTTAACTGAAGGTGAGTCTCCTAAGTCAAACGCAACTCTTAAATTTCTGTCCTATCAGTAACAACTATTTTTTAGACTGTTTTTTTAAAAATACTTTTCATCATGAGGAGGACACCTTTTGGGATGAGCACTGGGTGTTGTATGGAAAACAATTTGACAATAAATTTCATATATTGAAAAAAAATTAACACAGTAGGATGCATGATCAAAAAAAATACTTTTCATCAAATAATATAGACAAAAAGAAGTAAAGGGTTCTGCCTGACTCACTTCATATTTGTAATAAGTTGATAATTGCCAGAATATTGTTAAATTTATAGGGTACCTAGACATTTTAAGGGCGTTTTAAGGGTTGTCTAAGTATGCATCCTATGTATTGAATAGATAGATTAGTTTACAGACAGAGCTGTGCTATGAAGATGATCCCCTGTTGAAGGTGTTATTTTGAAAGAAAAAAAAAAGTTTTTTCCTCATTATTTTTCCCATTTGGGCACTTAATAAGCTGAACGAGGGCTTGTGCTTTTACTGCTTTTGGTATACACCTTCTTTTTAGACCAAGACTCCAGTGCAGTCTAAAATGTAGGTTTTCATGAATTCTATTTATTTGTTGACTAACAACTTTGAAATATTTAAAATACATTTTTTTTTCCCTTTGGCTTTTCTAAGATGTGGAAACAGTTGAGTGTGGTAGGTGGATTTTTTTTTTTCCTTAGATGCATCTTCTTCCTACTTTGTGTTTTCTGCACATTTAATCATTTGCTTTCTCATTTTCTTTGTGCTTCTCAGAGGAAATTAAAGGTACATGTATAAAAGTTTCCCTGGCGTAGTCTACTAGTTTTGTTTAGTACACATCTGGGCGGATTAAATTGAACATAGCAAGTAGTTTATAAAAGATTTTGTACATCCAGACGTCCCTGTTGACATTACAGTAACTGAAAATCATGATTGGACTTTGTTTTAGAAAGAACTGCACTATTTTTGTTTCATATAGCAGAAATATATAGAAAGTAATCTGCAAGAGTACGTTGTTTTATCCTCTGCCAATAGTCTCAATGCTGTTCAAATATATCGACATCCTCACTTTAACATAAGGATGTCAGGGGCATCTTCTCAACTATTTGACGTCTGCACAAGCTGTGTTCTCAGTTCCAGAAGTACAGTGATGCGAAGATTAGGGTTCTAAAGCAATAAGTGCCCCGCTACTTAAATTAAAATTTGAAGATACGCGTAACCCAGTTTTCATTTAGCTCCAAGAAATAATGAGTAGCACGTTGTTTGTTTCAAACTGCTTTCCTCTGTTCATTTTTCAAAGTCAAAATCAAAATAGAAATATTCTGCCTTTAGTTCTTCCCGACACAGAATGTCTTCCCATCAAAAGAAAAGACTGTGTCTTCGTTGTAACCTTTCTCTCTAATCCAGAGAGCCGAAATAAGTTCTGTATTTTACATATTATCCAAGAGCCTGATTTACAAAAATAAGTTCACTTTGGGGATCCAGTGTGGTGATTTCCTAACCTGTGAAAAGTAGAAACATCGTAGGCAGACCTTTTATAATTTCCTTGGAACTGCATCAGGTAACCCCTGCGGAAGGTTAAAAAACAAATCGCATGATGTTTTGAAACATGACTCGAAACTTAAATATAAAACAAAATGTTTTATGTTTAAGAGTGGCATTGTGAGGGCTGGTTGACGCTGTGCTTTACAGAATCGTTTTGAGTGATTTATTTTTTGCATCTGTGGCTGGGCTTCTCTAACTGTTCTGCTTTATTTCTCGGCTTTTGTTCTGTATGCTTTTACCCTCCATCCAGAAGATGCTGAATATGCTGGTAGCCACAGTGGAACCTATATAGGTGAGCAATCGGTCATGGAAGAGGATTTCTTTCTTTCTGTTGCTTTCTTCAAAACCACGATGTTGTTTTATCTTAAATGAGCATATCCGCCCTAGCATGCTCTGATGTTCCGGTGGGGGGGGGGGGGGGGGTTGGTGGTGGGGGTAGCATGAACCTTTATGTGAAACAGGCTCAGTGGGTTGGACATAAAGGAATTCATAGTGTGCTTTCGTGGTGCTGTCCAAGAAGCTCTCCAGATGCTGTATTTTTGTAAATCATCGTATGTTTTTGGATAGAAGACGAAAACTGTGGTGAAGTCATTTTATGTAGTTAACAGCGGCTGGACTTTTCTAAATTATCTGGTTAGCTGTTAATTAGTCGAAGCTTCGAAATAACTTCTTCCAAAGTAACTTTTTCGTTTTTGTCTTCTAATGATTTATTCTTCACATAACACCCCTCTACATAACCATTGATTGGACAGCCCCAACTATAACTAAGCCTATGATTAAGGCGCTAATCTGTATCGGAAGGGAAAATTTTCCAGTGTGGCCACGCCAAGGGATGTTATAAGCAAAAGCCAAGGTCTCTGGAAATTGTTAAAGGCGTCAGAATTCTCTTCATCTACATCTCACATCAGACCTTTCCCGCCCTTGCCTTGTAGGTAACTGACTAGTTCCCTACTTGCGCTCGTGACAGGTGACTGTGTGGAAACACAGCTTTCGAGACGACTGCTTCACCCTCCTTCATTTTAGACAATGTCTCTTGGTTATTGGAGAAATTTGCCAGATACTATATTTAGTATTTAATATATATTATCTCAAATGCTGTGAGACTGGTGGTATTTTTTCCGCTTTACTGAAGGGAAACTGAAGTTCAGAAAGTTTACGGGAAACACCTAAGGACCTACAGACAGTGAATGGTACATCCTGTTCCACATATATATCTGTGCACGTGGAATGCCTGTACTTGATCTTTGACAGCATGCTGCCCTTTAGTTTTTCATTGTACAAAACAAACCAGAAACTCCATGCCGAAATCTAGAGTATTCCCGTTTTTAGGCTAGAAAAACTAGAAGTGGATGATCAGACAGGAGTTGAAGTTTCATTCTTTCTTTACTCATTTCAGAACCGTACAGTGTGCCAAATATTCTGTATATTGGTTAATCCCTTCTCCTTACACCCTTAGAAGCTTTAATGGCTTCAGGCAGCAAGTATTTATTGCCCTGATTCTGTGGTCAGCTGAGTGGTTCTTCTGGTCTGTGTCAGCTTGCTGAATCTTTGCAGTCTGGTGGTTTGGCTGGGCTCTGGTTGGTCTGAGGGGTAGGGGGCTCACTGGGTCCACTGGTTTCTGTGTCCTATAGTTCATCCTCCAGGACACTAGCCCGTGAAGCATCTCAGGGTTCCAGACGGCGACAGAGAAAAAAATCGCCAGTGTGTATGTGAAGCCTCTGCTCACATCACATGTGCTAATGTCCGTTGGCCAAAAGGGAGATGTGAAGAGATGGGCAGACATTACTACAAGCTTCTACCTCTCAAAAATAGAGGTACCTACTTTCCCTGACTTGAAGGGCATTAACCTCAGTTAGATGGTAGTGTGTATCCATCCAGTGAGTGACTGCGGTATAAAGCGGTATCTGATGAGAGTCACATAAAATGCTGTAATTCAAGGGTTGAGGGGATGATCATCCCAGCAGTGAAGGACTCGGTCCCATAAGAGATGACGTTAGAATTGGGCACCAAGCGTAAGGTGGAATTATAGTTAGCAGCAGGGGATGAAGGTGGAAGGGGTAACATGGGGAGAGGTGACTGTTGCAAAGCACCAGGCCTGTTTAGATTTGGGTGACACAATGTGTGTGCGCTTTCTCTGCTGTGCTCTGGAACCCTGAGACCACAGTAAGGGCTGGCTTCCTGGACAGTGAAAAACTACAGGAAAATGAGGTCTGGATAAAATGCCATCCGATCTAGCAAGAGCTCCATTGTTACCTAGAATCACTGATAACTCTGAGAAGGTAAATTGCAAGGTGTCAAGGAATAAGAATGGATAGTGAAAGAAAGATAGCAGTTGAGTTTAAGGCCATTTTTGTAGTTGAAAGTAGAAGTATTTTAGTGGGAGAGGGAAATAGGGTCCATTGGTAGACAGAGATGATGGAGCTGATGGTAAAGACTTGAAAGTCTTGAAATCAGAAGGACTTTGGTTGAACAGAGCCCCAAAGCAGACTAGATGGGGTGGAACTGAGCCTCCAGGAGTGCTTTAGATTAAAAGAACTTGGCATTAGCAAGTGAGCTAAAACATGCAGATACCCCACGCCCCTGAGTAATTTTCAGGAAAAGGCAGAGGGCTTTCTGTTTCCAGGAGACCATGCTACATCACCCAACTACAGACGAGAAGAGGGCACCATCTCAGTAAAATGGGAATATCATGCATCATACGATGATTCATATCCAGCTGGTAGTGCACAGTCTTTAGGCTATGTTTGGACAAAATATATATTTTTGTTGGGCCCACAAATTTGAGAAATTCCACGTAAAAATTTCTGACTCCTTTGACGAAACGGAAGACGTGACTACACTAGGCCTTCATCTTCTGATGACCAGCTGGAGCCGAGTTACAACTGACTCTGTAAATGGAGCATAAGGTCTCTGGTTGAGCACAGTGCCCACCACTTACGGTCTTGCCATGCTGAGGCGGGACGTCCACAGACGTTCTCCTAACAGCTGTGCTGGTGTTTGTGTTATACCAGTGATGCATTCCTTGGGATCCATGTTCTCCAATGTGGCGGAAATAAATATAGCCAGATTGTGTTTAAGAAAAATGGGACACCCTGTTTCTCTGAGGACTGAGTGTGTGGTGCAAAACGCATTCATGTCGATGGAAGACAACTTAAGATTTTTCGGCCTGTCTAGCTTCTGAAGGCTTTTGAATTCGCAAGCCCTGACGACAGATTATAGCTATCCATTCCACTCAGCTCCTGCTCTTAGAGAAAATTGTCCTTTCCGGTGGCAAAGGGAAAAACATGGCCAGTGTGTTTTAATATATGCGTATCATGGTGGTGTTTCCTTCTGGCCTAAATGCTTAGTCTGACGTGTGTAGCAAGAGACTGCCACAGGTTCATGTGTCTTGAAGTTCATTTAGGGAGGACTGAGTTAAGGGGGTCTAGCAAGGTGCCTGAGAAGAGAAGCATACGATAAAAAGACCCTTGTTTTTAAAACGAATATGAGAGAATAGGATTCATGAACGAATTGTGTTTCTGATAAGTGTCTTCTTTTAAAGAAACACTTCAGGGGCGCCTGGGTGGCGCAGTCGGTTAAGCGTCCGACTTCAGCCAGGTCACGATCTCGCGGTCCGTGAGTTCGAGCCCCGCGTGAGGCTCTGGGCTGATGGCTCAGAGCCTGGAGCCTGTTTCCGATTCTGTGTCTCCCTCTCTCTCTGCCCCTCCCCCATTCATGCTCTGTCTCTCTCTGTCCCAAAAATAAATAAACGTTAAAAAAAAAAAATTTTTTAAAAAAAAGAAACACTTCAAATAAGGACCACAGATTTGAAACGTTTTCTTTTGCAGGATAAACAAGTTTGATCATAGCCTCTGGTTATTATATATATAATTTAAATTACATTATTTTTTTTATTTTTAGACTACAATTATATACATTGTGTACATTATAAATAATGTAATGGAACAAGTTGACTGTTATGTGGGATTCTGTTTTACCCTAAAAAGCCAGATCCTCAAGATTTTTATTTTTGTTATTTTTTTCTTTATTTTTTAATTTTTTTTTTTTAATTCCAGCTAGTTACCATACAGTGTGATATTAGTTTCAGGCAACCAGTGTAGTGATTCAACACTTCCATACATCGCCCCAGTGCTCATCACGACAAGTGCATACCTTAATCCCCATCACCTATTGCTCCCACCTCCCCCGCTCCCCCCACCTCTCTGATGGTGACCATCAGTTCTCTATAGTTAAGAGTGGACTTTTAAAGGAGGTCTCACGAACATGCTAACATAAATGACTGTCTTATGGTAAAAGTATTATCTGGTAAACACCTTAAAATATACTGTGAGTGTTAATGCTGTGACTTTTTATTAGTTTTTCTTTTTTTTCTCAAATAATTCTATCAATATCTTTGTCTTTTGTTAGATGAGCTCCTCGTGTGCCATGAATATTAAGCCCTCTCTCTGTTGTGCACATTTTCTTCTGATCTTTTGGTTGGCTTTTACCGTTTTCTATTCCAAGATTCACAGCATCTAGACAAGATCTACATAGCCAAATCTGTGAATTGTCTCCTGTCTTCTGAGTTTTCTTTTGTATTCCCCACATCAAAATTTTTGAAAATAATTTTAAATTTTGTATTTTTATTAGAGTAACATATGCATTAGGTTAAGCCCATGAAATTGCTTCATAGTCCTGTTTTGTAGGTCAGAAGGCAATAGAATGCCATATGGCTCTATTTAATAAATTGTTGGAGAAGTCAAATAGTATTTGCAAGTCTTGCAAACCCAAAACAAGTGTATCTTTCCCTTTTCCTTTCTAGTCCTACCTTTTCCCTCAAGGCACAAGCACTTTAACCCTGGTTAGCAGTTTCTTCTGGTATTTACAAAATATAACTGATTTATAGTAGTATTTCTGGATTTTCCCCTCTAATATTTATTGAATGCCTATTATGTTCTAGACTCTTCCAGGCACTGGAGTTTCAACAAAGATCAAAACAAATACCCTTTCATAGAGCTTCCATATTGGGGGTAGGTTGGGGACTGACAACTAAATCAATTATATAATACCTTAAATGGTAATTAGTGCTATAAAGAAACAAAACAAGAATGGGATGATGGAGGAACTGGGGAAATGGGGCTTCAAATTCCTTGTTGTTGTTTTTTTTTAAGTTTATTTATTTTGAGAGCGAGAGTGAGCAGGGGTGGGACAGAGAGAGAGAGAGAGAGAGAGAGAGAGAGAGAGAATCTTAAGCAGGCTCTGCACTGTCAGCACAGAGCCTGACATGGGGCTCAATCTCACAAACCATGAGATCGTGACCTAAGCAGAAATCAAGAGTTGGACACTTAATTGAGCCATCCAGGCACCCTGGGCTTCAACTCTCTATTAAGTGGTTAAGGAAGGCCTCTGTGTAATGGTCATGTTTGAGCAAAAAACTGAAAAGCAGCCTTGTGGGGAATGAGAATTCCAAGGAGTGAAACAAGTATGTGCAAAGGCCCTGAGACAGGACCCTGATGCATCCAAGGGTAAGTAAGGAGACCAGTGAACACGGATGGATAGGACTTGAGGTTGGCAGTGTAACAGAATGGTAGTGGAGAGGAAGGGGACAGAGGGGCTCTTCATTGTGTGTAAGATTTGAAATCCTTGAAGAGTTCTGACCAATGACATGACCTGACACATTTTTAAGGATCACTCTGGCTGGTCTGTTGAGAAGGGACCGCAAGGGAGTAAGGGCAGAGACAGGAAGCTATGTGGGAACCCAGGCAAGAAATGATTGTGGCTGGAAACAAAATATCAGTGGAGGTAATCATAAGATATGGGATTTGGAATACATTTTGCAGGTAAGACAGGATTTTGAGACAAGTTGGAGAGTCAAGGATGAGTACACCATTTTTGGACTTAGTAACTGCAAGGGTGGAGTCACCAGTTCCTGAGATGGGGGAGACTGTGGAGTAGAGGTTTGGGGTGGGGGGAAATCAAGGGTCCTCTGTGGGATATGCTGAGTTTATGATACTCCAATAGAATTGTTCAATAGGCAACTGGATAGGCCGTTTTGAGTTCCAGCTGTTGATTCAGAAGTTGTCAAAGTTAGGTAAGATTTAAAGCCATGAAGCTGGATGAGATCACCAGGGAGCGGATGTAGGCTTGGACAAGAGAAGAACCAAAAATGAAATAGAAGGATATCTAGGGATGTGATTTTTCTAGGAGCCAATAAAAGTGAAGTTGTAGGAAGGGAAGGAGTGCTCAAATAAGGGGAGGGAAGAGAATAAACCTTTGATATAGTGATGTGGGAGGTACCTGCAACCTTGATGAACAGTTGGTAGATGGTTGAGTTGAAAAGCACTTGACAAAATTCAACACCCTCTCATGATAAAACTTAAGAATAGAAAGGAATTTCCTCAACTTGTTCAAGGGCATCTACTAACACCCAACAGCTAACAGCATGCTTAATGGTGAAAGACTGAGAACTTTCCCCCTAAGATCAGAAACTAACAAGGATGTGCATTCTGGTCTCTTCATTTACCATAGTACTGGAGGTGGAAGCCAGAGCAGTTAGGCGAGGGAAAAAAATAAAAGTCCTCCAGATTGGCAAGGAAGTAGTGAAACCATCTCTATTTGAAGGATACTTTATCGTGTATGTAGAAGATCCTTTTTCTGCATCAATTGATATGATCATGTGGCTTTTTTCCTCATTCTAGTAATGTGACGTATAACACTGATTGATTTTTATATGTTGACCCCAACCTTACATTGCTAATATAAGACCCACTTGCTCATGGGATATAATCCTTCATATATGCTGCTGCATTTGGGTTGCTAGTATTTTGAGGAATAGGGATATTGGTCTATAGACTTTCTTTTTCTAGTGACTTCTTTGACTTTGGTATCAGGATAATACTGGCCTCATGTAATGGAGTGGGAAGTGTTCCCTACACTTTTTTAAAGTGTTCGTAAATTTGTTTCATTGTGTCACTTATTCTCTAAACATGTGCTAGATTTCATCTGTGAAGCCATCTGCTCCTGGGCTTTTCGTTTTGCAAAGTTTTTTGATTACTATTTAAGTCTCTTTGCTCCTTAAAGGTTTATTCAGATTTTCTATTTCTCTTTTCAGTTTGAGTAATAAATCACTAGTAATTTCTCTATTTCATCTAGAGTATCCAATTTGTTGGCATACAGCTATTGATAGTATTCCCTTAAAATCTTTTTATTTCCTCTTGGTAACAGTGTCCCCTCTTTCATTCCTAAATTTAATAATTTGTGTCTTTTTTTATTGATCTATGTATGTTAACAGTTTGTCAATTTTATTGTTTGATTTTCATTGTTTTTCTCTATTCTAAATGATATTAAAATGTAATTTATTTCTTCACTAAGAAATGCCAGTTTATTCTAAAATTTTAACATTTCCCTTCTAATCCTCTATATTATTCAGGCAACTGTGTACACACACACACACACACACACACACACACACACACACACAGAGAGAGAGACAGAGAGAGAGAGAGAGAGAGAGAGAGAGAGAGAGAGTGTGTGTGTGTGTGTGTGTGTGTGTGTGTGTGTGTGTGTGTGTCTAAGGAATTGGCTCACATGATTGTGGAGGCTTGGTAAGTCAAAATCTGTAGGTTAGGCCAGCAGGCTGGAGACCCAGAAATGAGTTGTAGTTTGAGTCCAAAGGCCATCTGCTGGCAGAATTCCTTCTTTTTTAGGGGAGATTTTTTTTCAACTGATTAGTTGAGGCCCACCCACATTATAGAAGGTAATGTGCTTCATTTGAAGTTCACTGATCCAAAGGTTAATCTCATCCAAAAAAACACCTTCACAGAAACATCGGAATAATGCTGGCACAAATATCTATATGGGCAGTATTGCTCAGCCAAGTTGACACATAAAATTAACCATAACATTCTCCTCCTCTGTGTCTATGGTAATTATCACATTGAGGAAAACTTTACCCTTTGGAGATTTGTTATTTCCCACCAGTGTTTTTCTTACTAACAGAAGTAGTGTGAACAGTACAAGTCAACTAGATGGTTTTGGGACATTTTGGTCACTGTATCGTACAGATGACCATAGTATCCTGGTGTACATCAAATCCCAACAGATACCACAACTTTCACATACACATTGAGTGCCACTAGTTTTAAAGAATATCCACGTACACAGGATGGGTCTATATCCATCCTCGGGGCATAGCACATTTATCCAGTTCTAGGAAAGCTCTGGAAAATAGGGGAGTGTCCAGAAATTTAGACTTCTCAGGAGGACTTTTCCAAGGACAATTAAGACAAATTTCTGAGACTCTGGCTTATTTTAGAACCTCACCCTTGCACCTCATCCTCCTTCACACTCTATCTCCTGAGTCTACAGAAGGAGAGGAAACACAGAAATGATTTACCCTGTAGACACAATACCCTCGGACCAAAAATGGGGCTACCCAGGGCCTGCTTGTAGATTCATGACAGCTATTGCTCTAAATCAGGCCAGTAGCTCAGTGAATACATCTGATTATATTCACTTTCTTTGAAGTGCATAAAATCAAGCACGTTATAGCATATATAAGTAGCCCTTAACCTCAAGACCATTACATTTTTGACATTCTGTGTCAAAAAATGATCTAATTTGACTCTTTCAAAAGAAGTAACATTATAATACTCCAAGAATTGAATGTCTGTTTGTATAAGAATTATTATTTTAAAACCATACTTAATCAGCTGTCAGTGATACAAATGTACACTGTGTGGGATGATTCTTACTGATGTGTAACATGCTGCATTTCTTAGAGGTCTGCTTATCAATAAAAGAGATTTAGCTGTTATTATTGGAAGGAAGGAAAAAGCTCACTGAGCAGGCAGTGTAAGTTGTGTTAATTGCATAAAATTTTATGGCAGTAACATGAAGATAAGTTGATAGTATGCTGTAAATATGAAGTGTAAAACCTGGACCTTTTAAAGTTGAATCCCTGTAAGTCAAGGGCTGCCTGTATATGAAGATTGTCAAACCATTTATATTTATATAAATATATGAATAATTAGGAGCAATTAATTTCCTCTCACAAGCTCTTGAAAATTTCGTTTAGCTTTGGTGGATGGTGTGGAAGTTAGTGTGTGTGTGTGTGTGTGTGTGTGTGTGTGTATGTGTGCGTGCGTGCGTGTGCGTGTGTGTGTGTGTGCGCGTGTTGGCTTCTATACAGCCATTATTTCTCAATAGTACAATAGTCAGCTTTGAAGATTCTTTCCTTTTTCCTAATGTAGTACAGAATACTGTATATGAAGAATATTTTTTTACATTGGTAAGAATTACAGAATGTTTTTACTCTGGTTAATTCATTATAGAAATCGTGTTATAATCCATGCATCCTTATCATGCGTCTGTCTTCAAACATAATTTCTTGCAAATGGTTTCCTGAAAAATCATCAGTTTCTCCACTTCTGGCCTTACTGGAGAACTTCATGCATTCTTTTAAAACAAAATCAGTTTGGGGACTTCTGTAAGTTAAGACTGTTCTTTCTATTTAAAATAACTGAAGCACTTACCATAAAGTTCAATATAAACAAAACTGTACATTTGCTGTTCTTTTAAATGTTATTATTTACCTATCTCTACTTCTGTGTGTGTGTTTTTTTCCTAATCCTATTTCTTATTTCTATGTGTAAGCACCATTGATTCTCAACCAGTTACACTGCCTATTTTATAAACCTAGTAAAAATTCCCATTTGCCCCATTATTAAGACATTTTATTAAAGAATGTTTTGTAGGTAAGTACAGTTATGTCTAAATATACTGCCTTAATATTCTTCCAAAAAGTAAAATTTATACAAAGAGAACATTTAGAAGCATTCTTTTAAAAATGGTACAGGTTCTTTCTTGAACAAGAACTCTGCGTAATCTCAACATGTCTGGAATACTACTTGGAAATATTTTCTCTGACAGAAAGAAACCATTCCTGCTTGGAGAATTTTAGGTTGCATAGACTCAACTTAAAAAAATATATTAAAATTTAAAATCAATTTTCTCCTCTTTTTAGGACTGTATTTTTATATTTAATTTTATGTGTGCATACTGTATTTTCTCATAATTTTGAAAGCATGTAAAATAAGTAAAAACTCATTTCTTTATTAGCTGGCTGGCAGAAAATTAAATTCTCATATGGTTTCTCTTTTTTTGTGGTAATACTATGCTATGCTTTAAAAAGAAGTTGTCAGTGGTATCAGGAAAACTTTTTAAGACCGAAGTAGTTTTTTTTTTTTCTTGGAAATTGCAGACTGGTATCTCATATTAGCTTCCATGATTTCACTAGGTACTTTGAGTTTCTATTTTTTATTTTTAGCTTGAGATGAGCTGAATTATTCAAGGGTGTTTATGGCATTTGAACATTACTTTAAGTTTTATTGAGAGCAACTTTAAACGTGTAACATTCCAGAGGTGAATTTTGTATTTGCTCAAAGGCCTTGTTCCACTTTCTATACAAAATTAGCATACGTAAAGTTGGTTAATACAATCCATGGTCATGTTCATGTGTCTTTGATGATTTTTTCTTTTTCGGACATTGTTTTAGAAGATGAGTAGAAGAAGCTGCCTACCCCAGCTTTTTCACATCTCACTTTTATAGTTTTATATTGGCGTTTCTTTTCAATTTAAACCTCCTCTCAAGATTTTTATCTGTTTATTTGTTCGTTCTTAATTATCCTTAAGTGTCTTTGGGACAATTTGATGATTGGGATACTATGGAAGTATCATTTCAGTAATATTTTTGTCTCAGGATCATGTCCACATAGTTTTTACATGTCAGTTATGATTTCTATCATTATAGCAACATTGGCATTATATTAAAAATGTTTATTTTAATGGAAATTTTCAATGTTTTGTTAGCAGGAGCCTAACATTGTGTAATAGTTTCCAGCTGCATAGTTTTTATTAATGTCTATGTGAGGTTTTTTAATCTTCTAAAAAAGTTCATTTGCATTAAAATATTTTCTTCCTTGTAACTAAGGTACCTATTGAACTATTAAATATTAGCTTTGTCAAATTAATCCAGTGTTTTAAGATACAAAAAATGATTTTCATACAATGTGTTGTAGTTCTCCCAAGTTAAAAACAACAACAACAACAACACATTTTCATGTATTTAAGGAGAGAAAAAGAATTGAAGTGTTTATTTTTATCTCCTTTTAAGAAACTAAGCAGTTTTCTTGACTCTGTTGATATCAAGTAAGTGTATTCCTTTAAAAATTAGGAACTTTAGAGTGGAACCTTCCATAAGTCTCTAACTTTTGAGATTCCTCTGATCAATATTCCTATTTGATGATTCCAACAATTGCACCGAGATTCTTCTTTTCCCATTCTACAAACATCTGTAAAATTGAAACAAAGCGAAAGCTCATTTATTATTAAAAACATCGGGAATACATTAATATTTGATGTTATGAGACCAAATTGGTTATATAAAAGAAGTGTAACCAAAGATTGAAACTGTCCTATTTGAAAATTATACGTGGTAACATTATAGTATTTATTTTCTTTGAACAGAAAGGCAGAGCTCACTTGTTCACATGTGTGATTTCTGGGGCTGCTACAATTGGTGGTGAGTCACCTTGACTCTGTTGGAGGGCCTTTTGTGTTCATAGACGTTCATAAAATGCCATCTAAATGGTCTTAAAATTTTATGAAAAATAATTATTAAAGTGAAATATTTGCATTGTAAATTCACACCAAAGTTACTTATTTATGGGAACAAAGAATGCAAGAACAATTTATGATTTTTAAAAAAGATTTCACATCTGTTGTATTAGTTTGGTTATAAGTTTTCAAAACTCTGCTTTTCTCTCTCTTGACCTTTGGTTCTGTCTTCTTGACCTTTGATCTTTAGTTCTCATCCTATATTATTTTAAATCATTTTCCATTATTTTTACTTCTATTGCTTTTTTAATATTTTAATTTACTGGCTGTTTCTAACTATTGTAAATATAAAAATGTCTATTACCACAATCATTTCAAAATACAGAAGACTAGACCCTACGTCTGAGACATAGTCAAAACGGATTTTGTATTTTAGGTTGGTACGGCACACAGTACATCTGTCAGTGGATTTCATTTGTTTGGTTGTTCATATATTATGAACTCTGTGTTTTGTGGGCTTTTTTTTTGTTCAAATTTTAAAATTGTGTGACATTATAGAAAATTTGAAAAACAGAATAAAAATTGTCCACAGTCCTCTCACCCTAACACAACCATTGTCTGTTGTTATGCATTTTCTTCCACGTTTTTTTATCCATACCCACTTTTATATTAGTAAAAAAGTAAAGCTCTCGTAGTATGACTGTTGTATTCTGCTCAGTTTTTTCCACTTATTATTATATCAACTGTATTTTATGGTGCTCTAAATTTTTAGAATTGTAATTTTAATGACATCAACCTCATTTCTTTGCAAAAATGTGTAATTAACCATTCCCATACTTACGTATATGTTGGATACTTCAAGTCTTTTTTTTTTTTAATTTTGTTACTGTTAGAAATACCAGTAACATATGAAATCATAGAATTGATAGGTATAATACTTATCTATAACATGAAGCTTATTCTAATAGCAAATGATTCTTAATTTACATATGTAAGCATTAAATTTTATACTCTTTGAGTGAATGGTGTTATATAAATGTCGTGAAATGGCTTTGTCAATGACCAAGTCACAACTGCCTGAGTTTATTTTATTTATTTATTTATTTTTTTTTTTTTTACTTAAAAGAAGTGTCAGTGTTGAATTAGAGAACTTGCTACAAATCTTAGTTTCTGGTCATGAGCCTGTGTTGCAAAACCCCTTAAATTACAAGTATTTGGGAATATTCCTGTGTCTCTTGGTAGACTGGGAGCTTTTGGAGGGCAGTGACACTGTTGTGTATATTTTTATATTTTACACATCATGTTGAATACAGAGACGTATCCAAAATGTGTTGTTATATTTGGAAAAAAATGTCTCTAACAGAAAAGAGCTTACAATTTTTAAACCCTAAAATACGCTACTGCTCCTTTATCTTTTCTTATTTACTTATTTCATAAAGTAACAGAAGGCTCACCATTTTTTCTACTGTACATCTGTGTATTTAGAGTAACTTTTCAGACTTGCTGTTTTCATCATTTAATATTTGAACCAAAGTCTTGGTAATCTTTTTTTTTTTCAAATTTTTATTTAAATTCTGGTTGGTTAACATAGAGTGTAATGTTAGTTTCACTTGTGGGATTTGGTGATTCATCAGTTACTTGCAAACAACACCTGGTGCTCATCACCACACATGCCCTCCTTAATACTCCTCACCCATTTAACCCATCCCCCCACCACCTCCCCTCCACCAACCGTCAGTTCTCTATAGTTAAGAGACTGTTTTATGGTTTGCCTCTCTCTTTTTTCCCCCCTATGGTCATCTGTTTCATTTCTTTAAATTCCACATATGAGTGAAATCATATGGTGTTTGTCTTTCCTTGACTTATTAAACTAAAAGAAGAGCCACTTAAATCCATGGAGTACTTTGCCTACCTCCATTGGGTTGTTGTGAGAATTAAATGGATTAATCCACATGAAGGCTTCAAGGGTGTCTGTTATCTAGTAAGTTCTCAATACATATCAACTACCACCATCATGACTTCTGTTGCTTTGGTATTGATATTATCAGTAAGAGAATTCTGTAAACTCAGACCAAGAATTAATTACCTTTTTATTTTTTTATTGTTTTCATCGTGACATAATAAGCCATCTGGTACTTCAGTACAAAGAATGTATCAACATAAAGTAGTGAAAGGATTGTTCAGTAAGTATTTTTGGGACCATTGGTTAATTACTTAGAAAAATATAAAGTTACAGCCTCACCTCACAAGCTTGATCTCATGATTACAGCTGAGTAATTCCAGATGGGATAAAAAAAAATTAAGTGTAAAGCCATGCAGCCCATTTTTTTTTAACTTAAGAAAATATAGGTGAATATTTATCAGACCCAAGGAATAGGAAAGTCCTAAAAACAGTGGGAGAAGTCACAAAAAGAAATGCACAGACTCAAATACATCAACATTTTACATTTCTTCAAAATGGAATGTTGAAAATCTTAAAAAGTGTTTGCATCAAATTAGGGCCAAGGACTGTGACCTTAAAAGACATATGTACATGTATGTATTTATGAAGACCCCAATAAGAAAGTGATCACAATGTGTGAACAATTTAAAGAAGAAATAAGGCGTGCAGCTGGGTGATAAACATGAAAGAACGGTCAACTCCAATAACAGACAAGATGAAATCATACACAGTTTTTCACTTGTCAAATCACTGAAGATTTCAAAGCGAATTAGAAGTCTCTTCATGAGAGACTGGTAATATGGGCAATCGTATTTGCTGCTGGTGGAAACGTACATTGCCCTTCACTGATCTGAGAAGCATGTGGACAAGATCTGTCTAGCTTCTGGCAACTTATCCTAATGGAATAATCCACAAGATGGAATAAAGGGAATGTTCAGGGATGTTTATTGCGATCTTCTTGAAAGAAGGAGCAAAAAACAAGCAATTTAACTGTTTCCTTTTATAGTAAAAAAGGCTTTAAACAAAGCCTCGCAATTATATGATAAGCTAACAAGTCACTGTAAATGATTTCTACTGGAAAATATTAGATAAGAAGTGTCTCCTTGCGATTAGTGGGCTGACCCGCAGCTGCAGTTTTACTATAAAGTCACTTTCCTATTGTAGTAAAGTAGACGTGTCGTTCCTTTAAAACACACAAATCTCTAACAGCTGTGGGTAAGCTTGCTGGAAAAAGCTTGTCCGTAAAAATGTTGAGCCAATTATAAATTACAAAAATGTGAAATATAAGGAAAAATATATTTTGTGTAAAACTGTGCCCTTACTCCAGATTCCTTGTTACTGTTCCGTTTCCCTTCCTTCTTTAAAGCCAGTTCTTGCTAAGATTTGTGCGTTGACGGTGAACTGGAATTAAATACGTTCTAGGTTTTTCAGTTACCTGAAAGGATGCTTTGCTTACTTTCAGTTCAAGTCTACATTTTTAAGTCTTCCTTTTAATTAGAGAACCACACAAAAGCCGAAGGTAAGAAACTGCCTCTTCCTGACACAGAGTTAACTCTCCTTTAAGCTTAGACTTAGCCCAGGTGTGCTGACACATCGCTCACTGTGTTACCCAGGTTTGAAAATTACCGTCTCCGCACTGCCTTGAACGGCACACTGAATGAGCTATGACCCCAGACTACTCACGGGGGATAGATTCTTGGAAAATAGCCTGTTTTGTTCTTTTGGTCTGAGAAACCATCACAAGCAATTACTCTGAATTTTGTACCTTTTGTCATATCCTCTGTTCCAGCTGTTTTTTATTGGTTGCTCTGGGTTGGGAATTTTTATTTTATTCTGTGTATATGTGTGGATATATAACATATATAATAAAAAAATATACACACACACACTGTGTGATATAAATATGGAACATAACCAGGTATCTGGCTCAGGAGAGTACGTGATCGTGATAAGAAGACAGAAGAGAAGGATGCTCTTTAAATTTAAATATTGTACCAGAAATAACATAGATCCCTAGAGAGATTATGTGGGGGCAGGAAAAAGTGAAAGGATAGTGCATGCTAAATTTTTTCTGCTGTGTTTCTTTAAAAAGCTTTACTACTTTAATAGGGTACTTTTAATATTTAACATCTTTAAATCTGGCTTTAATTTTAATAACTATTCTTTATATTTAAATGCTGTTCTTTTATAACAGCCAATTAAAAAATTATTAATAAGGCCCTTAACTTATTTTTCCCTTTCTTGCTAGTAGACCGTGTACTGTGGGAACACAGGGAGGTATATGTTTCTGCCTTCTAGGTACTTTCAGTTAGTTGGAGACATAATCAAGTACTAATCCATAGCCAGTATATGTAGGCATTTACCATATGCTTGGTACTGGGCCAAATGCTTTACTTACTTATTTTTTTAAATGTTTGTTTATTTTTGAGAGAGAGCGAGCAGGGGAGGGGCAGAGAGACAGGGGTCAGAGGATTTAAAGCGGGGTCCACACTGACAGCAGAGAGCCTGATGTGGGGCTCGAACTCATGAACCAGATCATGACCTGAGTCGAAGTTGGATGCCTAACCGACTGAGCCACCCAGGCTCCCTTGGACCAAATGCTTTATATGAATTGCTTGTTTAATCCTTAACAACCCTTAAGGTGGATACTGTTATACTCATTTTAAAGTTGAGGAATGAGCCTTCAGGTAAGTTTTTGAAAAAGTTGGCAAATCACACAGCTGTGTCAGAGCCTGTAGTGACCCAGACCTGGCCACCTGTGGTCCTCGATTTTTAGCACTCAGGACTGCTGCTGCTGCTCTAATAGAATTGGCGTGACGACCTGACTGCCATTTTTCTTTTGTGAGTGTTTTGGGTCAAGACACTTAAGCTTCACAACCTGTGGGAATTCTAGTCGCTCGGTAGTTGCCACCTGAAAAACTGACGTGAATGAGGTCAGGACCGTGTCATGGTGCGTGGGCAAGTGCAGTGACGTCTGTGACGTCTGTGTGGCCAGGGAGTAAGGATGTAATGGGCCAGATGGTCTCCCAGGTTCCTTGCAGCACTGTGTCTTTGTATGCGGTATTTGGTCCTTATGTCTGCCTCTTAGAATTTTCTCTTGTGACAGTACCAAATGTGTCCTGCTTTCTTTGTTGAAATTTACATTAAGAGAATGAAACAGGAACGAAGTAGGTTTTGCTATTGCCTTTTTAAATTACTTGAATTTAGAAAACTTGTACCAAGCACCCTACGGTGAATGTCACCAAACTAACCCTATGGACCATGGTCCCCATCTCTGATGTCCCGAGAACCTCACACCAGAAACCTGATTACCTTCTCTCTTTTCCCCACCATCTCTTTACTGTTTATAATGAAAGTAAAAGCTTCAGTTAATTGTAAAAACTCAGGTAAACACTTTCACTGAAATGCAGGATTCAGCTAGAATTCGTGGCTCAGAAATTTTTTCAGGTTTTCACTCTTGGGCTTCATTTGCTTTGGATGAAGCCTTTATGTCCTACTTAGAGTCATTCCTGGGCCATAAGTTTGTTAGTGACTTGAGTAAAACTCTCCCTCCATGCAAGCAATAACCACGAAGAAGTTTCCCTTTCTACCTGCTTATCCTCTAATTGCCTTACATGAGACAAGAACCATGGGAACCTGAAATTCGAACACTCTGAAACACCAGCATCAAAGAATTAGAATAGCTGATGTGTAATTTTTGTGCTCAACCAGGAGCCATCTTCTACTGGATTCCAGAGTGAGCCAGCAGTCACAGGTGACAGCAATGGGGGTGGGGGTGGGTTGGGATGGCATAACTAATTTCTGCAAATTGGTCTGAGAAGCATTGCGCTAAAGCCCTGGTGGGGGTTGTAAGGATCCCTCCCACTTCTGGGGTGACGTTGTGAGGACTCAGATGTAAGGGAACCTCTTGAGACCCTTTCCCCAATATCCTGAAAAGAGACACGATAATAAACAACTTTCTATGACCCTTTATATAGAAGTTTAAATCCTGCCTGTCTGTGTGCTTTTAGAATTGACACTTTTTCTTCATCCTGGGGCCCGGTCGGCTCATTTCCCCCTGTGCTTCCCTGGAATCTCATCCTTCTTTGAGAAATACCAATGTTTTATCACTTGTCCAATTTGCCTTTTTCTCTTTGCCTTGTGCCTTTGATATGAGAGCTTTGGAGTGATTAACTCTTGTCTCAAATCCTTTGTAAATCTTTTCCCTCAAATAATCCAAGTATCTCAAAATCAGAATGACTCGTGGTAGGCCACAGAAATATACTATCAGATGAAGTTGTATCTCCCGATTCTTAATAGCCTGGCTGGTTTTTTGTTAAACTGTGAACCTGTAAGGTGAGTGGTATATAACTCCATGGTTATTGATAATTGTTTTCAATACTGGCCTTTATTTTGAATCCTATTAATTTCTTAAATCCAGTGGTAATATTCTTTTTCATTATGGTTCCTAAAATTCAAACAAAGCAGTTTTAACATTCTTGCATTTTATTATAAAATACCTCTATTTAAAAATTATTTTACTAATCAAATTTGATCAATATTTTTTCAAGAGAAAAAAATATCATTTTCTAAGAGAATGTATTTCTTTACATTTAAAAATGTACTTTTTAATTTTAAAAATGTGCATTTTGCTTTGTACTATGGAGCTGATACATGTATACATATATATGGATATATGTGTATATATATATGTATACATATGTGTCTATATATATGTGTATGTACTCATATATATGTATATATATATATAAATACATATACAACTATATATACAACTATATATATTTATAAAACATTTCAATAAGCAGAACAGTTTTCCTCAAAGTCTGGATTTTGAGGGTTGGTTAGGTCAAGAACTGATTGCATTTCTTGCCGAATTCATACTGTTTATATGGATGCAATCATACTGTGTATGATAAACATCACTATTCTAGAAAGGAAGTAAAACCTGAGTGATGCAACAACATGAAGGGCAAGCAGAATGAAATGGGGATTGACTGAGAAAAAGAACTTTTGCCTCAGCTTTTGGAGCTCTTGGTGCGAAAAATGGTAGCAGTGAGCTGGAGAGGTCTCCTGAAGCAGACATCAAATTTATTGAAGTACTTCTAAAATTATTTTAGCAAAAGATCATGTGCTCTATTGATGGGAGTACACAGTCGAGACTATGAATCTTATTTCCAAATTTCAGTAGGCTTCAAATTATTAAACCATAGATGTTCCATGGAAGAAAAAGGACCTGGACTTGGTCATTTACTCCCCCTCCACTGGAGTCTCATAAATTTAAAGAACTTGCTCTTTGTGACTGGCTCGTTCCGTCAGCCTGATCCATGTATAGGCATGTTTGACACTGAGCTGTCCCTAATTTAGTTTTCTTTTTATTCAACAATAGATGCTTGTCTGTGCAACAGGTATGTTGTTAGGTTATGTTTACAATACAAAACAAAATATTCTAGTGTTTATGAATGAACGAAGTCATCATTTATATTTGACATTTTTATAGGGCTTTTAGCTTTTTGCTTATCAAATGTGTTCATCAGTTAATCCATGATAAATTATGATTTCCAACTTACTTTGCTTTGTATGTATTTTACTCATTGATTTCTGGAAAGAACTCTTTATGGTTTGGAACTGAATACAATTTATAAAACTACAAAGATAAACGTTAGACGATTCTCTTATAAATGTTTTAATGAAATTGTGAAGTATCTTTGTTTTTTTCTGTTACAAAATATACTTGTAACAGCCTTATGGTTCATAAAATCCAGCCAGATTTCAGGGTTTTTTAATTTTTGTCTTTTTGAGGTTTCTTTCTTTAGTTCTTACTACTAAAAAAATATATATATGTATATGTATTTTTGCAGCTGGTTTTAGGAGAAGTTTCCGTCTTAGTAGAAAAGATAAGAAAACAAATAAGTCCATGTATGAATGCAAGAAGAGTGACCAGTACGATACAGCTGATGTGCCTACATATGAGGAAGTGACACCCTATCGGCGGCAAACTAATGAAAAATACAGACTTGTTGTCTTGGTTGGTAAGTGTGTCTTTTGTATTAATTCTGATGAAATAAGTGAGGTGGTAAGAATTTAACATCAAAGGGCATTATGCTTGAAGATTTCAAGCCACAAATCTCATTTTGAACACCTTTTGTTTGGTTTCTAAAAGGACATTTCAGTCTTTTGTACTCCTATGACATTCGTGAGACTTAAGATGTCTATGAAGAATGGCACTGGCATTTTAGTGGGACCTCTGTAAGGGGGGATAGAAAACACATCGCAATATAGTAAAGTAAATCAGCGTAACTAAATAATAGAAACCAATATTTGTTAATGTAACACGGTGTCTTTCACATCATTTTGAGGCAGTAGCCATGGTGGAACTTCTTATGGCACTTAGGCCTTCAGTGAAATCAACTATTTCAGCAGAGCTCTGGAGTATTTAAAGCTGGAGAGTCAGTTCATGAAACTGCTTAAAGCAATTAATAAATATATGTGGTGATTTCCATAAACGTTGGCTGGTTTGACTCATAGTCACGTTCTAGCGTTTGTCTGATCCACTCTTCATAGCCACGCATGCAGTCGTGACCTCCGTGTTACTCCACGCACCTCATTCTGGTTGCCATTTCTTTAAAAATTTGGAAACAGGTAATTAAGCTCCAGTGATCAAAACCAATGATTGGGGGCGGGGGGTGTGTGGATAAGAATAAAGGGGCCTGGTATCTGTTGGTAATTATTCCTTCATAAACTGAAGACGATCATGATGGGGATGAGAATAAATGGAAAAGCTAAAGAGTCACCCCTTGTATTGACACAGAGTCCTCTGAGAGGTTACAGCACATACTCTTGACAGTGGTGATGAGTGGGAAATGATGCAGTTTCTCACACCTGATGGCACTGGAAGAGATAGTCACATCATTTGCATGATTTAGAAACACTCACATACTGCAGAGTTTCCCTTATTAACAGTGTCCCCTTCTTCTAATCAATGGATATGAAAGCACCCCCCAAGCCCCACCCGGAGGAACATTCTACATCTGTTTTTATGTTTACTGTAGAGCCTGCAATACCCCAGCTTCCAGTCCCTATAGAGTTGGGCTAAGGGGAATATAAGTGTTCCCCAGTTCTAAATCCTTTTGTGCCTCATGGGGGCTACTTGGACTCCCTGGTCCTTTTCTACCCGTGTCCCTCCCAGCACCCATCTTAGCAGCATCTCTTCCATCCCCGTTGCATCTTCTGCTCTTTATCCAAGGTCTGCTGCTTATCTGATGAGAGATACCTTGTGATAAAAAGGCAAAGATAGCATAATTTCCTGTTTCTCCTTAAATCTGAGGACTCTCTGCAGCCAAGGAGTTACTGTTACATCTGTGCTACTTTTGGTTTCCCCGGGGGATCAAATTGAAAGAGGAAAGCAGAATAGACTTTGATCTCTTTTTCTTTCCTGTAGGTGCTAACCTTCGGGGTGAGGAAGGAAAGATAGATGAAGATAAACTATGGGTCTGAATAGTAATGCAGGGAAGAATAAAAGTAAATCATAGTCACAAGCAACTAAAGATGCTTGATGGTTATGGAAAATAAATACTCCCTAGAATCTTCCAAAGGAAAAGAGGTTAGGGGGATGTTGGCCTCATGCATGTTAGAAGTAGCCATGCACTTTTGTTAAATGGCGCTATATACAGATGTCACAACCTTCTCTATAGTTCTTAAAGGAGGTTTCTAGTATCTTTTTTGTGGATGCCTTGAATTTTTTTATGTAGATAATCTTGTTATCTGTGACCAGAGACAATTTTATTTCTTCGTTGTAGGTATTTTCATCTTTATTCGTGTTGTATTCTCTCTTTACCTCAGACTCTCCAGTATGATGATGAATGGGAGTAGTGAGACCATCTTTGCTTTGTTGTCAATCTTAGGAAGAAAGTACTCAATCTTTCACCATGAAGTATGATATTAGCTGTAGGTTTTTTTATAGATGCCCTTTACCAGGTTAAGAAAATTCCCGTCTATTGTTAGTTTGCTGAGAGTATTTATCATGAATTGATGTTGAATTTTGTCAAATGGATTTTTTTCTGCATCTGTTGAGATGATTATATGCTTTTTCTTATTTGATCTGTTGAAATGGTGAACTGCATTGATTAGTTTTTGTGTGTTGAATGAGCTTTGCATGATGTATTAGCCTTTTGCACAGTACTAGGTTCAATTTGCGGGTCTGTAGTTTTCCTAAATTTGTTTTCATCTGCTTTTTGCATTAAGATAATGCCACATTTATAAAATGTGTTGGGGAGTGTTTTCTCCTCTTTACTTTTCCAGGAGAGCTTGTATAGAATTACTTATTTTCCTTTAAAATGTTTGGTAGAATTATACAACAAAACCACACCTTGGCTTGGAGCCTTTTGGGGAGGTTTTTAACTACAATTTAATTTCTTCTTTTAAAAAGTAGGGAAGAGGACGAACGGGGAGAGGAAGAGAGCATGTGAAGAGTGCATCTTTCTACCTTTATACACACACACACACACCCACACACACACACACACACACACACACAACTATTCAGGGTGTCTTTCTGAAAGAATTTTGGCAGTTTGTGTCTTTGAAGCGATTTGTCCATTTCACCTAAATGGCCAATTATATAAGCATAAAGTTGTTCATAATATTTCCTTAATATCCTTTAACTTTCTGTAAGGTCTGTAGTAATGTCTCCACTTTCATTCTTATTATTGGTAATTTATGTCTTCACTCTTACATCCGGTATCTATTGCTGCCTAACAGGTTACTACAAATTTAGTGACTTTTAAATAGTGCATACTTATTATCTGAATGTTTCTGTGGGTCAAAATTTGGAGAGTTTAGGCATGGCTTAGCTGGGTCCTGTGCTTCAGGATATCTCATAAGTCTCATAAGGCTGTGCTCAAGCCTTGCCATGAGGTAGTCTTCTCATTTGAATGCTAGACTGTTAAAGGATCTGCTTCTAAAACCATGTATGTGGTTGTTGGCAGAGTTCATAATGTGCTCTCAGTTCTTTGCCATGTGAGCCTATGCAACATGGTAGCTTCATCAAATTATATTAACTGAGAAGGGAATAAGGCAAAATATTCCATGTTCTATTGGTTAGAAGCTAATAACAGGTTTTGCCCACAGTCAAGGAGAGGGAATTACACAGGCGTGGAAAACAGAAGAGTGAGGATGATTTCTGGCCTTCATACAGTCTAGGTACCTTAGCTCTTTTTCTAATTTATTGATTTTTTTATAAAACCACTTGTACATTAAATTTTTTTTCTATTTTCTAAGTTTTATTGGCTTGTGCTCTTTATTATTTCCTTCCTTTGCTTACTTTGGATCCATTTAATTTTCTCTTTTTCTAGTTTCATAAAGTTGAATCTTAGACTATTGACTAGAAACACTTTTTTTAAAGATTTAACTATTGTTAGGCATAAATTTCCTTCTAAGTACTTCATACTACAAATTTTGATCTGTGTTTTGATAACATACCACACAGATCAGAATATTTTCTGATTTCCTTTGTGATTTCTTTGATCCATGAGTTTAGAATGTATTAATTTCCAAATACTTTGGGATTATCATCTTTCTGTTATTGATTTCTTGTTTAACTTCACTATGGTCAGATAGTACACTTTCTATGATATCAATTCTTTTAAGTTTATCAGATTTTGGCTTGGCAGGGGTACCCAGGATATGGTCCATGTCCTCTGGTGTTCTGTGTGCACTTAAAAAGAATGTGGATTCTGCCATTGTTGGACAGAGTGATCAATACATGTTATTTAAGTCAAGTTGGTTGATAATATTATTCAGGTCTTTTATATCCTTACTGATTTTTTGTCTACTTGTTCTGTTGTTGGGAAAGGAGTGTTAAATTATCTTTAATTGTAGATTTGTCTATTTCTCTTCACATCAGTCAGCTTGTACTTAAGATATTTAGAAGCTCCGTTGTCAAGTGTACACACATTTAGGAGTGTTATGTTTTCTTAATGATTTGGCCTTTTTATTATGTAATTTCTTGAAGTCTGCCTTGTATGATATGTAATAGCCACTCAAGTTTTCCTTTGCTTATTGCTTGCATAGTGTATCTTTCCCCATCCTTTTATTTTAACCCATCTGTGTGTTTATTATTAAAGTGGATCTGGGGGTGCCTGGGTGGCTCGGTCGGTTGGGCGTCGGACTTCGGATCAGGTCACGATCTCGCGGTCCGTGAGTTCGAGCCCCGCGTCGGGCTCTGTGCTGACAGCTCAGAGCCTGGAGCCTGTTTCAGATTCTGTGTCTCCCTCTCTCTGACCTTCCCCCATTCATGCTCTGTCTCTCTCTGTCTCAAAAATTAATAAACGTTAAAAAAAAAATTAAAAAAAATAAAGTGGGTTTGTTGGTTTGTTTTTTATAGATAGCATAGTCTTGGGTGTTGCTGTAGTTATCCAGTCTCATAATCTATATCTTTAATTGGTATGTTTGGACCATTTATATTTAATATAAACTATTGATATGGTTCAGTGCAGCTCTGTTATTTTCATTTTAGATCTATTTGTTTTCTGTTTATCCCTTTGTATTTTGTTTATTTCTCTGTTCCCCTTTTCTGACTTCTTTTGGGTTTTTTGACTTATTTGATTTTAATATATCTGATGACTTTTTTGCTTTATTTCTGCAATTATTCTCTAGTTACTTTTGAGGTGTTTTTTTTTTATCTTTGATTTTAAGCAGTTGGATTATGATGCATCTATATGTGTGTGCTTTATTTTTAGTTTAATGTGCCTGAGTTTACCAAACATCTGAAATCTATAAATTTATGGCTTTGACAAAATTTTGGAAAATTTTGGCCATTATTTTTTCAAAGATTTTTTTTTTCTTTTTGTCCTAACTTCTTTCCCCTCTACTTCTGGGACTGTGATAGGACATGTGTTGGACCCTTTAGTATTATTTCACAGTTTCCTGATGCTGTAATTACTATTATTTTTTTTAGTGTTTCTGTTTTTCAGATATGACCATTTCTTTTGATTAGTCTTCAAAATCTCTGACTCTATCCTTATTATCACTGTTTTGCTATTTAGCCCACTGACCAAATAATTTTCTTTCAGACACTGTGACTTTTTTTTTCAATTGTGAAATTACCAATTCTTTTTCATAGCTTTTGCTTATCTGGTAAGAACTTTTTTTTTACATTCATTTCAAGTGTGTTTACTTCAGACTCATGATGGTTACTTAAGATAGCATCTTTATTGTTTTGGATAATTCCGGTGTCAGGCTCATCTTGTGGTTGGCATCTGTAAATTGTTTTTGTTTTTGTTTTGTTTTGTTTTTGCAAATCATCATCTTTGTGCATCAAATTACTTTTGTTCTGTATCCTGGACATTTTTAACATTATTTTGTATAGACTTTGGATCTTATTATATCCCTCTGGAAAATGTTAAATTTTTTAGCAGGCTATCAGCCTGGTTAGGCTTAGTCTGTTTGCCTCAGTTCAGTTTTCAAGTCTTTGCTATGCTGCTTTGGGTCTGTTCCTTGCATGTGACACTTGTGTTAGCCAGAGACTTACGCAATGGTTTAAATCTTAGTTGTGCTGCTTTGGGTTCATCTCACTCATGCACAGCTTAAGGAGGGGTAAGCCCACAACTTTTGTGGGGTCTTAGCTGTTCAGTCCACTGCCCCTTGGACAGCTCTGAGATGGAGACTCATCCTCTGGACAAAGTCCAAGAACAGATGGAAAAATAAAAAGGGAAACTTTTTCCCCTTGGGGTGGGCGGGGAGGGGTCACCTCTCCAGATTTGATATCCTTCTACATTCTTCCTGCTTTTGTTTGCTTTTCAGAGTCTTCAGGTTGTTGCTTTTTGTGTGCTGTCCAGGGGTTTTAATTGTGATCAGTGCAAGAGATAGCTTGTAGAATGCTTACCTCACCAGAGTGGAGCTTGAACTCTCCAAGCTGTAAACTGTCACAGATGCAATTTGCCTCTCCTCACCGGCATGCCTTGATCAGCCTCCTCAGAATTGAGTGATACTACTCTAACTTTCAAGTCTCCTCCTCAAAGTTTTAAACGGTAAACGGCTATCAGGACAGAATACCACAGCACCATCTGGACTACCTTTTGCTAAAGTTATTCTCCCGGAAATATGTTATCACAACATTCCACTGTCCGCTCCAAGTCACAGAATGATCTATGGTATTTTGGCTGCTGCTTTACATAAATGCTAGTTGTCTAGGTCCACAATCATTGAACTAAAATTCATCTGGCTGAAATCTTCAGTGGAGAGGTTAGTTTAATTGTATGCAGTTAAGTTGCCCTAAATCCCCTTTGCCCATTGATCTTTGGGTTCCTGGCACCTGATTCTGAATTCCGTGTGGACTCTGTCCTGTGGGCCTCATGCCTTACTTCCTGACAGACAAACTGCTTGCTCTTCTCACTGTATTTTTACATTCCCAGCAGGATCCTATAGTCCTTTTTTTTTTTAAGCCCTATGATGTCACTCACGCTGCAGTGACTGTTCTTTCTCTGTCTCTTGCTTGGAATTCCTTAAGTTTCTGAGGCTTGGTTCTCAGAGGAGATGTCCCCTTTATCTCCCAACAGGAGGCTTGCCCTCAAGATAGTCCTAAACTTGAGATGCGAAATGTTGACACTTCCAAGTGGTACAGCCAGTGAAGATTCACAGTTCCTTTGCTATGTGCTTCTCCCCTGCTCCTGTTTCTTCGCTCTTTGGTGTTTTCCTGCCTTGAGTAAATAATTAATTGCATTACTTCAATGACAACCAAATATCCATTTTTACTACTTAGATTTCTCTACTACTAAAATCTAACTATAATGTTTCATTATCCTCTCCTGTTCCTAACTGCTTTCAAACAGTCCCAACTGAGTTTTTAAATTTTATCTTTTCTCAAGTGGGTCCTATCCTGTACAATAACAGTAACCAATATGTATTGTGTGCCAGGCATTGAGCTAAGGGCTATGCAGGTATTATTTTATCCAGTCCTCACTATGACTATGAGGTAAATATTTGTATAATCCCCGCAGAAGAAGAAACTGAAGCACAAAGAGAAGTTACTTTGCCCAAGATCACACAGCTACTAAGTTGTAGAGCTGATTCATACCTAAATAATTCAAGACCAGAGCCTTCTGTAATGGGAGCCTAAGGGTACAAGAGCACCCAGCTCCAGGGATCCCAAACAGACTAGATTCGGCCACTCACTAATGATGAAATCCAGAGACAGACAAGTGGAGGTGAAACAAGAAAGGAATTTATTTCAGGGAGGCCAGCACTGGGAAGACAGTGAACTAACATCTCAAAGACTGTCTCCAAAGTGCTGAGAATACTTCTAGGTTTATGTAAGAAAAATGTAGGACACAGGTTGGTGGGTACATGCCAGTAGGCAGTAAAGATCAAGTTGATCATTATCTTGTTTTAAAGATAGGTCAAAATGGAGGTAAAATCCTCTTTCAGAACCCCACTGTCAAAGCACCATTCCATTTCTATGGAGGGAAAAGGGACAGTGGTCATTTCTTCTGTAGCTACTTCCTGATGACCAGAGGATGACCTAGGGATTTTGGAATGGAAGACTTTGACAGGGTGGGAGAATTTTGCTTCCTGAGTCTCTCCTGAAATACATAATAAGGTACCTCCATGCTGGTATGGATAGTCCAGGCTCCTGCTTGACAAATACAAAAAGTCCAACAACAACCAAAAAGAAAAAGGACAAGAAGTCTAGCAGTGCTTATAGCAGGGTATATTACCGTTTGGAAAGATTTAAAGTTAGTTGGCTGCCAAAAGGATCTAGAGTCAGAGCATCTACAGCAATTATGTGTTTATTTAAATCTTTCATGGCTTCAGACACATTCTTTGAGCAATTTGGAATATATATACAACATTCTGTTTTAATAAGAGCACAGGTTCCTCCTTAGGCTGAAGTCAGAAATCAAGGGCCATCTGGTTTTGAAGGACTACTTTTTGAATTTGTGGTTTTATCATTTAGGAGGGTGACATTGTGCCGAGTTTGATTAAAGATGGCCACTGTGTGCTTGGCTAAACCTCTACTTGTAATTCTACATAGACAAAAGTGACTTCTAGGACACATATATATGGCTAAGGGATAAAGTAATCAAAAAGCCCCCTTTGCCCAATATCTAGCTTTAACAGTATCCCAATTATGAGCAATCACTGGTAAGTAGCAGACATTCTGGGAGATATGAGCATCCACAAGTGCATTGTCCAGTCCCATCATAAGGAAGGGAGTGCCTTACTTCCACAAGTCCGTAGTTAACCACAGGGAGTAGGGTATGCTCTGGCTTTTGAGGAGCTATTTTGCCATCCCAGCCACATAGAATTGGTCAGGGTAATAGTTGAGTTACACAGTTGTTGGGGAATCCATCTTATTGTCTGGCTGTTGAAATAATCATATGCCTACGGGGATCTTTTTATTATCCCCACAGAGTAAAAGCATAAAGACTATCTATACATGAGCTGTTGTAGCACTTTCCCTGAAGTTTATTTCGAGTTGTCTAGCTTAGGCAAACAACAAACATTCAAAGACAGCCAAACTAGAATGTAACATCTACAAAGGTATGTTATTGAAACACAGTATTTCCTCTCTAAAATCACCTCATCTACATCAAAGATAGCCAAATGAAGACTAATTTGTAAAGCAGGTCCAGTTTTAATAAAGCTGACCTAAGTATTTATATAAGCACAGCAAGAATAGTGATTGACCATTGTAAGTTCTTACAAATCTACTTTGCTGGAACTTTTTGTAAGGAATTTCAGATTGAACTTTTAATAGCCTCTCAAGACCAGAAGCCAAGCCAAATACTTGCCATCGGATTTGCCTGCAGAACCTGTAGATTTGGGTGAATTCTTCTTGAGTTCCCCCAAATATCCTGAGGTTTCTGCACCTGCCAGGAAGTGACATTCTTTACTCACCTGGTAAGGCAGCTGGGAACTCTGTCAGCAAGGAATCATGCCAGCATTCCCAAGGGGCTTTGTTGGCTTCACAAAGTCCACCTTAGTTCCTCAAAGCTGTCTGGTCATATCTAAGTCTATGCATGTCTCTGTCAAATATGACATTCCAGTCAAAGACTTGGTGTAATATAACCAATGTTTCCAGTGGTGTCTTATTACAAGGAGAACAGATTCTTCTTGAACTTATGCAAATAATTATAACTGCCATGAAAGAAAGAACACTTACTGAGAGGTTTTGAATTCTGGAGGGATCAAGTAGGGAGAAAAGATGAATGCTCCAGCTTGTTCACAAAAGAATACTTTATATTTCTACAAGCTATAGACGTCTTAAGAGAAAGTTTTCTTAAATCTGGAAGAGCAAACATTAGAGAACTAGCAGTGTTTCAAGTAAGAATCATAAAACTATAATCAATTTCCTCAATTCATTCAATCCCATGTTACTAATTTCTTTTGTTTGAATGCAGTTTTTCCATCAGTTCCAGATATTCTTACAGTTTTAGGATGTTAAAGATACCAGAAACCTGTATTTGTCAAAAGTTTTCTCCATGAATCTCCTAAAAGATGAAATACACATTGCAAGGCCTTCAGAACAGTAACTGTAAATTCCAAAAGACTCAAAAATGGACATGGTTAAAGATGTGATCAGAGTTCATTATAACACAGTTGGCAAGGAAATCCAGTTATTTCTGTGACAACATTTCAGTAATTAGAAATGTCAAATAATGACCTTATACCAGGATATACTGAAACTTAGGGATTTCATATAATTTCTAAAACAGTTATAGCATTTACCCATATGATATAACCTAAGAAAGTGTATCATCATTTGTTTGACAGTGGTTCCCATCTGACTTAACATACCATGTCACTTAACAAGCCTAATTAGCCTAAAAGACTTTGGTTAGAATTTGAATCTTGGGAAGTTTCTTAAAAACCTCCAAGTTTTAAAGCACATACCAAAATAGGTTTACAGATCATTATAAAACAATATTGAATTATCTGTTTAACCAAGGTGGCAATAGAAAGGTGATAGAGCTGTTAGCAAAACTTAGCTCCTTTAATATTGAGAATCTTTAAGTATTCAAAGACCTAAAAGGAAAAAATATAGAAACTTTGTTTTTCTGAGCAGATTAAGAAAGAAAACAGAAGCGCCTGGGTGGCTCAGTCAGTTAAGCGTCTGACTCTTGGTTTTTGGCTCAGGTCACAATCTCATGGTTCATGAGTTCAAGCCCCACTTCGGGCTGACAGCTTGGGGCCTGCTTGGGATTCTCTCTCCCTCTCTCTCTCTGCCCCCTCCCTCTCCCCCCCCCCCTCAGAATAAATAAATAAATAAACTTAAAGGAAAAAACAACAGCTTCATTTACAATCTTTTATAAGAGCTGACTTACAAATCCAAGAAAACTTTATCTTTTTAACAGACAGGCTCTTACACACTCTTACACAGGTGTACTTTTAAAACTCATTCCTGTCTTAGTCCTGACCATGCATAAAATTCTTTTCCAAAGATTCCCCTTCACAAACATCCTACAGCTTTGTTTTTCATTCAGATTTTGTCCTAAGCCTTTTCTCTCTAAATAACCATTTCCATTGTAGGACAAAATTACTTTCTTTTTCCTCAACACAAATGTAGTTCTCATTCTTTGTACCTTTCTTATCAAAAATACATCATATTTTCCTGGCATACAGAGTTGCTGCCCTTACTTCTAACAGTCTCAATTACATTTATCAGAATTTGTAATGCTTAGAAATCTTAATTTCTAGTAAAAACTAGGTAGTAAGCAGTTGTGAACTGTTATATCAGAATTCTTCAGATTGGAAATTTATGAAACATTTCATAATTTCTAGAAACATGTGTTTTTCCATAGTACAATCTTGTGACTAAGCATAAAATTCTTTACTAGCAGACCCAAAAATTTTTTTTATTTTTTATTTTTTTTTGAGAGAGAGAGAGAGACAGAGCATGAGTGGGGGAGGGGCAGAGAGAGAGGGAGACACAAAATCTGAAGCAGGCTCCAGACTCTGAGCTGTCAGAACAGAGCCCAACGTGGGGCTCGAACCCACCAACTGTGAGATCATGACCCAAGCAAAGTCAGACACTCAGCCGACTGAGTCACCCAGGCGCCCCCAGACCCAAAATTATCTTCAGTTTCTCTGCAGTAAGAAACCAAAAGCTGATAAATGTATGTTTAGTAACTGTTTCAGTGTTTTATCTTGTTTGGAAAAGACATCCAGTGGATTCAAACCAATATATCGTTTAGCCTAGCGAAACTTCAAAGTTTTAGGTTACCAAAGGTTCTAAAAGCTGTATACTTTTTTTTTTTAATTTAACCTACTTGCTCTTAACAATTACCCATGAAACCTTCATGAGACAGATCAAATTAACCATCATTTTAAGTCCTCTTTTTGCTGACAAATTGCAACAGAGATAAAATGAACTTATCTGACCTTTAGTAAACCTTGGTAGGATAAAAAGTTTATATTAAATGCTGTTAATGCTAAAGATGTGTCTATTTTCATTAAACCGACAACTTTGAATTAGCTTTAATACCGAATATGTTGCACCCCTGACCACTAAAAGGTCAACCAGTTTGTTCCCTACTGTCAGTTTTACCTGGGGCTCCTGTGGGGAAATCTGAAGTGGTCAGTTTAAGTCCAGGGGAGCCCCCTGGACCCCTTCATGTTGACTTGGGAGGTGCTTCCATTTGAACCTTACAAGGAGGCAGCTCAACAGCCTGGGGTGCTTTTTGCTCCTCGATACTGAGCGGGGGGGAGGAGCAGGAGCCAGGGGCACCGGAGGCACCGAGGACGGTGTAAGAGCCAGCTGCACGAGCTGTACGGGTGATGCTGCAGAAACAGCAGGGGGAAGTAGAGGCAGACGTGTACGGGTGCCACGGGCAAGGCCGAGGTGAATTTCAAGTTCGGACTAACATTCCTTTATCTCCTCGTCCTTTCTCTCCCTCCTGCGTGACAGCCTTTTTCTCAGGTTGCACCATTTATTCACAATATGTCCTAATGGACTTCCTTTGGGAACAGAAGGAATATTTTCCATCTTCCTAGGCAAAAGTTCAGAAAGAACACAGAAGAAACAAAACTACGACTACATGAAGCCCAGAGTACCTCTGTTAGCATTCGTGCTTACCCCAAAGTGGGGGCGGGGGCAATTCACTGACTGAACCACATGGTTTCCTAGACAAGCTAGGAGAGCCAAACCGAAACCCCCTTGGAGGCAACTGAATGTGACGAAGGAATCCAAGAGCCATTCAGTTGTCATCTTTCCTCTGAGCTTAACATCTACATATGCTAGGTGGTGTTACAGTGAAAATTCATTTACTTCTTAGTCCTAGGTTTATAACTAAAACAAGACCAGTCAGCCAGTATTCTCCCTAGGGAGGAGCTTTGGGAGGGGATAGAGTTAGTATTCCCCATCTTGTACACATACATTGCACAGAAACTCCAACAGACATCTCCCCCAAATGCGTACCCTTGCTTCCTGTTTACCTCTCATCCATTCCTTTTTCCAGTGGTACCTTCACAAATTACAGTGGCCCCTGCCACAGCCTGAGCTAATAGGTTATAAAAACCTGAAACATATGGTTCAAAAGAAGCCAACATCATGGGAGGGGGACTTACCAGGAGTCAAATCTTTGGGGGCCCTCTGCTACTAATTTGATTATGTTTCACCAAATGCTGTTAATAAGGCAGCTGATGCCACTTCAGGAAAAGCAAGAAAGTCCTCAAAATGAAACCGGTTTTGGCAGCTGCAAATACTTCCTGTTACCCCTGCCAGGGACATCTGTCACATTCACTAGCTCAGGAAAGGGACCAGTGAGCCCTGGTGCACTGCTGTGGCCAACTGCTCTGTCCCTGGGAGTCTCAATGGGGCTGGACAAATCCGAAGTACAGCTCCTGCCTGCCTCACCAGGACTATAGCCCTGGGGTGCAGGGGTGCGACAGCACCTGGCTCCGGGGGGCCCGAACAGACCAGGTTCAGCTACTCCTGACAAAATCCATAGGCAGAGAGACCAATAGTGGTGAAACCAGAAGGAAATTTATTTCAGTGAGGCCAGCAGTGGGAAAACCACGGACTTGCATCTCAAAGACCGTCTCCAAGGTGCTGAAAATACTCATAGGTTTATATAAGGAAGATGTGGGACACAGGTCAGTGCGTACATGCAGGTGGGCAGTGAAGGTCAGGTCATGTCATCATTGTCTTGGGGCCAGTCATGCCGGGTCTTCTGGGCTGGGGGCAGTCCTTATGCCTGAGGGGGTAGTTTGGGTTCCCATCACAGGATGCTTTGCCCTTGAGGCCCTTTGTCTGAGTTAAGAGAGAAGCTGGCAAGAACTTAAATTAGTTAGAAAGTACAGACTAAGGTCAAAGTGGAGGTCATTAAAATCCTCTTTTATTTCTTTCTTGGGGTGCCTGGGTGGCGCAGTCGGTTAAACGTCCGACTTCAGCCAGGTCACGATCTCGCGGTCCGTGAGTTCGAGCCCCGCGTCGGGCTCTGGGCTGATGGCTCAGAGCCTGGAGCTTGTTTCCGATTCTGTGTCTCCCTCTCTCTCTGCCCCTCCCCCGTTCATGCTCTGTCTCTCTCTGTCCCAAAAATAAATAAATGTTGAAAAAAAAAATTAAAAAAAAAAATCCTCTTTTATTTCTTTCTTAACTCACTGTGGAATATTGCTTCCAATCTGTAAAATCAGGGCTGTACTGACACCATTGGCTGGATCTAAATATCTTACTTTTCTTTTCTCTTCTTTGAGTTAGGGCCCTAATCATTCATTTTGCTAGCAGATACCTCCATATTTTGTGAAAGTTTAGGCCTGAATCTACCAAAAGAGTGCACTGTTCACATAAATCCTGTTCACATTCAGGGCCTCAAGCTGGAGATTTCTTCCTGAGGCCTCCCTGGGTCAGGTCAGCTGGCCGTGCAGGCATAGCCCCATTGTACATAGCATGACTTCTCACCTTCCCCGTCCTTAACATTTGTCAACTATTCCCAAAGTATCCTGGGCTGATTTTCCTGGCCTTTCCCCCTCAGATCCATTCACATGCTCAGGGAAAGGCTCAGCCACCAGGGAAAGGCTCCGGGCTTGATCTTCCTGGCTGCTTGGCCTTCACATTTCAGAGACTGCCTCTCAGGAGTCTTTTGATGGTACAGACAGAAGCAGTCTCAGAATATTCAGAGGGAGGAGCCCTTGCTCTCCCGTTGGCCTTCAGCCCCTTCTCCAAGGCGTCTCAAATCTTAACACCATTCCATTCATCTGGGGATTTTGTTCAGACGTAGTGTCTGACCGGTAGCCTGAGAGGCAAGGCCAGAGATTCTGCATTTCTAGCAAGTTCCCAGATGCTGTTGCTGTTGCCGCAGGCCCAGCTTGAGTAGGCAGTAAATTTTGCTTTTTACCTTTTGCCACTGGTTATAATGCAGATGCAGTGAGGTACCCATGCTCTGCACACTGGGGGAAAGCCTTGTTGCTGTGTTTGAATCGGTTCAGTTTCCATCACCCGATTTTGTTAGCCATTGTGAACTGGTTGCAATTTATTTTGATTTTCTACTTATCACATGTCAGTTTTGTGCTTTGTCATCCATGTGTTTAATGATGGTTTTAGTATTTTTTTAGGTTTATTTATTTTGAGAGAGGGAGAGATCACAGGTGGAGCAGAGAGAGAGGGAGAGAGAAAATCCAAAGCAGGCTTCATGCTGCCAGATGCGGGACTCAAACCCACGAACCGTGAGATCATGACCTGAGTGGAAACCAAGAATCAGGTGCTTAACCAGACTGAGCCACCCAGGTGCCCCTGTAATGCTGGTTTTAAAACTTTTGGTTTTTATCTTAATCTGCTGTTCAGGATTTTGCACATTGATATTTTAGGTTTGGTTTGTCTGTTGTGATCAACTGATTCAGTATTATTTTTAATATTTTTATTTTATTTAATATTTTAATATTTTTAATATTTTTATTATCCACTTTATTCTGAAATTCTTATAGGAAAATATGCTATTGGAAATTCTTTAGCTCCTAACACTTTATTTCCCTATGTTGGAGCAATTGCTGATATACTATACTTTATATCACATACTTGTACGTATATGTACATGTATATATATGTACTTTATATCACGTACTTGTACGTATGTGTATATATATGTACTTTATATCCTACCCCTACCCTTGCTGTGGCCTTCTGTGGAGCATGACATTTCATAGTGGGATCCAGTGACAGCCAGGGTCACTTTTGTAACTGTCCTTCAAAGTGTTTCCTTTTACTCCCCTCTTTCTGTGTGGCCATTGCTCAGAAAATTTTCCTGCCTGTATGTATGGCACATCTGAAGTATCCGAAGTTTAGTGTTTATTGGGGGTAGCATAAATGGCCATAACCTCTGGGGAAAGACAGGCTACGTTCTAATCTATTCTGCTCTTTGGTAGCCACGGGATACCTGAACATTTCAGATTTGCTGTGGGCTTCAGTTTCTTCATCTGAAAAAGAAGGATAATAAGAGCACCTACTTTCTAGGTTTGTTAGAGGGTTAAATGAAATGACATTTGCAAATACTTAGACCAATTCCTGGCACCTAGGAAGGTTTTAATAAAAAGTAGCTCTTCCGTCTTGTCTAAAAACAAAATTGGTCTCAAAGATGTTATTGGCTTTATTCGGTGATTCATGGATTGGGCAACATCTCATCTAGCAGATAGAAAGGAACTCCAAAGAGCAGTACAAAATGAAAGACTTTTATAGGCAGAAGGGGGTGGGAAAAGTTTACTGGCGCAGAGTGGATTGTTTGAGGCAAGGTCACCTTCCTTTAGGGGACTGCAGGGATCTATTAGGCGGGTAGTGCTGACCAGGGTATTTCCAGATCAACTGGGTTAAGAGTCCACTCCTAGAAGAGGTCAAAACTAATTAAGTTAGGTATTATGTTTTGGTTTGGTGACATGGGCTTAGCAACAAGTGACTCCATCTGGGACCTGTTGTCTTTTTTTTTTTTCTTTTTTTTTTCTTTCTTTTTTTTTTTTTTTTTTTTAACATTTACCCCCTTTGATCAGACTCTCAGCTTGACTGCGAGATGTGATCAAAATTTAAGGCACTAGCCCCACTCCCAGCTAACACTGTCAAGTCCTCAGTTTTTGCTTGATCCTTTGTGCAGTAATCACAGGTCATGACATTTTTGCTGAATCTCTGTGGTGTTGATAGGTCACGACTTCAGGTTTGCCTTTCTTTTTAGATCGATCATTGTCTTTGTTCCTTTTCTGACGTTTCAGTGTTAGGGAGGTCATTCCCCTGGTGGTTAGCGGCTGCAAACATGCATTTAAAGCCCTTGAGAGAACACAGAGCACCAGGGTGACCGCTATGATTAGTTTAAGCAGGATGACTCCCCACGTCTGCAGTGGAGCCATGGTCCCTAAGACCCAAATCAATCAAAATCAAATAAGCCCCAAGAAGATCCTGTTGAGGGAGTCACTGCCTTAAGCCAGGTGGCTCATTTGCTAACCTCATGTAGCTGAGTTCAGCTTCCCCTGAAGTGCCATCCAGTTGCAGCAAGTGGAATTGGCCACAGCACAGACACCTCCTCATTCAGCTAAAAGAGGATCAGGGGCAACCCTATTATCAAGAGCAACCTTGGCCACAGAGTCTGAGGATTTGGGGGTTTTTTTTGTTTTTAATTTTTTAATGTTTGTTTATTTTTGAGAGAGAGAGAGAGAGGCTGAGAGTGGGGAAGGGGCAGAGAAAGAGGGAAATACAGAATCTGAAGCAGGCTTTAGGCTCTGAGCTATCAGCACAGAGCCTGATATGGGGCTCGAACTCATGAACCTTGAGATCGTGACCTGAGTCGAAGTCAGATGCTTAACCGACTGAGCCACCCAGGCACCCCACAGAGTCTGAGGATTTTTGCTGGGTACCTGTCACTTTTGCAGCAGATTCTGTAATACTTTCAGGAGTTAAGGAGAGATTCCTGATCACAGCCTCATGTGTACACATTCCTGACTAGGAAAGTAGAGACCTGCCGAAGGAAGTGAATCCTAAATCATGAAGGCCTCCTGCTAGGTCCTTTCTAACTTGGCAGCATATATTCAGGGGACTTGACCTGTGAGGTGTCTTAGTTTGTTTGTGAACAGTTAGGGTCACAGTTGGATAACCTGAGAGGCATTGCCTGGTTTTGCACCAACTGTCTAGGCATTCACAGGCTTAAGGAGAATAATAACCACAGATAAAGAAAAATCCTTCTGGGGCACAGGCCACTTCTACTAAGACGGCACTGTAAATGGATTCACTGGGAGGGATTGTCGCAGTTCAGTTCAAGCCAGGGGTCAGTTAGGTTTTCAGTGCACTCGGGAAGTAAATCTCCTTGCCTGAAATAAAGGTGTTCCAAATTCCTTGCAAAGATGGGTACTGCTGTTGGGGTCTTTTCATGATTGGGGGCAGATATGATTGAGATAATCATAAGAATGTGGAAATGCAAATGTGTTGATTTGCGTAGGTATTTGTGTCTAACTGGGAAGTCTAGTTGTTACTGTAGAAAGGCAAAATCAAGGCACTGGATATTCTGGCTGTAAAAGTCAGACTCTGACTTCTAAGGGAGGTTGATTATAGTTCATGGTGATACAGGGGATAGAAGAAAAGCTGGTCACAGAGAGAGAGGAGCAGGGGATCTCTAGCATCATGGACAGATCAGAGTTTTTGATGACAAAATCCATCAGGCTAAAAGGTTGCCCAGCCCTTAGCAATGGCCAGGGACATACAGATAACGGTGCTACTTTCCTGTTCAATGCCAAAGGAAAGGAAAAAGAAAGAAGGAAAAGAAGAGAAGGAAAAGAAAGGGGGTGGGGGGCTCATGTTTAGTTGAAGTATGAAGTCTTGATCTGGCATCTTGGGTAGAAGTAGTATACAGTGATGTCAGCTCCTTTTCTTCATTGGTTTGATTCAGAAGTCTCCAGAATTTATACAGGATCAGATATTGTATAGAGTCTTCTCTCGCTGTGACATGTGTGCCCAGGATTCAGTGCTTTCTGTTTTCACAGCAATGTCAATAGTCAGGAGCCTTGGTAAGGTCCCTTCCAACAGGGTTGGAGAGTTGTCTTCCTCCGATGACATTTCCAGAACACTCAGTCACCATGCTCCAGACTATGACCAACAGGATTTTTTGAACTGGGATCCAGGAAGGCTTTTTAAACCTATTGATGATAGGCTTTAGCATAAGACATTAGAGACTTACAGTAGATGGTTATATTAGGATGAGTTAACCAAGGACTCAGCAGAAAACTGTATACCAGTACATACTGGTCTGCTGCTGACTGTCTCATGTGATACAAGTTTATGTTTCCCAAAGCTGGTACTGTGAGCAGTCAGCAGGACCAAAGGCAGTACCTTAAGCCAAGGGAGTTCAGCAGTTTTAGCAAGTTTAGAAATTTTAAGTTTGAGGATCCCATTAGTTTTGTCAACCCTGCCTGATTGATAAAGGTGATAGGGACAGTGATAAAATTCAAAGAAGTTTGCAAGGTTTCTGTTAAGGCTAGTATGATCTGCCCAGTGAAGTGGGTGCCTTAATCACTGGAGACCGTGGAATGTATACCCCAAGTGGGGAACATGTTTTCTAGCAATTTCTTTGTAACTGCGAGGTCATCAGCCTTACAGCAAGGGGATGGCTCCATCTAGGAAACCTAGAACATACTGGTATAAAAACAAGAATATATTGGTAATCCCTACTAAATGGTAGTTGGATGAAGTCCAGCTGCAGGTGCTCAAAGTGTCCAGAGGGAGGAGGTTTGAGGTGTCTGGGAATAAAAATAGTTTTTCCAGGATTTTGGACCTGGTAGATCAGGCATTGATGGTAAACTGTTCTCACAACTTTATAGAAGTCTCCCCACCAATATCAATTCATAATTAGAGTCATCTTGGTTGACCATGGTGGGTGAAAGAATGCAAAAACTGAAAAATGGGTTATGCCAGGGAATAAAGAAGACTAAGTAGCCATCTTGGTTTTCCTATCACCCCAACTGTTCATTGAATTTACAACCCATTGTTTGCTCGTGTTAATTTCTCTGATTCAAAAGCAGACTCTTGCCATGTTATAGAACATTAGAATGGCAAAAATCTGGCAATAAGGGGTCATTTTTTTGCAGAAGCAAAAGGGACCTCATCCACATGTGCCCCAGCTGTTATAGATTCTGTTGTTTGCCTTTCCATGAAAATCAGCTAGGGCATTTCTCTGATACCAGGTTCAGGTTTTTAGCATGGGCCTCAATTTTGATGACAGAAATTTGAGAAGGTAAGAGAATAGCAGTAATAAAGATTTTTATTTGTTGTCCATGTTTGACTGTGGTCCCAGTGGACATAAGAAGACAACTTTGTTTCCCTAACATCCCAAATCATGGACAACACCAAAGGCATAGCGGCTGTCAGTATGCATCTTAACAGTTTGTCTTTTGATAAATGGTGTGCTCGGGTGAGGGCACAGAGCTCTGTTTGTTGGACTGATTTAGCTTGTTGGAGATTTCTCCTCTCATGTAGTTTGTATTGGGTAGTGGCGTAGCCAGCCTGGAAGTTCCCTTTTTTTTTTTTTTTTTTTTTTACAGGATGACCCATCAACAAACATTAGATCAGGATTAGTCAAAGAGTAGGTCATAAATCAGGATGTGTCACAAAATGGAGTGTTACTGCCTCACAGTTGTCAGGCTCACCCTCGTGAGGTAGGGTAGTAACATGGCAGGATTAAGAACATTGTGACATTTAAGATGCAGGTTGGGTAGCAAAATCAGAAGGATCTCACAGGAAGTTAGTCTGCTTGTGGAGAAATATTGAGTCAATTCAGAATTAAGAAGACTTTGGGGGCTTCTTACAACTTAAAAGATTTTGGGGCTATTTACAAACTCCATAGGTTGTGTAATTTGTAAATAAATGTCATTACCTAGGGTTAAATCTATGGAGGCTTCTGCTAATTTTGCAGCTGTAGCTTTTTTTTTTTAATTTTTTATGTTTTGTTTTTTTTTAAATTTTGAGAGAGAGACAGAGTACGAGTGGGGGAGGGGCAAAGAGAGAGGGAGACAGAATCTGAAGCAGGCTCCAGGCTCTGAGCTGTCAGCACAGAGCCCAACATGGGGCTTGAACTCACGGACTTCAAGATCACGACCTGAGCTGAAGTCGGTCAGTGAGCCACCCAGGCACCCCACTTTTTTTTTAAGTTTATTTCAAGACAGAGCACAAGTGGGGGAGGGGCAGAGACAGAGGGAGAGAGAGAATCCCAAGTAGGCTCCGCACTGCCAGCACAGAGTCCAATGCAGGGGCTCGATCTCACGAACCACAAAATCATGATCTGAGCTGATACCAAGAGTCGGACGCTCAACTGACTGAGCCACCCAGACACCCCTGCAGCTTTAAGACAGTTGGTGTGGGCACAGGTAACTGAATCAAGTTGGATGCTCTGGGAAGCAGTAGGTCTGTGTTCACTGCCATGTTCTTGAGTGATTATTCCCAGGGCTTGGTTATCTCTTTCAAGCACAAATAGGGTAAAGGTTTTGAACAGTTAGGTAGCCCTGGGGCATGCAGCTCTTGCCCAGCTTCTCTTAGTCTTATTAAAGCCTACTTGTGTTTATTTGTCCAAGGAAGGATTTAAGGACTGAAATTTCAGTAAGTTCATAGACTAAGGAAGGCACTTGAAAATTAGGAGCCAGAGTCTGCAGTAGCCGGCTAGGCCTAGGAATCCATGCAAGTGGCGCTTAGTTGTGGGCCTAGGACATTGTTGGATTAGCTTAATTCTGTTTTGGAGATAGCTGGGTTCCGTTAGCACCTAGATTATGGCCTAGGTAATGAACAGTATCTAGAGATAATTGGAATTTTTCCTTTGAGTTTTATGTCCTTTTTTGACTGTTGCAGCAAATAAATGGAATCTTTGAAGAACACCTATTTGGTAACTGAGCATAGAAAGAGGTCATCTACATACTATAGAAAGCTCAGTTTCCTAGAGGACTACGGGGGGACTTAAACCTTGGTGGAGCACTTGGGAGAAATAAGAAGGGGCCTCAGTGAACCCATGAGACATGACCGTCCAGGTACACTATTGATTATTCCAAATCAAGGCAAACAGGTTGGCTGTTGGGGTCTCCAGTGGTGCTGAAGAAGGCTTGAACATAGGTCCATTGCAGTAAACCATCTGGAGTCCGGTAGAACTTGTGACAAAAGGTTGTTCAGGTTCGGAGCAACTGGGAAATGGGGAATGACTGTCTTATTAATAGCTCTCAAGTCCTGGACAATTTGACATCCTTGCCCATCAGGTTTCCAGTCTGGCAGTTGCAGGGGCTGGTCCAAGGAATGATTAGTCCCAGAGTGATTAGGTCTGTTGCTATGAGGTCTTGCATGGCCTCAGGCTTTTGTGGATATTGAGCCAGTTTGGGAAGAGGTTCAGTTCTATCTGAATTTTTATCAGCTCTATACTTTGTTCTTCCAATGTCAGTGTTAGAAGTAGCCCACAGATCTTCAGGAACCTTAGATAAATCAGGGATATTTTACTGGAGTTATTTCTCTTCTACATGAAGGTCAGATTGTAAGGGACCTAAAAGATCAGTTCAGGTTGGTCAGGAAATTCTAAGATGAGGTCCCCATTGGAGGCAAAAAGTATTAGCCCTTTCAGTTTAGAAAGGAGATCTCTACCTAACAGGTTGAGTGGTGCTGTGTCACATAGCCAAAAAACAAACAAAAACAAAACAAACAAAAATCAGAAAAAGCTTTTACAAAGGTCCCAGAGTCATCTGTACTGCAGGTTGATGTAGAAACTCTGAATTTCATTAGATACCCTCACTACAGAAACTTCTTTTTCACAACTTTTTTTTTGTTCTATGAGAGCAGGGTTTAAGATAGAGAATGATGCTCCTGTATCTACCAGAATCTGGCAAGGTTTTCCATTGATTTTACTTTTAGTTTCCCCTTGGCTGTTTAAGGGGATTAGTGGTAGCACTTTACCAGAGGATATCTCAGAGTCCTGTCAACTCTGGGAGAGGCCATTTGGGGGCAGATAGGGAGGCATTTGAGTTGATGATGAAGGATTTGCATGAGGCTTTTTTCCCCCAATGTCCTAGTAGATTAAAAATGAGACATTGACCCCTGGTCCATTGTTTTGAAGATGGACTCCTAAGAGAGTGCAATGGAGGAGGCAGGCCCAGGTATTAGCTTGTAGCTTTTGTAACTGTAAGGCTAATAACTCCTTGGACTTTTGATTTTGGTCTTGTTTCAAAGTCCTCACGAGTTAGAGACATGAGTTCAGTCCGATCAGTGGCTGCCCATCCTATTTATGTCTTTTTATCAATCCACTACTCACAGAAGATAATCCATTAACAAATATGGCAGCTAGAGCAGGTTGGGTGGCTTCATTTATTGTGTGCAACCTGGAATGCTGTAGGAAGAGAGCTTGCGATGGGTCTTAGAGTCTGTCAGATTCATCTTGTTTTGCATGTTTGAATCATAGACCAGTGGATGCAGGCAGCAAAGCCTCCAGGAATGGCTTTTAAAAAGACTGGATGCTATTTTGCTTTTTTTTTTTTCTGGTCCATAATGGGACAGTGGTGGAGATCTCAAATATCTTCCTTGGGGTGTGCTGTTCTCACATCCATTTGGGGGCTTCATCTGGTCCCACCAGCATGTGCCCAAGCTGATAAAGATCTGGTGGCCTGGTGTCATAGGCCCTGATAAGGATTCTAAATTCTTCAGAAAACTTTTGGGATTCCTCCTTGAGTTTAGAAAATTGTTTAACTAGGGGCCTTAGTCCGATTTGGTTTTTGATCAAGGCATGAAAGATGCCTCAGGAGGATCTCCTGCAGCCTTGAGTGGTTTTATTTTAAAAGGTAATTGTATAAGAGTCTCTTCAGAGTGGAAAGGTAGTTCAGATAGAGAGTTAGTAGAACATGAGTCCTGAGGTAAAGGAGGGTAGAGGGGAGCAGTAGGAGTCATATCAGTCTGTCTTTTGTTGTAGAGGCCTCTATGTCTTTAATTTTTCTGTCTTTAATTTTTCATAGCCTTTTGCTATGAATTTTTCAACGAAGCTATTTTGGCATCTCGAAACCTTTTGGAAGCTTCTCCATACCAATTAAAATAGGTATCCCATTCTGTTTGTTCGATGTGGAAACTGCTCCTCAAGTACACTTCTTAAGTGAACAGCCTTGTCTAATTGGACCATTCCCCTATAATGGCCAATTCTAGGTTTTCTTTAGTAAGAGTTGCCATTTTTGAAGCTATCACTTCCCGGACTATAGCTCTTAGACCTAAAATAAGCAGATGTGCTGGGACACGGCACACTCAGCTCTTTTTAATTTAAGAATCTCATTTCTTTAGCCAAGCAGTTGAGTCTCCTGGAGCCAAACTAATACTCAGAGGGATATGCCACTGTATGGGGTGGGGTTTTACAGCATACATCACTGCGCCGAAATTTTCTTGAGGTTTACAGGTTGACCCGGTGTCAATCTAACCCCATTCCATGACTTACCAGTCCTAACACAGGAGTCCTAGAGTTGGTGTTGAGCGCCCTAACAGCTATTAAGTACAGATCCATGCCCACCTAGTTTGTGACCTTTTGGCTTCCAAGATTCCCACTGGCAATAGCCTTTTACCCACACAAAACAAGCCAGACAAGTATGTGCACATTAACACACCAGCAGTAGCCAAAGAGATGTGATGGCAGACTGGCCAAACAAAAGAAGAAAAAGGGGCATTAGTTGCACTCCACGCGCCATGACCAACCTGGAACTGTGGACAGAGCCAGCAGACTCCAACCAGAGACTGGACTAAATAAGGGCTAGGACTGGGGCTCGGGGTAGAACCATCTGCCAGATCAAGCCAACCTGCTAAGGACTGGATTGGAAAGCCAGTTAGATCAGGAGCTTGATACAAAGAGAGCAAAACCCAGAACCAGGGGAAACTTACCTATGGTCCTCAGAAACAACAAGAAAGAGAACTCAGAGGGTTCTCAGATATCACACCTGTGTTTCCCATCATCCCCAGAGGTGTCAGAAGTTTCCTTCAGATCCTACCACCACCAAATAAAATCTGTTAAAAAACCAAATTCAATGAGTAAATTCTTAAGATCTTACTGGCTTTATTCAGTGATTCATTAGTTGGGCAGCATCCCATCCAGCAGATAGAACTCCAAAGAGCTGTACAAAATGAAAGACTTTTAGTCAGAAAGGGCAGGACAAGGAAGTTCCTAACAAAGTATGGAAGTATGGATTATTTCAGGCCAGATCACCTTTCTTTGGGGGATGGCAGGGGTCTCTCAGACAGATCACCTCACTGGTGCTGAGCAGGTAATTCTAGATTGACTGGTTTAAGAGTCCACTCCTTGGAGAGGTTGAAACTAATTAGGTTAGGTATTAAGTCTTGGTTTGGTGATGTGGCCTTAGCATAAGTGACTCCATTTTGGGGCTGTCTTTTTTACAATGTTAACTAAGAATACTGACAAGACAAACATGAAATGTTCAAATATGAGTAGGCTTCTGCTAATTTTTCCACCACTGTTCAAAACACTTATAAGCTACAGTAGAATATTTGGCAGTGTATCATCTAAAAGAGGTAACAAAGCAGTGGGCTCAAATTTTAGAAATTCTGAATTGTTCATGAATTCACTGTTAACTTTTCATGATTGTAGAAATCCTATGCTGAGGAAGCAGTGCCTTGGCTCACACACCATGTGTTAGGAAGTGGGAAGAGTAGAGTGTGAGCAGCGTGGCCCTCCTCAAGCCTCATTTGTTTTCCCCATGTTTTCAAAGCCATTGGGAATAATGATATTTGCCTTGAAACTGTAAGGTAAAGATTGCTAAAGAGGTCTACAGCACAGGGGTGCCTGGGTGGCTCAGTCAGTTGAGTGATAGACTTCAGCTCAGGTCATGATCTTGCGGTTTGTGAGTTCGAGCCCCACGTCGGGCCCTGTGCTGGCAGCTCGGAGCCTGCTTCGGATTCCGTGTCTCCCTCTCTCTCTGCCCCTCCCCCACTCATGCTCTGACTCTCTCTATCTCAGAAATAAATAAACATTAAAAAAAAAGAGGTCTATAGCATTATTTGCTCTATATTCTTACCATAATATTGCATGCTTTTTATTCTTGGACTTAATGTTCAAGAAATTAAAACAGAACAAGTTGTTAACACAGCAAAACTATGACAATTGAGGACTTTGAGCCTTGCTCACAAGCATTTGATTTTCTCTTCGTTTTGTAAAGGTACCATTCTAAAGCCACATTTTAGCCACAAAAATAGCTTAGTGACATTTTCTGTTCTCTTCCCTTCTGCATTTAAAAGTATTTTCCAAAAAAGGATGTGAAAACCAAATGTCAGCCATTTAGTACATTTTTCTGCATAAATTTTATCTTTAGTGAGACCTGACTTTTTAAAAAGGAAAGTAATAAAGCCAAATAATGCGTCTGTGTTTGTGGGGGAAGGAGTGGAGAGAAAGCTTTGGTGTTTAAAAAGCTACTAACACACTTCACAGCTTCAGCCAATAGAAGAGCAAAATCCATCATGTGGCTATTCAGACAATTTGTGACTTGTTCTGTCTGGTTATGAGGCAGAAGAGGAAACTAATAATAAATCTTTCTATATATTTCACCTTTCCGGCTTGAGCATTAAGTACTATTCTGCCCTCCTTTGTGCTGAATCTCATATGCTGTCTAAAGACTGCTTTGTAGAGGTGGTTTGAATAAATAGACCTTTATAAGACTGTCATCATTTTTCCATAAAACTGTAGCGGAATAAAAAGTCTCCCGCATAAAGCAGAGAGAAAAGCTGAATATAAATGTTAATGTGTTTATTAAAATCCTCATAACTTTTGGCAAACTTTGATTGAAGGCTTGTAGGAATTAGGGTCTGCTCTGGAGGATTTTATAGGGACAACTGTAAACCCAAAAGTCATAATTGAATTTATGAGCATGTGCTGGATTTAAAATTATAATCCTTGTATATAAGAGGTAAATATGATCTTTATTAGAATCACAGTTGGCTTTTTTGTGCCATTGGTGTATCTTAAATGTTTATGCTCTGGCTTAATTTCTGGGCATAAATCACAATTCAGTTCATTCAGCTGATTTTTACGGAGTCCCGACCGCACCAGGCACTGTTCTAAGCTGGTGGGTTCCTTAGCGAACAACACAAATGTTTCGCCCTCCTGGTGTTTACATTCCAATGGGAGGACATAGACCAAGAAAACATACTCAGTATGAGTTAGAAATATAAAGTCAACTGTACAGTTCTCGAGGGTGATAAATTCTGTGAAAGAAAGTAAATGCAGTGCAGATTGAGGGGAATCAGGAGTTTGCGATTTCGAATCAGATCGTGGTAGCCTTGTTGGAAAGGTCGCATTTTTGAACAGACTCTGAAGTAAGAAAGCTACCCATGCCCTCTTCTGCTTAGCTAAGGAAGACTCAAGGATGGGTTTATTTTGACCTTTTAATTTTATTGACTCGTCATACCCCTGAGATAGAGATGAGATGAGCACTCAGTCAGTCTGTCAAAGTCTGATATAAATAGCCACTTTGGAAAAAATGATGCTCTTAAAAAAAATATGATGCTCTTTCAGCAAGCTTCCCACTTTTTCTTTCTTTCTTTTCTTTCTTTTTTTCTTTCTTTCTTTCTTTCTGACAGCATACAAATTGATGCTTCATTAGTAGGATTTTTCTTTCATTATAAATGAACTCAACAGAGAAAAGAAAACCTGAACCTCTGGCAGGGCTTGTTATGAACTGCTAAGTTGCTATATTTTCTATATAGTTTGATTGCAAGGGAACTTTACATTTAGTTTCATAAACAGATTTGTCACTCTCCAGTACAAAATCCAGCCACCCACTGATGTGATCATTATAAGATTGCGAGTCAAATATAATAGCATGGTTGTTTTTATTTTATGCCTCGAGCAACAAAACTCGTAGTGCTACAGTAAGGTAAGTAGACTTTTTAATGTGTCTGATCTGAGGGGTACCTAGAGATTCCATTTGATTTGAGTGTGTTTTTTCGGGTAACAAAAACCGTTGGGATATTTATTGCAGACTCTAGCAATTTTGATATTTTTCTCTGAACAAGTCCGGCCAATACTATAAAAGTGTCCAGGGGGAAGTGTGGAAGATTGTTCACATTAAGTGGTGCAGGTACACTGGAGGTAAACCCATAGCAAAAGCTGCATCCGTGCAAGGGGCTTTCATACAATATGCCATTTTTATGTCATACTAATAATGTCAAGATCATTAGCAAAAGTGAAGAGAACTTGATCAGAGCAACAGATTTCTCTCCAATATGTAATTTAATACTGGACAGAAGTCCAAATAAGAATAGATTTTTTATTTTTTAATTTTTTTAAAGTTTATTTATTTATTTTGAGAGAGTATGTGAGCATGGGAGGGGCAGAAAGAGAGGGGGAGAGAGAGAGAATCCCAAGCAGGCTCCACGCTGCCAGCACAGAGCTCGACACGGGGCTCAAACTCATGAACTCTGAGATCATGACCTGAGCTGAAACCAACAGTCAGACACTTAACCAATTGAGCAACCCATGTGCCCTAAGAATGGATTTTTTAAATGTGTTATGACTGTTACATGAATATAAGGTATGTTAAAACTAATTTAGCCAATCTCATCTATCTGTATCTCTTTCTCAGAAGTTTCTTTCCTAACAGATTAGTAACACTGTGACCTTGAGCACAATTATCCTTTCATGTGTAAGGTACTGCTCATCGAGATTCACATTATTAAATTCATTTTGATGTTCATCAGCCTTTAGAAGAACTACAACTAAAATTCTATGCTGGACATTTACAAAAGTCCACTTACTACTTAAGTGTCTTTTTAAAAACATGACATTTCATGGATTTCAATTAAATAATTTTCACAATAGTAATACGTTATTGTTCCAGTAGATATTCCTTAGGATCTGCACTAACATAGAAATGAGGACAATACCACAGAGTGTCCGTAGTTTTTTGTTTTTGTTTTTAGTATAGAACACCACACCCATATTTTAGAGCATTCTTTCAGTGTACCTACAGTTTCAAAGTGCTGCTGTAGGCCCTGGTTTTATTTCTTCAATGTTTTCTCCACTCATTTAGCCTTTTTGATTTGTTTTTAATTAGAAAGATCATGAGCAGGGGAAGGGCAGAAAGAGAGAGAATATTTCAAGCAGGCTCCATGGTCAGCACAGAGCCCAACATGGGGCCTGATCCCACAACTCTGGGAGTCATGACCTAAGCCAAAATTGAGTCAGACACTCAACCAACTGAGCCACCCAAGTGCCCAGCCTTTTTTGATTTTTAATTGTGTATGTCTGTTTCAGATTCAGAAAGGAGGTCTTTTTGGGGGGCCATGTTTATAGAATGAAAAAGTGCTGTCCATCAACTATGAATTAATTTTAAAAGTAGTGTTAGCTACCGTTCTAATAAATAGCATCTTTCTTGTTTTCCATACATAAAGATTTGTTACAAACCATGAACCTTACACACATCTATAGAATAAAAAGAAGAAAATCTGAAAATAGAATGATGGAAACATTCAACCTCTTATAATTATATGGCTAATGGGTCAATAATGTCAACACACATAGAGGTCATTTGGGGCAAAGGTGTTGTGTATATGTCTAAATTCTCCTGCATAAACACAGGCTGAGAATTTGCATGTAGATTTTTAAAGATCTTCTTTTTAAGATAAAAATAAAGGCATTCTTGCATTTACTTTAACATGAATGTTTCCTTACGTGTAGCGTTTTAAGCAGCAACTTTACTAGCATCATTATTGACACCCTAAATGGGCTGTATTTCTTTGGCTGAAATGAATGAACCTTTATATAAAATCACACACAACACATTTGCCTACTTTCAGGAAGGAGTTACCAATTAAATGTATGAAAGTAATTAAAAACAATGTGCCTTCCTAATTATTTCACTTTTCCAGTTGACACAGTTTTTACAAGAACATCAACTAATGGGAATCAGTGGCTTTATTCTTTCTTTCCTGAATTTGCCGAGTTGATTTTGTAAATTCCTGTGGAATTAAAATGAAACGAAACAGATACTTATTTACATGTTTTGGTTTGAATAGAAACATTCTTCTACGTTCTTTCCAAGCTAATGGCACATCAACTTTAGTTCACTACCTGAATTCCAAATTAATGAACTCCAAGATGATTTTTTAGACTGTTTTTGGGGTTTTACTTACTACTTCCATATCATCGCTGTATTTCCTTAGTCCTGGATCTAGAATGCTAACACACATGCCCTGTGTACATCACCCAGGCCTAGCACATCCACTGCCGTCATTAAGCTTAATATAGACTTTTCAGAGGTTCTGCACAGAGTGATTTTAGAGATCAAATCTGACTTCCACTCTTTGTAGCCAGGGTCTCTGTGGAATATAGTATTCCTGAGAGTCAGATAGTCAGGATAGTCCTCACTATCCAAGGTGTGGGGCAGCTGAGAATCGGGTCAGAGACTCTGAAGCTATGGATCACAGCCATAATCAGACAGTGGATCACTGGCTATTTGGGTTTGTATTTTATTGGCATTCTTTTGATAAGATGATAGGCAGGATGGAAAGAATGAAGACTTTTTGAGTGCAACGGACGACAGGCTTTTTTGTTTGTTTGTTTATTCATTTTTGAGAGATAGAGACAGAGCATGAGTGGGGAAAGGGCAGAGAGAGGGAGACACAGAATCCGAAGCAGGCTCCATGCTCTGAGCTGTCAGCACAGAGCCAGATGCGGGGCTTGAACTCATGAGCTGGAAGATCATGACCCGAGCCGAAGTTAGACGCTCAACCGACTGAGCCACCCAGGCGCCCCTGGACAGGCTTTTAAATACCATTTGAAGAGCACTCCAGCTGTGTGTGACCTTAGGAAAATTCCTTAACCTCTCGTTGTCCATTTTCTTGTCTGTAAGGTGAAGATAATACCTTTCTCACAGGGAGACATGCCTGCTACATAGAAAAACCGTGATATGTCACATTGTAATTACTATGTTTCCAAAGCCTGTTGTCTGTATTTAAATACGTGCTGTTTAGATTATCTTCTCTGTTTCTCTTTAAGCATTAACAAGCACAACTGAAACAAACTATAGGATAACCAATTTGTGTATGTATGTATAACTGTATTTCACCAAGTGTGTTAAAAATTTTTGTATCAAAGGAGCAGTGAATCTGTCCCACTGCAGAATGAACCTAAAGCAGCCTACAGTATAAGTAGCTATTGCATCCTAAATACAAAGCAGCCACTGAAAATGCTGTGAACTTACGGCTAGGGGTGTGGATCTAGGTGGTGATCTTAAGGTTAAGAGCTAATAAGAGAAATTCCAGAACTTCACCAATGTGGATAGCAGAGGTGATCCAAGAGCCTGTCAGGGAGAATGCTGTTTGGAGGCCCTGGGAGCAGTTTTGTTGTCAGAATGATGGAAACTGTATCCCTACTTTAGCCTTTTTTGTAAGGAAACTCCCACCTTGGAAGATGATGACCTCAAATCTAGGGAACATGTTTCAAGTAAGATATCTGCCACTGCACACTCCATGAGTGGAGTGATACTCCATGTCGCTGTGAAGAGATTGTATAGGGGTAAAACTGAATATAGGCACAATGTAAGGGCATTGTATTAGAGGCACCATACTTTTGCCCACTAAATCAGACACATCTAGTTTTTTCCTCCAGAGTTAAAATAAATCATTGTGGGTTTTGGCAAGGGTGATAGAAGAGGACAAAAAAAGCTAGACTCTCACTCAGCAAAGTATCTTACACTCTGGGAAGCACTCCAGAGCTGAGACCTGCTGAAAAAAACGTAAATTCTTATCACCCTTTTAGCCCTGGGTATGGAGTCGGGGGTGGGCAGGGCAGGCCAGGATGTGCTATTTAAATTTTAGTGTTTTATTCGCTTCTTATTTTTTTCTTTGCGCATATATAACTGAGTTGGCTTCGTCTGTACAGGGAACACAGCTCCATTTGTAATACCCCTTGTTGTTCTTTTTCTGTTTTCTAGTAAAGAGTAAGTTTTAGCACTTTAAATATTGTTGGTACCTTCAGAGTGGGTAAAATACATACACCCCAAATGGTGCCCCGCATACCGCAGTCAGTAATGCTACCCTTGTCCTCCTCTCCCTCAGAGATCTCATTTCTTCTCACAGTTCCAGGTTCGTTCTTGTCATGCCTGTGGTCACGAGGACACCCTCGCCCTGACCTCTCTGTTACACCACAGTCAGTCCTTGTCTGATAGTGATAAGGTAGATCGATTTCCTTTCCTGAAACTCACAGGTCCAGAGCTGAAGTCATCACCTTCCCCTCTGCTTCTCTTTATTTTTAGATCCAAAGAGCCAAGTTCAAATGTGATCTTCACCAACCAACTCCCCTTAGGGACCATGAGCATGTTACCTCACCATCATATCGAAGCATTTTGGGAACAGATGCTTTTACCTTTAGCTCCCATTCCTTTGGTTCATTCAGCAAATAGTCATACCTCCAGGACAGCATAATTACTGAGTAGAATTTAAATGAATACAGCAAACTAATGAGTGCCTACAGTTTGCTAGCTGATGAACAAGTAGATGACGCCCCTGTTTTCACAGAGCTCACGGTCTGTTAGAGGATCAACACAGCTAAAAGACAGAGTACTGGGTGATTAGTCTCTTGACTTTCAAGTACAGAGAACACACGAACTTGGTACTGAACCCAAATTTAGAGTGTTAGGGAGGATTTCCCTAAATTGTATCTAAGCTGAAACAACAAGCAAGAATTAGCACATGAAGAGGACAGGAGTGTCCTTGCAAAAGCAAGCAGCGTGCCATGAGGATCCAACAACACAAAAGAGAACCTGCAATATTTCTGGAAGCAGGGGGACCTCATGTAGCTGGAGTGTGCATAGGAAGGAGTATCAAGAATGAAAATTAGGGGTCCCTGGGTGGCACAGTCGGTTGAGCATCCGACTTTGGCTGAAGTCTCACAGTTCAAGGGATTGAGCCCCATGTCTGGCTCTGTGCTGACAGCTTAGAGCCTGGAGCCTGCTTTGGATTCTGTGTTTCCCTGTCTGTCTCCCTGCCCCTCCTCTGCTCAGCTCATGCTTTGTCTCTCTCAAAAGTAAATAAACGGGTGCCTGGGTGGCTCAGTCGGTTAAGCCTCTGACTTCGGCTCAGGTCGTGATCTCACAGTTCCTTGAGTTCAAGCCCCATGTTGGGCTCTGTGCTGAGAGCTCAGAGCCTGGAGTCTGCTTCAGATTCTTTGTCTCCCCCTCTCTCTACCCCTCCCCTGCTCATTCTCTCTGTCTGTCTCTGTCTCTAAAAAAATAAACATTAAAATATAAATAACCATTAAAAAATAACCATTAAAAAATGAATGAATGAAAATTAGAAATAGAAATATAGCTCACAACATGCAGTCTATATATAAACTTGTCAAGGGGGCGCCTGGGTGGCTCAGTCGGTTGAGCGTCCGACTTCGGCTCAGGTCATGATCTCATGGTTCATGAGTTTGAGCCCCACATCGGGCTCTGTGCTGACAGTGCAAAGCCTGGAGCCTGCTTCAGATGGCCTCCCTCTCTCTCTGCCCCTAACCCACACGCATTCTGTCTCTGTCTCTCTCAAAAATAAATAAACATTAAAAAAAAAAAAAGTAAACTTGTCAAGGAATTGATATTTGATTCTGTATGCACTGGAGGGAGAGTGAGAGATGCGGGTGACACATGACAGGAGCCTAAGCCAGGGTGGCAGAGACAGGGCCGAGCAGTGGCAGAGGGACAGCTTAAGGTTAGGGGAAGTTTGTTGTTGTTTTAAGGTAGGAGAGAATTTACTAGTTTTAAGTGTTGATGGAGCCACAAGAGGTGAAGATTCAGAAAGAGCAGGTGTAGGAGTGTGTGACTGTTCAGAGGGTGATGGTCTAGATGGATTTAGACATATACGTTTATAGAAAGGGCTTCAAAGACATATCCACTTGTTGGCTTCTGTGTTCCCAGAGTAGATGAGGTCTTCCAGTGAGCTTAAGGTGATGAGGGTGTCACTAGAAGATGCATTCGCTCCACAGATTTTTGTTGAGATTTTAATTGCTTTTGGGGAAAGGCAAGTGACCTAATATGATTCCTGCTCTCATGGAATCTGTCTGGTGGGATAGACAGGCCATGAAGCAATGTATTACCCAGTTGTTGAATTATGACTTTTAAGTAGTAGGAAGGTATACAGGATGTTCTGAAGAGTTAAAAATGACAAACATGGTCGAAAGGGTCAGGACAGACTTGCAGACTTGCTTGAGAAAGATCTGTTTGAGCCAAGTTCTGACATATCAGAACTCCCTGGGTTGAGCAGATGCTTTGAGACAGAAGGAGGAGGTGGGGACCAGGTCAATGTGGAGTCTTGTAACCCATGTGAAGGTTTTAATCTTTTTCAGAAGAGCCACTGGAAACTACATTTCTAAGAATGTTAAGGGAGAGACAGGATCAGAATAGCTCCTTGGAAGGACCTCTGGCTGCTGGTGATGGTGGGTTAGAGTGGCTGATGAGCAGGGGTGGGGCAGCTGAGGAGGCTGGTCCAGAAGAGGAGGTGAACGTGGTGGTACCCTGGACTAGTGTGACAGCAGTGGAAATTCAGATTGTGGCTCTGAAGGCTAGTTGGGAGGTAAATTGACAGCCTTTGGTGATTATTTGATGATAGGGAGCATATGGGAGAGCAGGAGGCTCCCACGTGTGACCACAGAGAACGGAGGATTGCAGTGACCATTGTGGGGATGTAAGAAATACGGTGGGTAGGAGAACACAGAATAATGGAAATCTTAGTTTGTGTGTGGAGAGCAGGAGTGGACAGCATGACTGCTCCAGGACGGTGTGGGTTTTCAGTACTCGTTGACTAAGTGTGGATGCGTGGAGGGGCCACTGGTTTGGTCTGAGACTGGAGGTCTCCTTGGGAAGTGCGATAGGAGGACAGTGTATAATAGAAGACATGAGGCCCATGGAAGTGAAGCCATGAAGGGCTGCTGGATAAAAAGGAAAGAAATGTTATTAGAGGTCCCCATGACCGTAGGTGTGGCAGGATAACTGAGGGAGAGATCCCAAGGGATCCGAGATCGGAGTCCTATTGGAAAAGTGTGAATTTAGTATTTCAGTAGTGAAATATAGTGATGAAGAGTGAAGAGTGATGGCAGAGTCGAGGTCTTTCCAGTAAAGGGTCGAAGTGGAATAGAGAAGAAGATCGCTCTAGACGCGGAGTCAGGGATGTTAGATGCTGGTCTTTTGACAGGGGTTCATGTGGATGCCAAGGTTACCCAAGGAGCTGGCAGGAACTGAGGCACAGCAAATGACAAGGGCCAGAGGCTGACGTCCCAGAGTAAGGGTCCTCGATAGGGGCAGCACTGCACTGGAGAGCATGTAGACATTTACTCCTTTTTAAAGTCAGAATGGCTAGGGGGCCAGGAATGTAGACGTGACATTTCTACAGAACTCAGGTCTGACCTGCGTCCCACGTGCCTCTCTCCAATGTTATAGTAGACATTCAGGCACTGAATAGATCAGAACATATGGTCAAGTTTCAAGAGGTCTGCCTTCTGAGACAGTGAAGCACTGTCCCATCCCACAGGGAATTACTTTTACACTACACTTATATGTAAAGTGAAGATCATTTGCAAAAGTACCATTTTCTGCACTTTGATAGTCTTGACAAATGATCTCTGGTTCAATTAAGGCTGTTACCCCGTTCCTTACCATATTCCAAAGAGTTTCACCTGTCCTTTCTATCCAGTTTCTTGTCTTTATTCTCCTGTTTTCCTGCACCTTTGGGCTTCCAGTTTCCTGTACTTTCCTGTACAGAATGGTTCCTTATCTTATTACTCTTAAATCCAACCTTATTATTGGTAAGTACAAACATCTGAGTTTAATAGGTTTTCTAGTCATGTCTAAGCATTTACATATTGAAACACATATTTTTTTTATTGTAAGTACTCTTTTTAAAGGTTATTATTTTGAGAGAGAGAGAAAGCACTCACACAAGTAGGGGAGGGGCAGAGAGAGAGAGAGAGGAAGAGAGAGAATCCCAAGCAGGCTCCGCGCTGTCAGCACAGAGCCCAACTCTGGGCTCAAGCTCACGAACCTTAAGATCACGACCTGAGCCAAAATCAAGAGTCAGATGCTCAAACCACTGAGCCACACAGGTGCCCCAGTTAGTCCATTTGATTAACTTGGAGGGAAGAATTATATGTACCGGTAAGTTACATTAGCTCTGAATTCCATTTCACAGTATAAATGGGATGTTACAGAGTATTTATTATAAAAAGGGAGAGCTGAGTGCCAGGAATTGGGACTTGACAGCAGTTCCTGGAAAGACAGAAGGTGCTGATGAGTGAACACAGGGGGACAGGTCTCCTGATCCAGGCGAGGGCCCTGCAAAGTAGTGGTAGACCAAGGAAGGCACAGCCCCCAGGTCTGGCCTCTTCCTCTTCGTTCGCACTTCTCCCTCCACCCAGGATGTGCACTGTCCTCTTCTGTGTCCACCTGTATGTCCTTCATTGTCCGGCATAAAACCTTGTTCTTTTCAAAGCTCAGGAGAGGAAGTGGGTGAGGGAATGAACATGGGTCCCTGGATTGTGTGCCAGGTGCTATACAGAAGTTATTCACTTAATTCCTCCAAAAGGGGAGTAGGATAACTTTCAGTAGCATGAAGTCTAATCAAGGCTCAAAGACTAAGCCTCAGAGATGATGTCCTGTCAGGCCACGGTAATAACCCGCCACAGACTGGGTGGCCCACGAATAACAGGAATTGACTTCTTACGCTTCTGGAGGCTGCGAGTTGGAGATCCAGGGTGCCGGCACTGCGGGGTGAGGGCCCTCTTCCCCAGTCACACCGCATCTGGCTGCGTCCTCACGTGCTGGAGGGGAGGGAGCTCTGTGGAGTCTCTTTTGTAAGAGCGCTAATCCCTTCCTGGGCTCCACTCTCCTGACCTTAGCACCTCCTAAAATCCTCACCTCTTAACACCTTGGGCTTTAGGAGTCCAACACATGAAGTTGAAGGGGCACACGTATTCACCCAGTATCAGCAGGGGAGGAATAGTGAAAAAGGGAACCTGAGTCGGGTCCGTCTGGGCCCGCAGCCTGTGTTGTGTCCAGCGCAAACACCATCACTGAATGGAGCCTGATGGCAGACTGCGAGGCACTCGTCGGGGGCTTGTGGCCTTCTAACTTGTGTTCAGATTCCTGTTTGAAACTTCTGTGTGTTTTGCTCCGTCTCTTAATCATTTTGTGTGACTCTCTCAACCTAATTACTTTCTTTGAAGGCGGAAGTCACTTTTATGCTCCGCAGTATTTACTATCCGCTCCCTGTCCATTGTGGTGTTTACTATGCATGCACTGGTGGATTTAAGCATGCGAGGCCAGTGCAAGTTTTCAAATGCTTAAGGACCAACTGAAAACATAGCGTGAGAAGATTATCTCGAGCGACGTAAATGTGGCTGATGGCTTTGCACATTTAAAATGCATCATTAGAGGTGCCTGGGTGGCTCTGTTGGTTAAGGGTCCCACTCTTAATTTTGGCTCGGGTCACGATCTTGCAGTTGTCGGATCGAGCCCTGAGTTGGGCTCTGTTTTGGACATGGAGCCTGCTTGAGATTCTCCCTGTTCCTCTCTCTTTCTCTCTGCCCTTCCCCTGCTCACGTGAGCACTCTCTCCCAAAAAAATAAATGCGTAAGTATAAAAAAAATAAAGTGCATCATTAGAGTTGTAGCTACAATAAAATTAATGTTCCAAGATGTTATTTTATTAAGCTCTAAAAACATTTTGTATTGAAATGATTGGTGCCTGGAGTGCACACGTCCACTTTCTCAGGCAGGCATATATTTTAGACTCTTCTGGATATCATCTCTTGGTGATCTACTCAAGCTCTTGGGTATGTTTCCTTTAAAACAAATTAGTTCTTGTCTTTTTAATGGAAAGGTAGGGGTTTAAATTTTCAAAGTAAAAAAGCAGCAAATGAACTAGTAGCTTTTTCTTATGTACAACTTGACTAGAGATAATCTCTTTATTCGGGATGCAAAGTTGGATACGTGTTCTCAGTCTGTCAGTCACAGACTCATGTTCAGTGATAGACTTGCTTAAACAGTGTTTTCTGTAATCATTTATATTATCCTATTTTTCAGGTCCCGTAGGAGTAGGTTTGAATGAACTGAAACGAAAACTGCTCATCAGTGACACACAACACTACGGTGTGACAGTGCCCCGTAAGTTCCCTGCTCCCCAATGCTGCTAACCGCTGCACTGATGATGACTGGGCACTTAGGTGGCATGGGTGGCACCCAGCATGGTTCTAAGCGGTCAGCATCTGGACTCACAGCAGACCTAGCAAGTATGCAGCGACATTCTCCACATTTTACAGTGGAGGAAACTGAGGCACAGGAGTTCAGGGATTGCCCCAGAGTGCAGACATCATTGGCAGGGTATTTGTTAATTTACAACTTCTTCTCTATTCTTAGTTTTTTTCTTTAATATTTCTTTTTTAAGCTTATTTATTTATTCTGAGAGAGAGAGAGAGAAAGGAGGAGAAAAAGGGAGAAAGAGAATCCCAAGCGGGCTCCGTGCTGTCAGCACGGAGTCCCACATGGGGCTCGATCTCATGAACCGTGAGATAATGACGTGAGCCGAAACCAAGAATTGGACACTCAAGCAACTGAGCCACCCAGGCGCCCCTCTACTCTCAGTTTTTATGGTGAATTTTAATACACATATGACAGTATTATTTACAAATTTTCTTCTATGTAAAAGTCTATTCTACTTCCTAAAATAAGTGCTAATATTTTCCAGAGTTTTTCACCAGGTTTAAGATCAGAAGGACCAAACCACAGAGAGCTGAAGGAGGCCTCTTCTAATATAAGCCTTTCTTAATTACTTTTTATATGTAGTAATTGGCAGATCGTGTTAAATGGGCCTTTCATGGCCATATAATCCAAATATGGTAGGCTTCTTTTCAGTATACAGAATTAGACCTATTTTTATAAAAGAGGTTTTCATAGGCTTTCTTACAAGTGAAATGCGATGCTGGAAGCATTTTGATCTCCAGAATAAATGCCATTTGAGTGCTTAATATGTTGATGTTAGAAAGCCTTCTAAAAGATGAAATTGAAATGTTGGCTTTTTCAAGTGGTTTTAGTACTGTTAACAACAAAACAAAACAAAAACAACTGTTTGTATAGTGCCCTTAGCAATGAGCAATGTTCTAGAGTTTGAGAAGAGTTGGGCTTTATTTTAAAATTATAGTTTTCTATTACCTCAAGTTACTCCTTGTTACTGCATTTTTCCAAATTATTGTTTGTAATCGTTTTCAGCCATACGTTATAGGACCGCTGGTTTCCACCAACAGAGATGAAAGTAAAGGAAAATGTGGAAATGTGGAATTAAATTGTGTTTCTCTCTCTCTCTCTCTCTCTCTCTTTTAACTTTAATCATTCACTTCTCTTACAAAGCTGAATTGCAACATACAGGTAATTAGAAAATTTTACAAAACTATTGGCCAGTCTTACAGGTGAGCAGTTACAAAGAACCTAGAGGATGGAAAAACAGATTACGAAGGGGGAAAAAAACGCATGTATTAACTTCCTACTGTGTATTCATCTCCTTTAATTGTCTGAATTTATTTCAATGTCCCAACAACGGGGCGACACCTGCATGCCACAGAGGAGGAAAGAGGGAGCAAGGATCCGTTACCTACTCAGAGTTCCACACACAGTAGTGGTACAACCGCACTCGAAACCAGGTTTTCTGATTCCAGTCTTCACGGTCTTCCTCCCATATACGATACTACACAGTCTTTTCCAACTACATATTCTCTTTATTGCAGCACAGTTAATAATAAAAATCCACGTATTTGGAAGATGCTAAATACCAGTAAGGCTGTTGATCACACATAGGGCTTTATGATAATTTTGGTGTTACTCAAGGACCTGGGGCAATGTACTTTGGCCTCAATTTATCCAACAGTTCAAATAATATCTGCCTCTAAAGTTGTTGCAGAAATTGAGAACATCCAGAAGGTTCTGGGGCTGGAACTCTCCAAAGAAATCCCCAAAGTAGTAATTTTCCACTCAGATTCACTTTTAAACAGGTGTTAATGTCAGAAGATTCCCATGGAGCAGTGTTTTCCAGACTTGGCTGATAATAAAAACCTCTTGGGCTTCATATGAAAAGATTCCAAGGCCTTTCCAAAGAAATCCTCCTTCAGGAAATCTGACAGAATGCCTGAAAGTCTGTATTTATATATCCCAGGTGACTCATAATACCAGACATGTTTGGAAAATAACAGCCATAGCATCAGCTCGGGATGATTTAATTAATTAAAGAAGAATATATTTTAAGAACAAGTTTGGAATTTCAGATTGTTTTGCTTTGTCAAATATTCTAGGTAGAGTCTTGAGTATTTGGAGAAAAATTATTGCTCTGATTATTCCACCAGTATTCTGTTCGATGTTTAACTCTATAAATCTTTTCCCCCAAATGTACTAAATATCCACCAGAATGGGTAGGTTGAAAAAGATGTAGAGCATTGGAACTCTCACACATTGCTGGTGTTGGTGGGAGTGCAAATTAATTCATCCACTTTGGAAAACTAAGTGATACTATCTACTAGAGCTGAGCAAATACATACCCCATGACCTCGCGATTCCACTCCTAGTACACAGCCAACAGGGATGCACACAACGTGCACTCGGATGGTTTTGGAAACATTATTCCTAAGAGCCCCAAACTGGAAAGGACCCAAATGCCCATCAGTGGTAGATCGGATAAGGGACATGATGGCATGTTCACACGACAGAAGACTGTAATGCCCAATCTGCTGCTCCGCACAGCATTGGGAATGAGTCCACCAAACGTGTCCAGTGAAAGGCAGACACAAAAGAGAATACGCAATATAACTCCGTTTGTATAAATACAATAAAAGCAATGCTAACGTGTGCTGTTAGATGTCTTGAGGAGGTGGATCGGAAGGGTGATTGTGCAGTGCTGGAAATCTTCTGTTCCCTGGTGGGTGCTTCTTACCTGGGTATTTTCATTCTGTGGAAATTCGTTAAGCTTACATGTGAACTTTTCTGTCGAGCATACTTCAGGTTTTTCAGTGTTAAAAAGAAATACTTGGTAGTTTAGCTCACTGTGGTTTGCTGAGGTCCATTTTCTGGTCTTGACTGCGCTACAGTTATGGAAGATGAACACTTTCCTTCATTGGAGAAAGTTGAATGATAGTTACACAGAATCTGCTCTGTACTATTTTTGCAACTTATTGTGAATCTGTAATTATTGCAATTAAAAAAAATTATTTAAAAGGATGCTAAATGAGGTAAGCACTATCACTCTTGGGCTAAAATGGCAGAACAAATTATACGATCTTTAAAAAATATCTGTGTTGCCACATTAAACATTGAAAGTTGCTTTTAAAGAAAGTGGTGGCCGAGACCTGTTTTCTGCTGTCTTGCTTCTCTGTGGGAAATTTCATTCTCAGTGAGCAGCACCAACACTGTTTTAAGGCTCTAGGTTATCATCAACAAATTTAAATGACTATTAATATAACCAGGCTTTCAAAAGGCTGTCTCAGTAAATTAAAATAAAGCAGTTAACAAAAAGTATTGCAGTAAATGTCAAATTCTTGATGAATTCCCAAGTCTTTACAGTCTGGAATTTTGGGCACTCACAGCCAACCACACCTGTTAATCACTTTGTGGTTTCTCGTGAAGGCATATATCACAGTTATGTGTTTTCATAGGTTTCAAAGGACTCATGTTCTGTAACACTTCTTTGTCTATAGAAAACCTCAGTTGAGATTTCTAATATATATATATATGTAAACTAGGGTACCAATTCAAAAAAATTTTTTTTTCTTATCTCATTATGGCAGTTATTTGGGAATTTTGTGGGAAGCAGGGGAAGAAGGTGGAGTTTGTCTCGTATGTGTTTGATGTTTGTCTGACGGTGAACACAGTGAGTACTCTGACAAGTGAGCGATGGTGAGGTGGTGGCCTGCATTATAGTTAATGTGTCTATCTTTCCCTTTGAATTCTCTGCCCTTAAGAACTTCCAGATCCCTTCTGCAGGATTCCTCACCATTAATGAGTTTGTGAGATTTCCCATGATCCCTCACTGCAATTAGCAATAAAACTCTTCAACAGTAAAATTACATCAGGCTTGGATAATTTGGGGTGATGGTGATAAGCAAACACTTTGTAGGTACATTCACTTTTAACTGTGTTTGGCAGTGTCATAAATGTCTTGTTCACTTGAGGTAGTTCTAAATAATACTTTTAACCCTCCCAAGGGGACTCCATGTGTCAGGGCAGTGACCCTTAACACTGCATGTTCTACATTTTCAGAGTGTTCTGCCGTGACAATTGAACAAAGGTAACCTTTTCTCAGTTCACCAGAAACAAATTAATGCACATAAAATTCTCAGTTTTGATTTTCAGCAGTACATTCTTACGAAGCTTACTATTTGCCAAAGGAACGCCAGCAGACAACTAAATTGTTGAAATGACAAATGCATATTAACCCTAGATTCCAAAGCAGAGGATCATACTACTTTTAATATCTTTCGTACTTGTGGATGCGTATTATGTTATTTACACTTTAATAGAGTGAATTTGTCATGAAATTCATTCTTAGCTTTTATGACAAGAATTAAATTTATTAGTATTACATGCTGTTCCTGCAGAAGGTGCGACATTTCGTAATGAATAGCACAATTTCTTGGTGCTTTACCAGTAGAAATACGAAAAACTGTTTTAGAAGATCTGAATGTTGTATTAAAATATGCTTTTAACTAAATAGAAGTTAATTAAAATTTTGGATATAATTTAAATTTAAGTTCAATTTAAATCAATTACTTTTTGTATTAGGTTACTTTTTCCCCCCTTTCTGCAGTTTTCCTTTTACATATTATTGGGATATAATTGAAATAGATAAGCTGCATATATTTAAAAGGTACAGTTAGATCTGTTTTAACATACATATACACGTATGAAATCATCATCACAATCAACATAATGCATATTACCATCTCCTCAAAAAATCTGCCCATGCCTTTAGTAATCTATCCTTCTACTCCTGGCCTTAGGCAACCACAGATCTACATTCCGAAACTATAGATTAGTTTAAATCATCTAGCACTTTATATAAATGAAATTAGACATTGTTCCCAATTTTCTTTGGGGGAATGGGTTAGTTTATTTCACCCAGCATGAGTTTGAGATTCACCAAGGTTGTTTCATAGATTAGTAATTCATCCCTTTTCATTGCTGAGTGGTATTCCATTGTATGGAAATACTATAATTTGTTGATCCATCCATTCACCTTTTAATGGATACTTGGGGGTTCCCCCCGTTTTGGGTTATTACAAATAAACCTATAAGCTAGATATTTTGATGAATATATGTTTTTGTTTCTGTTGGGTAAATAGTTAGGAGTAGAATGGCTGGGACATAGGTAATTTTGTAAGACCTTACCAAACCATTTCTGAAGTGGTTATACCATTTTACAACCCTGGCAGTGCATGCCAGATCTAGTTGTTCTACATCTTTGCCAACACTTTGTATAGTCAGCCTTTTATTTTTTAATTTAGTTTGATTTATTATTTATATGTAATGTCAAGTTGGCTAACATACAGTCTATGCCATGGGCTCTTGGTTTCGGGGGTAGATTCCCGTGACTCATCACTTACGTACAACACCCAGCGCTCGTCACAACAAGTACCCTCCTCAATGTCCATCACCCATTTCCCCCTCTCCCCCACCCCTCCCCATGAACTCTGTTTTTTCTCTGTATTTAAGAGTCTCTTATGGTTTGCCTCCCTCCCTCTCTGGTTTTTAACAATGTTTTCCCATTCCCTTCCCCCATGGTCTTTTGTTAAGTTTCTCAAATTCCACATATGAGTGAAAATATATGATATCTGCATTTCTCTGACTACCTTATTTCACTTAAATAAAATATGGTTTATATATACAATGGAATACTACTTGGCAATGAGAAAGAATGAAATCCTTCCATTTGCAGCAATGTGGGTAAAACCAGAGGGTATTAGAGTCAGCCTTTTAAATTTTTCTCAGTGTGATACAGACACGTCTCAGAGGGATTACAGGTTCAGTTCCAGACCACCACAATAAAGTGAATATTGCAATGAAGTGGGTCAAATGAATTTTTTGGTTTCTCAGTACATATAAAAGTTATGCTTAAAAAATGAAATTTGTGATTATACTGTAATCTATTAAGTGTGCAGTAGCATTAAGGCCAAAAAAAGTACATATCTTAATTTTAAAATACTTTATTGCTAAAAAAATGCTACTGTCCTCTGAGCTTTCAGAAAGTCATTTTTTGTTCTGGGGGGGAGGGTTTTGCCCTGAGGTTGGTGGCTTCTGAAGGCAGGGGTGGCTGTGGCAACTTCTTAAAATAAGACAACAGTGAAGTTTGCCACATTATTGACTCTTCTTTTCACAAACACTTTCTCTGTAGCATGCATGCAGTGGTTGGTGTTCGATAGCGTTTGACCCACAGTAGAACTTCTCCCCAAATTGGACTTGATCCTCTCAAATACTGTGCTGCTTTATCAGCTGAGTGTATGTAGCATTCTCAGTCCTCTGTGGTCATTTCAACAGTCTTCACAGCATCTTCACAGGGGTAGATTCCAGATCCAGAAACCACTTTCTTTGCTCATCCGTAAGAAGCAACTCCTCATCCATTAAAGTTTGATCACAAGGTGGCAGCAATTCGGCCCCATCTTCAGGCTCCACTTCTAATTCCAATTCTCCCGCTATTTACACCCCAGCTGCAGGGACTTTCTCCACTCAAGGCTTGAACCCCTCAAAGTCATTCATGAGTATTGGAATCCACTTCTTCCAAACTGTTAATGTTGATATTTTGATCTCTTCCCATGAATCACAAATGTTCTTAACAGCATCTAGTGTGAACTCTTTCCAGAAAGTTATCTTTCCATAATTCAGTTTTCAACTTATTTTGCCCAAATCCGTCAGAGAAGTCACTATCTATGGCAGCCATAGCTTTACAAAAATGTACGTCTTAGTAAGAATTGAAAGTCAGAATTACTCCTTGATCCATGGACTGCAGAATGGATGTTGTGTTAGCAGGCTTGAAAACAACATTAGTCTCGTTTTACATCTCCATCCGAGCTCTTGGTGGCAAGGTGCTTTCGTAGTATTTCAGAAAGAATCTGAGCACTAGCTTTGAACAGTGGGCTTAAAACATACAGTAAACCATGTTGGAAACAGAAGTGCTGATAAACAGGCTTTGTTGTCCCATTTATAGAGCACAGGCAGAGTACATTTTCCATAATTCTTAAGGGCGTTGGGATTTTCAGAACAGCCAGTGAACACTGGCTTCAGCTTTAAAGCCATCAATGACATTCACCCCTAAGGAGGTAGACTGTCCTTTAGAGCTCTGGAGCCAGGCATTGACTTCTCTCTAGCTGTGAAAGCCTAGATGGCACCTTCTTCCAGTATAAGGCTGTTTGATTTACAGTGAAAATCCACTTGGTGTAGGCACCTTCATTAATGATCTATCTCAGCTGGGTCTTCTGGTAACTTGCTACAGCTTCTACATCAGCATCTGCTGCTTCACCCTGCACTTTTCTGTGACAGAGATGACTTGTTTCCTTAAACGTCAGGGACAACCTCTGCTGGCTTCACACTTTCCTTCTGCAGCTTCCTCCCCTCTCGCTGCCTTCATAGAATTGAAGGGAGTCGGGCTTGGGCTTACAGGACTGTTGTGGCTGGTTGGCTCTTCTCTCCAGGTCAGCAATCAGGCCGATTCACGTGCATTCACTGGAGTAGCACTTTTCATTTCCTTCAAGAATTTTTCTTTTGCATTCACAACTTGACTGTTCGGTGCAAGAGGCCTAGCTTTCAGCCTGTCGCAGCTTTCCACGTGCCTTCCTCCCTAGGCTTAATCGTGTCTAGCTTTTGACTGAAAGCGGGAGCCGTACAGCTCTTCCTTGCACTTGAACACTTAGAGGCGATTGTAGAGTTATTCATTGGCCTAATTTCAATATTGTTGTGTCTCAGGGAAGAGGGAGGCCTGAGGAGACGGGGAGAGATCAGGCAGTGGCCAGTCAGTGGAGCAGCCAGAAAACACACACCGTTTGTTGATTAAGTTCGCCATCTTACGTGGGCACAGTTCATGGCACTCCAGAACAACTGCAATAGTAACGTCAAAGATCACTGGTTACAATAACAGATATAATAATGAAAAAGTTGGAAATATCATGAGAATTACCAAAATGTGACAGAGACACAAAGTGAGCAAATGCTGTTGGAAAAATGATGCTGATGCTTGACACAGGGTTGCCACAAACCTTCACTTTGTTTAAAAGAAAAAAAAATACCTGTGAAGCAAAATAAAGCACAGTAAAATGAGGTATGCTTGTATGTGTGTAGTGCTATTTCATTGTACTTCAATTTGCATTTAATTGATAACTAATGATATTGAGTGTCATTTTGTGGACCCAGTCATTTATGGACCTTTGGCAAAATGCCTATTCAAATAGTTTGCCATTTAAAAAAAAAATGCATTGTCAGAGGGTTAAGCATGAGTCTCTTAATTTCAGCTGAAGTCACAATCTCACAATTCATGACATCAAGCCCCACGTTGGGCTCTGCAGTGACAGCACAGAGGCTGCTTGCGATTCTCTCTCTCTCTCTCTCTGCCCCTCCCCTGCTTGTGTGCTCTCTCTAAATAAATAGACGCCTAAAAAATTGCATTGTCTCATTGAGTTTTGGGAATTCTTTATATATTCTGGATACATGTCCTTTATATGATAAATAAGTTATACACATATTCCTTCCAGTCTGTGGGTTAACTTTTCATTTTGTACTGGTGTTTTACAAAGACCAAAAGTTTTTAATTTTGACAAAGTCTCACTTATCATGTTTTGTGCTTATGTTCTACCTAAAAATCTTTTATGTCTCAGGGTCACAAAGACACTCTGCTTTTTCTAGAAGTTTTATAATTTTACATTTTACACTTAGATCTTCATCCATTTCAAGTTATATCTTACGTTGTTACTTAGCAGACTTGCCTTGTTCCTGATCTCAAGGGAAAACAACTCCCTTTTTGACCATTAAGTGTGATGTTTACTCATCAATGCCCTTTATTTATTTGAGGGCATTCCCTGTGAACCCTAGTTTGCAGATGCTTTTTGTCATGAATGGGCACTGAATTTTTTTCTGATGATTTTTCTAGATACATTGAAATGATCATGTATTATCCTTCATTCTGTTAATATGGTGAATTCCATTGATTTCCAAATGTTCAGCCAACTTTTTATTCACGAGATAAACTCTACTTGGTTATGATCTCTTATCTTTTTAAAAAATATATTGCTGAATTTAACTTGCTAATAATTTTGTTGAGGACTTTTGCATCTAAACTTTTGATGGAGATTGGTCTGTAATGTTTTCTAATGTCTTTGATAGGTTGTGCAATTAGTTTGTACTAATATCATAAAATGAATTAAGCAGTGATTCCTCTTTATGCAAAAATATGTTGATGTAAGATTTGTGTTATTTCATTCTTAAATGGTGGATAGACTTCATTAGCCATCTAGGCCTGGAATTTTCTTTGGGGGAAGGTTTTAAAAAATAAGTTTGATTTATTTGACAGGCTATTCAGATATTTTTCCTCCTCTTGTTTCAATTTTGATTCTTTATACTTTTCAAGAAATGTATCTATTTCATCTAAATTGTCAAATATGTTGGCATAAAGTAATGCATAATATTCTCTAATCCTTTTTAGTGTCCATAGGATCTCTGATAATAACTCATTTTTCATTTAAAAAATTTTTTTTTCAACATTTATTTATTTATTTTTGGGACAGAGAGAGACAGAGCATGAACAGGGGAGGGGCAGAGAGAGAGAGGGAGACACAGAATCGGAAACAGGCTCCAGGCTCTGAGCCATCAGCCCAGAGCCCGACGCGGGGCTCGAACTCCCGGACCGCGAGATCGTGACCTGGCTGAAGTCGGACGCTTAACCGACTGCGCCACCCAGGCGCCCCTCATTTTTCATTTTTTATATTGGTGATCTTTGTTTTTCTTTTTTTAAAAGAAATATCTTTGTTTATTTATGTTGAGAAAGAGAGAGAAAACATGAGAGAAAGACTGATTCCCCCAGGCATCCCTGTTCTCTTTTTCTTGATCACTGTAATTAGGTTTTTAAATTTTGTTGTTTTTCTTTATTGTCTTTTTTTTTGTATTAATTTCTGTTATTATTCTCTTCTCCTTGGTTTGGGTGTACTGTGATGTTTTCTTTGTAGCAACATCTTAAAAGTTTATTTATTTATTTTGAGAGAGACCGCAGGAGTGGGGGCAGGGCAGAGAGAGAGGGAGAGACAGGATCCCAAGCAAGCTCTGTACTGTCAGTGCAGAGCCTGATGTGGGGCTCGAACTCATGAAAGTGAGATTCATGACCTGAGCTGAAACCAAGAGTCAGATGCTTTACCTACTGAGCCACTGAGGTGCCCCTCTTTCTAGCATATTTTAAGATGAACTTTCAGTCATAGAGTTTAGATCTTCTTTTCTAATATAAGCATTTAAAGGTATAAGTTTCCTGCTTTGCACCATGTTCCATGCTGTAACTGTAATAGGTTGTATATTCCTTGTTATGTCCTTCACAATATTTATTATTGCATCTTTGAATCTTTATTTAGAAGTGTGTTATTTAATTTTCAGATATTTGAGATTTTCCTAGATATCTTATTACTGGTTTTTAATTATGTTATGGCTAGAGAATTTACTCTTTTATGATTTGGGTTCTTTTAAATTTGTTGGGACTTTTTATTGGCCCAGAATATGATCTTCCTTTTGACAAACGCATCCTGTACACCTGAAAAGAATGTGTATTCTGCATGTATTGGATGTAGTGTTACATAGGTATTAATTAGGCTCCAAAGGTTGGTGGTAGTGTTTAGGTCACCTGTGTCTTACTGATATTTTGTCTAGTTCTATCAGTTGTTGAGAGGCATTAAAATCTCTTATTCTGGTTGTGAAATTGCCCATTTCTTCATTTAACTCAGCCACTTTTTGCATCATGTATTTTAAAGTTTTGTTATTATGTGTGTACAAATTTATAATTCTCATAATTTTCTCTTTTATCATTATGAAGTGTTCTTCTTTATCTCTGGTAATACTCTTTTTCTTGGAATCTCTTTTATCTGGTATTAAAGTAGCCACTTCAGCTGCCTTATGCTTACTGTTTACATGGTATATGTACTATCTTCCATCTGCTCACTTTCAACTTATCTGTGTCTTTGTAGTTAATGTGTCTTTCTTATAGACTTAATAGACAGCATGTACTAGGGTCTTTTTCACCCTTTCTATCTCTGCCTTTTGATTGGATTATACAAACCAATTAACATTTCCCAAATTATGAAAATGATTAAATTTAAGCTATTTTATTGTTTTTCTGTTTATCCTTTGCCTTCTGCTTTTTATTTCTTTTCTACTGTTATTTATTATTATTATTATTATTATTAGAATGGTTTTTAACATTCCATTTCAGTTTACCTATTTGCTCTCTGCTTATATGTCTTTGTATTACTTGTTACTGGTTGCTGTAGGGATTACAACATGCTTATACCTAATCATTCAGAGTTATCTTCATGCCATTTCACATAAAATATAGAAACCTTTCAATTATATAGTCCTTTTTGTGGTAATTGACAAATATATCATGTTTGCATACACTGGAAACTCTACCAGATAATATTAAAACTTTTAAATCAGTTGTATATGTGTATATAATATATACATATTTAAATATATTTTAATATATATTTTAAGGAACTTAAGAGGAAAAAAGCAAACTTCTATTTCTATTCAACCATTCTTTCTGTTGCTCTTCATTCCTTGAAGATATAGATTTCCTTCTTAACATTTCCTTTTAGCCTAAAACCTTCCTTGAATATTCTTTTAGAACACATCTGCTGATAAAATTTCTTGGTTTCTCTTCTAACAAGGTGTTTATTTTGCCTTTTTCTCCTGAAGGATATTTTGGGTGAAATTCTTTTCTTTCAGTACCTTAAGTGTAGATATTATTTCATTGAGTTCTTGTTTTTATGATTTATAATAATACAATAGATCTGGAATCAGTATTCCTCACATGTACTGTATTGGATTTTTCTAGATGCTTTCAAAATGTTTATCTGTATCTTTGGCTGTTAGTACTTTGGTTTTAGTGTCTAGGCATGATTTTTCTCTGAACTTATCCTATTTGAGATTTGTTGAAACTTTGGGAATTTGTAAACATTATGTCTTCACCAAATTTTAGCAGTTTTTGGCTATTATTTCTTCAAATACATTTTTTTTTTTTGCCTCAATCTCTTTTTCATCTCCTTCTGGCATCCGGATTACACATACGTTATACAGGTCCCTGGGGCTCCATTTATATCTTTTCAGTCTTTTTTTCTTTGTTGCTCAGATTTTATAATTTCTATTGACCTACTTCAAGTTCATTGGTTTTTTTCTCTGTCATCTCCGTTCTGCTGCTGAGCCCACTTAGTGATTTGTTTCTGTTAGATATTGTATATTTCAGTTCCAAAATTTCCACTTGGTTCTTCTTTATAGTTTCCATTTCTCTAAGAATGCATATCTTCGTTCATTTCAGGTGTATTGTCCTTTACCTTATAAAACACAGTTGTAATAGTTGCCTTATTCTTTGCTTGATAGTCCTAGTTAACTTCTTGTTCATTCAGAGCTGCCATCTATCATTTTCCCCTTGAGAACTGGTTCTATTTTATGTGTGTTTTTTGTATGTTGAATAATTTCTTTTAAGTTTTTTTAATCTTTATTTTTGAGAAGAGAGAGAGAGAGAGAGAGAGTGACTGGGGGAGGGGCAAAGAGAGACACAGAATCTGAGGCAGGCTCCAGGCTCTAAGCTGTCAGCACAGAGCCCGACATGGGGCTTGAACTCACGAACTGCGAGATCATGACCTGAACCAAAGTCTGACACTTAACCGACTGAGCCACCCAGGCACCCCTAATTGCATCCTGGATATTATGAATGCAATGTTGTATCAACTCTAGGTCCTGCTTATAATGGAACAGAAAATACAGGATTAACTTTAGAAATAAATGGGCTCCTGGGTGGCTCAGTCAAACATCTGACTCTTGATTTCAGCTCACGTCATGATCTCATGGTTCATGCGATCGACCCCCACATCGAACTCTGCACTAACAGCATGGAGCCTGCTTTGGATTCTCTCTCTCCCTCTCTCTCTGCCCCTCTCCTGCTCACATGCTATCTCTCTCTCAAAATAAATAAATGTAAAAAAACAAAACAAAACAAAAAAACAAAAAACCTGAGGAGTTGCAGTGCAAATATGGCAAGCAGCCCATCCTTCCTGCTGATTACAACTAAAAACTCTGGCCCCAGGACAACTGTCTGAGCACTTTGAAAATGAGTAAAGCAAGCAGACTATATAGGGGAATCAACATTCTGGAGAATGTTTTTACTTTAGCAAGTAATCAACCATTTTATGTTTAGACTATAAGTTCTGTCTCACTGTCAGTTGTGGTTTAAATCTCAGTTCAGTTCTCTAAACCTCTTGCTACACTGGTTTGGGTCATCTCTGTCACATGTAGTTTGGGGGAGTCTGATACTTGTGTACAGAGTTCACATCTCAGCTCAGTTTTCTAATAAGCCTTTTCTATGTTGGTTTGGATGTGTTCTGTGCTGCTGTTATTGAGGGGTTAGGCTGACACTTCTGTGTCCTAAACTCTGTTGTAAAATGTTGCTATGTTAGCTGGAGTCCAAACTGCATGCGTATAGCTCAGGGTTTTTTCTTCAGCTAGTATTCCTTCCTACTCAGGATTAGAATATCTCTTCCAGTCTTCCTGGATTACCTCCACACACTTCAGTTTTTAAGGACTTTCTTGTTTTTTCTTAATAAGGGCTCCTACACTGCAATTTAGTCACACATAACACCATGATGCTCTGTGATTGTTCCCACCCTCAGGGCAAAGCAAAGAGGAAATAAAAGTTAAAACTCTGCCCCACGGCCTGTTGATTTCCCGACACAACCTGCTTTATTTATTTTAAAAGTGCTGGGGGGGGGGGGTGCCTGGGTGGCTCAGTCAGTTAAGCATCCAACTTCGGCTCGGGTTCTGAACTCATGGTTCAGGGGTTCGAGTCCCATGTCGCACTCTGTGCTGACAGCTCAGAGCCTGGAGCCTGCTTCGGATTCGGTGTCTCCCTCTCTCTCTCTGCCCCTGTCCCACTTGTGGGCTGTCTCTGTCTCTCAAAAATGAATAAACATTTTTAAATAATAATAAAAAATAAATGAAAGTGCTCAGATAGTTTGTCTTGGGCGCAGAGTTTTTAGTTGTAATCAGTAGGAAAGATGGGCCGTAGTCAGTCTTTCACGTGCCATATCGGCACTGCAACTCCTTAGGTTTGGTTCTCGTTTTAAAATTAGTCCTTGTGTTTTCTCCTCCATTATAATTTAGTAGCAAATAGGTAAAATTACTGAATGTTTGGGGGTTCAGTAGTATTCTAAGAAGGTGTTTATACTTTTGCAAAGGAGGAATGAATGGCACCTGGAGATCTTTGACTTCGGTTATTGATGGCATCCACCCTATCTGCTGTGTGTAGAAGAGAGTAAAGTCATTTCAGAGTTTATCTTACAACCTAGTGGGCATTAGACTTGCTTCAGTGAATATGATAATAAATATGATAATAAGCATATTATCTGCGAAAGAAACGAGTTTTTCCTCGAGGGTTAAGATAACTTTTTATTTAATTAACATGTATTAATTTTAATACATGATGATTTCTTTTTCAGTATGTTCCTCAGGATGGTTGATACAGACTTTTGTAAACTCTTTTTAATTAAATCACAGACACTACCAGAGCAAGAAGAAGCCAGGAGAGTGACGGTGTGGAATATATTTTCATTTCCAAGCATTTGTTTGAGACAGATGTACAAAATAACAAGTATGTGGAAGTTTTTTTGTGTAACCATTGTTTTTAAGCATGTGCCTACGTGTCCAGTTTTAGGCAACTGAGCCATTTGAAATATATTTTCAGTTTTATAATATTTGAAACTGATAAGAAGGTGATAACACTCGTTACCAATCTTCATCTGTAATTTTTTAATAACCTAGAGCTGCTGTGTTTGTGGTGAGTTAAGTGTGTAGGAATTATTTTGAAAAATGAGGGAATGTTCCTAGTATGTTATTGTGACCTCAACTAATTGAATCTTAACATATGTGAATAGAATTTTATTTCAGAAAACTAACAGCTATGTCATAGATCCCTACGTCTACACTCTCCTCCACACACACTTCTCTCCCTCACTGACTCTTCAAAAAAAAAATTAAAATAATGTTAATCGCCTTGCTTGTACTAAATCCCCTGGCCAGCTTGGCTTCCTCCACCTCCCCAGGTCTTCCATTTGCTTAAGCATGGATAATGGAGGGTGTTGGGGAGCAATGTGTGTTTTAATGTAGGATTTGGGGATTTTATTGAAACATCAAAATGCTTTTTTCCACGTTTGGCACGGCGATTGTGTTTTTATAGCACATAATCGGCTGCCCTGGTTCCATTAGCCACCAACCAGTTCCCGCTGTAGTTCTAAAGCTGAGCTTGGTTATTCCATAGCGCATGGTGAAATTTCAGTAGTTTCTATTGTTTGGTTTATTCACTGTTTTATTGCATTGCATTAGTTCTGAAAAAGAGGTGATGGCAAACAGAGTACTGGTGGACTAAAGTACTTTTTTCTGTTTCAGTGTAATACAAGCAAGTGTTACTGATGTGAAAATGTAAAATAAAAGATTTTTTTAAATTGACATTCTGGAGTACTTGGCCCTATTTATTTTATTGAACACAGTAAAAGAAAATTACATGTTCAGCAAGAATATCGTTTATATATATGAATTATGTCTTTCCACTTATGTGTATAATTAATTCGCAAATGGCTCTGACACATGTCCGATTTCCTACAGGTTTATTGAATATGGGGAATATAAAAACAATTACTACGGCACAAGTATTGACTCAGTTCGTTCTGTCCTGGCGAAAAACAAAGTTTGTTTGTTGGACGTGCAGCCTCACGTAAGTGAACAACGAACTGTTTTTAATGTTTATTTTTGAGAGAGAGAGCATGAGAGAGGTGGGCGGGGCTGGTACGGATTGAGAGGGAGAGAGACAGAATCTGAAGCAGGCTCCAGGCTCTGAGCTGTCAGCACAGAGCCTGATGCAGGGCTTGAACTCATGAACTGCGAGATCATGACCTGAGCTGAAGTCAGACGCTCAACCGACTGAGCCACCCAGGCACGCCCCAAGTATACTGTATTCTTAAGTATCATGTATTATTATAAGTGTTTGTAATTTTTACAATGGACATTTTGGTTCTTGGCCCTCTTTCTTTGAGTTTGACTCTATACATATCCTAGAAGTGTAAGCCCCCCACGTAGAGCTGTGGGGCATCTCACAGGAATTACACTGAACGAGACCCTGCTCACAGCTGTCAGGGAGATCTTTGCCGGCATCCTGGGAACGCTTGTGAACACTTTGGACTGAGGGTGCCAGTGGATGAAGCCATTCAGTTCTTCTTGAACCACATATCCTCCAGCAGAGATCCAACCCGTAGCATCTTCCTTGTTACCCAGGGATCACAGATTCTCACTTCACTGATGGGTACACCTTAGGGTGTATAACCTCCAAGAGCCATAATGACCCAGAGAAGCCCTTGGCTTCTCTTCAGGAAGATGAGTCTGAAGTAAAAAGAGTCCCAAGAATCAGTAGGGTGATTGACTCCTTAACTTGGGCGCCGGTGAGGAATAGGATGCTTCTGCTTATACAACCCCTCTCTGCCGGAGCCCTGGCTCTGGTTGTGTCCAAGTCCCTCAGTGTGGTTCCAGCAATATGTCCACAGAGCCTCACCAGCCATACAGCCCATCTCTCCCCAACCCCACCCCACATAACCTGTCTGCCTAACTCCTCAGGGGAGTTTGTGATTTGTATTCACATTCTAGGGAGGCTCTGACTATGGCTCAAGAGTATCCCTTAACTCCCACCCCTTTACCAATCCCCCTTGACTGCAGGTGAGTCCTCAGAAGCATAGTGTAAATAATATAAAATATTGACGGGGAAGTGTTGACAAGCTTCATGGAGAGCAGGAAGCTTGCCCTTTTAGGACACTCCGAAGGACAGAAGGACAAAAGGAGAACTCGTGTGAGATCAGGAAAAGGCTTACATGGGATGTTTGGAAGACTTTCATATGCAGACAGCTTTTTAACTCAACGGCATCTTTTAAGTATTTGATTTAAAAACCAGTTTTATGATTTTTTTAGCTGCTTCTGTTCAGTATTATGACATTTCAAAACATTTTAAAAGGCAAGTTCTGTGCTCCGACATCTTTTCAGGGGTATTCATTAATACTGATATTCATTAATTAATAATTTATTCAACATTCTATAATATTACTTATTAATATCATTAACATATATTCATATATAATTTATTGATATTAATATTTATTGTCAACAACGAATTGAATAATATATTGAAAGAGCTACTGGCCTGAATTAGATAATTTTTTTTTTCAATGTTTATTTATTTTTTGGGACAGAGAGAGACAGAGCATGAACGGGGAAGGGGCAGAGAGAGAGGGAGACACAGAATCGGAAACAGGCTCCAGACTCTGAGCCACCAGCCCAGAGCCCAACGCAGGGCTCGAACTCACGGACCGCAAGATCGTGACCTGGCTGAAGTCGGCCGCTTAACCGACTGCGCCACCCAGGCGCCCCTGAATTAGATAATTTTAAGGAATTTTCTCCTTTGAAAGAAACTTCAGTTTGACTGTAAAATTCACTCATGACATTATGAAGAAATGTAAGAAAACTGATTTTCTTCCTTGCAGACAGTGAAACACTTAAGGACCCTAGAATTTAAGCCCTACGTGATATTTATAAAGCCTCCATCAATAGAGCGTTTGAGGGAGACAAGGAAAAATGCAAAGATAATCTCAAGCAGAGATGACCAGGGTGCTGCAAAGCCCTTTACAGTAAGTACAATGATGCTTAGTAAGAAGACATAAGTGCTGCTCAAAATCGTACGTGCAGTAGCCACTGCCTTTGGAAGATGTAGTAGACAGTGTGATCCAAAAACCGATAAAAGATAGATTGTATCCAGGCACATACATTTTGAGTGATTGTACTGTAATGGCTTTTTTGTGCTTCTGTGAATAGATCTTTATGTTATATTGAGCAAAACATCCCTGTAATGATAAGTTAGTGACTGACAATCCCGAATTTTGGGAAAGGTGGGAATTTTGACTCTATCAGAGCAGTTTAGTTACAAACAGATCAGAGAGAGAGGATTAGAAGCTATGACCTCTGAAGAACTTGTCGTTCAAGAGGGTCATTTTCATTTGTGGCTGAGATGAAAGAATGAACACAGAGTAGCATTCAGTAAACCAGTTGTGGAAATGTTTGCATCCGTGTAAAGTGGTGTAATTGCCTGGTTAACCTTTTTTTTTTTTTTTTTTTTTTTTTTTCCTTTTGTAGGAAGACGACTTTCAGGAAATGATTAAATCTGCACAGATAATGGAAAGTCAATATGGCCATCTTTTTGACAAAATTATAGTAAATGATGACCTCACCGTGGCATTCAATGAGCTAAAGACAACTTTTGACAAGTTAGAGACAGAAACCCACTGGGTTCCAGTGAGCTGGTTACATTCATAACTAAGGGAGGTCCCATGAGCATCTTTTCTGTAGAGTGCATGATGGAATCAGTTACCATTTTGGTGGTAGGGTTTTTTTTTTTTAATCTATATCACTGTTGTAGATGTGCAATCTTGGTTAAAACTGAATGCTGGTTTTGTTTGTATCTTTTTACAGCCTTATTTCAAACACAATATTTGAGTATAAGATCCAAAATCAAAATCCACACAGTACCGTATTCTGAGCAGAGCTTTGAACCTTCTGATTGTCTTTAACATGCAGTTCTAGCTCCAAGATGAGGTTGGACGTTTTAGAGAGAAATAGCTAGAGAATAGATATTGGAGTTCAGTGCTTCAGTTGGTCTTAGACGTGGGCCCTGCCATCAAGTTTGTGGGTTAGCAGTTGAAGGTATTAAGTTAGCAGCCTTGAACAGCTCCAAAGAAACAGGACATCTTTGCTCTTCTTTGGATGGGTCATTATAGATTTACCCAGGCTAACAGTAAGGCATCCCCTTATTATTTTAAAGTGCAACCTTTTTCTTACATATATACAATATATTCACAGTGGCCTTCATGTTATAGCTTGAGAAGGCCTTTTTATGACTACATATCAGTGACCCAAATGTTTAAGAAGGGAAGATGTACTTTTAAAAATGATTATATCTGTAACTAAAAGCCTTTCCTTACGGTATTAATCTTTATCAGGATGGTAATATCTTGGGGCAAGTAACGATCATAAAGGACGTTTTTATTTGTCAATCCTCAAACAGGAGTTCTAGAGTCACCAAAGAGGTGATTCTAGCTGGCTTTGGATTTTCCCAATAAATTGTAAGAATGTGATACCTATTCTAAAAGTAGATGTTTTACATTACATCTAAAAGTAGATGCTTTAACTGATACAGTTAAAAATGTGATCATTTTTCACCTGTGCAATTGATCATATATTTAAATTGCACTAAGACATATTTTAGAAAACTTTTCATGTAATGTTAACTTACCTCGGCATCATCAAAATAATTCTTAACACTGGTCAGATACCATCCTAATCTTGCCATTTTTCTAGACTTTTAAGACAGACTCTTGTATCGTAAATATTTAGATGGGCTCTCATTTTTCTTGGTTACTACTGAACTTCAAACAATTCACGTAGCTCAAGATCGTAAAATGACCATAAGTTGTATAAGAGAACATGTCATATCATTCTTGCCTGCAGTAAGACCCGGCCAATCAAAACTCACTGCATCTGTAACTTCCAAACAGAAAGTATTTTGTTTGTTGATTTGTAAAGAGAGTTTAGATGTCATGTTCAAAGAAAAATAGAATGTAGTGAAATTTTATATATTTATGAAATATTTGAAAGGCATATTTTTTTAATTATCAAATGGAGCTATTCGTAAAGTAAATTGTATGTAAAGATGTCGTAACTTAAAATAGTTGTATAAGTCAGGGTCAACATTCCATGTAAATATTTGACCTTTGTTCATACACAGACTCACAAGCGTGTTCTATGTGCACGGCACATCTGACATAGCATTATCCACTGGACTTCCTTCAGACAGGTCAGATTTCACATTAGAAAAGAGACAAAAACTCTACTGCAATAGCCTTGATACACACACTAAAATAATCAGACTAAATGTTACTTAACATAATCCAAATAGGGAGTTCTATGTTTATTAACTAAATAGCAAAGAATTTAGTTTTTTAAGATAGTGGGGAAAAGGGTCCCCAGATCTGATGCTAAAGCCGTAAAGTTATATGGCTGCTCTAAGAAAAGACAAGTCTTACGTAGAGAGTTTGGGTAGAATATATTCCTCTTTGAACACAGACTAAAATTTCCTATAAATCAAGACTTCCTGTATGAAGAGTAATGGGAAACATGTAATTATCTAGGCAGTGGTCTGAATAATTTAGGCAGTCCACATTCTTTACCGTGGAGGTAGAGGGTAAGTGTAGTGTTGTGGAAACTGAGTGCTTTTTGCTGTCAGTAGTAATAATGGGGTGTTATTTAAAAATCTAACTGTCCAGACCGTTCTCCCTTTTCACACTAGAGCTGAGCAATGTTCTTTTAAAACTGATAAGGAATCTTTTATTAGATAGTCTATATGGTGTTGTAAGTGACATTTATATGGCCACGTGGATGCTTAGAGCTTAGGTTAAAACCGAGTTAGGCAGGGCCACGGCCTTGTTGACAATTGTAGCAAAAGGCCCTGGACTCTGTGTCTGCACCCAGACCTCCAACGCCTACAGAGATGCGTGTGGGGTTCGTCATGCACTAGTTTTTGGAGCAGCCGGCTCCTAGCACAGAGTGTCAGCCACCAGTGGAGAAGAGGAATGTTCGTATTTTTAAGTCCATATATTTAAAATCCAAGATCAAGAAGGAAATTCTGTACTCCCATGATTATCAAATCGGTTAAAAATAAAAAGGTGAAATTGAAATATTCTTCCCCCTTGTTTTACTTCCTCATATACATGTTCTTAATATATGTAAGGCTGACATTCCTGGTATTGTATAATGATTGAATGTATCTAAATTGTAATATAAAATTGACAAAACATGTAATCTTTGCAGATTTACAGAAACTGTTATTCAAAGCTTCTCGAAGATCTAGATTTTTATTATTTATTTTCGTCTTAACTAGTAAAGATTTATAAATGAATGTAATGGAAAACCTTTGATCTTAATAAAGTGTCTTCAAGTTACTTGTCTTCTTTCTGCACAGTTGTTTTTGCACTTGGGTATTTGGTACACTGTTTCCCATGGTAGAACAAATTCTCTTTTCTACTCTGATATCAAGGTTTTGTTTGAACTTGCCATGTCTGAAACTAAACTTCATATTTGTTTCAGTCAAATATTTATTGGCTTCAACAAGGCTGTTGAAGAGATGGAATTCACTAGTCTTGCTCCTACCCATACAGTGCAGCCATTTAAAGAGGTCGAGGGTGGGTGATCTGGGCCCATCTGTGATAGGAACATCCCTTCCCCCACCCCTCCCCATCAGGAATCCAAGCTTTATCCACATCCTGTTCCTGAACAGGTAGAGCAAAACTAATCCTTATTTAGCTGTCCGTGAGGACAAACTGCCACCTGTTCATATCGACAGCCTAATTAGTATTGTCCTTGTTTCAACAGCTGAACCAGCTAATCCCAGCTCTGGTTCCAACGAAAGACTGTACAGTGGAGCTGTCAGGAACATGGGCTCCAGAGCCAGAATCCTTGAGTTCAAATTCTGGTTTTGTCTATGACCAGCTTTGCAACCTTGAGACAGTCGTGTAACCTCTCTCGTCCTCATTTTCTGATCAGAAAAATGGAGATGATAATACTGCTCACCTCACGGGATTGTTGTGGGCTTGAAAGAGCTGATCCATGTAAAGTATTTGGAACAAAACTTGGGATAGAAGTATTCAGTAACTGTGAACTCCTGTTTTATAATGATTATTCTCACAGCACACAGTTTTAATTTAGCTCTATAAATAATCACCCCATAGAAACAGTGCTCCATTAGCAAATTAGCCGGAAGTTTCCTCATAATTTCTATGACCGTTTTATTATTTAGAAAACAGCCATTACTTCCAAGTGATACATCAGGACCTAATCAAGTAATCCTCAGTAGGGTAGTGAACAAATGTTTATTTTTAGCCGCTGGTATGCAACGTAATTTATATCGATTTGAAAGAAATGTCCCTTAATTGTATTAATGCCCTTTCTTCTAACACACTTCCCTTCCAAATGTTTGCCCACTTACCCTTAAGCTCCTGGAGGGCAGGAAATATTTTTTCTAACAGCTGTCTTACACACAAGCCCAGGAACTGCCAAATTGTACTTACTAGTCATCAAACATCTGTATGATTTCCATTCACTATCTCATTTAGTCCTCACAGTTCCCTTAACGTGAAAGATAATATCTTCGTCTTTTACAACTGAGAAAAGTGAGGGGCAGGACTTAAGTACCTTTTCCAAGGTGACAGGTGATAAGTCGTGGAATCAGGGTCAGGGTCCGCCTTCCTCCGACCATGCTATTTTCGCTGCCCTGTGCTGCCTGGTGTTGCTATAACTGGAGCCAGAAACATGAGCTGGAAACATGAGATTAGGTAATTTGGAGAGGGTTTATCCTTTTTACGCATACAGTTTATAATTTCCTCAAAACACTGCTGCTTTAATCAGAACTTGATGTATCTATGCCTGTGTGAACAGGCTAATCCACAAAAGGTGGCTATTACCAGAAATATACCTGTGTGGCATAATACGCAATTTTTGTTTAGTCTGCCTGAATCCCGGCCCTTAGTGATGAATCAGGACAATCTGCATATTGCAGAGATTAATCGGAGCAGGTCGTGCTACCCAATTCCAGGTAACATCTGTCGGAGAAGCTGTGAATAAGACTTGTTCCCCTGATTTAAACAACTGCATGAGGCAAAAGATCTTTTATGACCCCGTCCCCATCCTTTCTGTTTGAGATACTTTGGGTATTTTGTGATGCTTGTCAATTTGACAGCCATAATCCCAACCTTAAACCAAGGCACAATGGACCATAAAGGCCAATCGATGGAGGATGGCCTTTGAAAAAAGAAAAGATCCTAAATCTGTAACATCATTGAACTGTTGAACTGATCCTGGGACCTCCTCATTCCACTAATTGCTAAATATTCAATAAAGGTTCTTCTCACGGACTGTTGGGAATATAAACTGGTACAGCCACTCTGGAATTTGGCATGGAGGTTCCTCAAAAAATTAAAAACAGAACTTCCATATGATCCAGCAATCCCAGTTCTAGGTATTTATCTGAAAGAAATCACTGTCTCAAAGGGATATCTGCACTCCCACGTTCGTTGCAGCCTTACTCAGAATAGGCAAGACAAGGAAACAGGTCCATCAGCAGAGGAACAGATAAAGAATTGGGGAAGCACACACACCCAAATTACTCAGCTAGAAAAAAGATGGAAATTCTGCCTTTCCCAACAACATGGATGGACTTTGAGGGCCTTTCGCTAAGTGGAATAAGTCAGAGAAAGGCAAAAACTGTATGTTCTCATTAATATATGGAATCTAAAACAGGCAACCTCAGAAAGTAGATGATAGTTACCAGGGGCTGGAGGGTAGGGAAATAGGGAGATGACGGTCAAGGCTACAAACTTCCAGTTATAAGATGAATAAACTCTGGGAATCAAGTGTAGTATACAACACAGCAACTGTAGTTAACGATGCTGTATTATGTACTTGAAACTTGCTAGGAGTACATTTTATCACCAAACACACAAAAGAAGGTAATTATATGAGGTGATGGAAGTGTTAGCCAACCTTATTGTGGTCTCACAATATATAAGTGTATTAAATTATCACATTGTACACCTTCAACTTATGCAATGCTATATGTCAACTGTATTTTAATAAAGCTGGTAAGAATAAGTATTCTAATGGTTTAGGTCGCTATTGGGCTATTGGTGCTGAAAGCACTCCTAATGGTAAACAGCATCCATGAGTAACTCAGGTGACTCCCACTATTCACTTTCACTTACCAAAGGCTGTTTTTCTGCACAGCTGTCACATTCCCTGGAGTGACACGATTGAACTTGAAAGCACTCTGGAACCATAAAAATCATATCATCTCAATAAATGTAGAAAAGCATTTGACACAATTCAACATTCAATTCATGTTAAAAAACTCTCAGTGATGTAGGTTTAGAGGGAACATACCTCAAAATGAATAAGGCCATACATATATGAAAAACCTACAGCCACATCATAATCAATGGTGAAGAACTAAGTGCTTTTCCCCTTGGTTTAGGAATAACATAAGGATGTCCATTCTCAGTACTTTAAAAAAATATTTATTTTGAGAGAGCAGGGGAGGGGCAGAGACAGAGAGAAAGAATCCCAAGCAGGCTCTGAACTGTGAGATCATGACCTGAGCTGAAATTGGGAGTCAGATGCTTAATTGACTGAGCCAGTCAGGTGCCCCCGACTCTCACCACTTTTATTCAACAAGTACTAGCTACAACAACAAGAAATAAAAGGCATCCAAATTGGTAAGGAAGATGTAAAACGGTCACTATTTGCAGATGACATAATACTATACATAGAACACCCTAAGCACCCCACCAAAAAACTACTAGAAATAATAAATGAATTCAATAAAGATGCAGGACACAAAATTAATACACAGAAATCACCTGTGTTTCTTAACACTAATAACAAAGTAGCAGAAAGAGATATTAAGAAAACAACTCCATTTGCAATTGCACCAAAAAGAAGAAAATACCTCGGTACAAACTTAACTAAGGAGTGAGTGACCTGTACTTGGAAAACCATAAAACACGGATGAAAGAGATTAAAGATGACACAAATGGAAAGAACTAATATATCCAAAGCAATCTACAGATTCAGTGCAATCCCTATCAAAATACCGACAGCACTTTTTACAGGATCAGAAACAAATGATTTTATAGAACAAACTGGAGAGCCCAGAAATATACTCACACTCATATGGCCAATTAATCTGCAACAAAGGAGGCAAGAATATCCAATGGGGAAAAGACAGTCTCTTCAACAAATGGTGCTGGGAAAATTGGACAGCCACATGCAAAAGAGTGAAACTGAACCACTTTCTTAAGCTATACACAAAAATAAAATTCAAACTGAATTAAAGACCTAAATGTGAGATATGAAATAATAAAACTCCTAAAAGAAAACATAGGTAGTAATTTAAAATCAGTTTTAACAACAATTTTCTAGATATGTCTCCTCAGGCAAGGGAAACAAAAGCAAAAATAAACTACTGGGACTATATAAAAATAAAAAGCTTTTACACAGTAAAGGAAACCATCAACAAAACAAAAAGGCAACCTATCAAATGGGAGAAGATATTTGCAAATGATATATCTGATAAGGGGTTAATATCCAAAATACATTAATAACTTAGACAACTAAACACCAAAAAAAAAAAAATCACAACAATCCAATAAAAAATGGGCAGAGGCCTTGAATAGACATTTTTCCAAAGAAGACTTACAGATGGCTGACACATGAAAAGATGCTCATCATCACTAATCATCAGAGAAATAACAAATCAAAACCACAATGAGATATCAACTTACATCTATAGGAATGGCCAGAATCAAAAAGATAAGAAACAACAAGTGTTGGTGAGGATGTGGGGAAAAAAAGGAACACTTATGCACAATTGGCGGGAATGTAAATTGGTGCAGCCACGGTGGAAAATAGTATGGAGATTCCTCAAAAAATTAAAAATAGAAACATCATATGATCCAGAAATTCCACTAAGGGGTATTTACCAAATGCAAATGAAAACACTGGTTTGAAAATATATATATATATATATTTATTTATATATATATATATATATATTTATATAGATGCATATATATAAACCCCTATGTTTACTGCATTATTTACAATAGCCAAGGTACAGAAGCAACTAAAGTGTCCATCAATACATGAATGGATAAAGGTGATGTGCTATACACACACACACACAACCGTAAAAATAAAGTGATACTTTGTCACTTTTGACAACACAGATGGACCTAGAGGGTATTATGCTAAGTGAAATAAGTCAGACAAAGACAAATACAATATGATTTCACTTATATGGAATCTAAAAAAAATTAATAAAATAAACAAAAAGGTGTAATAGACCATAAATACATAAAACAAACTGATGGTTGCCAGAGGGTAGGGTGTGGGAGATACCAGCTTCTAGTTGTGGAATGAATGGGTCACAGGGATGAAAGGCACAGCACAAAGAATATAGTCAATGGTATTATAATAGTGTGTCCTGGGGGCACCTGGGTGGCTCAGTCCATTGAGTGTCTGACTCCAGCTCAGGTCATGCTCTCACCGTTCATGGATTTAAGCCCCACATCAGGATTCTCCTCCACTCTCTCTGCCCCTCTCCTGTTCACACTTTCTCTCTCTCTCTCAAAATAAGTTAATAAACTTTTTTTTTTTATCTGAAGAAAGTAATCTCTGGAAACTACAGAATGGGCCAAAGCAAGAGATTATATTTAAATTTTATTTTTCTTGGGTTCCACTTTTTTTCCTCCATAATATGGATGAAATTTTAACCTTAAAATTAAAGTTTGAAGAAAATTGTTCTAATGTTTTTGGATTTACAAATTTATCATGCTTGTGAGCCTACCATTTTAAACAAAATAATATCTTTTAACTTGATTAGGCAACAGTAATACCAAAGATTCTATCTGTTCAGTCTTTACTCTGCCCTAGGCATTCTAATTATTAGTATATAAGACAGAAAAGACCTAAATAGGAATATATTTGAATAACTGTAGTTACAGAACAATATAATTACTGTAAGTGTTAAAGAGAAGCTATAGAGCATAAGTAAAAGGACTGGCAACAATAAGCCAGGCAGATGCAAACAAAAAGAAAGCAAAGGAGACAATAATAATAATATCAACATTGAATTCCATGTTTATTACTTGGGACAGAACGTTCTCCTATAGTAATCAATGGTGCAAGCCACAAAAGGAAGAGCATTGAAGCCACAGGCAAACCCTTGAGAATTATAATCAACAAAACCACATTATTCGGTTATTTTTCAAACACTTCTCTTAAATTGTGAAGAAAAATAGTTGTAGAAGGTCTGATTTTCCTAATTTCTCAGGCTGGTCTCATAGCCACGGAAAGAATGCTTTGTCCTGCAAACTGAAATCACACCTTCTCTTCAAGAGCCCCACCAAGCATTTACGAAACCCAACCCCAAAGTAAGACACAAGGAAAACCTCATTAAATTCCAAAATCCTTAAATAGTGTAAATGGCATTTTATCTCCACAGTCCAATGGAAATGAAAATGAATGACAAATAGAAACGAAAGGGAAAAAACCACCTAGAAAAATTTTGTAAATAAGTTTTAAGTATTCTAGCCATCAAGGAAATAAAAATGAAACTGCAGATTATTCAGAAAATAATGAAGCTATCAGTCTATGAAATATGACTAAAACTGAGCTCCAGGAAATTTGCCTTAAAAGCTTTTCTGAGGGAAGAAACAAATAAAAATAAACATCGGCTCAAGCCACTTGGGAACAGATGACATGAGTGGTGTTTTGGCTAGGTTGTAATGTACACTGAGTTCTCCATGAATGCACTACCACGTGAATCAAAGGAAGATTGAACTTGATTTTTTCAGAACACAGTATGAGTTTTTCACCATTCTGGAACCTCACGTCACTAATGGCAATACCACTTGTGACACCTGCGTCTCACTCATGTGGCATGTGCGGTGACTGCGTGCATCTGACTACTGCCATCTTTAGAGAAGGGCTGCTTGAGCGTGCACGTATCAAAAGGTATATTCTGTTCTCAAATGCTTCTCTTTCCTTTCTTCTTTACCTTACAGTGGAATTTCTTCTTCATTCTGCAGGTTACACTGTCTATGGATTTCATGTCAGGAGTGCAAAAGGGATAATACAAAATTTGTCCTATAGAAAGGGATCGCTGAGTATGGTAGGGTTGATTATTGGATGTATAGCCATTCAAATGCCACCTCTTTTGCACCCTTTTCGTTTCACTGTGCATCCTGTGTTAATAGTATATTTTGATATGATCTATATATAACTGAGCATACACTAGCATCCTTGAGGATCCTGCTGCTATAAACAGGCTGCTGAAGAAGAAAATATCTTTAAAGTTAGGAATAGTTTCAGAAAACATCTAATAAGATCGAATAAAAAGACAGACATTACTGCAGACCTAAACATTAAATTAAAAAATCAAGCTAATAGATTTTCCTAGAACATAATTTTAAAAGGATAGGGATGCAAATTGAGGGAAAAAAAGTGTGGAGATGTGGAAAACAGATCCAAGACAGCCAGTATCTATCTATCTAGTAGGATCTCCCATTAGGAGAAAATTATATTAAGACATGATATAAATCCTTCTCTAAATTAAAGATAGGTCTTCAGATTTAAAGATCCAGATATTTATTTTGTAAATTTGTAAACCTTATCAACAGAGAAAGAATCCCATAATGAGAAAGAAAGAAAGAAAGAAAGAAAGAAAGAAAGAAAGAAAGAAAAAGAAAAGAGAGAGAAAGAAGGAGAAGAAGGAAAAGAGGAGGGGGAGGAGGAGAAGGAGGAGAGGTAGGGAGGGAGCGAAAAGGAATCTGTTGGGCATCAAACATCTCATGCGCAACAGGGTATCATATGGCAAAGGACACATTATGTAATGCGGGAAAAATGAGTATAAGCTGAAAATTCTACAACCCAGATTATCATTCAAGAGTGACAATAAAATGAACTCATTTAGACATACAAGAACTTAGACATATTTACCACCCCTATATTCTTCCAGGAAGAAAGACTGAAAGATGAACTCTAGCAGTTGAAAATGAATTTATGAAAAAGGCATGAATAAAACCAACAGTGATCAGTAAAAGAATGAGCACAATTTACAGACAATGCTAAATGACAAAGATTTGGGTTCAAATCACTGCTATCGTACTTCTTATCTATGTTACCTCATTTCATTTACTTATACTTCCTGAGCCTTCATTTCTTTATTTATAAGATGGAAGTAGTAATAATAGGATGGGTCCAAAAGAGTTTGTTGAGATGCTCTACATAAAGCCCTCTGTGTAGTATTTGCATCTGGTAAATGTTCAATAAATATTAGCCATTATGGGCTTCAAATTCCTAAAACATTTTTTGGAGGGTAATTTTGCAGTTCTATCAAAATTTAAAATACACATGTCCTTAGACCAAACAGTTTCATTTTCACTTTCATATTTATACTGGAAGGTTAATTTATTAGAATTTAAGTAGAATTTATTATAGAAAAAAATATAATCAACCCTATTATCATCAGTAAGAGAATGATAAACGATGGGTAATATTCTTTTAATTATTATGCCACTATTTAAAAATATGAGGAGGTTTTTTGGTATTATCTTATTATAATGTACTTATTAAATAATGTGTATATATTGACCTGAAGAGTGCTACAAAATGCATATACATGCATACATGCATACATCCAAATCTTCTAGTACAGGCAGTGCACCCGGAGAAGGTACAGGTACTGGAGAGTCTTGCTTTCCAGTACATCCCTTTCTGGATTATTCAAATTATTTTTTTATCACGTTCTACTTTTACAGTTCAGTTTTTAAAAGATGAATAAATGTCTCACAAATAGCACATCTCAATTTTGGTTACAATATATTCTAAAAGTACTTTACTTGGTAACAAGTGCATCTGAAGCGGTAAGGCAGATTTCACCTGTGTGCCCTTCCTGGCGATGCGTGGCGTTAATCTGTGCCCAATTTTGGAATCCTGATCTATTATGAACGTCAGCGTTCACACATGTTCTCCCAGCTCCTTTCCCTTAACTCCCCCTATGCTGTCACCAAGACACCATTGCTTAGGTTTCCGTCCTTTTCCATCCTTCTCTTCTACAGGCTTTCCCTGACAATCTCACTCACTCTATGACTATACTTATCGGAACAAAGGATGAGCACTAACATTCACTGGGCACCTATTTTGTCCTAAGAACTTTTTAAAAAGTTTATTTATTTATTTTGAGAGAGAGAGAGAGAGAGAGAGAGAGAGAGCGAGCATGCACACACAAGTGGGAGGCGGGGCAGAGAGAGAGGGAGACAGAGAATCCTAAGCAGGCTCCCAGGCTCTGTGCTGTCAGCACAGAGTTCGATGTGGGGCCTGATCTCACAAACTGTGAGATCATGACCTGAGCTAAAATCAACAGTTGGGATACTGAACTGCCTGAGCCACCCAGGTGTCCCTATTCTAGGAACTTTTAACAAGCCACCTCATTTACTGCCCACAACAGTCTGAACAAAAGCAGTATCCTTGTTTGACGAATAAGAGAGATGCACAGAGTCTAAGAAACTTGCCCAAGGTCATCCCCCAGTATATAGTAGATACAGCATTTAAACTCCAAGATGCCTGGTTCCAAAACCATGTTTTACCATCTTTTAAACCATATCATCTTCTATACATTTAATCACACTCATTGTGATTTTTTGTTTATATGTTACAGGCATGATACCTTTTCACTCTCTGCCTTGGTTTCCTCCTCTGTAAAGTGTGGATAATCCTCGTTAGGATTGTTATGAATATCAATCCTGAGTTAATATTTGTGACAATGCTCAGAACTGTGCTTGGTACATTGTGAGTGCTACAGGTATTTGGTGGTGGTGGTTTTCCTTTTTAAATTCTACCTGAATCAGATTTCCTTGATTAACCCTCATATATAAAAATGGTCACTAGCACCTGTCAGTTGTTTCAGAGATGTCTCTTCTTAACCCACTGCCAAGTATTTTAGCATCCTTTGCTGGACCTATTCCACTCCCCCCCTCCACCCCTGCAGTTGGCCCCTCTTCTGCAGTCTGGCCCTGCTGTGATTCATCCTCGATATTCCCAGCTTGGGTGATTTTTCTAAAACATAAATTTGATTAGGATATTCTCTTGCTTAAATCCTTGTGATGTCTTCCAACGCAACTTTAAAAATGGGCCAAAAATGTGAACACTTCACAAAAGAAAATCTGTAAATAGCTAATAAGCACATAAGAGATGCTTGACATCACTAGTCAACAGGGAAATGCAAATTGAAAGAAACCACAGTTTCTATACAGCCAGTTAGGCTGGCTAAAATGAAAAAGACTGACCATGCCATGTTACAGCATGGATGTAAAGCAACTGGAACATTGCTGAAGGAAGAATGGTAAGCCACTTTAGGAAACAATTTTGAAGTTTCTTAAGTGTACTTTTATCATTCCACTTCTTGATATTCACCAAAGGGAAATAAAATCATATGTTCATATAAACACTTATACACAAATGTCCACATCAGGATTATTTGTAATAGCCCCACACTGGAAACAGCCTACATGTCTATCAATGGGCAGAAGGATAAGCTAATTCTAATATATCCATACAAGGGAACAGAACTCCAGAATAAAAAAAAAGTACACTAATGAAACATGTAACAATATGGAAGAAACTTAAAACCTTTATGCTGAATGAACAAAGCTAGACAAGAAAAGAGAACATCATGTATGGTTCCATTTTTTGAAAGTTCCAAATAATTTATAATGACAGCAGATCAGTGATTGCCAGAGTTTGGGGAAGGAAGAGAGGTACTATGAAAGGTGTGAGGAAACTTTGGGGACCAATGGATATATTCATTATTTTTAATTAGGGTAATAATTTCACAGGTAGTACATTTGTCAAAGCGGATTACATTACACTTTAAATGTTAATTTAATATTTTTACCTCAATAAAGCTGTAAAAAGTGAGACAAATTCTGAAAGAATAAAAAACCACACACACTCATAAAGACTGTGTCAGGCATCTGTCTTCAACACAACACAACACAAAACAACCCAATCCTAGTATACAGAGTATTTTGTGATTGGCTGGATTTTGACCTTCATTTCCATCCTCGGAGCTCTCTGGCACCCCACACATATCTCTGGAACACTGGTCAGATACATTGTATTTATCTGCCCTTAGGTTTGTCTGCCCCTGTATCCCAATCTCTGTAGGATGAATGCAGAAAAGGTTTGGCCACAGTGGGTGCCTCTCCCCCACTGCAAAGCCTGGTAGCTCAATAATTTGTGGAAAGGTAGGAGAAACAGTGAAAACTTATTTGACTGGGCAACGGAAGACCCCTTGGTAGTCTCTGGAAGTACTATCCTGGGTACTGGGTGTTTTAGACTTACGGACAGGTTCTTCAGGAAGAAGGAAAATTAACCTTGGAACTTTCCACATGGAGATCTTCAGGTGGTAGAAATACGCAAGGTGGTTATCCAGCAGACTGCCATTCCTGCCGTGAGGTAGAAATACCAACTGTAACGAAAACGTGGGACCAGCTTCTCTCAAGCAATAGACAATAAAAATCAAGCCCTCCTTTTTGGGCACATTTTATATAACCCATCATGAGTTAGAGAATATTCTTTAGAACTTTCACATAGCTGAGATGAACAAAATATTTTTATAAAGTAGACTTCTTTCATCCTCATAGTCCCTAAAGATCAGTTCCTCTTCATAACTTCTGTCTTTTTCACCAGTAGCTTTAATATTCCTAAAAAAAAAAAAAAAAAAAAAGAAAATACTATGGGGGCTCAGCCCTTGTAAGGCTGGCAGGAGACATTCTTATATGCAAAATATTACTTAGTTGAGATTTTATTCTGTTAAACTCTTTACCTCACGTACCTAAATTTGAACTCACCTTCCTACCAAAATCCCTCTGCTTTCTGTATTCTCAGCCATAGTTAATGGCTCCACAGTCCCTCCAATATGTCCAGTTAGACTCTCCCAGTCTACGCTAACCCCTCCTTGTTCTTCACTGTCGGAGGCAGAATTAAGAGATGACCCCCAGACCCTTCACCCTTTGGTGTACAAACACCTTCCCTCAGTTTTTCAATCAAACACTAATGTAGGTGCTGCTGTAAAAGCATGTGGCATTTGTAACCAAGATTCCAAATCAGTTGATTTTAAGTAAAGTAGATTATTCTGGCCTAATCAGGCATGGCCTTAAAAGGAACTAAACTTTTCCTGAAAAAAAGAAAAGAAAGAAAAAAAAAAGAAGGAAAGAAAGAAAAAAGATTTGAAGTGTGAGAAGGATCTGACACTAAGGAGATTCTCTGTTTCTGGCTCTGAAGATGGAGGGCACCACACGTCAATGAATGCAGGTGACTTCTAGGAGCTGAAAGTAGCCCCTGGCTGACAGAAGAAAGCTAGGATTGCAATGGCAGTCCTACAATCGTGAGGGACTGAATTTTTTCAACAACCACACGAACTGGTAAATGGACCCTGAAGAAATGAGCAGTAAGCACCGCCGTTACCTTGACTTTGGCCTTATGGGACCCTGAGCAGAGAACTCAGCCACACCACTCCTGGGCTTCTGACCTACAGAAATGTGAGCTAAAAATGATCATTGTTCAAAACTGCTAACTCTGTGGCAGAGTGTTATGCGGAAATAGAAAACTAGGATGTTCACCCCCTACATACATCCTGCCACTGAATCCTATCAAATCTCTTAGCTTCATTCTAACATCTCTCTCCCTTTTTATTTTATCATGGTAACAACACTCAATATAAGGTCTATCTTCTTAACAGACCTGTAGGTGTACAATATAGTAGCATCCTCTAGAGGCACGATATTGTACAACAGATATCTAAACTTATTTACCGTATAAAACTGGAGCTTTCAAATTTTAATTCTAGTGTAATTAACCTACAGTGTTTCAGGAGTATGATATAGTGATTCAGCACTTCTATACATTACTCTGTGCTCACCAAAGAAAGTGTACTCTTAATCCCCTTCACCTATTTCTCCCACCAATCCCCCACCCCCACATCTCCTCGTATAACCATCTCTTTGTTTTCTATAGTTCAGAGTCTTTTTGTTTGTTTTGTTTCTTAAATTACACATGTAAGTGAAATCATATGGTATTTGTCTTTCTCTGTATTATTTCACTTAGCATTATACTCTCTAGAACCATCCACGTTGTTGCAACTAGGAAGATGTCATTCTTTTTTTATAACTGAGTAATATTCCATTGTATACCACGTTTTCCTTATCTATTCATCTGTCAATGGACACAGGCTGCTTCCATAATTTAGCTATTGTAAATAATGCTGCAATAAACACAGGGGTGCATGTATCTTTTCAAATTAGTGTTTACCTATTCTTTGGATAAATACCCAGTAGTGGAATTACTGGATCATATGGTAATTCTATTTTTACTTTTTTGAGGAACCTCTATACAGTTTTCCAGAGTGGTTGCACCAGTTTAAATTCCCACCAATAGTGCAAGAGCATTTCTTTTTCTCTACATCCTCACCAACATTTGTTTCTTGTGTTTGATTTCAGTCATTCTGACAGGTGTGAGGTGATAACTCATTGTGGTTTTGATTTTTCATTTCCCTGATGTTGAGAGATGTTGAGCATCTTTTCATGTGTCTGTTGACCATCTGGATGTCTTTTTTGGAGAAATGTCTGTTCATGTCTTCTGCCCATTTTTTAATTGGGTTATTTGGGTTTTTTTGGTGTTAAGTTGTATAAATTACGTATTTTGGATACTAACTCTTTACTGAATATGTCATTTGCAAATATCTTCTCCTATTCAGTAGGCTTTTTGTTTTGCTGATTGTTTCCTTCACTGTGCAGAAGCTTTTTATTTTGATGTAGTCCCAATAGTTTACTTTTGCTTTTGTTTTCCTTGCCTTAGGAGATATCCAGAAAAATGTTGCTACAGATGATATCAGAAATTATTGCCTGTGCTCTCTTCTAGGATTTTGAGGGTTTCAGGTCACACATTTAAGACTTTAATCCATTTTGAATTTATTTATGGTGTAAGAAAGTGATCCAGTTTCATTCTTCTGAATGTTGCTGTCCAGTTTTCCCAACACCAGTTGTTGAAGAGACTGTCTTTCCCATTGCAGATTCTTTCCTACTTTGTCAAAGGTTAATTGACCATATAATCATGCATTTATCTGGGATCTCTATACTGTTCTATTGATGTTTATGTCGATTTTCTTATGCCAGTACCATAGTGGTTTTTACTGTTTGCTTTTGTGTGTGGGTGGTGGTGGTTTCTTTTAATAACCTGAAATGTATTGTTCTTTGATATGCTTGTTGAAGATGTTCTGAGCCCAGCACACTCTTTTTGTCCATTATACATTCCAGGGAATTGTCATCACCATTTGAGTTGCTTCCTTCTGTTATAATTATACCCACTGTTAGGCACAAACTTCAGTACAGGGTCTATAATTTGAGGGGGGACAGTCTCAGTTTGAGTCCCTGTTGATCCGAGGTGAAGGTGTGTTGACTTGTCATGAGCAGGCAGCAATGCACACTGACTTGAGCAGGAGGGCAGCTGCACTGTGGTTTTGGCAAGGCCAATGGCACCATGTGTGATGGGGAAGTGGCTAGTTTTGCTCCTGGTTTAGTGGTCAGGAATTCCTTTAACTTTTGTTTGTCTGGGAAACTCTGTCTCTCCTATTCTGAATGATGGCCTTGATGGATAGGGCATTCTTACCTGCAGATTTTTTCCTTTTAGTACTTTGTATATATCCTGCCCCACTCCCTTCTGGCCTGTAAAGTTTCTGCTGAAAAATCCACTGATAGATTTATAGCGTTTCCCTGGTATGTAACTGCTTTCCTTTTCTCTTGCTGCTTTTAAAATTCTCTCTTTATCACTATTTTTTGCTATTTCATTTACTGTGTGTCTTGGTATGGATCTCTCTGGGTTGATTTTGTTGGGGGTTTTCTGTGTTTCCTAGATCTGGATTTCTGTTTCCTTCTCCAGATTCAGAAAATTTTCAGCTATTATTTCTTCAAATAAATTTTCTGCTCCCTTTTCTCTCATTTCTCACTCTGGGATTCCTATAATGTGACTATTGTTATGCTTGATGGTGTTTATTCTCATTTTGCATATTTTTCCCTCTCACCTGCTCAGCTTGATTATTTTCCATTACTCTGTCCTCCAGGTCACTGATCCATTCTTTGGCTTTCTCTTGTATACTATTTATTTCAGGTAGTCTATTTTTTTTAATGTTTATTTTTGAGAGAGAAAGAGAGAGTGTGCAAGGGGCGGGGGAGGGGGAGAGACAGAGGGAGACAGAGGATCCAAAGCTGGCTCCGTGCTGACAGCAGAGAGCCAATATGGGGCTTGAACACATGAACCATCGAGATCATGACCTGAGCCAAAGCCAGAAGCTTAACCAACTGAGTCACCAAGGCACCCCGCAGGTAGTCTATATTTAATTTCATTTATTGAAGTTTATCATCTCAGATTGGTTCTTTTTTATGTCTTCTCTTTTTTGAGGGTCTCTTCTGAGGTCCTCCATTCTTTTCTCAAGTCTAGTGAGTATCTTTATGGCCATTACTTTAAATTCTTTTCCAGACATATTACTTACCTCCATTTTGCTTAGGTCTCTTGCTATGATTTTGTTCTATTCTTTCATGTGGGACATATTCTTCTGTCTCCTCATTTTATCTATTGCTATGTCTGTTTCTACGTGTTAGGAAAGTTAGCTACATCTCCTGTTCTTGAAAGTAGTGGCTTTGTGAAGAATAGGTCCTGTAGTTCCCCACAGTGCAATGTCTCCTTTTCACTAGAAAATGGCACTTCAGGGGTACCTCCTATGTGTGCTACTATTGTGGGCTGAGCTGTGTTTACCTTCAGTCCAGTCATGTGTAATGGTTCTCTTTGTCTGCTGTGGGCTGGGTCTGGTCCCTGTGTTAGTGGGCCATTCTGGGGCTACCTTGGGCTTTAGTTGGGTCAGACCAGGTATTTGCTAGAGATGAAGTAGTGCCAAACTACAGGGCACTTTCCCTATGCTGTCCCCTGAGACGGGTGGTGGGCAGGGCCTACAGTCAGACCAGCTGTCTGCCCCAGCCCACTGTTGGGGCCACAGTCAGTCTGGTGTATGTAGTCATCTCCCCCTCTCCCTGGGGCAGGACTCACTTTGGAGTGGTGTTGGCCCTTGTATGGGCTACTTGCACAGTGCCAGGCTTCTGGTACTGCTTTGATGGGATCTGGCCAAGAGTGTTTTGGAAGGGGTGGAGCCACAACATGCATAGGGGCTAGAGAGGCAGGGTTAGCAACGTTTGTGGGCTGGTAGTCCTCTGTGGGAGGGGCTCTGCAGCACCAGGACTGAAGCAGTTCAGTCTGGAGGGGTGGATCCACAAAAGCACAATGTGGGAGCTGGGGTGAGGGGATGGCAGGCTACAGTGCAAGCAAGTTAGGTGGCGAGTCTTGGCACTGGTTACCAGAAGTAGCTGGGTATCTAGGCTGGGGGGTAGAGGAGGAAAGTGGCATTTGCCAGATCCTTTGTTCCTGGAGGAGTCCCCCACCAATCTCTGTCCCTCCTGGACACACTCTGAGATGAGTAAACCACTCTCTCCTCTAGCCCTAAGCATTTTTCAAACTACTGGTTCTACCCTCTATCTCCTGTCTCTTTAAGGGCAAGGACCCAGTTTCTTCTTACCCTCCCAGCTCCCTGAAAACTGAGCTGATGATTTTTAAAATTCCAGGTTTTAAGTTCTACTGGTTGTAAGAACTCACAAGATTCAGCCCCTCTGGTTTTCAAAGCCAAATGTTATTGGGATTTCTCTTCCCCACATGGTCTCCCCTGATGTGAGAGTAATGTTTCTCCCCTCTCTATGCCCATGGCTCCCTCCTTCCCATGGAATGCCCCACAAGTCCATTTAATGCTCAACTGCATCTCCACCATTCCTACCCTCTTCCATGTGGCTTCTTGTCTGTGTTGAGCTGTGGAGAGTTTGTTCTGCAAGTCTCCAGGTCATCTTCCAGGTTATTTTCACCAATGTGGGTATTATCTAGGTGTACCCATGAGACAAAGTGAGCCCAGGGTCCTCCTACTCCACCATCTTTGCAATAGTCTCTGTGCCAATACCATACTGTTTTGGTTACTACAGCTTTGTAGTATAGTTTGAAATCTGGGATTGTGATACTTCAGTGTTGTTCTTTTTCAAGATTGCTTTGGCTATTCAGGGTCTTTTGTGTTTCTAAAGAAATTTTAGGATTATTTGTTCCAGTTCTGTGAAAAATGCTGTTGGTATTTTGATAGGGATTGCATTAAATATGTAGATTTCTTTGGGTAGTATGGACATCTAAGAAATATTTCTTCTTCAAATATTGAGCATGGGATATCTTTCCATTTGTTCATATCATCTTCAATTTCTTTCATCAGTGTCTTACAGTTTTCAGAGTATAGGTCTTTCACCTCGTTGGTTAAGTTTATTCCTAGGTATTTTTATTGTTTTTGGTGCAATTATAAATGGGATTGTTTTCTCAGTTTCTCTTTCTGCTACTTTATTATTAGTGTATAGAAATGAAATGTATTTCTATATACTGATTTTTTGTGACCTTACTTAATTCATTTATCAGTTCCAGAAGTTTTCAGTGGAGTGTTTAGGGTTTTCTATATATAGTATCATGTCATCTACAAATAGCAAAAGTTTTAGTTCTTCCTTACCAGTTTAGATGCCTTTTCTTTCTTTTTCTTTTCTTTTTGATTGCTGTGGCTAGGACTTAATTTTCTTATCTGATTGCTAGGGCTATGTTGAATAAAAGTGGTGAGAGTGGACATCCTTATCTTGTTCCTGATCTTAAGGAAAAAGCTCTCAGCTTTTCACCATTAAGTATGATGTCATCTGTGGGTTTTTCATATATGGACTTTATTGTGTTGACGTATGTTGCCTCTAAGCCTACTTTGTTGAGTATTTTTATCATGAGTGAATTTTGTACTTTGCCAAGTGCTTTTTCTGCATCTATTGAAGTGATCATATGGTTTTTATCCTTTCTCTTGTTGATGTAATATATCACATTGGTTGATGTGCAAATATTGAATCACCCTTGTATCCCAGAAATAAATCCCACTTGATTGTGGTGAATGATTTTTTTTACTGTATTGTTTGATTTGGTTTGCTAGTATTTTGTTGAGGATTCTTGCACCTATGTTCATCAGAGATACAGGCCTGTAGCTCTTTTTTTGCAGTGTCTTTATCTGGTATTGGTATAAGGGTGATTCTAGCCTCCAGGAATGAATTTGGAAGTTCTCCTTCCTCTTCTACTTTTTGGAATAAAAACAGAAATTTTATACCCACTAGTTAGCAACTCCCCATTTTCATTTCTCCCAGTCACCATTCTATTCTTTGCCTCAGTGAGTTTGACTATTTTAGATGCTTCAAAGAAGTGGAATTGTACAGTATTTATCCTTCTATGACTGGTTTATTTCACCTAGCATAATGCCCTCAAAGTTTGTCCATGTTGTCACATATTCCAGGATTTCCTTCTTTTTTAAGGCTGAATAATATTCCATTATAAGCATGTACCACATTTAAAAAAATTTTTTTTTAACGTTTATTTATTTTTGAAGGAGAGAGAGACAGAGCGTGAGCAGGAGACAGAGAAGGGCAGAGAGGGAGACCCAGAATCTGAAGCAGACTCCAGGCTCCAAGCTGTCAGCACAGAGCCTGATGTGGGACTTGAACTCACAAACTGTGAGATCATGACATGAGATTGTAAGGGTTAAATTTTAGTGTAGGTCTAATGGCGTAGCTTGAAAAATAACAGCTTTGTTCTGACACTGAAGGTCAAGAGATAACAGCCTTGCTTTACTCTTGTAAATTATACTTCATACTCTTGTAAATCAGGCTTTACCAACTAAGGAAACAGAAGTTCAAAGAAAAGAGCATGAGAGGCAAGGTCAAGGAGATCCACTGGTTGCAACTTAGCGGCAGAAAGTCTAAAATAATCACCTCATCCAGCAACTGTTTCTAACTCATCCGGGAATTCTCTGTTCTGTTCCCAGGTGATGATAAAATGATGTGATCGGCCATAAAAACCCTGTACCCTGGCTGCTCAGGGCTGCACTCTTATCAAGAGTGTTGGTCCCGATCGGTCGGCCTTGCCTCTCATTGTAATAAACTTTGTTGCGACTGTCACTGGTGCCCGTAGCATTCTGTTTCAGGAGTTGTGTAGATGCAACAAGCTGAAGTCAGACACTTAACTGACTGAGCCACCCAGCGCCCCAGTATGTACCACATTTTAAAAAATTCTTTCTTCCATTGATGGAAATTTAGGTTGTTTCCACATCTTGGCTACTGTAAATAATGCTTCAATTAGCATGGGTGTGGAGTCATCTCTTCAAGATTCTGATTCCAGTTCCTTTGGGTAAATATCCAGAAGTAGAATTGCTAAGTCCTATGGTAGTTCCATTTTTAATTTTATGAGGAACCTCTATATTCCAACCGCACCATTTTGCTTCCTCACCAACAATGATGTGCAAGGGTTCCAATTTCTCCACATTCTCCACATCCACACTTGTTTCTTTTGGTTTGGTTTTGTAACAGCCATACTAACATGTAAGGTGGTATCACATCGTGGTTTTGATTTGCATTTCCCTGATGGCAAATGACATTAAGCATCTTTTCATACACCTGTTGGTCATTTGCATGACCTTGTAAAAATTCCTATTCAAGTCCTTAGCCCATTTTTAAAATCAGGTTGTTTTTAGCTATTGAGTTGTAGGAACTTTTTTATATATTTTAGAAATCAATACCTTAACAGATAAACGTTATACAAGTATTTTCTCCCATTCCATAGACTGCCTTTTCACTCCATTAACTGTGTCTTTTGCTGTGCTTCTGATGTCATATCCAAGAAATCACTGCCAAGACCAATGTCATGAAGATTTTCCTCTATGCTGTATTCTAGGAGTTTTATATTTTTAGGTCTTTTCATATATGGCCTTTATATATACCAACAAACTGGATAACATAGAAAAAATGGATAAGTTCCTAGAAAGACACAACCTATAAAGACTGACTCATGAAGACATATAAAATCTGAACAGACTTATATAACTAGCAAGGAGATTGAATCAGTAAACAAAACCTCCCAACAAAGAAAAGCCCAGGACCAGGTGGTTTCACTGGCCAATTCTACCAAACATTTAAAGAGGAACTAATGCTCCCTCTAACAAAAAATAAAAATAAAATAAAATAAAATAAAGAATAATTAATGCCAATACTTCTCAAACTATTCCAAAAACTGAATCAGAGGGAACATTGCCAAATTTATTTTATGAGGCCAGCATTAACCTGATACCAAAGACAGATAAAGACACTATAAGAAAATTATAGACCAATATCCCTAATGAACACAGATGCAAAAAATCCTGAACAAACCAAATTTAACAGCATAGTAAGAGGAATTATATACCGTGAGCAAATGGGATTTATCCCAGCTTACAACAATGGCTCAGCATATGAAAATCAATGAATGTAACACAACCACATTAACAGAATGAAGGATTAAAAAAAAAATCACACCATCATCTCAACAAATGCAAAAAAGCATTTGATTAAATCCAACACCCTCTCATGATAAAAATTCTTAACAAACTAGGAAAACAGAGAAGAACGTTGCCATTGTTCAGAAGCTCATGACCTTCTTCCTCCACTATCATAATGGCCTTAATGGTCTCTTTTCCATGAGCAGCTTGAGCATCTTCCTTCTCTGTTCATCTTTAATGCCATCACTATTAATTTCATCTTCTACCTCCTCACTCCTCTCTTACCATTTGTGCCCTACCTCTGCACCTTTGTCTGCTTATATCATGAACAATTTCCCATTTCTGAAGCAGAGAAAAGCTCACAAGGATAGAAAAAAATAAGGATAGGGAGTATCCATAGTATGCATATTTCATTTATGGAAGAAACATTTGAGTGCCTACTCTATATCCAGCCTATGCTCAGGAGGAGGATTAGTGAACTGAACAGGACACATTCCCTGACTTCAAGGTCCTCACACTGTACAGGAAAGAAGAGGCTCACAAATTGTGAACTCTGAGACCAAGGATAAGAGCAATAATAGAGATATACATGTGGAAGCTCAAGAGGGGATCTAACCTGTTGCAAAGAAGGAGACCAGATATAAAAAAGCAGAGGAATTGGAGGGTAGAACACTAAAAACTACTGCAAAAGAGGAAATTTGAAGTGAATCTCAGTGGTTAAATAGGAGAAAACCAGGCAAAGGGGGTAGAGAGTGATGGGAGGAAGCTGAGTGTTTCAGTAGAGACAAGAGAAAATCAAACAGGAGATGCACACAGTATGGGATAATACAGGCATTTAGGATTACCAAAGCATGGAGCTGAAGTCAAGGAATAGTAAGAAAGAAATAAGATGGGAGAGGCAAGAGCTAGGAATAGGAGGGTCCTGGTGTGTAAATGGACCAGAGCTTCCAAAATTTTTATGTCTGTATCACTGAGGTACATGTGGGAAAACATCTAGACACCAGCTGGATAATATGGTTGGGTAAAATTACCAGTATAATCACTGATTCTGATTACCAATGAGAATTAGCATTGTCACAAACACCTTAGGTGAGCCTGATGCAGATATTACGTGGTTGACAATTTGAGAAATGATGCTACTGACAATGAGAAAGCAATAAAAGAATCTGATCATGAGAGGAGGCAGTATAATTTTGCTTGGCCATGTTTCCATATTAGGCCTTCTGGAGGCCTATAAGAAGCTTTAATTTGAAGAGGAAAAGAAAGAGCTAATACATGGGGAAGTGACAAACATCTTAAATATGGTTTAAATACAGAGAGGTGATAGAGATGGAGAGAACTCTTTGGTAGGCAAGATCCGCAGGATGTGTGATTGACTAGAAGTTAGAGGTCAAGCAGGGGGAAGAGATGAGTTCTGTTTTTGTTTTTTTATATATATTATTCCTATATAACTTTTTTAAATTTTATCTTTTATTTTTTTAAATTTACATCCAAATTAGTTAGCATATAGTGCAACAATGATTTCAGGAGTAGATTCCTTAGTGCTCCTTACCCATTTAGCCTATCCCCCCTCTCAAACCCCCTCCAGTAACCCTCAGTTTGTTCTCCATATTTATGAGTCTCCTCTGTTTTGTCCCCCTCCCTGTTTTTATATTATTTTTATTTCCCTTCCCTTATGTTCATCTGTTTTGTCTCTTAAAGTCCTTATATGAGGGAAGTCATATGATTTTTGTCTTTCTCTGACTAATTTCACTTAGCATAATACCCTCCAGTTCCATCCACGTAGTTGCAAATGGCAAGATTTCATTCTTTTTGATTGCTGAGTAATACTCCATTGTATATATATACCACATCTTCTTTATCCATTCATCCTTCGATGGACATTTGGGCTCTTTCCATACTCTGGCTATTGTTGATAGTGCTGCTATAAACATGGGGGTGCATGTGAAACAGCATACCTCTATCCCTTGGATAAATGCCTAGTAGTGTAATTTCTGGGTCATAGGGTAGTTCTATTTTTAGTTTTTTGAGGAACCTCCATACTATTTTCCAGAGTGGCTGCACCAGCTTGCATTCCCACCAACAATGCAAAAAAGACCCTCTTTCTCCACATCCTTGCCAACATCTGTTGTTGCCTGAGTTGTTAATGTTAGCCATTCTGACAGGTGTAAGGTGGTATCTCAATGTGGTTTTGATTTGTATTTCCCTGATGATGAGTGATGTGGAGCATTTTTTCATGTGTTGGTTGGCCATCTGGATAGACATCCACTTTGGAGAAGTGTCTATTCATGTTTTTTGCCCATTTCTTCATTGGATTGTTTTTTGGGTGTTGAGTTTGAGAAGTTCTTTATAGATTTTGGATACTAACCCTTTATCTGATATGTCATTTGCAAATTTCTTCTCCTATTCTGCCGGTTGCCTTTTAGTTTTGCTGATTGTTTCCTTCACTGTGCAGAATATTTTTATTTTGATGAGGTCCCAATAGTTCATTTTTGCTTTTGTTTTCCTTGCCTCCAGAGACGTGTTGAGTAAGAAGTTGCTGCAGCCAAGATCAAACAGGTTTTTGCCTGCTTTCTCCCCAAGGATTTTGATGGCTTCCTGTCTTATATTGAGGTCTTTCATCCATTTTGAGTTTATTTTTGTGTATGGTGTAAGAAAGTGGTCCAGGTTCATTCTTCTGCATGTCGCTGTCCAGTTTTCCCAGCACTACTTGCTGAAGAGACTGTCTTTATTCCATTGTATATTCTTTCCTGCTTTGTCAAAGATGAGTTGCCCATACGTTTGTGGGTCCATTTCTGGGTTCTCTATTCTGTTCCATTGATCTGAACGTCTGTTCTTGTGCCAGTACCATACTGTCTTGATGATTACACCTTTGTAGTATAGCTTGAAGTCTGGGAGTGTGATGCCTCCTACTTTGGTTTACTTTTTCAAGGTTGCTTTGGCTATTCGGGGTCTTTTCTGGTTCCATACAAATTTTAGGATTATTTGTTCTAGCTCTGTGAAGAATGCTGGTGTTATTTTGATAGGGATTGCATTGAATATGTAGATTGCTTTGGGTAGTATCAACATTTTAACAATATTTGTTGTTCCTATCCAGGAGCATGGAATCTTTTTCCATTTTTTTTTGTGTCTTTTTCAATTTCTTTCATAAGCTTTTCTATAGTTTTCAAAAGAGATTTTTCACCTCTTTGGTTAAATTTATTCCTAGGTATTTTATGGTTTTTTGTGCAACTGTACATGGGATTGATTCCTTGATTTCTCTTTCTGTTGCTTCATTGTTGGTGTACAGGAATGCAACCGGTTTCTGTGCATTGATTTTATATCCTGCAACTTTGCTGAATTCATGAATCCATTCTTTCAGTTTTTTGGTTGAATCTTTTGGGTTTTCCATATAGAGTATCGTGTCATCTGCAAAGAGTGAAAGTTTGACTTCCTCCTGGCCGATTTGGATGTCTTTTATTTCTTTGTGTTGTCTGATTGCAGAGGCTAAGACTTCAATACTATATGTTGAATAACGGTGGTGAGAGTGGACATCCCTGTCTTGTTCCTGACCTTAGGGGGAAAGCTCTCTGTTTTTCCCCCATTGAGGAGGATATTAGCATTGGATTGTTCATATATGGCTTTTATGATCTCGAGCTATGCTCCTTCTATCCCTATTTTCTTGAGGATGTTTATCAAGAAAGGATGCTGTATTTTGTCAAATGCTTTCTCTGCATCTATTGAGAAGATCATATGGTTCTTGTTTTTTCTTTTATTGATGTGATGAATCACGTTAATTGTTTTGTGGATATTGAACCAGCCCTGCATCCCAGGTATAAATCCCACTTGGTCGTGGTGAATAATTTTTTTAGGGTATTGTTGGATCCAGTTGGCTAATATCTTGTTGAGGATTTTTGCATCCATGTTCATCAGGGAAAGTGGTCTATAGTTCTCCATTTTACTGGGGTCTCTGTCTGGTTTTGGAATCAAGGTAAGGCTGGCTTCATAGAAAGAGTTTGCAAGTTTTCCTTCCATTTCTATTTTTTGGAATACCTTCAAGAAAATAGGTGTTAACTCTTCCTTAAATGTTTGGCAGAATTCCCCTGGAAAGCCATCTGGCCCTGGACTCTTGTTTTTTGGCATATTTTTGATTACTAATTCAATTTCCTTACTGGTTATGGGTCTGTTCAAATTTTCTATTTCTTCCTGTTTCAGTGTTGGTAGTGTATATGTTTCTAGGAATTTTTGTCCATTTCTTCCAGATTGCCCATTTTATTGGCATATAATTGCTCATAATATTCTCTTATTATTGTTTTTATTTCTGCTGTGTTGGTTGTGATCTCTCCTCTTTCATTCTTGATTTTATTTATTTGGGTCCTTTCCTTTTTCTTTTTGATCAAGCTGGCTAGTGGTTTATCAATTTTGTTAATTCTTTCAAAGCACCAGCTTCTGGTTTCATTGATCTGTTCTGGTTTGTTTGTTTGTTTTGGTTTTGATAGCATTAATTTCTGCTCTAATCTTTATTATTTCCTGTCTTCTGGTTTTGGGTTTTATTTGCTGTTCTTTTTCCCGCTTTTTAAAGCGTAAGGTTAGGTTGTATATCTAAGATCTTTCTTCCTTCTTTAGGAGGGACTGGATTGCTATATACTTTCCTCTTGTGACCGCCTTTGCTGTGTCCCAGAGGTTTTGGGTTGTTGTAGTGTTATCATTTTCATTGGCTTCCGTATACCTTTTAATTTCCTCTTTAACTTCTTGGTTAGCCCATTCATTCTTTAGTAGGATGTTCTTCAGTCTCCAAGTATTTGCTACCTTTCCAAATTTTTTCTTGTGGTTGATTTCGAGTTTCATAGCATTGTGGTCTGAAAATATGCATGGTATGATCTCGATCTTTTTGTACTTACTGAGGGCTGATTTGTGTCCCAGTATGTGGTCTATTCTGGAGAACGTTCCATGTGCACTGGAGAAGTATGTATGTTCTGCTGCTTTAGGATGAAATGTTCTGAATATATCTGTTAAGTCCATCTGGTCAAGTGTGTCATTCAAAACCATTGTTCCTTGTTGATTTTTTTGATTAGATGATCTGTCCATTGCTGTAAGTGGGTGTTGAAGTCTCCTACTCTTATGGTATTACTATCGATGAGTTGCTTTATGTTTGTGATTGATTTATATATTTGGGTTCTATCACATTTGGCGCAAAAATGTTTATAATTGCTAGGTCTTCTTGGTGGATAGACCCCTCGATTATGATATAATGCCCTTCTGCATCTCTTGATACAGTCTTTATTTTAAAGTCTAGATTGTCTGATATAAGTATGGCTACGCTGGCTTTCTTTTGTTGACCATTAGCATGATAGATGGTTCTCTGTCCCCTTATTTTCAATCTGATGTTGTCTTTAGGTCTGAAGTGGGTCTCTTGTAAACAGCATAGAGATGGATCTTGTTTTCTTATCCACTCTATTACCCTATGTCTTTTGATTGGAGCATGGAGTCCATTGACGTTTAGAGTGAGTACTGAAAGATATGTATTTATTGCCATTATGATGCTTGTAGAGTTGGGAGTTTCTGGTGGTGTTCTCTGGTCCTTTCTAATCTTTGTTGCTTTTGGGGTGTGTGTGTGTGTGTGTGTGTGTGTATAATTTTTTTTCCATCTTTTCTCCTCTCAGAGAGTCCCCTTAAAATTTCATGCAGGGGTGGTTTAGTGGTCACAAACTCATTTTTGTTTGGGAACCTTTTTATCTCTCCTCCTATTTTGAATGACAGCCTTGCTGGATAAAGAATTCTTGGCTGCATATTTTTCTGATTCAGCACATTGAATATATCCTGCCACTCCTTTCTGGCCTACCAAGTTTATGCGGATGTCTGCTGCAAACCTGATCTGTCTTCCCTTGTAGGTTAGGGGCTTTTTTTTTCCCTTGCTGCTTTCATGATTCTCTCCTTACCTGAGTGTTTTGTGAATTTGACTATGATATGCCTTGTTTATGGTCGGTTTTTGTTGAATCTAATGGGGGTCTTCTGTGCTTCCTGGATTTTGATGTCTGTGTCTTTCCCCAGGTTAGGAAAGTTTCCCGCTTTGATTTGCTCACATAACCCGTCTACCCCTATTTCTCTCTCTTCCTCTTCTGGGACCCCTATGATTCTGATGTTGTTCCTTTTTAATGATTCACTGATTTCTCTAAGTCTTAAATCGTGCTCTTTTGCCTTAATCTCCCTCTTTTTTTTCTGCTTTGTTATTCTCTATAAGTTTGTCCTCCATATCACTGATTCTCTGTTTTGCCTCATACATCCTTGCCACTGCTGCATCCATCTGTGATTGCAGCTCAGTTATAACATTTTTAATTTCATTCTATTTTTTACTTCTTTCATCTCTGCAAAAAGGGATTCTAATCTATTTTTGACTCCAGCTAGTATTCTTATTATCGTGACTTGAAAATTCTGGTTCAGACATCTTGCTTGCATCTGTGTTGGTTAAATTCCTGGCTGTCGTTTCTTTGTGCTCTTTCTTTTGGGGTGAACTCCTTCATTTTGTCTTTTTGAAGGAAGAAAAGGAATTAATGAGGTAGAAAAACTAAAAGAAAAAAATAAAATTAAAAAATATTAAAATTAAAAAATTAAACATACACACATACACACACAAATTAAATAAATGATGCTAGATCCTAGGTGTGTTTTGGTCTGGGTGTTGAAAGTGGTTTGACAGATTATAGAAAAAAAAGGCGAGGGAGAAAAAAGAGGAAATCGTTTGAGAATTTGAAAAAGTGAATACACTATAGTAGACTAAAATATGATGGGAGTAAAATAGAATTTGAAAAAATTTACATAAAAGCAAAAAATATAGTAAAAAAATTAAAGAAAAATATTTAAAAAAAAATTTTTTTTTCAACGTTTATTTATTTTTGGGACAGAGAGAGACAGAGCATGAATGGGGGAGGGGCAGAGAGAGAGGGAGACACAGAATCGGAAACAGGCTCCAGGCTCTGAGCCATCAGCCCAGAGCCCGACGCGGGGCTTGAACTCACGGACCGCGATATCGTGACCTGGCTGAAGTCGGACGCTTAACCGACTGCGCCACCCAGGCGCCCCAAGAAAAATATTTTTAATAGAAATTGAAAGTAAAAAATGAAGGTTTTCTCTTTCTTCATTCAAGAAAAAGAAAAGAAACGAAAAAGGGGAAAAAAAAGGAAATAGTTTGAAAATTTGAAAAGGTGAATACACTGAAGTAGACTAAAATAAAATGATGGAAGTAAAATAGAATTTGAAAAAAATTACACAAAATTTAAAAATATAGTAATTAGGATTTAAAAAATATTTTTAATAAAAATTGAAAATAAAATGAATTTTTTCTCTTTCTGCTGAATTCTGTGGTTCAGGTTGTGCAGATTGTTGTGTTAATCCTCCACCCTTCTAGGTGTGTAGGATGGTTTAGTATTGGTCTGGCTGTAATGATGGACGTGAAACACACAAAAGACTTCCATGCTGTTCCGCCATCTTGGCTCCTCCAAGACGAGTTCTTACATGAGTGATTTGGTTGGTAGTGGTGTTGCCAATTGAAGTAGTAAATACAAAATGAAGACATGATGGGGTTGGGGGTTATTATTAGGTCAGTTGGGGACATGTTGAATGTAAGAAGACTATAGAACATCAATATGATATCCAATAGGTAGTTGGATGTATGTGTCTGAAGCTTAGGGAAAGATCTGGGATAGGTAACCAGATTCTGGGAATCCATGGAACACTGGTGCTAGTTGAGACAGGAGAATGCCTAAGATATTTCATGGAGAGAAAGAGGAGAGGAACAATGTACTAAGGACAGAATCCCAGGTTACACCAAATTTTACTAGACACACAGAGGAGAAGCTGGAAGTGTGAAAAGAATTAGAAGAGAGTGATATCATAGAAGCCAAGGAAGTAAAGAATATCAGGAAGAAAAGAATGACCAATGATGTCAAATACAACAGAGAACTCAAGAAAGCTCAGGACAATGTCCACTGGACTCAGCATGGGGTGGCCATTGGTAATCCTAATGAAAACATTTTCAGGTAAGTGGTGAAGTGAGAAGTCAAATTGAAGCACACTGGGAGGTGAGGCAATGAAAATAGTAAATCTATATTACTTACTTGCAATGTTTGAATGAGAATTGTGGTCAAGAGGCTGGACCATACCACAAGAAAGCTCAGTGTCAAGACAGAGATTCTTTAGGATGAGAGATTTAGGCATATTTATAGACTGATGGCAATAAGGATTTAGGGAAGGAGAGGCAGAGGCTCTAGAAGGGAAAAGGAGTGACCTAAGGAGCAAGGTCCTGGGAGATGTGGGAAGGTAGAGGATCAAGGACACAGGGGGTGAAGGAGCCTTCCAGAGAAGTCACCTCCTCATCTCAGAGTGGAAGAAGAGAAAGGCCATGCTGATAATAGTGTGCAAATGACCTTAATTTTCTTCATAATTCAGGAGGCAAGGTTCTCTACTAAGAGGGAGTTCTCAACAGTTTAGTGGCTTTTAAAAAAATGCTTATCTCCACTGACGGGCACAGAATATCATTTGCATATTGTATCCCTTAGAATTCCTTCAGTCTTAAGTGTCAAGGTACCTGGGCCAAACTGGCTTCAGTAAAAAGGTAATCCACTTTTGTATCTGGAGAGCTCACAGCAGAACTGGCTTGAAGTCATGCTTGATGTCTGGACTCCAGCAACATTATCAGGACCTGTTTCTCTCTGCCTTGAGGCACAGGGCTTGGCCCAGCTTGCTGGGCTTTCTTCCATGTGTTGGCTTCATTCTCAGACAGGTTCTCCATTTGGGATTATAAGCCAGCTGTACAGGAAACTGACTCCAAGACAGCTGGAAGAACAGGAGTCTTCTGGGAGCTTCTGATAAATTCCTGACATTTACTCTAATTGGACAAGCATAGGTCCTGTTTTCTGCCCTTGATCTGGGGTGCCTGAGATTAGTAAAGGGAGTGGTTCCCCACGGTAGTAGCATCAGAATTACCTGGAGAGCCTTTTAGAACACATTTCTGGGCCCTGTGTCAGAATGTCTGATTCAGAAAGTCTAGGGGGAGGGTCTGGGACTTTGCATTTCTACCATGTGCCCAGGTGAGGTTGATGTTGCCAGTGCTGGGACCACACTTTGATCTACATATAGGCAATTGGGGTACAGCTATCCAAGAAGGGGAAAGTCCTGCTACCCCCATTCTCTGTTCTCCAGAGCCTGTCTCTGATTATATATTTGGCTTGTCCTGTAAAATGAAGCTAGGGAAACATTGCTTCTTCGGCATAGAATGGAAGACCTGCTTAGACAGTTAGAAATTAGACAGTAAGAAATGCCAAAGCCTTACAAAGCAGAGTGGCAAGGACTCAAATGACATGATAATACCTTTCTTCACAGTTGGAGGTTTTGAAGAATTCTTCCAGGCTGCTTGCCTGCAGCACAATGAAGGAAAGATTTTTTTGGTTATACTCCCGATGTGTGGGTTTCTGCTCTTTAAGTCAAGTGAAAAAGTTGGTGTAGATCATGAATTCTGACACTTGTACAAATGATATCCTCTATTCTTGTCATCTGGTATACCACCCAACCATATATTTGCATCAAGTTAATTTAACAGTCTAAAATAAAATATACTGCTTGGGGAATGACTTCCAAAAGCTGATTTCTTATGTGTATTTTCAAGCCCTCTCAAACACACACACACACACACGCACATACACACACACACACACACACAACCCACAGGTGAAATAATACAAATTTAATTCCTGATTTCTTACTCATATTTGAATAGATTTTTTGTCATCCTAATTTATAATCTCTAATCTCCAAGTTAAGAGAAGCTAAGATCATCTCTAAGTGGGGTCATCTTTAGTGGGTGATGAATGGACTATACACCAGCCATCTAGTACAATGGTGGCTAGAGTCCCTTCTGTAGAGACAATGTCATTTTCTGACTAAGGTGTGGTTCTCCAGTCAGACACACACTATGAGCAGCAAGATATTGGTGGGAGGAGACAGCTGGGTGCTCAGAGATAACCATTCTGTGCACAAGTCCTATTAGATCTAGTTTGACTATTAGATCTAGTAAAAAGGACAAATATGGGCATAGAATCTGTGGTTTGATTTTTATTATTGTAACTGTAGAAATCCAGCACCTTGTGGACACCTGGGAGATTTATTTGCCCCACATTCTTAAATAAAAAGCAAAGTGCCTGGAACTTTGTAGTTCCTAGTCAGTTCTCTGACTGGCTCCTTCTGCCTTTCACCTGAGGTCCTGGCCCCTTCACTACTCTTGCTAATTTGTTACTCACACACTGGCCAAAAATCTGTGGTTTCTTTTCCATGTTAGTCACTGCCACTGAATAGATGTTGGTAACATTTTATTTTAAAGAGCAAGGTCTGGATTCTTTCTATTGGGATCTTTATAATGTACCCCCAGCAGGTCTTTAGTTCCAAATAACCATCACTTCTTTCTTCTGTATCTTGCCCAACTAGGGTCTGCTAAACAGACAGTCCTATATAATATGGCACATAATACAAGCATGTAATCTATATGTGGAGAGTTGGAAATGGTTTCTTACAGGATGATAAGCTAAGACAAGACCTGAAGACAATCAAGAGACTTAACCAGAGGAGAGGGATGGCTGCTAAAAGGTTCAGGAGTAAGAAGAGTGAAGAAGCATAGCATGACTAGATCATAGATTTTGAGGGTTGAGGCTCAAGATGAAAGTGAAGACTAAGTAAGAGACATATCATGCTAGCCTTCATAAACTCTGCTAATGATTTTAATACCTTAAAATCAATGGGGGAAAATAATGCTAGCGAGAGATGGTGGTGGCCCAAACTAGGGTGGTAGCCATGGGAATAGAGCAAAGTGGATTGATCCTAAAAGAATTCTGGAGTGAGAATCATCAGATCATGGTGTTATTAGGTGTAGGTGGTAAGAGAGAGGGTAGCTACTAGCAAACGTGTCTGGGGGACCTGAATCCAAGTTTTAATATGTTAAGTCTGAGGCATCTGTGTAGGGACCAGGCACCAGTTGCATATATTGATCTGAAGCTCTGGAGAAAGAACCAGGCTGGAATTATAGATCTGGGAGGCATCACCTTGCAAACGGGAATCCAAAGTATGGAGAGTGATCCAGAAAGTATGTAGAATGACAAGAAAGGTAAGCTGGGGATGGAATTTTGAGAGTTGCATTTAAGGGACAGACAGAAGAGAAGGAATCTCAAAAGAGACCCAAGGAGATAGCAGCAATAATAGGAGAATCAGGAGGGTACAATGTCATTCAAGCCTCTGAAGGGAATACTTAAAGGAAGAAGTGGCCAGCAGTACCAAATGCTGGCGAAAGGTCAAGTCAGATTAGGTTGTGAAACCGTCCATTGCATCTGGCAGCAAGAAGCTTGTTGGTGACCTTGAGTAATTTTAATGAGGTACTGGGCATGAATGTAAGGTTGCAGAGGGTTAAGAAGTGAGTACAAGGTGAGCCAGTAGAAGACGTAAATACAAAATCTCTTAAGAATTATAAACATCTCCTAAAGTTAAGTTTTGAATTAGAGGAGAAAGACAGAAAGGTAACTAGCAGGGAAAGCAGGGACAAAGGAAAGGTTTATCTTAAGAAAAGAAAGTAGCATTAAAAATTTTTTGTTGAAGGTATGAGAGAAAAGGGAGATATCCAATAGAGACTCTGAAAAGATGAAAGATGATGGAATCATTCATTCTTGTAGAAGACTTCTCTGATAAGAGATAGTTGAGCGAATCTATGAAGAGGGTGAGAAAGTGAACCATGTGGACACTGAGGGCAAAGTGCACAAAACAAAGAAAACATCACATGTAAAGGCCCTGAGGTAGGAGCATTTTTCATTGCTAAAAGAACAGCAAGAAGACCAGCAAGCTGAAGTACTGTGAGCAAGGAGAAGAGTGGTAGGAGCTGAGATCAGAGAGGTGGTGATAAGTATGTTTTAGAAGGCCTCTTAGACCATGGAAAAGGCTTTGGATTTGCTGTGAGTGAGATGAGAGGCCACTGGAAAGTTGCGCAGAGAAGTGCTGAGTTTGTAAAGACGTCTCTTCTATGATGATAGAATGAGGATGGAGAGTTTCTGAATTAGAGAAACGAGGTTGCAGTTCATTCCCACTCAACTTCTGAGCTGGGAAGGGAGGTCAACTACTGAGACTTGTGAAGTATGAGAGATGGAATAGAGTGAACGGTGTCAAAATAACACTGAAGTGAAGATTTCTCAAGTGGTAGAGGTAAGGCCCTCCAAAAATCCACAATGAGACAATGGCAAACATAGAATTAACTTCTTTAGAACTTTTCATATTCTGTTAATTCAAATAAACAAAGTTTATTTATTTTCAATAACTTGAGTGTTTATTAAAGGAAAATACCTGACTGCAGGTAAAAACAGCAAGCTTTGGGATTTACCCTATTCCTATCACCCCCACCCCAGCTCCACAGTAACTTTGGAACAATTAATAGCCATGCAATCCCAGTGAAAACCAGCAACCCAGCAGCCACAGGAAGCTCACAGGAAGGGAGTAGAGCTCTCCTGAAGCTCTCCAATTCTCAGATAACTGTCACTCTGACCTGCCTGAAAGCTCCTGGATAAGCTCTCTTCTTGGGCCTTGTCTTTATTTAACAACTGCCCTATCACACTGAGTAGGGTATTCATAGAAAACAATTAATGGCAATTATTTAACACAGCAGCTGCCTAAAGCAACAATACCATTTGGGTCTAAGAGGCTACCAAAAAATTCAAAAGGAAAAATTGGGAAATGGGATGTTCATAGGGGACTTTGAAAAGCTCTGACATTGCTGGACTTCTAGAAAGACATGTTCATGTGCACAGTTGTGCACATACTCAGGAAAGACCTGAGGTAACCTAGCCTCTCACCTCTGTCTGACCTTGAGGCTCTACACAAGCAGGAAGTGAAGGGAAAGGCATAGTTAAAACCTGAATGCTATAGCATTGATAATTTATCCCAACACATACACCCCATCAGAAAAGGATAGAGACTTACCAGTTCAAGATATTTAAGGAAATCACTGTATAATCATTAGCTGAACATTAAGATAAAAAACAGAGATTTTATTTGCTATATGCAAGAAAAAATAGATTTTTACAGAATTGGTTGAGGACAATCACTAAATAAATAAGTAGCAACAACAATGAGCAGCAACAACAATACTTGGGGAGGGGGTAGACAATCTGATTTCCAGAGTTTCTATATTTTGTTATTTTAAATGTTCAGTTTTCAACAAAATATTGTAATATAAAAATAAGCCCCTCCCTCCCACACACATGCAAAAAGCAAGCAGTACATAATCTCTGACAAAGTCCATAAATCAGATTTACCAGACAAAAATTTTAAACTATCATAAATATATTCAAAGAAATAAAGGAAAGTACATCTAAAGAACTAAAGTATAAGAACAATATTTCACCAAATAGAGAATACCACTAAAGAGACAGAAATTATAAAATTATAAAAAAAGAACAAAATAGAAATTTATAGAGTACCAAAAAATACAATAGGTGAAGTGAAAAATTCATGAGAAGATGTCAATAGCAGACTTCAGCTGACAGAAGGAATCAGCAAACTGGAAGGTCGGTTGAGATTGTACAATCTGAGGAACGGATAGAAAAAAGAAAAATAAACAGAGCTTTAGAGTCCTGTAAAATACCATCAGGCATTCAAATGTGTGTAGAAAGGGAGGGGGGGGGCTCAGAAGGAATAGAAAAAGGGAAAGCAGTGGAAAAAAATATTTAAAAGTTCCAAATCTGATGAAGAACATCCAAGTTCAATAAACTCTAAGTGGGATTAACTCAGAGATCTACATCTAGACATATCATAGTCAAACCATAAAAAGGCAAAGAGAAGATCCTGATCATATAGAAAAGTAGGAAGATTCTGAACTCACTTCCTCCTTCCCCTCCCCCACACACCAAGGCTTCAGCTATATACGGAGCAACTCTCTCTGAGAACCTGAAGACTAGCAGAATGCTCTTCCACAGCTAAAGATATAAAGAAAAAGACACATCGTGAAGGGTAAGAGGGGCAGAGACCTGGTTGGGATCTCATCATGGAAACCCACAAGTGGGATTTTTCAAGCCCCACAGTGAACACCACCTGCCCTGGGGACCTTCACTGAGAAGACCAGCCCCAGAATGTTTGGCTTTGAAAATCAGTGGGGCTAACTCTGGGAGAGCTGGAGGACTACAGAAAACTGAGACCCCATACTTAAAGGGCCCATGCACAAACTCACTTGCTTTGAGACACAGCACAAAGACAGCAGTTTGAAAAGTGCTTAGGCTATACATGAAGGGGATTGATTGACTAATTTTACAGCATATTCGAGAGGGGAAGAAATCTGTAGAAATCTTCTCCAGGAATGGAAACACTGGCAGGTACCATTTTTCTTGACTTCATTCTGTCTCATTGGCCCAATACTGGCAGGTACTAGTTCTGACACTTTCCATCTACCTTGCTAGCACCTCTCACCCTGCCCTACAGTTCCCTTGCAGATTTGTCATGCCCCACCTTCCCACTCTTGTATGTGCCTTCCCAAAGTGGTTCCTAACATGCCGCACTCAGCAGGTGGCCTCAGCTAGGACCAGCACCTTCCCAAACTGGCTCTCATCCTGCTACACACACCAGATAGCCTCGGCTGGACATGTGCCACTCCAAAATGTCTCCTTCCCTGGAGTAGGGTTGGGGATCCAGTCCTCCACACCATGTGCCTGCAACAGTCACGGTTGGAAATCATAGCCCAGCTGTCTAGGGTCCAGCCCCACATATCAGTGTGCCTGTAGCAGTAGAGGCCCATCCACAACTGGAGGGTACACATAGCCTACACACAGAGTACACCCCTGGAGGGCCTGGTTTTGCTGACTAGAGGAAACTGTGCTTCTGGGCCCCACAGGATGCCTTCCACATATGGCCACTTACTTAAGACCAGGAGACATAGCTGGCCTACTTAACACATAGAAATAAATGCATAGAGTCGGCCAAATGAGGAGACAGAGGAATATCTTCCAAATGAAAGAACAAGACAAAACTTCAGAAAAAGAATTAAATGCTTAACCAACTGAGCCACCCAGGCGCCCCCCTGAAAAAGAATTAAATGAAACAGAGATAAGCAATAGACCTGATAAAGAGTTCAAAGTAATGGTCATAAAGATGCTCACCAAACTCAGGAGAAGAATAAACATAGTGAGAACTTTAATAAAGAGATAATATAAAAAGTACCAATCAGAACAAAAGAATACAATAACTGAAATGAAAAATACACTACAGGAAACCAAAAGCAGATTAGATGCAGTAGGAGGATCTGCAATCTGGAAGATAGGGTAATGGAAATCAGCCAAGCAGAAAGATAAAAGAAAAATGAATTTAAAAAAATGAGGATAGCTTAAGAGACCTCTAGAATATCAAGTGGGCTATCATTTCCATTATAGGAGTCCCAGAAGAAGAAGAGAGAAAGAAAGGGGCAGAAAACTTACTTGAGGAAATAATAGCTGAAAACCTCCCTAATCTTGAAAGGAAACAGACATCCATGTCCAGGAATAAAAGCCCCAAACAAGATGAAAACAAAGAGGTCCACACCAAAACACAAATAACCAAAATGTCAAAAATCAAAGAAAGAATCTCAAAAGCAGCAAAAGAGAAACAACACTTACATATTGCTATCAGCAATCAGCTGATTTTCAACAGGAAGTCTGTAGGCCTGAAGGGAGTGACATTATTTATTCAAAGTGCTGAAAGAAAAAAAAAAAAACCTACAGTCAAGAATACTCTTCTTGACAAGATTATCATTCAGAATTCAAGGAGAGATAGTTTCCTCAACAAAATAAAAGGTAAAGGAATTCATCACCACTAAAATGAGTTTACTAGAAATGTTAAAGTGACTTCTTTAAGTGGAAAAAAAGGCCATAACTAGAAATAAGAAAATTTTGAAAGAAAAACAGCTCATTGGTAAAAGTAAACCTACAGTAACGGTAAATGAATTAACTACTTACAAAGCTACTATGAGTATAAAAAGACAAAAGTAGTAAAATCAACTATATATACAATAATGAGTTAAGGGATACACAAAACAAAGAAAAAAGTAAAATATGACCTCAAAACGAAACAGGGTGGAAAGCAAAAACATACTGCTTTTAGAATATGTTCAAACTTAAGTGATTAGCAACTTAATATAATATAAACTGCTATGTATGTAAGTTGTTGCATATGAACCTCATGGAAACCACATACCAAAACCTATAATAGATACACAAAAAAATAAAGAGAAAGGAATCCAAACATAGCAATAAAAAAAGTCATCAAATTACATAGGAAGACAGCTCCAGAAGAGGAACTACAAAAACAACCAGAAAACAATTTAAAAAATTGCAATAAGTACATACCTATCAGTAATTACTTTACATACCCATTAAATAAATGCTCCAATCAAAGACATAGGGTGACCGAACATATTAAAAAAAAAAAAGACCCATATGTATGCTGCCTATAAGAGACTAACTTCAGACCTAAAAATAAACACAGACTGAAAGTGAAGGGATGAAAAAATATATTATATGCAAATGGAAATAAAAAAGAAAGCTGGGATAACAATACTGATTCAGACAAAACAGACTTTAAAACAAAGACTGTGGCAGGACAAAGAACGATGATACATAGAGATAAAGGTATCAATCAAACAAGAAATACAAGAATTGTAAATACCTATGCACCCATCATGGGGCACCTAAATACATAAAGCAAATATTAAGAGACATAAAAGGAGAAATTGACAGTAATACAATCATAGTAGGAAATTTTAACACTCCAGTTACGAAATAAAAATGTCTCAATAAATTCAAGAAGGTTGAAGCATCTTTTCCAACCACAATGGTATGGAACTAAAGATCAATTACAAGAAAAAAAATTGAAAAAAATACAAACACATAAAGCCTAAACAATAAACAACCAATGATTCAACAAAAATATCAAAGAGGAAATCAAAACATACCTTGAGACAAATGAAAATGGAAAGACAATGTTCCAATATCTAAGAGACACAGCAAAAGCAGTTCTAAGAGGAAAGTTGATAGCAATACAGGTCTACATCAAGAAACAAGAAAAATCTCAAATAAACTATCTTACCTTATCCAAAGGAACTAGAAAAAGAACAAACAAAGCCCAAAGTTAGAAGGAAAAAAGAAAATAATAAAGATCAGAGCAAAAATAAATGAAATAGAGACCAAAAAACTTAGGATGCACCTAAGAACTAGTTCTTTGAAAAGAAACAAAATGGGTAAACCTTTGGCCAGTTCATCATGAAAAAAGAAGACTCAAAAAAATCCAAATGAAAGGAGAAGTAACAGTGAGCACCACAAAAATACATAATAGACTACAAAATTATAATAGATTAAAATGAACAATTATAGGCCAACAAACTGGACAGCCTAGAAGAAATGGACAAATTCCTAAAAACATACAACCATCCAAGACTGAATCAGGAAGAAATGGAAAATGTGAACAGACCAATTACTAGTTATGAAATTGAACTAGTAATTTAAAAACTCCAAATAAATAAATAAATAAATAAGTAAATAAAGCCCAGGACCAGATAAGTGATCCTGGTGAATTCTTCACAGGTGAATTCTACCAAACATTTAAATAAGAGTTAATATCTACCCTTCTCAAAATATTTAAAAATTTGAGAGGAAGAAGTGCTTCTAAATTCATTTTATGTGGCCAACATCACCCTGATATGAAAACCAGATGAAGACACTACAAAAAAGAAAGAAAGAAAGAAAAAAAGAAAGAAAGAAAGAAAGAAAGAAAGAAAGAAAAAGAATTACCAGCCAACATCCCATTTGAATATAAATGGAAAAATCTTCAACAAAATATTTGCAGATAAAATTCAACAATACTTTAAAATACTTTAAAAGGATCACACACCACAATCAAGTGGCATTCATTCCAGGGATACTAGGATGGTTCAATATCTATAAAGCAATCAACATGATACACTATGTAAACAAATGGAGGATAAAAATCATGATCATCTCAATAGATCAGGAAGAGCATTTGACACAATTCAACATCCATCCATGATAAAAACGCTCAACAAGGTGGGTATAGAGGCAACATATTTCAACATAATAATAGCCATAAGTGACAAACAGATAACATCATACTCTATTGTGAAAGCTGTTCTTCTAAGATCAGAAATAAGACAAGGATACCAACTCTCACCACTTTTATTCAACACAGTACTGGAAGTCCTAGCCACAGCAATCAGACAAGAAAAAGAAATGAAAAGCATCCAAATTGATATGGCATAGTGCTGAGAGCCTTGGTTTTCCTGCAACCCAGAAACAGCAATAGGAACAGACAAAAAAAAAAAAAAGCCTCACTATACGCCTGCTCTCACCTGCCAAAATAACAGTATAGAAGCCTACCAAGACAGACAATAACCAGTCTACTCCAGCTAAACACCCTAGAAAAACTTATGGCTCCACCCCCAACTATGCCAATGTAGTCCAAGTGAGGAACCTTGACTTCAACCCTCCGAAAGCTATTCTGAAGTACTGCAACACTCCTGCTGGACTGTTGTAAGAAAAGACCAAGCAGTGATCCAGGACTTTCTTTCCCACAAGCTAGTAATGAAGCCCAGGTGGTATCAGTGGCGATCATGTGGGAAACATGAACTTCCAACCCTAGTGGGAAGCAACAAGGCACTCCTTCCCCTCCCTGCTTGGGTAGTATCAGAGGAGGCCAGTGAAGAGCTTGGACTTTCACCATTTCTTACTGTTAACAAGGCCACCCCAGAGTTTTCTCTGTGGACACCATGTGGGAACCAGAACTCCTACCATACAGCATTATCCAGGAATACCCCATTGGGCACCAATGGAGACTGAATGGGGAATCTGGATTTCTACCTACACTTGACAATGATGAGGCAGTGGCACCCCATTCTCTACCAGGTGGTATCAGAGGAAGCCAATTATAATAGTAGGTTTAAAGAAGATCCATAGTGTCATATCATATTAAATGTCCATGTTTCAATTTTAAAAAATCATAATACTTGGGAATGCAAGCTGGTGCAGCTGCTCTGGAAAACAGTATGGACGTTCCTCAAAAATGAAAAATAGAACTACCCTATGACCCAGAAATTGCACTACTAGTATTTATCCAAGGGATACAGGTGTGCTGTTTCAAAGGGACACATGAACCCCAATGTTTATAGCAGCACTATCAACAATAGCCAAAGTGTGTAAAGAGACCAAATGTCCATCAATGGATGAATGGATAAAGAAGATGGGGTATGTGTATATATATATATATATATATATATATATATATATATATATACACACACACACACACACACACACAATGGAGTATTACTCGGCAATCAAAAAGAATGAAATCTTGCCATTTGTAATTATGTGGATGGAACTGGAGGGTATTATGCTAAGTGAAATTAGTCAGTCAGAGAAAGACAAAAATCATATGACTTCTCTCATATGAGGGCTTTAAGAGACAAAACAGATGAACATAAGGGAAGGGAAATAAAAAATAATATAAAAACAGGGAGGGGGACAAAACAGAAGAGACTCATAAATATGGAGAACAAACTGAGGGTTGTTGGAGGGGTTATAGGAGGGGGGATGGGCTAAATGGGTAAAGGGCATTAAGGAATCTACTCCTGAAATCATTGTTGCACTATATGCTAATTTGGATGTAAATTAAAAAATAAAATAAAATTAAGTATTATGTTGAAAAAACAAACAAATGATTTAAGGTAGTTACCCTTAAATTCTAATATTTCATTTTATCTTAAAACATGTACATTTGTTCAGGGGTGCCTGGGTGGTTCAGTCATTAAGTGTCTGACTTCAGCTCAGGTCATGATCTGACCTGAAGTTCCTTCTCAACTCCACATCCCATGAGTTTGTGGGTTCTAGCCCCGCACCAGGCTCTGTGCTGAAAGCTCAGAGCCTGGAGCCTGCTTCTGATTCTGTGTTTCCCTGTCTCTCTGCCCCTCCTTGCCTTGCACTCTGTCTTCTCTTTCTCTCAAAAATAAATAAACATTAAAAAAATTTAAAAAAAATCATAATACCAAGAATTGGGAAAGTCTCACACTTAATGAAAAAACACAATCAACAGGTGACAACACCAAGGTGAAAGAGATGTTAGAATTATTATCAGGTATTTCCAAGTAGCCATGATAAAAATGCTTTGACAGCAAATGCAAAAATTCTGGAAACAAGTGACAAAAAATACAAAATCTTTAAATAAATTTTAAAAATCTCAGAAATGTAGGGGCACCTGGGTATCTCAGTTGGTTAAGCATCTAACTCTTGGTTTCAGTTCAGCTCATGATCTCATGGTCATGGGATCAAGCCCTACATCAGGCTTTGTGCTGGGTGTGGAGCCTGATTGAGATTCTCCCTCTCCCTCTGCCCATTCCCCACTTGCACACTCAGTGCTTTCCCTCTCTCTCTTAAAATAAAAGTCTCTGAAATGTGACAGAGACAAAGAAGAACCAAACTGAAATATTAGAAACAAAAAAGATAATAACCAAAATACAAAGCTCAGTTGATAAACTCAACAATCAAATGGAGGGACAGAGGAAAGAATCAGCAAATGAGATGATACAACAATAAAAACTAACTAACCTGAATGACAAAGAAAGCAAAATGGAAATAAAAGAAAAACTTTCAGTAATCTGTGGAACGCTAATAACAGACCTAATATATAAGTTATCAGAATCCCAAAGGAGGAGAAAAACAAGGTGGAGTTAAAAAAGTACTCAAAGAAACAATGGTTCAAACGTCCCAAATATGGTAGAAATGCAGTTCAAAAGCTAAGCAAACCACAAACAGGAAACAGACACAGAAATGCATGCCATAATGCATTAATATTAAATTTCTAAAAACTAAAGACAAAAAAATTTATTGAAAACAGCCAGAGGAAAACCTTACTTACAGGGGAAAATCCAATTAGATAAACAATACATTTCTCACTAGAAACCATGTGGCCAGAAGGAAATGACAAATATTTTCCAACTTTTGAAAGGAAAGTATCATCAACCCAAATCTTATACCCAGCAAAAATGTATTTCAGAAATGAAGGAAGAAACCAAGGCATTCTCAAATTAAGGAAAACTTAGAGAATTTGTCACCAGGAGACCTAATGTAAAAATATGTGGCTAAAGACAATTCTCTAATCAAAAGGAAACAAAGATCTCTGGATCATCAGGAAGAAAGAAAAAAGCTGGTATGCAAAAATATGGTTTTATAAATAGGCTTTTCTTATTGAGTTCTCTAAACTCAATGGTTTGGTGTTTGAAACAAAATTTGTAACACTCTCTGATGTGTTTCTAAATATATAGAGAAAAAAAGTATATAGAAAAGACGTAAGGGAGGTGAAGTGTTTTATATTTCATTTGAACTGGCATATTGATGACATCAGTAGACTGTTAAGTTATTTATACACAACATATTACATAGGACAACTAAAAAGCCATACAGATACACTCAAAGACCCTATAGATAAATCAAAATGGAATTATAAAACATGTTCAAATAACTTGCAGAAAGGCAAGAGAAAGAAAATGGTAAAATGAAAAACATAAGACAAAAATTAAGTTGTTGACATAAGTCCTAACATACCAATAATTACATTAAGTGGAAATTATCTAAATGAATCAATTAAAAGACAGAAATTAGCTGTGAGGACTGAAAAAAACATGACCTAACTATATGCCACCAACAAAAATTTATTTCAGTTTATATAATGATATAGGCAGAGTGAAAATGAAATACTGGAAAAATGTATATTATACAAATATTAATTAAATGATAGCAGAGTGGCTTAACAAAGTAGACTGCAGTGCAAAGGAGATTAGCAGGGCCAGAGAAGAACATTACATAATGATAAAAAGATCAATCCACCAAGAAGACCTAGCAATCCAAAATGTTCCTAAACCAAAAAATAAGACTCTGATGATGTCAAACTTAAACAGCTGAAAGAAGTAGACCACACAATTATAGTTGGAGATTTCAAAATCTCTGTCCCAACAATTGATAGAATAACTAGACATAGAAATTATAGAACTAAAAAACACTACCAACCACCAGGATATAATCCATATTTTTAAAGCATTCCCACCCAACACAGATTGCACATTATTTTTAAGCACCCATGGAACATATGCCAAAATCACATCCTGAGATATCAAACAAACCTCAACAAATTTAAAAGAATTGAAATCATAAAAATATATTCTCTAACAACAATGCAATCAAACTAGAAATCAGTAACAAAAAGCTAACTGGAAAATCTCCCCAAACTTAAAACTAAACAACATATTTCTAAATAAACTATAGATCAAACAATTCTCAATGGAAATAAAGAAAATACATTGAACTGAATGAAAACAAAAATACACTGTAACAAAATGTGTGGGACACAGCTGAAAGAGTACAAGAGGGAAATACATATCACTTAATGCATACATTAGAAAAAAAGGGAAAGTCTCAAATTAATAATATAAGATTTTGCTTAAGGACTAAACAAGAGAAAAGTAAACCCAAAGCAAGTACGAGGAGGTAAATAATAAAGTTTGAAGCAGGAATCCATGAAATTGGAAACAAACAAGAAAGAAAGAAAACCAATTAAACAAAGAAATGTTCTTCAAAAAGATCAACAAAATTGACAAGCCTCTAACAAGACTGACAAAGATAAAAAGAGTAAAGATTTGAGTTACCTGTAATGAGGTATCATTATAGACCCTGCAGACATCAAAAAGATAATAAAGGAACACCATGAATAACTTTACACACATAAATTCGACGACTTAGATAAAATAAACTAATTCTTCAAAAAAACAAAAACACAATTCATCAATTATAAAAGACAATTGAGTATCCCTTATAACTATAAAGAAAGTGGAGTTCACAGCCTTCTGCATGACATATCATAGAGAAACTGGAAAAATACAAAGATAAAGAGAGAATTCTGAAAGCAGCTAGAGATAAACAGACCTTAACATACAAAGGTGGTCACATAAGGGGAGGAGCAGACCTATATACTGAAACTTGGCTAGGCCAGAAAAGAAAAGCAGGAAATCTTCAATGTGATGAACAGGAAAAATATGCAGCCAAGAATCCTTTATCCAGCAAGCCTGTCATTCAGAATAGGAGAGAGAAAGGTTTTCCAAAACAAACAACTGAAGGAATTCATCACCACTAAACCAGCTCTAGAAGAGATCCTAAGGGGGACTCTGTGAGTGAAATGTTCCAAGGACCACAAAGTACCAGAGACATCACTATAAGCATGAAACTTACAAATAACACAATGACTCTAAACCTGTATCTTTCAATAATAACACTGAATGTAAATGGACTAAATGTTCCAATCAAAAGACACAGGGTATCAGAATGGATAAAAAAGAAAAAAAAAAAACAAGACCCATCTATTTGCTGTCTACAAGAGATTCATTTTAGACCCAAGGACACCTTCAGATTGAAAGTGAGGGGATGGAGAACTATCTATCATGCTACTGGAAGTCAAAAGAAGGCTGGAGTAGCCATACTTATATCAGACAAACTAGACTTTAAATTAAAGGCTGTAACAAGAGAGGAAGAAGAGCATTATATAATAATTACAGGGTCTATCCATCAGGAAGAGCTAACAATTATAAATGTCTATGGACCGAATTCGGTCAGAAGCACCCACATACATAAAACAATCACGAACATAAGCAGTCTTATTGGTAAGAATGTGGTAATTGCAGGCGACTTTAATACTCCACTTACAACAATGGACAAATCATCTAGACAGAAAAATCAGTAAAGAAACAATGGCCCTGAATGATACAATGGACCAGATGGACTTGACAGATATATTTAGAACTCTACATCCTAAAGCAGCAGAATATACTTTCTTCTTGAGTGCACATGGAACATTCTCCAAGACAGATCACATACTGGGGTCACAAAACAGCTCTCATATTGATAAAAGAATTGAGATGATACCATGTACACTTTCAGATCACAATGCTATGAAACTTGAAATCAACCACAGGAAAAAGTCTGGAAAACCTCCAAAAGCATGGAGGTTAAAGAACATCCTACTAAAGAACGAATGGGTCAACCAGGCAATTAGAGAATAAATTTAAAAATTATATGGAAACAAATGAAAATGAAAACACAACAATCCAAAACCTCTGGGATGCAGCAACGGCAGTCTTAAGAGGAAAATACATTGCAATCCAGGCCTATCTCAAGAAACAAGAAAAATCCCAAATATATAATCTAACAACACACCTAAAGGAACTAACAACACCTAACAGAACAGTAAAGACACCCCAAACCTGGCAGAAGAAGAGACATAATAAAGATCAGAGCAGAAATAAACAATATAGAATCTAAAAAAAAAAAAATTGACCAGATCAATGAAACCAAGAGTTTGTTTTTTGAAAAACAAACAAAATTGATATATAAAAAATAAACAAGACCTCTAGCCAGGCTTCTCAAAAGAAAAGAGGGAGGACCCAAATAGATAAAATCACGAATTAAAATGGATTACAACTAATCCCTCAAATACAAGCAATTATCAGGAAAACTATGAAGAATTATATGCTGACAAATTGGACAACCCGGAAGAAATGGACAAATTCCTAAACGCCCACACACTACCAAAACTCAAACGGGAAGAAATAGAAAATTTGAATAGGCCCATAACTAGTGAAGAAATTGAATCGGTTATCAAAAATCTCTCAACAAATAAGAGTTCTGGACCAGATGGTTTCCCTGGAGAATTCTACCAGACATTTAAAGCAGAGTTAATACCTATCCTTCTCAAGCTGTTCCAAAATATAGAAATGGAAAGAAAACTTCTGGAATCATTCTATGAAGCCAGCATTACTTTGATTCCCAAACCAGACAGAGACCCAACAAAAAAGGAGAAGTACAGGCCAATATCCCTGATGAATATGGATGCAAAAATTCTCAACAAGACACTAGCAAATCGAATTCAACAGCATATAAAAAGACTTATCCATCATGATCAAGTGGGATTCATTCCTGGGCTGCAGGGCTGGTTCAATATTTGCAAATCAATCAATGTGATACATCACATTAATAAAAAAAAAAGGATAAGAACCATATGATCCTGTCAATAGATGCAGAAAAAGCATTAGACAAAATACAGTATGCTTTCTTAATAAAAACCCTCAAGAAAATCGGGATAGAAGGAACATACTTAAACATCATAAAAGCTATTTATGAAAATCCCACAGCTAATATCATCCTCAATGGGGAAAAACTGAGAGCTTTCCCCCTGAGATCAGGAACACGACAAGGATGTGCACTCTCAACACTGTTGTTTAACACAGTGTTGGAAGTCCTTACATCAGTAATCAGACAACAAAATGAAATAAAACGCATCAAAATTGGCAAAGAAGTCACACTTTCACTTTTTTCAGACGACATGATACTCTACATGGAAAACCCAAAAGACCCCACCAAAACTCTGCTAGAACTGATACATGAATTCAGCAAAGTCGAAAGGTACAAAATCAATGTAACAGAAATCGGTTGCATTTTATACACCAATAATGAAGCAACAGAAAGAGAAATAAAGAAACTGATCCCACTTACAATTGCACCAAGAACCATAAAATACCTAGGAATAAACCTAACCAAAGATGTAAAAGATCTATATGCTGAAAACTATAGAAAGCTTATGAAGGACATTGAAAATACAAAGAAATGGAAAAACTTTCCATGTTCATGGATTGGAAGAATAAATATTGTCAAAATGTCAATACTACCCAAAGCAACCTATACATTGAATGCAGTCCCAATCAAAATTGCATCAGCATTCTTCTCAAAGGTAGAACAAGCAATCCTAAAATTTGTATGGAGCCACAGAAGACCCTGAATAACCAAAGTAATATTGAAGAAGAAAATCTAAGAGGGAGCCATCACAATCCCAGACTTTAGCCTCTACTACAAAACTGTAATCATCAAGACAATATGGTATTGGCACAAAAACACACACATAGACGAATGGAATAGAGAACCCTGAATTGTACCCACAAATATATGGCCAACTAATCTTTGACAAAGCAGGAAAGAGTATCCAATGAAAAAAAAGGCAGTCTCTTTAACAAATGGTGCTGGGAGAACTGGACAGCAACACGCAGAAGAATGAAACTAGACACATTCTTACATCATACACAAAAATAAACACAAAATAGATGAAAGACCTGAATATGAGACAGGAAACCATCAAAACCCTAGAGGAGAAATCAGGAAAAAAACCTCTTTGACCTCAGCTGTAGCAATTTCTTACTCGACACATCTCCAAAGGTAAGGGAATTAAAAGCAAAAATGAACTATTGGTACCTCATCAAGATAAAAAGCTTCTGCACTGCAAAGGAAACAGTCAACAAAACTAAAAGGCAACCAATGAAATGGGAAAAGATATTTGCAAATGACGTATCAGATAAAGGGCTAGTATCCAAAATCTATAAAGAACTCACCAAACTCCACACCTGAAAAGCAAATAATCCAGTGAAGAAATGGGCATAAGAAATGAATAGACACTTTTCCAAAGAAGACATCCAGATGGCCAACAGACACATGAAACAATGCTCAATGTCACTTATCATCAGGGAAATACAAATCAAAGTCACAGTGAGATACCACCTCACACCTGTCAGAGTGGCTAAAATGAACAAATCAGATTATAGATGCTGGCAAGGATGTGGAGAAATGAGAACCCTCTTGCACTGTTGGTGGGAATGCAAGCTAATGCAGCCACTCTGGAAAATAGTGTGGAGGTTCCTCAAAAAAGTAAAAGTAGAACTACTCAATGACCCAGCAATAGCACTGCTAGGAATTTACCCAAGGGATACAGAAGTGCTGATGCATAGGGGCACTTGTACTCCAATGTTTATAGCAGCACTTTCAACAATAGCCAAATTATGGAAAGAGCCTAAATGTCCATCAACTGACGAATGAATAAAGAAGATGTGGTTTATATATACAATGGAATACTACTTGGCAATGAGAAAGAATGAAATCTTGCCATTTGCAGCAATGTGGATAGAACTGGAGGATATTATGCTAAGTGAAATAAGTCAGTCAGAGAAAGACAGATACCATATGTTTTCACTCATATGTGGATCTTGAGAAACTTAACAGAAGACCATGGGGGAAGGGAAGGGGGGAAAAAGTGACAGACAGGGAGGGAGGCAAACCATAAAATACTCTTAAATACAGAGAACAAACTGAGGGTTGATGGGGAGGGGTGGAGGAGAGCAGAAAGTGGATGATGGGCATTGAGGAGGGCACTTTTTGGGATGAGCACTGGGTGTCATATGGAAACCAATTTGACAATAAATTTCATATTTAAAAAAACACTGCAGAGCAGTGTATATCCTCTTGTGAATATACACACAAAAATCTTTAACAAAACATCACATAGAATTCAGCAACATATAAAAATGTATGTACACATAACCAATGGTATTTATTTCAAGGATACAAAGTTGGTGCACTCTTCACAAATCAATCTACTTACCACCACATTAACAGACTAAAGGAGACAAATCACATGATCATATCAACCAATGTAGAAAGAGAATTTGATAAAATTCCACACCCATTCATGATAAAATCTCTCAAAAAAAATAAGGAGAGGGGAACATTCTCCATTTGATAAAGAATGTTACAAAAACCACATGTAACATCACAGGTAATGATAAAAAACTGAATGTTTTTCCTCTAAGATCTGGAACAAGGCAAGGATTTCTGCTCTGATGACTCTTATTCAACACCGTGCTGGTAGTTCTATTCAGTGTAATAAGGCAAGAAAAGGAAATAAAAGACATACAAATATAAAAGGAAGAAATAAAGCTGTCTCTATTTGCAGATGACATGACTATCTGCATAGTATAGCCCAAGGATTCTACAAAAGAACTAGAACAACTAAGGAAGTTCATCAATGTCACAGGTTACAAGAGAAAGATGAAATATTATGATCATCTCTATATACTAGCAATGAACATGTAAATACAAAAACTAAAACTCCAATGCCATTTATAATCACTTAATATATTAGATACTTAGGCATAAATCTATCAAAACATGTACAGGACTGGTATGTCAAAAACTACAAAATACTGATGAAAGAAATAATAATCTAAAAATGGAGAAACATATTAGGTTCATGGATTGCAAGACTCAACATAATACAGATGTCAGTTATCATCAAATTGATATGCAGGTTTAATGCAAGTCTTTACAAAATTCCAGCAAGACTTTTTGTAGCTATAGACAAAATTATTGCAAAATTTATAAAGAAAGTCAAAGGATTTAAACTTAACTTTTTTTTTTGGGAAAAGAAGAATAAAGTCTGAAGAATTACTCTACCTGGTTTAAAACTTATTTTAGAGCTATGGTAAATCAAGGCTGTGTGGTAGAGATGGGAAGACAGATATACAGAATAATAGTACAAAATAAAGAATTCAGAAATAGACTAAAAAATATGCTTGACTGTAGAGAAAATTGAAAAAGAAATTCAATTGAGGAAAGATAGCCTTTTCAACAAATGGTGCTGGAACAATTGGGCATCATGGACAAAAAAAGAGAAAAAAAGACTTTATCTGGGTCTTATACCTTATATAGAAACTAGTTCAAAATGTATCAGTCTTTGATGTACACTATGAAACTACATATACTTTTAGGGAAAAAAAATAGGATAATCTCCAGGATCTCTGATGAGTTCTTAGATTTGACACCAAAACCATGACTCCTAAATGAAAACTGGATAAAGTGGCCTTAATTAAAATTAGAAAAGTTTGCTTTATATAGTTACAAGAGTGGGAGAAGATACCTACAAACCACATATCTGACAAATGACTAGTGTCTTGAATATATAAAAAAATTCTTGAAATTTATCAGTTAAAAAATACAACCAAATGCATCATCTATGGAATAAATAATTCATAAATTTATTCTATGAAACAAATAATTCATGGGCTTTATTGAAAACTTCTGCTCTGCAAAAGACACTGTCAAAAAATGAGAAGACAACCCACAGACTGGAAAAAAATGTTTTAAAAGATATATCTGGTGGTGAACAGACACATGAAAAAATGCTCAACATCACTCATCATCAGGGAAATACAAATCAAAACCACAATGAGATACCACCTCACACCTGTCAGAATGGCTAACATTAACAACTCAGGCAACAACAGAGGTTGGTGAGGATGCGGAGAAAGAGGATCTCTTTTGCCCTGCTGGTGGGAATGCAAACTGGTACAGCCGCTCTGGAAAACAGCATGGAGGTTCCTCAAAAAATTAAAAATAGAACTACCCTATGACCCAGCAATTGCACTACTAGGTCTTTACCTAAGGGATACAGGTGTGTCGTTTCAAAGGGGCACATGCCCCCAAATGTTTATAGCAGTGCTATCGACAATAACCAAAGTATGGAAAGAGCCCAAATGTTCATTGATGGATGAATGGATAAAGAAGATGTGGTATGTATGTATGTGTGTATCCACACACACACACAATAGAGTATTACACAACAATCAAAAAGAATGAAATCTTGCCATTTGCAACTACCTGGATAGAACTGGAGGGTATTATGCTAAGCAAAATTAGTCAGAGAAAGACAAATATTATATGAATTCACTCATATGAGGAATTTAAGATACTAAACAGATGAAAATAAGGGAAGGGAAGCAAAAAGAATATAAAAACAGGGAGGGGGACAAAAACAAGAGAGACTATTAAATATAGAGAACAGAGGGTTACTGAAGGGGTTGTGGGAGGGTGATGGGCTAAATGGGTAAGGGGCATTAAGGAATCTACTCCTGAAATCACTGTTGAAATCATCTACTCCTGAATTGCTATATGCTAACTTGGATGTAAATTAAACAATAAATAAAATTTAAAAAAAAGATGTATCTGGAAATGGACTTCAAAATATGTAAGAAACCCTTAGAACTTAAAAATAATGAACAACCTGATTCAAAAAATGGGCAAAAGACCTGAACAGACACCTCATCAAAGAAGATATAAAGATGACAAATAAGCATATGAAAAGGGTATGATTAATTTTTCTAGGCTTGGTGTATATTGCTCTTTTATTCAAGAAATCGGCAGTTATAAAACAAATCTACCTGTTAAAGGCTCTTGGTCATTTTGAAAAATAAATAACGTTAAGATTTGAAAAAAAAAATGGGTGCCTAGGTGGCTCAGTTGGTTAAGTGTCTAATTTCTGCTCAGGTCATGATCTCACAATTCATGAGGTTGAGCCCTGCATACGGCTCTGTGCTGACAGCTCAGAGGCTGGAGCCTGCTTCAGATTCATGTCAATAGGGAATTGCAAATTAAAATAACAATGAGATACCACTAAATATCTCTTAGAATAACTAAAATTCAAAACAGTGACACCGCCAGATGTTGGCAAGTATACGGAGTAACAAGAATATTCATTCATTCACTGCTGATGGGAATGCAAAATGACATAGGCACTTTGAAAGACAGCTGGGCAGCTTCTCACAAAACTAAACTCCTACCATATGATACAGCAAACATATTCCTTGTTATTTACTCAAATGAGTTGAAAACTCATGTTCACACAGAAACCTACACACAGGTATTTATAGCAGCTTTATTCATAATTGCCAAGACTTGTAAGCAATCAAGATATCCTTCAGTAGGCAAATGGATGAACAAACTGTGGTACACCCAGACAATGAACTGTTACTCAATGCTAAAAAGAAATTAGCTATCAAGCCATGAAAAGACATGGAGGAAACTTAATGCATAGTATTAAATGATAAAGCCGATCTGAAAAGGCTACATACTGCCTGATCCCAACTATATGACAAAACTATGGAGACACTAAAAAATAATCCATGCTAAACAGGGAAAGAAGGTTGAATAGCAGGAGCACAGAGTACTTTTAGGGCAGTGAAATGACTTTCTATGATACTGTAATGTGGATAAATGTCATTATACATACACTTGTTGAAAGCCATAGAATATAAAGTGGACCCTGCACTTTATAAACTATGGACTTTGGGTAATTGTAATGCATCAATATAGGCTCATTCTTTGTAACAAATGTACCACTCTTTTGAGAGATATTGATACTAGGGAAGGCTGTGCATGTATAGTGGCAGGGAGTATATAGGAACTCTCTGTAGTTTCTGTTTCATTTTGCTTTGAACTTAAAATTTCTCTAAAAAATAACGTCTATTAAAAATTAAAATTAAAAAATTTAAACCCCAAACAATTCAGATATTAAATTTGCAATTGATATATGAAGTAATATTTCACGAAAAGAGGACATACAAAAGACAAATAAGCAAATGAAAAAAAAAAATCTACATCATTAGCCATTATGGAAATACAGATGAAAACCACAGTGAGATATCCCTACATACCTATCGGAATGACTAAAATATAGTGACAATACCAAACACTGGTGAGGATACAGAGAAAATGAATTACCCATATATTGCCGATGAGAATGTAAAATGGTACAATCACTCTAGAAGACAGTTTGGCAGCCAGAGTAAACATGCAACTACCATAAAAACAAGCAATTGTATTCCTAGACATTTATCTATGAGAAATGAAGACTATAGTTTTGAATGTTTCATTGACGAAAATTGTGTAAAGGATACCTAAAATTTCCCTACATTATTTCTTATAACTGCATGTGAATCTACAGTTACGTCAAAAATTTTAAAACTGCATAAAGCAATAAAACTGTTGATAAGTTTGTAATTTGTATGACAACAACAGCACAAAGGAGGAAAGAAACAAGTATATTAGCTGGTATCAATCTGAACTAGATTGGTATACATTGAAATGTTAATTGTAATCCCTAGGAAAACCAAAACACAAGGAAATTAAAACGGTACACTAGCAAATATTTATTTACAATGAAAGAGAGCACTACTGGAGAAATGGAGAAATAGAAGAGACCTAAGACATATGAAAGAAAAATAGCAAAATGGCAAATATAAATCTTACCTTAGCCAACATGCTAAATCTTCCTGCTATGGAGATTGGTTTAGTGACGGATATAAGGTTGAACAAATATGGAAGCTAACATATTCATTGTTTGAGGAGTTCACTCTCCCACTGGACAAGAAAAAGGATGACTTAGTTGATGCTGGCCTTCAACTGGTGAACACAGTGGAGCCAAGGGATATGGCTTGCTGACGTTAGGAAATGGGTAACAGGGGAAAATAAACTGATTCTTGCTTGACATTGTTGAGCTGCCAAGCGTCCCAGTATTAGAACATACATTGCCTCTGAGTGGATAAACTAGACAAATTCAGCCTGCAGGAGCATGGCTTTGCTATTAGTCCTTCATGTAAATAAAATGGCACCTCTTTCTCCAAACAGATCCAGTTCCATGCTTGAACATATTGGTTGGTAAGCTGAATTCAGGCCCCACCTGCCCCCCCTTGCCCAGGCTCCTTGGAGCAGTGAACAATCTACACAACCATATACTGGATCTCTGAGCCTTGTCTGAAATATGCTCATTTTGGGGGGTTTTGTTTTGTTTTGTTTTTAAATATAGTTGACATACACTGTTAAATTAGTTTCATCCTGGAGTTTTTACATGAACCAATACATCTTCCTTGTTAATTAATCCACTTTGAGTAAGTCTCTCCTATTACTTGCACCCAAAAGTAGCATAACTCATACAGCATTTCTTATAAAATGAGATGTTACAAAGAATAGATGCTAAAATTTGGAATCATCTGAGCTGAGAAGGTAGGCTGGAAGTTGGCAACCTCTGTATGTTGCAACTGGTTAAAATATTTCCTATTGTATTTTAGGACTCTGAACACATGTCTACCAAGGCTAAAGCATTAAGACATCTGGTTAAAAAAATCAATTAGGATTTTGGAGATTTTGAGTACATAATACAGCCTTGAGTTAGGTCTTATGTGAGTGACATAAGCTTAGGCTACAGGTGGCCTTTCTGAAAGTAGAGACGAAACACAAAAAAATAGTTGCTGTCTTACCCAATCTCTGCTTAACTGAGTGTTTGGTCAATTAATATATTCCATTCTTCTGTAAAACATCCTGACTGAAGCCTGTAGTCCACAGAATGTTCGTGGCTATGGGTACCACCCTTAACCTACCAGGCATACCCGTTCCCATCAACGGAGTTTTATGGCTACCCAGTTTGTCTCTTTTCCTAAACTTATTTATGCCAGTTACACTTATTGTAATTATGTACTTGAATTAAGTATTACAGAATTACAGAAACCAATGAACTGTAAGTATGACAATAGAGTTTTTTTTCTATGAAAACTAAATTAAATGCTTTAGAATGACTTGATAAAAATCAATTGCTTAAAAATTGCTCTCAAAATATAAAAATTGAGGGAAATTGTAAAATTTAAAAGGATTTTTCTCTCATATATTTTACAAGATTCTTGTGGAATTCTCACTTTACTTAAAAAAAGGAAGTGTAGGGGCGCCTGGGTGGCTCAGTCGGTTAGGCGTCCGACTTCAGCTCAGGTCACCATCTCGTGGTTCGTGAGTTCGAGCCCCGCGTTGGGCTCTGGGCTGGTGGCTCAGAGCCTTGAGCCTGTTTCCGATTCTGTGTCTTCCTCTCTCTCTGACCCTCCCCCGTTCATGCTCTGTCTGTCTCTGTCTCAAAAATAAATAAACGTTAAAAAAAAAGGAAGTGTAAATCTAGATGCCTCAATGAATTATGAACTAAGGTTTATGTGAGAAAAACCCATACTCGAAGAAAAGACCTTGGCTTCATACCAAAATATTAGTGAATGAATGAGTGAAAATAAAGTGTTTATAAGAATTATTATCCTTTTATGTTTCCTTTTGAATTCAAATTGACCAAAACAAGTAGTCCTACCTTGATGGTTAAGAGGTTTCTTCTGTCTGGCTTTGCTAAGGATACTATTCTATGGAACGGATTATTCATAGTGTCTGGAGGCCTGATAATCTGAAGGCTTTTTTTTTTTTTTTTTTTTTTTACTACAAAAGCAAATAAGCTTAGGCCTGAACACCCTCACCCTCTGTATCCAAATACTTCAGGTCATGTATCAGATGAATGGGGGAAAAACACACAACATATTTAAGGAAACTGTATTTCCAAAGAAGTACAAGTCTAATAAATGATGATCTTAAGATCCAGCATTGAGGGAAGAGACCTCTCTTTCCTTGTGGGCATGGCGCTGCTGGTCACACTGCCACCATGAGGCCAACAATGAGGAAGGCAAGGTACTGGGGGACATCACTGGGCCGTAGATCAAGACTTGCCTGAGGTCTATACCCTGACTCTTCTTTTTAAATATATAAGCCAGCAGATGTCCTTTACAGTTTGGATTTAGTTTTGCTTGTTTCAAAACAAATACAAAGAACAGCCTTTTGGCCTGGGAAATGGGGGGAGGCAGTGTCCAAAAGCGGATTAAAAAGCTCAACCAGATAAAGTACATTTCTTCTTTAGAGGAATTTTGAGAAAGGCACGATGTTTTTTTGTTTTGTTTCTTAGGGTTTTTTTTTTTCCCCCGGTTAGTGACATTTCCAGAGATGTTTTAATGCCCCATTGATCTCTTAGTGCTCCTTAAAGGTTGGTGCCATGGACAACTGCCCAGCTGGACTTCCACTTAAACCTGTCTCTGGTGTTGTTATAAAGTGTGTTCTACCCAAAGGCCAGTGGATAAATTACAGCAGGACACCCAGACTACAAGTCAAATGGGCCCTTTAAAAAATGTGCATGGCCAAACTGAAATATTACTTTAAGTAATGCAGCAGAGCAACAGTGTCAAGACACAAGGAGCAGTCAGGGGTGAATCTACTTGCTTTGAAGAAAGTCACGGTACAGCAGGAGTGTCCTGTGATCGCAATGGCGTAATGCAGGTCCCTTCCAGTGGGAAGTTCTCACCTGAATATAAAGAAGGGTGTTCATCTGCTAATGTACACAGTGTTTCTGCTGGTCCCAATCCCAACTGCCCTGGGATCCACTCCCCATTCCTCCTTTGCTCTGCAGAAAGGAGGAACCCTGCAGGCTACTCCCCAAGCTGGGAACAGGCAGTGTGGACATTAGTAGGAGATAGGGGGAGGAAAGAGGGAGAAGCCACAGTATTTCTCTTGTCCCCATCTGTCCCTGGCAACATCTGATGCAACAGATGAGTCACTTCCACCTCCCCTCTGATGACCTTCGCCCTTTGCCTCCTCATTCTGGTCCAGGGGTAATGGTGGCCACTTACTAGTATTAATCTATGGATTGTCTCCGAGTCTGTGGTTGGGTGTTTCAGCTCTGCCTTCCCCTGGGTAACCATTTTCCTGTATCAGACTCTCTGTTTTAAATACTCAAGTAATTTCTCTTCCCTCAGAAAATTGAGATATATAGTACATAACTCAAAGCCTTAGGACAAAGCTTCAGAAAGATGGGTCCAAAATATACTGTCTTATTGCTGCTCTTCCATTGCTGAAGGATTTCAGTCTATTTGTTTCACACTAGTAAGTGCTCATGTTATTTCTTCCCCTTCCATTCTCAACATTTCTTCTACTTATGACTTAAAATTACACTTGAACTTATAAATGGACTTTCTTGTTTTCTAGTTATTACATCTTGGCATAATACTTTCCAAACACCATTTTATTATGTTCCACACTTAAAAAGCCACCTGGATATTCTCCCTTTCTAGTCTTTTTGTTAAACTATCTTTAAGCCCCCTTGCGTGTTTTTGTAATGTGTAACGCAGGCTCTGTTACGATAGAAAAGTTTCAAAAGACTTGTGCAGCTGGGAACTTTTTGATGATTTCATTTTATAAGTCCTTTGGAATGAATGTGGGCATTAAGAGGCACAATGAATACAATATCAATTTAACAAGATTTGAGTGGCCTTATTTTTACAGAGAAGTTAACATTTCTAGACATTGCGATTCCACCAGTGGCTTTCTCCATAATGTTTTAAAAATGGAATTTAGCAGACATATAAAATGGAAAAAATAGAAGAGCTGTCATAAATCTTTTTTACTAAAGTGTTTTGCGATTGCTTCAGAAAGAAACAAGATGAGAAAGTCCAGGTGCTATTTGTTAAAGTATAGGGTTGATGTTTCAGCATCTCACAGGGATATAATGAAAGAAACTGAAGAACACAGGTCACATGTTTGATGGTAACTCACCAGAAAAATCAGGTCCATCTGGCTTCTCCACAAGACACAGGAATGTATGAAGCCAAAGCAATGAAAAGTGCACAGCGTGGCAGAATTCACCAGACCCTCTCTCTGTGGCAGGTCCCAGTCTGCCCCCACCCTGATGGTATTGCCCCATGTGGGTCATAACAGGGGACCAGAAGGCAGGCTGTGGAGGTGGATCTGCTTACTTTTATGACAACTATGAGGGTGATCACATCAGCCACTTGTACCACTAACACCATCCCCTGAAAGGAGATCACTGGGCCACCTAACTTGGGCTGGGAAAGTTAGGAAGATCTCTCAAGCACTGTTTCTCTCTCTGCATTCTGCAAGCTGATAAACACCAAGAGACTTTATTGTTGACTTGTGCCTTTGGACCAACTCTACTTCTCCACAGACATTTTTTTCTTTTTTGGGTCTTGGGTTCAGTAGACAGCTTGCACTTCACCCTCTGAAAACTACTTAAAGATTGCTTAATAGCTTGACTTTTTAAAAGTCAATATATTTTTAAAGCTTTTATATATCAGTCTAGATCTCTCTCACTCTTTTTAAAAGATGTGTAAGGGTCCCTCACATGGATACACTGTATTTGTTTAAACCAGTGCCATACTGCAAAAGGAAGACTACAACACTTTCTCCCCAAGGGGTTGTTTTCCCAAAATGTAGTTTTATTTATTGAATTTCATGCCTTATTGAACTTTCTACGTACTAAGTACAGAGCTAAGTTAATTAAATACTTTTGCAAAGGGAAATAGAGAATTGACTACTTTGCTCGTATACTGCCAAGTAATATACGAATCATGTAAAATATGTGAATCGTAAATAGTACTAGAAGTTGCCTCTAATAAATATTTAGAATAGATGATGATATTTTTACAAAGAAAACTATACGATATAAATACCTATGTGTTCCACACACAAAACGTAATGTGAATTATACATCTGTTATAAAATTTAGGGTCAGTTATAGAAGCTAACTTTCCAGTTTTACTAAGAATAGGATGTATTTTCAAGACTCCTCTGGGAAGCTAGAGATTTCACCTAGCAGTAGACTACAAATTAGGGCCCTCTTGCACTCTTCTTTCTATGCTAGTATATCTCTGCTCATCTAGGGTCCTGGGAGAAGAGAAGATGGAGTTCCCTCTAACTCCGGTATGCTGGTATAATTCCAGGGCCCCTAGCTCCTATTTCTGATTTAACCTGACTCCTACACAAATACTCCTGAATTCTTCTTTTGTTTGCTGTGTTGGCTTCCACTTTGATCTTGCTCCCTTCTGGCCCTGGCTGATGCCCTGCATCCCAAATTCAGATAATTCCAGAGTCTGACCGATAATTTAGCTATGTAACTTTGACTGGGCTCAGGTTCCAAATAACCTGATTACAGCAATTTAGTAGGAAGAACTAGCATTGCGTATAACATACCAGCTAAATATGGTTTTACTTTACTGAAGAAGTCCCAGGTTCATAGTCCTTTACATAATTACTTAAGAAAACCAATTATGTGTAGTCATTTAATTCTTCCAGGCTATTTGCATAAAGATTTGTGAATGACAATTCAGTATTATCTCCCCCCCCACCCGTCTTATTTAATTCATTTGGAATGATCAAATGGATATGCGTTTCAAAATATATAAACTTTTGTTACCTTAAATTATATGTTGTGGAAATAATGAGAAAGAATACTCAATATTATTTAAATGGCAAAGAATGCTTAAAATGATTTAATCAGACATCAGTGGAGTACAACACTGCTAAACCTTTGTTGTCATCCTTTTAACTTTTCAAGATCAATCCTGAATCAGATGAATTCCTATGTTTGTTTACATGTTTATCAGGAAGTTCTTTGGGACCATTCTGAGAAATATAATTTCTAAATCGTGCTGATTCTAATCTCTGAGACCTAACCAATTTTATTTCTCAAAGTAAAGACTTGATTTTTAAGACAATTAACATGCCTCTCCTCTAAATGCTTATCTAACTTGAGTCTGTGAAGTCCTGAATGTTTCTGGTTTAAAAGCGATATGCACTAAATTGCAATATAAATGCTAGAAATCAAAGCAGTTAAAAAAAATCTTTGATGTTAAATCATTTTATATGATATGTATTCTACCACTCAGGAAAGCATTCCTATGGGATTAAATTTTTTTATAATTTTTCAGTTTATTTCAACTTATGCAGCCAACCAATTCCTCTCACCTTATAAAGACCTATTAAAAAAAAACCACCAATAGTCAATGTTTAATAATGATCACAAAATGGCTTTCTCAATAACTTTAAAAAAAATCATAGCCCAAAAGAATTGATTGAGGAAGCCAAGCATGAATTTTACAAGAAACAGAGATTACAGTGGTCATTTGAAATAATAGACATTTTCTGAAATAGTAAAATATAGGTTAGCAAAACTTCAAATTCCAATGATGCTAAAATCTCCCTCCAACTATAATTGTTAAATGTAAATATAACTGCTCCAGATAAATGATGGAGACAGAATTATCTAGTGAAAATTGATTACATGTTAAATACTTGAAATTCAAAAAATTAAAGTCTCTCAAAATAAGTATTTCTCTAGTAAAGCATTAGAAATCTGACTAGAAATAGTTCCCTAATTATGACTATTGATACATGAATCCTTAACACTTTTTAAAAACAGATTGAGGAAGCAATTATATTTAATTCTCTCAACAACAAAATATGCAATTTCTACTCACTGGTGGGCTCTTTTGCTTCGATTTGAATACCCACAAATTGCAAGTTAAGCACTCAACTCAAGTAATGAGTAGAAACAGGAAATGAAAAAATATAAATTCCAAAAGTAGTCACAAAGAGCACTATCATACTCATGGTATAAAAACTTGAGAATAGCAAAGAGCTGACAGATCACAATATTCACTGTGTACAACAATTATATAGTGTCTATTTTTGCCCCAAGAACAATATCTATTATGAAAAACATTTTGATTCTAATTTATACTGGCTCATGTTTATATTTTAAAAGTTATTCCTGGATTGAATGTTTAAACAAAAGACAGTAAAATTCATAACGTTCAAAAAATATCTACAGATTAATAGGAAAATGACCTAGAAAAAATTATGAAAATGGGTAAATTAGACAAACAGCAATCACAAAGAGAAAAGCAAATGGTCAACAGAAGTAAGCAAACATGTTCAGCCTCATTAATAGTAAGATTCAGCAGATTAAATAATATTCTCATCAGCTGAGCAAAATAAAGATTGATAATATCCAGTGTTGCCAAGGACATGGGTATAATATATTGGTAGGCTGTAAATTGATAGAATCTTTTCAGAAAGCCATGTGTAGTATGTATAAAAAATGTTTTGGGGCGCCTGGGTGGCGCAGTTGTTTAAGCGTCCGACTTCAGCCAGGTCACGATGTCGCGGTCCGTGAGTTCGAGCCCCGCGGAGTTCGAGCCCCGCGTCGGGCTCTGGGCTGATGGCTCGGAGCCTGGAGCCTGTTTCCGATTCTGTGTCTCCCTCTCTCTCTGCCCCTCCCCCGTTCATGTTCTGTCTCTCTCTGTCCCAAAAATAAATAAAAACGTTGGAAAAAAAATTTTTTTAAATGTTTTAAGCGTACATTCTCTTTGCCCTAGCAGTCCCACTTTCTAGTCAATGTGCGTGTGTCTGTGTGTGTATGTATACACATATATACTCCCTCCCACAAGCAATGTATATATGCACCTCCTCTTACAAGCAGACAAAACAAAGCAACAACTGCATGTCATGCAATTCACTCTGAAAACAACCCGAAGACTGACAGAACAGATCTTCCACAGCTAAAGATATAAAGTGAAGGTCATGTTAAGAGAGTAGGAGGGGCTGAGATGCGGTTGGGAAACAAACCCCAGTGAGGCCACCCACAAGCAAGAGGGGGATCAAGCCCCACTTGGCAGCCCCAGCCCTGGGGACCTACCCCATATCTGGCTTTAAACATCAGCAGGGATTCACTCTGGAAGATGCAGGACTGTAGGAAAGTGAGTCACTACTCTTAAAGGGCCAGCATGTTCTATTACTTGGTCTCAGACCCAGCATAGAAGCAGCATTTTGAAAAGCACCTGGGTTATACATAAAGGAAATTTATTGAATAATTTTAGGACATGTGTCAGAGGCATGGGGATCTGCAGTTTTCTCTGGGAACAGAAGAGAGAGCAGATGCCATTTTTCTTGTGCTCCTTCAGACTAGCTGGCAGGAAGCTTTTGTGAGCCAGCTTTGATACTCTCTATCTACCTTGCTAGCACCACTTGCCCTGCTCCGCTGTTCTCCTATGGATCTGCCAAGTCCTGCCCACCAGTGTGCCTGCAGTAGTCACGGCTGATCATAGCTGATGGTGAGGTTGAGGGCCAGACCTGCCCACTAGCACACCTGCAACAGTTGTGGTTCCACCACAGCATGAGGGCACGTGCAGCCCACAGAGAGAACGCCTGTGGAGCACCTTGTTCTGGTGACCAGTGAGATTGCTCTACTGGGCACCACAGGATATCTTCTACATAAGGCCATTATTTTCGAGATGAGGAGACATAGCTGACCTACCTAGTACATAGAAATAAACACAGAGTCAGACAAAATGAAGAGACAAAGGAATATGTTCCAAATGAAAGACCAAGAAAAAAATACTCCGAAAAAGAGCTAAACAAAATGTATATAAGTAATCTACCTGACAAAGAGTTCAAAGTAATGGTCATAAAGATACCAGATTGACAGAAGAGTGGAGGAACTCAGTGAGAACTTCAACAAAGAGATATAAAATACAAAAACAAACAAACAAAACCCCTCAAAACCGTCAGCTGAAGGATATAATGACTGAATATATAAACTATTAGTTTATATATAGTTAAATATAGTTATATATAGTTAAAAATAAACTACATGTAGAAGGACATTACATAATTATAAAAGGATCAATCCTACATGAGGATATAACAAATACACCCAAAATAGAATCACCTAAATAAATAAAGTAAATATTAACAGATATAACAGGAGAAACTGACAGTAATAAGATACAGTAGAGAGCTTAAAGCCCCACTTACATCAATGGATATATCATACAGACAGAAAATTCATGAAGAAAAAGTGGCTTTGAATGACACATTAGGTCAGAGGAACTTAACAGATATATGCAGAACATTCCAAATAAGAACACTAGAATACACATTCCTCTCAAGGGCACATAGAATGTTCTCCAGAATAGATCACATGGTAGGCCTCAAAACAAGTCTCAATAAATTTAAGAAGGCTGAAATCATATCAAGCATCTTTTCCAACCACAATGGTATGAAACTAGAAATCAGTTACAAGAAAAAAATAGAAAGAACGCAAACACATGGAAGCTAAACAACATGCCACCAATGAAAAAAAAAAACAAAGATGGGGCGCCTGGGTGGCGCAGTCGGTTAAGCGTCCGACTTCAGCCAGGTCACGATCTCGCGGTCCGTGAGTTCGAGCCCCGCATCGGGCTCTGGGCTGATGGCTCAGAGCCTGGAGCCTGTTTCTGATTCTGTGTCTCCCTCTCTCTCTGCCCCTCCCCCGTTCATGCTCTGTCTCTCTCTGTCCCAAAAATAAATAAACGTTGAAAAAAAAAAATTAAAAAAAAAAAGGGTTATTTAAAAAAAAAAAAAAACAAAAACAAAGAAAAAAAACAGAGAGAGGAATATGGAAACACAATGGTTCAATACATTTGGGATACAGCGAAAGTTGTTCCAAGAGGGGAATTTATAGTAATACAGGCCTATCTCAGGAAAAATCACAAATAAACAAACCTTGCATGTAAAGGAACTAGAAGAAGAAAAACAAAGCCCAAATTTGTAGAAGAAAGGAAATAATAAAGATCAGAGTGTGAATACATAAAATAGAGACTAAAAGAAAAATATGAAAGAAAAGATCAACGAAGCTAAGAGCTGGTTCTTAGAAAAGATAAACAAAACTGATAAACTTTAAGCCCCCATCAAAAAAAAGAGATCAAATAAATAATCAAATAAGAAATAAAAGGGGAGAAGTTACAACTGACACCATAGAAATACAAAGGATTACAAGAGACTACTATAAAAAAAATTACATGCCAAATACTGGACAATCTAAAAGAAAAAAAAATTCCCAGAAACATGCAATCTTCCAAGTCTGAAGTAGGAAAAAATGGGAAACCTGACAGACTGATTACTAGTAATGAAATTGAACTGGTAATCAAAAAATCAGCTAACAAAAGTCCAAGACCAAATGGTTTCACAGGTGAATTCTACTATACAGTTAAGCAGGAGTTAATTCCCATCTGTCTCAAACTACTCCAAAGAATCAAAGAGGAAAGAATGCTTCTGAATTCACTCTAAAGGCCACCATTACCCTGGTACCAAAACTAGATGAAGACATTACCACACACAAAAAATTACAGACCAACGTCCCTAATGAACACAAATAGAAAAATCCTCAACAAAATATTGGTTAACTAATTCAAAAATACGTTAAAAGGATCATTTACTACAATCAAGTGGGATTTATTCCAGGGATGTTAGGATGGTTCAGTATCCACAAATCAATCATCGTGATACACTGCATTAACAAAATGAAGAATAAAAGTTATATGATTATCTCAATAGAAACAGAAAAAGCATGTGACAAAATTCAACATCCACTCATCATAAAAACTCTCAACAAAGTAGGTAAAGAAGAAACACACCTCAGCATAATAAAGGCCATCTATGACAAACTCACAGCTAACATCATATTCCATGGTGAAAAACTGAGAGCTCTCCCCCTAAGATCAGGAACAAGACAAGGATGTCCACTTTCATAACTTTTACTCAGTATGGTACTGGAAGTCGTAGCCATGGCAATCAGACAAGAAAAGGAAAGAAAAGGCATCCAAATTTAAATTTATAAGGAAGAAATAAAACTGTCACTATTTGCAGATGACATGATATTATATAGAGAAAACCTGAAAGACTCTTTAAAAAACTATTAGAATACCTGAATTCGGTAATGTTTCAGGATAAAAAGTAATAGTCAGAAATCTGTTGCTTTTCTATGTACTCATAATAAAATATAAGAAAGAGAAATTAGGAAAATAACCTCATTTGCAATTGCATCCAAAAAGAATAAAATACCTAAGAATAAATTTAAACAGGATATGAAAGGATGGACTCTGAAAATTATAAGACACTGATGAAAGAAATTAAAAATGATACAAATAAGTGAAAACATACATCATACTCATGGATTGAAAGACTTAATACTGCTAAAATGCCCATACTACCCAAAGCAATCTACAGATTCAATACAATCCCTATCATAATACCAGCAGCGTTTTTCACAGAACTAGAACAAATAATCCTAAAATTTATATGCAACCACAAAGACCCTAAACTGCTAAAGCAATCTTAGGAAAGAGGAAAAAAGGTGGTTGTATAACAATCCCAGATTTGAAACTATATTACAAAGCTATAGTATTCAAGACATTGTAGTACTAGCACAAAAATATACATAGTTCATTGGAAGAGAATTAGCAGCCCAGAAATAAATCCATGCTTACATGATAAATTACCTTCTGATGAAGGAGGGAAAAATATACCATTGGGGAAGATAATTTCTTCAATAATTGGTGCTGGGAATACTGGAGAGCTACATGCAAAAAAAGAAAAAAGAAAAAAGAAAAAAGAAAAAAGAAAAAAGAAAAGAAAAGAAACTAAACCACTTTCTTACACCACACATAAAAATAAACTTAAAATGGACTACAGACCTAAATGAAAGACCTAAAACCATAAAACTCCTAAAAAAAAATTGCAGGCAGTAAACTCTTGGAAATTGGCCTTAGCAATATTTTATTGCTAAGCAAGGGGAACAAAAATAAACTATTGTGACTACATCAAAATAAAAAGGTTTTGTGCAGTGAAGGAAACCATCAACAGAACAAAAAGGCAATCTACTGAATGGGAGAGGATATTTGCAAATAATATGTACAATAAGGGATTAACATCCAAAATATTTAAAGAACTCTTACAACTCAACAGAAAAAAAAATAATAATCTGATTAAAAAGTGGGCAGAGGACCAGAAAAGCCACTTTCAAAAAGACACACACATGGCCAAAATACACATGAAAAGATGCTCAACATCACTAATTATCAGGGAAATGCAAATCAAAACCACAATGAGATACCACCTTACACCTGCAAAAATCACTAGAACCAAAAACACAAGAAATAAAAATTGTTGGCAAGGATGTGGAGAAAAGTGAGCCCTTGTACACTGTTGGGGGTGGGGGGAATGTAAATTGGTGCAGTGGCTATGAAAAACAATATGAAGATTCCTCAAAAAATTAAAAATAGACATACCATATGATCCAGTGTTTCCATTTCTGGGTATTTACCCAAAGACAATGAAAACCCTATTTTGAAAAGCTATAAGCATGTTCATTGCAGCACTACTTACAATAGTCAAAATATGGAAGCAACTTAAGTATCTGCTGATAAATGAATGGATAAAGAAGATATAGCATACACATACACACACACACACACACACACACACACACACACACAGGAATATTACTAAGCCATTAAAAAAGAATGAAATCTTGCCATTTGTGACAATATGGATAGACCTAAGAAGGTATTATTTTAAATGAAATAAGTTAGACAAAGATAAATACCATATGATTTTACTTAATGTGGGATCTACAAAATAAAATAATCAAAACCAAAATAAAAGTATAAAGACTCATAAATATAGAAAACTGTTGGTTGCCAGAGGGTAGGGATGTGGAATGATATGCAAAATAGGTGGGAATAATTACTACAAGCTTCCAGTTATAAAAGAAGTGACAGGGATGAAAAGTACAGTATAGGGGATATAGTCAATAATATTGTGATAGCATTGTGTGGTGACAAATGATAACTACACTTACCTATCATGGTATTTTGTAATGTATATAATTGTTGAATTGATATGCTGTACATCTAAACTAATATAATATTGCATGTCAACTATACTTTGACTAAAAACAAAAATAAATTACAATATATCCTTATTATTGAATGCTAGGCAGCATTAAAAATAATGAGTATATGAATTTACCTGGGATAACAGAAATTTAATGATATATTTTTATTTATTTTTTTATTTTATTTTTATATTTAACATTTATTTATTTTTGAGACAGAGAGAGACAGAGCATGAGCAGGGGAGGGTCAGAGAGAGAGGGAGACACAGAATCTGAAACAGGCTCCAGGCTCTTAGCTGTCAGCCCAGAGCCCGATGCGGGGCTCAAACTCACGGACCGAGAGATCATGACCTGAGCCGAAGTTGGACGCCCAACCGACTGAGCCACCCCGGTGCCCCTATTTATTTATTTTTAGTGTTGACTTATTTTGAGAAAGACAGAGAGAGAAAGACAGAGAGAGAGAGTGAGCACATGTGCAAGGGAGGGACAGAAAGAGAGAGAGGGAGAGAGAGAATACCAAGCAGGTTCCAGACTGTCAGTATAGAGCCTGATGCAGGGCTCCATCCCATGAACCATGAGATCATGACCTGAGCTGAAATCAAGAGCTGGATGCTCATCCAACTGAGCCACTCAGGTGCCCCACATGATATATTTTTAAATGAAAAATTACATGCCAAATGTGTAAAATGACATTGGTAGTTTACAGTAGTACCAAAGGTATTTGGCAGAAGCAAATTCCAATCCTCTATGCAGGATTGGAGAGAACTTTTCTCTCCCAGTTCTCCAAGAATTCCTTGAAAAATAAATTTCCAAGATAAGCAAGCAACTCACAGCCAAAAATAATTCAACATACAGAGAGAAACAACATACCATGAGTGAGAAGCAACAAGAATAGAGAGAGATATCAGGGGGGAAAAAAACTTGATATATATTGTTATAATCTGACACATATCATAAAATTATGTTCAGCATGTATAGAGAAAAGTTTGAAAATCTGTACAGCTATACGGAGTAAACAATGAAATTTAAGAACCAAATGGAGCACCTGGAACTGAAAATCATAACTGAAATGAAAAAAAAAATCTCAGTGGATAGGCTTCACAGTAAATTAGACACAGCTGAAGAGAGTAGTGATAAAGACACTTAGGCATGAAGATATTATCCAATGTGTTACACAGAAATATGTGGGAAAAGTAGGTTAAGAAAAATGGTGATAGAGTGGAAATGTGTCCAATTGGAGTTACAGAAGGAAAAGAGAAAGGAGGCAGAGGTAATAGATAATATGTGAAAAGAACATGGCTTAGAGTTTTCCAGAACTATTTAAAAGTATCTTCTGTCAGATTCAAGAACACAGTGTGAATCAGGCAGGATAAATATAAAGATAACCCACAACCAGACAAATTACAGTGAAACTGTAGAGCACAGAAGAGAAGAATATTTAAAGGAGACATATTACCTTCAAAGGGGTAACAAACTGACAGCTGATTTCCCGATGGCAACAAAGGAAGCCAGAAGACTGTAGAATGATATATTCATTTTGAACAAAACTCACTTTGAACCTAGAGCTCTATTCTAAAAAAAATATAGGGGCACCTGGGTGGCTTTGTCGGTTGAGCATCCGACTTTGGCTCAGGTCATGATCTCACAGCTCATGGGTTTGAGCCCCACGTCAGGCTCTGTGCTAACAGCTCAGAGCCTGAAGCATGCTTCATATTCTGTGTCTCCCTCTCTCTCTGCCCGTCCCCTGCTCGCATTCTCTCTCTCAAAATAAACAAACATTAAAAATAAATTTTATATATACATATATACACATATCTGTACATATATTTGTGTATACATGTGTATATATATCTGTACATATATGTGTATATATATGTATCTGTCTGGATACAAACAGAAATGAACAGAGATGTTTACTAATAGCCACAATAGAGTAACAGGATTTGCATTTATGCTCCTGCCTGTCACACTACAACCACCAGTATAATGAAGTGGCAGGTGTGAAGGATTAAGGGGGCACAAGAAATCTTTTGGAGGTGATGATATGTTCATTCTCTTGATTACAACGATTGTTCCCCATATGCTGAAACTGATCAAATTGTACACTTTTAATATGTACAGTTTATTGTATGTCAATCATACCTTAATACTTCTATTTTAAAAAGAAATGAAGAATAAAAAATTGGTAAACATGGATAAATATAAAAAATATAAAATGATGACTGTATAAAACAGCAATATTAATGTTTTAAGGAGTTAAAAAAATTAAACGTATGACTACAACAGCATATTATGCCAGAGAGGAATACAATTCCGATAGGGATGAGGGTAATGTTTAGGAGGCAGGTAAAGGTATTAACTTGAGACTTAGATAAGTTAATTATGAAGTTGGGGGGGGGGGGGTCAACACAAAAAGAGTAATATCAGAGTACATGACTTCAAATAGTAGGGGATAAAATCAGGTTACAAAAAAAATAATCCAAATGAAAGGCAACAGAGAAAAAGAATCCTAGAAAAGATGGGACAAATAAACGCACTAAATAAAATGACGCATAATTACATAAATACCTTCATCAAGAAAAAGATTGCAGACTGTGTTTTTTAAAAAAGTCAGCTATATTCTGTTACGATGAGCATATCTAGAATATAAGCTTCCAGAAATATTGACAGTATAATACTGGAAAAGATATACCAGAAAAACACCAAATAGAAAGCTGGCGTACCTCTCTTTAAATCAGATGAAATACACTTCCAGACAAAAATGATTACTAGAGAAAAACAGGGTCATTTTATAATGATAAAAGTGTCAAATCTTAAGAAAATGTAACAAATTTAAATTTCTATGTACCTATTTAGATAGCTTCAAAATGTAAAAGGCAAAATGTTCCATATGATTAACTTTGGCCTAGGAGACAGAAGTAGAAATGCCGTGTGACGATTTCCCTAAGAGCAAGCCAGCGTGTGACTTTGCCCCTTGTCTTCGTGCTTTCCTCCTTCCCATTGGCTGGAATGCAGTCATGATGGCTGGAGATGGGGCAGGTCTTGGACACAGCGGCCCTGCACAGTGAAGGAGCCTGGTCCCTCAGCACCTTGCAGAGGAGCGCTACTGCTGAGGCCCTAACAGCTCACCCCAGACTCACTGTAATAAATTTGTCTTCCGTAAACCACTATTTTTTCTTTGTTTCTCACACCAGAACCTAATCTTAACCAGGACAGAGTAAATTTACAGAAGCTAACAAGTAGACACTTTTGCAAAGGAGGGGGGAAATTATCGTGGCTTTCCTAATCCCAAAGTCCTCCTGCGATGTTATTATAACACTTAGGCAATCAATATGACAGAAGAAAAAATAGTTCCTTCAAATGACAACTGGCAATATATTGCATATGGTTTATTAATCTATGCTTCTGCCTCTTACTTTCAACCGATTTGCCAGTTAGGAAGGAAACAGAAGATTAATTTTGCTCATTTAGACTTCCTTCCCCCTTCCCCTCTCCACCCCCCACCCCTCACTTCAAGCACTTAGTATCCATGGAAATTGTGAAATGGTCCATTTGTGCTTAATATCCTCTATAGGAAATTTAATTGATTAAGTGCAATATCCCCCTCAGACAGAATGCACACATTCTAATCTCTGTTTTATAATATCCGATTACAATCTGTTTGTGATCCCTAGACATTGGGCTTTTTCCTGCTGCTATTGCTGTTTCTGTTGTTTTCAATTCAGTGACAAGATGCAGAGAAGAATTGCTCAAACACAAACACTTGCCAGGTAATATCATAGGGATGAGAAAATTAAACACAGAGAAAGTCAAAAGATTTCAATATGGAAAACCAAAGCCTGTGACCTTACTAAACCAAAGCTCTTCATGACCCCAACTCTGAAAGCTAATAGGTACTGGCACGTTTTGATTGATGCAAATCCATGCTGGATTGCATCAGAGGAAATGACTTAAGACCTCAAAGGGCACAGGAATATGGGGAGCTCTATCTATGAATTAAGTAAGTGGTTTCCACACTGGGAGCACATGAACTCTTTCCAAAGAGTATGTGGGTGTAGATGGTTTGAAAGAAATCAACTCCCAGATTCCAGAGTCTTTCTAATTTATGTATCTGAAAATGTTCCTATCTGAAAAGCATCATTTTGGTTTCCTTATCCTCCTTCCTTCCCTCTTTCAATCATCCTCTCCCACTTCACAAGATTCTTGAGATATTCCAATCAGTGAAACAGACAAATCACCTCATTGTAAAACCCTGATTTATTTATTTTCTTACAAACAAATCACACTGAGTGATAAATCTGACGTTCGCCGTAAATAATTTATCCATCATTTCATTATTTGAAAAGGATAATACTCTTGGCTTTTATCTCTTTGGTAATATTACAACGTTCAAGTGCAAACTACTACTAGTTACCCAAAGAATGCAGGTCTTCTCAAAATAAGTAATATCCTCCCTCAGTCATGTTCTCATTTGTTAGGGACACATGATTTACTAGGCATCTGGAAGCCATTCTTTTAAAACGTCTTCACTGTTTCCTTTGGTGTTTTGGGGAGACATCACCCGGATATTATTAATCCTCAGTTTGTTTTTCCAAAATATCAAGTCGCACATTAAATCCTTTATTCTCCATGAGGATTTCTGGAGTAATCACTTCTTGGCTAGACTACCCACTTTCTATATCAAATAACTTTCCCTACATTCCAGTGTACTTTGCTCTGAGTTTCTGCCTTTTAAAAACTCAGAAAAGGGACCAAGGGCTACTTCACATAAAATGGGATTAAACATCTTTTATAGTATTCTGTATTATTTATATAAAAGAGAGAGCTTAGAATAAAAGGGAAAGATTTTGAATAAAACAATTAATAAAAGCATAAAAAAGGGCTTAGAATAACTACATAAAGATAAAGGAGCAAATCAGAACATGTAAGCATTAATTCTGGCCATGCATTCTAGATATTCTTGCCAGAGGAATGAGAATAGGATAAGGTAACTGAACCACCATGATAATGTAATGGGAATGAAGATCAAAAACTACAATACATCTGATAGATGATGAATGATGAGTGAAGAACAGTGTTCGATAGATCGCATTATTAGTTCCAATGATGCCTTCATTCTGCTGTAGCAGTGTCATATAATCCAAACCTTGCCATGGCTTCAGGCTGGGCAGAAAAGCAGTTATGGGTCCCTTGCTTGGCCATGTGACTTGGTTTGGTCAATAGGATATCAGTTTGATATGATGCAATCAGAGACTTGGAATGTCCGTGGCAGTGATTCGCTGTGATAAGGACATGCAACAGGTAGTAGATGCTCCCAGGCTTAGGGGCAGATTCACAGGCTGACACCAAGCCTGGAAGCACACAGCCTGAAGCAGAGCCACTTAGGCCCGACCTGGACCAGCCAAACTGCATGGAAACTGCAAGGGGCCTACAGATCCATGTGAGTATAAATACACGTATACTGATCTGGGGGGTCATTTGTTATACAGCATTATTGCAGCAATAGCTAACTGTCACAGAGGCTTTACCTCCTCTAATGGTCCGTGTCCATCAGCACTGGATCTATTTAAGTCTGTGTGATTATTAGCCAAGACTGGATGATGGGGAACCAGCCTTCTACAAAGTGGACGGCCCTGGTTGTTCTTGAGAAGCTGAATAGCTCCCAGCTGTGTTTTGCTTAAAAATCACAGAGAGGACAACTTTTACTTGTCTTTGGTATTGATCAACATTTCTACCTTTCTAAATGAAATGCCTAAACTGCTATTTCTTTATTTTCCTTTTGTAGAGCCAATTTTCTTTTTACTCTGGAGAAAGAGGATATGAGTCTGTTACCATCACTCCTGCCCCATGCTACCTATATACTTCCCCTACTTCAGTACCTGTGTATCTGCTTGAAAGGACTCTTAAATGTCAGCACCCACAGATCTTTTCTTTCAGGCTGGTCAGTCTCAGCTCTTTGGCGTGAGGATACAAGTCAGGTTGCCACTGTGAGGATGGTGGCCAGGAGAAGAGGCTAAGGAGATTCTTAGCATTCAGTGTACCCATGTTTTCCTGGCTCTCAGCTGTTCCTGGTGCCCCGACTTATAAATCTTTTCTTTTGGGGAAAAGGATGCTGGGGTCCAGCTACCCCAATGAGGCTTTCAAGCTGCCTTCCTGTTTTTAGTCCACTCTGCCACTTCAGAGATGCTACCTAGTTCTGAGTCTTTCCAGGGTCTGTTATGTGCACATGTTTCATTTTTATTGGCTTTGACCCCTTCAGACTATTTTCGGCTTTCTACCCTCTCCCAAGCCATTCCAACTCTTCTGCTTTCCATTATCTGTATTCTGTTGCCATGTTTCACCTATTTCATTTTCCTTCCCTTCCTCGTTCCCCCTAATTCTTAGTGCACTCTGGGGATGTGCATAATGCATACATTTGACTGGAAGTCTAGTGACGTGGCACCTAAGCTTCATTAACCCTATAGACCATTTTTATCATGTTGATAGGTGTTGATTGAACTGAGAAGAGAATGCGCCTCTCTAGGTTTATTTCTTCTTTTTCTTTTCGATAGTATGAAGTTTATAACATGCTTCACTGGAGTCATGAGATTCCAGTCACTTTAATTATTTTCTCACTCAAATTTCCTAGTCAAAAAGTCAATCAACTTCATCACCCCTAAATACAAGATAAAGATCAGCAAAAACATCATTTCTCCATAAAGTTGCCTCGAAATGTTTAAGGCAATCCTATAATTTTACTTTGGAATCAAAGTCATTTTGTTCAATGTATATGAAATAATTTATCATACTTTGCTATTGGACATATGGCAAATAATGGATATTAATATGTATATATAATTTAAATTTATTTATATGTCCTATGTTTACTGTTTCTGATACTAGTCTAATTTTTTACTATGGGAACACAGGTTCATTGTAATACATCAAAAAAGAAAGAGTTGTGTAAACAAAAAATGAATAATTCTCACTTTGTAAGGCAACGTATGTTATGATTTGCTGTGTAACCATCCACAATTTGTACATCTACCTAATAAATACTATGGTAAAACTGTTTCACTAATTCAAGACATTGGGATCAAGATACAATAGACAATTTATTCCAGGGTGAGGAACCAGGCCAAGATGTAAAATGGTAAAGGGCTATAACTGGAAAGTCAATTATCTGACTCACCCACACTGAAGTTATAGAAGGAAAATGAGTGGATTTCCCAGGGAGGAGCTTTTTGGAGAAAGCCGTGTTAGCTCTCTCTTCTCTACTCATCTGCTCCCAACCCAAATTTAGAGGTGGAAGAAAAAGGACTTTAAGGAGACCACTTAGATACCCAAATATGTGTCCTTTGCCCTGTGCAGCTGGGAGTGGGGAGGACACAGTGGACTAGCCTGGGAGTGACAGACAGGATGGGTACAGAGACTTCGGCAGCAGAGTGGCGGAAAGCTTCTTTTGTGATGGGATTGGCCTGCACTTGCAGATGCGTTGGGGGAATAATGGGAGTGCTGTGGGGGACATGGTCTGGTGGAGGTTGGTGGAGGTGGGACGGCAGCTATAAGACCTCAGTAGACAGATGTACGAAATGCTAGATTCCCAAAGGGAATGGAGACACTAGCTCTGGGATGGAGCCCTGGGAAGGGCACCAACAGCGCAGGGTTTTTGAAGAGCCAAGAGATACTCTTACTAGAGAAAGAGTCAGTTTAGACTTCATGCAGAGAATGCAAAGCGGGCTTATGACAGGGAGACAATTTTGAAGGTTCCTTGGCCTTCTCCCTCATCTCCTTGCCCTGTTCTTTCTCACCTAAAGGGCTAGAGACTACAGGTAGGAAATAGCAAAGACAAGGTAGAAACAGAAAGCTGACCATGCATTTCAAATGTCCTATGGCTGTTACTTTGGCTGGTCTGAGATGCTTGTCTGGTGGCATGACCCAGACCTCTATTTCTGAGGGGTTGAAGCCCTTTGTTGTCTTATTTGGCTGCGGTCGCTGTGATTTCCAATTCATAGTTACTACAAGGCACGGAGGTACTAAGAACTGCCCAAGTACTAAGAGCTGAGCCCCTTGGTCTCTGGGTTGTAAACATCCTCCTTCCTGATGGTATATCCTGGCCCTCAAAGTAATCATGGTCAATGACCCAACTAGTGTAATAAGTCCCTGTTTTCTGTTTTCATTCTATCGGTTCACTGGCATGAGGACCCCAAAGCAGTCAGGTGGTAGTCATAGCTTCAAGTTCAATGGAACCTGTATCATATTCCCTGATAGAAGCAACTCCCCCATGAGAACTAGGGCTTCTAACTGGCATAGCCCAAGGCCATGGGAATGGGAAGCCCAAATTCCACAAGTGGGTCATTGGTGATTATGATAAGATTCACTCCTTGGTCTGTACAGCCATGATTTCCAGCTACTACAGAAAACAGCACTACGCGTCGACTGTTAACTCAGTCCATAAACCACATCTTGGAGGATGGAGACCTAACCCCACAAGATGCTGTTCCATACTGGCACCTTAGCTGGAATGTCAACAAGTCATTCCACTACCCTACTAGGGTGGCTGCCTTTGGGTGATGCAGTTCACGTTACGATCAGTGGCTCTCATAGTGAGAAACTTATCATTGCATCTCTGTTGCTCTAAAATGAGTCTCTTGTTCTGAGGCAATGTTGTGTGGATACCACATTGATAAAGGAGGCATTTTTTTAAAAAATGCTTAAAAAAAGTTCTCTTTTTTTGAAAGAGAGAGAGAAAGCACGCACAAGTGGGGAAGGGGCAGAGAGAGACAGAGAGAATCCCAAGCAGGCTCCACGTTATCAGTGCAGAGCCTGTGTGGGGGCTCGATCTCACCAAACCATGAGATCATGACCTGAGCCTAAATCAAGAGTAGGATGCCTAACCAACTGAGCCACCTAGGCTCCCCTGAATGAGGCATTTTGATGGTGATTCTGGCAGAGGCATTCCGTACAGGAAAGGCAAATCTCTATTTGGAATATGCATCAGTCCTAGTAAGGAGGAATCCTTTTGCCACCTCCAAAATGGGAGCAACCCAATGTAACTGACCTGTGCCCCAGGCCTGGTTAGTCTCCCGAAATGTGCCATATTAGAAGTTTAGCTTCAGCCCCTGCTATTAGACTGCACACTCAGCATAAGCAAGAGGGAGCTCATTTTGCCGGGTCCACACATAGCCTCCATCCCTGCCCCTTCTGCTATATTTCTCTTTTTAGAGACGGTCATGTCGTCTCAACACTTCAGTGAAGGGGCACATATAATCTCCAAAGTGGCTTTGGACTACTATCATAACACAGCAACTAAGTGGTCTTTTGAAGGCACAGTTGTAGTGCCAGCTTGGAGATAATACCCTGTAAGGATGGGGTACCACCCTCCATACTGCAGTGTATACCCTAAATCAATAGCCATTATATGGGGCTGTGACCCGTAAAGGTCAAATACATACATTCTAGAACTAAGAGGTGGAGGTAGAAGTGGTCTTGCTTACCCATCACTTGGGGGAATTTGTACTTCCTCTCACTGCAAATATGGGCTCTGTACACTTAGAAGTCCTGGTTCCTAGAGGGGAAAAGTTCCAGCAAGGGACATTAAACTTTCACCTTTGGTAACTTTATGACTTTGGGCTCTTTGTGCAAGAGGCCAACAGGCAAGTAAAGGAGTCATGATCCTAGACAGAGAAACTGACCCAGAGGTGGTGTTGCTGTGAGGTAAGAGAAGGATCTGTTTGGAACTTGGGTGGTCCATCTGAAACTTCTTGATATTTGCCCAATTTTGATGGTAAAGGCACAAATAAAATAGCCACTGTTTGAGAAGGGCTGATGCCAGTGGTTCAGATCCCTTAGCAGAGGGCCAGGATCACCCCACCAGGTAAGCCATCTAGATCAGCAAACGTTCTACTGAAGGGTGGGGAATACACAGGCCCAGCCCTCTTGCCTCAATATGCAAAAACTGCAGGGCCATCCCAGTTCTAGAGCTCTCCATGCAGCAGTCATGACCAGATGGCAATTCAGCTTCCCTCATCCAATCCCACTGCCTTCATTTCCAGGGGATATTCCTAAGTAAACTTCTCACATGCATTTCTCCATCTTGGAGTCTATTTCCTGGGGGAACTTGACCCAACATGGCTTATTAATAGTCTCTCTGCTTCACCTCTTGTACCTTAATAGCCTACTTGCACAGCACAGCCAGAATGGCTAACAACACAAATCAGATCATGTCACACCCTGCTTAAAATCCTCCAAAAACTTTCACTTGCTCTTGGAATAAAATCTGATTCTTTATCATGGCTTAAACCCCTACTTTATGGAATCCTGCCCACCTATTCATTCTCTTCTCCCTACTTTCTGCTTACTGTGCGCTCCATGTTATTGGCCTTCCTTCTCTGCCAGAGATTTTGCATAGAGTTTAATGGACCCCTTTGTTTTTGTTTGTTTGTTTGTTTGTTTTTGCCAGTACCCAAATTAGATAACTTACTTTTGTCAACAGAGTGTCTGGCACGTGTTGGTATCCAAAAAAAAAAAAAATCATTTATGGAATAAATGAAGGTCTAGGAGGTTAGAATCTAAGGAGAAGGAGCCATTTCATTTCCAGACCATGGGCCTTGGTCAGTAGTGTATTGCTGAGAAATACCTTTGTGCACAGGAAGGCAGCTTTGATTGTTGGTCTTTATGTATAAGGGAAGGTAGGATCTGGCAAACTTGGTCCTTAGAACTTCATCAGTCTTCATGCATTTTTCTATCGTCAGCATTTCTATTGAAATATCCTGAAAATTTCCACTGAGAGGCAATCTTTTTCCTTAATGAGACTTAACCCCCATCACTGTTCAATGGAAGCCACTGTACTTTCCTACAAGCCTTACCAGGTTCCATGTGTTTTGGTCCTTTTCTGATTGAGGTATTAGACACTCAGACCAACCTGGCCTATCACCTTCTCCTGGCTGTGGCCTGTAAATGCTTCTCTTGGCTGCTTTGCACTAGTTAGCCCCACTCTAACACAGGTGAATGGGCCCCTGAGACCCGCAGACTTTTTTGTTTACATAATGTTGTGTGTTGAATTGCATCCTCCCTAAAATTCATATGTTGAAATCTGAGTATCTCCTTAAAGAAGACAGGATCTTTACAGAGCTAATCAGGTTAGAATGAGTTAACTGGAGTGGATCCTAATCCAATATGACTAGTATCCTTAGAAAAAAACAACACTTGCACAGGTATACAAGGAGAATGTCATGTGGACATGAAGATGGCCATCGATACACCAAGGAGAAAAGCCTGGAATAAATCCTTCCTTCACAGCCCTCAGAAGAAACCAATCCTTGATTTTACATTTCTAGCCTCCGAAACTGTGAGACAATAAACTTCTGTATTTGAAGCCACCCAGTCTGTGGACCTTGTTATGGCAGTACACAGAATCTGCGCCTGAACTCTACAATGCACCAGGATCTGAGCTGGCCTGAGCCAGGCGGCTGGTTTCACAAGGGGCATGTTGAGCCGACAGGAAGTTGTGGCGGAGGGCCCCCACAACTCTCAAATCTTTCCCAGAAGTCCTTAGCAGATTTTCTGTAAAGTTCTATTGGACAGAACTGGGTCACGTGTCTGTGCTCTAGCTGACGGCAGTGCTGGGAAGGGCCTCTGCTACGGCAAACTCCTGCGTGTGCTCTCAGTGTGCAAGGCTCTTTCCCAAACACAGCCACTTAGAATCACCCAACTGGTTCTGTCACCTGTGTCCAAGGAAATGAGAGCTCCACCCTTCTGGTGCCCGGCTCAACAAAGAATGCCAGGTAGCAAGGCACCTTTGACTAGGTGACTCACCAATTTTACTCTTCCCATGTGTCAGTCACTCTTCTAGATCTTATGATACAGATTTGAAGGAGACAGAAAGGCCCCTATTTCATGGAGCCTACTATTGAAGTAGCAAACAGGCGATAAGACAGGCTAGTCCGGACAAATCCTACTGAGAGGCTTCTTCAGTCTGGGTGGTCCACACTCTCTGAGAAGTAGTCATTTAAGCTGAGAGCAGGTCTGCCAAGTTAGTACCCCAACATGGCAAGGAAAAATTAGAAGCAGCTAGCTGGGAATTTTACAAATTTGCATATTATTACATGCCTTTTTTTTTTCTTAGATTACGTCAGGGTTAATAAATTCAAATTTTGCCATCAGATTAAGCCATGGTAGAGTCTGACATTTGCCATGAATTTGGCAAATGAGGACACAGCTGCTCAGATCTCGGCGGGCACTGGCTTTTCCCACTTTGCAAACCGAGGTCAAGCGTCCCGAATTTGTAGATTTCTGGCCAGTTTCTATGTGGGGCTCACTAATGCTGTCTCACATTAAACAGTTGATTAAAATATGCGAATAACATAAAGTATCCAAGGAAATTTCCCTGCTCCAGGACTGTTTGAGCACCCCTCTAAAGGGTGGATTCTGATCCTCACCAATTTGTGACCTGCATCACTCTATAGGTATGATGCTGAGGTTGTCTCAGAGTGCAATCTGTTCATTTTTCAAAGGGCTTCCCTCAGATTATATACCTAATTAACATATAACCTTCCGTTTTGACACACTGCAAACATAGGCTTTTCTGGAGGTAAAGGCTACTTTTGGCAAAAATGATTCCACTTCAAACAACTTTTTTTATACTCTCAAAAAAGGAAGAAAAGAACCCCAAACAAAGGCCTATTCTATCTCATTTCTCAGTGTATATGCAGAAAGGCTCCTCTTCTAAGCCAGGACAATATAATCTCCTGACGTGTAATACCCTAACATCATCACATATCTGCCCTTCTGACTTTAGGGAAAGAATCCAGTTCTAGTTCCTAAATACTCTGCCACCCTAAATTATCTAGTATCAGTCCCTAAACACTCGTCCGTCCCCCAAAGACAGTATACTACTGTTCTTTATCTCTTTTATTATTTTCCCCCCAATATTTTCTTTTATCTACTCCTTCAGCCCCTGCTGGTTTTTCAGAGCTTGGGACTCTTGTTGGTGGAAGTATCTACAGGTGGGGTTAAGGCCATCTTGGTAAAAGGTTAAAGACATTTACAAAGAGAGGGGAACGCTTTCATTTCATTCCAATTCTCGGAATTAAACTACTGAAGAGCACTTTCTGCTTTTCTAGTGCGTATTAGCGTATTCCCCCACATTTGCTTTTTGGGAAGCACACTCAGGCCTCAAATATCCTGAGAGGCTCTGCGCTATTTTGCGAACTCCACGGAGATTTAAGGTGCATAGAATAAATACCTTATGGAATATTACAGAACATCTGTCCAGAAGCCTATGGAAACCCCGAAAACGGGGTTTCTAACGAACATTTTCTCTTTGCTGCCGGTCATATTGATTTGCTGCTCAAACCCCTAACTGCTGTGGCCTTCTTTAAGGTAAACGTTTCCCACCTGGTGGAGTGATTCAGGGAGAGTCCTCCTGGCAGAAGGAGGTCGAATAACACTATTCCCAGGGAGGGGACGCGGCGGCTGCAGGCGTTAGCGAAACCCCGCGAAGCCGGGCGCCACCAGGGCCGGCGGCGGGGCGGCGGGCGCGCGGGGCCGCCGGGAGCACGCGGCTGTGGTCTGGGCGGGCTCCGGACGCGATCGCACGGCAGGCAGCTGCGGCGCGGAGGGCGGGCTCAGAGCTTTCTTCCGCGGGGCGGCGACGCTCTGCGCGGGCGCCGGGCGTTTCACTGGCGTCCTAGCAACAGGCGGGTGCGCGGCGAGCGGCGCCGGGCGCAGTGCGGGCGCGGAGCTGGGCGCTGCAGGTGAGTGCGGCTGGTGGGCGCGGGGCGACCACCGGAGACTCGCCGCCGCCCCTGCGGCCGGGGTTCCGAAGTTCGCGCTCGCTCCGCGCTGGGGTCCTTGCCGCCTTCCGCGTGGTTCGAGAAATGGGGGTCTTTTCCGGGCTCCGCTTCTGTCTCTCTCGCCTCTGCCCTTCCTCCCCTCGGGACTGAGATCCATCTCTCCCCTTCTCTCTCCCACCCCCGTTTAGCCCCTGCCCCCCCTGCGGACACCCTGCTCCTGCCCAGCCACCTTCTGCTCCTTTGCCCCCGAGCCCCCCACTCCTCCCTGCCGGGACCACCTCTCCTCTGTAATCCGTTCTGTTTCTCCCGCCGCCTCCCCGCCTCTTTCCCTCTTCGCCTTTCCCCTCCGCCCGTTCAGCTCTGCTCCCTCCTCGCTATCCAGCCTTCGCTGCCTGCCCCTTCCTTCCTGTCTCCACTACCCCGTCATCCCTAGAAACTTCTTAGCCTTCAACTCTAACGCTTGTCACAGGTCTGATTGGTGCCATCATCGCGTGTTTTCACACAGGGTTTGAAGGTAGTTTTTGATTCAGGGCCCTGTTCATACCAGTTCTCTGAAATTTTCATTTTTCTGAAGCTTCATCATTCTAGAAATGCCAGTGTGTGCACAGACTCCCAGTCGACCTTACCAGCCACATTTCTAGATCCTAGAGCGGATGTTTACAATTCCCTTAGCTTCATTGAGAATTCAGGTTTGCTTTTGCTCAAGTATTACAGACATTATTCACGGACGTGTTTCATTTTATTAATGATACAAGAAGCTTGCAACTAACCCTTAAAAAAGAAAAACAAATTGTATTATATCGATTTGATTAGTAGAGAAAATGAGTAAAATTAGAGAAGATGAATATGTGATTCTCGATCTATGCAAACACATGCACAAAAACTTTTTTCCTTTTAACCGTTAAACGTAAAAAAAAAAAAAACAAACTTACCTTAATGCAAAGGCATGTACTATGTATTGACATGTATTCGTTGTAACCGTGGTTCTTAGGCCAAAAGAACTCCTGGATGGCAATGGGTAGAAGCTGGGGAGTAGCTTGTTTTAGGGAAAAAAAGTGTTCATTTTCTATTTTTACCTGAGTTACACTGACCATTTTTTAACACCTCTGGGTTAGTGGAATAAATGCTGTAGCTTTGGTTCTTTTGGTAAATTAAGCCATCAGAAATTTCTTACATTTCTGATGAAAAACATTACCCTGTTTTCTTTTTAAAATGTATTCAGCCAAGTCTGCAAAGTACCTCTTTTTTTTTTTTTTTTTTTTTTTTTTTTTTTTTTTTTGCCTTTTTATACCTCTTGTCTTGTTCGGAATTTCCTTCCACTTTTTCCCCTCTGATAATATTTTATTTGCCTCCTGGATTGTCCTAGTCCCCCTTCCTGGAGATTTTCTTAGACCTTCTGCCAACCAGCCTTCTCAAATGAAACCTGTTCACTGTCACAGCTCCTGGTTTACCAGATTGAGAAAAACAATTTGAAAATTTCAAATATGTTACACTTACTTTTCTATAAAAATTTATCATGATGAAAAGAAGCCCTTTTGGCATTTCTTAGCTCGTGTTAAAGTGTCTTCCGGCAAGGTGCTGTATAGGGTGTTGCCTGTATACGGTGTACCAGCATTTTGGTACACTTCCATATAAAATTAGTAAATTCCATATAAAACAAAGTATGTTCAGCCTTCCTTTGGTTTATATGATAGTTGCAATCCTGATGGATTTAGTGTATATTAAAACTGTGAAAAAAAAATAGTGTGATTATTTGCAAAGTGGAAGTAGGTTCTGAGCGCAGGTATTACTTACCTGAAGTTTTCCACTTACTAGATGCCTGGAGATTGTAGTGAAATTCTTCCTTCTGAGGACTGTCATGCATATTGCAGGACATGGAACATTCTCAGTCCTCATCACTAAATGCCAGTGATGTCCCTTTCATTTCAATAATGAAGTGTCTTTTATAATTCTTCTGTATTATGAGCACTGCCTCGCTGAGAGCCACTGATCTGGATGTCCTGTTACCGGATTTCAAGATTTAATACAGTACAAAGCCCAAATCTCCAAGTCATTTCTGTAGACTCTTGGTTTTTACTAAAACCACTTCTGAGGTTTAGTAGTAATTATGGGGGGGGGGGGAAGCTAATTATATTTTATATTTAACTTTATAACCATTTTAGTATTCTGGAAGGAAGGCTTTCATGATCACTTTTAGGAGAAAGCAAACAAGTATGGATTATCCGGGAAAAAAGCCTTGAATCTTCACAATTAGGGTCAGAACTTGCTTTCTAACTTGGCTCTATTTAATGTTACACATAATGTTACCTTTTAAAAAGAAAGTCACGGGGCGTCTGGGTGGCTCAGTTGGTTGAGCATCCGACTTCAACTCAGGTCATGATCTCACGGTTCATGGATTTGAGCCCTGTGTCAGACCCTGTGCGGACAACTCAGAACCTGGAGCCTGCTTTGGATTCTGTGTCTCCCTCTCTCTCCGCCCCTCTCCTGCTCGCACTCTGTCTCTCAAAAAAATAAAATAAAACATTAAAAAAAAAAAAGAATAACAGTTCAGTTTAATGGCACAGTTCCAAATGATGAGCAGTCCAGCCCGGAAGAGCATTGCTCACTTAGCCTCCAGCTCCGGCAGACCTGAGAACCAAAGGCCTTGAGGCCAACCTCCGCTAGGTCTTCCTTCTACTCTTGGAGTTTTTTCTTTTTCTGTTTTCTTGTTTCCGGTTACTTGAACTTTCTATCTTAGGCCCAGGGAAATGAGAAAGTTATTCACCTCAGGGCAGACAGGTATGGGAAAATCCAAGTACTAGTCAGTTTTACATAGAGTTGGTTCAGTGAAAATGAACTGTTTTTATTGCATTAAAAGTATAATTTGATGATTTAAAAATCAGCCTTGAAGATTAAGAAGCAGAATGTGAGTTGGATTGCTTGAAAGTGAAAATGTTCCAGAGACAAGGTGGCCGCAGTCCTCTGTGTCTAACTCTTTTTACTCGGCAGAGTGTGTGCTAGGCTCAGGTTTGAGCATTGACTGATACTATGGGCGTGGCGCTGACCAGGTCGGCGCAGTGGACCGCTGCCGGATACGGGACCAGAACCTTGGAAATTACTCCTCTCAATGAAGCAATATTGAAAGAAATTATGATGTTTGTGGAGAGCTTTATCTACAAATATCCCCAGGAGGCAAGATATGTTTTTGTAGAACCACTCGAATGGAAAACAGACTTGGACCCCTCGGCATTTGAATCAGGTTATATTGTCGGGTAAGCCAGTGAATTGCTTCTGGAATTTAATATCTTCATTGTACATATTTCTATCGATTGGTTGTAGGCTTGGGGCAAATAATTTAACATCTCTGAATCTCAGAAATATGCTGACCCAGGGACTGCAAGCAGAAGGCGCTCGGGTGAAATCTGAGACAATTTTGTTTGGCCAACACACCAGTCATCTAATTTTTATTTTTTATTTTTTTTTAATGTTTAGTTATTTATTTTGAGAGAGAGCGTGTGTGTGCACTTATGCACAAGTGGAGGAGGGACAGAGAGAGAGAATCCCAAGCAGGTGCCCCACTGTCAGTGTAGAGCCCAGCATGGGGCTTGATCTCATGAACTGTGAGATCATGACCTGAGCCAAAATCAAGAGTGGGATGCTCAACTGGCTGAGCCACCCAGTCATCCCATATCCCATCTAATTTTTTAAGTTTGAAGTTGAATTTATTTTGATACAGGATGCATTCTCCAGGTCACCACACTCCAACATTTGCTGTTGCTTTATGTCTGGGCTTTCCAGCTCATTCATATGACCGTACAGGTGCCTACAGGCATTGGTTTTGTGACCTCTGATATGAATAAGATCCCTACTGGTGTTTAAATATATTAATCCCTGGGGTAGCAGAGTGAGAGTGGTAAATTTTGTTCAGTTTGTGGGAGAGGTTTTTTTTTGACAATTGGCATTGTCTTCAAATGAGAACCTTCCAAATCTGAGACTAACAAAAAAATTCTACATCCACCTCAAACAGGGGGCTGTCAACTTAGCTCTTGTGAACATGAGTAAAATGTATATGTATTTATATAAGTGTGATTATATTGTAATTACACATGATGAATTTACATATACATATGTAAATAATTTTTGTCATTTTGGTCAGCTTCAGTGTATTTTCTACTTCAGGCATTCTGATCCTCCTTCATGTTTGCACATGAACTTTTAAAGTCTGACCTTATCAAAAACAGGTCACTAACCAGCCGAAGCTTCCTGTAGATGCCTTTTTCATTTTTCCCCTTTAGGATTATTTGTGAGCATAAACTCAGAATTTCATTTTTGGAACTGAAAACCATTCTTGAACTGTGTCTCTGGAGTGTTTTGGTTCTGCTGTTATGCTTTACCTTCTCCTGAATTTCCTGAAGTCTTTTTTTTATTAATTATGTTTGATTTCTGAAATTCTTTTCTAGCATTTATTCGTTTTTGAGAGACAGAGACTGAGCGTGAGTAGGGGAGGGGTAGAGAGAGGGGGACACAAAATCGGAAACAGGCTTCAGGCTCTTAGCTGTCAGCACAGAGCCCAATGTCGGCCTTGAACTCACACACCATGAGATCATGACCTGAGCCGAAGTCAGCTGCTTAACCAACTGAGCCACCCAGGTGCCCCAAATGTATTTGATTTCCAACTGTGAGAGGTCACTTCCTCTCAAAGCATTTGTCATTATTTATTGCTCCCACTTAAGTTTAATATAGTGTCACACACTGTTTTTTCTAACCTTTGAAGATGAACTCATGTGCAAAACCATACAGTTGAAAAACATGTGGGCTACTTAGTACAAACATGGATTTATTTATTTACTTATTTTTTACTTATTTATTATTTATTTTTGAGAGAGACAGAGTGTGAGCAGGGGAGGGGAAGAGAGAGAGGGAGATTCCCTCTGAGCTGTCGGCACAGAGCCTGACAAGGGGCTCGAATCCACAAGCCGTGAGATTGTGACCTGAGCCGAAGTTAGACACTTAACCAACTGAGCCAGCCAGGTGCTGCCATACAAAGATACTTAAAGCAGATGTCAGAAGAGTATCAAGAGTATCCTTGTATCTTGCCTCTGTACTTACTCTGTGTTCCAAGTACACGCATGGCCACGTCTGTGACCTCCTTAGGTGGGCACCTAAGCACACACATCTCAATCATATCATTATTTCTCTGTCTTTATCCTCATCCAGTTTCTCTTGCGCTATTTCCATTGTTACACCTCTCCATACAGTCTTTATGTACAGTGTTCCCTCTTAAGCAGGATGTTTCGACATCTTGATACCACGTGTGTCCTGTCTTTCTCCTGTCAGACTTACAAGGCAGCTTTTCCTTGGGCCAGTTTTTTTACTCATTGGTCTTCTTTCTGACCCATATTAATAATATCTTTGATGTTGGAAGGAAGAAGAAGGGTCTGATAGTAGCCCTTGTTGTATCTGAGGGAAACCATGCCTTCGTGGCTTGATGAGAACCAGGTGGGTACTGATTATCCTGAAGAAGGTGGAGAACACAGCTGAGATTTTGGTAGTAATGGAAAATACCAAGTGCTTTCACATCCAAGTCTTGATGTGAGCCCTTGCTCCATCCCTCAAACCAAAGAACTGTCAGCAGCCATAGCCACTTGTGATGCCATATCTATAGCAACAAAGACAAGTCCTGTAAACCAGAGATGCCTTCAATGGCTAGAAGAATGCATTGTTAAAACAGCCCCAGCTGCCTCATTCTTTCCCCTTTGGTTCACATGTACTCTTCTTGCTTAACTGCTGGCCCATAGGACACCTTTTATTCACTTATTTAAAGGGGGGAAGCTGCTTTCCTTCCAGGTGGGATTCAGGTCTGTAAGTCCATGTAGATATAAATACCTAAGTCATCATAAAGACTTGGAGCTTGGCGTCTCTGGATGGGTTTCTGCCAAACAGGAGTATTCTTGAGTATTTTAGAATATTTAGACAGACTCCTCTTCTTGGGAATATACATCTTCTCAGCCTCTTGTTCCAAAACATCACTTTTATCTGCATGGAAAGTCTGTTGGAGTAAGTAAGCTATCCTCTTTCATTGATCTCTGCAGATATTTGGGGAATATGCTTATACTGTGGCTTCATTTCTTATTTGATGTTGTCCATCTCCAAATTCACTCTTTGTAGCCGTCAATAAAAAGTTTGCTGAGCCTTCTTCTAAATTAGGCTGACAGGCATCTGACGCTGAAACTGATCTGCACTGTCACACACTGCACAGGTTTCACATTTCATCAACTACCTTCTTTTGTGCAGATCATTACTGAGTAGATGGGCACAGCACTTTCCACATGTTAGATGACTCATTCTTTTCCTTTAGAATCATTTCCAACGTACGGCTCTTCATCCTGTAATAACATTTGTCATCATCCTTCCGTGTTCAGTGTTTTGGAGAAAAGAGCTCCACTTTCATTTTAATGGAAATCAGAAGTCTCCTTGTATTACCATTCTCAATTGCTTTGTTCTTATCAGGCAGGATGAGATTAATAATCTCTCTAAGATACCTCAGCATGAAGCCCAAGTCCACTGGAAGCTAAGGACAAATGACACCCTCCGATGATCAACACCATCTGTTGGTGGTTCACAGAGCTGAGGTGCTTTGACTCATTAGAATATAGCTTGGGAAACTTCCAGATTCGATAAGCACTCAAAACCACTTAGTGACAATGTTATTACCTGTTCTTTTCTCTCCTTCTTTGGTAGAACTCTGATCTTTGAATGATGTCAGCTTTAATATTGTGGTATTTCAGTTGTGAATGTCTCTCTGCCATCTCAGGGATGTGTCTGATTTGGGATACAGTTCTCTTCCGGTAAGAGTTGTGTGTGGGTGAGAAGTCGGGTTCCTAGTACTGGCCCTTTTCCCCCTGTCCTGTACACTTCCCTCACAATTGGTACCTTCCTTGTTCCTACTTTACTTTTCTCTTTTATGAATCTCCACAAGCATCTTTTTTTATTGCTTATTTACCAATACTCCTTGGGAATGGGCATTGTTTAATCCTTTTGCTTTTTTGTTCTAGTCATCTTATCAGTGTCATGAAGGCTCAATTACATGATCTCCTGTCAAAATATTGTTTTATGAGACAATAATTATTATGTTTTGGTAAAATTTCTAAGTCATGGTAATAAGATCAATGGCCATAACATTGATTTTTGAGCTCTTTGTTTCTCTTACCTGAGAATTGCTAACTAGTTTCTCAAGTATGGTCTTATTTCCCTTGCTACTATTTAGACTCATTTATTGAGTAATTACTGTGTCTTAGACACTAGGGATGAAGTAAATGAGATATTTTCCTGCTCTCTCACTTTATAGTATAAGCTATTGTATTTCTGCGTCCCTTCTACAGTTCCAGTGTAAAAGTCTTTTGATCAGGTCAGTGGATTTCATTTTTATCACATTTGTCTTTTTTTTTTTTAATGTTTTTTAAATTTATTTTTGAGAGAGAGGGCGAGTGCAAGTGGAGGAGGGGCAAAGCCAGAGAAGGACAGAGGATCTGAAGTGGGCTCTGTGCTGACAGCCGAGAGTCCAATGCAGGGCTTAAACTCATGAACCACAAGATCATGACCTGAGGCAAAGTCGGATGGTTAACCAACTGAGCCACCGACGTGCCCCTATAGCACATTCTTCTTTTCTTTTAAGTTTATTTATCTTGAGAGATGAGAGGAGGGAGGGACAGAGAGAAAAGGAGAGAGAGAGAGAGAGAGAGAGAGAGAGAATCCCAAGCAGGCTCTGCACTGCCAGCACAGAACCCAACATGGGTCTCAATCCCACGAACCCCGAGATCATGACTTGAGCAGAAATCAGAAGTCAGATACTTAACCAACTGAGCCACCCAAGCATCCCTACAGCACATTCTTCTTGACGTCATGAGGTGGGTGCATTGTTTTTCTTTCTAAGAGCTCTTTCTCTGGGTGTTAGAAACTGTGAACCCAGAGACAAACCTGCTCTTCTACATCCTCCCTATAGCTGACATTTTACTTCCTACCGCTCTGTTGAGTTACAGGTTTCAACTGGTGGGAGCAAGGAAAAATGTGTCCTGTGCCCTTGACTTCCAGTTTCTCACCAGCAGTTTCACCTTCTTGAGTTCAGTGGCTTGATATTGTTGGCATTCAGTTGGCTTATAACTTAGTCTTGTCATCATCCACTTAGCACGAGTGTCCAGCCCCGTACAAAACTTTAAGAAATATCAATCCAGTCCTAGAGACACTATTCCAAAAGCTTTATGTTAGAGAAAACACACATTTTGTAAACAACACCTGTCACCAATCAGTCTAGAAATCTTTCATTCATTTATTCCTCCTCTATTTATCAAGCACCTTCTGTGTGCAGTTACTACGTAAGTTCCTGCACATAGAGCTATGGGCAAGACTGATGAAAGTTCCTGTATTAGCCTCCTGTTGCTGCTATAACAAATTATCACACACCTAATGGCCTAACACAACACAGATTTAATTTCTTACAGTTCTGGAAGTGAAAAGTCTAAAATGAGTCTGTAGGGTTAAAATCAAGGTGTCGGCAGGCCTGTATTCCTTCTGGGGGCTGAAGGAAGATCCATTCTTGCCTCTTCCAGCTTCTGGAATCCACCCACATTGCTCCTTGGCTCCTGGCTCTGTGTTGCTCTGACCTCTATTTCCATGTCACATCGGCTTCTCTGACTTGACCCTCCTGCATATTCCAGAATAGTCTTCCCATCTCAAGATCCTTAACTTTACCCATCTGCAAAGTTCTCCTTTGCCATGTAAGATAACACATTTATGGGTTTCAGGATTAGGATGTAGACATCTGTGGGGTGCCACTGTTCTGCTCCCCATAGTTTCTGTCTTCTTGTTTATGTCCTAATGAAATAGTGCTGTAGTGGCAGGTAATCTGAGTCTTTCAGGTTTACTTTTTCTAATGAACTGGCAACATTTCACATCTGTTTATCTGCATTCCAATTTAAAATATGTTAGATCAGGTCCTAAGATGAAAGCAGCTTTACCAGGGATATCAGTATATAATAAAAACCTAAGCAGTTTAGTTAATGTTGTAAGTGGTAGAAATCTACAGAAATATCACTGCCACAAAAATATCTTAATATTTTTTAAATGCCAACCTAAAAAATAATTAAAATGGACAGAAACACAAATCTAGGAGACCCAGTAATTTCTGATCAGGAAAAGTCCATTTAGAAAAACTGCTTATTATCCAAAAGTAAACCAAATTAGGGGGTTTGGAGTGGGAAAGCAATCCACAGATGGGATCTAGTTTGTCTTTTTTTCATAGTTTTTTGTTCAGAAACACAGAGTAGCCAAGAAAATGTCTAACCACTAATTAGTGTGGTGTAAATTTTATAAATAGTATAACATTAGAAATCCCCAAAACATGAATGGTCCTGTAGAACCAGTGATTTTTTTTTAAATATGTCTGACACATTGTTAGAAAAACAAAAACAAAAACCATGAGTTCATGAAGGTATTCAAGAAATTGCTTACCATTTTCTTCCTGGATCTATTGTGTTGCTCACTATGGTTGCTAATAAGGCTGAGAATTTAAGGGTCTGAGTGTGTACAAAGTAGGAAAGGAGATGAGCTTCTAACATGCAGCATTTATATTCTGTGTTTTATAATGAGACATAGGAATAGTTCATCAAAATGTCTTCCACTTAACTTCACTAGCATCCAGGTAACTTTAAGTTTTCTTTTTTGTTTTCGTGTTATAGTGAAACAACAGTCAAATCGGAAGAAGTGGATGAAAATGGACAGCCTTTGCTGTTTCTCTCTGTACCTCACATTAAAATCAGGAACTTTGGGCAGCTGTCACGTTTTTTACTTATTGCCAAAGATACAAAGCTGAAGGAAGCACAGGCGTGTGTTGAAGGTGACATTTATACTCCAGTCTATGATTTGAACTTTTAGAAACATAACCTCGGTAGTGGTGGGGAGGGGATCATTTGTTACAGTCTCCTGGACAAAGTTCTGTAACCTAAAAGGTAAAAAAAATTCCTGTGTTCAACTTCATAAAAAAGTCATTATTTTTTCTTGGCTGAATGTTAATGCTTATATCAAATTTCTACTTTAAAATGAAAGGCCTTAATACTTTATTTACCACTAGAAACCTTCTTCTAATTTTCATGTGTGGTTTAAAGACAGGCTTCCTAGCTTCTGTAAAGACCAGAGGACTCTAGCCTTTGAGGTCCACACAGGAGAGAAGACGGATTAGAAGGGCCAGCACCGGAATCCACACTCTACTCTCAGTACTGCTGTGATGGATGATGATTTGTTTCCCTTAAAATGAATGTAGACTCTTCTTTTAGCAGAATTGGCTCATAATAATCTCACTGTCCATTAGTCTCAGCCCTACTCCATTGTGAGCTGCACGGCCTTGTGTGAATAGTTACATTCATTCGATGGGAAATATTTTTCGTCTCCATTACGGATGAAGATTTTCATCCTTGTCTAATCATCTAACATGCTAAAAGAATGCAATCAATTGCCTGCCATAATTGTACTCCAGATTTTTCTCATGAGTAGACAAATATCTAACAGTAGATAAAGATGCTGTATACATGGTTTGCTTCTTTGGAATCGTGTGACTAGAAGGTCCTAAGCATAAGGTGCCTGGGTTCTGCCTCCTGTCGTTCTTTGCTGTGTCTACTGCTGTGAGGTAGGAAGATGATCTTTTTAAAAAAAAAAAAATTTCTTTAAGATACGAACCTCAGGGCAGCAGCCTCTTTTTTATCTCTTGCCTACTCTTCTTTATTAGGCTATCTATACATCAAACTACTCTGCTGAAGAGGAATAAAATCTTGAGAGTAAAGCTGAATTCAGGAAGGTCATTAATAGCATTAAATTCAACTTAATATATGAACATAATACATAGACTGGCTGCTATATATCTAGTTTGGCTACATATGAATCTTTTGCTGCATTTTGTCCTTTCCGTGGGAGTTCTAGATACAACCCTTAGTTTTGGGTCCAAATTCCATGGTGCACAGCAATTTGGGGATCAGGTTTGTGTCTTTCCGCAGAATTCATCTAGTACCTTTTTTTCATGAGTCTTTATGAAATGACCACCATACTGGTGATAAGTTGAGATGCTCAATCGGTGGATGATTCCTAGATCTCCTTCCCCTGCCCCTCCCCTGAGGTGGTCTTTTCTAAGAGGTCCTAAGCCTTTTCTGCTATTTTCTGGTGCCCTAGTCCCCTTCCTGTTGCAGAGTTCATGTGATCCCTGTGCTCTCTTCATTTCAATCAGGTCAAGCTTTCTGAACTAGTTCCATAGGCCTTTTCCCCTCCCTGTCCAAATGCATCCATACTTCATCTTACTTGAATTCCTCCTTTCCAGATAAGGCTTTGCCACTTTCTTCCTTGTTTGAAACTACATGGTTCTTTGGCTTTTCCCAAATCCTGTTTTCAGCATCTCTAAGTTCGACTTTCACACCTGTGTCAGCCTTGATCGTGCATTGGTGTTTCAGGTTTTCACTGTAACTTTGGTATGTGCATAAGTACTGGCCAGTGTTTTTCCAACTCTAACATCAAAAGGCATTGAAAATAGGAGCAGTTTGAACAGGTGGAGAAGACGGGCAGTGGATCTGTAGACTAAGAGAAACACACTCTCTTGGAAAGAAAGCATTTGTGAATGCACTGGTGCACGTGCGCACACACACACACACACATAGACACACAGTTCTAGTGATGATTCTTCTAAGGAGACCAGTATTTCCCTATCTTCAAATCAATTCTGAGTATATTAATTGAATGCCCATGCTGGACAATGCCCCACAGTCAACAAAAAAAAAGAAAAGGTCTTGGTCTTTGTCTTATTAGAGAGGTGACGTAACTAATGATGTTACAATACAAGGCAGGACATCCCAACGAGTGCAAGAGAGTTCCTACTATAGTAGAATCTGAGAAGTAGAGATCAATTCAAATGGAGTCCATCAGAGAAAGCTTAATGAAAGAAACACATTTGGGTGGGCTTCAAAGGATTTGTTAGTCTATGTTTCTTGTAACAGAAGACAAGAGGATCATTTTTGTTTATTTTTTGGTCAGCTAACAGAGATCCTGTAGCAAAAATCCTGGGTTTAGATTATAATACAATGAAAGAAGACACATCCACGGTAAACATCCTTGATAAAGTTACCAAAGGTGAAGATTCTGAAAATGAGATTAAGATGAAGATCGCCAGGCTGCTCAGCCAACTGGATCTGCACCTCCTGAATCATTCTCTAAAACATATTTCACTGTGAGTCTTTAAAAAAAAAAAAAAAAAGAAACCTCTAAAAATTAGTTACAAAAAGTGCTTTCGGAGGTTTTTCATAAACACACAAAAAATATAGACGTTATTGCCATTGATTTCATGTGAAATTTTATTGGATTAAGATTGTAGTTTATTGCATGAATATTTCTAAAACTAAAAATTAAAAGTTTGCAGTCAGCATTGCTAAAGTCTTCCGTGGGGTTTCGCCTAATTCTGAGGACATGAAGCGACCTTATTATTTTCAGTCTCTTCAGGCTGTTAGGTAAATTATTGAATGATAATGCAAATATCACGTAGAGTTTGTAAGATTAAAAACTTGTTCATTTTTCTAGTTTTTTTCCTGGTATTATAGTGTTATCACTAAGAAACGAAGTGAATATTTAAATGAGTACATTTAATGCTGCATTAAACGTGAGTCACTGATTCTCTGATGTTTTGACAGTGTTGTCAGATTACAACATGGCTAAAATTAACTGCAGTATTTTTGTTGTTGTGTAATTTAACCACAATTTTAACTATAAAAAACAATATCCCCCCCCCCCCCCCCCCCCGCTAAAATGGAATGTTTTCATGTGCTTTCTGCAGGTTCTCTTTTAAAGTGTCAAAATGAATTTCTTACCATTTATTTCAGAGAAATAAGTTTAAATCCCACAAGTGTTAAGAACGATATAGAAATGCTGAAAAATTTCTCAGGAAAAGGAGAACAAACTGTCTTGGAATCTATCAGCTATACCTCAGGTTTATATTATTCTCAGTTTCATTTTGTGTTAAATATAATTATTTCCAAATGCTTCAATAGCGACCTTAGGATTGAATATTTGAAAAGATGAAAACTTAAAACTTTAATCATATTTATTTTTTTAAAGCCAACATATTTTTAGGAGCTCCTTTTAATTGACTGAAACTTATTAATTGGTTTCAGATTATGAATTTTCAAATGGATGTAGAGCCCCACCTTGGAGACAAATTCATGGAGAAATTTGTTACGTGCTGGTGAAGCCACACGATGTTGAAACTCTGTGCATTACTTGTAGTGCAGAAGGAGTATTTTTAAATGGTGTAAGTAATTTTTTAAGAACTCTGTTGGTTTTGGTGCTTAGCTCAGTCTCTGTAAACGCAGGCATGTGTCCAGGATTGAATCCTGATGACCACAGAAAATGCGATACTGCTCTGTGGGATTGAAGCAGATCCCCCTGCTATGAGTTTGCCAGGCAAATCCAGAATTGCCTCAGAATTAGCCCCAGTGTTCCCCATTGCAGATCATTAAGTCAATCGACTACGAAATGATCTCCAAAGGGGCCCGTGCCACTTTATACAACAAAAACCTCCTTAATCAGTTCCCTGATTAATTATACAAGTATTAGGGAAAAGAAGAGGCAGAAAAGGAGCAAGGAAGTAACACAGAAGGAATAACTACAGCTTTTACCCTAAGAGTTGAGAGGACAAAGGGAAGGGAGGCACTAAAATGTGGGAGCTTGGAGGAAGTACCCCATGAAGCTGGGACCTACATGTCTGGTGAGGGGCCAACTGCTGGGCTGGGCTGGTGGCTTAGGATCTCAGAAGATGGACCTTCCAGAGCTGAGATTTAGACCTGTGAAGAGTGGACCCCGCTTACATTGGTAATGGTGTGTTAGGAGTTCAGAAGGGGGACCGCACAGAACTGGGACCCGCAACTCTGAGGAATGGTCAGTTCCAGGAGAAGCTGGCCCCCTCTGAGCTCAGGTGGTCTCCCTGAAACTGGCATCCAGACCTCTGAGGAGTGCATTGCCCAGTTAGTGTTGGTACCTTGGGAGCTCAGCAGAGGATGTTTGCAGAACTGGCAGAGCTGAGACCCAGACCTTTGGAGATGGAACCCTGGTCGGTTTATAATGGTATTTCTGAGGGGTCGTAATGAGCCTGGTTCCGAGAGTACAGGGGAAAACCCTGGGAACTAGAACTAATTGTTCCTACTGGGAGCGACTGCTGCTGCCAGGGGTGAAGGGCCGTTGCTGGGGTAACTCTAACAGGGACAGCAGACGAGGAAGAGGGAGTATGTCCCTTCCTCCCTCCAGCTTGTCAGTGTTCCTTTCACTTCCTGCTGACTGACGCTGACCTAAGCTGGCAAAGGAAAAACACAGTGTTGCAGATCCCAAAGCCCCGAGCATCACTAAGCAGAGATGGCCTTCCAAAGCCTCTAGATTAAAAAACATTTAGTCTTCTACCTGTTCACTGAGGTCAACTTTCTCCTTTGCGGTGTAATTTGGGGCCTCACAGGCAAAGTCTGCAGGGAGAACCCAAATCTGTAACGGGACCCAGCCGTCAGAGGGGACTGTTTGGAGATTTGCTACTTCTTGGTTTGGATTGGTTGTCAACGTTTCGGTGCCGCTTTCTTGATTACCGGCAGGCATCTGTCCTGATGTGCCTTGTTCGTGCTTTTTTTCTCAGCATGATGCTTAGCTTATGTCTGCACAGAGGAGGGAGACAGCCTAAACATGATTGTACTTTTGGTTCGTCTTGATACTTTAAGTGAATTTTCCAATTAGACGATAAGAGGTAACAAGGAATGATTTTCTTTGACTTTCTAGAGTGGGGCAAGGAGACTTGGTTTCTAGCAAAGGCTGTTGACCTACATACAACTTTATTTGATATGGAAATCTAAGTATTCCTGTCTATTAAAAAAATGAAAGATAAGGAACATGAAACTATTCAGTAATTACAGAAAAATGCATAACACACTAGAGTTATATGTATATGCATGATGTTTATGGATATATAAGACACTACAGTTTTTTATGTATACATTTGGTTAAGGGAGAACCAAATCTTTTCTATTAGGGTAGGCAAAAAAGGGAAATGATCAAAGGAAAGACAAAAAGAAAGAGGTACAGAGACAAAGAGTGGAGGGATGGACTGATACATAGAGATTAGAATTCTAGAAAATATAAGCCTATAGCAACCGTGTCACACAGAACAAGAGCAAGGGTGTGACAAATAGAAACAAGCTTTTCTGTGCTGACATTCTAATCTTGGGGCCTTTTATGACTTCGCCAGAGGCTCTTGAAGTCATACTGCTTTTTTACATTTGAGAGGTACAGAGGGAAAGAAACTTTGATTCTTTGCTGACCAGCAGAGTGCCCTACATGCATATAGGAGGTAGTCAGTAAAAGCATGCTGAATGAATGAATGAATGACTGAATGGATGGATAACTTTAAGAGAAAGATTTTGCCTGTATTTCTTATGTATAAAGACTACCACATGGGTCCTTTAGAGAGGAAAACGATACGTGGGCTTGGGTTGTGATGTATTGATCAGGCTCAGTTGCTATTACATTAATAACAGCATCAAACTTTTTCTCCCAAAGGGCAAAACAGACAATGAGGGGGAAATTAATTATGAGAGAAAAGGTGAAATTTATAAAGACCTTGTCACATTTTTAAAAGAAAAATCAGCAAAATTTTCAGAAAATATGTCTAAACAGGTAAGTTTATAGACTTAAAATTTCATAGCATAGTGTTACTTGACTCAACTTTCTAATGAGAGTGATTCTGCCTATATTTGGACTTTGCTTCTGTTTTCAGTGTTTTTCACAGTATAACATAAAATACGAAATAAGTGTAGTACTTTGAGAAAGTTTCTGATTCAGGTAATAGGTGTAAAATATTTCAGATTGCTTTCTAAATAGCACTCTTCATCTTCCCTTTTGAATTAATAACACTAAGAACAAAGGAGTCAGCCCTGTTAACGAAGCCCAGATGTTTTGATTATTTTTATCCTTTCTCAACATCCCATGATTACTACCGAATTGGATTGCCTTAATAAGTGTCACCTGCATATGCATAAGACCTGTGCTTCCTTTGTGTCTTTTCGTGGTTTTTGAAATAGTGTTGCACAAAGAAATCAGTTAATAGAGTTATTTCATGAAGTAAAATCTTGATTGAAGCTGATGTAGGCAAGAAACAATATGCAAGAAATACTAATGAAACACACTTAAACTCCAGGCTGATTCCCAAGAGGTCAATTCCACAAATCCCACAAGAGATAACTTATCGGGCCCATTGTTTCCCTTCTGACCCTGCCACTTCCAGAGGACTGTTTTCTTACTGCACTGCTGCTACTCTTGTCCCGAAACTTCTCTTTGTCATCATCCTGCGAAGGCTTTTTATTGCCTGGTGTTTGAGCACCTGTTTTCCTGGACTCCAGTTTTTCCTTTGTTGTTATTGTCGTAAAATAACTATACAAAGCATAAAATTTGCCATTTTCTCCACTTGAGTGGTATCACTGAGTGGTGTTAGTTACATTCCTAATGTGCAACCATTACCACTGTCTACTTCCAAATCTTTTTCATCATCTCAGACTAAAACTCTGTTCCCTTTATGTAGTAACTTCCCCTTTTGCCTCCCCCAGCTCCTAGTAACCTCTCTACTTTCTGTCCCTAGACATTTGCCTTTTCTAGATATTTCAGATAAATGGAATCACACAATATTTGTCCTTTGGTATTTGGCTTATTTCATTCAGCATAATGTTTTCAAGGTCCATCCATGCTGTAGCCTTTGCCAGAACTTCATTCCTTTCTATGACCGAATAATACTCCATTTGTATATTATGCCACAATTTATTCATTCATTCATCTGTTGATGGACACTTGGGTTGTTTCCACTTTTTTGACTATTGTGAACAATGCTGTGAATACTGGTGTGCAAGTATCTGAGTCCCTATTTCAGTTTTGGAGAGTATATACCTAGGAGTGAGATTTCTGGGTCATATGGTAATTCTGTGTCTTAACTTTTAGAGGAACTGCCAAACTGTTTCCACCTAGACTGAACCATTTTATGTTTTTACCTGCAATGTACAAGGATTCTGGTTTCTCCATATTCTCACCAATACTTACTATTTTCTGTGTGTGGGTTTGTATGTGCATTTATTGTAGACAACCTAATTATGAAGTGTGGTATTTCATTGTGGTTTTGATTTGCATTTCCCTAGTGATGAGTGATGTTGAGCATATTTTCATGTGATTATTGGCCATTTGTGTATCTTTTTTTTTCTAAGAAATGTCTATTCAGTTCCTTTGTCCATTAAAAAAATGTTTTGTTGGTGAGTTGTAGGAATTCATTATATATTGTGGATATTAACCCCTTATCAGATCTAATATTTGCAAATATTTTCCCCCATTCTGTGGGCTGTCTTTTCATTCATCTTGACAGTATCCTTTGATACACAAACATTTTTAATTTTGATCAAGTCCAACAAATACATTTATGTTGCCTGTATTTTTGGTATTGTACTTAGGAAACCATTGCCACATTCAAGGTCATGAAGATAGATATGCCCCTCTTTTCTTCTAGGAATTTCATGGTTTTAGCTTTTAAATTTAGGTCTCTCATTCATTTTGAGTAAAGTTTTATATATGGTGTAAGTAAGATAAGGATGTAATTTTATTCTTTTGTGTGTGGATTCCTAGCATTATCTGAGGAAGAGATTGTTCTTTCCCCCACTGAATGGGCTTGGTATCCTTTTGAAGATCAATTTACCATAGATGTAGGCATTTATTTTTGGATTCTCAATTCTATTCTATCTTGTTTATCCTTATACAAGTCCTACACTCTTTTGATTACTATATCTTTGTAGTAGTTTTGAAATTGAGAAGTAATGAGTCCTCAAACTTTGTTCTTGCTTTTCAAGACTATTTTAGCTGTTTGGGCTCCCTTGACTTTTTGTCTGAATTTTAGGTTTGGTTTTACCATTTCTGCAAAAAAAAAAAAAAAATAGCATTGGGATTTCGAAGGGATTGTATTGAATTTATAGATTGCTCTGTATAGCATTGTCATCTTAATGTTAATTCTTCCAATCAATGGACACGGGTGTTTTTCCATTTGTTTTTATCTCCTTTAATTTTTTTTCAGCAGTGTTTTATGTTTTTCAGGGTCAAGTCTTTGTCTTCTTTGTTAAATTTATTTCTGAGCATTTTATTCTTTCCTGATACTATTATAAATGATATTGTTTCCTTAATTTCCTTTTTGATTGTTCCCTGCTACTATAGAGAAATAGAACTGATTTTTTTCATAGAATGTGCAGGCGTGTGCACAGGGTGGAGAGGGGCAGAGGGAGAGAGAAAATCTTAGGCAGGCTGCATGCCCAGCGTGGAGCATGATGCAGGGTTGATCTCACAACTGTGAGATCATAACCTGAGCCAAAATCGAGAGTTGGATGCTTAACTGACTGAGCCATCCAGATACCCCACTAGAACTGATTTTTGAGGGTTGAAATCAGTTCTGACTTTTGAATATGAATTTCAAAATCAAATCCTACAACTTTACTGAATTCATTTATTAATTCAGTTTTTAAAAACATTTTTTAACGTTTATTTATTATTGAGAGAGAGAGAGAGAGAGAGAGAGAGAGAGAGAGAGAGAGAGAGCGAGCATGAACAGGGGAGGGGCAGAGAGAGGGGGAGACTCCAGGCTCCGAGCTGTCAGCACAGGGCCCTACGCGGGGCTCAAACTCACAAACTGCAAGATCATGACCTGAGCTGAAGTCGGTCGCTCAACCAACTGAGCCACCCAGGCGCCCCCATTAATTCAGTTTAAAAAAAAAAATCTTTTGGTCTTTCTACATATATGATCATGTCATCTGCAGAGAGAGTTTTACTTCTTCCTTTTCAATTTGGATGTAATTTCTTTTTCTTGCCTCATTACTATAGCTAGACCTTTTAGGACTGTGTCGAATAGAAGCAGTGAAAGGTACCTCCTTGCCTTATTCCCGGTATTAGGGGAAAGGCTTTTAGGCTTTTAGGCTTTTGCCATTGAATGTGATGTTAGCTGCGAGCTTTTCATAGATGGCCTTTATTGTGTTGAAGAAGTTCCCTTCCATTTAGTTTTCCTTTTGTTGGTGTACCCCATCATTTTGGTGGAGGTTCCTAAGCAAAACAGGCACATTAGAGGGAAAAAATTGAGGGTTAGTGTGTGAAAATATCTTTATTTTTCTGTCCGTTATTGTTTCTGTAACGATAGTTCAAAAATAATTTTTACTTAGAATTTTTAAGGCAATTTTTCCTATGTGGCCTGTTTTGGCCTTTCCCATCATCAAAGCCTTTAGGATCTTATTCCTGATGTTCTGTAATTTTCATGATGATATGGTTGGTGCTGGTGTTGTTTGTTTTTCATTAATGGTGACATATGTCCTTCAGAACTAGAAAAATACTTTTTTCATATCACATCTTTAATCATTCCTTCCTCTCTGTTCTCTTTGCTCTCTTTTTGAAACTTACTAGTTGTTTGTTGGGACTCTGAGATCCTCTGATTTTCTGTCACCCACTTTCTGTAAATACTTTTACTTTATCTTCAAGACGTTGTGCATGTCTTTACAATTTAAACTCTCATATTTTTAACATTTCGTTTTCAGGCGCTTATCTGTACAGATCATATGCTTTCATTTCTCTTGGAAAATGTGGGAATAAAACAGCAGATCAAACGGTAGTTGTATGTTTAACTTATTAAACAATTTGTAAACTGCTTTCCAAAGTGGTTGTAATATTTTACATACACACCAGCAGCGTATGGAGAGTTCCAGCTCTTCTGCTTATTCGTCAATAATTGGTCATGGGCACCTGGATGGCTCACTTGGTTAAATGTCCAAGTCTTGATTTCAGCTCAGGTTGCTCTCAGGGTCATGAGATGGAGCCCTGTGTCAGGCTCTCTACAAAAAGAGAGATTCTCTCTCTCCTTCTGCCCCACCCTGGCTCACATGTGTTCGTTCTCTCTCTCTCTCTCTCTCTCTCTCTCTCTCTCTCTCGCTCTCTCTCTCTCTCTCTCTTTTTCTAAAAAAAAAAATAGGTATGGTCAAACCTCTAATTTTAAACATTCTAATAGGTGCGTGTACTGGTATCTCCCTGAGTTTTCATTTCCGTTTCTTGAATGCATTCTTTCATATGCTTATTTGCCATTCATCTATCTATCATATGTGATGAAGTGTCTATTCAGATTTTTTTGCCCAGTTTTTTATTGGGTTGTTTTATTTCTTACTCAGTTGTGAGAGATCTTTATATATATTCTTGGCTTGCATATTCTATCAGATATATGACTTGTAAATATTTCCTCCGGGTCCATGGCTTATTTCATTCTCCAACCATTGCTTCTAAAGAGCAAGTGTCCTCAATTTTTATGAAGTTTAAGTTAATTTTTTCTTCATAGTGTTGTATCTGATAAAGCTTTGCCAAACCCAGTGTCACAAAAATTTTTTCAGATGTTTCCTTTCTAGAAGTATTCAAATGTTAGGTTTTACATTCAGGCCTTTGTAATTTACTTCTTGTACATGATATGAGGTGCGGATCAAAGTCCTTTTTTTTCTTTTGAATGTAAATATCTAGTTGTTTCAGCACCATTTGTTGAAAAAAAAACCATCCTGTCTCCATTGAATTACCTTTATATCTTTATCAAAATTCAGTTGTCCATTTGTGTGAGCGTATTTTTGTTCCACTGATCTGTTTGTCTGTTTTTATACAAGTACTAAACTGTGTTGATCACTGTAGCTTTATAGTAAGTCTTGAAGTCAGGTAGTGTAAATCTTCCAATGTTGCTCTTTTGCAAACTTGTGTGGCTATTTTACATCTTTTGCAAGTCCATTGGAATGTTAGGATCAGCTTGTTGAGTTCTTCATAAAAACACTGAAAGAATTATGGTTGAGATTGTGATAAATCTGTAGATCACTTTCGAAAGAGCTGATGTCTTAACAATATTGAAGTTTCCAGTCCATGAATATAGTATGTCTCTCCATTTAGTTAGATCTTCTTTAATTTTTCTCGGCAATATTTTGTAACTTTCAGTGCATAGTCCTTACACATCTCTTGTGAAACCTACCTGTAAGCATTTCATGTTTTGGGGGTGTTACAAAAGAAAACCACAAGCCCAAAGTGGCATCACTTAGGCCAAGTCAACCACCTAACAGATATATTATTATATATCCTAAAATATGTGTTATTATTATTATAGTGTTTATACCTAAATAACTACAATTTCAACCAACCAGGAATGTACCCTGCAACCAGTCAACTGGAATTTCCTGGTCAATACCAGGAAATTTACTGATTTACCCCTTCTTCTCCTCTTAAGAGGGCAACCTTGCCTAAACAATATATTCCTTGATAGTCAAGTCCCTTTTTTAAAATGTTCTTTCAGCCTTTAAAAACTGTTTACTTCAGTGGAGCGTCTCTCTAATTACCAGATGGGATGTTGCTGCATTCATGAATCCGTTAATAAAGCCAGTTAGATCTTCACACTTACTCATTGAGTTTTTATTTCACAAGGGCTATGGTTAATGGTAGTTTCAAATTTTCAATTTGTGATTATATGTTGCCACTCAAAATACACTTGGTTTTTATATATTGATTTTATATTCTGAAACACTTATTAGTTCTAGTGTCTGGTTTGTAGATCCCAGGGAGTTTCTATAGAGGATCATATGATCTGTATATAAAGATCATTCTGCCTCTTCCTTTCCAATATCAGTGCCTTTTTTTCTTTCCTTAATGCCCTAGCTGGAGCCTCCAATATAGAATTATATAGAAAAGGTCTTTTGTTTCTAGTGGTAAAGGGAAAGCTTTCAGTTGCTACTACATATAATGTTAGCTGTAGCTTTTTCACATATTAAATTTATAAGGTTGAAGAAGTTCCCTTCTATTTCAAATTGTTAAGAACTTTTATTAGAAATAGATGTTGGATTTTATCAAATGATTACCTTTTGAGATAATCATGTTTTTTTTCTTTTTTTAGTTTGTTAATGTAGTAAATTACATTGATACGAGTTTTCAAAAAATAAACTAACCTTACATTTCTGGAATGTAGGTTGTTCAGGATGTAGTATCTCTATATATGATTGGATCTCATTTGTTCAGGATGTAGTACCTCTATTTATATATGATTGGATCTAACTTGCTAAGATTTTTAGTTTCACATCTATATTTATAAGGTTGTTGCTGTGTCATTTTCTTTAATACCTTTGGTTTTGGTTATCAAAGTGATACTGGCCTTATAGAATGAGTTGGGAAGTTTTATCTCCTTTGCAATTTCTGTAAGAGTTTGTGTAGAATTGTTATTATTTCTTAAATATTTGGTACCGAAGCCATCAGGGTCTGGAGTGTTCTATGTAAAGTAAGTTTTTTAAAAAGAGATTCAACATCTTTAATAGTCATAGGGCCATGCAGGTTATCTATTTCTTTTTGAGGGAGCTTTGGTAGATTGTCTTTATTTTATTTAAAAAAAATTTTCCACTGGTGTAAAGCATACATAACCTTTGCTATTTTAACCATTTTATTTTTATTTTGAGTAATCTCTACCCCCAGTGCAGGGCTTGAACTCACAGCCCCAAGATCAAGAGCCACATGCTCTACCAACAGCCAGCCACATGCCCCGGTAGATTGTCCTTATAGGAATTTTTCCATTTTATCTAAGTTGTCAAATTTATTGGCATAAACTTGTTCAGAGTTATTCTTTTATTGGGGCGCCTGGGTGGCTCAGTCGGTTAAGTGTCTGACTTCGGCTCAGGTCATGATCTCACGGTTCGTGGGTTCGAGCCCCATGTCAGGCTCTGTGCTGACAGCTTGGAGCCTGGAGCCTGTTTCAGATTCTGTGTCTCCCCCTCTCTCTCTGCCCCTTCCCCACTTGCGCTCTGACTCTCTCTGTCTCAAAAATAAATAAGCATTAAAAATTTTTTAAAGTTATTCTTTTATTAATCTTTTAATGTCTGTAGAATACGTAGCTATTGTTCTCTCTCTCATTCCTGATACTGGTCATTGGTGTTTTATTTTTTCTTGATCTGTCTGGATAGAGGTGTATTGATTTTCAGTTTCCTCAGAGACTTAGCTTTTAGTTTCATTGATTTTTCTCTATTTTTTTTCTACTTTGGTATTTATGATTTCTTCTTTTCTTTTTACTTTGTGGATTATATCATGTGGTTTTGGTGGTAAGTTCTTCCATATTCTTGTTGATATTCTATCAGTTGTCAAGAGAGAGGTTTTGAAGTGTTTCAACTATAACTGGGGATTTGTCTAATTTTTCTTTTAGTTCTGTTTTTTTTATTTGCAACTCTGTATGTGCATTTAAGATTGCTGTTTTCTCCCTCTCTCTCCTTGGTTGTTTTTCTTTTTCTGAAGTCTACTTAATCTGATAATTTTATACCACTCCTGCTTTCTTTTGACTAATATTTGCATGTTCTATCTTTCCCCTCCTTTTACTTTCAAGCTACTTATATTTATATTATTATATTTAAGTTTTTATTTAAGTTTTTATTTATTTATTTATTTAAGTTTTTATTTATTTATTTATATTTAAGTTTTTATTTATTTATTTTGAGAGAGAAAGAAAGCACAGGAGAGACAGAGAGAGGGAGAGAGAGAGAATCCCAAGCAGGCCCCACACGGTCAGCATAGAGTCCCATGTGGAGCTCAAACTCACAAACCAGGAGATGATGACCCGAGCCAAAACCAAGAGTCAGACACTTAACCGACTGAACCACCTGATGTTTCTTTTAAATAGCATATAATTGAGGAATTTAAAAAAAAATTTTTTTTAACATTTATTTATTTTTGAGACAGAGAGAGACAGAGCATGAACAGGGGGAGAGCAAAGAGAGAGGGAGACACAGAATCTGAAACAGGCTCCAGGCTCTGAGCTGTCAGCACAGAGCCCGACGCGGGGCTCGAACTCACGGACCGCGAGATCATGACCTGAGCCGAAGTTGGATGCTTAACCGACTGAGCCACCCAGGCGCCCCATAATTGAGTCATTTTAAAAAGAAATTTGTGAAACTTTCTATTGGTGTATCTACTGATGTGTTTAGGTCATTTACATTTAATATTGATATGTTATGGCTTACACTTGCCAGTTTACTTTTGTTTTCCGTTCTTCTATTTTTCATTTGTTTTCTTTTTCCAGTTTCTATGGATTACTTGAACATTTTTTAGAATTCTATTTTGATTTATCCGCAGTGTTTTTAGTGTATCTCTTTGCATAGATTTTGTGTGTGTGTGTGGAGTTACTCTGGGTATTGTACAATATTATACATACATAATTAATAATTATCTATTGTTTGACATCATAGCAGTTTGAGTGAAACATAGAAACCATGTCTCCTTCAAACAATAATTGTATATGCCTCAATCCTTTGTAACTCCTGGTATGTCACAAAAAGAAAAGCTGTGGACATATTCTTCCTTTACAAATTTACTCTATGAGAATATGTCATTTCTCTTTCAACATAAACTTCTTATAAAAGCTGTAATACTATTACACTGATGTGACTGAAAAAATAAATACTTTAGTAAAAAAATAAACCATATTTTCTTTTAAGTCCCTTTACCCTCTCTAATTTATAATTGTCTTTATTCTGCATACATCGATAACTATATGAGACAATGTTCTATTTTTGTTTCAACCATCAAACTTCATTTAGAAAACTCAAGAGCTGAATGAACGTCTTTTGTATTTACCCACACTTTTATTCTTTTCCATTGTTCTTTTCTGATATTGCAATGTTTTCTTCTTTTATCACAGTCTTTCTGTTTAAAAACTTATTACCCTTTTAAGGTAAATTTGTTGATGACAGATTCTCTTCGTTTTTCCTTCATCCACAAATTGTTTTCGTGTTTCTTTCACCCAAGAACTTCTTGACATCCCCTTCATTTCTAAAGAATACTCACCCTGGATATAGTATCAGGCTGACAATTCTTTACTTTCAGTGCTTAAAAAAATGTTGTTTTAATTCCTTCTGTCTTCCCTGGTTGCTTTTGAGAAATCTGTTATTATTTTAATTGTTTTTCTCTTATAAGTAAAATATTGTTTCTCTCTCAACTGCTGTTAAGAATTTCCTTGTCTTTAGTTTGTGAAGTTTGATTATTATGTGTCTTGGCATGGATTTCTTTGAGTTTTTCTTGAGTTTGTTTAGTGTTTTTTCAACTTTTTGAATCTTAGATTTATGTCTTTTTCTAACTTAGGGAAAATTCAAATCATGTTAGAATACATTTTTAGTCTGACCCTCTTCCTCCTCTTTTTCTGTTATTCTGAGGACATGAATTTTGGAATTTTTGTTTTGGTCTCACAGATCTTGAAGCTCTATTCATTTTTGTTTCCAATCAATTTTCTCTTTGTTATTCAGATTGGGTAATTTCTGTTGTTCTATCTTCAACTTCATGGATTAGTCATAATACCCCTCCAATTGTCTCTGTTTAGAATTTTGATTTGGCAGTTCCTTGGATTTTTTTTTTTTTTTTTTTTTTGGACTTTAAGGGTATCATTCTCTTTTCTTCTGGCTTGCACTGTTTCTGATAGGTCTCTTTTAATTGTTGTGTTTCTCCCTCTGTCTGTCATGTGACTTTTGTCTCTGGCTCCCTGCAAGATATTCTCTTTATCTGTAGTTTCAGCAATTTGTACATGATGTGTCCCAGTCACTATAGCATTTGAGTTTACATTTTTCTGACAGTGGCGAGGAGTGAGTAGGTCAAATGCAGCTATTGGATCTGTGTGTGCTACAGCAGGGGGTGAGTTTAGGAACAGCCATTACTATCAGCCTACCTCTGTTAGAGACCTCAGTCCTGAAGTGGCCCTCATCCAATGTGTGCCACTAAGCAACACAAGTTAGATGCATCAGAGACTTCCTTTAGTGAAGTTACCACCAGTGTTAATTTTCAGATAGCACTAGATAATTCAGAAATGATATCATTATAAAAATTATTATTTTTTTAAATAAAGGAGAAGAGATTCAGCGACAAAAAGGAAAAGAAAGAACCAACTAATGAGCCACCTGAGAAGGAAGAAGCAGCCCCCGTTCAGAAAGCTATTACTGGTTCAGGCAAGAGAACACTGGAGAAGAACCAAATTAATTTTGGGAAGAGTCAAATGACCAAGAGATTAGAGCCAAGTTTAAGCTGGAAGGCTACCGTTCGTTTCAAAGAGTATGTGGAAATTTGCGTGATGGGTTTTCTGATACATCCTCAGTAACCACATTTGCCTAGTTTTTCACATAAGTTTATGTCATAGCAGGAAAGTACTAGAGTAGATATTTACATTCCCTCCGTAATGCAAGTGGATCCCTCCCTACTCCTCTTCATATACCAAGTAGAAGGATTTGATGTGAATAGGGTTTACAGGTGGGCACCTGAAGGGAAGGGAAGGGAAGAACACAATTCACTCAGTAAGTCAGGGAAAATAGCGCATGAAAAAGATGAGAAAACACATGGAGACATCTCAGGAGCAATGTAAACATAGTTGTAGGGACCTGATTAAGTAAGTGCTAGGAGCATTTAGGATGACTAAAATTATGTGGAAATCAGGGAAATCTTGATAGAGATAATGTCTTGTCATTAACAGAACTTTAAGTAAATATTATAGAAAGGCTAGTAAATATTAACAAGCCTAAGTAAAGTAGACACTGGTTTGTTGAATGTCTGAAATATACAAAACTAGTTCCATTTTGGGCCATCTATAAATAGGTGCCAGAGTACAGATTAAGGACCAGCCTTATGTAAATATCAGAGCAGTCAGAAGTGCCTAGAGCACTTTTTAAATTAGCAAATAGGCTTACAATTTTCATGTCGCCTGATTGGGCAGGGATTCTGAGGACCACTGGGCGATTGCATTTTGCCTACAAACCCAAAGAGCAGACGGAAGGAGTCCTGTGGAAAGAGGAGACACTCTTGCTCCTCTAATTCTCAATTGTGAGGTGTTTGGTCTTTGTGACTGTTTTGAGTCTGAAAATGACAAATACATGGGCTGCTCTGTTACCTGGAAGGTGAATTTTTAAAAAACTGCGTTGCCCACATGCTTACGTTTTTCAGTCAGGAAATTACCTAACAACAATTTAGTGAAAACTCACTATGTGCCAAGGACTGTGCTCAACTGGGAATACCTGGAAAACCAGATATGGGCCCTGCTGTAGTGCTGGGTGTGGAAGATCAGAAAAGAGGCAGCTTTCAGCCAGGGCAGTAGCCACTGCTAATAGAAGGCAGAGAGGGCAGGGCCACCACAGTGATGGCAGCCTGTTCCTAGCACCTGGTCCTCACGAAAGACATAGTGGACCACATGCTCCTCCACTACATAAAGTACATGGCTGTGCCTGAGAGACAGAAGGGACATCTCAGGTGTCAGATGAGGCTGGAACTCATAGCCGTTTTCTGTATTAGGAGAACATCACTTGGGTGCATAAAAGTGATGGAATATTTGTATGTATTTCTATTTTTAATTTCCAATTAATCCACATAAATTAATTTGAAAAGTTTATGTGTTTTTAGGTACAGAAGCTTACTAAGAGACCCCCAAGAGGAGAAACACAGAAGAAGACCTGAAAGGTCAGGGCCACCTGTTAAACCCGGAAGAGCGCAGTCAGTTCGGTATGTGTCTATTAACATGAGCTATTCTCCCACCACCCTCTTTGTTTGTTTGTTTGATTTATTTGAGAGAGAAAGAAAGATGGGGCTTGACGAGGGAGGAGCAGAGAGAGAGAGGGAGAGAGAAGATCCCGAGCAGGCTCCGCACTGTCAGTGCAGAACCCGACATGGGACTTGAACTCACGAACCATGAGATGATGACCTGAGCCCAAACCAAGAGTCGGACACTTAACCACCTGAACCACTCAGGTCCTTCTCCAGTTTCTTTAGATGCAAGTTTATATTGTTGACTGAGACTTCTCTTTACTAATGTAAGGATTGAGTGCTATATAGTTTATAGGGCTATAACGCTACAAAGCAGTGCTTTCTGCACTGCTTTAGCTCTGAGCTGTGCACAAAAGTTTTTGATATGTTGTATTTTCATTTTCATTCAGTTCAATGTGTTTTTTTGTGTTCTGTTTGTTTGTTTGTTTTGTTTTGTTGTAATTTCCTTTGAGATTCTCTTCTTTGAGCCAAGAGCATTATTTTGTTTCCAGGCACTTGGGAGATTCTCCTGTTCTGTTTCTGTTACTGATGTTTTAGTTTGATTCCACTGTGGTTAGTGATCATACTCTGTATAATTTCAATGCTTTTAAATTTGTTGAGGTTCTGGTGGTCAAGTTATCTTGGTATAAGTTCTTTGGGTGCTTAAAAGAATGTGTAACCTGCTGCTGTTGGGTGGAGTGTTCCATAAATGTGGAATAAATAATGTTTATTTGGTGTTGTTGATTTCTTCTATATCCTAGCTTATTTTCAGTCTAGTTCCATAAATTGATGAGAGAGAAGTATTGAAGTCTCCAACTATAATTGCAATTTTTCTGTTTCTCCTTTTAGTTCTGTTTTTGCTTTATGTATTTTGCAGTTCTGTTGCTTGGAAATACATATTTAGGATTACCATGACTCCATCTTTATGTAATTTCCTCTGTGTCCCTGGTCGGTTTTGCTCTGTTTTGTTTTGTTTTGTTTTGTTTTCCTTTTTTGATGTCTACTTAATCTGATATTATATAGCCATTTCTGCTTTCTTTTGATTGTTTGCATGGTGTATTTTTCTTCCTTTTCTTTCAAACTAACTATAACATATCATTATATTTGAAATTAGTTCCTTGTAGATGGCATTTGGTTGGTTCCCTTTTTTTTTTCTTTTTTGTCCATTAAGTTAAACTCTGTCTTTTAAGGGATATTTAGATCATTTACCTTTAATGTCATTATTATGTTAGGGCTTAAGTTTGTCATTATGTATATTTTTTTCTGTTTGTTCTTTTTGATTTTTATTTTCTTGGTTTTCTTTCTCTCCCTCCATTCTCTCTGACTCCCCCCCACCCCGTTTCATAAAAGTCTCTTTTAATTTATTCCATTTTGAAGCATGGTAAGAGAATGAGTAATTTTTAAACTGTAATAATTTTTAAGACTTTTTGAGTCTTAATTGTTGGATTAATTCTTCTTAATTCTTCCGGGTCTTATTTAAATCTTATGTTTTAGCAGGCCTCTGATAACACATTGGCGGGATAAGGTGTGTGGTGCCTCCTCAGATTAGAAAAGGAATTGCAGGGTTCAAGTGGGCCCTCACTTGACACCTGGTGGGGGGGGGGGGGTTGGTGCAGGTGAGGGGATCCTCATTATTTATGAGTGGTAGTGGAAGTTCAAGCTCTGCCTAGGCCTCTATGGATACCAGCTTGTCTGTGAAAGGCACGGGCCTTTTATTACATTGACATTGGGGTTTGGGATCAGTGGAAGTCCTGACTCCCTTTTAGGCCTTCTCTAACAGCACCCAGCATGGGGATTAGGGAGCTTTGCTGTAGCCTGATAAAGTTCTCGGTTTGGCCATTGCTAGCAGAAGTGGGGATAGGGCACAGTGTTTTCTGTGGTGTTGACAAGAATAAATCATTTGTTGCCTAAAAGTTTTATGTTGTGTTAAGCTATTCCTTTTCTGTTCCTCTGATGAGAAAGAGCAGGCTTTCCTTAGGTGCTTGTTTTTAAATTTATTTCTGAGAGTGAGAGAGAGAGAGAGAGAATGAGCAGGTGATGGACAGAGATAGAGGGAGACACAGAATCCAAAGCAGGCTCCAGGCTCTGAGCTGTCAGAGCAGAGCCTGACACGGGGCTTGAACCCACGAGTTGTGAAGTCATGACCTGAGCTGAAGTCGGATGCGTAACCAACTGAGCCACCCAGGCGCCCCCTCCTTAGGTGCTTTTCTCCTCTGTACCCACTGGTATTTCCACACCACTGTCTTCTCTAGTACCCTGTCTGGGATATGTGAGACAAAAAGAAATCCAAGGAACTCCTCACTGTGTTGCTTCTTAGGTCTCCAGATCCCTAGATAGTCTTTCTTCTCCATTCTCCATTCTTCTCCATTCTACAAACAGAGTTCTCTCAGGTTTGTTTTACATATGATATCCAGGATTTTTATGTACTTAGTGGGAGGAATAAGGAAAGGTATATCTACTTCATCTTTACTGAAATGGATGTTTGCCCTAAAGCATTTCAATTTTAAATCAAATTTTAGTGAGTACGAGAACTCCAGAGTAATAGATAAGGGTAAAGGGGTAGTGTATCCAAGCAACAACCATTAGTCAGCGATAAAAATGAGAACTTCTCTATCTCTTCTTGTTTAAGTGGGTACAATGATGTGGTAGAGAAGTATTTCTTATGGTCGAGTTCATAGCTCAATGAAACATTGAGGTTTGCTTCTTTTTACCTCCTGAATGTACAGCTGCTGTGGGACAGGACAGAACAGGAAGGGAATCTCATAAAATGGGGAAAGCCATATAAAGTTATATGTCAAAGGATTCATCACTGGAAAAAGAGAACAACTTTCCTTTGGGATATTGATTTTTTTTTGACATGATTTGAGAGTGATTGGGTAAATCACCTGCTCTTAACTCCAGGAGTTTGTTAAGCTAAAACATTTAGAGATTCCCGAAAGAATATAGGTTTATTTAGTATATGTTTATGTCTGGGACCTTTGAGTTAAATTTACCTTGGTTCTTAAGTCAGCCTTGTCTACCATATTTTGCTCTGTAACCAACCTAGGTGTCTGGACATTTGTTAGACGAGAGAATACATTAAACTAAAACTCAGCTCATGCGACTTGTTGAATTGGAACAGAAGCTTCAGTTCAGGATTTCATTCCACTGTGGCCCAGAGAACAACTCTCTGCACCACAACACCTTTGAGAAATTAAAAGAATTATAGAATCTTAAAAATTAATAAAACTTGAAAGTTACTACTACTATGAAATTACTAGTAGTGTGCTTTCTACTGTGCTTCAAAACAGGTGAGAAAAGACATTTATAGAAGAGAGCACATGAGGGTTGGAGGGAAGAGAGGATAGAGATAAACAGAAAATGAGAATTAGATGTGGTCATGAAAGCTTGAGTGAACTAGCTGGTGACCATGACCTTGATGTTAAGTTGGAAGCTTCTAGAGCAGTGAGGAAAAAGTGTACTTTCTTCCATAAGGGAGACACTGTCCCTGTGAGGCGTTTGCAGCACTGCCCGATTAAACTTCCCATGATAATAGAAATGGTTTATATCTGAGCTACCTGGTATAGTAGTCACCAGCCACGTGTGATTGTTGAGTGCTTGAAATGTGGCTTCTACAACTGAAGAACTAATTTTTTTTTAATTTTTTTTAACGTTTATTTTTTGAGAGAGAGAGAGACAGAGCATGAGCCGGGGAGGGGCAGAGAGAGAGAGAGAGAGAGAGAGAGACAGAATCCAAAGCAGGCTCCAGGCTCTGAGCTGTCAGCACTGAGCCTGATGTGGGGCTGGAACTCACAAACCATGAGATAATGGACCTGAGCTGAAGGACGCTTAACCAACTGAGTCACCCAGGCACCCCTGAAGAACTAAATTTTTAATTGTATTCTATTTCAATTCAATAAAGACATTTAAATAAATATAAACATATAAATAACCACAAGTTATTTAAATACTATGACTGGTGGCTATCTTTTTGTACAGCACAGCCATAGGACATATACTAATTCCCTGTTCATTTCTATTTTCTTAAAACAGCACGCAATTATTCATCTCCTCACTTAGATCTTAACAAAGATCAAGAACTGAGAAGGTGTTAGGTCTTCTAGAACTCGTTGCTTAAGTTCGTATTGCTGAAGTAGTAACGATTATAACCAATTCCATGTTGTAGCATAAACATATTTATGTTATGTGGTGGTTGTTATTGTTCTTAGTAAGAGTACTGAGAAGATTGAGGAAATCGTTAGTGAGAGCTCCTCAGAGAGTGAGGAAGATGAAGAACCACTTGATCGTCAGGAAGCAAATGCAGATTTGCCATCAGAATATTGGCAAATTCAGAAGCTGGTGAAATATTTAAAGGTAAGACAGACCTTTTGTGTTGTGTTTACAATGATTATTTTAATTCCTTTCCCAAAAAGGTATATTCTGCTTCCACATTTATTGTATGTTTCTTTCAAATAAGGGTAGTAAAAATCCCTGTTATTATTTAAGTGTGCACAGGGGAAGGTCTTACTACCCTGAGGATAGTAAGGTTACTTCTCACGGAGCAGCCAGGCTGCCTGGTACCAGCCCTCTCCCCTGGGCCACAGTAACCAGCAGGTATTGACTTGCCATCCTTTTACAATTTGTGGTATGGTGTGGTGGCAAGAGCATGGAGTTTTGAAGTTGTACTACAAATAAATTTTAGGCCGTGTCACTTAGCAGTGTGGCTTTTGGTTATAGTTTTGAGCCTTATTTTTCTTAACCCATGGAATAAAATTAATACCTGTCCTGTAAGATAACTTTAGCATTGGAAATACATATTTGAAAGATGCAGCATAGTGTTTGGTACATTGTAGTTGCTTAAAATATGTATTGGTCCATTTCCATTACTCTCAACATATGTGAAAACATGTTACATAATAATGGTCTATATAATGTATTTAAGACTTGGATGGGGGCAGGGCAAGACAAATGATTTGCCAAAACCCAGATGAATGTTAATAGATCGTTGATATTGATAATGTCTAGGTAGGCCATGTCTAAAGCTGTAGTTCAGAAGCACTTGTAAAAATAACATTTTTACTTAGGTCTTAGTTTCCTCTAGCTTCCTAGGTCTTTGATCAGATGAACCAAGGGCATTTGCCAGTGGCTTTGCATATGTAAAGGTGTGTATGTGACTCCCAAAGTACTTAAGGATACTTTCCTGGTGCCTTTGAGGTCCTTCCAAGCTGACAGGTAAGATAGTTTATGTGAACATTTTTGTGAATTCGACAAAAGTCTTCTGCATGGACACAAGATTGTAGCTGAAAAAGTTCTTTTTGCAAGAAAAATATGCCCCTTTTCTTAGCATGGCCCCAGCTGCAATTCCCTGCATTTCTCAGAAAAAAAATTTCTATGTTTTCCTGAATCCTGAATCCCAAGAAAACTTAGTCAAGAAATTGGGAAATTGGGAAAAAGTATTCTAATTCTCCATTGCAACATAGATTTCAATGGCCAAACTGGAATCTGGGCAAGCAGATGAAATTTTCATCATTAAAAAAGGATATGAGCTTCTGTGAAGCAAACCTTAATGCTCACCTTGGCTATGCTTTTGAAGGCCTCCTAACAATTTGACCAATGTCAATGCAAAATGCAAGATGCATTTGACCAATGTCAATGCAAAATGCATTGCAAAATGAAGAATTTTGTGTGTATTTGTCATGAAACAAAAATCAAGACTATTGGAATAGACAGTTAATGCTTTGTTTTAAAACTTAATTTAAGAATAATATCTTATAAATAGTAAATATTTTTATATCATCTTTCAATATTTAAAATGACTTCCATTTGGCATTTATTTGTGGTAATGTCTCCCTCTTTTAGTGTTATCAGCTATCAGGTGGAGATCATTTTTACATGTTACTGCAATAGATGTACTTTGTTTTTTTAATGTTTATTTAGTTAATTTTTGAGAGGGGGGAGGGGCAGCAAAAGAGGGAGAGAGAGAATCCCAAGCACAGAGCCCAATGTGGGGCTCAATCTCACAAACCGTGAGATCGAACCTGAACTGAAACCAAGAGTCAACACTTAATTGACTGAGCCACCCAGGCACCCCTGGTTTGGGTATTTTTTTTAACAGAAAAACCTCTGAAAATTTTAGTATCTCTATCACAAAAAGTGACTTACTGTTTATTATTATGGAAATTCTTCACCATTATGGTCGTCATTAATACCTAAAAACATATAAGTAAAATTTGGGGAAAAAACATGGAATAACTTACTATTTTAAGAATTCCACAGAATTGGGAGGGAATTCTGATTTCTTATTCTCTGATCTTGAATATTCATGTCTCTGTCGGGAATTTAGAAACCCTATCTGGAGCACAGGCTGGAGTTCAAACTCCATGGTCGTGCACAACCCCTTGGCAGGTGTCTTTGTACACAAACCATGCAGTCAACACAGTGGCCCCACTGAGCACACATAGCACCAACGTCCAGACTCAGGAGACCTTCCTGATCCTTTACTGAACCATGGATCTTCCCATGATCTCTCCTGTCTTCATAAAGCACATGTCACTCTGGGGGAAAAATGGCATCAGAGAACTTTGCCACCCCACACTTAAGTAGCTTGAGCCAGTTGGACATTGTGGCTTGGACATACCTTTTTGGAAGGAGATTGGAAGAGCCCTGGTGTTTTTCCAAAGAATTCTTTTCTATTAACTTTATTTCCTTAGTCAAAGGAAATAAAGACTCAATAGGGAAGACGCATGGATGGACCAGGAGGCAGACTAACAGAGCAGTCTTCCATGTTGGAAAGACTTTAATGGAGTCAGTGTTCTACTAACTTAGTAGCCTTGAGGGAGTTGGCTAACCTCTCTAAACTTCAGTTTTCTCATCGGTCAAGATGGCAAAAGAAATGTTCTCATGTTTTAGTATTATTATGAATATTAAGTGAAATCTAACATATGTAAAGTGCTTAACAGAAAGTACTCGATACTTGTTAGCATTAATAATGATTTCTATTACATATTATTACTGTAGACAACATATGGTATGGAATCTTCTTGACTTGCACAGCTGGCCCTTCAATTTTTGCTTCACATTTTCTAGCAACCAATAAAAGGGAGGAAATGCAGTGAGTTAATACAGTGAGGGAAATACTCTTACCATCATAAGGTAAAAATGGCCCAGTTGCCAATGTGTGTAACTGATCCTGGTACTAAGAGCAGAAAGAATTTTCTCTCTGAGGGCTTAATGGAGCAGACAGTGAGTGTGGTAGTGAATGACATCCTTAATAATAAGCTCCCAGTGAACATGGCAATGAGAGTTTCTCATAATAGCCTGACTATTGAATAACTATCTTGAGTTTTTCAACTATTTAGGATAAGTCTATATAATATTAGGCCAGAAAGGGATGCACTGTTTCTGTCCCAGAACAGCTAAGGAAAACATGTATTGATGAAGTGCTACTTAAGCTTGCACAAGTTATTCATCAATAAATCATGTGCAAATGTGATACTTTTGGCCAGACAGTAAATTGCTGGGAATTATTATAGTTCCCACAGGTAGATATTCTTAACATAGCCAGCAAAAGAAAAAGTATATCTACAAGTGGCTTTGGGCTTTTTGACACAGATAAATGTTTTATATGGGGACACAAAAGGACATTAAATGTCCAAGAAATTCAAAATTGAATGTCTCTAGATAATCTCAAAATAAATACACCTGACATTTTAATTTGCAAAATTATGCCTTAAATGTAGACTTACACTAGCAGAGAAATGTTAATGTTGAACCGACTTTCTACTTACCATTTTCCAAGTGATTGCTGAAAAAATTCGAAGAGCTCATTAATACCCAAACAGGTCAATGAACTATAGCTTGTTATTTATCCAGAGCTATGAGCTCAGATCTTGGCACGTAAGTAAAGGGAGTTTGTATTTAATTATTTGGCTTTGACATACATTCATTTCAACTTACAAGTTTTATGTATGTATATATTCTTTTAATCTGGATTTTTAGAACACAATTTAATTTTTAAACTAATGAAGACTTTGCATTTTTACTCACCAACCTTCCAACTTCTCCCCTCCCCCCACACACGGAACTGATGACTCTATGCCCTAATTCTAAATGAAGCAATAAACCACCTCTTCAGCTTCCTTAGTGAGAAACACTTACATTCTGCCTTGTTATCTTTATTGTTCAGCTTGTCTGTCACGTCAGTTACTTGAATGGAAAGACCGAATTAAACTCATTGCTGTGTCTTGCAGGGTGCCTAGCCAGTGAGCACAGGCTTGCCTCTACAGCCCTCCGCTTAGAAAGTGTGATGGGGAGAGAATGAGGTTCCCAAGGGGCTGGGCTGTGCTGTGCTGTTCTTCACACTCAGCTCCTTGAGAGCAGTTTTTCCTTCTTCTGAGCCAGAGCTGTTCCTCCTGCTGTTCACGTCTTTCCCACCTTCCCTTACTTTCCTCTCTCCTCCTTTTCCTGCTCCCTTTCTCCTTGTAGATATGCTATTTTATTGCTGTATTTGCTAGCTTTATATGGATATTATTTTCTCCCCTGGCCAGGGCTGCTTTAAAATCTTGCAATAAAATGTTTCGCTTTGGATCTATTCCAGTGACTGGGAAGATGGTTCAAGTGTATGTCCCACAGTAATCTGTAAAGGTAGTGTGAAAATAATTCTGCAAAGATACAGAAGCTTTACCCATTACTAAGTCAGTTATATGGAGAACCCCTTTGTGCAATAGGAGGAGAGTTGCTGAATTTTATTTTGTTTGGAAATGTGGATTTATTAGTCACAAGTATTAAATGTTATAAATTAATACAAACAGGTTCTCTTCAGTAAAGTGAGATAAAATATTGAAAGGTTGTTACCATAAGTAGATCTGCATTTCATACACCTTAGTGTAAGTATCATTAAACTAAAGACTGAATTTCTGGACACAGGGTTGCAAGCCTACGAAATCCATTTTCTATGTGGATTGAAGGAGGTCTGGGTCTGGAACTCAATACTACACGATAAGTAAATCCAAGCGAAAACTGAGGAGACTATAGAGTGATGCCAAGAATGTGGTTGGTCAGATTTTAGGTAGTTGGAAAGGATTTCAGAGGCTGGGTCTTAGAATCATGCTTTATCTCCCCCATAGGCATTTCCTTGTCACTTGAGGATAAGATGTCAGTGTTGTCCTGGCATCAGCTCCAGGCTCAGATGGGGGATTATTAGCAAGCAGGTTTGTAGACATCTGCCCCTCCTCTGATGTGCTTCATTCAGCTGGTCTTATTCCTGAAGAATCTAGGGTTAATCCCCAGGGCCATTTCCCCAGTTGTGACTCCTCCCTGCAGGATGCCTCTTTCTACACCTGGGATTTTGATCAGAGTCCAGCCAGGGGACCAGGATGATGAAAGCAATGCTTTAGAAAGCATTGTCCAGCAGCAGGTGGTGTGTAGAATGAATCGGAGTGGGAAGAGGCAGAAGGCCAGTGACAAGGGGGCTTCGAATAGGATAATGTCCTTGGAGGCAGCAAAGAAACGGATGGGAAAGAAAGCAGGCCAGTTTATGAGGAGGCTTTGGTTGGGGCAGATGAAGTTTGAAGAGAGTGAAATACCCAACAGAAACTCCTATACCGTAGTTGGAAATAAAGGACTGGAGCTCACAATATTCATTAGAAATTGAACTACTGCTTCAGGAGCCCAGGCAATGAATGAATGTGTGGGGCATGTGGGCTGGGTTTGGTTTTTTTATTCATGATCAAATAGGACCTCTTAATAGCTAATCAGAAAGCAGCTGCCTCCCACTCAAGTTAGTACAACCAAGGCAATATTTTTAGATCAAAATTCCAATGCTACGCTGACAGTCTTTCCATAAATGTTAGTTTGTCATCTTACAAACAGATTGCTTCATCGGCCTTTTTAAAAAAATACTTAAGGAAAGTAACATTTTATTTGGTAATTTTACACAATCAGCTAGTAGGGAAAAAAAACTAATTAAAGAAAGATGAATAGGAAAGTTTGAAGTAAAAAGAGAAAAAGGTTTATTTTTAAAGTAAGTTTCCTTCCAAATTGAAAACTCCTACACACGCAAACCATAAGGCGCTAGCTATGAAATCAGGGAATGATGGGCTTTTTAATCTAAATTCATAAATGTGGTATCATTCTTGCATCTGAGACCATGCGATCATTGTTCCTGAGTCCCAGGGGATGGTGACGTTATCTGAACATGTGTCACTCCATGGAGAATGGCTCTCATCGGCTGCTGAGTGGCAGCTTATGATCACAGCTGGGCATCACCTCACATTTATCCTCTCCCTACCTCCCCCCCCCATGTGTAGGTGAGGGGTAGTTCCTAATTTATTTATCGTATGTGATCAAATTCATAAAACACTGGTGTTGATTTCACCTTTCCTGTGAGCTGGGGGTCTTGCTTGTTATTCTTCTGTTCTGTTATGTATTCACAAATTCATATTTCTCAGACCATGAAAGGTGAAGGTACTTGGTGGCTCCCCCAGCTTAGCAGTGACCAGGACCCTACTTCACAGTAACTTCTCAAAGAATCACCTCAGAAATTCCACAAGCTTTCCCAAGAGACACTCCAGGCTCCGTCCTTGGCATGTTTTAGATTTCCACTCTGGAAGGGAATTTGCTCCAGAGACATTTTGAAATTTTCAAAACCTTTGTTAAAGAATACTTTTGTGGCATTCAATTCCTTAATCGTCTTTCATGAACTGATTAAACACACACACACACACACACACACACACACACACACACACACACAACTACCTTAATTGGTTAACAAGTTCTTCTAAGTGGTAATTGGGACTTATATGATTTTTCATTGCAGGAATTTGATGTACTTTGCAATCAATTATAGTTAATTAAATTCCTTTCCCATTACTCGGGTTTTGGGTATGGAGGGGTAGGTAGTGTGATCCTTGTTTCATTGGTGGAAAAGCTGAGAAATAGTTCACTCTGGCCCACACAGAAGGCAAGGCGGCTGTGGGCCAGGCTGGCGCCCAGGCCTCTATCTTTATTGCCCGTTGCCTGGTTATTCTGTCCTTCTGTCAAGAAATTCAGGACCCAGAGGGCCTGCAGACCTTGCTGTTGTATGTTCGTATTTTCTCTCCCTTGGTTTTCTTCATTTAAGTAAGAGACTAATTAAACAGAGCATTTCTTAACAAAGGAATTCAATGTTCATTTCTGGAAGGCGGTATGAGAGTGTGCTCTTTTGCTAGGTTTTACTTTAAGAGATGGAGAAGACTGTGATAGTATGGTGTTATTCATGCTCAACAGAATCTTTCAAAAATAGAAGTAATGTTCACTGTTTATGTATGCAAATAAAAGCCAGTAAGAAAGGAAAATTACTACCACCTTCCTGAGAAATGGTCTTTAAGTTAATACATATGGTGTTATATTGATGTGGGTTAACTTTAAAAAAAAGTCTCCATGACATTAAGCGTAGCAGTTTTGTGCTTTAAAAAACAAACAAACCCCCACTATCTGTTAGAAATTATGAATATTTTATTTAAATTTTTTAAAATGTTTATATGAGAGAGAAGCGGGGGGGGCAAAGCATGAGTGGGTGAGAGGCAGAGAGAGGAGACACAGAATCTGAAGCAGGCTCCAGGCTCTGAGCTGTCAGCACAGAGCCCAATGTGGGGCTTGAACCCATGAACCGTGGGATCATGACCTGAGCCAGAGTCGGATGCTTAACCAACTGAGCCACCCAGGCACCAGAAATTACAAATATTTTAAATCGCATCATCTAAAAAAATCCCTAGTTAGCAGAGTTTGCATTATGTTTTCTTAAATAATGCAGCGTAAGACAACACAATTTAAGTATTTGGGTTGAGATGTGTGTTAACTTGTATGTTTATATATTGCCCACAAAAAATTTATCCCTTTTTATTTTTATTATAAAGAAGGCGATGAAAATAATGGAGAGGCTCCCATCTCCACAGAGGAATCTGTACTCCACAAATAAACTAATAACCTTAGTTATAGTTTTTGAGCTATAAATTATTTTTGCCTCTTGACTATCATAAACAAGAGTGGAGAAGGGCAAAGATAATTGGGTAAGTATGATAATATAATGCTACTAAATCATAATAGTTTATACCACCATTAGCTAGCATTCATTATATAACCACATCAACTTAACTGCTGAAAAACGACAATATTAAAAATCTCCAGGGAGGTCTTTTAAGCCCTATCTCATTCATTCATTCATTCATGCATTCATTCATAAATGGATACTGTAAGCTCACCCAGCTAGACCGTAATTATATATTACACATTGCCCATCTAGCTATTCATAAGATTTTTGATTGGAAAGAATTTTGCCATCTAAGTTTTATGTGACGTTCTGTTTAGTTTTATGTAATCTGGAAATGTGGTAGACCTTTGGGGGGAATGTGTTGCCTGATGTATTTGCAGCAACACTATTTTTTGTTCCTCAAAGTACACTTTCCCCCAAATTGATTTGAGAGGCTAAATAAATTGGAGGAAAGTAGTGTTGCCTAGTTCCCAGTTTATATAATGCCCTAGACTGCTTTACCTTTTTTTTTTTTTTTAACATTTATTTATTTTTGAGAGACAGAGACAGAGCATGAGCAGGGTAGGGGCAGAGAGAGAGGGAGACACAGAATCTGAAGCAGGCTCCAGGCTCTGAGCTGTCAGCACAGAGCCCAATGCGGGGCTCGAACCCACAAACCACGAGATCATGACCTGAACCAAAGTCGGATGCTTAACTGACTGAGCCACCCAGGTGCCCCTAGACTGCTTTGATTTTTATTCTAAAACCACATAGTCATGTCCTATTATAGAAGTTTGCACACTGAAGAATTTATAAATGTAAGGGTTAAGGAGTAAAAGTTACCAGATTTGGTATAAGTGATCTTTCATTTTGCATGTATACACTTCTGTTGTACTCATTTTTAGAAATTGCATATTTGTAGGAGAAACATTAAAGCCCAGGTCCATTTTGGTCCACTAGCCTTTGCTCTTCCCACTGGCAAGGGCTGCGCCCCTTTACCCACCCTTGCTCTCTGGTAGGTGTGGCCTCCTGATATTTCTGTGACACATATGGCTGAAGCCTGTGTTCCTCTTCTAGTCCTTCCTTATCTCCCTTCGGTACTTAAAGTGCTAAAATCTTATGGGGGCTCCTGGGTGGCCCAGTCAGTTGAACATCTCACTCTTGGTTTTGGCTCAGGACACGATCTCACGGTCGTGGGATTGAGCCCTGAATCAGGCTCTGTGCTGATGACATAGAGCCCACTTCGGATTCTCTCTCTCCCTCTCTCTCTGCCCTTCCCCTGCTAGTGCTCTCTCTTTCTCAAAATAAATAAACATTAAAAAATAATATTAAAATCTTATAAAAATAACCCATTAACACATACCCTTGGTGAATATTTAAGCCAAGCCAAAGAATAAAAGGGAAAGACCTTTTCCAGATGTTTCATATATATATATATATATACACACACACACACACACATACACGTGTATATATATATATATATATATATATATATACGTACACACACACACATAATTTTTATACACAAAATGAAGTCATACTATATTGCTCTATATTTTGCTTTTTATATTTCGTGTTTTCTTGGTGATCTTCCATATCTGCCACAGTCCTTTTAATTACCACATAGCATCTTATTATATGTATGTGTCAATAATTTACATACCAGCTCCCTTACTGATAACTTTTTCCCTTGTCCCCCATGTCAATTTTTATTATTACAGTGTTGCTGAAACAAATATTTTTACGTATTCTTGGGATATGTATACTGTTTCTGTAGGATAGAGTCTTTTTGATGTGGAATTGCTTGGGTCAAAGACTATGTACATTTAAAATTTCAATAGTTCTAAGGTGGAGGTGTTGTTCAATGGGTATAAAATTCTAGTTTCACAAAATGAAAAAGCTCTAGAGAGTCCTACAACATAGTGCTGATAGTTAACAATACTGTATTGTGCATTTAAAAAAATGTAAAAGAGTATTTGATCCTATGGTAAGTGTTAATGCCACAAAAAGGGAGGAGGCATAAGAAAACTTTTGGAGTGATGGATGTGTCTGTTACCTTGATTGTGGTGATGGCTTCACGGGTGTATGCATATGCCCAAACTCATGAAATTGTGTACGTTAAACGTGTACAGTGTTTTTGCATATGATTTCCTCCTCAATAAAGCTATTTTAAACAAGAAAGAATATATGCCCAGGAAAGTTTGAGAGGTACTACATTGAAATTTTTTAAATTTCAAGAGAAGTAATAAATCAACCAAGCTTGGATTATATGAAAAAGTTTTTGATAGTTTCTGGCACAAAGCAAATGTCAATTTACACTCAATTAGTAATATGCCAAACAGAATGAAATCAGCCAGGCTCCTAAAAAAACAAAACAAAACAAGGGCCCTGATGCCCAGGTACCATTCATGGAGGTTTTAAACAGATTGTTCTGAAGTGGGGTCTAGGCATCGATTGTCTTTAAAATCTTTACAGGGTATTAAAATAGTTTACCTAAAAATAATATTCGTTGGTACAAATTCTCACTAATCTACAGTCTCTTTTTATGTTTTATTTTGGCCAATTCTAATAGGGATGGGAGAATGTATGTTGTGTGAATTTGCATATTCCTGATCACTAATGAGGTTGGTAAATATTTTCATGAGTCTAAACGCAATTGGATTAGATACCTTGCCTATTTTCCTGTGGTTGTCTTTTGATTATTAATGAAAATTAGTCCTTTGTTATATTATTTGTGAATATTTTCTCTCTGTCATGTCTTTTTATCTGCTCTTTTGTTTGGAAACTTTAAAATTGTACATTAATAAATATTTTGACTGTTTCTTTCCTGACTTAAGAGTTTTGTGTCTTAGGAGCTGGGAAGGTTTTTCTGAAGCCATTCCAAGAGAACAGAATTTTTTTCTATTTCCTTCTGATAGTTTTATAGCTTAAAAAAAATGTTCAAATCTTGATCCCAACTGGATTTCACTTTATGTATAGTGTGAGGTAGGGATCTAATTTTTTTTTCTTTGATGGATTGTCAGTTGTATCAACACAGATTATTGGTTCATCTACTCTTTCTTCTAATGATCTGACATGCTGTCTTTATTGAATAGTCATCTCATATGCGAGAATTTGTTTCTGGATCTTTCACTATTACATTGAGTTATTTGGATGCGCCCATGCCAGTTCCATGCTATTTTAATTACTGTAACTTTCATATATTTTAATATTTGGCCAGAGAGTTTTCTTAAAAATTTTAAAAATACTTCTTGCATATTTTTCATTCCAGATCATTTTTAGAAAAACTGAAAATCAAGTTTAAAAAAACTTAAAAATGCTGTTGGGGATTTTGGTTGGTCTACATGAATGTACAAATTACTTTTGGATAAATTGCAATTTTTTTCAAGTTTTTATTTAAATTTCAGTTAATGACAGTGTAATATTAGTTTCAGGTGTAGAACTTAGTGATTCAACACATATACAACACGTGGTGCTCATCACAAGTGCCCTCCTTAATTCTCATCACCAATCAATCCATCTAACCCCCCACCCCCTCTGGTAGCCATTAGTTTGATCTCTATAGTTAAGAGTCTGTTTCTTGGTTTTCCTCTCTTTTTTACCCTCTATGTTCATTTGTTTTGTTTCTTAAATCCCACATATGAGTGAAATCATATGGTATTTGTTTTTCTCTGATTTATTTCACTTAGCAAAATACTCTCTAGCTTCATCCACATCATTGCAAATGGCAAGATTTCATTCTTTTTGATGGCTGAGTAACATTCCATAGTGTGTGTGTGTGTGTGTGTGTGTGTGTGTGTGTGTGTGTGTACACACACACACACACGCCACATCTTCTTTATCCATTCATCAGTTGATGGACATTTGGGCTCTTTCCATAATTTGGGTATTGTTGATAATGCTGCTATAAACTTCAGGGTGCATATATACCTTTGAATTAGTGTTTTTATATCCTTTGGGTAAATACCTAGTAGTGCAATTGCTGGCTCGTAAGGTAGTTCTATTTTTAACTTTTTGAGGAGCCTCCATACTGTTTTGCACAGTGGCTGCACCAGTTTGCATTGCCTCCAAGAGTGCAAGAATGTTCCCCATTCTCCATATCCTTGCCAACACCTCTTGTTTCCTGTGTTGTTAATTTTAGCCATTCTGACAGGTGTGAGGTAATGTCTCATTGTAATTTTGATTTGTATTTCCCCGATGCTGAGTGATTTTGAGCATCTTTTCATGTGTCTATTGGCCATCTATATGTCTTCTTTGGAGAAATATCTGTTCGTATTTTCTGTCCATTTTTAAATTAGGTTGTTTGTTTTCTGGGTGTTGAGTTTATACATTCTTTATATATTTTGGACAGATACTAACCCTTTATCAGATATGTCATTTGTAAAAATCTTCTTCCATTCAATAGGTTACCTTTTAGTTTGGTTGATTGTTTTCTTCACTGTGCAGAAACTTTTTTTTTTTTTAATTAAGTCCCTGTTTTATTTTTGCTTTTATTTCCTTTGCCTCAGGAGATCTCTCTAGTAAGTAACTGTTACAGCCAATGTCAAAGAGGTTACTACCTATGTTATCCTCTAGGATTTTAATGGTTTTCTGTCTCACATCTAGGTCTGTCATCTATTTTGAATTTATTTTTGTGTCTGGTGTAAAAATGTGGTCCAGTTTCATTTTTTTACATTTAGTTCTCCAGTTTTTCCAATACCATTTGTTGAAGAGACTGTGTTTTTTCCATTGGATATTCTTTCCTGCTTTGTCAAAGATTAATTAACCATATAGTTGCGGGTTTGCAGTTTTTAGTAAAATTGAGTTATCCTATTCAGGAACATAGTATGGCCATTCATTTATTTTTAAATTTTTGTGAATTGTATTAAAACTTAATAGCTTCTTTTCCATATATTTTCAACATATTTCTTGTGAAATTTACTCCTAGATATTTTTGTTATTATTATTTTGCTAATACTAGCATGGGAACATTTAAAAGTTTTTTTTATTTTTTATTTTTATTTTTTATTTTTTTTATTTACTTTTTATTTTTTAATATAATTTATTGTCAAATTGGTTTCCATACAATAACCCAGTGCTCATCCCAACAGTTGCCCTCCTTAATGCCCATCACCCACTTTCCCCTCTCCCTCACCTCCATCAACCCTCAGTTTGTTTTCAGTATTTAAGAGTTTCTTATCGTTTGCCTCCCTCCCTCTCTGTAACTTTTTTTTCCCCCTTCCCCTCCTCCATGGTCTTCTGTTAAGTTTCTCAGGATCCACATATGAGTGAAAACGTATGGTATCTGTCTTTCTCTGCCTGACTTATTTCACTTAGCATAATACCAAGGGATATAGGAATGCTGATGCTAGGGGCACATGTACCCCAATGTTTATAGCAGCACTTTCAACAATAGCCAAATTATGGAAAGAGCCTAAATGTGCATCAACTGACAAATGGATACAATTTAAAAAATTTGTAATGTTTATTTATTTTTGAGAGTGAGAGAGAGCACAAGCGGGGGAGGGGCAGAGAGCGAGGAGGACATAGAATCCAAAGTAGGCTCCAGGCTCCGAGCTGTCAGCACAGAGCCCGACATGGGGCTTGAACCCATGAACTGAGAGATCATGACCTGAGCCAAAGTCAGAGGCTTCACCGACTAAGCCACCCAGGCGCCCCTTCATGGGAACATTTTTCAAATTACACATTTTGATTTGTTATTCTTAGTGTATGAGGAGTTACTAATTTTTGAATGCTGCCCTTATATCTGGTCACTCTACTGAGCTATTTTTATTAATTATCATAATTATTCAGTGTATTCTTCTGAATCTTTTTAGGAATGCAGTTATATTTGCTACAGATTTTTCCTCACTGCAGTGACTAGGGCATTCCAGCAGATTGTCTATGTCTGTAAATGTTCCATGGGTATTTAAAAGGAATGCGTAGGGAATGCTTGTATTGTTCCTTACCCATTCCTAATAAAAATTCTCAGCACGCTTGTAATACAAAAATCTGAGTCTAATTTCTTTTTTCTTCTGGAACAGTATTTTCTTATTTTCTTTCTTGGAGATCTCTTGAGTCTCCTCTCTTGAGTCTCAGGTTTATGAGTGCTGAATCATCAGGATAAAATAGGTTTGCAAATAAACAGAAAGCAAAGCAATATACTTTACTACCTTGACTTAACATAGTCATATGCCACTCTCTTTGAGCATTGAGTTTTTCCCGTTTCTGAGGCTGGGAGATGAGAGTATATGTAGGCCAACCTCTGTGCCGGATGCCAGGCCCTCTGTCATCATTAATAAACAGTCACTGGCAGAGGTTCACTTTTCTTGCTCTCTGAGCAGCATGTTCGGAGGCAAAAATGCCGAGAACATTGAAAGCCAGCTGGATAGCCGTGTGATGGCTGTGTCACCTCACTGGGTCTTATCCACTGCCCCTTGATTGCAGACAGTGGGGAACAGAAGAGGAGCCTCCACTCCTGATTGTGCCTCTGCCTGCCTTCTCTTCCGGTCGTCATGTGGGGCTCGGACAGTAAGCTCCAAATGGTGGCCCTGTGAGCATGGAGCCCATCAGAGTTTCGTCTACTAGTTTTATAGTCTCCTTTTCTGAGCCAATTTATTTGAAGTCTTTATGACACATGATGAGTCACCTTGAGCTCTCCATCCCGGTTAGCTCTTCTCTGGAGAGCTGCTCTCCACGTGTCCCACTTGCCCTGTCTAGCCAGGGGCCTCTTTAGCCAGAATGATCTAAAAATGTACTCAGCTCATGTTGGTCCTCTCTGCCTTCCCTAAAACAATAACCCTTGAATATTTCCTATCAGTCTTAGAGTAATGATTAAAATATTCAGCCTGGCCTATGGGTCCAGCAGGTGCCTTTGCCCACCTACTTTTTCAGCTCATCTTGGACCATCTACCACCCACTCTCTGGGTCTCAGCCACACTGGCCTTCGTTAGGCCATGTTCCGCTTCTCCATCGACCTTTGCAAATACTGATTCCTCTGACTGGCGTGCCTTTCATCACTTCCCTCCTCCTTCACCAGGGAAAGTCTCCCACTCTGTCCACACTTCATTCCAGACATACATTCCTCAGGGAAACCTCCCCTGTTGTCCCCGCCCAGTCAGAGTCCTTGACTGCAAGTTTGCATAGCACTTCTTCAAGTTTTCGTTTATTTGAATGGGCTTCAGAAATTAAAATCTTCTCTACTACATTTGATGAGCTCCACGAGGCAAAGACCATGTCTGTTTTTGTTTACTAGGATGTCTCTAATGCCTGGCCTCGAACTTGGTGAAAAGTAAGTGTGCAAATTTTTTGAATGCAAGAATAAAAAAATGACCAGAGATAGCTTGCCCCCTAATCTAGTCTCGAATACATTCTTCATCTCAACTCAGTAAATGTTTATTTCTCTGTTATCAGCAGTAAGGGGGTTGGAGGTAGATATTACCCTATAGACCAGATAAGGTAATACTACTTTATTTCAAAAGTTCTATTTAAAACCATGAGAAACATTATTTAGAAACGTGTCCTCTATTGATCTTGTCCTTCCAAAAGAAATTTTGAGAAAAATGAGGGAAAGCAACATTCATTTAACTTTTGCCTGTTTGAAACGTGATTGTAACAAGGAACAAATGCTTCCTGGTCATAGAAAGGAACACGAGCCACAAAGTATCAGAAGGCACACTGAGCCTGGAGATGTCTGAGGAGAAGCAGGGGCGGGAAGACAACCAGCAAAAGACTTGCCTTAATTTAAGAAGTGGAAAAGCTTATTGGAAGCATTCTTCAAAACCCTTCAGAAGCTAGTAAAATAATATTTTACTATGTTTTCTCCAGCTCTTAAAACTTCACAAATGCAAATACGTGATAAAATGTGAAAATAAGTATTGGCAACTAATTACATTCTCCGGGGAGATTTAATTGAAAAACAAGCATATTTGCACTGCTTCTCCTTAGTAAGATGTTTATGGCATCTGGTCAAAGTAGAACAAACATTTGAAAATCCTTTGACATAGCTGGTATTTAAAGAATAGCAATTGGCCAACATTTGCGGCTCTGTATGTTGAATATTTTGGCTCCTTTCCTCTGGTATTCATTCTGAAAGATTTATAATCCTTTGGGGAGTGTGGTCTACAAGAGTAGAACTGAATCCTGAAATGTGGAAAAACTAACTTTCCCTAATATAAAACTGTTCTAAAAAAATCTCTCAAGCCTATGAATATGTTTCCAGATTTTCAGAAAAAGCTGATGATTTACAGAATTTTTTTTTCTAGAAGGATCTAACTTCCTCATGATAAATGTAAATTTTCCATCCTTTGGCTTCACAATTGGCTTAGAGATAATTCATAAAAGTATAACATCTTACCTTTCTGGGCATCTGCTGAAATGACACGGCCCTTTAAAAATTTTATGTCACTGGTTACAATGTATATAATGAAATAAAGCACAAAAGGTAGGAATAATCTAGAAGAGAAAAAGTAAGAAACCTTGAAGTGACATAGGAAACAATGATTGTGCTGAATGTATAAGTAGGAAAATACTACCAAAGAAAACACAGTGCAAGAATAGCAGTCAAGAAGGTCCTTGATCACGCACAACTGAGAATGCTGGGACGGCACTTTCTCCTTCAGAGTCTGACGGGTGTGGGTGGACTCCCTTGGCTTGACTGAGGTATGACATGCTGTTTGACGTCTTCTTGCTTTCAAGCCATGCTGGGGTCTGAAGCCACTGCCTAAAGAACTCTATCTGAAGCTCTTGGTTTGCATTTGCAAACTTTTAATGTGGGAGCCCAGCTCTGTTCCTTCAGGTATCCATCCCAGGGGAGCTTTCTTTTTTTAACCACTTAAATTCAACAAAAGAGCCTTTTAAAATTAATTTTCTCCCCCTCTCTCTCTGTCTCTTTTTTTTAATGCTTTTTTTCTGTAGTATTTTCTTTAATTATGGTTAGCATTTAGATTATTCTCTATGGTTTATGAAATACCTGGCTTCTGTTTTTAAGTGCTTGTGTGTGTGTGTGTGGGGGGGGTGTCCTGTGCCCCCAAACAAGGGAGATTATAAAACTGAAAGTAATAAATGAAGGATTTACTGCTTTATATTTCAAACCAACTGTAGGAAAATTGGTGGTGTTAAAATTTCTCTTGATATCAAGAAAAAGACATTAGGAGCTGTAAGAACAAAACTTACTATTTTAAATGTAAATAATAAAATGAAGGCTTTTGTCATTGTAAACTTTATCTTGAATATAGTGGACAGCCTGGATTACCCAGAAAGAAAATTAGTATGAAAAGCAGACAATGACAGTGATGTCAACACAGGATAGTGGTTCATAACATTTTTAGAGATGGAGAGGGAGTTTTCTGGAAGGGTAAGAGGAAAGGCTGAAGTCTCAACCTTTCCATCTTTTGGATGCTTAAGTTCTTATAGTTCTATTTCAGCTTCTTATTTTAAAAGTAATACATTTTACTGAATTCACAAGAGGTTTTACATATGTGATAGAAGGAGGGGCTTGGGCTGCTTGAATATAATTTCCATTTCTGTGCTAAGTGTATAGACTATATCTCGTACATTTATATATAATAGATGTAGCAATATAAAGTAATAATTAGCAAATGAGAATAAACATAATTTGTAGGTGTCTTTCCTCAAAAAGGAAAGAAAGGTTTATTTGAGGCCATTGGTACTATGTTTTGAAGTAGAGATCCAAAGCCATCTTTCATGAGCACACTTTACAAAAATGTCTATTCTTACCTCTGTTAGAAATATTGCTTTTGTTATTTGCTCTGTTAGAAGTATTGCTCCTACAAACTATTTCAGCACTTATACTGGAACTCTTATTTACCATCTAGTCTTAATAGCAGGAGAAGTAATAGGTACTATGCTGTGTCCTTCAGATGATTTTCAAAGCATTAACGATCAGTGGACATTGCCTAAGAATTCCTGCAGTGAATTCTGATGATAATTTCCTGGCAGGTTTGTTTCACTGATCAATCATTACTTTGTTGTTTAATATCCCAGATTGTTTTACCTTAAAGGAACAGTTCCCCACTACCCTTTACATTTGGTGATCAGCTAAGCAGACGTTGATTGCATGATTCTCTACGTTGGGCCAATATTTTGCCCATGATACTGAAGACTTCTTTTTTTCTCCTTCATCAACCCACTGAGTCATCTCCAGTTCTTAATGGAATTGCCTCCTCACTCCCCACCCCACAGCCCTTCCCCGACCTACCGCGGTCCCAGCATGACTGTTATACTGCTTCCCACAGGGTTTCCCTTTCTCCAGAAAGACTGTTCCAGACTGTTCCACATACATCTGTAAGAATAATTTTCAGGCACAGTTTGGATTGCACAGTACTCTATTCAAGAACTTATAGGGACTGCCTATTACCTCTACATAAAACTTACATTCCTCAGTCGATCTCTCAAGGCTTGCCCCTTGACTCTATTTAATGTACTAATACCGCCTAATGTCATAGCTGTTTAAAGCAGACGGACCACCTTTAAATGTTGACTCTTAATTGGAATAATGTTTTATGATACTCTGTAAAGCTTTTTCATGCTTCAGCTCTACATGATTCATTTAACAAATTATAACCCACTCAGAGAACTTAAAAAAATTTAACGTGCCGTGTAGGGGGAGACACATTTCCCAGTTCATGGATTCATAACCATTAAGTAAATTTCCATGGAAGCATGACCTTATTTAACCTTTCTATGGCATTGTGTCTTCATAGGGAGGAAATCAGACAGCTACAGTGATCGCACTGTGTTCAATGAAGGATTTCAACTTAGCGCAAGAGACCTGCCAGTTGGCAATCAGGGATGTTGGAGGCCTTGAAGTTTTAATAAATTTGCTTGATACAGATGAAGTCAAATGTAAAGTGAGTGGCTTACCTGACATGGGTGACAAACCTTCTAAACAACTTCTCGTGCTTCTCTTTTTACCAATAGGTGCCTGCTACTTCTGCCAACTTCTTGTCTTTGTCTGCTCTTATCACTGATAACTTGCTCCTTGTACTGTTAGCTGCTCTTCGCATCTCTGCCTTTCTTCTTTATCTTCTGGTTCCTTTCCATCAGTATGTGCTTCTTAAATGATGAATGTTTGTTTACATAATTGAGGGACAATAAGGAACATGCGTGTAACACCCGGGAATAGAAAGTATTTCTTTAAAAAACTTCACTGGGGAAGGATTTTAAGTAGACTTGGAATTTTTAAAAAACTTGTGCTGGTTAAACACTTATTTTCACCTCTAACTACTTTTTCTCATTTAGATTGGTTCATTAAAAATCCTGAAGGAAATCAGTCATAATCCTCAAATCAGACGTAATATTGTTGACCTTGGGGGCTTACCAGTTATGGTTAATACACTTGATTCTCCACATAAGAGTCTGAAATGTTTGGCAGCTGAGACAATCGCAAATGTTGCCAAGTTTAGAAGAGCCCGACAGGCAGTGAGACGCTACGGGGGCATCACCAAACTGGTGAGTACTGCTCACATCGTCATCAGCTCACCCTCTGCCACTAAGATGTCAACTCTCTGCTGTCCTTCCCAAAGGAGATGTTGCCTTTGCTGAGTCTTTTTTTTTTTTAAATTTTTAAAATGTTTTTTTATTTTGAGAGAGAGAGAGGGAGAGAGAGAATCTCAGGCAGGCTCTACACTGTCAATGCACAGCCTGACACAGGGTTTGATCTCATGAACTGTGAGATCAAGACCTGAGCTGAAATCGAGTCAGATGCTTAACTGACTGAGCCATCCAGGTACCCAACCTTTGCTCAGTCTTGAAAAGCGAGTAGGTATTTGTCATGCAGACACACCAGGGAAAGGCAGTTCAGGAAGATGAAGCTGTGTTGCTAAAAGCCCAAAACTGGAAAACAACAGAGTATTTGGAAACCGCAAGTGGCTAATGTGGCTAGACCTAAGATGAGATGGGCTGGGTAGTAGGAGGTGAAAGTGAGGGACCATGGTGGTCACACAGGGCCTTATCCAAGAGCTGAAGAGTTTAGATTATTTATAGATACTAAGGGAATAACTGTTGGGGACATATATTTTCAAGCTGTCTGCTCTCTGTTCATCCCATTGTTTTAGAATGAAAAGCCATCTGGGGCTCCTGGGTGGCTCAGTCGGTTAAGCGTCCGACTTTGGCTCAGGTCACCATCTCACAGTTTGTGAGTTTGAGCCCCGCGTCGGGCTCTGTGCTGACAGCTCAGAGCCTGGAGCCTGTTTCAGATTCTGTGTCTCCCTCTCTCTGACCCTCCCCCGTTCATGCTCTGTCTCTCTCTGTCTCAAAAATAAATAAATGTTAAAAAAAAAAATTAGAATGAAAAGCCATCTAAATGTCCTTCCTTGGGCTGTAACTAGTTAGGCCATGAGTATCCACTTGACTCAAGCCAGTCCCACAGATGTCTCTCCCAGGAATTTGGCATTAGGAATCAGAGACTCTACTTAGTCTGTACTACTCTTTACTAAACTCAAGATGGTGGTCATGATTATGTGGACATACCCATGGAATCTGGCCTGCAGAGAGAAGAATGAACTAGACACACACAGGGTAGAGATAACCCTGGGTGCCCTGGCTTCACTTCCTCTGGAGCACCCTTACTTATATAGATAAGCTACTGCTTATCTATATAAATTGCCTTTCCCTTAAAGTCTTCAGTGACTTTAGTTATTGCAAAAGGAAGGAAGGAAGGAAGGAAGGAAGGAAGGAAGGAAGAAATAAAAAGAAGAAAAGAAAGGAAAGAAATGATCCTGGCAGCTGTGCCATGTGGATTGGTTGGTTTTGGTAGCTCAGGTGGGGAGCCATGTCCTCCAAAGAGGTCTCATGGTTTTAAGAATATACAAGCCATTCAGTTCTCATAGAAAGTTCTAATGGCTTTAGTGACTCTAGTTTTCTGAGATACCAGGACTGAGGATGTAGTTTACAAATCTTCCTAATGCATATATTATAGCTATGTTAAGAAAATACAATCTTGGTGAGATTAAATTTCTTATAGAAAGGAAATGTAAACACTCCCAAATTTGGAGGAAGGTGTTTTGAAGGGTTTTGTTTCTTTGTTTTTCATATGTAGTATGAAAGTTAATTTGTAAAAGTATTCTTATTGTTTTTTAAGTTTATTTTATTTTGAGAGAGAGCATACACATGTGAGAGGGGGAGGGGCAAAGACAGAATCTCAAGCAGCTCTGAACTGTCAGCACGGAGCCCAATGTGGGGCTCGAACTCATGAACTGTGAGATCATGACATGAGCTGAAATCAAGAGTCTGAAACTTAACTGACTGAACTACCCAAGTGCCCAGTAAAGGATTCTTATTTTTGATGGAGATTATCTTGGTAGCAACCCTGTAGCTATTGAGGGATATGTTGTTTTATTTTAAAGATTCCCATGTACATCATATTCACCTATTCTTGTAGGTCGCTCTACTCGACTGTGGAAAGAGTTCAGCAGAACCGGCTCAATCGAGTCTGTATGATGCCAGAGACGTGGAAGTGGCTCGCTGTGGGGCTCTGGCATTGTGGAGCTGCAGTAAGAGTTACACAAATAAAGAAGCCATTCGTAAAGCTGGGGGCATTCCTTTGTTGGCTCGCTTACTGAAGACGTCTCATGAAAACATGCTAATTCCAGTGGTAGGGACATTGCAAGAATGTGCATCAGAGGTACTCAAGCCAGCTCTGCTTCCCTTGCTTTCATTTACCTTGACTTTCTTTAGTTGAAAAATAATTTTCAAGGTTATCATGACTGCTAAGGATTTTTTTTGAGAAGTCAGCAGTCTATTAAAGAAGATGAAACTAACAGAACATTAATTAAATTGGTACCCATGTGATGTATTTTTGAAAATGTTGACTAAATTCTCTTCTTATATAGTTGTGTTAACCTTGGACTTTAGTGTTTATTAAGAAAGTTTGTTTGGCATAATTATTAGTAAGTATAGATAGGTACTTAATATTCGTGTCTTACACAGATAAATATTTAAATTTGTGTTCCTAGGAAAACTACCGAGCTGCGATCAAAGCTGAAAGGATCATTGAAAATCTGGTGAAGAACCTAAATAGTGAGAACGAACAATTGCAGGAACACTGTGCCATGGCCATCTACCAGGTGTGGGGGACTCTGTGGGCAGCTGTGGTCTTCTTCTCCCTGTAGTTAAGGTGGTGTTTCTAAACATGGGTTCTCATTCTCTGGTGTCAGGACTCAGGAATCAGCATTTTTAACAAGACGCTTTAGGGATTTTCCTGTACACATAGGTCTGAGAACCACTGTCCTGTGCTAATGACAGATGGCCTGTATATGTGAGAGAGAAACCTGCACCAACATGTCTTGATTATTTACATTTCTAGAAGGCACTTACATGTCTTTCTCTCCTAAAACAAATTACTTAGTGTAAAATAGGAAAATATATACATGGTGCCTTTACATTGTTTTACAGGCACCCTATTCAAACATAGTAGTTGAGAAATTTATCTTCTACCAAGGCAAAATGGATGGATGAATGAGTGTGAGCTTGCGTGTGTGTGTGTGTGTGTGTGTGTGTGTATTCCTGTTTTATCTTTTTATTAATTTACTTTAACCTTTGTTAACTTTTTGTAAGCTATACATTTTATAGTATACCAGAAAACAGATTAGAAGTAAAGATGGCTTCGAAAAATTAGTAGATGGCTGGTTGCTGGCCATGCCAGCTTCTACCTATCCGAGAAATCAGCGTCCATTTCCTAGAGGAATGCATTTAAAATGTGCATATTGGGGCACCTGGGTGGCTCAGTCGGTTAAGTGTCCAACTTCCGTTCAGGTTACGATCTCACAGTTTGTGGGTTTGAGCCCCACATTGGGCTCTGCACTGATAGCTCAGAGCCAGGAGCCTGTTTTGGATTCTGCGTCTCCCTGTCTCTCTCTGCCCTTCCTCCTTGTACTTTCTCTGTCAAAAATAAACATGTAAAGATAGGTAGGTAGGTAGGTAGGTAGGTAGATAGATAATAAAATGTGCACAGTGAGAGTATGCCAAAAAGAGTCAGAAAAAGGGGTTCATGTCAGTAGAGGATGGTATTAGTTTGCTAGAACAAAACAAAATACCAAAACAAAATACCATATGGTGGCCTGTTAAATAACAGATATTTATTACCTTATAGTTCTGGAAGCTAGAAGTTTGAGATCAAGGTGTCCGCAGCATTGGTGCTTTCTGAGGACTCTCTCCTTGGCTTGTAGGTGGCTGTCTTCATGTTCACATACCATTCCTCCTGTGTCTCCACATGTTCCTTCCTCTGTGTCCTTATATTTTATGACATCAGTCATATTGGATTAGAGCCCACCTCAGTGGCCTTATTTATCCTTCGTTACCTCTTTAAAGACCTTAACTTACATTCTGAGGTACGGGGGTTAGGACTTTGACATATGTGAGTTTTGAGGGAACACAACTCAGTTCAAAACAAGGATATATAGCCTTGACTTGCATATATAAGCCTTATCTGAGTAACTATGAATGATTGGTTAGTAATAGTGATTATTTTTTCTAAAGTTGGAACTGAACCAGAAGCAAAAGTCATAAATAGAAGAAAAGCCTGACAGGTGCCTTGTGGTGCATTACAATGAGGATTTCTTCTAGTGGCCCTCATGGATGATCCATGACATGCATCTGTATCATATGGCCTCAGAGACCAACTGTATACTTAGGATGATAGCATATCTATACTAAATTTATCATCTTTTTGCTCTTTAACCTGGGAAGGACAATCAGCTGGGAACATCTATGTAGTACGCATCTGTTTCAAAGGATGACACAAACGTGGATAAACATATGTGAATATAATGTCAGTTGCTATTGCTATAACTTACTGCTCTGGGCATAGAAACTCTATTGAGGAAATGCTCATCTCCTAGATTTTGGGGGTCATTGAAGCTCTGATTGAATCCGTATCACTCGTGTTTTCTCTGCTACATTTTCCGAAGACTGTGTGTTGCATCACTGTAGAAATCCTCTGTCCACGCATGTGGTGTTCTAGGTTTCTAACCAACCAATCTCTGTTTCTGTCTTGGTGGAAGCCCAGGTTACCTCAGAATTGGCTTGGCAGAATTTCTAAGTATGTAGAAACTGCTAGACGCGGCCAAAATTATGTAAGGGAAAAGAGACAGTGTCAGATAGCTGCCAATACAGAGAAGAATTAGATTTTACTTGGAGGCCCCTTCAGAAAATGATACTCTTTGAAAAGAAGTTTCACTGCCACTAAAATGGCAGCCTCTTTAGCAATTACAGAAAGCTTGATATGCTTTGATCACTGAGAGCCTCTGATTTGATTTTTGTGTGTAGTGTGCTGAGGATAAGGAAACCCGTGATCTCGTTAGACTGCACGGAGGTCTTAAACGCCTGGCCAGTCTGCTCGATAACACGGACAATAAAGAACGGTTGGCTGCTGTCACTGGGGCAATATGGAAATGTTCTATCAGCAAAGAGAATGTGACCAAGTAAGAGAAGACATTCAATATTCTGTAATAAAAATATGGCCATCGAGGAATAGCTGTATTCTTAACTTTCAACTAAAACATCTTTCATTAAGATATAAATGTTTCTAAATAAAAGTATAGATGCATAAAAAATATGCCCATTGAAACACATTCCCGTAATGTTATTTTAATAAAGAATCAATTATAATGCTACTCGTATAGTTTCCATATATTTATGTTCTAGACTAATTTGGCAGTAGTAAGGATTTTTAGAAATGAAAGACTTCTACTTCCTATCCCACCACCTGGCTATGGTTTTCTGTGCCTCACTTAGTAAAGCTAAGGGATGTGCTGACATAATCTTATCTGTGTGAATGGGCTCTTTTGCTTGTGGGCAGCAATTTAAATGACAAGTACCTCTGATCTCCTGCAGAGACCTATCAAGATGAGGGGATGAAGTCCCACTGAATCTTTAGAGATGGAAGTGGTTCCATTCTTTTTGCTTTTCTAAAGTTAAACAAGATGAGTCAGCTAAATGCCAGCTCAAGGGCTGTGTAGCCACTGTCAGATAATTTCATTGAATTTTAAATTATTTGTAAACTTTATAACTGATTTAATCTTCAGATTTGTCTCTTCATATATTTTTAGGGTTCTCACACTCTGTGATGGATATTCTGAGGCAACCTTCCTTGTCTCATTGTGATGATTTTAACAAGAAATTCACATGTCTTATTTAACACAAAATAGGTTTATTTTGCTTTGTTCATGTAAAATAGTCTCTGTGACATGGGGCAGACACCCATAGCATAGTAGAATTGCTGACACTCTGATTTGGACGAAGTTGGTAGTTGTCTTAGAGACCATACAGTATAGTGATTAATGGCGTGGATGGCTGGAAGTGGAAACCAGCTTCACTATTTACCAGGCTTCGAATTAGCTTTCTGAAAATGGGGATTATGGTAGTATCTGCATCATAGAGTTTTTGTATAGACCGTATGAGCATGTAGTTGGCATTTAGTAATTTTGGGCTCTTAATGTTATTAGCTAATTATACCAAAAGTAATACTGTTTCTCCTCCCCTCCCCCCTCCCCCCCACCTCTTCTTCTCTTGATGAATTTAGGTTTCGGGAATACAAAGCCATTGAAACTTTGGTGGGACTTTTAACTGACCAGCCCGAAGAGGTACTTGTGAATGTGGTTGGTGCATTGGGAGAATGTTGTCAGGACTATGAAAATCGCGTCCTTGTCCGGAAATGTGGTGGCATTCCACCACTCGTGAACCTCCTCGTTGGAGTAAACCAAGCTCTTCTTGTCAATGTCACAAAAGCAGTTGGTGCTTGTGCAGTAGAACCTGAAAGTATGATGTAAGTGGCCTGGCAACGGAAAGATTTTATTTGAGAGTGATGGGGGAATGCTTGGGTAGTCAGAAACAGTGTCCTCCCTTAGAATTGGGGTGCACAAATGATGCAAAAGTAAAACGGATTTATATATAAATAGCCACGAGGTTACCAGTAATGAGTTACCGAGCCAAATTGTTCCCTAGGAGGAGCTGGAGGACTAAGGCTAGGCATATTGGGAGGACTTAAAATTCCCAGTAATTAATTTCCCATGCAGAAACCTTCGTACAATCAACAAAGTTTTTCTCTGCTTCCTAGGGAAGAATTCTCTCTCTCTCTAAGAGCCTAGGTAGTTCTAGTATAGTATCCTTCTTGTTTCTCAGTTCGATTCAGCAAACTTATTTTGAGTACCTAGGAAGTGCTGTGAATTGATGAGGGGAGAAGACAAAGGGTTTTCAGCTGTGATCTTGGTCCTGAAACAAATTCTTGTCTAATTAGGAAGAAAAGATTTAAATGTAGTACAACTTAAGAACAATAGCAAGCGGTGCCTGGGTGGCTCAGTCAGTTAAGCATCTGATTTGATTTTGGCCCTGGTCATGGTCTCACGATTGTGAGATTGAGCCCCACATTGGACTCTGCACTGTCACAGTACAGAGTCTGCTTGGTATTCTCTCTCTCTCTCTCTCTCTCTCTCTGCCCCTCCTGTGCAGTCTCTCTCTCTCAAAATAAATAAATAAACTTAAAAAAATTGGGTTGTTTGTCTAAAAAATAAAAAGAACAATGGCAAGATTATATAGAGATTATATATACAAATATATACTTAAACATAGAAATAATAACTTGTATATAAATTAAACATATATAAATATATTTATATGAGACATAAATATATTTAAGTGTGTGTGTGTGTGTGTGTGTGTGTGTGTGTGTGTGTGTATAAAGTCCAGAATGGGAAGAACCCATATAGGCCAAAGCTATTGTATAAGGGTTCTCCGGAGAACCAGAAGCAACAGGATGAGAAAGGTAGAGGGAGGAGACATATGAAGATATATTTAAGGAATTGGCTCATGTGATTGTGGTGTCTTGGCAAGTCCACATTCTGATGGGGGAGCCTGGAAAGCTGGAGACTCAGGAAAGAGCTGCAGTTTGAGGTCAAGGCAGTCTGCTGGCAGAATTCCACAGAGGAAGTCAGCCTTTTTCTATTAAGGCCTTCAACTTATTTGATGAAGCCCACTAACATTATGGAGAATAATCTGCTGTACTCAAAGTCTACCAATTTAAATATCATCCTCATCCAAAAAACACGTTCAGAGAAATATGCAAAATAACATTTGACTAAATATCTGGGTATCCCTTAATCCAGTCGACTTATAAACATTAGCTATAACATGTCCCCTCTTTGTCAACTTGGTACCCATTCATGCATCTCCTTAAACCATGCTTAAGATCTGTAGAAAGATAATAACAAGGCCATATTCCTGCCTAATACTATACAACTATCCAGTGTACCACTGAAAATACACTAACCCTTTTCCCAGAAGAGGAAGCAGAGTTCTTGGATAATATTTACTCTTCTTCTTGATATCCTGTTACTTAAATACTCTGATATAAAGCTAACCATTCTTAAAAGCCATGATATAAAGTCATCATGTCTCATGTTACATGACAAGAGGATAAGAGAGGGAAGAAAACAAAGATACACACATATTTATAACAAAATAAAGAATATTCATGACAATTAACAATATTCATTCTGTAACTGGTCATGTGGTCATAGCTGGTATTTATAACTACCTTCTTTCATTCCTCATTCCATATTCCCTTTGCCCTCAGCAAGCACTTTAGCTGGATGTGGTTCTTTACCTGGTGGGGTAACCCAAACCTTCATTCCTGAGGGTCTGGGCCATTAGTAGTCCTGCCTGGATTGGGCTGTTGTAGTTTTCCATCGACCTTAATCACAGGGCATGGTAATACTTAAGACCTGCCCTAAGGGATCTCCTGTTTTCCAGATATAGTCTTCTTTACTTCCATTGTGGAATAGCAGTTCAATTTACCCTTGGTAATTGGGATCACCCCAGCCAACACAGTAACTCCCTTCGTTGCTTGTTGATTTAGAGGCATGGGGAGGCCAAAGTGGTCGGGTGGCAATTTTAACTTTGAATTCAGTGCCCATGAATCCTGACTATGGAAACAATAACACCTCATTATTTGCAGCTTGATAGCTCTTTTGGCCTATCCTATAGACTCCCAGAGGTCTGAAAACCTTCCTTCATTTCATCCTATCTCTGTCCCCTTCAGTCTAAGTTGGCAGTTTCTTGAGATGGTTGATTGGATCCATGACTACACCTGTAATCTTGTTATACTATGATTCTCCTTTATATCTCCTATATAATTTGATTTTGATTCACTCATTCATTCAACTCTTCAATATGTGTGACCAGGCACTCAGGGCTACTGTGTATGGATATACCCTGCACAACCCTAGGGAACACCATTCACATAGACATATACAGAGTACCACATATTGTGGGGCCATACATCAACTCTGCTGAAGTGTAGTTTGCTATTTCACCATTTGATTATTAGAGGAAGCTCATAACATACACCAGTAGTCTCTGGTAGTACCTTGTTCCTTCTCACTTTCCTGGCATTTGTGATTCATTTGTGTTCAGTCAGGTCCTCTTCCTTCACAGGAAGCCTGAAACTCGATAGCCTTGGAGCCCTGTTAATGTGATTCTGGTCTAACCACATGTCTGATATGCAAGCAGTAAAGCCACTATAACTCTTTTTGTATTTGGTTATTGGAGCCTTAGGCTCAGGTGTTTCAGACACCAAGGAACACTAGTTGTTACCCACGATATCTTCGAGAGAAGAACACCAGCCAGACTTAGAAGACACTTTTCTGATGTATTTATCTTTCTGAAAAGCACGAGGTGTTCATTAGCACCTGATAAATGTTTGTCAAAATGGTTTTGTGTATTTCTTTTGACCTTTGGCTCTTGTTTACTTTTTGTCTGCTCATATCTGCCAACTACACCCACTGCCTCTGAATGTTTTTTGAATGTGCCCTCCTGCTCTCTGCCCTCAGTTGAGGTTCTGTCTTCTTTTACCTGGACCATTGAAGCAGGTCCTGTTTGGTCTCATCTCACATCTGTCCCCTTCCATACCTTCCTGCATGGCACTGAAATTTGGTTTCCTAAACTGTACATCTGATAGAGTTGTTTCCTTGGCCTAAGGAACTTCTCAGCCTTTAAAAACCAAACCTAAATTCCTTCACCTGGTATTTAAAGCATTTACCTCCTGGCCCCTTCTCCCAAGCTTCATCTTTTCCCTGCAGATGTTAGTTAATTAAAGTTATATTGTTATTTGTTTATTCCTTATTCATTACACAAATATTAATCAAGTATCTTTTGTGGTAGGCACTGAAAGGATAGCATACCCAAAGCAAAGTTCCTGCTCTCTTGGAACTTACATTCTGTTGTGTGTGTGGGACACAGACTCTAAACTCTTAAACAATTTCAGATGGTGCTAAATGCTATAAAGAAATTAGCACTATAGGGGCACCTGGGTGGCTCAGTCAGTTAAGCATCAAACTCTTGGTTTCGGCTCAGGTCATGATCTCGCGGTTTCATGGGATCGAGCCCTGCATTAGGCTCTTTGCTGGTAGTGCAGAGACTGCATGTTTTTCTCTGTCTCCCTCCTGTCCCTCCCCCATTAGCGCTGTCTCTGTCTCTCTCAAAATAAATAAACTTAAAAAAAGAAAACTGCACAATTGAAAGAGCGTGAGTGAAGGTGGTTACATTAGCAGCAGTGGAAAGAGGAAAGAGAAAGTGGAAGACCGGACAGTAGTCTCTGAGAGGATAATATTTGAACAAAGATCTGAGAGATAAGAGGACAGCCTGAGGGAAGAACCCAGACAAGGAGCTGCAAACACAAAAGCCCTGGGATGGGGTTGAGCTCAGCTTGAGAAGCTACCTTGAGGTTGTTGGGGTTTTTTTTTCTATATATAGTTTTCATATATATTTTATCACTGTGTGTCTTGTTAGTAGTATGTGTTTTCCCATATCACTGTGTGACTGTGTCATAAATCATCTTTTTGTCTCTTGATGATTACTAATTGATTTTTAATTGAGTTCTTTATTTTAATTTCAGTATAGTTAACATGCAGTGTTATATTAGTTTCAGGAGTACAATATAGTGATTCAACACTTCTATACATTACTCAGTGCTCATCACAACAAGTTCACTCCTTAATCTCCATCACCTATTTCACTCACACCCCCACCCACCTCCCCTTTGGTAACCATCAGTTTGTTCTCTATACTTAAGAGTCTGTAGGGGTGCCTGGGTGGCTCAGTTGGTTAGGCAACCGACTTCCGCTCAGGTCATGATCTCACAGTTCGTGAGCTTGAGCCCTGCATCAGGCTCTGTGCTGACAGCTCAGGGCCTGGAGGCTACTTCAGATTCTGTGTCTCCCCTCTCTCTACCCCTCCCCTGCTCACGCTCTGTGTCTGTCTCTTAATAATAAATAAACGTTAAAAATTTTTTTTAAAAAGTCTGTTTCTTGGTTTGTCTTTCTTTTTTTCCTTTGTTCATTTGTTTTGTTTCTTAAATTCCATATATGAGTGAGATCATATGGTATTTTTCTCTGACTTATTTCACTTAGCATTATACTCTCATGTTGTTGCAAATAGCAAGATATTATTCTTTGTATGGCTGAATAATATTCCATTGTGTATATATACTACTCCTTTATCCATTCATCAGTCGATGGACACTTGGGCTGCTTCCATAATTTGGCTATTGTAAATGATGCTACAGTAAACATAGGGATGCATATATCACTTTGAATTAGTGTTTTTGTATTTTTTGTGTAAATACCCAGTAGTGTAATTCCTGGGTCATAAGGTAGTTCTATTTTTGACTTTTTGAGGAAACTCCATCCTGTTTTCCACAGTGCTGCACCAGTTTGCATTCCTGTTAACAATGTGATAGGGTTCCGTTTTCTCCACATCCTTGCCAACACCTATTGTTTCTTCTGTTTTTGATTTTAGCCATTCTGACAGGTGTGAGGTGATATCTCATTGTGGTTTTGATTTGCATTTCCCTGATGATGAGTGATGTTGAGTATCTTTTCATGTGTCTATTGGCCATCTGTATGGATTCTTTGGACAAATGTCTATTCATGTCGTCTGCCTATTTTTAAATTGGGTTATTGGTGGGGGGGACTATTGAGTTCTATAAGTTCTTTATATATTTTTACTAATTACCCTTTATTGGATATATCATTTGCAAATATCTTCTCCCATCCAGTAGGTTGCCTTTTAGTCTTGTTGATTGTTTCCTTCTCTGTGCAGAAGATTTTTATTTTGATGAAGTCTCAATAGTTTATTTTTGCTTTTATATCCCTTGCCTCAGGATACCTATTTAGAAAGATGTTGCTATGGCCAATGCCAGAAATCACTGCCTGTGCTCTCTTTTTATGGTTTCGGGTCTCACACTTAGGTCTTTAATCCATTTTGAGTTTATTTTTGTGTATGGTGTAAGCAAGTGGTCCAGTTTAATTCTTTTGCATATTGCTGTCCAATTAACCCAACACTATTTGTTGAAGAGGCTGTCTTTTTCCCATTGCATATTCTTTCCTACTTTGTCAATGGTTAATTGAACATATAACTGTGGGTTTGTTTCTGGGTTTTCTATTCTGTTCCAATGATGCATACAAATATATTGAATTTCATCTATATAGACTAGAATTCATTCTTGCAAAGCCCCTTCTTCTGTCCCAGATTTAATGACTTCCACATAAGTCATCATCAGGTTATTTAGTTGACACCTAAAAATTACTTCTAAATATCATCATTATTTTCACAGTGCACCTTCAAACCCATTTTAATATAACTCTGTTAGATAAATTGTTATATTTACTGATTTTTCAGTTGAACCCATTCAGGAAAAAGCCAGAGAAAACACTTTCCTTGTTCTGAATTTTAATGTAGGTTTTGAAACAACAAAATGTAATGAGAGAAGAACAACAACTCAGTGACAAACAACAGGCCTTAAAGACCTTTTGACTGAGTTGGGAAGACAGACAAGCAATTTTAAAATGTCAGAGTAGATGATGAAATGGCAGTAAGTAAAAATTTATTTGTAAATACACAGACTAATTTGAATAATTTTATGAAAGGCTTAACTTCTGGTTAATAATCTGAAAACCACAAAAAAAAGAACAAAAGTAGGAAAGAAAGCACATTCTCCCAAACAAGGATATGTCCACAATTCCAAATCTTAAATGTGAAACACACCTGTAAAATGTAGGTAAATTATTAACCTGTGTGTAATATGCTGACAGCTAACACATGCTGCTTCATATCTTTAGATTTCCCCTCAAATAAGTGTCATGGTCATGAAATGCATGGCCAATCTTTTTTTTTTCCCCCATAGCAGAGATTAGGGGAATGAATCGGCCTTGGAAGAAGTGAGGAATTTCCCATCAGAGACCTAGTTTTGCATTGTAAAACAGCAGAAGTGGAGCCTAAGGAAAAGTCATAAGGACGTGTTGTTTTATATTGTCTATGATAGTCTTCTAGCCTAAGGAGATTGCTAGAGACCCTTTAGGGTAAAAAGGATACTAGAGATGATGATTTCGGGATTGCAACACAATGAAGCTATAAATTTTTAGAGATTTGGAGTAAGCTAGATTGACTGAATGCTCAGAACTGAATGGAAGAGTTGTGTTCACAAGGCAAAGAGAACTGCAGATTTTTGTAGGAGTGTGTTTGAGGTAATTCTATCATTAAAGGAAACAGATTCTGACAAATAATTTCCCCACAATCACAAGGCTATTATATACTCCCTGTTAGTAAAAGAGCCAAAAGAAATCACATAAAATTTTACTAGAAGACTGTATCAGACAACTTAAATAATTGTGACAAGCAAGTAGTCAGAGCTCAGAAGAGAAATAGAAAAATTATTGAACTTAAAGCCTGAATGAATGCAAACAAGTATAATAAACAACTGAAAACACAGGCATGCGATGTATAGGACATACAAAATGAAATGAAGAAGAATATACTAAAATTACAGTAGGGAAATTGATAAATATGGAACCCAAGGAGATCGAACATAAACATAATGGGTATTCTGTAAGAAGAGGTTGGAACCAGTGGAATGTGATCGATCTTAATTAAAGATACAACAGGGGGGCGCCTGGGTGGCGCAGTCGGTTAAGCGTCCGACTTCAGCCAGGTCACGATCTCGCGGTCCGTGAGTTCGAGCCCCGCGTCGGGCTCTGGGCTGATGGCTCAGAGCCTGGAGCCTGTTTCCGATTCTGTGTCTCCCTCTCTCTCTGCCCCTCCCCCATTCATGCTCTGTCTCTCTCTGTCCCAAAAATAAATAAACGTTGAAAGATACAACAGGGATGCCTGGGTGCTCAGTTGGTTAAGCATCTGACTTCGGCTCAGGTCACGATCTCATAGTTTGTAGGTTTGAGCCCCACATCAGCTCTGTGCTGACAGCTCAGAGCCTGGAGCCTGCTTTGGATTCTGTGTCTCCCTCTCTCTGTGCACCTCCCCCGCCCCCCACTTGTGCTCTGTTTCTCTCTCAAAAAATAAACATTTAAAAAAAAGATACAATAGAAGAAAAATTTTTGTGTGAATCTGTAGGTCAAACAACCCAAAAAAACCCTGGTAATATTGATACAGAGTGGCCAACAGTAATGAATTCTGATAAATCTACTTGCATTTCAAAAGTAAAGGAAGAAATATCTAGGCAAAAGAACAAACCATGAGGACAGAATGTCTTCACACTTCTCCATAGCTTTGGTTAAGGTCAAAAGACATTGATTGAAGGATCAAATCTCTCTCAGATTAACATTCTGAAGGAGAAAAAATATTGCCTAAGAATTTTGCATCCAGCCAAGATGTTCTTCAAGTATGAAGGTAGAAGCACATTCTCAATCACACAAGGAATTCGTGACTACAGTACTGGCTCTTCTTGAAAAAACTGTCAATTGTAAAAAGTCAATCAAGAAATTACTCAAAGTATTTGAAAACAAAAATATGGCTAAAAGGTATTAGTGGAAACCAAAGAAAATAATGGAGGAGTTATCATTAGGGGAATTATCTACATTTTATAAATACTGATGATAATGTAATAATACAACTGACAAAAAATAAAAACTAAGTGCAAGGGGGGTGAGTTAGTGTGCAAATTTGATCATCTCTCACATAAATGAATCAGTAGATACTATGTACAACATTCTTTTACCTATTTGTTTATCATCTATCCATCCATTTATCTGTCTCTCTTACATATCCATCCATCCTGTTATCCAACTTAAGTCATAAAGAAATGTTCAGAATCACTTATATTAGTTATCAATGAATGTTATTTCTGAATGGTAGGATTTGGGATCATTTATTTTCTTCTGTGTATTTTTCTATACATGTATATGATGAATATGTATCATCTTTACAAAGCCAAAGTTCTTGTTGAATGCCTTGCATAATCCTCTTTTATTCTGTATAGAATAATGACTAAGAGCATAGATTCTGGAACCATTGCCTGGGATGCCAGTCTCACCATTTACCAGCTATGTTTCCTTTGACAAATTATTGACTACTTGGTGCCTTGGTTACCACATATATAAAATGGGAATATTAAGTGTACCTGTCTCATTGGGTTGTTGTGACTATTATGTGAACTAATATGTGAAAAGTGCTTGATACATAATAAGTGCTGGGTAAATGCCAGCTTGTATTGTTCATGTAGCAGTAGCTTCAATTAATAACAATTTTAAAATGATAATACATAAACAGAAAATTAAAGTCAGACTGTCTGGTGTTTGCACTCATCTGTAGATGAGTTCCTTGTTTTCTGTGTTTCTCTTGCATCAAATTAATCGTGTTATTTAACTTGTTATAAAATTTTGAACAAGTGACCCCTACATGGTGACTAACTCACTTTAAACTCTCAGCTGCAACTAAGGAGCTTGGAGGGTGTGGCATTGACATGTAAAGAGGCAATTATAATTCAGGTCTTTGCATCATGTTAATAAGCTTGTTTTTTGTTTTAAAGTTGACTGAAGATTACTGAAGGGTTTTAAGTATAACTTGAGATAGAGGAACATGTTAAGGGATCATTATAGGCCAGAGGTGAAGATGGCTTAAACTAAGCCAGTGGAATATAATATAATAAAGAACAAAGAAATGAACAGATTAAAGAGAGATATAAAAGGAAAGAATGGATAAACCAGGTGAACGATTGAACATGAGTTCTAAAGAAGAAGGAGGAGTGATGGATGATATTTAGGTTTCTTTTGTTTAATTGAATAAATTTGAGGTGCACATTGTGTAAGAATATGATATATGTACAGCATGTTACTTTGATATATGCATATTTAGGTTTCCGACTTTGGCAACTAGATCAATAATGGTACCACTTACTGATATAGGGAATATAGGTGCAGGACTAAGTGAAGGAAGACTGAACTTCACTTGGGGAGATACAAGGTCAATTTGTTCATCGTTTTAGTGCCTAACACAGTCCTAAGCTTAGGGTGGGCACCCAACAAACATTTACTGTATAATGAATGGATGGTGAATTCAGCTATGGTTGGGTGGACACTGAGGTTCCCATGATACACATTCAAGTGTGATGGCAACCAGTCTATTGGATATTTGTGTCTAAAGCTCAGCATAGAGATACAGGTCAGAAATAGTGTTGTGAGTATTTGGTAACTGAAGTCATGGCTATATGTGAGAGATTGTGAGGAAGGGAAAGCAAAGTAAACAGAATCCTACTGAACCCAGTCTCTTAGGGAGAATGCACATACCCAAGAAGTAGCTATAAGGAAGCTGAGAAGGATCAGCCAGAGAGTCGGGAGGAAAATTAAACAAGTTATTGAAAAAGAGAGGGAAGAGAGCGTTTAAAAGAAAGTGGTCAAAATTGTCAAATTGCATGAGAAGGCCTCATAAGATAAAGATAAAACTGTCCTTTCTTGGGCAACAAGGAGGTTGATGAATCCTTTCGTACTTGTAAATACGGTTTTCCCACAAATGTTTTTATAAACGCACTAAAGCAGTTTCAGAAAACAGTGTTTTGAGTTTGGTAGGAATCCAAACAGCATTACTCTTGGCATCATATTTCAGACATGGCTGTTATTGGTAGATTTGTAGGATTTATTGCATCTTTGAACTTTCAGTTAAATGGCAAGGAAATGACAAACAAATAAATACCTCTCCCCTGTGTAAGTCTTATATAATTCATAGGTTAGGAACTTATTTTAATGACTAGCGGTTTTATGTTTCAGCGATTTGTCTGTGGCTGGGGCTAAGATTTAGGTCACATGTCAGGATAAACATATATACTCATAGCACAGTTTTATTAACTTTGTGCAATAGAATGCCTAAACAATTCTCTTCCTTTCTATATATTTTTAGTAAGAATAAGAAACACTGGAATAGTAACAGTTTGACTACTGAATCAAAAGTAATTTTTAAGAAACCAATGATTTCACAAAGCTCTATTGACTTTTTTCCACACTTCAGATTACTGCTTTTAGAAACTCAGTATAAATTATTTCATATTAATTATGCCCTCCCCTAGGATCTAAAATGGAAACAGGTATTCTCACATACCAAGTTCATGAAAAAGTAGATTTACTTGTGCTGAATTTTATTCTTTTATTGACTTTGAATATCTATTTAAAATATATAGGATTCATCTGGAGGTAAGCTGGCCTTACCAGATATATGAAATCCCACCAACATTGCAAAAAACATTTGTGTTTTGGGGAGTGTAGCTTTTCCATTAAAATACTATAAAATTCCAAACAACTAAAAAATATTGAAGCTAAAAATTTTAAGAAATATCTATGATTTATTTTCTACATGTCAAGATTTTTACTTTTTTAAAAAATTCTTTTTAGCTTTAATTTTGCAATAGCATTAGACTTATAGAAAAGTTGCACAATTGGAGAGGAGAGACTACAGAGAGTTCCCATATACCCTGCATCCAGCTTCCCTTAACACTCTCCATAATCATAGTGAAATTATAGGAATTTTTATTTGTTGAATTCTAGTTTTTTGACTTAGAAGAGTCAAGTTTCCTTCATTGGATTTTGTACATTTTTGTTCAGTTCATTCCTAAATATTTCCTCTCCCTTGTTGATGGGGTGCATGTGTTTTTTCCTGCCTTTATGTCCCTCCATTTATTGTCTCTATGAACACTATTAAATTTTATATATTAATTCTATATGCTACCACCTTGCAGAATTCTCTTATTGTTTAAGTTCATTTTGTTGTTAATTCTCTAGCACAGTGGTTGACACACTACAGCCATGGGCCAAATCCTATCTTTATTAATAAAGTTTTATTGGAACATAGTCTCACTCATTCATTTATTACCATCTTTGGCTGTTTTTATGCTACAATGGCAGGGTTGAGTAGTTGTGACAGAGATTGAATGACCCACAAAAACTAAAATACTACCTAGCCCTTTACAGAAAAATTTGCTGACCTCTGCTCCAGGGTATTCCAGAGAAAATTGTACTTCTTCATAAATTCTTTAAATTGATTTCTCTTGTCTAATTTTACTAGTTTCCTAACATAATGTTAAATAATAGTGTAGGCAGTGATCTCCTTTGCCTTATTTATTCCTGATTTTAGTGGAAATGCCTCTAGTATTTTTCTATTAAGCACAATAATGTCTTGAAGACTAAAGTATATATATTTTATCATCTTAAAATTTAAATTAATTAAATTAAAACTCAATTTCTATTTTAAAGTGTTTTTTTTTAAATCAGAAATAAGTATTGAATTTTGTCAAAGGCTATTTACACACGTTAAGAGATTATGCTCCATATGTTTCATTGTGATATTTCCCTTATATCTATTAATATGGTGAGTAATATTAAGTGGGTTTCCAAGGGTGCCCGGGTGACTTAGTTGATTAAGTGTCCAACTCTTGATTTCAGCTCAGGTCATGATCTCATGATTGTGAGATCAAGTTCCGTGTCAGGCCCCACACCCAGCATGGGATTCTTCCTCTCCCTCTCCCTCTGCCTCTCCTCTACTCTCCCTCAAAAAAAAATAATAATAATAATAATAATAATGGGTTTCCAAACACTGAACCAACCTTGCATTCCAGAAATAAATTTTATTTACTATAATGTACTATTTTTTAGTGTAGTATATGATTTTACTCATTAATATTTTATTTAGTATTTTTGTAATTGACACCAGTGATAATTGGTCTTTGGCTAGTTTCTTTTTCTTTTCTTTTTTTCCTCTCTTCTTTTTTTTTTTTTTTTCCGCTCTCTATGAAGTCTAGGTATCAGTGCTATACCTGCTTCACAAAAATGCCTTAGGAAGTTTTCTTTCATTTCAGTACTCTGGAATAATTTATTGACCAATGGGACCACCTAGGCTTTAAAGGTTCAGTAGAAGTCTTCTGTGCAATCATATGGCCTTGCTGTGTGTGTGTGTGTGTGTGTGTGTGTGTGTGTGTATGTTATTAGTTCCTTATTAGCTTTCTCTAGTTCTTCTATGGAATCTGTTCTATTTACATTTCCTAATCTAATGGTCAATTATGGCATCTGCAGTTCCTTATAAAAAGGATAGATTCCATTTACATTATCAAATTTATTTGAATTAGTGGTGTGCAAAGTAATATATTATGATTTTTAAATTTTGTCTTTTTTTAATGGTTATTTTCCACTTGTCATTTTTTGGTTTTGTATATGTGAGCGTTAGTCTAGTACTTTCCTCAGTAAGGTACCCAGTATAGCTTTTCTATTTTTATTTTTTTCTGAAAGAATAGTTTGTTAGTGAGATATAGTGTTCTATTCTCTACCTCAAATTTCTTCTATCGTTAGTAACTCCTTGTTGCCTTCTTGTGGTTTATTTTGTAACATTTTTCATAATGTTTTGAGCTGAGAAGTTATGTCATTTGTTTTTATTGTTTGTTTAAATAATAAAAGTAGTTTGTGTGTAAATTTTCCTTTTACATGCTTTAAATATCCCTTGTATAGTTGATATGTAGTGATTTCATTGTCCTCATTTTTTAGAAATTCTTTTATTTCAGTTTGTGTTTTCCTTTTAGCCCTAGGAATTGTTTAATAAATATTTTTTGTAATTCCACAAGGAAGAACCTTCTGATTTTTTCTTGTTAGCTATTTCTCATTATAAAGATATCCCCCACTTTTTGGAAGTTAACATTATGCCACTTCACTTTTATGAAAGATCTACATTAGTACCTGTTTTCACTAACTGAAAGAAATCCAAAGAGTTTTCTGCTTTTATGAGAAAAGGCAAAAAGCAAAAATAGCATGTAACATTTGTTTCACAGTGAGCCATTACAGAGGCAGTGTGCACACCACACAATGAGAGGGGCAGCCTCAAGCTTCTTCCCCAGGAACTACAGTCTGCATCTCGGCATCAAACCGCCATAGTTTTTTTAACTGTATCTGCAAGCATCTGTGCCTTATCTCAATTAATTTTGTGCATCTGTTAGTAAGATGTGTCATAAGGTATCAGAAAAGCCTAAGAGAGGTTATTTTTGGAGTCTGGGAATGCTCAAAGACTTTTTCATATAAATTAATGGTAATTCTTTGCTTTATGCCCTGTTGGCTAATGAAAAGTTTCATGGGAGCACTCTAATTTTAGATAAACTTATACTGTGTTTTGGTCAGAGTGTGTTGATTTTTTAATTTCTACTTTTTATGGAAGTTACTGATTTTTTCCTCATGAGCTAATACAAGGTAGATTTTTACAAAGCATTTAGAGCTACTTGGAATGAAAATATATTCCCTATCAATGACGAGTGTAGAGTTTGATCTGCTTTATTATGTCCCTTAGCTCTTCTATCTCTACTTATTTTTTATGCACTTGATCTGTCTTGTACTGAAAATCGTATATAAAAATCTTTCCATTAGTGGGCTTCTATCGCTTTGTACATCTCATAAGTTTTTACTTCTTAAAGGCAGGTGCTATATTATTTGGTACATGAATGTTTTTAATAGTTGTGAATTTGGGCTTTTAATATTCTAAGAACTATTCTTTGTTATGTTTATTGAGTTTGGGCTTGATTTCTACTTTGTCTGGTATCAGGAACTTTCTTGCTTTCTTATTGTTTGAGTTTTCCTGGAATATCTTGGTCTACCCTTTATTTTTAGTCTTTCTTGAATCATTTTTTTAGGTATTCCCATTTAAATAGTATATATAGATGGGTCTTGCTGTGTAAACCAAATTAAGAATACTTTTTCTTTTAATGAGTTAGTGCAGTCACTTATTGATAATGCTTAATATTTTTGGTCTCAACAATGTTATAATATTTTATAATCATTCATATTTTGTTATATTTGCTACTTTTCTATAAGATTTATGGTCTTTGCTCTTTAATTTTTATTATTATTTAGAAAGCTTTGCATTTTTGTTTTATTCTAGTTGTTTGTCTTTGTACCTGTAAAATTTTTTAATTCTTTTTTTTCTTTTATGTAGATATTTGCTGTTTAGTTTCTCAGTTTTTACTGGTAATCTTTTTTTTTTAAAGTAAGCTTCATGCCCAATGTGGAGTCCATTGCAGGGTTTGAACTCATGACCCTGAGATCAAGACCTGAGCTGAGATCATGAGTCAGAGGCATAACCCAACTGAGCCACCCAAGCGCCCCTTTACTGGTTATCTTTTAACTCTTGCCTATTGTCTATATATTAGTCAATGGGCATATTCTGTTTTTCTCTTTCCTTCTTTCCTTCCATTTTAAGTGCATTTTAAGTGCCTTTGTCATAACATATAAGATTTGAACATTATTATTCCACCCTTGACCCTGTCCCCCTTGTTTAATCATACATGTATCTCCACACACACACGTATGCACATGCACACATATATGTATATACACACGCACACCCATTGGTTTTTTTGTTCTAGTTTAGTCATTTTATTTTAGTTTTTTCTATTATTTAAATTTTATTATTTTTTAATTTACATCCAAATTCGTTAGCATATAGCACAACAATGATTTCAGGAGTAGATTCCTTAATGCCCCTTACCCATTTAGCCCATCCCCCCTCCCATAACCCCTCCAGTAACCCTCTGTTTGTTCTCCATATTTAAGAGTCTCTTATGTTTTGTCCTCCCTCCCTGTTTTTGTATTATTTTTGTTTCCCTTCCCTTATGTTCATCTGTTTTGTCTCTTAAAGTCCTCATATGAGTGAAGTTATATGATATTTATCTTTCTCTGACTAATTTCACTTAGCATAATACCCTCCAGTTCCATCCACATAATTGCAAATGGCAAGATTTCATTCTTTTTGATTGCGAAGTAATACTCCATTATATATATATATATATATATATATATATATATACATACACACACACATATATACACACACACACACACACACACACACACACACATACACACCACATCTTCTTTATCCATTCACCCATCGATGGACATGATGGGTGCTCTTTCCATACTTTGGCTATTATTGATAGTGCTGCTATAAACATTGAAGTGCATATTTCCCTTCGAAACAGCACACCTGTATTCCTTGGATAAATACCTAGTAGTGCAATTGCTAGGTCATAGGGTAGTTCTATTTTTAATTTTTTGAAGAACCTCCATACTATTTTCCAGAGTGGCTGCACCAGCTTGCATTCCAATTTGCAACAATACAAAAGAGATCCTCTTTCTCCGCATCCTCGCCAACATCTGTTGTTGCCTGATTTGTTAATGTTAGCCATTCTGACAGGTGTCAGGTGGTATCTCATTGTGGTTTTGATTTGTATTTCCCTGATGATGATGATGTTGAGCATTTTTTCATGTGTTGGTTGGCCATCTGGATGTCTTCTTTTGTCATGTCTTTTGTCTTTTTGTCATGTCTTTTGCCCATTCCTTCACTGGATTATTTGTTTTTTGGCTGATAAGTTTGATAAGTTCTTTATAGATTTTGGATACTAACCCTTTATGTGACATTTGCAAATACCTTCTCCCATTCTGTCGGTGGCCTTTTAGTTTTCCTGATCGTTTCCTTTGCTGTGCAGAAGCTTTTTATTTTGATGATGTCCCAGTAGTTCATTTTTGCTTTTGTTTCCCTTGCCTCTGGAAATGTGTTGAGTAAGAAGTTGCTGCGGCCAAGATAAAAGAGGTTTTTGCCTGCTTTCTCCTCGAGGATTTTGATGGCTTCCTGTCTTACATTGAGGTCTTTCATCCATTTTGAGTTTATTTTTGTGTATGGTGTAAGAAAGTGGTCCACATTCATTCTTCTGCATATCGCTGTCCAGTTTTCTCAGCACCACTTGCTGAAGAGACTGTCTTTATTCCATTGGATATTCTTTCCTGCTTTGTCAAAGATGAGTTGCCCATACGTTTGTGGGTCCATTTCTGGGTTCTCTATTCTGTTCCAATGATCTGAGTGTCTGTTCTTGTGCCAGTACCATACTGTCTTGATGATTACAGCTTTGAAGTATAGCTTGAAGTCCAGGATTGTGATGCCTCCTGCTTTGGCTTTCTTTTTCGAGACTACTTTGGCTATTCGGAGTCTTTTCAGATTCCATATAGATTTTAGGATTGTTTGTTCTAGCTCTGTGAAGAATGCTGGTGTTATTTTGATAGGGATTGCATTGAATATGTAGATTGCTTTGGGTAGTATCGACATTTTAACAATATTTGTTCTTCCTATCCAGGAGCACGGAATCTTTTTCCATTTTTTTCAGTATCTTTCATAAGCTTTCTATAGTTTTCAGTGTATAGATTTTTCACCTCTTTGGTTAGATTTATTCCTAGGTATTTTATGGGTTTTGGTGCAATTGTAAATGGGATCGATTCCTTGATTTCTCTTTCTGTTGCTTCATTGTTGGTGTACAGGAATGCAACTGGTTTCTGTGCATTGATTTTACATCATGCAACTTTGCTGAATTCATGAATCAGTTCTAGCACTTTTTTCGTTGAATCTTTTGGGTTTTCCATGTATCATGTCATCTGCAAAGAGTGAAAGTTTGGCCTCCTCCTGGCCGATTTGGATGCTTTTTATTTCTTTGTGTTGTCTGATTACAGAGGCTAAGACTTCCAATACTATGTTGAATAACAGTGGTGGAGTGGACATCCCTGTCTTGTTCCTGACCTTAGGGGGAAAGCTCTCAGTTTTTCCCCATTGAGGATGATATGAGCATTGGGTCGTTCATATATGGCTTTTATGATCTCGAGGTTTGCTTCTTCTCTCCCTTCTTGAGGGTGTTTATCAAGAAAGGATGCTGTATTTTGTCAAATACTTTGCATCTATTGAGAGGATCATATGGTTCTTGTCCTTTCTTTTATTGATGTGATGAATCAGTTAATTCTTTTGTGGATATCAAACCAGCCCTGCATCCCAGGTATAAATCCCACTTGGTCGTGGTGAATAATTTTTTAATGTATTGTTGGATCTGGTTGCCTAATATCTTGTTGAGGATTTTTGCATCCATATTCCTCAGGGAAATTGGTCTATAGTTCCCCATTTTAGTGGGGTCTCTGTCTGGTTTTAGAATCAAGGTAAGGCTGGCTTCATGGAAAGAGTTTGGAAGTTTTCTTTCCATTTCTATGTTTTGGAACACCTTCAAGAGAATAGGTGTTAACTCTTCCTTAAATGTTTGGCAGAATTCCCCTGGAAAGCCATCTGGCCCTGGACTCTTGTTTTTGGGGAAATTTTTGATTACTAATTCAATTTCCTTACTGGTTATGGGTCTGTTCAAATTTTCTATTTCTTCCTGTTTAGTGTTGGTAGTGTATATGTTTCTAGGAATTTTTGTCCATTTCTTCCAGATTGCCCATTTTATTGGCATATAATTGCTCATAATATTCTCTTATTATTGTTTTTATTTCTGCTGTGTTGGTTGTGATCTCTCCTCTTTCATTCTTGATTTTATTTATTTGGGTCCTTTCCTTTTTCTTTCTGATCAAGCTGGCTAGTGGTTTATCAATTTTGTTAATTCTTTCAAAGCACCAGCTTCTGGTTTCATTGATCTGTTCTACTGTTTTTTTGGTTTCGATAGCATTAATTTCTGCTCTAATCTTTATTATTTCCTGTCTTCTGCTGGTTTTGGGTTTTATTTACTGTTCTTTTTCCAGCTCATTAAGGCTTAAGGTTAGGTTGTGTATCTGAGATCTTTCTTCCTTCTTTAGGAAGGCCTGGATTGCTATATACTTTCCTCTTATGACCGCCTTTGCTATGTCCCAGAGGTTTTGGGTTGTGGTGTTATCATTTTCATTGGCTTCCGTATACCTTTTAATTTCCTCTTTAACTTCTTGGTTAGCCCATTCATTCTTTTTTTTTTTTTAATTTTTATTTATTTAATTTTTTTTATTTTTGGGACAGAGAGAGACAGAGCATGAATGGGGGAGGGGCAGAGAGAGAGGGAGACACAGAATCGGAAACAGGCTCCAGGCTCCGAGCCATCAGCCCAGAGCCTGACGCGGGGCTCAAACTCACGGACCGCGAGATTGTGACCTGGCTGAAGTCGGACGCTTAACCGACTGCGCCACCCAGGCGCCCCAAGCCCATTCATTCTTTAGTAGGATGTTCTTAAGTCTCCAAGTATTTGTTACCTTTCCAAATTTTTTCTTGTGGTTGATTTTGAGTTTCATAGCATTGTGGTCTGAAAATATGCATGGTATGATCTCGATCTTTTTGTACTTGCTGAGGGCTGATTTGTGTCCCAGTATGTGGTCTATTCTGGAGAACGTTCCATGTGCACTGGAGAAGAATGTATATTCTGCTCCTTTAGGGTGAAATGTTCTGAATATATCTGTTAAGTCCATCTGTTCAAGTGTGTCATTCAAAGCCATTGTTTATGTGTTGATTTTTTGATTAGATGATCTGTCTATTGCAGTGAGTGGGGTGTTGAAGTCTCCTACTCTTATGGTATTACTATCGATGAGTATCTTTATGTTTGTGATTAATTGATTTATATATTTGGGTTCTACCACATTTGGCGCATAAATGTTTACAATTGTTAGGTCTTCTTGATGGATAGACCCCTTAATTATGATATAATGCCCTTCTTCATCTCTTGGTACATGGGATGGAGAACCATCTATTATGCTAATGATCAACAAAAGAAAGCCAGAGTAGCCATACTTATATCAGACAAGCTAGACTTTAAAATAAAGACTGTATCTGGTTTAGTCATATTTTAATTTTTTGGAACTCATACTCTAGTAGAATCTTCAAAAAGGACTTATGGGTACAGAATTCCCTAATTTCTTAAATGTTTAAAGTGTCTTTACTTTTATCCTGCTTTAGAAGTATAATTGACAGTTTTTAAAATTGTGTATATTTAAGGGGGACAACATGGTGTTTGCATATAATATACTTTGTGTAATAATTACCACTATCAAGCTAGTGTATTACCACACACAATTACTAGTTTTTTGGTTGTGTGGTGAGAACACAAGATACACTCTCTTAGCAAATTTCAAGTATAGATTATTATTAATATAGTTACCATGCTGTACAGTAGATCTCCAGGACTATTCACTTTATAATTGAAATATTGTACATTTTATCAATATCACCCTATTTTCTCCATGCAGCCCCTGGCAACTACCATTCTACTATGTTTCTCTAAGTTCAACTTTTTAAAAAAAAAATATTTATTTTGAGAGAGCATAAGTGGGGAGGGGCAGAGAGAGAGGGAGAGAGTGAATCCCAAGCATGTTCTGCACTGTCAGCACAAAGCCCCACGTGGCGCTTGAATTCACAAGAACAGTGAGATCATGACCAGAACCAAAACCAAGAGTTGGACGCTTAACCCACTGAGCCACCCGGGTACCCCTCAACTTTTTAAAAAGTTTTTTATTTTAATTCCAATGTAGTTACAGATATTAGTTTCAGGTATACAGTATAGTGATTCAACAATTCTATGCATTACTGAGTGCTCATCTCAACAAGTGAACTCCTTAATCCCCATCACCTGTTTCATACCCCCCATCCACCTCCCTTCTGATAATCGTCTGTTTATCCTCTATAGTTAATAGTCCATGTCTTGGTTTTTCTGTCTCTTTTTTTTCCTTTGTTCACTTTTTTTCTAAATTCTACATATGAATGAAATCATATGGTATTTGTCTTTCTCCATCTGACCTGTTTCACTTAGCATTATACTCTCTAGTTCCATTCATGTTGTTGCAGATGGTAAGATTTCATTCTTTTTATGGCTGTATAATATTCCACTGTACATATATGCCACATCTTCTTTATCCATTCATCTATTGATGGACATCTAAGTTCATCTTTTTTAGATTCCACATATAAGTGATATCATGCAATATCTGTCTATGTCAGGCTTATTTCACTTAGCATAATGTCTTCCAAATTCATCCACATCATCACAAATACCATCATTTCTTTCTGTTTAAGGCCAAATAATATTCCAGTGTGTGTGTGTGTGTGTGTGTGTGTGTGCGTGTATATATATATATATATATATATATATATATATACTCACAATTTCCTTCCATTCATCTGTCAGTGGACACTAAGTTTGTTTCCATATCTTGGCTATTGTGAATACTGCAATGCACAGCAGAGTACAGGTATCTCTTTGAGATACTGAATTCATTTCCTTTGCATATATACCCAGAAGTGGGATTGCTGGATCATATGCTGGTTCTATTTTTCATTTTTTGAGGAATATTTATCGTGTTTTCCATAATTACTGTACCAATTTACATTCCTAACAACATTTGCAAGGGTTCCCTTTTCTCCACATCCTCGCCAGCATTTTTTATCTATTGTCTTTTGGGGACTAACCATTCTATAAGGAGTGAGGCAATAGTTTATTGTGGCTTTGATTTGCATTTCCCTGATAGTAATGTTGAACATGTTTTCATATACCTGTTGTCCATTTGTAGGTCTTCTCTGAAGAAGAGAAGTTCCTTTGCCCTTTTTAAAAAAATTTTTTTTTTAACGTTTATTTATTTTTGAGACAGAGCATGAACGGGGGAGGGTCAGAGAGAGAGGGAGACACAGAATCTGAAACAGGCTCCAGGCTCTGAGCGGTCAGCACAGAGCCCGACACAGGGCTCGAACTCACGGACTGCGAGATCATGACCTGAGCTGAAGTTGGACGCTTAACCGACTGAGCCACCCAGGCGCCCCTCCTTTGCCCTTCTTTAAAAATTATTTTTAATGTTTGTTTATTTTTCAGAGAGAGAAAGAGAGAGAGAGAGAGAGAGAGAGAGAGAGAGAGAGAGAGAATGAATATCTATAGCAGGATCCAGGCTCTGAGCTGTCAGCACAGAGCCCGATATTGGGCTCGAATCCCATGACCTGATCCAAAGTCAGACACTTAACCAACTGAGCTACCCAGGCACCCATACTTTGCCTATTTTTAATCAAGTTGTTTGTTGTTGGTTGTTATTTGGGGGGGTGGCTACTGAGTTATATGAACTCCTTATATATTTTGAATTTTAACTCCTTATCAGATTTATGGTTTGCAAATCTTTTCTCCTATTCCATACATTGTCTCTTAATTGTTTCATTTGCTGTGTAGAAGCACATGTAGATATCCAGTGAAGTTATTTTCCTGTAAATACTCAGAGAACAGACTTGCTAGCTATAAAATCTTTGCTCTCACACTTTTCATGGAAGTAATAATAAATGCTCCATTTTTTTACTTCATACCTTTGATTTTTTGAAGTCTTATGCTAGTCTAATTCTTTTGTCTTTGTAAGTTATATGATCTTTTTTTCTGAACACCCTAAGGGGTTTTTTTTGTTTTTTTGTTTTTGTTTTTTTTGTTGTTGTTTTTGTTTTTGGTCTTTATAATCTAACATCTTTTATTAGGTTTATATCAGAGTTGATTGCTAACTGTTTGGTTAAACTGAAATATAGTTATAACAGGAAAAATAGGATAGATGATTTTCCTTCCTTTTTTTTCAAATATATGAATTATTAGGAACCCTAGCAAACTCTAGTAGTAACAGTAAGGGCTATTTTGGGGATTTATTATGAACTCCTGGGTCTTCATGATTTACTTCAGTCTCTACTGTTCTTTTATATACAATGCCTGGTGTGGGGCACCTGGGTGGCTCAGTCAGTTAAGCATCAAACTTTGGCTCAGGTCATGATCTCACAGTTTGTGAATTTGAGCCTTGCGTTGGGCTCTGTGCTGACAGCTCAGAGCCTGGAGCCTGCTTGGATTCTGTGTCTCCCTCTGTCTCTGCCTCTCCCCCACTCAGGCTCTGTCTCTCTCTCTCTCAAAAATAAATAAACATTAAAAAAAAATTAAATGCCTGGCGTACATGAGCCAAAACATGTTAAAATCCTAATGTCCTAAGTTTTTCATTACTTCAAAATAACCTTAAAATCTAAAGATCAGCTTTCAAATATAAATGCCTGCCTATGAAAGAGTTAAATTTCATGTTCTTTAGAAGATAATCAAGAAAAAAAGTGTTTCTGCTAATATTCTATAAATGCCCAGGATTTTCAGAAATTTTACATAACAATCTACCTAAATAGTGTACTAATTTCCTACAATTTGTCCTATAAAATATTTTCCTTCCACACATTGTAAAATAAACATTTGCTGAACTGATTGTTACATGGTACAGTGTTATGTGATCATGTAATGAAAGACTCTTTTATAAAACATGTACACAAGGATAGAATTAAAACTTACCATGGAATCTGTAACTCTAAATTTCCTGTCTTCTGTGGTTTAAACATAATTATGTTGCATTTACATAGTTTTTTCTTTATTTTCACATTGGGTTTATTTGTCCTTTTTAAAAGAGGGGGGAAAAAGTAAAGCTATGCTTGTTTGTATGCAGAAGAGATTTAATCTCTTTGTGGCTGCCCAAATATTTCTTTTACCACAGGACCAGTGTTTGTGACCTTTTAGGGTTTCTGCAAGACATGAAATAGACGATGTTTTATATATTTGTATCAGTAAGAATATTTGTCCTTCCTTTCACATTTTTTCTGTTGTTTCTCACCTGCCTACTTTTAAAAGCATATGGATTTACTTGAGATACCAAAATGACAAATGCAAAGTAACAATGTGAATCAGTTAATCTCTGAATCTTCATTTTCTCATTTTAAAACAAGCTCTGGGGACTTTTAATTTGAAGATGATGCAGATCTTAGTTATCCACGTTATGTATTTCATCCAGCCAGTTGTGATGTGTGCTTAGCTTAATAGCTGAATTAAATGAGTTGTTCAGTACCATTTCCTGTGGGAGAGAGAGAATATGTATGTGTATGGAAATTAAAATGCATTTTTAAACATTTATTTCATGAGATATAATGTGTGTAAAGGAAAGTACATGAGGCAAAGGTACATATTAGTAAATTATTAAATAGGGAAGACTCCTATAACTGCAACACAAGCCAAGAAGTACATTATTGTCATGACCCTAAAAAGTCCCTGACTGTTCCTCCTTACCATATGGTACCCACTGCAACCTGTCTTCACTCTGGAGAGTGCCCTTCTCTTGCCTTTTTTTTTAAGTTTATTTATTTTGAGGTGGGGGGGCAGAGAGAAGAGAGAGAGAAATCCCAAGCAGGCTCCAGGATGTCAGTTTGGAACCCTACTTGGGGTTCTATTGCACAAACCATGAGATCATGACCTAAGACAAAACCAAGAGTTGGACGCTTAACCAACTGAGCCACCCAGACCCTCCCCCTTCTCTTGCCTTTTATGGTAATTAATGTCTTGTTTGTTTTCATAATTTTATTGTTGAAGATGCCTCCCTATAGAGTATAGTTTAGTGCTGTCTCTATTTGGAAACAAATGGAAGCATATAATATGTGTTTGTTTTATCTGACTTTTTTTGTACAAAAAGTATAAGTTATTTTATCACTTAATAAATGTTAGGAATCTATATAGATCAATTTATAGAGAATGAAAATGTTAACAATATTGAGATTGCCAGTCCACTAATATGGTATATGTCTCCATTTATGTAGGTCTTCTTGAATTTCTCTCAGCAATATTTTGTAGCTCTCAACATAGAAGTCTTAGATAATTTTCATTATAGTTTTTCTAGGTATCTATGCTATTGTGATTAGTAATCGTTTTTAATTCATTTTCCAGCTATTTGTTATAAGCAGTGAATATATGTGGCTATTTAATATACTTGTATATATTCAAATATATCTTTGGGCATTCTTACAACCTTGCTAACTTCATTTATTCTTTCTAATAATTTTTTATAGATTTTGTAGTTTTTTTTTTTACATATAGAATTATGTTATCTGCAAATAATGACAGTTTACTCTTTCCCGCCAGTCTTTAAGCCTTTTATTTCTTTTTCTTTGTTGCACAGGCCAGGACCTCTGTTACAGTGAAGTGAGTGCAGACATCTGTGTGCTTTCCTGATCTTGGGGGGAAAACATTCAATTTCTTACCATTATGTGTGCTATTAATTGTAGGGTTTTTATAGATGCCCTTTATCAGATTGAGAAAGTTCCATTTATTCCTAGTTTGTTTTGAGGGTTTTTTTTTTATCATAAACAGGTTTTGAATTTTGTCAATGCTGCTTCTGCAGCTTTTGAGATTATCAGATAAATTTTCTTTATTCTAATAACAAGGTGAGTTGCATTAATTGCTTTTGGAAGGTTGAGTCAACCTTCCATTATTTGGATAAAATCACTCTGATCATGTTGTATTGCCCTTTTCGTGTATTCTTGGATTTTATTGGCTCGTGTTTTGTATTCTATGTTTATGCTGATGAGGTATATTGATTTATAATCTTCTTATAATATTTTTGTCAAGTTTTAGTTTATGTGTTATGGTAGCCTTATAAAACAAGTTGGAAGATCATCTTTCATCTCTATTTTCTAATAGAGTTTGTGTAGGATTATTTCTATCTTAAATGTTTGGTAGAGGTCACCAGCAAAACCATCTGGACTTGGAGTTCTTTGGGGAAAGGATTTTTGTTGATGGTGATTTATTTGTTTTGAGTATTAAAGATAAATTATATGTCTTTAATAAATATGGTACTATTTAGGTTTTCCATGTCTTCTTGGGTCAGTTTTGGTAATTTGTGTTTCTCAATGAATATATTTGTTTTCATTTCAGTTTAGTTAATTGGCACAAAGCTATTTATAAATGTCCTTGTATTATTTTTATCATTTTATCACTTGTAGTTTCTGTAATGATACTAATTTGTGTTCTCTCTCTCCATGTGTCTCTTTTTTGATCAGTCTGAAGCAGCTCATGGTCCATCTTTTAATAACATGTGAACTAAAAGTGGTTTTTACATTTTTAAATATTTATAAAGCAAAAACAAAACAAAGAATATGAAACAGAGATCATATGTTGCCTACAAAGCCTAAAATATCCACTGTCTCTTTATATAAAAAGTTATCAACCCTTGCTCTAGTGGTTTATCAGTATTATTCATCTTTTTATTTTTTTATTTATTTTCTTATCTCAGGTTTAAGTTTTTGCTGCTTTTTCTGTTCCCTTGAAGTAAACGTTGTGATATTATAGGTCAATTCTTTTGCCAATATGAGTATTTAAAGCTATATATTTTCCTCTAACTACTATTTCAGCTCATCTCATAAATATTCTGTTTTCTTTTTATTCAGCTCACAATATTTCATTAATTTCTTTGTGATTTCTCTCTTTGGCCCAGGGGTTATTTACAAGTGTTGCTTAATTTCTATTAATTTGGTATTGATTTCTAGTTTAAAACTGTCAGAGACTATATTCTCTGAGATTTTAACTTTTTCATATTCAGCTTTATAAACCTGGACATGTGGTCCGTTTTTGTAAATATTTTATTTGAGCAGGGGAAAAATGTGTATTCTGCAGTTGTTGTGTGTCGTGTGTTTAAGATGATGAGGTCAGATTGGTTGTGTGTTTTTCAGTCTCCTATATCTTTATACATTTTTTCCTATACTATCAGCTCCTGAGAAAGGGGTGTTAAAACAGTCCACCACAGTTGTAGATTTATTTCTAGTTTTCCCTATATCTTTGTAGTTTCCTCCATTAGTAGTAAGAAACTGATTCACATCTGTACTTATTAGACCCAGCTCCCCGTATATAACCATGTTCACCCCTATCACGTCCCCTTTGCAGATGCCGTGCTCACCCTGCTTTAGTTCTGATTCAACCTCTGAACTGCCCAGGCTCCTGTGTGCTCTCTTTATGCTATTCAGGCTCTGGTCCCCCATGCTGGGCCACCTTCCTCTTGTATGTCTTCACTGCTCACCCTCTGTCAGTCTCTGATTTCCCATGGCAGGCTGCTCTACTGTGTTGTTACCCTCCTCACCCTGTTCAGGGTTATTTATCATTACACAACAGGCTGATTCTCAGGGGTGCTATCCTTCTGCTAGAGTCTGTCTTCCCACATTGAGTTGTACCCCTAGAGAATGTTCTGATCACGTTAGGATTGGATACCCCATGCCTGATTTACACTACACTTAGAGATTCCCTCTTCATCTTCTTGGGCTCTAACACCCCATGCGGGGCCACTAAAGCACTTTTACCTTCTACCGAGGGTGCCTACATGGTTCTGCCCCACATAATGATTTTGGGGCTGAGTTACTCAGGAGGCAGAGGGAAGGGGCTTTACCATTCCTTTTGAAGGATAGTTTTACTTGGTTTGGAAAAATAGCTGTTTTTCTTCTAGTACATTATAAATGCCATTCTCTTGTCTTTTTGCTTTTATTGTTTCCTGTGAAAGGTCAGCTTTTGTTTTTATTATATTTCCCTATACCTGATGTATCTTTTTTCTGTAGCTGGTTTTAAAATCGTCTCCTTATCTTTGGATTTCAGCTGTTTGATTACAATATGCTTCAGGGTGGTTTTCTTTGTATTTATTCTGTTTAGGTTTCACTGAGCTTCTCAGAGCTGTGGATTAATGTCTTCCATAGATTTTAGAAAGACCTCAGTCATTGTCTTCACAAGTATTCTTGGTCTTATTCTCTCTCCTTTTCCTGAAACTCCAATTGCACACATATTTCATGTAATAATACTCCACAGACATTGGACTCTGTTTTTTTTTTCATATTTTCTCCTTCATTTTCATTTTTTCTCATTTCTCCTTTTATTTTATTTAAGTTCACAGATTCATTTCTCTGCTATTTCCAGTTTGCTATTAAGCCCAACTAATAAATACTTCATTCTTATGCTGCAGTTTTCAAGTCTAGCATTTCTGTTTGTTTTTTTGTTTTGTTTTTTAATAGTTTTGTGTCTCTGGCTGCAGAATTTTCTTTCTTCTGAACCCAATTATAAACATTTTTGAAAAGTACATAATCTTAGTCAAATTATATAAATGACTCTTAATTAGGAAATGACAAATTATTTTATGCAATTAAAGGATGTGCATTTGGTAGGTTATTGTTCAGTCACTAGCGCTCACACCCATACTATTAAAAACAAACAAGTAATTGTGCAGGTATGGAGAGATTAACGGAATACAATAGATACACTAAATATATATTTATATCTATATCACTATATATCAATATAACTACATATCAAAATTTAAGGTATTATGACTGAAATGAGGTGATGGATCATTGTGGTTTTGACTGGCATTTTCCCCTGATGATTAATGATGTTGAGTATCTTTACTTGTGTCTCTTGGCCCATCTGAATGTCTTCTTTGGAAAAATGCCTATTCAGGTACTGTACCTATTTTTAATCAGATTATTTGTGGGGCTTTGTTGGGTATTGAGTTGTATTTCTTTGAATATTTTGGATATTAACCCTTTATCAGATGTACTTTCATTTAGTAGGTTGTCTTTTTGTGTTGTTGGTTTCCTTTGCTGTATGAAAGTTTTTTGGTTTAATGTAGTCCCAATAGTTCATTTTTGCTTTTGTTTCCCTTGCTTTGGAGACTGAACTACTATACTTAAAACCTTTTTAATTATTTTTCATTTTTAATTAATTTAGGTTATTATCATAGAGTGACCATAAAAAAAAACACTGGATCCCTACTTCCTTCTTATAGAAAATTCAGATGATTAACAGATTTAAGTATAAACAAAGTAAGTTATAAGAGAACAGAAGAAACATTCAGTTTTATTATGTTGTAGTGTGGATGGCTATTCTAAGCATAAGTTAAAGGTCAAAATCATAAAAGAAATATTTGATAGATTTAATTACATAGGATTTTAAATCCTGAGGAAGAGTGCAAAGAGAGAGAGAGAGAAGAAAAATCTCCTTTGCTTCCACTGGAAATTACCATTACAGTAACTCCTTATTCAACAAATTAGTAATTAAAGGGAAAGGATTAAACATTTGTTCTGCCTTTCTATAGGGTAACTAAGTCCCCGGTTGATGAGAGGAAGCTCTTCTTTGTAAAAGAATGTCAGTTAATAAATAGAGTAGACAGAATTTTAAAAAATCACTGTAACTCCCAATAAAATAATTCTTTTTGGCAAGGATAATTAATGGATGCTGAAACTTTAAGGTAGTGAAAATGTTCTTGGGACAGGACCTTCTCAGAGTGACAAAGTGTCACCACACAGATTGTTACTTAATGAAAATGGAAACATACGTCTTTATAATGAAGATATATGGTGGTTATAAGTGTAGTTAAACCACCAAACTTGGCATCACTAAGAGTGGAACACTTGGCATTATGAGCCTCTCAGTGTGTTGTGCAGTGTGAGGTACATGGTATCACCCATGATGTATTCTGCCAAAAATATGTAATTTGAATCAAACTCAGATTTTAGTTCTAGTTTCCTGTTCGTAGAAAACACAGAGAAGAGAGGAGAAATTTAATGACACCTTGAGGAAGACAAACACATTGTGAGACTTGATCTCTTTAAAGAGTCAGTGCCATAAAGGTGTTCTAGAATAAAAGAGACTTTTAGACATATCAGAAATACAGTGCATGATCCTTGTTTGAAACTAGGTTTTGTTTATAAAGCTCTAAAGGAGGTTTTCAGAGCATTTAGAAATATTTGAATCTGAACTGGATATTTGGTTATATTAGGGAACTAATTTTAACTTTCTCAAATGCAACAGTGGTACAATGATAGTGTAAAAGATTGCACTTTGTTTTAAAAGATGAAAATTTGAAAATTTTAGTTGTGATTTGATGTGATATCTCTTGTTTGCAAATGGTTTATAAAAATGAACACACATTTATATTGATAGATGACACAAACATGTTAGGTTTTGAAAGTTGTGTTATTGGTATTTATTTTACCATTAAAACTCTAAGTATGTTTGATATTTTGCAGTTAATGGCAAAATCAAGATAGTAGCTAATGCTGGTGACTGGTATTCTTATGATCGGTAGATGTGGAATCAAATTGACATAACTTTTATGGAGAACAGTCTTTTATGTATTAAGAATTAAAATATATAGGGGCACCTGGGTGGCTTAGTTGGTTGGGCGTCCGACTTCGGCTCAGGTCATGATCTCGCGGTCCGTGAGTTCGAGCCCCGTGTCAGGCTCTGTGCTGACAGCTCAGAGCCTGGAGCCTGTTTCTGATTCTGTGTCTCCCTCTCTCTCTCTGACCTTCCCCCATTCATGCTCTGTCTCTCTGTCTCAAAAATGAATAAACGTTAAAAAAAATTAAAAAAATTAAAATATACAGAATCTTTACTGAGCAGTTCCATTTCTCAGTATTTTTGTCCTTAGCTGATAAGCAGTGCATTGCAAAAGGATGCAGGGATGGCGTTTGCAATGTTACTTCTATTCCATTATTATGCAAAACCAGAAAGAACCTAACTTCAATTAGTAAAGGACAGTTAAATATATTACGGTGCATCAATACAGCAATACTATCTAGTCATTAAAAATGATTAATATAAATCCATATTCATTGACTTAGAGGTTCCATTACATATACTGAGTTTAAAAGGTGGATTATAAAACAGAAGGGGTAGTGAGGGGAATAGGTGTCTTGTCATTGTGGTGACCATAAATACTAACATTTGCGTTGGTCCATTTTGCTGTTTTGAGCAAACCATACCTCAGCTGTTTTTAAATTTTTTTAACGTTTATTTATTTTTGAGACAGAGAGAGACAAAGCATGAACGGGGGAGGGTCAGAGAGAGGGAGACACAGAATCCAAAACAGGCTCCAGGCTCTGAGCAGTCAGCACAGAGCCCGACGCAGGGCTCAAACTCATAGACCGTGAGATCATGACCTGAGCCGAAGTCAGACGCTTAACCCACTCAGCCACCCAGGCGCCCCTCCTCAGCTGTTTTTAATGAAGTCATCTAGATCATGTGCATTTTTTTACAGAGAAGAAAGAAAAGATAAATTATGTCTTATTTGCTTATACAACCAACATTTACTGAGTTGGTTAGGCACTCTACTTCTGTTTTCTCATTGTGTAGTACAAGTGTTGAAGTAGATGTTCTCTAGGATCCAACACTAATATCTGATTAATGTAATGATGACTGAGTAACATTCATTTAATGTTTACTGAAAATGACTAGTTCTCCAAGCCAGGGACTGCACCAGGTACCAGAATACCCTTCCCATAGCCCCATCCCAGCTTCCCTCACCACCGCAGGGTTGCTGCCACATGTCACTATCACATGGACACTCTCCTTGCACCCTCCACTTCCATCCCACCACACCTGTCTGTTTCATTTTTCTCCAGTCACTTTTCAACATTTCACACAATATGCAGATTATTTCTTTTCTATTGTATGTGTTTTCCCAAAAGAATATTAGCTCCATAGAGCAGGGATTTGTTGGCTTTCAAGGTGGAAAATTCCCCCATGCCTCAAAAATTGCCAGGCACCTGCAGGCACTCTCTTGATATTTACTGTAAGAATTATTTTTTTTCTAAGAAGATGTTTCTAAAACTTTTCTGATCATATTGTTTACACAACTATAAAAAGGTAGACTATCATCCTGTATTACCAGGGCCAAGAAATTCTGGGACATACCCTTTCCTGGGGCTGTCACATTCACTACTTTTCTTCAAATTTGATCTCACATAGAATTTTTCAAATAATAGAGATATAAAAACCCTGAGAATCTGTAGAAAAGAGTACAGTTCTTTTCTAATTACAGCTTTTCACAGGGTTATTTAATTCTGTCATCCCTTTCATGTTTCCATTTTTATTATTGCCAAGTTGGTTTCAAAACCTATGGATTTCAGTTGCATCCTTTCATGTGGTATAAGAATATCGTGTTCTCCTTAGGCTAACCACATTTAGCAGAAGTCGTTGTCATGTATTAGTATTTATCAGTGTAATTTTCAGTGAAAATTGTGAAATTTTTAGAAATCATGAAAAATTATGGTTTCAAACTAGTATCATTGGCATTGTCAGAAAGAAACTCTACAACCTTGGCATTGCCTACCATGTGGGCACAGACTCTTCACTTTTGTTCATATATGTGTCCTCAATGGGCGGGCAAGCCAGCCAGACTTCTTAACAGTCTTAGCAAATGTTATGATAACAACAACAACAACAGCAAAATTAAGAAACGTAACAAGCAGCTACATCATTTTTGGCTTGTTTGGATTTAATAGCCAGAAGAATATGTATTCATCTTTCATCTTTCTAGAACTGTTTTTCTTCCAGCCACACAGTTTGACTTCTATGATGAAGTTGAAGATTTTGGGTTTTTTTTAAATCATTATTTTTTTTTTACAGATAGTTATTTATTTACTTAAGTGAGCTCTATACCCAACATGAGGCTTGAACTCAAGACCCTGAGATCAAGAGCTGGGTGCTCTCCCAACTGAGCCAGCCAGGCACCCCGTGAAGTTGAAGATTTTGAAAACACAAGTCAGTTTTGTGTTTATAATGTCAAAGAATTAATGTAAAATTCAATTGATAACAAAAATGGGAAGAGTTTACATACTACTAGAAATGAATCAGAGCAAGATGCTAATGAGATTTAAAAACTATACAAAAGGATATAGACCCATCGCAATGGACAGTGGTGTAAATTAATGCTACCTATAAGACCACCATTGTATATGCAAAAAAACAATAAAGTTATAAAGAAATTCTATGAAAATGTACTTTCAACTGAAGTCAATTTCAAATGAAAACTTACTCTGGAGGTTAGATTTAGAACTTGGACAGGTACTTTGCAAGAATGAGGTTAAAAATGAATGTATTTGTGTTGGGAGAGATTTTTGATTCGTTGCACATAGACTTTCTTGTTTCAGGTCCATTTGACCAATATTTCACTGGCTGTGGTAAGTATGCCTGAAGCATAGTGCATGATTCCTGCTGTCAAGGAAATTACACAATAATTATAATAATGGGGAGGGAAGTATAGACACATCACTACAAGGCAAAGCACTGTGTCATGAATACCAGAAAGGGGGAGAGCAAAACTCAAAAGAGGCTTAAGGAGGGAGAAGCCAGAGCATTTGTGGGAGAGGTTTTGTTATAGACCTTAGAAGATGGGTTATTACAGCAAAAGATGGGGATGGCATAGGGAAAGGCTTATAGCTGAGAACATTTCTGTAGCCTGTGAGTAAACTATTGTCTCCCCTTTGTGTTCATATGGAACCCCATGCACACATGTATTGTAGCATTTATTATAATTGATTATAATGGTTTCTTTATCTCTCTCATTAGACCGTACTTTCCTGAAGGACAGTTACAATCCTCAAAATTTGCAGATGCTGTATTTGTGAGTTCATATCCCTGCTGAAATTTATTTGTAACGCCCAAAGCAATACTTAACAGCCCTTTCGCATGTGCAGAGCAGGGAAAAATCTGAGTCACCTCATGCAGCTGTCCAGCTGATGCTGAACAAAGCCAGGCTCTGCCTTCTTGTTTCAGCTTTCATACTATAAACAAGTGTCCTTTTTTACAGCCTTTATAGTGCCACATTTTCACACTTCTGTGTTTTGAGTCGGTTATTTTGCTGTTTCAAATGGCCCCTAAGCAGAGTGCTGAAGAGCTATCCAGTCTGATGTTCCCAAGTGCAAGAAGGTTGTGATGTGCCTTACAGACAAAATATGTGTTAGGTAGGAATTGCTCAGGATGAATGCAGTGCTGCTGGCCATAGGTGGGTCCAGTGTTAATGAATCAACAGTATATATTAAATAAGGTGCTTTACATAGACACACACATAAAACATGGTTATAGATTGATCTGTTGATAAATATGTTCTGACCAAACGCTGTCAGGAAGAAAATTTTGTGTTTCCCCCAAGACCAGTGGTTCAGTATTTACTAATCTCCCGTTTTTAGTGACTTTATAGAACATAAATACCCCATGTATTGAGAATTAACTGTATCTGTTATTTCTGTATGCTGAGCACTTAGTGTTTAGTAGATGGCCCAAGAGTTTATGAGCAAATGCCTGAATATAGGGAATTGGGAGGAATAAATCAGCTCATTGGAAATGTTAAAGACTGAATTCAGGAGTCAGGGTTTTTTTTAATTTAAATTTTATTTAGTTAACATACAGTGCAATACTGGTTTCAGGTATAGAATTCAGTGATTCATTACCTATATAAACACTCAGTGCTCATCACAACAAGTGCCCTCCTTAGTACCCATCACCCATTTAGCCCATCTGCCACCCACCTCCCCTCACCAACCCTGTTTTTTCTCTATCATTAAGAGTTTCTTGTGGTTTGTTTCCCTCTCTCCTCTCCCCTTCCCCCCATATGTTCATCTGTTTTATTTCTTAAATTCCAAATATTAGTGAAATCATAGGGTATTTGTCTTTCTCTGATTTACTTACTTTGCTTAGCATAATACATTTTAGCTCCGTCCACGTCATTACAAATAGTAAGATATTCTTTTTGATGGTTGAATAATATTCCAGTGTGTGGGGGGGTACATCTTCTTTATCCTTTCATCAGTTGATGAACATTTGGGCTCTCTACATCGTTTGGCTATTGTAGATAACACTGCTATAAACATTGGGGTGCATGTACCCCTTCAAATCTATATTTCTGTATTCTTTGGTTAAATACCTAGTAGTGCAATTTCTGGATCATAGGGCAGTTCTATTTTTAGTTTCTTGAGGAACCTCCATACTCTTCTCCAGAGTGGCTGTACCAGTTTGCATTCCCACCAGCAGTGCAAGAGGATTCCCCTCTCTCCACATCCTTGCCAACAAATGTTGTTTCTTGTGTTGTTAATTTTAGCCGTCCTAACAGGTGGTATCCCATCATGGTTTTGATTTGGTTTTTTTCCTGATAATGAGTGATGTTGAGCATCTTTTCTTGTGTCTTTTGGCCATCTGGATATCTTATCTGCAAAAGTGTCTGTTCATGTCTTCAGCCTATTTCTTAACTGGGCTATTTGCTTTTTGGGTGTTGAGTTTGATCAGTTCTTTAGAGAGTTTGGATACCAACCCTTTATCACATATGTCACCTTGCAAATATATTTTCCCTTGGTAGGCTACCTTTTACTTTTGTTGATTGTTTACTTTGCTGTGCAGAAGCTTTTTATCTTGAGGTCCCAATAGTTCATGTTTGCTTTTGTTTCCCTTGCCTTTGGTCACATGTCTAGTAAGAATTACTGTGGCCAAGGTCAGAGATGTTGCTGCCTCCATTCTCCTCTAGGATTTTGATGGTTTCCTGTATCACATTTAGGTCTTTCATCCATTTTGAATTTTTTTTGTATATGATATAAGAGTGGTCCAGTTTCAGTCTTCTGCATGTCTCCATCTAGTTTTCCTAGCACCATTTGTTGAAGAGACTGTCTTTTTTGCATTGGATATTCTTTCCTGCTTTGTCAAGATTAGTTGACCACAGGGGCGCCTGGGTGGCTCAGTCGGTTAAACGTCCGACTTCAGCTCAGGTCATGATCTCGTGGTCCGTGAGTTTGAGCCCCGTGTCGGGCTCTGTGCTGACCGCTCAGAGCCTGGAGCCTGTTTCAGATTCTGTGTCTCCCTCTCTCTCTGACCCTCCCCCACTCATGCTCTGTCTCTCTCTGTCTCAAAAATAAATAAACGTTAAAAAAAATTTTTTAAAAAAAGATTAGTTGACCACATAGTTGTGGGTCCATTTCTGGGTTCTCTATTCTGTTCTATTGATCTATGTGTCTGTTTTTGTTCCAGTACCATACTGTCTGATGAGTATAGCTTTGTAATATAGCTTGAAGTCTGGAATCCTGATGCCTCCAGTTTTGTTTTTCTTTTTCAGGGCTGCTTTGGCAATTCAGGGTCTTTTGTGGTTCTATACAAATTTTAGGATTGTTTGTTCTAGCTCTGTGAAAGATGCTGGTGGTATTTTGATAGGGATTGCATTAAATGTGTAGATTGCTTTGGGTAGTATGCACATTTTGACTATGTTCTTCCAGTCCATGAACATGGAATGCTTGTTCATTTTTCTGTGTCCTCTTCAGTTTCTTTCATAAGTCTTCTATAGTTTTCAGAGTATAGGCCTTTCACCTCTTTAGTTAGGTTTATTCCTAGGTATCTTATTGGTTTTGGTGAGGAATCAAGATTTTACTACCATACGGGCAATAGGAAACCATTGCAAAGTTTCTCCTGGGAGTACACACATTTATTGAATATGCTAGGTGGTGTGATGGACAGAATGAATATCCCTGGGGCCCTGCTCTCCAGGAGCTATTACAGAAGCTCCAGAAGCTCCCTTAGGAAGATTAATGTCAGAGGAATTTATAGGCTGGATGGACCTGAGAGAAATTGAAGCCCCCAAATCAAGGGTGCAACTACAATAGCCATCCTGATGTGAGGTGGTAAAGACCAGAATTAGGGTGTTGGCAGGAGGAGCAGGGACGTAAGGGGCAGATACTTGGGTTATCGTGAAGTAAAAGTCATCAGTAAATAACTTGAAACAGAGAATAAGGAAAATGGAAAGGACAAAGTCAAACCCTGAAGTTTGCTACCCCCTGACTTTGTTAGCTCCTATATTTACAAATGTGATTCAATCATGTTTTCCTCATCTAAGGTTATTATTCTGTGCTGTGCTGAGTCTTTTAAGGCATCAGTTAATGGGGTCACAATCCTCAGCCCTTACAACTACAGCAGCCACTGAGTTGCCTAAGGCTTCAGGTAATGGTTGGGGACAATAGATCTAGCTTTACAATTAATAGTGAATTTTAATAGTTAATTGTGAAATTTTGCCTGGGGGGCCCACACTGAATCCCTCCTTTAAGAAAACCTGGGGATGCATGGGGTGCTCAGTCAGTTGGGCATCCGACTTCGACTCAGGTCATGATCTCACAATGAGTTCAAGCCGCACATCAGGCTCTCTGCTGTCACTGTCAGTACAGAGCCTGCTTCGGACCCTCTGTCTCCCTCCCTCTCTGCCCGTCCCCTGCTCCATGAGCCCTCTCTCAAAAATAAATAAACATTAAAAAAAAACCTGGAAAGGTGTGTCATGCAAATGACTTGTGCTGTATGTCAAGTTATGTCCAGCACTGTACAGTTAAATATTACTAATGCAAGTTTTACTGCTACATTTACAAGAGGGCAGGACAGACCTATCGTTCATTGAGAAATTGCATGTGAATAAATACAGAGACCCAAGGATCAGCAACAATTATGCTTTCAGTGGTATATGTAAAGCAGTAAGATTGTTTAACTTTGTAAAGTAAATCTTTCATTGTGAAGTGCTCAGTCTCTTTACATTTTCCATCAGTTGAGAAATCAAACTTTTTCCGTCAGCAGAAAACTGACAGCTATTGACAGAAAGCTTTAGGTTTAGAAAGCTGAAGTTAAACTTTGTGTTAAAATACTTTCTCAATGTGCATTTTTCTTACTACAAGTCATTCTCTAAGGAGACAATTTATGTCTTACTATAAGCTACTTGCATTAACAATTATTTTATAAGGTTATGCAAAACTGATCTCATACTTGGACCCTTTGGAGTGATACATTTTTCCCCCTGGCAAACTCATCTCAGATAATCAAGAAATGTAGTCGTCTTTATGTCAACTTTCAAAAAAGAATTTGAATGGCATTCTAAGCTGGTAGTATTTATTCTGTCTGGGGCTAAATACTACATGTGTTTAACTCAACTTGAGATTAAAAATCAAAGGAGTTTTGATGTTTTTTATCTTTTTTCATCTGCGTTGAGTTTAACGTATCTTTCCGAACAAAGCCATGTTTGTCGAGGATATTAAGTTTTGTTTGGCCACCTTCTCAACTGCGAGTACTCAATGGACCTTAATGCAAGGTTATGCTCCCTGGACTGATTGATATATAAACAGAAGACAGATGGTGTAGAGATGACTCTGATGATAATTCATTTTTCAGCTAGTCATGAAGATATTTTGATTACAGTGTGTTTAAGTAATTATAACACAGTCTGCAATGTTAGTCTTGCTGGGAAGGAACCACATGGAAAACAAGTTACGTGTTATCCGTGCCTAACAAAGGGTGCACTGTGGTGTAATGATTTTAATTCCTAATGCTAGATTAGGACTGGAGGAGTTTAAAATATGTCATACGGTAAGGTAAGTCAATTAAACATAGACCAAATAAAAAAGGTAACTTCACAGTTTTGAGGCATAAATATTTGTTTTGGAAAGTATATAGATGTTACTATATGAAAGAAACCAGTATTTTGACATTTAGGTAACAGTCTGTGTACTGCTAATTAAAAAATTACATGGCTTGATTTTGAGTTTATGTGAATCATAATTATCACGGAGCTTGCTTTCTGTGTCATGAATTTAAAACTGAAATCCACACTGACAGTTCAGCAGCATGTTATATTCCTGCTATTGTTAAACTTTTGGGGAAAAAAATCTAAGCAAAATGTTAAAAGGAGAAAAGTAGAGTTGTGTGGATAGAAAGGCCATTTAAGTTTTCATTTTCAGATATTAATTAAAATTTATGCTTCTGTTTTTGGCTTCACAAATAGGATAATTGATCGCTTAGATGGAGTTCGTTTGTTGTGGTCCCTCCTGAAGAATCCTCACCCGGAAGTGAAGGCCAGTGCAGCATGGGCCCTCTGTCCCTGCATCCAAAACACTAAGGTAAGAACAGACTGCAAATCAGCCCATTCTAAAATATCTAATACTGTATTGAATAATGTCATCACAGGTCACTAGTTACTTTCAACTTAATTTTGGTCCAACTTATCTGGTAGAAAAGTGCTGAATGTTTGTGGCATATGAGCAATGCCTTTTCCTGGTTAGTTTTTAAATGCCAAATCAAACTAGGCTTAGGTGGCAGTGCTTACCAACTTCTGCCTGGCTGGTGCAATTGAAACAGGTACCCCAGGGGCACTGGGTGGCTCAGGTAAGTGTCCGACTTCAGCTCAGGTCATGATCTCACAGCTTGTGGGTTCGAGCCCCGCATCGGGCGCTGTGCTGACCACTCAGAGCTTGGAGCTGCTTCAAATTCTGTGTCTCCCTCTCTCTCTGCTCCTCCCCCACTCTGTCTCTCTCTCAAAAATAAATAAACGTTAACAAAGAAAAAGAAAAAGGTACCCCAGGTAAAATCAAGGGGAAGAAAAGTTGACTGTTCTTATCTCTTGGGTGATAAGAAAATTGCCTGTGTTTACCTGCTACTTTAAGAAGCATAAAATTGCTTCTATCTTATTTATATAGCCTGAAATATGACAGTGAAAGATCACTAAGTTCTTTGTTACCTTGAAAAAGTCAAATAATTTCATGAATTCCACTTTTCTTAGCTGTCAGTAAATACTGGATATAAAGCCCAAAAATAAAATTTTTACAAGACAAAAAAAAAAAGACTGAAAGTTTCTGAAGTCTTTTAGCTCTTCATTTATAAATTTTATTATTTTCTTTAAAGATCCCTTTTCAGCCTATTTCTATTATCTTAAATTTTTTTCTATAGATTTGGAGATTGCCTTTTCAGTTCCTGGTTGCTAGAGATGTTTTTCTCTGTTGAACATTTTTATCTAAAGGATTTTATTCCTGTAATAAATCTAACGTGACTCTGAATATCATCCTAAATATTTGTGACTAGCAATAATCTTTTGTAAAAAGTGAATTGTGGTGTGTACTAATAATAGAAGGAGACCTGTTACAAACTGGTCAATAGAACTATTTTTTTTATAGCAAGGACATAAAAATAAGAACACCTCAAGTGTCAACCTACAGGAAAATGGACAACAGGATGATACTATGGTCATACTGTATCATACAGAGCAGCAGTAGAAAAGGAATGTATTTCAGTAATGGATTCATCAATATCAGCACACCTCATAAACATATTGCACAAAAAAACCCCAACTTTCAGAAGTAGATACACAATGTAATTCCGATTCTATAAGGTCCAAAGAAAAATTTTAAATGCAGAATTTAAATACTGTTTAAGGAGCAAGGAAGAACCTACTGAGGAAATACCACTACCTATCTTTGAAGGATATCCTTATCAGTTACCTGAGCTAATCAGCCCAGTCCTTCACTTATAAATATGAACAACTAAGGATCACCAAATATTTAAGGAAGACTAATGGTACTTAAGACAAGCCAGTACTAAAAAGCAGAGTTAACTTCAGAGGAAACAGAGATAATGTAAGGAACAGACTATAACATGAAATTTTAAAAATTTATATCCTCAGAATGAGCAAAAAATTTAGATCCTCAGAATGACCCAAGGGGAATAAATACCATACCTAAAAAGGCTGTTATTAAAAAAAAAGATACATTTATAGATTAACAAAGGCTTTTGGAAATTAAAAACATTTGAGAAAACAATACATTTAATAGAAGAGACAAATATTAGGTATGACTGAGTAGTTATCTGCAAGTTTAAGTCTACTAAATAATAATGTAAAGTAAAAGTAAGAAGAAAATAGCACAAGAAAATACATGAAAGGAAAAAGAGCAGTGGAAGGCTAGAAAAAATCATCATAAAAAAAAGGGAAGCATCTGTAAATCGAGGAGTTGAAGAAAGATTCTAGTCTTCAGTTTGAGAAGATGCACTTAGTGCCAAGCAGAAGATACAAAGAGAACTATCTATACCTAGACACAAATTCAAATACGGTGTTTCCAGAAATTAGAGGAAAGGAAAAAATTATATAAGAATAAGGATCACACCAGTATTAGACTCAAAATTGTTCACCATAAATTGTAAAAGAAAATGGAACAAATCCTCTACTGTCTTTAGAGGAAGGTATTTTTATCCTGGAATTCTATATCCTATAAAAACTAGCATTCAGGTGAGTGTGGAGTAAGAACAGAATAAAGACATTTTTCTTTTAGAAATGTCAAGACTCAGGAAGCTTATTCTCCATAAACCTTCTCTGAAAAAATAAAAAACTGTAGACTATCTTCCAGCAAAACAAAAGACTCTAAGAAGGAGAATAACATTAGTTATAGAAACAATAATAAGCAAATAACTCACTGGAATTGAGTTAAATATAAGTTTGTGTTGATAATATGGCTTTCAAATTTTATAAAGTTTTTAAAAAAGAATTTCTTTAAAATAAAGAAATGACATAAACTAAAATAAAAGCAGACAGTATAATCACAGTAACAATCTGAATTTAAACTACCAGATGATTCCAAAAACATGTTACATAGTGTAAAGTAATAGGTAAACACATAATAAAGGTCTTTACTTTTCCTGGAGAAGGATGTTACAGATACTGGTTCATTCTCAATCATCATCAAAAATAAAATCTTATTTAAATATACAGTTTAATTTTGTTTCATCGATGAGATGCCATTGTGTATATGGATACAAAATGAACATAGTGCTATTATTATGTGTAAATTGTGTCCTTTATTCTTGTGGATTTTTAACTCCAAATCTGCCTATTTATCTATCGCTAGCTGTAAAAAGACAAAGATATTCTGTAAGAGACATTTTAATATTTTAATTTTTATTATTCCTTCCTAGGATTTTTTTTTTTTTTTTAAGAAAAAGTGAGAGCAGGGGAGAGGCAGTGACAAAGGGAGAGAGTATCCCAAACCGGCTCTGCACTGTCAGTGTGGAGCCCGATGCAAGGCTCGAAGCCAAGAGTCAGATGCTCAACCAACTGAGCCAGCCAGGCACCCCCTGTCCAGGATATCTGTCCTGAATATCTGACTGGTCTCCTGTGCTAGCAACCTAAACTGAACCATAGTCAGACACAACCCAACATGTTTGTCTTTTAGCCCTTGGCCCCAGGGCCTACACTGGATCCAAGCCTCCGTAAAGAGTTCCTACTTGTTCACCTCTGTTGAATCTTAACCTGCCCTCTGCACATTCTCTACTGCTACTACCTTAGTGTCTTTGAATTTTTCTTAAGAAGAGGACACCTCGGCCCCCATCTTATCACTCCTGATAGAAAACAGACGCATGATCTCTGCTTGTTCACTACTCTTTTTTTTTTAATGTTTATTTTTGAGAGAGAAAGACAGAGTCCAAGTGGGGGAGAGGCAGAGAGAGAGAGGGAGACACAGAATCCAAAGCAGGCTCCAGACTCTAAGCCTTCAGCACAGAGCCCGACGCGGAGCTCAAACTCACAACCTGTGAGATCATGACCTGAGCCAAAGTCAGACACTTAACCAACTGAGCCACCCAGGCGCCCCGATTGGTTCACTACTTTTACCAATAACTACACTCTTCTGTATGCATTATCATTTAGGTAACATGAACATTTGAAGAATTTTAAACAAGGAAGTGATGTGAGCATATTGGTTAATTAGAAAATATGAGTGGGTGACTAATTAGGCTATTGCAGTGGTTCAGGTGAAAGCAGTTAGAATCTGACCTAACACAGTGCCAATGTGGGCAAACAGAAAGAGTCAATATAAGAAATAATTGTGAAGTAGAATCAGAAATTGGTGTATGATTGGATGTTGGCTGCAAGAAGGAGATCAAGAGAGAGTTTGAGGGGTTTTTTGTTTGTTTTTATATTTTAACTTTGTCAACTAAGAACTAGTAACTTTAAAAACATGAGAACATGATTTGAGGAAAAGATGGCAGATTTGTTTTCATCTAGATAGAGATAGCCAGTCACTTGAGTATATGAATCTGGGTGTCTGGAGAAAACTCAGGACCAGAGATGGATGGATATGTGAGAATCATCAACATACAAGAGGTAGCTGAAGTCTGAAGGGTAGAGGACAGGCAGAGGGTGTGGAATAAGGGAAGAAGGGTAATGATGAAGAGGAGTCATAGAAGAAGACTAAGGAGTGATAGGTAATAATCAAGAGAGGGTTGGCGCGCCTGGGTGGCTCAGTCGGTTGAGCGTCCGACTTTGGCTCAGGTCATGATCTCGTGGTTCATGAGTTCGAGCCCCTCGTCGGGCTCTGTGCTGACAGCTCAGAGCCTGGAGCCTGCTTCAGATTCTGTGTCCCCCTTTCTCTCCGCCCTACCCCTGCTTGTGCTCTGTCCCTGTCTTTCAAAAATGAATAAACATTAAAAAAAAAGAGAGGGTGACAAGAAAGCCAAAAAAGGAAACAAATTCAAGAAAGGGGGGAGCATGTTCAATAATATCATTTGCCCCTAGGAGGTTATTTACCTTTGAAAACCAAATCAAGTATGAAAAAATATGAAAAAATAAGTGATCATTGTTCATAGACATTTTAACTGAGAACAGAGAATTTAAGTCAAATGGCAGTGGGGTAAGAAATAAGGGGAGAAATAGATGTAAAGATAATTAATAGTTCTTTCTAGAAGTTTAGCTGTTAAGAGAAGGAGACAGTATGAAGTTTAGAAGACACCTAAAGGAATGATTAGTATAGGAAAGGTATGAGAGGGAGGGAGAGGGTGTGTGTGTAGCAGATGTGGAAGGGAAGAAGGAGGAGAGGGAAGGGAAGGAGAAGGGAAGGGAAGGGAAGGAAGAGGGAAGTGAAGGAAAGAAAGGGAAGGGAAGGAAAGGGAGGGAGGCATGAAGCAAGCAAGGAAGGAAAGCTCTCACTATTCCTTAATCTTATAAAGCATCATCACTGAATTCAGAAGTGAGAAAAATATCAAAAGAATCTGAATTAATACCCTTATGTGAATTTTAAAAAAATGAAGTCAGACTTTCCCTCATTGACAATAAGTAAAATTTGGCTGGTTATTTCAACAATGAAGACTGGTTTTCTGATTAGGTAATACAGAAGATATATCCATAAAGTAAATTAACTAAATATTCAGAGTCAAAATTTTGATGGCATATATGTAAGACAACATATCTTCTATGATTAAATTTATGATGAACATTTTTAGATATCAATTTGAAATAGATGAGGAGGATACATATGTTTTCAAAAATGTATTTGGATTTGTGAGCAAAAATTTTGAAGACTGTTGGTGTAGTATACTGGTTTTGGCCCTTGAAATGAGAAAGAAGGAAATTTAGAACATCTTTCCTCAAGAAAATAGCCCGATTTGCAAGCCTTTTTTCTTTTTGAAAAATCCTATTTTCTAGGATCAGAAAGTGAATGAATATTACCTGGGTCTCTTTCCTTGCATCTTTACAAAACAAAATTCATCTTCCCAAGGTAGAAGGATACCTCAGGGGTAGAGTATGAAAGAGGCCATGTGCTCAGAAAGGCAAAAGGAAGAAAGCACATTTATAATACTGAAAAAAATAGCATCTCATAATTTATACATATACCAATCAAACCATGGTTTAAGACCACTCTGTCTAATAGAACTTTCTATGATGATCAAAATGTACTCTTCAAATATGGTAAGCATTAGCCGCCTGTGGTAATTGAGCACTTGAAATGTGACTAGTATGACTGAGAAACTGAGTTTTTAATTATATTAAGATTTAACTTCATTAAATCATTTAAATTAACCTTAATTAGCTTAAATTTAAATAGCCACATGTAGCTAGTGGCTGTTGTTTTGGATAGCCCAAGTCTGAGATATGCAAATAATGGAGGGTTGTTTTTTTAAGGCAACCCCTGCAAAGAGCTATAAACCTCAAGATTTACATGATTACCTATGGTTACATGCTTACTATGTAAAATATAGAAAGTAAATAAAAACAAGGAGCTTTATGAGTTTTTTCCCACAATTTAAAAAAATGTTTTTTCATTAAAAACAAAAGCAAAGGAAAAATACTACCTGTAATTTCAGTACTCAGGGATAACCATCACTTAGTGTTAGATTGGGTTTTTTCTTTAACAATGGGTTGCAAATATCTCTCTTGTTCTCTATATATGTCTTTTCATACCCCTGTCTAATTCTTGGCTGTGTAGTATTTTGTTGTATGGCCATATCAAAATTTATTTATGCAATTAAATTTCCAATATTAAAGGAGAATGAGGTTAGTGAACAAAAAAAATGTTAGAGCTTTTCTAAAATGGTCTTTTCACATAGAGAGAGAAAATAAAGTTACCTCTGATCCACTGGTAGAAACCTGAGCATAGTTTCCCAGGGCTTAATCCATAGTTTCCATTAAATAGTTAAAAAGTATAGCCCCACAAAAAAAGACACCACAAAAAAAGAGAACAACAGGCCAATATCTCTTATGAATATAGATGTCAAAATCCACAATAAAATATTAGCAAACTGAATCCAACAATGAATTTTTAAAAACCATTCACCACAATCAAGTAGGATTTTTTTCTTGAGATGCAAGCATGGTTTAATATTTGCAAAACGATCCATGATATGTCACATGAATAAGAGAAAAGAAAAAACCGTATTATCATTTCAATAGATGCTTTTTTTGCATTCAACAAAGTACAATATCCATTCATGACACAAACCCTCTGCAAAGTAGGTCTAAAGGGAACAGGTCTCAACATTATAAAGGCCTTATATGAAAAACCCACAGCCAACATCATACTCAAAGGTGAAACACTGAGCACTTTTCCACTAAGGTCCAGAACAAGACAAGGATGTGCACTCTCACCACTTTTATTCAACATAGTACTGGAAGTCCTAGCCACAGCAAGTAGACCACATAAAGGAATAAAAGGCATCCAAGTATGTAAGGGAGAAGTAAAACTCTCACTGCTTGCAGATGACATGTTACTGTATAGAAAACTCTAAAGACTCCACCAAAAAATTACTATAACCGATAAATGAATTCAGTAAGGTCGCAGAATACAAAATCTGTGTACAGAAATCTGTTGCATTCCTATGCACTAATGATGAAGCAGCAGAAAGTGAAATTAAGAAAACAATCCCATTTACAACATAATAAAATATTTAGGAATAAACTTAACCAAAGAGGTGAAAGACCTGTACTCTGAAAACTATAATACGCTAATGAAAGAAATTCAAGATGATGCAAAGAAATGGAAAGACATTCTATGCTTATGGGTTGGAAGAACAAATATTGTTAAAATGTCTATAGTATCCAAAGCAGTCTACACATTTAATGCAATCCCTATCAAAATACCAACCACATTTTTCACAGAGCTAGAATAAACAATCCTAAAGTTTGTATGGAACCACAAAAGACCTTGAACAGCCAAAGCAATCTTGAAAAAGAAAAATAAAACTAGAGGTATCAAAATTCCAGATTTCAAGCTATATTACTAAGTGGTAGTAATTAAAACACTATGGTACTGGCACTAAAATAGATACATAGATCAATGGAATAGAACAGAAAACCCAAAAATAAACCTATGGACACAAGGTCAATTAATCTTTGATAAGGGAGGAATGAATATCCAATGGGAAAAAGACAGTCTCTTCAATGAATCGCTTTGGGAAAACTGGATAGCCACAAGCAAAAGAATGAAAACTGGACCACTTACTTTCACCATACACAAATATAAATTCAAAATGGATTAAAGAACCAAATGTGAGACAGGAAATCATAAAAGTTCTTGAAGAGAGCACAGGCAGTAATCTCTCTGACATTGGCTGTAGCAACATTTTTCTAGGTATATCTCCTGAGGCAAGGGAAATAAAAGCAAAAATAAACTATTGGGACCATCAGAATAAAAAGTTTCTGCACAGGAAGGAAACACTCAATAAAACTTAAAGGCAACCTATGAACTGGGAGAAGATATTTGCAAATGGCATCTCTGATAAAGGTTTAGTATCTAAAATATATAAAGAACTGATATAACTCAATACCCAAAAACCAATCCATTTAAAAAATGGGCAGAAGATATGGACATTTATCTAAGACATACAAATGGCCAACAGACCCACGAAAAGATGCTCAACATCACTCATCATCAGGGAAATGAAAATCAAAACTATAAACAGATACCACCTCATACCTGTCAGAATGACTAAAATCAAAAACAGGAAACAGCAGTTGCTGGTGAGGATGTGGAGAAAAAGGAACCCTTTTGCACTGTGGGTGAGAATGCAAACTGGTACAGCCATTGTGGAAAACTTTATGAATGTTCCTCAAAAAATTAAAAATAGAACAACCTTAAAATCCAGAAATGAGATTACTAGGTATTTTCCCTCAAAATACAAAAACATTAATTCAAAGGGATACATGCACCCCTATTTACAATAGCCAAACTATTGAAAACAGACCAAATGTCCACCGATAGATGAATGGATAAAGAAAATGTGGTAGATTTACACAATGTAATATTGTTCAGCCATAAAAAGAATAAAACCTTGCCATTTGCAACAAGGATGGAGCTAGACGGTATAATGCTTAGTGAAATAAGTGAATCAGGGAAAGACAGATGCCAATGATCTCACTCATAACTGGAATTTAAGAAATAAAACAAATGACCGAAGTAAAAATAGAGACAAACCAAGAAACAGACACTTCAGAACAAACTGATAATTACTGAAAAGGAGGTGGGGCGGGGGGATGGAGAAAATAGAGGATGGGGATTGAAGAGTACGCTTATCAGGATAAAAAATAAATAAATGAAATGATATGATGGGGATTGAGGAGAGCACTTGCTGTATGAGCACCAGGTGTTGAATCACTATATTTTGCACCTGAAACTAACATTACATTGTATGTTAAGTAACTGGAATTTAACACTGAATCGCTGTATTTTGGAAGTGTTGAATCACTATAATTTGCACCTGAAACTAACGTTACATTGTATGTTAAGTAACTGGAATTTAAATAAAAACTTAAAATCATTTCAAAAATAAACAAATAGATGATAACAAAAAACAGAAAAATAAGTAGTATGGCCCCATAGATGAATTTGTCCAGAGAGTTTCTACTTTAGTTAACACGGTCATCCCTAGAGATGTTTCCCTCTGGGACTCTCAACTCTTCATCCAGATTTATGTTGTAAAGCAGGTTGCATAGTACTTAGCTCTTTTCACATTAGACTGTCATTCTACTGTTTTCACCATAACCATCATTATTTATATGTGTAAACTATAGCCTTTCACATACATCATCTCAATTAACTGTGCAACCAATTATTTTTGCTTCTGAGGAGAAAGTCATCAGAGTATTTAATAACTTGCTCATGATCACATAACTAGAGGTACAGTATGAACCCCAGTTCTGCCCCCACATCCTGTGCTGTGGTTCCACCACAATACAGCTGCCACCCACATCAGCAAGCAAGTCTATACAGTTTTCATTTCATTTCCAAGAAGATTTTTCTGGGCGGTTCCTTTGTGAAGAAAAGCCCCAGAAAAATTGCTCCAGAAAATACGGGATTTCCCAGAAGTCTTAGGGCTGTTTTAAGCTTTGAGAACTTCAAAAATGTAGATACTGCAAGCTTTAAAAAATATATCATTTAGTATACCGCTTTAGAGGGGTATTTTAAAAATATCTTTGGTGTGCCAACGACATTAAAAAAAAAATCTATGGTGGGTACCATTGATTATGTTGATAATGGGAGGCACTGTGCATGTGTGTGGACAGGGTATGGGGAACCTCAGTACCTTTTGCTCAGTTTTGCTATGAACATAAAACTGCTCTAAATAATAGAGTATGTTTAAAGAAAGAAGCTTTAAAAATCTCTTGAAATTTTCATTATTTAACTTTCTCTAAGTTTTAGAAACTTTGAAGTAAAATTCTACCGTTAGCGTTTTGTTTCCATCAGTATTTGCCATCTTCAGTGAGAGAAACTAAAAAGTTAAAATTTAAAAAAACGTGCTTTTCACAGGTCACCTGGGTGGCTCAGTCGGTTAGGCATCTGACTGGCTCAGGCCATGTTCTCATGATTGGTGAGTCGGAGCCCTACATGGCGCTCTGTACTGACAGCTCGGAGCCTGGAGCCTGCTTCGGATTCTGTGTCTCCCATTCTCTCTCTCTGCCCCTGCCCTGCTCAGACCCTGCTCACACTCTGTCTCCCTCTTTCTCGAAAATAAATAAACATTTTAAAAAATTAAAAATTCACAAAAAAAGTGCTTTTCAAAAGTCACAAAAGAATTGAAAATGAAATGCATATCATCAAATTTTCAAATTTTGAAGTATTTATACTTCTGAAATACAGTATAAGCCGCACTAAGACATTTGGGTCTTGCTGTATCTATTTTACTAAGTTTTCGACAATGTTTTATATTTCATTGAGTAATCCTTTTCATGCTAAACCAATTTAATAATTCAAATCCATCAATTGTTGATCTCTTTGGTTTTTCAATGCTTATGTCAAAAATGAATCACAAATCAAGAATAGAAAAAGTTTTGTTTTGGTGTTGATCCCATTTTTAATCTATGACATAGTAACCTGAGGATTGAATCAGTTTTGGGTTTTTTTATGTTTCTTTTTGAGAGACGGAGAGAGTGCTCATGTGTGTGTGTGAGGTGGGGAGGGGCAGAGAGAGAGGGGGACAAAAGACCTGAAGTGGAGCCTATGCTGACAGCACAGAGGTGGATGTGGAGCTCATGTTATCAGGAACCGCAAAATCATGACCTGAAACTAGCATTACATTTTATGTTAAGTAACTGGAATTTACTTGTTAAGTAACTTGGAATGCTGCTTAACTGACTGACCCACCCAGGCACCCCAGAATCCGTTGTTATCCCTGTTTCATCCATGTATTATACCCAAGCAGGTACAACATCTTCTATTACTTCCATTGGCTTCCTTGAAGTAAGTGTGAAAGACAGCCATTGCATATAAAATGATGCCTGAGAGGATCATGTTGTAAGATGAATAATTGGACTGGCTTTACACTTCTTAAGCATTTACATTTAAATTTTCATTTTGCCTTGAAGAGCTTTGTGACAATACATGCATATAATAAAATTAAAGGTTAAAATCAATATAATTAATATAATAGTAAAAGTTAGCAATGATTTAATTTAATCTCTAGGCATATCTTCACTATAACTTCATTAATTCAACATTATTTAGCGCTGTTGGCCAAACCCTTTGGAGGTGCACATTACATTGTGTATGCCTTTTTAATATCATCGTAACAAAAATGTGCAACATTACTCAATTAAGTTTCCAGTGTTAAAATAGAGAATGAGGTTAAACAAAACAATTGAGCCTTTCTAGAATGTTCTTTCACATAGGGAGAGAAAATAAAGTTACCTCTGACCTATTGGTAGAAATTCATACACAGTACCCCAGGGAAGTGTTTTATAATTCACATTGCATCATAGGTTAAAGGGTAGTGTTTTCCTTGGTGGTATGAAAAATAATAGTGCATTTTATAATCAACTGCCTTTTTGGATTAGCTGAAATATTATGCATAAAGATACTTGTAAATGTCTGTATGCAAGGAGGTTATGTGTAGTTGGGACTTTTTTAGGGTCTCCTGTATTTGACGTCACCCTCGAAAACTTACCCACTTGATTATATTCAATTTAGCATTTTCAAGTAGCAGTTTGGATATTCTGTTGTTTTTAGGTTTTCTAATAAGATTGTAAGTTCTGAAGGAAAGTAGAGGCAGGAAACATTTTTTGAAAATGCTGGGTATCCAGCTTGCAGTAAAATAATGAACTAGAAGATATCTTGCCAGATATTTTGGTCCATTTTTCCCTCCTCCTTCCCCCCATTCAGGTAAGTTAATGACTGCACTTTCTAGGAAAAATTGCCTTTTATTTTGTAAGAAAGGATTTCCACATTTTTTTCGCATAAGATGTTTTGTAGGTCATTTAGGCTTATTAACTTCTGAATGATAGGATTTGGCACCATTTTGAAATAAAGGACTTCTTTGTCTGGATTAAGAGCACTGACAGAAATGCTGCAGAAATAAGCCATTGTCAATTATAGCTAAGAGCAACACAAATGGGAAGAAAGCATAAGCCAAGCCTCCAGACAAGTTATGGCAACCTCAGGGTCCCTGCCACGGCTGTCTGTCAGGCATCATGAAACCCAAGTGCACTCTGTATGAGTCCATGTGGAATGGATGTGGTGAAATGTCAACTGTTCAAAACAGATGTTATCCATTTTTTATATTTTTAACAGCATGTGTATGAGAACACATTTTCAGATCTATCTGCTAAGAAAATGAGATGTGAAAATTAGTTCTAGTGAATGTATTGCATCTTTTCTTATAAAGGAATATTTAAAGCTACCTATCAGTGAGTGAGCCAGGCAGCAAAGTACCAGAATCAGAGACTTTGGTAATGAACTGTGGGATTGTTGAGACAAAGATTCATCATGTAATTTTGCATTGTAGTGGCATTATAGTTGCTGTTAGATGCACAGAACAAATGGAATGTGAGATCTTTGTAATAAGGAGGGTTGACACTTTCACTGGTAGACCAGTGTCTCAATTAGAAGGCATAAAATTTTCCTTTGTTTTGAGAAGGTCAACATAAAATAGTTTTTGATAGCTTGTGAGTGATAAGTAAAATGTGCCAAGTGAAAAAGATATGTTTTGCAAGCTTAATAACTATTTGCCCATTCTTTCTATGATTGGAAAATCAGAATGTGAAATATGAATCTGCTTTATGCTCCTATACAAAACTTGAAAGAATAAGACAGAAAATAAGCATCTTCTGTTAGAAAACTACCCAATGTTCTTCAGTCTACCAAGAACTGAAGAACAGAAGGCTGACTGAAAGTGAACTAATCACAAAAAACTCATTGCATATTTTTCTAAGTAACTTTATTTAACAGTGCACCACTTTACGGTGAGTTTTTTGTGTTAGGCTTAAGGAAAGTTTGTTGTTGTTTTTTTCCAGTTAAGATTGCTAAAAAGAATAGAGATCCTAATGACCTCTGTCTACAGTGATGTTTATTTGGTAAATTTCATGAGCTGCAAGTATGGTTGCAGACAATTAAGTACTTTGTGAAAAGTGTGAGAGATTTGTAAATGGAAGTGAAAAGCTGTTCCTTTCAAGCTGAATGATCAAACACATTTTTGGAGAAAAACAGTGGTTGAACAGGTGTTCAGTATTACGAACTTGTAATGTAAAGAACGCAACAGCTGAGTCTGGCAAGAGTCCATACATTAAATTCTTTGTTCTTAAGAGGCAAAACTCTGTTGCAGAAAGTCAAGTCAAATTTGTGCTCCATGAACAATAAGGTATTGAAAACTACAGAAACTCAAATAAAAAATATATCATTACATTGCTTCTAATCTCTTTCATGTCTTTTCCCAGCATAAAGAATCATTTTCTTTCTTAAAATATCATTGCATTTTTCTGTTGTTCTTTTTTTTTATTGTTGCAAGATAATACTTGATTTTCTTAATTCTGTTTCTTTTCATTGATTTTAGAAAGTTTTAGTAAGAAAAAATAAAAGCTTAAATATGTTTGTATTTTTATAAGGCAATTTATATTAAAATTTTATATTATAACTACCACTTAGGAATTAGATAGGAAACAGGTAGTCTCGTTTTAGAATAAATACTCTGAATGTGTAGTAAGCCAATTATAGAACTAGGAAGAAAACTCAATTTGTCTTCCAAATCAGTAATACATCCATGAGATCATTTGGCCTTGTAACTTTTTAAACTTCATTTTGCCACTTGTTTAGAAAATACCATATGGTTCTGAATTTTGATCTTGGAGAAAATAATCTCTAGTGATTTTGAAACAGTGGCCTAAGGATCTCCTCTAAACAGAGAAGCTAATCAGAGACATTTCAGAATGTTTCCTCAAAAGAGAAGAGAAAAAGTTCCTTTCTGTGAGGTTGGAATACATGCTTTGGCAATTTTAGCCAGGAATGTTGAGCACTGAGTGTGGACAAGGCCAATTTCTTGACTCCAGGTGTGACAGAACACAGCTGATCAAACAGGACAGGAATTTGACATCACTCTCTGTTTAACTTCAGCCGTCCAATGACCCATGCCCAATCAGGAAGCCAAAGAGAACCTGGAGAAGGCATGTGTAGGGGTATAGTTACATACTAAGAATACTGCCATAAACATGGTTGATGAGCTTTGATTTGGTCATGTTTGGGCCCTAGAATGTATAGTTGTCTAACAATATGCCAAAGAGGCTATGCAGTTTTTTAAAAAATCTAAAATCTCTTTTAAAATGTAATCTGTGTTTGTGTTCTGCCTCCCTATTTGGGGTCTGCTGTCATTTTTAAGTCACCAAATAGTTCAAAGTATACTCATCTGGCCCTCAGTTCCTAAAATCCTAAAAGACTAAAGTGAAATGTATTACAAGTATTTTTTTCTGCACGTCAGACTTTCAAGTGGGGACATGAAGCACAAAAACTGTAGTGAGGGTATTAAACAGCTTATCTTCAGACTATAGCCAGAAGGACCACCATGTAAGGTCAAATCCGTTGCTTTCACCTGGATTCCTCTCTGGCTCTGCTATTGTTCTCCTGTTCCATATGCCCTGCTTCTCAGACCCTACTCTGAAAACTGCTGCAACGCAGGTTGCTAGTCTAGGAAAGGGTAGAATTAACAGAGGTGTAATACACAAAAAGGAAAGTTACAACCAAAGGTGTAGCCTATTCTAAACCGATATGTACAAAATCATGCCAACAACTAGCTATTTATGAAACCACTTAACTATCTTATTTTGGAAGTAGAGTTATTAATTACCAGTTACTTTATTAAATTAATAACCTCATCCATTAAATTGATCTTATCATTATGTCCACCTCAGCCAAGAACTCCCAGGATCACACACTGTACTTTGTTGCCATCAGAAACGGTACCATCTCAGGACACCTGAGTGGCTCAGTCAGTTAAGCATCCAACTTGACTCTTCATTTCAGCTCAGGTCATAATCTCATGGTTCATGAGTCCGAGACCTGCATCAGGCTCTGCACTGACAGTAGCGTGGAACATGCTTGGCATTCTGTCTCCCTCTCTCTCTGCCCCTCAACTGCTTGTTCTCTATATCTTTCTCAAAATAAATTAAATAAATAAATAAACTTAAAAAAAGAGAAACTGTGCCATCTCAAAATTCACTGATGCAGACATCTAACTGGGACCCATATTTCTAGTCACAAGGTCACACCCCTCTCTAAGGCCCAAAGCTTCATACAAGAAGTAGCCATAGAGAACAGTTAGGAGTAATGTTTTCCTGCATCCTTTCATGAATCGGAAGCCCTTGTGTACCCCTGTTTTTAAGAAGTGAAATAGATTTGGGTCCTGTGCCTGGATTACTTTTATTATACTGCCTCTAGACCTTAATTCAGCATGCACATAACTTTAGCTTCATTGTCCTTTGGATTCTTTTCTTCTAGGATTTTTATAGTTCAGGTCTTACATTTAGGTCCTTAATCCACTCTGAGTTAATTTAAAAGATTTTTAATATTTATTTATTTTTGAGAGAGAAAAAGAGAGAGTACAAGTGGAAGAGGGGCAGAGAGAGAGAGGGAGACACAGAATCTGAAGCTGGCTCCAGGCTCTGAGCTGTCAGCATAGAGCCCAATGCAAGGCTCCAATCCACGAACCACAAGATCATGACCTGAGCCGAAGTCAGATGCTTAACTGACTGAGCTACCCAGGCACCCCTCTGAGTTAATTTTTTTTAATGTATTAAAAAGTAAGGGTCCACTTCATTCTTCTGCATGTGTATATCCAGTTTTCACAATACTATTTGTTGAAAAACTGTCCTTTCCCCATTGAATGGTCTTGGAAGCCTTGTCAAAAATCATTTGACAAAATACCCAAGGGTTTATATCTGGATCTCTATCCTATTCCATTGGCCTACATGTCTGTTTATATGTCAGTACCATGCTCTTTTAATTACCATAATTTTGTAGTAAATTTGAAATCAAGAAGTCTGAGGAATCCAACTTTGTTTTTCTTTTTCTGGATCATTTTGGTGATTTAGGATCCCTTGAGATTCCATATGAATTTTAGGATGAATTTATTTATTTCTGCAAAAATTGTTGATATTTTGATAGGGATTACATTGAATCTATAGATCACTATGGGTAGTATTGACATCTTAACAATATTAAATCTTCCAATCTATGAACAGGATATTTTTCCATTCATTTGTGTCTAATTTATTTAGCAGTGTTTTGCTAGTTTTCAGCATACAAGTCTTTGGCCAAATTAATTCGTAAGTATTTTATTCTTTTAGGTGCTATTGTAATTGGCACTATTTTCTTAATTTCCATCTCATATTGTTTATTATTAGTGTTTTAAAACTCAACTGATTTTTGCATGCTGATTTTGTAACCTACAATGTTGTTGAATTCAGGTATTAGTTCCACCAGTTTACTGTAGAATTTCAGGCTTTCTACATATAAGATCATATCATTTGTGAACAGAGATAATATTTTTTATTCCTTTCCAATTTGGATTTTAAAATGTCTTTTCCTTGCCTAATTGGACTTAAGAATTCCAACTGGCTAGGACTTCCAGTACTATATCGAATAGAAGTGGTGAAAGCAGGCATAGTTGTATTGTTCCTGATCTTGGAGGGAAAATTTTCAGTCTTTCATCATTGGTTATGATGTGAGCTATGGGTTTTTCCTGTGTGACTTTCATTATGTTGAAAAAGTTTCCTTCTCTTCCTGGTTTGTTGGAGTGTGTGTGTGTGTGTGTGTGTGTGTGTGTGTGTGTGTGTGTGTTAATCATGTAAGGGTGTTCAATTTTGTTCAACGGTTTTCATGCATCAATTGACGTACTCTTATGGGTGTTTACCTTCCTTCTCTTAATGTAGTATATTCTACTTACTGATTTTCGTATGTTGAACCATCCATACATTCTAGGAATAAATCCCACTTGTCATGGTGTATAATCCTGTTGAATTTGGTTTGCTAGTATTTTGTTGAGAATTTTTGCATCAATATTCACAAGCAGTATTGGTCTACAGTTTTCTTTTTGTGTAGTGTCTGTCTAGCTTTGGTATTAGAATCATGTTGCCCTCATTCACTGAGTTTGAGAATGTTTCTCTTCAATTCTTTGGAAGAGTTTGAGGGGGATTATCATCAATTCCTCTTTAAATGGTGGAATTCACCAGTAACACCATCTATTCCTGGACTTTTATTTATTGGAAGCTTTTTTTATTACTGTTTCAATTTCCTGACTAGTTACAGGTCTGTTCAGATTTTCTATTTCTTCATGATCCAGTCTTATTAGGTAAGTTTCAGAAACATATCCATGTCATCTAGGTTATTCAATTTATTGGCATACAACTGTGCATTACATTCTCTTATAATCTTTTTTATTTCTATAGAATTGGTTGTTATGTCCCTTCTTTATTTCTGATCTACATTACTTGAATCTTATCTCTCTTTTTCTTTGTCAATCCAGCTAAATATTGGTCAATTTTATTGATCTTTTTTTTCTCTGTAGGAAACATATGTGGTTTCTTCTTTAACTCATTGGTTATTTACAAGTGTGTGGCTTAATTTCCACATATTTGTGAATTTTCCAGTTTTCCTTCTGTTGTTGTTTTCTGTTTGCATTCAGTCATTGTGTTTGGAGAAGATACTTTGTATTATTTCAGTCTTTAAAAAAATGAGATCGGTTTTGTGGCCTAAAATATAGTCTATCCTGGACAATGTTCCGTGTGCACTTCTGCTGTTGTTGGGTGGAACATTTTGAGAAGACTTCTGTATATCCATGTATTTACTCAAATTTGGGATGTTTTTAGCCATTATTTCTTGAAATAATCTCTCTGCCCCTTTATTTTTTCTTCTGGGACTCCCATAATGGCTATATTGATCTGTTAGTGATATCCTTTACACCTCTTGGGCTCTCTCTTTTTGCTGTTTGGACTCAATAATTTCAAATGTCTTCAAGTTCACTGATTCTTTATTCTGTCTGTTTGAGTCTGTTATTTTATCCTAGTGAAATTTTTAATTCAGCTGTTGTTTTTTTCAGCTCCATTTCTATCTCTTTGTTGATATTCTCTTTTTGTTCCTATATCCTTTTCCTTATTTTCTTTTGTTCTTTATGTTTTCCTTTAGCATTTGAGCATACTTAAGACAATTGTTTTAAAATCTTTACCTGGAAATTCTGATACATTTGTTTCTTCAGGGATGGCTTCTGAGGATTTATTTTGTTCTTTTGAATGAGCTGTGTTGCCTTGTTTCTTGGTATGTTTTGTGATCTTTTGTTGAAAAGTGAGCATTTGAAAAAACAGCTACCTCTCCTAGTTTTTCCAGATTGGTTTGGAAGACCTTCGTAGTTAACAAGATCTTGTCATTCCTATTGGAATCAGCCCAAGGTGAAGGTATAAGGTCTTCTCAGGTCTTTTCTGAGCATGTGTCCTACATGGGCCTGTGTGTATGCTTTTTTAAAACTTCCCCTGTGTTCATGGCTGCTTTTAAATGCCCTCATTTCCCAAAGAGAGTCACTCCAGCCTTTCTTTGGGGGCATAGATGTTTTATTATATTCCTCTGCCTGTAATCTTGCCCCCAAGTATCTGTGAGTCTGTAGTACCCCTGTAGTTTTTACACATCACAATGCCTTCCACAGCTTTCACCAACTGAGATCCAGACTCTGCCACAATTTCCTGTCTGAGCTCTGAGTCAGGTGAGACAGAAACCAGTCTCTTTAGGTAGCCCATGGACAGGCCAGAGTGTTGCAAATAATTTCCATTCTGCTTCTTCTGGCCACAGGAAGGAACTGCGAATTGGTCTGCTTCCTCCTGACCACATTGTGCCATTGCCAGGACTGGGTGGAACAAGAGAAAGTAAAAATGCCAGGAAATTTCTTTAAGTTTTTATTTTGACTTTTTCTTGCTTCTTTGCTATAGATCTCTGAATTGGTTTCCAGAGCTCCTATAAAGTTATATTAGTTAGTCTGTAGTTGTTTATTTAATGTTTCCATGGGGGAGCAAGTGTCTGGAACTTCTGAGTCCACCATCTTGGTAGTATCTCCAAGCTTTCTGAGAAGAAGTCAGCTGTTACTATAAATGAGGTTTCCTTTTATGTGACGAGTCATGTACAGCTTTCACATACAATTTTCAACTTTCAAGTTTCTCTCTTTGTCTTTCACCATTTGACTATAATGTGTCTAGGTGTTTATATCTGAGTTTATCCTCCTTGGAATTCATCAAGATACATGAATACATAAGTTAAAGTTTTTCATAAAATTCAAGAAGCATTTGCCATTATTTCTTTCAATATTCTTTCGCCCTCTCCCTCCTCTTTTTCCAAAACTCCCACATATGTAGGATGGTATGCTTGATGGTGTTTTATAGGTGTCTGAGGATGTGTTCATTTTTCTTCATTCATTTTCTTTTAGTTCCCCGGACTGGGTAATCTGACTGGCCTATCAGCAAGTTCACTAAATCTCTCTTCTGTCTGCTCAAATCTGCTGTTAGTCCCATGAAGTGAATTTTCTACTTCATTTATTGTACTTTTCAGCTCCAGAATTTTTAATGATTCTTTTTTTACACTTAATTTCAATCTCTGTATTAATAGTCTCTACTTTCTGAGATATTGTTCCCAATCTTTAATTGTTTAGGCATGGTTTCCTTTAGTTCCTGGAACACAGTTTTAACAGCTGATTTAAAGCCTTTATCTGTTAAGTCCAACATGGTACAGGCTTCCTTAGGGTCCAGTTTTATTGACTGCTTTTTTCCCTTGGTCATATTTCTTGGTTACATTTTGTGGTATACATTCCTCTTTCTTTGTCTCATAACTTTTTGTTGGAAAGAAACTTAGTATTTTAAATAATATAATGTAGAAACTCTGGAAATTAGATTTTCCTCTCCTCAGGGATTGTACTTTTGCTGTCTGTTGCTGTTTTGCTATTATTTGTTAGGGACTTTCTTGAACTAATTCTATGACGTCTGTATTCTTTGTCCGCGTGGCCACTGAGATTTCTGCTCAGTTGACTCATTTCAGCTAATGAGTTGACAGATCTCCTTGAATTCCATGCACTAGTAGACTTCTCACCCTTTGATGAGGTATTCTGTATGTGTTTTATGGGGCACACATTGAACACTCCAGCAGGGTTTACAACTCTATCTTACCCTTCTTTTCTGCTCATGTAGAGCCTCAAGATCAGCCAGAGGTGAGCATTTAGGGCTATCTCAGGTCTCTTCTGACTATGCACATAGCCCTGCACTTACCTGTGGCATTTTAGATCCCAACAAATATGTTGTATTTTTTTCAAGGTCCTCTATGGACATCACTTTTTGAGATTTTCCTTTTAATTATGTTTTGGCCAGCCTCTGGTTTGTCCCAAGTGATATTACCATCTCAAACAGCTTTTATGTTAAAACAGTTGCCACTAATGTTTTTTATGACATGCCCTGAGAATAGAATTTTCCTCAGTGGGTGATACATGAGGTAAAGACAAGCCTTTGGACCTTTGCATAGAAGCTACCATTTATGTCAAATCCCAACCATTCCATTGGAGTGGAGCTTTTAGGGGAGCTCCACACCCACCTTCCCTCCCTAGGCTGCTAGGCTGTGGGTTTTCCCAGATACTATGGTTTCAAGTCTACTACAGAGCTGAGAAGAGGGAGCTGAGAATGGGGAAAGCTAAAATGCCACAAAACTCACTGTTCTTACTGAGATTCAGCTTTTTTTTTTCCTTGAATAAACATGCTGTGTTTAAATTTTCATTAAATTCTAGAGTTCTGAAAAAATCAATTTTGCCAATTTTTGCTAGTGTTCTCACTCCTATGATAGAGGATTCCAGAAGGGCTCCCCCTCCTCTATTCTTAAACTAAACATGGGCATTGGAGTTCATCACCAATGCTATGATTTCTGTAAGTAACAGCAACACGACTTAAATTGTTCACATCAATCATTCTCTATTCTAGATACACATTACCTTCAGAGCTTTAAAAAAAAAAACGTTCTCATGCAAGAGCCCTACCCCCAATATTTATATTGAGATTGAAGTTTAGTCATTCATATTTTTTTAAGTTTACTTATGTATTTTGAGAGGGAGAGTGAGTGAATGCAAGTGGGGGAGGGGCAGAGAGAGAGGAAGAGGGAGAGAATCACAAGCAGACTCTGCTCTGTCAGCGCAGAGCCTGATGTGGAGCTTGAACTCATGAATCACAAGACCATGACCTAAGGTGAAACCAAGGGTTGGATGCTCAACCGACTGTGCCACCCAGGTGCCCCAGCATTCCTGTTTCTTAAAAAAATCACTCCAGGTGATTATAACGTGAAACCAAATTATTTATTTTGAATCCCACAATATAAAATAGTATCTTAACATTTCTGAGGCTTCTCATTTGCCAAGTGAATGAATGTATGAATGAAAGTAGTTTTAATGATATAAATAAACATAGATGTATTACCTAATTACAATCAAGGATGTATTTTTGCCAACTCATTCTTGATTGGTTTTAAAATAGGATTGTGGGGCGCCTGGGTGGCTCAGTCGGTTGAGCTTCCGACTTCGGCCCAGGTCACGATTTCACCGTCTGTGAGTTTGAGCCCCACGTCGGGCTCTGTGCTGACAGCTCAGAGCCTGGAGCCTGCTTCGGATTCTGTGTCTCCCTCTCTCTCTAACCCTCCCCCACTCATGCTCTGTCTTGTCTCTCTTTGTCTCAAAAATAAAATAAAACATTAAAAAAATTTTTTTTAATAGGATTGAATACATAGTAAAATGTTGCTACATGAGTTACATATTTTGAATATATTCATAAGGATGATTGATAGGTGGAATCAGATTTCAAGGGGTTATTCCTTAAGTTGATATTTTGTTGTGCAAATTATTGGTAACAAATACATTCTCAAAATATTAGAAAATAAAAACACTAATAACAGCTATTATCATATGCCAGGCACCTTGTTATATGCTTTATGTGTATCCTTCTAACAACCCTTAAGAGATAAATACTATTATTAGCTGCATTTCACAGGTGATGAAATTGAAGCTTAGCAAAGTTATGTAGCTTGCTCAAAGCCACATATCTAATAGTGATGAAACGGGATGTGCCCCAAGGCCTTCTCACTATTTGACTTAAACTCTTAAACCAGTGGTTGTCAAACTTTGCTATATATTGAGATCACCTAGAGATATGTATGGATGAACCCTACCACCAAATCTTTTGATTGAATTGGTATGGGATCTACCCTGGGCTTAGGGAAAGTTAAAAATTCCCCCAGAAATTCTAATGTGCAACACAGTTTGGGAACTACTGCCTCAAGAACTATATTTTCTGCCTCCCTGAGGAATTTTTTTAACATAATAATGGTGAGATAAATTACTTACCTCAGAATATCCAGATGTTTCTCAAAGCTTCACATAGAAATGCACTTTTACAAAGTGAAATTTACATCTAAAACTTATCTCTTTTATATGAAAACTGTTCAATCCCTTTTATGCAATAAAAGGAAGCTGGAAATCCTGTAAATGCAGGATGTGAGAGTACTGGCTGTACAATAATTCACTTGTAAAAGATATAGGGATTTTGGCTGACTTCAAAGCTTAATGTGAACAAATAGGGCAACGTAACTGCTGAAATAGTGCATGCGTTTGGCCACGCTAGCAGAAGTTCCTTGTCTAGATCGTGGAAGATAAGAATTCCGATGCACTCTGTTCTGGTCAGACCACATCTGGAGTTGTGTTAAACTCTGGGTGGGTTTTAAGAGGAACTTTGAGGGGCACCTGGGGGCTCAGTTGGTTAAGTATCTGACTTCGGCTCAGGTCACGATCTCATGGTTCATGAGTTTGAGCCCTGCGTCTGGCTCTTTGCTAACAGCTCAGAGCCTGGAACCTGCTTCGGATTCTGTTTCCCTCTCTCTCTGCCCCTCCCCTGTGTCTGTCTCTCTCTCTCTCTCTCTCTCTCTCAAAAGTAAATAAACATTAAACAAAATTTTTTTAAAGAGAAACTCTGATAAAAGAGAGAGGAGACCTATGAAAATAATTTGACGTGACAAAGTTACACATCACAGAAGATGAGGGAGACAAGTATCTGGCTTTAACTATTAGAACATTCATGCAAATGAGGATTAGTTGCAGTTAGTGTGTTATAAGTCAGGTTCATTATGAGTTAAATAGACTCTTATCTGTCAAACTGAGACATTAACCACATATTTACAGCAAAATGTGATGTTGTAGACCCAACAAGTAAACTTTTAGAAAACAGTCTCTCCATAAATGGGGAGACTCTTGGCATTTTTAGAGTATAGTGTTTCATAGAGTTAATTTTTTTTTTCTGTTAAGATTATGGTTTCAAGTTGTTGTTCTTAGCCTTATGCATACAACTCAGTGTTCAGAAGCATCTGACTGGATCTTAACCAGAAATTGCTGTACTCATTTTAATCTGTATCATTCAGTACAAGTGGAGAAAAGTTCTATATATATTTAATGTTAAAAATTAAATATATGTGTATGCACACATAGATTTATATAATAGCTATTTTATGATAATATGACTTACATTTGTTTAGTTCTTTGTACAAGTTGTAAGCATTTTTCAAAGACATCATTGGTTAAGAATGTCATTTAATTAACTCTATAAGCCTCTGGATACACAATGGTTTCTCACAGTTTAGACCTCCTCATTAATAGAACACTGTATCTAAAGCAGAATCAACACAGGACATAGTAAAATGGCAAAATCACAGTTCTCTGTGGTATTTAAGAAAATTATCTTAAATTAGGCTAGGAAAGTAGAAAAAATCAGAACCATTGAATTTATTCTCTTTATTTTTCTTGTGATTTAATTTGATAAAGCTACCTACAAAGTACAATGAATTTTCTGCTATCTGAATCTACACTGTGAGGACGGAATCATTTATTTTACCTGAAATTAATTTACTTTTCCTTCAGTTCAGAATGAAAAAGTACTAACTGATATCCTAACTTTGAGTTTTGAAGAACTACATTTGAAAGTGTAAAGCAGTTCTAAATCAGTAAATTTTTTTAAGCCATAGGACTTAACTTCTAGAAACAGAACAAGGATCTTATTGTGATAGAGCCACACAAACAGTCTGTTCTCCTTGTGTGTGTGTGTGTGTGTGTGTGTGTGTGTGTGTGTGTGTGTGTATGTTGTATTTAGAATTTTAAAAGCATTTGATATATTGGATATACTTTTAGGACAAGATTTGCCTGTTCAGTTTTGGTTTCTCTGACATGCTGTTCGAATGTGAATGTAGCATTTTTGGAATTTTTTATATGCAATGTGCTATTTTTAAATCTTTTTCAAATACTGTATTATGCATTGTATGGTGTCTGTATGGCACAAAACAGTGTTTTTATAGCCCTCCTGGTTACAAATTTTTGTTCTTAAGTCATGTTACGCTTGCCTTGTATGTGCTTTAAAGTTGCATTATGTATATCTCACCTCATCAGAAAACTGCCAGTTCTTTTTGCTGGAGGCAAGAGAAGGAATTTCATACCCATTAATTTAATTGCTCTTTGCCAAAACATCCAATTTTCTGTTTTATTCATTAATCTGTAAATAATGTCTTAATATTTTCCTATTAGTTGAATTTCAACCAGTAGTATTTTGTTACTTTATATTTTTCATCCTATTTTGTGTATTTGACTTGATTTGGGTTCATTGAATTTGACACCTTTTCCTACTTATTCAACCATTCAAACTTTAATAGCAGTATGAAGGTGTTTCATATTCTCTTTCAGTTACTGTTTTTATTTGTCTTAGGAACTGTCATTGGCAAAGTAGCTTCATCTCTTTGGAATTGTTAACCCTCTAAATTGTGAAGATTCTTCTACTGTTTATAAACTAGGTATAACCCGGTAAATATTAATTGTTGGGACTTGCAGGTCTAAAACACAGTGTATAGTGAAAAGACATGAAATGAGAAATCAGGAAACATACAGTTGATTTTTCATTTTGTCACTGACTATTCATGAACCTTGAGCCTTCCTGTCTGTAAAATGAGGACATCATGCCTCCCACAGGCAGAGCTGTGAGGATCAGAGGAGACATGCATGAGGAAGTCCTTTGTAAACTGCAAAAAGTTAGACTTTGTTATTGTTATGGCTAATATTATTCTAATTGAGGGTTTTTGCATCAGAGATGAAAATTTGAATTGTGCATAACCAATATCACACCAGTGGCAAAATTGGCAAAGACTAGTTTTTAAGATATGTGAGAAGGTGGAAAATGTGTTGAATTTGCCCAGTCGTTTAGCATTAGTGAAAGACAGTATTGGCAGAATAATTACTTTTTCCATCCTTAAATATACTGTCTCCCTTTCCATAGAAACTATGTGAGGCAAGATGTCATATGTTTAGAATCTTTAAACCTAAAAAGGAAAACAGAGAGAGAGAGAGAGATCAAGAGGGGGGGTGGGTCCTTACCTTCCAAACAAACAAACTTTGGCAGGACCTGTAGGCTTGAGTCTTAACATTTCACTGTCCCACAGATTGTAAACATTATAAGACCTTGGTGAGCCATGCCCATGATCTCATTGAGACTTTGGCTCCCTCTATCTCATACCATGCACCTTAGGAAGTTCTTGGAACAGAAGCAGATGTGATCACTTTTGTTATTTCTGCCAGTATGGCCCCAGTGCTGTGGCTGATAAAGCAGTGAGACAACCAGAAGTCACTAGATGATGAGGTCGAAGTGGTCTTATCCATTTATATTCCATTTTATGTAGTTACATTATTAATGCATAATGAATGCTTTTTGCTTTTTAGTGATTGTGACTGCAGCTAAGTATCTTAAAGTCATAGTCCCCTTATTATTTTTATTTTTTCACAATTCCACAAAGATTTATTGGAAGTCTACTGTGTGACAGACACCAGACCATATCCCAAGTGAGAGTCAGAGAATAAGACCAGGCAGCTCACAAATTAATGGGGAAAGGACCCATAAGAAACAACTGCAATAGAATGAAAAAAATGGCTATAGATACCTTTGGTTTTAAATAGCCAAAGCAGAATTTAGGCCTGGTTGATTCAGCAGTTTGACAATGTCATCAAGGACCCCAGGCTATTTTCCTCTGTCTGCTCTGCCTTTCTCAGTGTGACGTGCGATTATTCCTTATTATACATAGAAGAACTTCCAGAAGATTCCTAGGAGACCTCATCTCAGAACGCACTGGCTATAATTGGGCCATATCTAGCCTACTCCTAAACAAATAATGGCAGAGGCAACGAGACTTCCATGATAGGCTTAGGCCAATCAAGAGTTACATCTGGGGTATAGATGCATTTTCTCCAGGTGCTTCTGTGTGAGAGTTAGATACCCAAATAAAATCAAGACTTGGGAAATACGGGAGAATGAGGGAATGGATTTTGGATAAAATCATCTATAGGAATGTAGAGGGGAGGAAACGAATTTACTGAGAAGGGGAGTTGGGGGAGGGAGTGAATTTTATGGAGGAAATGTTATTTAAGCTGCTATTAAAAGGAGTCAGTTTTGAGGGCTGAGTAGGAGTTTCTAGTTTAGAAGGGCATCCAGGTAAAGAAAATAACATAGTCAAAGATGTAAAAGAACATGGCACCAATATTCCTAGAGGCTGCAATATAGTTTATGCAAAAAGGTATACTGGGAAATAAGACCAGCGGGTGAGGTTTAGAGAGATAGGGAAAATACTTGAATGTCATGCTAATGATTTAAACCTCATCCTGAAGGAAATGAAACCAATGGGGCATTTTAAGAAATCTGTCATCCTTTTGTCTATGTCTTCTTAGTCTTTTGGAGATCTGACAGTCAATGTCAAGTGGATTCCTCAGAAGGGCCTGTGTTAACACATTCCCTGGAGTCTTCCACGTTTATAGCAGTTTTATATTTTTTTTAATGCTTATTTATTTTTGAGAGAGAGAGCACAAGTGGAGGAGGGGTAGAGAGAGAAGGAGACACAGAATCTGAGCCAGGCTCCAGGCTCTGAGCTGCCAGCACAGTGCCCGATGCGGGACTCGAATCCATGAGCCACAGGATCATGACCTGAGCTGAAGTCGGACGCTTAACCAACTGAGCCACCCAGGTGCCCCAATAACAGTTTTATACTTGAAGGTCATTTTGGCCAGATATTAGGACATTGATTCACATTTTCTCTTGAGTAGTTTACATATGTTATTCCTTTCCCTCTGCATAAAAACATTCCTATTAAAAGGCTAAGGATATCTTATTCTTTCCCTTAGAAGTGACTTGGTCTTTTGCCTAGATGACCAAATAATTTTTTTTTATTAAAGTCCAGCAGTTGTACTAGAATATTTCTCTATGTTAGCACATTCTGGGCCAATTTTCCCAGGTACATAGGGTGACTCTCAGGTTTTATTTATTTCAGGAGAGAGTTTTCTTGAATCCTGGTTTTCAAAATTTGCTCCATTGTATTGCTTTGTTCCCTTCTTAGGGACTCACTATGCATATGTTATTTTCTCTGCCTAGTCTTTTCAATTTTTTGTTAGCTTTTTCCCTATCATTTTTTTAAGTTTATTCATTTATTTTGAGAGAGGCAGAGACAGTGTGAGTGGGGGAGGGGCAGAGAGAGAAGGAGAGGGAGAGAATCTCAAGTAGGTCTCACACTGGCAGCACAGAGCCCAAAGCAGGGCTCAAACTCACGAACCTGTGGGATCATGACCTGAGCTGAAACCAAGAGTTGGATGCTTAACCGACTGAGCCACCCAGGTGCCCCCCTCCCCCAACCTCTGTCACCTTGGACTCTCCACATATTCTATTTATTTAAGAGCATTACCCATTATATTTATTCATTTTTATGTTCCTTCTGGTTTACTCTTCATTTTCAAAATGAATTCTGCTTTCATGTCTAATTCTTTGTAGATGGGTTTCACCTGCCCTTAACAATTATTTTTTTTTTTTTTACTAATCACCCAATTTATAAGCTTTGATAATTCTAATTAACATTTTCCTTTCATTGCTTCTGTAATGTTCTTTCAGCTCATTCCTTTTCTTCTAGTAATTCTATATAGAAATTGACCATAGTCTTTTTGTTTTGCTCATTTTTAAGTGCAGTGAGTTTTCGCGGTGTTTTGAGAGGAAGATGTGGACCAGGGTGGCACTTCTAATTTCATGGTCCTCAAGATCCCATTTCTGTTACTTTCCCAGTGATGGAGAGCAGACTCAGACTGCTTTGTTCCCCTCCTCTCTTTTTACCTGGACTGTGTCATTCCTTCATCCCTCTGTCCCTGCCGTGCTCTATTTGTACGCAGCTCCCACTAGTTTCTCCTCAGTGCAGGCTTCAACCTAGAAGGAACCTTCAGTTTGTAGTATAACGAGTTCAAAGGATTCAGACCACAGAATGCTCCAGCACCATCAGACCTGGGAACATTTTGGTCTTATTCATTAATCAGTGTGGGCTCCCTGGTTCTAGGGCCTTTACAAGTCCCTCTTTCTGCAGATTTCTGGTTTCTTAGAACATGTGGGCTTTGTAATTTCAGCAGTTTGCCCCAATCTGCTTATATTTGGGGGTCTGTGACGATATCTTTTCATCTAGCATTTCTGTGCTTTTTGTTTTGCTGCCACTAGTGTCTCTGTTTTCTGAGAGAGACTCAAAAACTATGCCACCATCATCTTCCCAGAATTCCTTCAGACTTTCTTGAGAAAGAAAAATCGTTCTATAGTTTCATAATTGACTAATATATTAGCTCATTGACACACATAACATCACTTAAAAAAGTGGAGTTTGGGGGCTGCACTTTGGAAGTTCCCTGCAATTCTAAGAGCCATTGTTTTTGCTTTTGAGTTTACTCATGCATCCAGACCAAGTACGTGATTAAGATTATGAATTTATTTCATTTGGACCAATGACTGCAGTATTGTAGAGTGGCTTCGGGGCCAGGCAGACATGGATTCAGATCGCACTCTGCCGTGTATCCTTCTTGTACTTTGCACATACTAATTTATTTCTCTAAGGTTTTCCTCACCTACAACATGGAAATAGCACTACAGCAACTACCACTACTAAGTGCTTCAAATGGCAACGTGGATTAATTTATGTGGGATATTTGACCAAAGGTTAATAAATTAGCTTTTACAGTCTTTTGATTTGATTGTGCCTTAGTGCACATAAGTGTAATGAGGTGACAGTATAGAATTCAGTTGAAAGTATAATCATTTGTTTTATATAACAAGCTTTATCGTAGAATTTTAGGGAAAATGGCAAATATTTTGTAAGCAATTTTATTAACGCATCAGAATGTGAAAGTGTGTCCTGTATTTACATGTGGTATTGAGAACAAGGCCACTAATATTGTTTGCACGGTCCCCATAGCAGGCAGGAGAGGCAGCGTGTTGTGGAAAAGATACTTTCCACTTACACTTGGGAAGAACCTGAGGGGGTCCTGCCTTCACCATTCCCTAGAAGTTTAGTTTGGTTCATTATGTCCTCAGAAAAAGCTTCCTTTTGTAGCTATGAGTTTGCAGGTTCATTCAATGGGGTTTCTAGAAACTTGCCAGAAACTTTCACAAAAACTCGGCATACAACAATAAACAAAGGCAAATAAATTTAAGTCACTCCTGCAGAGAGTAGTAAATGCTATAACATGGAAGAACCAGGTGTTATAGTAAGAGAAACTTAATCCAGACTCACAGTTCAGGAAAGCCTCCCTAAAGAGAACATTACCTTAGTTGGTAGCCAAGGCTATGTGGAAAGTCCCAAGCTAGTGGGGAAATAGACAAAAAAGCCATGGGCAAAGATACAGAGACATGCAAGTGGCACATTTGAGGACATGAACTTGAAAGACTGATGTTCCTAATATTGGCTGAAGTTCAGACTCACAAGAGAGATTAAAAAAAAAAAATTCATAGGCCCCATCCCAGACTTAATGAGCCACATTCTCAGAGAGTGAGTGTCAGAATTCTGATTATTAACTCCTGGGCCAGGGGATGTGGGTGGGGGGTTGGGGTGGGACTGGCTTAGGGCTCATGTGTAGGGGGTTGGAAGAGGGGATCAAGGCAGAGAGGTGAGGCAGGAAAGCCAGGGGCACACACACCATGAAAAGCTTGTAAACCACATGTGGAGTTTGTTTTTTATCCTAAGGGCAAGAAGAATTGCCTAAGGCAATGAAAGAATTGGGGAGATAGGGGAATGAGATGTTCAGATTTATGATTATAAAGTTCATTAAGATTACTAGAACACAGCCCCTTGAGGGACATAGTCTAGTTTATGGTGTTCAACATCTTTGAAACCTCAGTCTTTAAAATCTAAAATGGAAATAATATCTGTTCCGTGTGGTTATTGTGTGGTTTAACTGAGATAATGTATGCAAAGTGCCTGATACATGATTGGCACTTAGAAGGTATTAATTTCTCTTTGGAAACTCCTTCTTGACTTTATCTCCCCAACTCCATAGAACCCCGCCCCCCCCCCCCCACCCCAGCCACACACACACAACTCCAGTACAGCTCTTTCTGCCCATGGTTCCTGTCCCCATGCTTTAATAAAATCACCTTCTGCACCAAGAAAAAAAAAAGGTATTAAGTTCTTGAGAAAGCCCCAGAGCCAAATAATTGGACATCACACAGCCACCACCATACATTAGGGAGGTGAGGATTTCTGGGCAACCATTCGTTTTCAGGTTCCTCTGAAAAATTCTTTTCCCACCCACACTTGCAGCACTGACACAGAGAACCCACTTCTCCCTCACTCACCATCTCTCACATGCATTATTTCAGTTACAGTCTCCATACTGACAACTTCCAAGTCTATGACACAAGCCTGGTTTTCTTTCCTGAGCTCCAAAGGCATATATGCAACTGACTTCTGGATGTCTCCGCTTAAATGTCTTGTAGGCATTTCATTCAAATTAGGCCTCCTAATATCAAATACCATCCTTTCTCACCGTAAGAACACAAAACAACACCCTGCCTTTCCAACATGAGAACCATGGGGTCAAACCAGAAACATGGGCATCACCATCAGATCACTGGTCCTCATCATCTCCAGTTGGTGCTCACCAACCCACACCCCTTTCTCCAGGTCCAGACCATAACCTACATCCAAACTGCCACCACCTGTTAAGTGACCTTAATGAAATAGCCTCTGAGTCCCCAGCACATTCTTTGCCTCAACCTCAACTCTGCAATCCTGAGAGAGCTATTGTGATACAAAATTGATAAAATGCCCTTCCCCACTCTTCCCTCCCCCCAAGACACACACTTAAACCTTTTCAGTGGCTTTCTCATGCCCTTAAAATGATCTCTATACTCTCTGCCAAGGCTAACAGTAAAGAGCCTTCAAGATCTCAGGAAGTATCATTTTCTCCCATTCTCCCTTTCATACTTATGCTCTAGCTACACTACACTGAAGAAGAAAAAAAAAAAAGGTGCCTCCTCTCTCATTCTCAGGTCTGTTTCATGATTATTCCTCCATCCTGAATCCCCTCCATCCTGGATAACTCCTTATCTTTTAGACTTTAGTTTACCAACATTCTCTTGGGGCGGGGTACGTCCTTGAATGCCTCCCTTGTTGCGTGTCATTGTAGTATCTTTACCTCTTTCCTCTTAGTGCTGTTCATTACACTTATCTCCTAATGCCACTCTTCCCCACTGGATGGCAAGCAACATGATGGCAAAAGAGCATGCACAGTCAATCTACATTCTTCACAAAGTCTGTTTGGGAATTTTCACCCTCTTGCTAAAATTTTTGTAATCCTGAAATCAATACTCACAGCACTTCCATGGTCATTCTTGGACGTGCACAGCGAGGTGAAAATTTTAAGTTGCCCAAAATGCACGTTCTCAGCTGAGGTTGAACAAGATGACTCTCTGCCTTTTTGTTGTTAGCTCCCATACTGTTAACAAGCATCAATTTTATTGTCTACTTAGTGCCATATTTTTCACATCGTTGTGGGTTTTGTTGGTGATTTCACTATTTAACATGGCCCGTGTGTGACACCCAGTGCTCTCTAGTGTTCCTAAACCCAAGAAGGCTGTGCCTTTCAGAGAAAATTCATGTGTTAGATAAGCTTCCTTCAGGCATGACTTATAGTGTGGTGGTGTCCATGAGTTCAGCCATGGACTCACCATGAGTTCAGGTGTCCATGAGTTGATGAATTAGCAATATATGAAATAAGATAGCCTAAGTGGAAAAACCCATAAAACAAGGTTATCTATTGATCAGTGATGTATTGATCTGTTGACCTAACACTGCATTCCCCCTAGAAACAATGGTTCAGTATTTACTAACTCAATTTTTGTGATGACTTCATAAAGCATAACTACTGCAAATAAGAATAAGCTGTATTTTACTAACTTCTGTATTCCCAGTAGTTAGCATGGTAACTCTCACATAATAGTTATTCAATAAATATTTGTTGAAGTTGAATCGTGTGGTTATGTACATATGCAAACATACATAGAAATTATGTATAATAAATAAATTGAATTTTTTATGCCAAAGGTGTACTTAATAGCCTTATCCTTACTTTCTGCTTTTTTTTTAAATGATAATCAAAAGATTATTTTTGATAACATCTTTTGTTTTTAATTGTTCTCTAGGATGCTGGAGAAATGGTCCGTTCCTTTGTTGGTGGTTTGGAACTTGTCGTCAATTTACTGAAATCAGATAATAAAGAAGTTTTGGCAAGTGTATGTGCTGCTATTACAAATATAGCAAAAGATCAAGAAAATTTGGCTGTTATTACAGATCGTGGAGTTGTCCCTTTATTGTCCAAACTAGCAAATACAGTAAGTAACACATCCTTTTATTTTAAGTGTATATGGTCTTAAGATATCATGGAGTAGTGGTAAAAACCATAAACTTAGAGTCCGGAGACCTGGATTCAAGCTTAATATCCATCACCTATGAGGTATGAGATTTTGGTCAACTAATTTAATGTCTCCAAGACTGATCAATATGAAAGTGTGTTCTAACTGTACAATTTAATATGCAAGATCCTTGTAAAATATAGGCTGTTTTTTATTTGTCACTGGCAAGTAAAGTAGTGCCAAATATAAATATTATTATAGAAGTGTTAACTATCATTTTCCATCACCACCATCATTATCATTCATTATCCTTAAGATGATTGTTCATGCCAACATTACAAGTTAAATGCTCTTCCCCAGGCTTAGCAAGCTTGGATTGATGGCATTCTTGAACTAGAAGACTTTGGCAACCACTGTATTATTTATTCAGAGCTGTGCCAGATAGAATAAGCAGCCTTGAGAGATAATGACTTCACCACGATCAGAGGTATTTGAGCATAGCTTGGGCTACCTCTTGGCAGGAAAGTCGTAGAGCAGAAATTCAATCACTGGAAGGATGCTTGGTTTAGAAGACTTTTTAGTCTAATTCTGAGTTCCTAAGAATAACTGCCAGATTCAGTTAAGGACACCAAGTTGTTGCCTCAATCAAGAGAATAGTACAATTATTAAGCAGAAAACTGTATCCTATTTGGTTATATTATACCTATTGCAGTTAATTACATACAAAAAAAAGGATATAGTGTATAAAGGATATAGAAAGGAAAATGGCGGACTCAAACATATCATTGTTTGCTGCACTGTCTTTTCCCTCTAGGAAACCAAGGTATATTACTGATGTAGAAGTACTCCTAGGGTGAAAGTATAGGGTGAATCTACCTATGCCAGTCAAATGAAATGCTCCCTTAAGAATGTCCAGTATTCTTTAACTACTTTTCTTTTTTTATTAAAGCACTTGCTCAAAAGGAAATCAAACCTTGAGCAAATAACAAATGCCAGGCACTTGATTGCTTTTGAGTGTATTAACTATGTTCAGTAGTCAATTTAAAAAAGTTAAACATTTTTTAAAGTCATAAGAAGAAAATTCAGGATTGAACGTTGGTCCATTGGGGCCACCAAAATACTAATTTCTTTCAAGACACCACCTGAATAGCCACTTAGCCCTTCTCCCTTGACTCACTGGCATTTTATTGGATAATAAACAGGTAGCACACAAACATGACCTCACGGGTTCTTTGCAATGCGTGTACCACAATTCATTTCCTTTGTGCAGAATAATGATAAACTGAGGCGTCATCTAGCAGAAGCTATTTCACATTGCTGTATGTGGGGCAGAAATAGAGTGGCCTTTGGCGAGTACAAAGCAGTGGCTCCATTAGTGCATTACCTGAAATCAGATGACCCCAATGTGCATCGAGCAACAGCTCAAGCCTTGTACCAACTCTCAGAAGATGCCGACAACTGTGTCACCATCCACGAGAATGGCGCAGTAAAGGTACAGTTGATTGACTTTGTGGTTTAGTCCAATGCAGGTGTACAAAGGCTGGAAAGAAACTTATGTAACAATAGGGTTTAATTGATGGGGGATATTTGGACACACAAAACTGCCCATGTGTTGGATCATGGCTGCAGCTGAACCATGTGTTAGTATGGTTTATGCTGCAGGAAAGTTAGAGATCGAATTTTTCTAAATCAAAGATTATAAAACATCTCAGTTTAGTAATTGCTCTATAATTTGAATTTGATTAAGGAAATGTATATCACATTAATAATTAGTGGCACTCATAATTCCACTTAATATATTATTTACTTAGCACTTAAACAAATACTGGCATGAACTCAATAGCAAAGGAGCTGACTGAAACAACTAGACTATAGTTTGACGGTCTTAACTGTGACAGCAAAGGACCATTTCAAAGACAGATTTTTTCAAAAAAAAATCTGTGCATCAAATTTTCTTTGCCTATAATCAATCAATACACAGGTAGGAGAGCTTCTGCACATAGACTTTATATATCTATGCATTCTGTTATTGAACAGGACTCACACAACCTAACATACCATCAGTAGAGTCTTTAAAAACAATGAAACTATAAAAATTAAGTACCCTGGTACATATGCTTAGACAATTGCCAGTTCGTTTAAGAAGAGAATTTCTAGGCTACTCAAAGTCTTAAAATTCAATAAGGTTTACAGTTTAATTGACATAAATGCCAGCTGCACATGCAATTCTGAGTTATTTCCTCTTAACGCAAGTCAAGAGATAATCCAAAATCACTTAGGAATTGTATTCTGCTATGTCAAGTAATGAAACTGTGTTCACCAACCCACACAGCTTACATGTATTAGAAAAAGAAGGCAATAAAAATAATTAGGGGGAAGGGACAGGAAAGAGAGAAGCAAAGAAAGAAAATAGGGTTTGTTCTGCTCTAAAACCCTTTCCTGTGTCATCTTAAGGTATCTTGAGGGCCTGTCCATCTCACCTATTTGCATTCCTAACTACCAGCTATTTCTACTGGAGAAAAGAACGGGACGTTGTTTTTTTGTAAGTTACTTGTCACCATATAGCGGCAGGCCAAATCATGAGCTCTCCCTCTTGGGACCGTGGGGGCAGCATATGGACCTATGTCTCCCTTCTCTGGTTTTCTTTAAGGAGGAAAAAAATGTGGATGTGGCGAGTGGGTGTTGGTAGAATAAATGGGGTTTGGTGCTTGTCTATGGGTAATAAAGGAAAGGGTTGAGTCAAAAATGACTCCAGGTTTGGGGCGCCTGGGTGGCGCAGTCGGTTAAGCGTCCGACTTCAGCCAGGTCACGATCTCGCGGTCCGGGAGTTCGAGCCCCGCGTCGGGCTCTGGGCTGATGGCTCGGAGCCTGGAGCCTGTTTCCGATTCTGTGTCTCCCTCTCTCTGCCCCTCCCCCGCTCATGCTCTGTCTCTCTCTGTCCCAAAAATAAATAAACGTTGAAAAAAAAAATTTAAAAAAAAAATGACTCCAGGTTTTAGGCTAGGTGAAGAGGAAGATTCTATTAGCCAAGATCATGTAAGAAAATATTTGGCACATTTAGGTGGTTACAGTACCTGAGGTGAATATGTCACAGTGTGTAACTGCTCACATTTCTGACTCCAAATGCATATACACTTTATCCACTATTTTGGCAAATCCCTGGTTGTTTTCATTCATAACTGCTGTACCTTTCTAGTCAAAAGCATATAGTGTTATTTCCCAGTCCTACATACATTCCTGCCGTAGCTGCCCATGAGTGATGCTGACAGGCTCTTTGACAATTACCAGAGTCATCCTGTCACCCAGTTCATAAGTTATTTATCCTAGAGTTAGTTCCTTCATCATACAATTTCCTTAACAGCAGCAGCTGATGTTATACAAGCTATGTGTCTCATGCCAACTGATGTTTATTCCATAATAACAGTTAACAGACTTGAGGGTCTGGAATAGATTGGTATCAGCTTCTAGTGTGTTCAATTTAAACGGTCAGTTTGAATTTCAGGTCTAGAGCAGTGCTGTTCAGTGGAAATGTAATGCAAGCCACATATGTAATACTAAATTTTCTAGGAGCTAGAATTTCAGAAAAGATAAAAAGAAACAAATGAAATTACTTTTAGTAATATATTTTATTTAACCCAATATATCCAAAATATTCTTCAACATTTAATCAATATTATTTTTTTCTTGTATTTGTGTTTTATACTTATGATACATCTCAAGGGGGGACTGGCCACATTTCAAGGTCTCACTAGTGACTAGTGGCTTTCTTATTGGACAGTGCAAGTCTAGAGGCAGGAGAGAAGGGAAGATCGGGATTATCAGTAAGAGGTAATTAAGTCGCAAGTGAGGGTGAATAAGTTGTTTTTGGCAGAGAGTTTAGAGAAGCTGGGGAAATGTCTACATTTGCATTCACAGAGCATGTAGGTAGGAAGAAAAGCTGTTAAGATAACTTCAAGAAGTTAACAGGTCGTCTAGGAGTTCTAGAAGCCAGAGGTAGAGGGAGTTTCCAAAGGGTTTGTGTTTAAATACTGTTAAGCGGTCAACAAGGACTTCCTGACTCAATTATGTTGAAAAATAATCCTGGAGTTAGAGCCTTTCCAGGTAAGACTCTTCTATACACCCTGAGAAATCTCCTGTTCTGGTAAATGCAGCATGAGCGGAATAATATAATATAATTATAATTATAATATATTATAATATAATATATTATATATTATAATATAATAATAATATAATCCTTATCCTCTTTATGATTTTACACAAACCTTCTCAAAAGCATCAGCCCACGGTCTTGCATCGTTACAAAGCCTTGTGAACGTGGATGCAGATCTGTTGGCAATTCTGCTGAAAGTGTGAGAAGTCTAAGGGATGTACCAAGGTTATTTGCTAATTATAACAAAACCATAACACAGGAAAGTCATACAAAGAGGGAAAGAAGTTGCAGGAAAAACTTCTGAGCAAGATGAGCAAAACTTCACTGAGCAAGATGAGCAGAAAAAGTGATCAGATAGAAAGATGATGAGCACCTATAAAAGGCATTAAGCTCCCTTCCCCATTATAATGTTGGATTTGTTTTGCAAATATCTATACCAGGCAGGTGAAAGCTACATTATGACCTATAACTTTCTGGAAGGCAGGAAATTGAAGAGATTGCAAAAAATACAACCAGAAGTGGGTCCAACAGAGAGAGGGAGGAGCAGTTCAAGTTGGGTGGAAGGAAAAGGTTGTCTTGGCAGCCTCCTAGACTCAGCACATGAAGTGGCACTGCAGAGAGTGTGGAAGATGAACCTTGAAGCCTGGCACAGGAAAAGAAAAATATCACTAACACTTGTGAGTCAGGTAAAGGGACTTCAGAGGCTAAGATCACCCAGTAATTCTCACAGTAATGCAGTCCACATACTTAATGTTTGATTGAACTGTAATATGTTCTGTTAATTAAAACTCTTTATGCAACTTTGTGGTCTTGTGTACTTTCCTCACACTCCAGATACTCCCTGGAGTGCTGGGGATAGTCTGTTGGTGATATGCTATTAAATTACTTAGTTAGCACTAGTACGTATGAGTGACTATGTGATGATAACAAATATGGAGTTATATATAGACTTGCTTCTGATTGGCTTTTTCCTGTTATTTGCATTTATCCTTTAAAGTGAGAAAGAAATGTAAAAATTACTTAAGGATTCCAGCAAGTTAGATTTTTAACAACTCTAATATTTTATATATATATATATATATACACACACACACACACACACACACATATGTATATATATATACATATATATATCTACACACATATGTATATACATATATATCTCAAATGTTTTCCCTATTTCATTTCTATTTAACTTAAAACATGTGATAGCTTTATAAATGACACATACATGCACATGTTTAGAAGGTCAATTTGAAAAACTTTAATGTATATATGAATACCCAGAAGCCATTATTAGATCAAGATAATGACTTCCCCCCAAAGTTGATGTTGATGAAGTTCTATTTATCTTTTTCTTTTTTAAATGGGCTTATGTCCAAGAAATATTTGCCTAATACACAATCACAAGGATTTTCCATGTTTTAGTATAGAAGTTTTATAACTTTTTGGTTCTGCATTTAAGTCTGTGAATGATTTTGCATCAATTTTTGTTTATGATCCTAGGGGGCATCTGAGCATCATTTGTTGAAATATACCCTTTCCCCACTGAATCTATTTTGTAATTTGGGGAAAAAATTTAGTTGACTATATCTGCTTTGTTCCATTATTCTGTTTGTCTGTGTTTACACCAATACCACATTGTCTTAATTACTATATTGTTATAGTAAGCCTTAAAGTTAGGTAGTATACATTTTCCTACCTTTTCTTTTTTTCATTATTTTGGCTATTCTAGTTTTGTACATTGCCGTAAGAATTTTTAAACCAGTTTGTTAATTTCTACAGGAAATGCTTTCTGAGATTTTGAGATGGCATTGAATTAAGGGAAAATTGACATCGTAACATTATTGTCGTCTGACTCATAAAGAAGAAATATCTCTCCGTTATTTTTGTGTTATTTATTTCTCAGCAATATTATGTAATTTTCATCACATAGGGTTTTTACATCTTTTGTCAGGTTTACCCCTATGTAAATGTTTTTGATGCTACTCTAAGTGGAATTTTTAAAATTTCAATTTCTAATTGTTCATTGTCATTATGTAGAAGTTTAATTGATTTTGTGTATTAATCTTATATCTCACGACCTTGCTAAATTCACTTATTTGATCTAGTAGGCTTGTGGAGATTCTGCATAAATTTTCTATGTAGATTTTCTACACAGACCAGGGATTGGCAAACATTTTCTCTAAAGGGCCAAATAGTAAATATTTTAGGCTTTATGGGCCACATAAAGTCTCTGTTGCAGATTCTTCTTTTATTGTTGTTATTATTTACAACTATACAAAAATGTAAAAACCATTCTTCATTCTTTGAAGCCATACAAAAACAGATTGTCAGTTACCAGTGTCTCACATAAACAATCATGCCATCTACAAAAAAAGACTTCTTTTTCTTCTTTTCTAACCTGGATGCCCTTTATATGTTCTTGCCTGACTTCATGGGCCAGAAGTTCCTGTATAATATCGGGAAAAAAAGTGGTAAGAGCAGATATCCTAGTCTTGTTCCTTATTTTGGAGGGAATACAATCAGTCTTTCACCATGAAGTTTACTGTTAGCTATAGGTTTTTGTTAGGTGACTTTCATCAGGCTAAGTTTCTTTCTATTACTACTTTAATGAGGATTTTTTTTTAAATCAGGAATAGATACTGGATTTTGTCAGATGCTTTTTACTATATCTATTGAGATTGTCTTACAGTTTTTCTTTTAGAGTTTGTTATCATAAAGAATCATACTGATTTGGTTTTCAAATGTTAAACCAACCCAGCATTCTTGGGATGAATCCACTTGGTCACAATATATTATCCTTTTTACACATTGTTGAATTTAATTTGCCAAAGTGTTGCTTAGAGTTTTGCATCTATGTTCATGAGGGATATTGGTTTGCAAGTATTCTTTTCTGGTAATGTCTCCTTTTTGCTATCACAGTAATGCTTCAGTAAATGAATTGGAAAGTGTTCCTTCCTCTTCAGTTTTCTGGGAGAATTTTATAGCACTGGTATTATTCATCCCTTAAATTTTTGGTAGAATTCACAAGTTAAGCCACCTGAACCTAGTTTTAATTTTCAAAGGTATGAGACTTCAAATCCAATTTCTTTAATCAATATAGAGCTGTTCAGGTTATTTATTTCTTTCTGAAATATTTCTTGAAATATTTGTGTGTTTCAAGGAATTAATTCACTTCATCTAAATTCTCAAATGTATTGGCATAAACTTGGTCATAATATTCTCTTATCCTTTAATATAGATTTATAATCTATAGTTATGACATTTTTTTCACTCTTGGTATTAGTAATGTTTGTCTTTTCTCCTGATCAGTCTAACTAGAAGCCTATCAATGCTATTATCTTCTTGAAGAACTAACTTTTGTTTCTTTGATTTTCTCTCTTTTTCTGTTTTTTATTTTATTGATTTCTAATGTGATCTTCTTATTTCCTTTCATCTGATTACTTTGGGGTTTCATTTGTTCTTCTTTGTCTACTTTCTTAAAGTAAAAACTAAGATTATTGATTTGATACCTTAATCTTTTCTAATAATGATACTTAGTTGTATAAATTTTCCTCTAATACTATTTTGGCTGCCTCTCAGAAATTTTGATGTCATGTTTTTATCTTCATTCAGTTAAGAATACTTTTATAGTTTCCCTTTTGATTTCTTCCTTGACCCATGGATTATTTAGAAGTGCAATATTTAGTTTTTAAATATTTGAGGATTTTAATTGGTCTGTTACTGGTTTATAATTTAATTCCATTGTAGTCAGAGAACGTATATTACTTGACTATTTGTTTTAGTGTGACATTTGTTCTGTGACCCAGAATATGGTTTAACTTGTTAATATTCCACATGTACTTGAAAAAAATGAGCATTCTGATGTGGTTGATAAAGTGTTCTGTAAAGTTTAATAAGGTCCAGTTGATAAATACTGTTCAAATATTCTACATCTTTGTTGATTTTATAACTACTTGTTCTATCAATTATTATGTGAGGCAAATGTGTTAACCAGTACATTACAGAAATACCCATTATTGTGGATTTGCCAATTTTTTTTCTCACAATTCTATCAGTTTTTTCGTTATGCATTTTGAAACTCTTATTAAAGTGCAAAAGTAGAAGATGGCGGCTTAGGAGGACGCTGGGCTCACCGCACGTCCTGCTGATCGCTTAGATTCCATCTACATCTGCCTAAATAACCCAGAAAACCGCCAGAGGATTAGCAGAACGGAGTCGCCGGAGCCAAACGCAGACGAGAGGCCCACGGAAGAGGGTAGGAAGGGCGGCGAGGCGGTGCGCGCTCCACGGACTGGCGGGAGGGAGCCGGGGCGGAGGGGCGGCTCGCCGGCCAAGCAGAGCCCCCGAGTCTGGCTTGCAAAAGCGGAGGGGCCTGACGGACTGTGTTCCCACAACAAGCGCGACTTAGCGTCTGGGAGGTCATAAGTTAACAGCTCTGCTCGGAAAGCGGGAAGGCTGGAGGACAAAGGGAGGGAGAGCTGCTGAGCCCCCTGACAACAGAGCTCAGTTTGGTGGGGAACAAAGGCGCTCGCCAGCGCCATCTCCCCCGCCCATCCCCCAGCCGAAATCCCAAAGGGAACCGGTTCCTGCCAGGGAACTTGCTCGCTCTGCGCAAACACCCAACTCTGCGCTTCTGCGGAGCCAAACCTCCGGCAGCGGATCTGACTCCCTCCCGCTGCCACAGGGCCCCTCCTGAAGTGGATCACCTAAGGAGAAGCGATCTAAGCCTGCCCCTCCTGCCCCCGAGCACCTTGCCTACCCACCCCAGCTAATACGCCAGATCCCCAGCATCACAAGCCTGGCAGGGTGCAAGTAGCCCAAACGAGCCACACCACCCCACAGTGAATCCCGCCCCTAGGAGAGGGGAAGAGAAGGCACACACCAGTCTGACTGTGGCCCCAGCGGTGGGCTGGGGGCAGACATCAGGTCTGACTGCGGCCCCGCCCACCAACTCCAGTTATACACCACAGCACAGGTGAAGTGCCCTGCAGGTCCTCACCACACCAGGGACTATCCAAAATGACCAAGCGGAAGAACTCCCCTCAGAAGAATCTCCAGGAAATAACAACAGCTAATGAGCTGATCAAAAAGGACTTAAATAACATAACAGAAAGTGAATTTAGAATAATAGTCATAAAATTAATCGCTGGGCTTGAAAACAGTATACAGGACAGCAGAGAATCTCTTGCTACAGAGATCAAGGGACTAAGGAACAGTCACGAGGAGCTGAAAAACGCTTTAAACGAAATGCATAACAAAATGGAAACCACCACAGCTCGGCTTGAAGAGGCAGAGGAGAGAATAGGTGAACTAGAAGATAAAGTTATGGAAAAAGAGGAAGCTGAGAAAAAGAGAGATAAAAAAATCCAGGAGTATGAGGGGATAATTAGAGAACTAAGTGATACACTAAAAAGAAATAATATACGCATAATTGGTATCCCAGAGGAGGAAGAGAGAGGGAAAGGTGCTGAAGGGGTACTTGAAGAAATAATAGCTGAGAACTTCCCTGAACTGGGGAAGGAAAAAGGCATTGAAATCCAAGAGGCACAGAGAACTCCCTTCAGACGTAACTTGAATCGATCTTCTGCACGACATATCATAGTGAAACTGGCAAAATACAAGGATAAAGAGAAAATTCTGAAAGCAGCAAGGGGTAAACGTGCCCTCACATATAAAGGGAGACCTATAAGACTCGTGACTGATCTCTCTTTTGAAACTTGGCAGGCCAGAAAGAATTGGCACGAGATTTTCAGGGTGCTAGACAGAAAAAATATGCAGCCAAGAATCCTTTATCCAGCAAGTCTGTCATTTAGAATAGAAGGAGAGATAAAGGTCTTCCCAAACAAACAAAAACTGAAGGAATTTGTCACCACTAAACCAGCCCTACAAGAGATCCTAAGGGGGACCCTGTGAGACAAAGTCCCAGAGACATCACTATAAGCATAAAACATACAGACATCACAATGACTCTAAACCCGTATCTTTCTATAATAACACTGAATGTAAATGGATTAAATGCGCCAACCAAAAGACATAGGGTATCAGAATGGATAAAAAAACAAGACCCATCTATTTGCTGTCTACAAGAGACTCATTTTAGACCTGAGGACACCTTTAGATTGAGAGTGAGGGGATGGAGAACTATTTATCATGCGACTGGAAGCCAAAAGAAAGCTGGAGTAGCCATACTTATATCAGACAAACTAGACTTTAAATTAAAGGCTGTAACAAGAGATGAAGAAGGACATTATATAATAGTTACAGGGTCTATCCATCAGGAAGAGCTAACAATTATAAATGTCTATGCACCGAATACCGGAGCCCCCAAATATATAAAACAATTACTCATAAACATAAGCAACCTCATTGATAAGAATGTGGTAATTGCAGGGGACTTTAATACACCACTTACAGAAATGGACAGATCATCTAGACACACGGTCAATAAAGAAACAAGGGCCCTGAATGAGACATTGGATCAGATGGACTTGACAGATATATTTAGAACTCTGCATCCCAAAGCAACAGAATATACTTTCTTCTCGAGTGCACATGGAACATTCTCCAAGATAGATCACATACTGGGTCACAAAACAGCCCTTCATAAGTTTACAAGAATTGAAATTATACCATGCTTACTTTCAGACCACAATGCTATGAAGCTTGAAATCAACCACAGAAAAAAGTCTGGAAAACCTCCAAAAGCATGGAGGTTAAAGAACACCCTACTAACGAATGAGTGGGTCAACCAGGCAATTAGAGAAGAAATTAAAAAATATATGGAAACAAACGAAAATGAAAATACAACAATCCAAACGCTTTGGGACGCAGCAAAGGCAGTCCTGAGAGGAAAATACATTGCAATCCAGGCCTATCTCAAGAAACAAGAAAAATCCCAAATACAAAATCTAACAGCACACCTAAAGGAACTAGAAGCAGAACAGCAAAGGCAGCCTAAGCCCAGCAGAAGAAGAGAAATAATAAAGATCAGGGCAGAAATAAACAATATAGAAACTAAAAAAACTGTAGAGCAGATCAACAAAACCAAGAGTTGGTTTTTTGAAAAAATAAAAAAAATTGACAAACCTCTAGCCAGGCTTCTCAAAAAGAAAAGGGAGATGACCCAAATAGATAAAATCATGAATGAAAATGGAATTATTACAACCAATCCCTCAGAGATACAAACAATTATCAGGGAATACTATGAAAACTTATATGCCAACAAATTGGACAACCTGGAAGAAATGGACAAATTCCTGAACACCCACACTCTTCCAAAACTCAATCAGGAGGAAATAGAAAGCTTGAACAGACCCATAACCAGCGAAGAAATTGAATCGGTTATCAAAAATCTCCCAACAAAGAAGAGTCCAGGACCAGATGGCTTCCCAGGGGAGCTCTACCAGACGTTTAAAGCAGAGATAATACCTATCCTTCTCAAGCTATTACAAGAAATAGAAAGGGAAGGAAAACTCCCAGACTCATTCTATGAAGCCAGTATTACTTTGATTCCTAAACCAGACAGAGACCCAGTAAAAAAAGAGAACTACAGGCCAATATCCCTGATGAATATGGATGCAAAAATTCTCAATAAGGTACTATCAAATCGAATTCAACGGCATATAAAAACAATTATTCACCATGATCAAGTGGTATTCATTCCTGGGATGCAGGGCTGGTTCAACATTCGCAAATCAACCAACGTGATACATCACATTAACAAAAAAAAAGAGAAGAACCATATGATCCTGTCAATCGATGCAGAAAAGGCCTTCGACAAAATCCAGCACCCTTTCTTAATAAAAACCCTTGAGAAAGTCGGGATAGAAGGAACATACTTAAAGATCATAAAAGCCATTTATGAAAAGCCCACAGCTAACATCATCCTCAACGGGGAAAAACTGAGAGCTTTTTCCCTGAGATCAGGAACACGACAAGGATGCCCACTCTGACCGCTGCTGTTTAACATAGTGCTGGAAGTTCTAGCATCAGCAATCAGACAACAAAAGGAAATCAAAGGCATCAAAATTGGCAAAGATGAAGTCAAGCTTTCGCTTTTTGCAGATGACATGATATTATACATGGAAAATCTGATAGACTCTAGCAAAAGTCTGCTAGAACTGATACAGGAATTCAGCAAAGTTGCAGGATACAAAATCAATGTACAGAAATCAGTTGCATTCTTATACACTAACAATGAAGCAACAGAAAGACAAATAAAGAAACTGATCCCATTCACAATTGCACCAAGAAGCATAAAATACCTAGGAATAAATCTAACCAAAGATGTAAAGGATCTGTATGCTGAAAATTATAGAAAGCTTATGAAGGAAATTGAAGAAGATTTAAAGAAATGGAAAGACATTCCCTGCTCATGGATTGGAAAAATAAATATTGTCAAAATGTCAATACTACCCAAAGCTATCTACACATTCAATGCAATCCCAATCAAAATTGCACCAGCATTCTTCTCGAAACTAGAACAAGCAATCCTAAAATTCATATGGAACCACAAAAGGCCCCGAATAGCCAAAGGAATTTTGAAGAAGAAGACCAAAGCAGGAGGCATCACAATCCCAGACTTTAGCCTCTACTACAAAGCTGTCATCATCAAGACAGCATGGTATTGGCCCCAAAACAGACACATAGACCAATGGAATAGAATAGAAACCCCAGAACTAGACCCACAAACGTATGGCCAACTCATCTTTGACAAAGCAGGAAAGAACATCCAATGGAAAAAAGACAGCCTCTTTAACAAATGGTGCTGGGAGAACTGGACAGCAACATGCAGAAGGTTGAAACTAGACCACTTTCTCACACCATTCACAAAAATAAACTCAAAATGGATAAAGGACCTAAATGTGAGACAGGAAACCATCAAAACCTTAGAGGAGAAAGCAGGAAAAGACCTCTCTGACCTCAGCCGTAGCAATCTCTTACTCGACACATCCCCAAAGGCAAGGGAATTAAAAGCAAAAGTGAATTACTGGGACCTTATGAAGATAAAAAGCTTCTGCACAGCCAAGGAAACAACCAACAAAACTAAAAGGCAACCAACGGAATGGGAAAAGATATTCGCAAATGACATATCGGACAAAGGGCTAGTATCCAAAATCTATAAAGAGCTCACCAAACTCCACACCCGAAAAACAAATAACCCAGTGAAGAAATGGGCAGAAAACATGAATAGACACTTCTCTAAAGAAGACATCCGGATGGCCAACAGGCACATGAAAAGATGTTCAGCGTCGCTCCTTATCAGGGAAATACAAATCAAAACCACACTCAGGTATCACCTCACGCCAGTCAGAGTGGCCAAAATGAACAAATCAGGAGACTATAGATGCTGGCGAGGATGTGGAGAAACGGGAACCCTCTTGCACTGTTGGTGGGAATGCAAATTGGTGCAGCCGCTCTGGAAAGCAGTGTGGAGGTTCCTCAGAAAATTAAAAATAGACCTACCCTATGACCCAGCAATAGCACTGCTAGGAATTTATCCAAGGGATACAGGAGCACTGATGCATAGGGCCACTTGTACCCCAATGTTCATAGCAGCACTCTCAACAATAGCCAAATTATGGAAAGAGCCTAAATGTCCATCAACTGATGAATGGATAAAGAAATTGTGGTTTATATACACAATGGAATATTACGTGGCAATGAGAAAAAATGAAATATGGCCTTTTGTAGCAACGTGGATGGAACTGGAGAGTGTGATGCTAAGTGAAATAAGCCATACAGAGAAAGACAGATACCATATGGTTTCACTCTTATGTGGATCCTGAGAAACTTCACAGGAACCCATGGGGGAGGGGAAGGAAAAAAAAAAAAAAGAGGTTAGAATGGGAGAGAGCCAAAGCATAAGAGACTTAAAAACTGAGAACAAACTGAGGGTTGATGGGGGGTGGGAAGGAGGAGAGGGTGGGTGATGGGTATTGAGGAGGGCACCTTTTGGGATGAGCACTGGGTGTTGTATGGAAACCAATTTGTCAATAAATTTCATAAAATAAATAAATAAATAAACAAACAAGCAAACATTAAAAAAAATAAAAATAAAGTGCAAAAGTATTTAGGAATAGTATGTCCTCTTGATGACCCCTTTATATGTATGAAATTACCTGTATACCTTGGCATATTCTTTGCTTTGAAATATGCCTTTTCTGCTATTAATAGAGAAACTCCTGCTTTCTTTTGGTTAGAATTAGCATGCTAAATTCTATACCTGTTTCTAAGCTTTCTAATTCTAATCCAAATTGGCTATTTGTGGGCAGCATTTAATTGGGACTTGCATTTTTTTTTTATTCATATCACTTCTGCCTTTTGGGGGCAGGGTGTCTGCACTATTTACATTTAATGTGTTATTGACATGGTTGGCTTTAAATGTCATTTCATTTGTTCTTCTCTTTTTCCTTTCCCATCTTTTCTTTTTGTCATCTTCTTGGCTTAATTGAACATTCCACTTTATTCCTTTTTTTGTTATTTATTTGTTTAGTTTTTATTAGTTATGATTCTTTGTTGTTAGATTAATGGTTGCTTTAGAGTTTATAGTATACATATATAATTCAGCACATCATCTTCACATTATATTATACACAGAAACATATAGTTGAAGAATCATACAACACTGTGCCTCCACTTTTGTCCTCCTGACTTTTGTGCTTCTCATGCATTTGACTCATACATGTTGTAAACTCTACATTGTTCTTGTTTTGGGCTGTAAATGACCGATTATAAATTACAGAGATTTAAATAAATTAGAAAAAGTGCTATTTACTCCTTTCTATAAATGCAGATTTTCATCTGGTATCATTTTCTTTCTGCCCAAAAGACTTTTAACATTTCTTGTAGTACAGCTCTGTTGATAAATTCTTTCATGTTTAAGTGTTTATTATTTATCTATTTATTTATTAGAGAGATAGATAGAGAGCAAGCAGGGATGGGGCAGAGAGAGAGGGAGACAGAATGCCAAGCAAGCTCTGTGCTGTCAGCACAGAGCCTGATGCAGGGATCAAACCCATGAACCATTGAGATGACGACCTGAGCCAAAACCAAGAGTCAGATGCTTAACCAACTGAACTACCCAAGTGCCCCTCTTTCGTCTTTTATATGTGTAAAAAAGACTTTATTTTGTCTTTGTGTTTGAAAAATAGTTTTGTTAGGCATAGAATTTTACAATGACATTTTTCCCTTCAGTAAACATGTCGCTTCATTTTATTCACACTTGCGTTGTTTCTGAGAAGAAATCTGCTGTCCTTCTATGTTTGTTTACCTAGATGTCATTTTTTCACTACTGCTTTTAAGATTTTATCATTTTCACTGATTTTGAGCAATTTGATTATGATGTGTCTTGGTGTTGTTTTCTTTATGTTTCTTATGCTTGGGTTTTATTGAGCTTCTTGGATCTATAGGCTTCTAGTTTTCATCAAATTTGGAAAATTTGGAGCCATTATTTCTTCAAATAATTTTCTCTGTCCCCTTCACTTTCTACTGTCCTTTGGAAACTCCATTTTCACCTACATCTGGCTGCTTGACATTTTCGCACAGCTTCTTATGGCTTTGGTCATTTTTTTCAGTCTTTTTTCCTCCCTGTGTTTTAATTTGGAATGTTTCTATTCCTATGCCTTCAAGTTCAGAAAAAAAAATTTATATATATATATAGGCAATGTTTAATTTACCTTTATTTCTGTCAGTGTGTTTTACATCTCAGGTAGTATAATTCCATCTCCCAAAATTAGATTTGGGTCTTTCTGTACCTTTCGTGTCTCTCCTTAACATACTGAGTCTTTCCTCTCGCTCATATGAAATCCAGTTCTGGTAATGGTTCTAGTATCATTTCCAGTTTGCTTTCAATTGGTTGATGTTTCTCTTTATCATGGGTCATGTCAGACACTGACTTTGGGGGCAGGGATGGGGGTGTTGTATTACATTTTTTATTTTAGTTCCAGTAGAGTTAACATATGGTGTTGTATTAGTTTCCGGTGTACAATATAGTGATTCAACACTTCCATGCATCACCTGGTGCTCATCTCAGGTGCACACCTTAATCCCCATCTCCTATTTCTCCCGTCCCCTCCTCCTATCTCCCCTCTGGTAACATTTGTTCTCTGTAGTTAAGAGTCTGTTTCTTGGAAGACACTGAATTTTAATGTGTTGAGTGATAGATCGTTTCTATAAATATTGTTGAGTTTTGTTCTGGGATGCACTTATGTTACTTAGAAACAGTTTGATCCTTTCAGGTCTATGCTTTGTTAGCAAAAAATACAGTAAGGCTAATTCTTCTCCACTTCTGAGGTCAGACCCTTCTGGTTACTCTACCCGACACCCATAAATTATGAAGCCTTTTGCTGAGTGGTAGGATCAGGCACTATTTGACCTGCGTGAGCCTCAGAGACTGTTGCAGCTGATCTATCAGGTGGGCCTTTACTGTCCTCGGGTATGCAGTTTCCTCACACACAGGTGCCCATGGGTTCTGTGCTGAAGCTTCAGGCGCCCCAACTGCAGGTCTCCACAGTTCCTGCTCCGGGAGTTCTCCCCTCTCCAGTAATCTTCTCCAAAGACTCTAGTCATCACAGAGCCCCAGTCTGCCAAGCTTGGCCTCCCAGCTCGGGAAGCTGCCTCGCTTCGCTCAGGTTCTCTCTCCCTGGGCTGCGAGTGGCCTTGTAAACTCTGTCCTAGGCAGCAGGCTGGGACGGTAGGGTTCGCCTCTTGAGTTTTCCTTCTCTCGGGGATCACTGTCGTTTGACGCCTGACACCTGATGTCCAGTATCTTAAAAGCCATATTGCTTTATGTGTTTTAACCATTTTTAAGCTGTTTTAGATAGGAAGATAAATCCAGTTCTTGTTACCCTATCTTGGCATGAAGCGGAATCCTTATTTTCTTTTTGTACTTTCTTTATACAGTAGGATCATGGAAAGTGAGAGAGCCGGTGGAGATGAGTTATCCATTTTAAACACACAACTTGCAGATAAGGAATGCAAGGCCCAGATCGGTGAAGTACTGAAAACCACATAGTCAACACATGGCATAACATCGTAAATGACTGTGATGTCTAGTTTAGGGCTGTTTCCACTAGATGAGCAAATTTCAAACCATGTCTTGTGGACTGTTAGGGTTCCCCTAGGAGAGATCAGGGCGCAGTACTCAGGGCAAGGAGGAAGCCAATGGTTGGTGTGGGAGGTGGTCACCTACTTTAAATAGAGCAGTGAGGGTTTTTTCCCCCATTTTATATGTTAGTAATCATGCATAAGATCTTGTTTCGAAACAGCTTTTTGTTGCCTTAAAAAGAATTGAAAATTACTGCATGAGGCCATGTTGCCCTTTAATAGTTGTTTATGAAACCCAGTCAGAGCCATCTTTTCCATATTTATTTAGCACTTTGCTTGGACAGGGACATTTACAAAATAAGAATCTCTTCAGTAGGAATTCAGAATTTTAATCTTAATTCTTTGCATTCTTACAAGTTTAGTGCATCTAAAAATCTGATTCAAGAATGATTCTCTAAAGCCACTTTTTTTTTCTTGTTAAGTTTTCCTTGGAGAGCTCTAGGCAATACTTTTTCCCATGAGGTCTTCTAAAACATCCGGGGAGCCCTTGGGAAAATCAAGTGTGTCTAGGATGGTGTGGGCTAATAGGATGTTTGTCTTCTTCATTCATACTAGCTCTGCTATAATGAATCCATCTTGCTTCTGCTAAGTCACCACCACCACACGCGAGCAAAGTAAATCTCCCTCCCCTCTTAAAAGCTAAAGGTGACAGACGCTGCAAAAGAGAGCTGTATGTAAGTATAGCAAAAGACATAATGATGGCAGTAATATCTTTTTCATTTACGCGGCTTCCCGTGTGCCAGACACTAGTCCAAAAGCTCATCCACGCGTATTCTTTGATTCAGTCTTCTCCATTTTCCAATAAGGTGAGAATTGTTATTATCTCCGTTTTGCAGGTAAGGAAACTGAGTTACATAGACGTTAAGTGACTTGCCCTGAATCACCCAGGTCATAAGGAAAGGACAAGAAATCTGGTCCCAGAGTCTGTTCTCCTAACGCCCACTGCAGGGTAAAGCCGGAGTGCCTTGATGGCTCATGTGTGGGTGTGGGCGCCGGTGTTTAAGGCTGTGTTTGAAAGATTAAGCCTGGTGGAGAAGCTGCTTTCTGAGACGGAGCGGCCGTCTGGGAAGGCATGGGGCGGGGGGTGTTGGAGGACTTGGCAGAGAGCATGCTTGTTTTCTGGTAGAATGGTGCCCCTTCTTGTTTCTCACTTGTTCTCCTTGCAGTTTCTGCATTGTCTTCACTTATGCCAATTGAACATCATTACTGGTAAGAGTTATAGCATACGGAGTTAGAACCAGATGCTTTTGTGATTTTTTTAAAAAAATATTATTTCTATTTCTATCTAGTACATAGACTTTAAGAGGAGTAGCTATATTTTCCCAAGGTAATGACCTATTAATTTATTTAATAAGAATGGCATTTTGTGTTGTATATGTTGGTATGTATACACACATAGACGTATATATTTGCATTTTTTAGAATTAAGAAAATTGAAACTAAAAAACTTGAGTACATGATCTTTGGATTTAATTTAAGCCTTTTTCAATAATTTATATCAATTTTCTACACCTACCATTTACATGAGCTCTATTCCAAAAGTCTAAGATCTTTCTGTAAAAATAAGATATATGAATGGTGACTTTCATATATCTTATTTTTACTTTTAAAAACATCACCCACCACCAAGGGATAGATTTCTGGGTACTATAAATTCCATTAATTACTATACAATAAAAAGAAATCCCCCTGGGGTGCCTGGGTGGCTCAGTCAGTTAAGCGTCTGTCTTCAGCTCAGGTCATGATCTCACAGCTCGTGGGTTCAAGCCCTGCCATCAGGCTCTGTGCTGATAGCTCAGAGCCTGGAGCCTGCTTTGGATTCTGTGTCTCCCTCTCTTCTGCCCCTCCCCTGATCACATGCTGTCTCTCTCTCCTTCAAAAATAAACATTTAAAAAATTTAAAAATATATAAATAAAAATAAGATATATTAAAGGTGATGTTTTTTACTTTTAAAAACATGACCCACCATCAAAGGACAGATTTCTGAGTACTATAAATACCATTAATTATTATACAGTAAAAGGAAAACCCCCTGAGGCACCTGGGTGGCTCAGTCAGTTAAGTGTCTGACTCTTGATTTCAGTTCAGGTCATGATCTCACAATTCCTGAGATTGAACCCTGCATCCAGCTCTGTGCTGACAGCATAGAGCCTACTTGGGATTCTCTCTCTCCCTCTCTCTCTGCCCCTCCCCTGCTTGCTCTCTCTCTCTCTCTCTCTCTCTCTTTCTCAAAATAAATAAACTTAAAAAAGAAGAAAAGAAAAACCCCTAATGAAAGAAATTAAATTGAAAACCTAAGTTCAAACTGGAAACCTGGGACAAAAAGCTCACGTCTCTTAGTGCATCATGACTAACAGTGACCATTCTTAGCCTCACAACTTCTTACGACTCAGAGCCTTCATGTCTCCTTACAGCATGCTCTGAGTATTATGGAACGTTCCCAACAGTTACTCCTGGGCCACGTTCATGTACTGTGGTCCACTGAAGCAGCGTTTCTCAAAGGGTGGGCTAGAGTCCACCTGTCAAGAAGCAATTTGGAGCTTGAAAAAAATAAAATAAGCTACCATACCCTGAATTGACTAACTCATGTTCTCCATGAATAAGACCAGGAAACTGTATTTCAACCAAGTTCCTAACGTAACTGAGAAGCACACGAAAGCTTGAGAGCCACCGATCCACAGGAGTTCCAATGGCAAGAGAGCCACATGATCATTTGCATTCGTTGGCCCATGATGCCGAACACAAGGGAAACAAAAATCCACCTTCTCAAAGGAAAAGGTTAAAGAACCCCAGAGGATGATTAATCCATTGCATGGAAAGCTAATCCACCCAACAAATATGACTGTGCGATGTAGAATGCTCCAGTGAATGATGTCATGCTGAACAGAATGAGTGTGGCTCTGCCCATGTGGAATTAGGATAGGCATGTAGTTGTAGAATTCTGCTTCACAGGACCCCTGGCAAATGTGAAGACAGTCTCCCCGGGACACTTTATTTGCTCCCCATCAAAGAAAAGAAAACAAGGAGAACTTTCTGCTAATACTATAAAAAATACAAGTTCCTATAAGTGAGAGAAGACAAATTTACATGGTACCTAGTTTAAAATACGACCCTCAAAGCTATTAGCTTTAAAAATAAGGAAGATCTAACCCAGTACGCCAGATCCCTTGCCAATCCAATTAATGTTGTTGCCTTGAAAGTATATTGAAATGCATTATGTCATTGTCTTCTACAACACTGCTTCCTAAGTTTTTCCCTGTCAGCAGAAAAACATGTAATATTTGCATGGCACACTGGAATAAAGGGACAAAGTTGCTCGTGGCTTGGAAGCCAACTGGTCTGGGGCCTTTCCTGGCTCTTCAAGGACTTCCTATTCAAAGTGTGGTCCCAGCCAGAGAGCAACAGAAGTGCCTAGGTGCTTGTTAGAAATGCAGAATCTCAGACCCCACGGCAGACCTACTGGATCCACATCTGCCTTTTCACACGATTCCCAGTTGGTTTGCATTCACAGCGAAGTTCGAGGAGCACTGGGTAAGGAGCACTGAGCACTGGAACTCAGAACAAAGAATTAAATGATACTGAAATATTCTTTCCATGACTGCCTTTATGAACTATTCAAATTTGATACAGTTTTAATATTTTCTATAAAGTTGGCCTAGATGTATGTTAAAGGTATAAATGTAATTTAATTTTTAGACCCTCATAAAACTTTTTATATACATTGCTAAAATTCCTGATTTGGGATCAGAACATGTGGTCACTATAACTTTTCCAACCCTGATTTAAGTATTTCACATTATTTTCCCAAACCACCAGTTAGACAAGAAAATCCGTTAAGTCTTCTACTCTCAGTATAAGGCAAACTTATTTGCCCTTACATGGCTGACTTCATATTTCAAGGGGACTCTCTTCTAACATCCTGCATTTGGATGAGTTAGTCCATATTCAGCCTATTTTTTAAATGAATTTATTAAGTTTAGATGCTAAATTTTATGATTATCTCTCAGGTAACTGTGATGTATAGAGGCACCTTTCATCAGCCAATTGCTTTTCAGCCACCGTAGCCTCCACCACCATCATATTCAAATTTTGAATATTTACGTAGATTATTGGAATGATTTGTAAATTATTATTGATTCAGCTCTATCTTTCCTAACCCTCAGGATATTTGTGCACAGATTTGTGTGCAGACAGGCTATTTCTGTTTTATTTTTAAGACTTAATATTTCATAATAGGTGACTTCAACCTTTTAGTTTTTAAACCATGACACCAGTTTCTAATTTATTTCAGATATTGTTTTCTAATTTATTTTAGATACTAGTTTCTCATTTGTTCTAGAGGATATATAATATGTCACTTTATGTATAATTGCAGACATTGTTTGCAAATTATGTAGTACTTATTCAACATTCTTAGAAACTTATGAATGGATAACTTGAACATGACACTTTTTAAATAATCTTCTACATGTTAAAGTGAGAATAAGTTAGGTCTATTACAAATAGGGCTGCTATGAGCATTCTTGACAAGATTTTTGGTACACCTACATACTGACTGATCATTGGTTTTATTAATTGTTGCTAAATGATTATTTTACTGTGCTGATTTCATGCTAGATGAGAGTTACATGTAAAATTGAATATTTTTTGTTTAGAATTTTAATTACCTAACTGACTTGACTTTTTCTTTCATCTTATCATTTAAATTTGTTTAAAGACTTTTACCATGGGGAATTATCTTTTAGTTTCTACTTGAAGTTAATCTATCTGGAGATGGTCTATGGCTTTATAGAATTTATTTGGAGATACTTTTATATGCTTCTGCATATCCCTTTTAGCAAATTAATCCTTCAAATGGTTGAAGATTGATAACACTTTGTGAAAAGAGGTGATTCCACCCTACTTTATTCCCCTGTACTGGTTATTAATTTATTGAAATAAGAGGAAAATATGCATTGCTAACTGAGAGCAAGACCTCTTGAAAAGTGTAGTCAAGAATGGCCGCACATGGTTAGTGCCAATCCAGGAAATGACTCCTCCTTCACAAGGGTATCCCTTGTCAAAGGGGTAGAATAAATACACAGTATACAGATTCTCCACACAGGCAGGACTTGACCTTCTATTCATCACTCCCAGAATTCAGGAGGAGAGAGTAGGACCAAGGGTCTCACAACTTTCTCAAGCACTATAAAAGGGGTCTGGTAAAAAATAAGTGAACAAAATAATTACCAAGTGTACTTAATGCTATGAAAGAAACAAATGGGGTTGGACGAAGAGTAACAGAGAGCTAACATACTTTGGACAAGGAAGGCAGAGAAAGCATCTTGGAGCAGGTGCATCTAAGCTAAGCTATGAAGGATGAAGACAGGAGAAGAGTTTGCAGACAGAAAGTATGTGCAGAGGCCATAAGGTGCAAATGTGCTTAGAATTTCCAAGGACCTGCAGGAAGATCAGGGCAGTTGAGGCTGAGTGATGGAATGGGGGAGTGAACAAGATGTGTTCGGAGAGCCGCAGGGGGCCGAGGGGGGCTGGATTACATGGGGAGTGCCAGACCACAGTAAAGAATTGGGATTTTATTCTAGTGCAGGGAGAAGCCATTGAACGATTTTAATTGGAACAGTGCTATGATCCCATTTATGTTTTTGGAGATCACTCTTCAAGGTGTGTAGGGAGCAGGTCACAAAGAGTGGAAGTGAAGAGCCCTCTGGGAAGGTGGTGAGCTGTCAGTGCATGAGAACACAGCAGCCTAAACAGGGCTTTGTTACAGATTAGATGCAAGATTAAGGGAACAGGAAGAATTAAGGACTTATTCACAAACCTATTTTTAAATAAGGTTTTTACTCCAAAGTGAGAAATAACCACAGTGATAATAGGTGTTAGCAAGTCCCTTTTAATTTTAAATTTCACCAAATAATTTGGAATAGCCCATTGGATGAATGATTAGCAAATACTAAAATATTAGCTTAATAAGAGATTGAAGTGCTTTCCCTTGACTAACAAATATGTAATATGAATGGCTGTATATGTAATGTAAATTACAGGATAATCTCTTTTTAAAATAGCAGCCCATCACTTAGTGGTCACTGCTGAGGTAGGTGCTTTATTTCTTATTTCATTTAATCTTTGCAATAACCCTGTGATGCAGGCATTCCTGTCCCCATTTTAAAGATTGGGAAGCTTTAGTTCAATAGTCTAAGTGATGTTTCAAGACCCATAGATGGAATTCAGAATCAATTATGATACAATAAATTGCAAGCAACATAAATAACTCAAATAAGCTCAGGCACCAAAGAGGACACGTGCATGTTTGACAGATGTCATGGGCAAGGAAACAGCTGAGCCCTAACAAGGTGCCTGGACAAGGGCCTGACGGATTTCCTAACATCTTTTTCTCTTTCACCTGTCATCTGTCCTCACTTCTGTATCCATTTCATTTTATTCTTTCTCTGTCCATTGGCTTTCCCTATTTCTCCACTGTTTCCTCCACTGTGTCCCCAAGCTTCACTCTCCAGTTAACCTTAGTGTGGCCAAAATTATTCCTAATTTTCAATTCAGAGATGTCACAGAAGGGAATCTGATTGGCCTGGTTTGGGAGAAGTGCCCACCCCTCATCCAATCAGTGTGGACAGTTGTCAGAGAAGGGAATCTGATTGGCCTGGTTTGGGAGAAGTGCCCACCCCTCATCCAATCGGTGTGGACAGTGTGTGCCCTTTACCGAATGGCTTCCAAGGCTCACCTGAGTGAGGGTGAGGTACAGGGACAGTCAGGAGCATCCCTGGAGGGCCAGGAAGACACTGTAAAAGGTGTGCACTAATGTAATGAGCCAGGATTTAGATTTCTGGATCAACTGACAGGAGAAATTGTTAGGTCAGTGGACATGCACTGTCTTTTATCATCATGCTGTTATTGAGGGTGTTTTTGAGTTATATATACTTATGAGGTTATTGTTGCAAATCTTTTAAAGAGGTACAGAAGTCATAATTTACCCAGTATTTCTAAAGTGTGCCTTGTTGGTTAAAATTATAAATTCTTGCTAACAGCTCTGGCTAGCTCTATTTATTATTATTATTATTATTACTTTATTAAAGAACTTGTTCTTGGGGTGCCTGCGTGGCTCAGTCGTTAAGCATCCAAGTCTTGATTTCGGCTCAGGTCATGATCTCATGGTTGGTGAGATTGAAGCCGTCTCAGGCTCTGCACTGACAGCTTGGAGACTGCTTGGGATTCTCTCCCCACGGCCCCTCTGTGTCTTTCTCTTTCTCAAAATAAATAAATAAACTTAAAAGACCTTGTTCATAAAGGAAGCTTTGTGAGTTAAATGGATGTAAATTATAAAATGTGAAAGGTAATTATTTATAATTTTTATTGAAGATATTTCAGACCTTGCTATTGCCAACTGCTGGTATGGATTTAGCATTCTTAAATTTAAATAGTGACTTTTGGCTCTTTTTTCTTGTCAAATACTTTGTGATTAAATGTGGTCTATTATTATACTGTCATCTTAAATTTAAGAAACAACACTCCTTTAGCATTTTGAATCTATGCAAAACAGCCTTTATTTTATGCACATATAAACCAGTGAAGCATTCACATGTTGGTTTTGGGACTTTAAACTTGGCAAATTATAGATTCTCATTTTTATATCTGTCACTGTTGGCTCCAGACTTTAAATTGAAACCACAGGGTTTATCTGGCACTCACACCAAGCTAATGCTTTTCCCTTGCTTTAAATTAGCTGCTACTTAATGGTTAAGAAAGAGTGCTCTATATGGCAGATAACATTAGAGCAATAATATACACAAATCACTGCCAACTGTACAAAGGCTGCTTGAACTTTTGGCTGTTTAAGAACCAAAACATGTCCATCATGTTGCATTCAAAAACTTCATAGCAACAGGTGAGCACCCTAATCTTTTATTTTTGCTTAGTTCGGATGAAACCAATGAAAGGTAAAACAAAAAGTCATTTCAATCTGAGTTGCACGAGAGGCATATCAGGTGTGAGCTTCCCTTTCCTGACTTGGGTGAAGCTGGAAACCATGGCCTTGGTACTTGATCCTCAGCATCCTATTTTTAGGGATTGCTACTTACCTATCCTAATAAGTTTACTAGAGTATCACTGCCAGATAAGAAAAATATTTTAAGGTTCTGAAGTGTTGGAGTCCCTGAAATTTAGATTTGGGACTGGCGAGTTACTCTTTTACTTCACGTAATCATGTTACCAAAATTAGGAACATCAGGCTACATTAGAGTTTTTCTGATCCCGAATAGAAGAAAATGACAGGACCGGGTAGCTTATGTTGTCTAAACTGTACGGTCCAGGATTCCTCAAATTTACACAGGTTTGGATATCAAGGCATTAGGTTGGCATGAGGTGCTATTGGCACGTTAAAGCATCTTTCGGTCTCTTTTCCTGCCGAGCTGTAGGTCTGCTGGAGCTGTTCAGCAGTAGCTGTGCCCTGCAACTTTTTTTGGTGATAAATGATCCATTTCAAATAAATGAAATTGCAGCCAACTCTGCAGAAAGAATCACTTTCTAAAAAAGAGAGACCATTTTGGAGGGTCAAAAATGCACAAACAGTATGGTAAAATAAAGTATATGCTGCTCTTTTTAATGGAAAAGATTGTTACTGGTTACATTTGCCAAATTCAATCACTATGCCAAAAAGTCGAGGAATCTGGCAGGGACTGCGGAGAGCAGTTCCATCTTTCATCTATATTTCTTCTCTGTATTTATCTAGCTTCAGAAAATGCCGGGAATGTCTTTTCCTTCCGACTTGGCCCTTCTGCTAAACCACAGAAATACACCGGGCAGCTTCTCGTAATTGTTTGGTTACTTATAGTGCAGTCTTTAATCTTGTGAAAAATATATTCTTTTCTACTGGAAATTTATGGAAATCACCAACAACTGTTTGTTTTCATTTTCTGAAATTTATCCCAGGAACAAAAAAAAAAAATCAGTTTTATTAATTGGCAGCTACTTAATGCAATACACAGAGGCAGGAGGCCAGCTCATTATTTTTGGCCTTCAGCTGACCCAAAATGGTTTTCTCGTATAAGAAGCTATTCACAGATGCTAGATGTAAGAATTAATAATAATAAAAAAAAGAATTAATAATAATAATAATGCATTTCAGACTCCATAAGTAGTTTTTGGCACTTAAAAAATATCTTCTGTTTTTCCCTTGAAAACAGCAATCCTGTTATATACAAAAAGCAAACAGTGCTTGAATTAGCACGTTGCAGTCTTTAATGTACCAAAAATATGCATGCATTAACATTCCCTTCTAAGGCTTCTTTTTTTTTTTTTTCCACTTCCTTCAGGATCAATCAGTTTTTGTTAAAAAAAACAAAAAACAAAAAACAAAAACTCTTAGATTCTTAGGAGCTGTGTTCTCTGCATTTTCCAACCCATTGCCATGGTGTAAGATGCCTCTTTGAAATGTCTTTGGACTGAAATTTAAAAGTACAGGTGCTAAACAAAAGTTACATTTTTAAAATCAAATTAATTATAGCTTATGCAGATTGAAATCAGAGCAGCTATGTCTGTGGTTCAGGAATGATCAAACATAATGGCTTATCCTTATGGTTAACAAGTCAGGACTTGTTTATAAAATTCTAGTTTGCAATATGCTTTGGGGAAAAAGCACTGTATTCTCCAGGTCTTTGGTTACCCATGAGTAAAAGTAAGAAAAATATTTCTAAAGTTGAAGCTATTATTCCTTATAACCCACGTTTAAAGTTTGAATCCCTGAGGAGGAAAATATCAGAAAAGCACCCCTAAGTTTCCATTTTCAGCAATGAAAACTGACATGCAGTTGGAAGGGGTCTCTTTATGACACGGGGCTTAGTATTTTTACCTCTGCTTCTTGTAAGAAGTAACAAAATATGCACACTGACTGCTGCAAATGTTGATGCTCTCCCTAGATCATGCTTTTCTGATTGGGGGAAATCTGATCAAATTTCCGTGAAAACAAATTTCTAAAGATATTTTTTCTCAGATGGTCACTTGCCAGTGAAACTATTTATAAGAAGGTTGACCTGATAATTTTTATGCCATTTTGCATGCAGAGAAGAAAAATGGAAAATCTCTTTGAAAATTGTCATCTTTGCCAAAGAAAAGTAGAAACACACCTAAGATGTGTTGCACGATCAGCCAGGGACGGATCTGGGAGTGCCGTGGGCGTGATGCCACACAGTCTGCACCGATGGAAATGCAGTGTTTGCACTGTGACTAGGAGAGGCAGCAAAGACGCTTCTTCACAGTGAAGCTGTGTGTTGACAACAAATTATCATAGTCTGCATATATATCTGGATGTTATACACCTTTCTTGCACCAAAATGTGCCCTCTGTTTTGCTTGTACCAGTCCCGGAAATCCTCACGGTGGGGGACTCTGGGTCTGAAAGTAGGGCATGCAAGATCTGGATGTACCCAGTGGGTGCCGCTCTTTTGTCAAAGCCAGGGCAAGTCCCCACTCTTATACACGTGTATGTGTATATATGCTTTTACACAGCTGTCGATGGACATTTATTATTCAAATTACATAAAGAATTATTACAACTCAATAAGAAGATGAGCAACTCAATTAAAAATTCGCGCAATTTCTGAATAGACACTTCAACAAAGATACATGGATGGTAAACAAGCACATGAAAAGATGTTCAAAACCATTAGGCATCAGGGGAATGCAAGCCCAAACCTCCTGAGACATCAGCACATGTCTGCCGGAATAGCAGAAATTCACAAGCCTGACGATACTGAGGGCTGACAAGCACATGGAGGAACCGGAGCCCTCCTACGCTGCTGAGAACACAGCATGAGACAGCCACCTTGGGAGACAGCTTGCCAGTTTCTTACAAAACATGCACTTACCGTACGACCCAGAACCTCTGCTCCCAGGTATCTGCCCAAGAGGAATGAAGACATGTGCACATAACAACCTCTCTGTGAACAGTTATACAGCATGACTCATAATCACAAACACAGAAACAATCAAAATGCCCCTCAACAGGTGAATGGATGAACAATGACAGGTCCCTCCAGACAATGGAATGCTACCCAGCTACAAGAAGGAACAAACCACCAACACATGCGACAACAGGGACAAATCTCAAAACCACTATGCTCAGTGAGAGAAGCCCCATTTATAGTTTTGAGGCTGTGTTTCACTCAACTCTCTTCATTAGGTTTGACATTTATTAAATCAGACCTCCATGCTTCAGTGCCATTTCAAGCTTTAGCTCTGACGGTTCCATTAAATTAATAATTGATTATTAATCAATTGATAGTGCTTATTAATAATTAAATCAAAACTACCACCTGACTTATCTGTATTTTTCGTATTTGTTGACTGAAACCCAAAAATAAATGATGTCCTATCATAAAAAGAATAATTTGATACTGATGCCTTTAGACAAGGATCCAGACAGCTTATAGGCACTAACGCTGCCACAAGCCATTTTTTAAGCTATTTTTTTAAGAATAAGAACATCAGGGGGCGCCTGGGTGGCTCAGTCAGTTAGGTGTCCGACTCTCGATTTCAGCTCAGGTCATGATCTCACAGTTTGTGAGTTCGAGCCCTGCATCAGGCACTGCACTGATAATGCAGAGTCTGCTTGGGATTCTCTCTCTCCCTCTCTCTCTCTGTCCCTCCCCTGTTCACGCTTTCTCTCTTTCTCAAAATAGTTAAAAAAAAGAATAGGAACATCAGAATTTTCTGATGTGCTTTTTATAGGATATAGCCAGTGATTTGCATGCAAATTTAGGTAGGTTTTGGAAAAAATCATTTTGGATGATAGATGTATGTAATATAATATAAATATAATTTAGACAGATGTCCCAAAACTAGTTCATTGATCCAATTTCTAAAATGGATTAAATCTGAGGAAGAAAACTACTAACTAAATAACACAGGGTGCAGGGAAATGAGCATGAGTTTAGTGCCAGACAGAACTGGGTTCGAATCCTGGCTGTGGGTGCAGGTGCCAGGTCACCCAGCTTCCCTGGGCTCCATGTCTTCATCAGTTCTGTAAGAATGATAATATGTACCTCAGATAGTTACAGAGAGGATGAGATAACAAAAATGAACACATACACACACTTATATCGATAGATAGATAGGTAGACAGACAGATAGATACACACACACACTACCGTTGTCTTTACAGGAGTAGCATTCTGCCAGGTCGAGGCTGAGGGTGTGAGATAAGTGGCTCTCTAAAGTGCTCCTTCCTGGATTCAAGTCCAGTTTCCGTGTACTGAACCAATTCAGACAGCAGCTATCAAGTCCTCAGCCTCGATGTTCCAGTGTAGACAGAATTTGGGGTGCTGGCCCGAATGCCATGTGGATGGCCCTGTATCCACGGTGGGATCTGACAGTCCTCAGAGAGGATGCAGGCAGGAATGTGGTTTGGCTCTCTGTGGCTTGACCACAATGCAGAGGCCACGCTTGTATTCACAGATATGAGTGTGCTGGTGGGGCCACCTCTGCACCTCAGGATGTGTGCTTTGTTGGGACCTGTGTGACCGTATGTAAACTCAGAGCACACCCTAGGGTCCCTGACAGTACAAAGCTAAATAACACAGGATATTTCAGATTTCTGTCTATATCTGCATAAAACTATCTGTTAATGTGAAGCCCCCAGGCCATTTTTTCGGAGACCATATGAGTCAGACATGTGTCCCCTGAAGGCGTATTTGGGTTGTTGGGAAACAAGGACATGTGACAATTAGGTGGGAGAATCAGTGGGAAACCTCGGCTTGTGTCTTCCCTGATCAGTCAAAGCTTTTTTGCAAAGCCTTTTCTGTGAGCACACACTGTCCTCATAAATCTGCCACTGCCCTTTTTTAAGGGCTACAGCTAGGTTTCCTTTGCTCTGAACAAGGCTTTATGTGATTTGACTCCTGCTGGCTTCTCTGCCATCATCTTGCCCTTCTTTTCCACTTGCCCTTGTGGCATGGACTGCTAAATATCTGCTGACATCCATCCTCCCCTGTTTGCTGCCGGCTTTAGCACAGCGCATGATGTCCAGCCACGGGATACATTTCTCAGCCCCCCTGAATCTTGGTGTGACCATGGGACCAAGTTTTCACACATGAGAAGTGAGAAGTGATGCATGCTACTTGTGTTCCTTGTCCTACATGAAGAGATGCGTGTGTATCCCCGTCCCTGTGCCTGAAGGCTGAAGGACAGAGACCACTGGAGAGCTTTGGGCTCAGAGAAGAGAGCAGAGCCGCGCTCCCAGCCCTGGACCATTTGCAGTGTCACATAAGGGAAAACAAGATTCCAGGTTGTTTAAACCACTAAGCTTGGGGGTCTCTATGTGAAAATAGTTTATCCTGGACTCAAATTAATATACTCCTAGGAGTTGGTTTGGCAAGCATTTGCTACTTCCGTGTGGAGAGGAGGATGCTGTTGGGTGTGGGGCAGCTGTGTGCCAGGATGTGCACGTGGAGGGCAGAGCAGGGGCCAGATGCTACTCACCTGCTCTGCTGTTACCTCTGTGCTCTGTGCAGACCTCTGGTCCCTAGAGGGTGGCCCTTCTGTTCTTCCTGTGTCTGGAATGCTCTCCAAAACCCCCACAGCATACTTTGCATTGCTCGCATCCATCCTTTGGACCTTCAGGTTCACTTTTGTCCCTCTGGGAAATGTGCATGTCCCCTCTGCCTCCATCTGTGCTCTCCTAAACTTTCTCTTCCTTTCTGTTGTACGGACATCACTCTTTGTCTCCACAGACACAGATTCCTGAAGGCTGAAGCCAGGCCAGTCTCCTCCACTTCTGCTGTCCCAGGCCCAGTTCATGCCACGGAGCAGAACATAGTGAATATTTGTTGAGTGAAGCGATGAACTTCTCCTCATTTTTAATACTGCCACATAACCATAATATCCTCCTTTGAAAACACTCTGCAAATGTGAAGACAAAATAAGAAATATTTGAGGAGGGAATATATATTTACAATATTTTTCTTCTCTGTAGCCACATAAGCCCCAGTGCTTACATTGTTTATTTTTATTTTTGAGCAATACAGAAAGGGGTTGGAAGCATTTGATTTTCAACTCTGTATTTTCCCTGCTGCTAGAGAAGTTTAATTTTCCTCTGTGATTGTTTTCAGTTTGTACCCTGGAAAAGTAAGGTGATAAATATAGGCAATCACTGCAAAGTATGACTATGGCCAGGCGCTAATGTTTTCAAATTGCTGATGATTTTTAGGGACACCACAAACTGGCCGCACTGTCAGAAGCATTTGGCAGTCATAACTGGCAGCAGGAAATCAGACTGTAAATTTAGAAAGCATTGCACCATATTTGGGAATGCACCTCAGAGTCACCTCCAAATATGTCATGGTCATGTAGCTGGGGTTCAGAGTGAATTTAACTATCCTTTATTATGTATTTTGTGGTACATGAAAAACTTCAGAAAGTATGGCTGGGCAAGAGAGAAAGCCGGTCTGTTTCATTCAGGTAAAAATTTCATCACAGATTTTACCAACCACTGCCAAGTTGGGAAAGCCATTTTACACTGATACTTTCCTCATATACCCTTGACTTTACTGAAAAAAGTTTAAGATTATTTCTGTTACTTATGATTATAATGTTAATGATCATTAGGATAATTTTCTTAGTAATGGCTTACGTCAAAGTATATTGAGAGGCTAAAAAGAGAGGTTTAGTTTTAACACAGGAGAGCTTTAACATGCCATAGGACCACAGAGAGAATAAGATTCACATTGTGAATGTCCCCTCTTGAAGTGCAACATTAAGTCCTTTAACCTTGTGTTAAGAAATAAAGCTCAAGGAGAAAAAAAACCATTTACTGGTTACATGTATTTCATGTCATTTATGAAATGTGCTTAGGGCTCCTCTACTGTTGCAAAGGAGGAAATCAGCCGTCATGTAAGTTTCTAGGATGTTTGTGACAAAGTTCTGCACCAAAGCAATTCAAAAGAAGTAAGCTTTGCTTAGGGAACCTGACAAGGGCCCCAGAACAAGAGAGAGTAAATAGAGGGGCCCAGCTATTCCTGAACAGCATTCATCAAAGGTCAGTACTAGGAATAACCTTACTGAAGAATTTAAAAAAACAATATACACAATGAAATCCAGTGTGTGAACACAAGTTAGCCAGGAGGAATATTAAGCCAGTGTCATTGCGCCCAGGCATAAGAGTGACTGTTAAGTTCTATTGTGTACCAGAAAAAAAAAATCTCAAGTGCTTTTGAAAAGGAATATGAATTGAAATGAATAAAAGGATCAGAAGAGCAATTTTGAAATCTCAGCTTTGTTTTGTTCTGGAGCTGAAATATGCAGACAATCTTAAGCTCAGAATGGTGTTGATTGAGTTAGCTCCTGGGGATACACAGATGAAAGTAAGGAGTTCAGCCTTCAGGAGAAGGCCTGAGTGTGCTTGACTGCACACCTAGTATGATGCAGGAGCATTGGTGCACCATTGGTAGAGATGGGCATCTAAAAGGTCAGCCACAGGTAGGTCCTGGTCTCCACAGATTGCATATAGCATATAGGGAGCCACATGTTCCCAGGGGCCCCACGGGGAGAATTTGCAGAAACAAAGAGGTCCCATTGAGTGGAGCCCTTGCAGATGGAGGCAGTTGATTGTGACTACAGATTTCAGGATTGGATATGGGCATGATGGCCAAAGGACCAGGGAGAACTAGACGCACCAGGAGGCCAGGGACCAGGCCAGACCAGCCCCCCTCTCCATGGGCACTTACAGCAAGGGATGCAGTGTGAATGATGGGTAAGATCATGGGATCTGGAGCTTGTGTTCAAATCCTAGCTTTCCCCAATGTTGTAACTTTGGGCAAGTGACCTAATCTCTCTATGCTTTAGTTTTCTCATCAGTGAAACTAGAATATTAATGATAATCTTTAACTTTGGGTTTGTTGACAGCATTAAATGAATTGACATACATAAGGCACTTTGCATAGTACCTGATACATGGTAAGCACTAATTGCTGAAATGTTAGCTATTGTTATTTTTATCCCCTTCCTTCTCATGAGATATCCATCCTCCCTGCCTCTCCTGGATCTGTAATGGTGGAATAGGTGGGGAAAGTCATTTCGCATGCAGCCTGGGTGAGGATGAGTTGAGAAAAGGCTGCCTGAGCTTTAGCTTATGTCCAGCCTAAGCTTTGCTTTGTAAAGGGAGAGATCTTCCCTACCATCTATTCCCTGAATCACTGGGCCCATAACATCCAGAAAGCTGGGCAGTCACCCACCTCTGTCTCTTGGGCCCTCCACCATGACACAGAGAGAAGGCTGTTCTCATACCTGCCACATACCTCGCTCCTCACCTAGTACACTCCTTGAGGACTGGACTGTGTCTTCCTTATAGTGCCTTTCATATCACCTCACAGGTTATCAGCAACACCTTTTCCTGATTGACAAAGAAAACTAAGACCTGCCACCTGCTTACCTTATCCATATCATATCCATATCACATCATATCGTATCATATCATATCTTAAAGTCAGATTGAAGCAATGACTTCACAAAAATGTTTTATCAGGATCTCTGTGTTGGTCCTGGAACTGGCTTGGGGTCCCCATTCCATCTCTCTTAGGAGGATACTGAGACAGGCTGGTATAACCATGTTCTACATGTACCATTTTAGGAGGGCCCATAAGACCTTCCTAAATAGAACTGTTTTATTTGTGCTGCCTAAAATGTATCACTTTGGTATATAATTTGAAATTTTGTAAACTAAATATTTGGCTTAAAAACTCTCTTCGCTAAAATTTGTAACATAAATTTTTAAATCTGGGAAGAGTAATAAGCAAGGCTATCACTCATGTAAAACTCCGTTAGCAATGTGTGCAAACTGTGTTCTCCCAAATGTGTAGCTGAGACCATTGGATTGGATTGGATTGGAGGGGATTCGTTTTTAGGATTGTGGTACAAGGAGTGGTTTGGGGCAGTTGTTGGAAGAGTATGTGTGGAGGAGCAGATCTGTGTGGAGTGAACGAGCCATGAGCAGGCTTACATCACTAGTTGAGGAGTGAGCGGCAAGGGGAGGCGTGTTGTAGTGAGAGAGAAATTCTAAGAAATAGAGAGGCATGGAGACCAAATATTGGCCTTCCTCCTGTTATGAAGATGAAGTTTTTTGTGTGTATCATAGAACCAGAGAAGACACCTTGAGAGTTTATATAAAGAAGAAGAAGGAACAGGCAGAGTTCTAGGAACCCACACCCTACTTTTCTCTTCAAATGTTCTATTTTATCTTACATATGTATATTTATGTCTATGTGAATTTCATGAGATAGTTAAGGTTTTGTTTGGGGGAAGGGGGAAGAAAAGATTTCCACTGCTGGAAAAAAAAATGTTTGTTTGGTTTTTTTTGTTTTTGTTTCTGATTTTTTTATAATTGCTGTCTTAGCTACTGTGCTTAGGGCCAGCTCTGCAGTTCTAAACAGCTACCCTGGCAAAAATCATGCAAGATTGGGCTCTGAAATGAACATGGTCTTTGCCAGAAGAGGAAGAAGGATCATTCTTTTATAACATTAATTCAGTTCCTTTCACTGAAATTTGAAGTTCTTGCATAGATGACACTAAGAAGTATCATTTTATAGAATTTTAGCCAAAAAGAGAAGACTACAATTAATATGTAGGTATATATTTAAAAATTTTAGAGTATCAGGGGTTTTGTCAGAGTTGGTAGAAACATTACTTGGTAAAATTTTCTGGTAATATTTTTTTAGGTTCCATTTTTTAAAATCTTAAACATTAGAAATAAGTTTTTTTTAAAAAAAAATTTAGCATATTCACATTTGACTTACTCCTTCCCACAAATTGTATCAGAAAAGGAAAACATTTCCCAAATGGATAGCAAGTAACGAGATAGACTTTTAAGGCACACTGGATACCAGTAGGGTGCTTTGAAAGGAAGGGCAGAAGAGGCCTTGAGAATGAGGTTAAGTCAACTGGAGTTTAAGAAAAGCAACCATTGAGCCAAAAGAATCTTTCATTTAAGGTTATTTCCCAAGAAATTAGTCATTTATTTTCATCCTTATGAGCTTGGTTCCAATTTAGTAGGAGCAGGGAAAGCTATTTCTTTGACATTGAAGAAGAAAAATTGTGGCTCTTCTCTCCAGCCCTGTGCTTTATTTTTTCCATATTAAGCTGCTCTTGAAAGCTGAAAAGAAATCAAAATAAAATTGGGAAAGTGATTTCACTCAAGGGTTTGTTTGGGGGTTTGGGGTTTTTTTTTTTTGTTTCTGTTTTTGTTTTTTTTTTTCCTTTTCAATTCTTTGCCTTCATCTTTTCTGGGTATCTTTGCATTTTTGCTCCCATGGGGGATAAATCCTATATCTGGTAAGGTGTTTTAAATATTAGCATGTCTTTGGTTTTGAATTCCTTCTAATCATGTGCCAATTTTTGGAGATAAATATGAATGCAAACAAGACAACATTAAGAAGTCAGACTTGTTCTAATATTGAAGAAGATTGTGGAAATTTTATTATCCATTTTAATATATCCATATTGAGATAATTCTTGGCCTTATTTTTATTTTAAGCAATTTAAAATATTTTCTTAGCTTGACAAGATTTAATTTTACAGTTTGACATCAGATTTTATGAATTCTTAGCATTTCCTAGAGCGAACTTGTAAACCAAAACAAAACCTTTCCAATGAAGATTTCTTTATGTAATTAGGATAAATTGTCTTCTTATAAATAGTGTATATCTTTTATTGTTTTAAAATACTTTGATGTGAAATTATCAATTATAAACCTGGGTCTGTATTGTTACTCACATGAACTTGCCTTCAAAATGAAAATGAAAATTAATGTAACAGGCAGAAAACACCTTGACTTCCTGTCCTACACCTACAGACTTATCTGTAGCTACATTCAGTCTATGCATCTCTTTGGTTTTTGAGGATTTCTTCTCTTGGCAATTCCCACCCACTGTACTCATGATCTTTTATCTCCAGTAGCTGGAAATTCTGACTTTGGCTATTCCAGTTACTGCATATTCAATATTAAAGTCTCCCTGCCTACTTACTCATTTTCTCATTCCCCATCAACTGATCATATTCACTGTGGAATCCACCATATCATAGGAGTAATATTCTCTGGAGATCCTCATTTCTCCAACTGCCCCTGAGTCTTCAGCCGACTTCCATTGACTTTTACCTTCAAAAATTCACAGACTGCTCTATCAATAACCCAAGGCATTCTTTTCAGTCCTCAAATTAATTAATCTCCCCAAGGCTCATTATAATATTGACCCTACCATTTTCTTAAAGTGCCATCCTTCCTTAGTTCCCATGATCCAGGGTCTACTGGTTCTCCTTCTCTCTTCCTCTTTGTTAGCTCTTCATTTCTTTTGCAGGCCTCACTTCTTTCTGGCTAATCCACTTGTTATGACTTTTAAAATAATATTAAGTAATGTATGTTCACTGAAAACAAATTAGAAGCTGAAGATGAACAAAAGAGAAAAATATTTAGCAGACCCTGATGAGGATGACCTCTGAATGTTTTGGAGGAACTAGAATTATAGGGCTAGGGCACTGGGGAGTCATTGACATGTTTTGAGCAGGGAGTCAGGTGGTCGCATTTGCCTTTCAGAAGTTACTGTGGTTTGAGAATGGATGGAACAAGGATGGGTGGTGAAGTAGATAGCAGTTCAGAAAGAGATAATGGTGGCTTCAACCAAGGTTGTAAGCACTGGAGACAGAGAGAAATGGGTGGATTCAAGAGATATTTGGGAAGTAAAAACAATAGGACATGGTGACTTTTTGAATGTGAGGAAAGAGGTAGAGAGAAGATGCCCCAATGTCTAAGTAGAACAACTGAATTCAAGGATGACAGAAGGAATCTGCTTGTGGAGAAAAATGAGAGCTCATTGGGGAAATATTGGCTATGAACATCTTGGAAGATACAGAAATGTGATATATATGTGATGTCATCTATATATATGATATTTAAGTACACACACACACACACACACGCGCCGCACACACATGCACACACACACACTTGAAAGGTATATGAAGCCTTAATGACACAGATTTGAGAGCCATGGTCCATGAAATAATGAGAGTGGGTGACAATTCTCTTGGAGGGTGTACAGAGAAAAGGAAAAATTAGAGGTTTGATCTGATATCCTGAGTCATGCCATGATGGGCAAAGAAAGAGGATTCTACGAAATAAAGCAATTAGAGTGTTAAAGAGAAAAAAATCCAAACAAATCAGGAAAGTGCTATTTTAAAGAAGTCAAGAGGAGAGATTATTTTAAGCATAAGGACATGGCCAGTGGGACCAACTGAAAAGTGCAAAAAGACAAGAACAAAAAGGGTCTACTGGATTCATAGCAAAGCAATTCCTAGTAACCTTGGAAAAGACATGAGGAAATGAAGGCAACAAGTGAAGCCACTCTGAAAAGTTTGAGAAGAAAAGAGAGGAAGAATGATAGCTGAAAGGGGATGTAAAGGAAGTTTTGGTGGTTTTTTTTCTTTCATTTGTTCCTTTTGTGTGCTGAGACAGCAGACACGAGAGTGTGCTTATGTGCTAACTGGCAAGAGCAGGAAGGGAGGGGAGACGGTGAAGCTATCAGATGATGGGGATAATGGAGGAGTAAGCTTCTAGAGGAGTGGAGAGGTGGGGGAACACAGAGCTTGAGGGCACAGAGATGAGTTTTGCCTGGAGGAGAGGCACCTCTTGTCTATGACAGATGGCAAGGGGGAAAAGGACGGGGGCACTTGCAGTGGGAATCTGTGCGTGAGATGGCAGGGAGCTGGGCAATTTCCCTTTTTGTGATTTCTATTTTCCCCATCAAGTAGGAGGCAAAGGCACATGCTGAGAGCAAGGGAACTGAAGTGGTAGGTTAGGTAATTTGAGGAGAGCAGAGAAAGTTTTAAATAGCTGTTGCGGAGAAAGAAAGCTGATGAGAAAGATACCTACACAGATTGCCAGAATTGAGAGCCAGTTGAGATAAGAGATCATGAATGTGTGTGTACCATCCAGAAGCCTCGTTGAGATCTAGATTTCAATTTTTAATATTGGTATAATAGGAGAATAGTAGAGAAAAGAACTAAACTAGTGACAGAAAAGCAGCTGACACGGTGGATCACAGAAGGTAGACAAAAGCAAGGAGACTGTGAAGACACAAGTGCCTCCGGTGTTCTTGATCCCATTCCATGTCTTCCAGAACCTAGAGCTTCTGGTAGAGGGCAATTAGAGGCACAGATGGGACAGTTGCTGGTATTAGTAAGGCCCAGGTGGGACCAGGTGAATAGCTGACTGGTTGATTTGGGGTAGGGGAAAGATAATGGAACCGAGAAGGATGCCTGGGTAGGTCAGTCAGTTAAGTGTCCGACTCTTGGTTTCAGCTCATATCATGATCTCACAGCTTCATGATTTCGAGCCCCACATTGGCCTCTGCACTAACAGTGTGGAGCCTGCTTGATATTCTCTCTCTTTTCCTCTCTCTCTGCCCCTTCCCCACTTGCACGGTCTTTGTCTCTCTCAAGGAAGGAAGGGAGGGAGGGAGGAAGATTAGGTAGGTGATAGATAGATAGATAGATAGATAGATAGATAGATAGATAAAATGGAGCTGAGAAAGTCAAGTTCGGAGGCTATAGGCAACATTATTGTTTGGGTCAAACTGTTTTTTTGGTTTTTGTTTTTTGAGATATCATTTTAAGTCATAGTTTTATTCGTTAGCACACACACACACACACACACACACACACACACACACACACAAAAGCGTATTCAGTAGCTCAAATATTAGCTAAGGCTGCCATTCCCATGATCATGTAGGAAATACTGGCTCAAACTTCCCTCTGCTTTCCATGCCCCAGACAACATCTAACTTAGAGGGAATTCTATATATCACCCAGCATCTGATAATTTGATTCAGGTTATGGATTGTTTCACTTCTGTAAGCATTTTGTTCCTATATTACAAAGAGCTGGTATAGACTTGAAACTTTACCCTTTTATCTTGTCCTCCCCACTAATTTCTATCTTCATGAAAACAAAAAACAAAACAAGAACATTCTTATAAGGCCACTGTATGCAAAGCAAACCAGTAAATTAGAAAATCAAAGATTTGTAGTGATGGAAGGCAATATACATTGCAGCAATACCAATAAGTTCCAAGTCAAGTATTACATTTGGCAATTCCTAAAAATCCCCGTGGCCATTTCTGAACTAGGCTTTCATTCTCCCAGTGGATCACTTTACTGTCTCTTCTCTTCTCTGCCTTTTCTTCTTAAAAAGAAAGAAAGATTCTCCCAAATTGCCAATCTGAGTGATTTAGTTTTCTCTAGCTTATACCTTTCAAAGCCAGCTCCAGGTCTACTTGCATATCAAAAACTTGGCCTAGTCCTTAAATTCAAGCAGGAGTTGAGAGTGGCTCAGATCACGGCAGTGGAGGTAATGAGAAGAGGTCAGATTCTGGGTACATTTTGAAGATAAAGGCAGTGAGAGAAAGAGAGAAGTCAGAGATACTCCCAAGATTTTTGGCCCAGGCAACGGGAGAGAGGAGTTGACATGAACTGAGGTGAGGAAGCCATGGGGAAGCAGGTGTTGGAAGGAAGGATCAGGAGTTGAGCTTTGCTCATATGAAACTCAGTACGCATGTCTTATATCCAAGTGCATATGTCAAGCAGGCAGTTGAATGGCCTGAGCTGGAGACTCATATATACATACATACATTTCATATATATACAACTTCCCTCCAAAAAATTATTTCTAAGCATTTTTCATAAAACTGATCTAACAATAGAACATAGACAACCACATAGAGACTTTCAGTTTCTTCCCAATGGGAGATAACCCAAGTTAAATTCAGGCATTGTATCCAGAGTAGATATCCAGGACATTTTTCCTGGAGTCTGGAGAAAACCTAAAGCTTGTTCCAAGTAAAGTAGCAAATTAAACTCCTGAATCTAATTTTATTTGCTTCTGAAATCCAATGTTACATTCAAGGGACTTAAAAAAAAAAAAAAAAAAACAAAGAAAAAAACAAGACCAACAAGAACAGGGAGAATTGGAGAGGAGAAAATAACAAAATTTTGTAAATTGAAATTCAGAGGAAGAGTGACAACTGGCTAACAGACCTCAGGAATCAGAATGCCAAGTCAACAGTAGGAGAAACTGATAACAGACCCAGTTTACAATGTGGAAGCCTCAAAATATTAGGAACTGGTAGCACTAAGTGCCTCTGGAACTGGTTGGTAGGGTTCCAGGTTGAGGCCACAATAAGAAAGACTGAGGAAAACCTAGAGCCACTTCCCCACTTCAGGAGCTGTCTAGAGAAGATAAAATAGGGTCTCAGATTAGAGGACAGCAGCCACTATAAGGCAAAGATATTCTACCAAAGATGTAGATAAAGTGACCATAATGAACACTGAAAGCTAAATGGACTGTGTGCCCTATTCAGTCCCAAATCCCTACAGACCAGTCCCTTCCTCTGTGGGTTGGAGTTTGAAAAGTTCTTCCTTGGAGAATTTGACCAGCTGGACACAAAAGATTTCAAGATATTGACTTGGGGAGAACCCTAGCCAGCCTTTCCAGGGCCTCTACTGGCCTGTGCAAAGCTGTTGTGTGTGAATTAGAAAAAGATGATCCCTCTGGGCAGATATAGCTTTGACCATGTTAAAAAGACTTAAAAAGATCACACCTTTGTAGGAAGAAAAAGGCATCCCTTCAGGAAGATGTAGTCCCTGACCAGTGTTCATGAATTGGTGAGCAAGTGAGAGCTGCATTTTAGGCCCCTTCAGTCTGGTGTCTTCATGGAGAGCACAACTCTGAGTGACCCTGAGACCACCCAGGTTACCCTGCAGTAAAACAAAGTCAACAAGCCCCACCTATGAGCCCAAACTTTCCATTCATCCAACAAGCAACTCACATCTGAAGGATATCTTGAACGTAGAAGACAGACTGAAACAAAAATAGAAACAAATCAGTCCTTGGAAGAAACAGAGTATAGAAGAGAAAAGGGAAAAAAGTGAACATCCTCAGAGTGATATAGAAGTATTGCATCTGGGGTGCCTGGGTGGCTCAGTTGGTTGAGCATCTGACTCTTGATTTCAACTCAGGTCATGATCCTAGAGTCATGGGATCGAGCTCTGCATCAAGTTCCTTCTCTCTTCCTTCCTCTGCCTCTTCCCAGCTGGTGTGCATGCTCTCTCTCTAAACTTAAATTAAATTAAATTAAATTAAATTAAATTAAATTAAATTAAATTAAATTAAAAAGTATTGCATCCATGAAACTAGAACAGGACTCTGTAAAAATAGAACATTCAGGGAGCACAAATTCGATAGAAGAATTGGAAGATAAATAAATCTCTCAAAAAGTGGAGCAAAAAGATAAAGAGATGAAAATAGGAAAAAGAAAAGATAAAAATTAGAGAGCCAGTGTAAAAAATCTAACTTCAGAATATTAGTTCCATAAAGGGATAACTGAGAAAATGAAGAGGAGGAGGCAAAATGAAATAATTCAAGAGAATTTCCCAGAATTGAAGTGCATAAATTGCCGGATTAAAACGGCACATCAAGTGCCCTGTATACAATGGATAAAAGCAGACCTATTACAAGATATAGCATTGTAAAATTCTAGAACATTAAGTGTAATAGCAATAAAGGATTCTGTAATCTTCAAAAGAGGAGAGGAAGAGAAGAACAAGTAAGAGAAACCAAACATCAAGAACACTTTAGGGGCACCTGGGTGGCTCAGTCGGTTAAGCCTTCGGCTCAGGTCATGATCTCACCGCTCATGGGTTTGAGCCCCACATCAGGCTCTGTGCTGACAGTTCAGAACCTGGAGCCTGCTTCAGATTCTGTGTCTCCCTCTCTCTCTGCCCCTCTCCCACTCATCCCAAGTGTCTGTCTGTCTGTCTGTCTCTCTCTCTCTCTCTCTCTCGAAAATAAACGAACATTAGGGGGTTTGGGTGGTTCAGTTGGTTAAGTGGCCAACTTTGGCTCAGGTCATGATCTCACGGTCTGTAAGTTTGAGCCCTGAGTCAGGCTCTGTGCTGACAGCTCAGAGCCTGGAGCCTGCTTCAGATTCTATGTCTCCCTCTCCCTCTTCTCCTCCCCCACTCATGCTCTGTCTTTCTCTCTCTCTCAAAAATAAACATTTAAAAATAAATAAATTAAATAAATAAATAAATAAATAAATAAATAAATAAATAAAATGTTAATACTTTAAAAAAAAATGAACACTTTGGGTTTCTCACCAGTAATACTGGAAGCAAGCAGAAAATGGAGCAATGCCTTCAAAACTCTTTCAGCTCTTCAATAATTACTTCTAACCTAGAATTTTCTATTCAGGCAAACTCTTAATCAAGTATGAGAGAAGACATGTGAGCCTTAAGAAGTTTACCTCCTCTGGGGTGCCTGGGTGGCTCAGTCAGTTAAGTGGCCAACTTCAGCTCAGGTCATGATCTTGCAGTTCATGAGTTTCAACCCCGCATTGGGCTCTATGCTGACAGCTCAAAGCCTGGAGCCTGCTTCAGATTCTGTGTCTCCCTCTCTCTCTGCCCCTCCCCTGCTCATGCTCTGTCTCCTCCTCTCTCAAAAATAAATTTTAAAAAATATTTAAAAATTAAAACAAAAGTTTACGTCTGCACATTATTCAAGAAGCTGCTGGAGGAGACTATGCCAATATCATGAAATCTTCAAAAAGAATGTTGGTGAGCCCAACTTATTTTCTAACTCATATTTGATTTTGTCTTAACCACATATTGATAAAGTTCCTGACTGCTTTATCTATTTCCTAGGTCATTTTACCCCACAGAAGTGTTCTCTGACCTACTACTAAAAACCAGACAAAAGCCATAGTGAAACCAAAGGCAGCAAATACAGAGTGGTCTATTCCATCTACTATGTTTCTCTGGGACCCGCAGTAACAAATGCATATTACAAGCTGCCAGGGGCCCACCTGCTGGGAGCCATATCTCTCAGGGCTCACCCAATTCTCCAGAAGGGGCTCTTAGAACCTATCACAGAAGCAGAACTTGATAGGAACTCAGAGACTCTGCCCTGCTGACCTTCCCCCTGAGGGCCTCTTGTCATTCCTTACAGAGTGCCCACCCACATGACTCTCAGCCTGCACTGGGTAGCAACAGCCTGACTTCTTCTTGAGAGGATTAGTCATGCCAACCAACACAGTGCTGGATACGTTTTGTCACATGTCACTTGTTACTAGCATCAGGACAAGTGGACATGCCTGAAGTATGTTTTCTATTGGAGTAATAATGGCTAACAACTAGAGAGCAGTTACTGTGAGCCAGGCCTTATTCTGAGATCCTTAAAGATGTAACTTTGCCTTCTTTATGGAGGTATTACAGATAATAATAAACTTCCAGAGAATTATCTTTGTCACTTTGATCCACCCAGTAGCAGAATGCAATGCTAAACGACCCTGTCCACTTATATCTTTTAATCCATTTTTAGCCTATCATTTCTTTAGCATTCTTGCCAGGAAACTCCCATATGCACAGGTATTCTTCATATTTGATAGGAATAAAATTTGAAGAGCAACTTGAAGCCATTCCAAATGATATGAACTTCCCCCCAGGTCGGGTGAAGACTTGCCACTTCCTTTTCCTCTGACAAAGAGTGTAGGGTCTCACCGTCTCCTGATGCAGCCAGTAATTGTCCATTTCTACAATTTCTAGCATTCTTTAGAAGGTTGTTGGCGATCTATTATATACCCCATTTCTACTTCCCAGAACTCTAGACCCAGCACTCCAGTTGCGCGCGTGCGCGCATCTGTGCGCGCGCGTGCGTGCCTGGGCACCAAAGCTCTCTACTGGAAGGCTCATGGAAAAGCAACGTGGAAGAACCAGAGAGCAAACCTACTCAAGTGCAGACAAACATGTGCACGGAAGAGGCATCAGATCAAACAAGTAGACCCCACTTTCAAGCTTTGCAGACGTGAACCTCAGATCCCGTAAATAAGGCACACGCTCTTGTCACCGGGAGGCAGACAGACACCGCTGTAAGGCAAGCCCCTTGGCTCACTTCACTGACTGAACAGAATCAAAGGTTTTGCCCCAACCAGCAAATGCAGAATGTGTTTTGAGGCCCCCGGCTCTGGTGAGCCGTCATATGAA